>NC_141873.1:177703542-178953542 GCF_056163025.1 Triticum urartu | reverse complement strand
ACCATTTTTTAGCGAAGCATGACGGGGCTACGGGATATGGTACACATCCTATACACCAGTATAACCTTGTAAGTACCCGTCCTACGGTACAACAGCAAGGTCGATTCCTCTCATTTGATCAACCATTATCTGTGTCAAAAATGCAGAGGGGGATGCAAGGAGCACAAGGCCTGCACATCCAAGCAAGTGGTAACATGGACTTGTACATGGAACATCCCAAGCACAAGTAGAGCTACAGTTAGCATGTACAACGACCTAGCATAAGTCCCTGCATTTCATCTAATTCATAATGGCATGCGTGTATGATTTGTGTGCAGTGGCGGATCCACGAATTCAAGTTACCAGAGGCGAAAATTTAATTTAAAAAATACGATGGCACTTGGACTCCAGAAAACAACATAAGTTGAGAAATGTGAAGCTATATACACTTTGAAAAGCAGCTAATGATCCAAAGTAGTTCCAGATTATAAAACACTAAATGATGTAAGCACCAAAAAAACACAAAATTCAACATGGTGTACAAGGACTACTAACATGGAATGTACCTTCTTGAATTATTTGTTCTCTGGCTGAAAATGTCCGAAGTGTAATTGCACCTATAACCAATGCGCAAACTACATATCAATATATCTATACTACACAAGTATGCCAATAGTTTCAAACAACAGATTAGAAAAGTATGTATGCCACGTTGTCATGATACGAGGACTTCCTGGTAGATGGCCTCGACGTTTCCTCAAGCCATGAAAATGTACTATATTTTTCCTGTCATCAATTCCTGCAAATCTCTATCTCTCTCAACATAGTAGATCATCGTTACACACTAAATCCTTCAATGGGAGCTTGCAAAATGCTTGCATTAGATCCCTCATTAGACACTATATGTTCATCACCAGGAGCATGTAAAATGTTCGCGTCAAATCCTTCATTAGCAGTCTGTTCATTAGATACTTCAGGCTCAAGAACAACATGAGCTTGTATGTTTGCACCAGAAACTTGATTAGACACATCAGGTTCAGTCAGTTCAGTATTAATTGGGGAGTTATAAAATAAGAAGAAATTGGTTTCATTTTCTTATAGATCCCTACATACAAGCAGTTTTACAACACAGCCAGGTTTAACTATTGGCTAGAAATTGAATAGTTCAATCTGATATAATCAGGGATGTGATGTACCTGCTCATTGCGCATGCTGCTCTTGTCGTCGCTGCCTCCCACTTAGGTTACACCTAGGGTTGGATCTTCATCTTATTGTCCTTCCATTCGCTTGAAGCCCGGCGTCCAACGAGGGCGTGAGGAAGTGTTGTGCTGGTCTGTCCAGCGACGGCTAGGTTAGGAGCGAACTAGACTAGAGGCTGGAGCGAATGAATTGGGGATTTTTCCTGCTGTCGATCGATATGGGAGGCGCTCATTTCGGCCATGAGCCTGCTATAGGGCCTGCCTTGCACTTACGTTATTGGCCCATCCAAATTGAAATGTTTTTCTTTGTATTTTTTACATTGCCAGCTCGTGTGCTGGGATGAACAAAACTAGCCTGGGCCAACTTGGATGACTCAAACTAGGTGCACACTTTCCATACACCCGAGGCCGCCGCCCATACCATCCCCTATGGCGGCGTCGCCCCTTTTTGCGTATATGATTGGGGTAGTGAAAAATATTCCAGTGGCGCTTTTGATTTACCCACAGAATGGTTGAATTGCTTGTTTCTACGAACTGAGTTCGTCAATAATGTGAAGGATGCCAGTCTTTCCATCCTATTGTAGATTGCTTAGATCTCGATATGCCAAATGTAATCGCATAAAATATACAGTAAAAGCTAGTGTGAGATGTGTTGCTAAAACTAGTCTGACAACCCGCCCTCATATAACATATCAAGGACGCATCATCTTATCAGATTAACCATTAGAATTACCAATGCAGTGTGGGAAGAAATAAGTATTGGGACTGCGTATCCAAGAAATTGATTCCATGGACTCCTTCGTAGAACCTTGTAAGGGAAAAAGAAGTTGAGGTATGCATGTACAAAGAGCTAGCGTAAGTTTAGTTACCTGCTTCTCGGAATTTTAGTTAGCCACTGATTGCAAAATTGTTCAATTACTTTACTTGGCTTAATTTATCTGGCTACCGATTACATAATTCCATCGCCTATTAATCCTATTATAGACTACGCAAATCTATGTGTTTGATACTTACTGTTAAGAATTACATGTTTGCCTGAACTTAAATAGCTACTTCAGCACGTAGATAGCTGGTCATATGTACTTCTGGGGTGCAGCAAAATTCACGCGTCATTTACGTTCTGATACCCTGTTTGTTTAAACGGTTTGCTGTTATCACTTGTAGCACTAGTAATGTTTGCATGTTCATAGATAATCAACTTTCAGGTTTATATGAGGGACAATGTCTTTTTAACTTATATATATATATATATATATATATATATCTGTGTGTGTGTGTCGGAATCATTTTGCTTACATCAAAGAAATTTACAGATGTCTGTTTTGCTGGTAAAGGGTACCGACTTGTTACTTTAATATGTTGCCAAGAGCTTGTTAGTTTTATTAGTTGATGTGTAATTAAATACGTTGCCAAAACTGGTTAGTTTTACTAGTTTGATGTTAGTTTCTTGTGGCTCTTGCAACACTTTATTTATGATTGCTAACATTCAAGTTTGCAAGATCCAACTAAAACTCCGTTGGCACAACAGGTATGTTTTCAGAAACTTCCTTGTTTAGCTAGTTTGCTGCCATAACTTGTTCATGTAATCATCTTACCAACTTCAAGTTTTCAGGATCCAATTGGAAGTCCAATTACACAACATGTACATTTCCAAAAATATATTTGTTTAACAGGTTTGCTATTGTAACTTGTTGCTCTAATCAAGTTACTGACTACTTAACTTTTCAGGATCCAAGAGAAACTCCAATGCCACAACAGGTTCCTTTTGCAAAACTTGTTTTTTTAACTACTTTGCTGCTGCAACCGGTTGCTCTAATCACGTTGCTGGCTACTCAACTTGTTAGGATCCAAGAGAAACTCCAATGCCACAACAGGTACCTTTTGCAAAACTTGTTTGTTTAACTGCTTTGCTGCTGCAGCCGGTAACAATGATGTTAATAACTACCTTTCAGCATCCAATCGAAACTCTTTAATTCCTTGTTTGTTTAACTGGTTTGCTGTTCTAACTCCCAGTTGACATGTTTTGCTAACTTCAACTTTTTGGAATCCAATCGAAACTTTAATGGCAAAACAGGTTAGCCCAAGATCAAAGAATGAGGTCCCATGGATGTTGTATCATCCCACAGTAGTGGAACGGACCCAATCATGCATCATGAATTGCCAACTGCTGATGCTCTAGAGGCTAAACTATTGGTAGAAAGAGATTCTGCTTTTGCACTTAGAGATGAAGTTGACATGTTGAGGAAGCAAACAGCACAATCACAAGTAGTACTGAAGACAACCATTAAATATTTGGTGGATTTCAAAACAAAGCAAGATGATACTGACCGCATTGTTAAGGTCCTGAAGGAAAAAAGGAAATTAAATTCCCACTTGGTAAATCATAGGTGAAATGTTTTTTCCATCATTGAATAACCTTTGTGTTGTTTGTTCATGTAATCAATCAAACCATTTGTTTTAGAGATCATGTAATAATTGTTTTCTATTTTTTGGTTTGTAATTTTTTTAGCATGAGTCTGTCTTAATTGATAAGACTCTGAGACATTTAATTTTGATTGTTGTGCCAGACCTACAACTATGCCAATCGGGCTGAATGTGCATTCAACAATAATAGTAGTATAGATGGTCCTTAAGTGGCATGCATCTGAAAGGGCTAGGATGTTGTACTAGCTTCGCTAAAAAATGATGCCCTTCTAGCAAAAAATGTACAACGGCCTGGCTTATGTATGGTAGTTGATATTATTGATCCATATACTCTATAAGTGTTTATATGTCTGTTAGTTTTGTACATTATTGGTTGATTGACTCGGTATTTTGAATCTTGAGACATCGCTTGTGTACATATCTAAATGGGAGTGCACATTATGTTGCATGTGTCATACATGTTACACTTGAGTTGGACATAAAGTGGTTTCAAATATTCGAATTCACCTTAAACTGGATTCTAGCTTCTGAATTCGAGTATCGGTATTTGTAAATCATATTCATATATGACAGTGGAATACATCTTTGTTGTGCTTTTCAAGATATATAAAAACATAGAACGATTTATGAAGATTCGTATAAGAATACAAAATGGTTTCGAATTTAGTTGGCAGGGTAAAGGTGGATGCTTATTGTCCCAAAATTCGAAAGAAGTGGAAAAATATCCACTCCCACGTCGGCTGCCCCAAGGCAGTGTTTGCGAGATGGAAATTACTATCTACCCCTTACACGGACAATCCATCGGCCCTATTTCCACATCTCCCAATAGGGGTAGGTTAGTAACTTCAATTAGACGTGACACGAGCGCCTCCGAGCCCATTCAGACACGATGGGCGCCAAACATGGGCGGCAAAACACGTTTGATTCAAGATTGTCCGAAAGACCTCTGTCTCTCCCTCCATTTCCCCATTCATACATGATGGGTGGCAAAACAAACTCGACTTGGTCGAATTCGATGTAGGCAAATATTTTCAATAGGGGCAGGTTTGTAACTTCACTCAAATGTGACACAACCACCCTACCTGTCAGCCCCGTTCATACATCGTGGGTGCCAACCGTGGGTGCCAAAACACCCTCTCCTCACCTGAAACTGCTCTGGGCAAATATTGGGGAGATGCAATATTACCATCCTATCCTCAACTCACGAGACGTCCGAATTTTAAACGGGGGCTAAGTTCGTAACTTTCATATATTTCAGACAAGCTCGTCCCAAAAACATGGTTCCCCGTACCTCTCCCTCCATTTTCCCATTCATACACCATCCGTGCTCGAACACCATCCCCACGCCAGCCTCCTCCGCCTACACCCCATCCATCGCCGTCGTCCTACACCCCATCCATCGCCGCTGTCCTCCACCCCATCCATCACCGTCGTCCTCCACCATGTCGGAGTGCCTACCAAGATCGCGTCATCCACTACTAGAGATGGATGTTTCTCATCCACGGCGACAGACTAGGAGCCTTGCATCACGCCCTCTCGCTTCATCAGCACCATTGTCCTCCTTGCCAGGGCCGCTCCCACGACCTTCTCGTCCACCGCAATGGGACTTATCCCCCGATCCACTCGTCTACTGTCGCAGATATGCTTCAACTCCACCGACAGTCATCGCACCCCCGATGCCTACATGGCGCCGCAAGAGAGGTGGTACTACTTCATATCTGCTCAACTTTTTGATCTCAACCAGAAAATAGATCGTAACTTGGTTACCGTTGTCGGTGTAAAAACCAGCGGATCTCGAGTAGGGGGTCCCGAACTGTGCGTCTAGGGTTGATGGTAACAGGACACAGGGGACACGAAGTTAACCCAGGTTCGGGCCCTCTCTATGGAGGTAATACCCTACTTCCTGCTTGATTGATCTTGATGAATATGAGTATTACAAGAGTTGATCTACCACGAGATCGTAATGGATAAACCCTAGAAGTCTAGCCTATATGACTACGGTATTGAGTATATCCTTTCCGGACTACACACTCCGATTTATATAGACACCGGGGGGATCTAGGGTTACATAGAGTCGGTTACATAAGATGGAATCTTCATAGTTGTTTGCCAAGCTTGCCTTCCATGCCAAGGAGAGTCTTATCTGGACACGGGTACAGTCTTCGGTCTTCATATCTTCACAGGCCATCAGTCCGACCCATAGATAACAGGTCGGACGATCGAGGACCCCTTAGTCCAGGACTCCCTCAGTAGCCCCTGAACCTCGCTTCAATGACAAGGTATCCGGCGTGTAGTGTTGTCTTCGGCATTGCAAGGCGGGTTCCTCCTTCTGAACTCCCAAATAGTCTCCAGATGAATTGATCGTGTCCGGACCTGTAACACACACCGCACACAACCGCAGAAAGACTACAATAACACGCGAGTCCAATCTGCTAACAACTTTAGTAATGTGACGTTACGCCTGTCCGGTCATAATTTTGAACCGTTTTTCGCCCCACGTTTCGAGACGCGGTTGTCATTGGCACGTCTTGTAAAAGTAGAGATCGTGTCCCCTTATTACGAGATTCTCATCAACGCGGGCATGGGTAACCCAACCGCGCCGTTTTCACAACCCTTGGGAGCAGGCGAATTTTAAGGTGAATGGCGGGGCGTTCGATATTCACCGCCCTTATAAGGAGATAAGATTCCCCTTTCTTCTCCCATGCTTTCTTCCTGCATCCCCGTTCTTGAGCTCCAATGCCCAAGTTCTCATTTCCCTGTCTCGAGAAAGCACTCAACCATTTCCAGATCCGGAGGTCAAGGCAAATGGATGGCCTCCTCTGTTAAGGAGAAGGACATCGCCAAGCTTCGGGCGGCCGGGTACCTGGTGAAGGAAATCGCCCACCGTCTTCCAGCTTGGGGACAAATCATCCCCACACCGAAGCCCAACGAGAGCGTAGTGTTCATCCCTCATTTCCTCCACGGGGTAGGGTTTCCACTCCACCCCTTCGTCCGCAAGATAATGTTCTACTATGGGATAGACTTCCACCACCTATGCCCGAACTCCTTCCTCAATATCTCGGCGTTCATCATCGTGTGCGAGGCCTTCCTCCACATCGACCCCCACTTCGGGCTGTGGCTCAAAACCTTCAACGTGAAGCCCAAGGTGGTGGACAGATAGCACGTAGAGTGCGGGGGCGCCATGGTGAGCAAGCTCACAAATGTCTCTTGGCCAAAAGGCACATTCGTGGAATCTATCAAGGAATGGCAAAAGCTATGGTTCTACATCACCGAACCCCGCGATGCCACCTGGGCCGCGGCTGCCGAATTCAACTCCGGCGGACCCGTGCGGCTCACCTCCTAGGTCGAGAAGAGCCCAAACTGGTGTTCACCGGATGAGCTGATTGCGCTGCAAACGCGCATCCAAAGTATGATTGATAGGGACATCAAGCTTGTCGACATAATCCAAGTGATGTTGGTGCGCCGAATCCTTCCCTGGTAGAGCCGAAGCCATCCTCTATGGTATTTCAACCCAAAGAAACACCATACCCTGGTGAGGCTTTTTGAAACGACTCATGAAGACGCCTCGAAGTTGTTTTTCAAGAGCAACGAGACACCGCCGGCCACTGACTCGGACCGGGGTCACGACATAAATCACCTCCCCAACGAGGTATGTTGTTTTCAACACATCCCTTACTTGCTTGTTTCAAGGATGATATCTAATCTTTCATTGCCATTGCTTTTTTAGTACTGGTTGAAGAAGGCGAAGCAGATCCGGTGTCTGGATCCCTTGCCCGAGGAGCCAGTCATCCCGCGCTTAGCAAAGATGTTGGAGCCAGTGCCTTATAAGGCACCAGAGAAGAAGGCCAAAGGAAAGGCCAAGGGGGTCCGGAGCGGCCCCCGCCGCAAGGGCACCTCGGACGCGACATCCGAAGACAAGGCCCACTCCCCCGCCGCCGAAGGCGACGCGGATGAGGAGGAGGAGGAGAGCGACTCTGCCCCCGATGGGGGAGGAAGAAGAGGGTGGCCTCCGCAACTCTAGAGGTGGAGGCACCCAAAAGGGGGAAGGGCTCCCTCGCGGATAACTCCGTATAGGACGTCGAGGACAGTCCGGAGAGACGCCCCTGGGCTAAGCCTCGGGCCGCATCGTAAGTACTAACAACTTATTCTCCCATGAAGTTTCCCCTTCCTCATTGTATTGAGATGATTGGTTATGTTAATGTGGTCCCGCCCACAACAGCCCTCCACGATCCTCGTCAGGAGGCTCACTGGATTCCAAGGCGATGGCCAGCGACTCCCCGCCAGCCGCACACTCCCCCAAGACCAGGGATGAAGCAGAGGTGCTGTCCTGAGGGACTGTTCCCGACGGGGGAGAGGCTCAGGAGGCGCCCGAAGGTGAAACTCCCGTCGCCGGACACCAAGGGGAACCAATCCCCCGGAGACTGGCGGGGAGGGTCGTATACAATTCGGCCCTCAGCCGGACTCAATTCCGGAGACAGAGGCGGCTTTTGAATCCAGCACGCACCCTCATTCGAAAGAAGGGGGCATGCCTGTTCCGCCGATGGCCCCTGTCCAACCATGGGCACCAGATAATCTGCTGGAAGCACTGCGAGGAGCTTCCATTATGGATGAGCACCGTGTCCTTATGGGCACGGTGATTGAAAGGGTTCACTCCGCCAAGAGCAGACTAACTGAGGCCTGCGGCAACCTGCTAACAGGTTTTGAGGTAAGTGACGCCAAAAGGAGAGAATCCCAATGTAGACAGCAGCCCCTGAGACACTGTCCGGTGTTCAGAAAGAAAAACCGGACAGAGGATAAATCTCCTATGATAGGAAACTAACTAATTTTTTCTTAAATACATGCATCGTTGTTGGCCGCGGCCTCGCATGCTGCCGAAGTCTCCAGACTAAAGCAGAAACTGGCGGAGGCCGACGAAGAGTTGAGCCAAGTAAAGAGGCGGCTCCAGGAGAAACAAGGTAAGCAATAACCTGTTATATATTCGAAAAGAAGAAAATGATATGCGATGACCAAAATGCCATGATTTGTACAGAAGCGACGACCGAGGTCGAGGCCCTGAGAAAGGCCCTGGCCATAGCTGAGGGGAAGGTTGCCCAACAGCAAGCCGCCCGTAGGAAGCTCAAGGCCCGGGTCGGCGAGGTCCAGCGGGAGCTCCAGGACGTAGTGAAGAAATGTGAAGCTTTAGAGCACCAGGCGTCGGCTCGAGAGGCCAAACTTACCCAGGCTTGTCAGAGCGCAGAGGCCACACGGAATGAGGCCAGGGATGCTCTCCAGGATATCCAGGAGGCCAAGAAGATCGTAGCAGGTAAGGCGTTTAACATGCAAAGCAAGTATGCGGAGAGGAAGTACCTTTTACAAAACCGGATTCGGAGTTGCCCGGGGGCTTTTGTGGATCTGCCACGCTGTGTGTCCGATGTTGCGGAGTTCTTCCGAGCCAGGGAAGGGGATTCTCTAGAGAAGCTGTTCTGGTCACAGTATGTGATAACCCACAAGTATAGGGGATCGCAATAGCTTTCGAGGGTAGAGTATTCAACCCAAGTTTATTGATTCGACACAAGGGGAGCCAAAGAATATTCTCAAGTATTAGCAGCTGAGTTGTCAATTCAACCACACCTGGAAACTTAGTATCTGCAGCAAAGCGTTTAGTAGCAAAGTAATATGATAGTGATGGTAACAGTAACAAAAGAGTAATGAAAGCAAAGTAATGTTTTTGGTATTTTGTAGTGATTGTGACAATAGCAACTGGAAAGTAAATAAACGTAAACCAGTATATAGAAAGCTCGTAGACATCGGATCAATGATGGATAATTATGCCGGATGCAGTTCATCATGTAACAGTCATAACATAGGGTGACACAGAACTAGCTCCAATTCGTTAATGTAATGTAGGCATGTATTCCGAATATAGTCATACGTTCTTATGGAAAAGAACTTGCATGACATCTTCTATCCTACCCTCCCGTGGCAGCGGGGTCCTAATGGAAACTAAGGGATATTAAGGCCTCCTTTTAATAGTGAACCGGAACAAAGCATTAACACATAGTGAATACATGAACTCCTCAAACTACGGTCATCACGGGTAAGTATCCCGATTATTGTCACTTCGGGGTTAATGGATCATAACACATAATAGGTGACTATAGACTTGCAAGATAGGATCAAGAACTCTCATATATTGATGAAAACATAATAGGTTCAGATCTGAAATCATGGCACTCGGGCCCTAGTGACAAGCATTAAGCATAGCAAATTCATAGCAACATCAATCTCAAAACATAGTGGATACTAGGGATCAAACCCTAACAAAACTAACTCAATTACATGATAAATCTCATCCAACCCATCACCGTCCAGCAAGCCTACGATGGAATTGCTCACGCACGGTGGTGAGCATCATGAAATTGGTGTGGGAGGATGGTTGATGATGACGACGGTGACGAATCCCCCTCTCAGGAGCCCCGAACGGACTCAAGATCAGCCCTCCCGAGAGGTTTTAGGGCTTGGTGGCGGCTCCGTATCGTAAAACGCGATGATTTCTTCTCTCTCATTTTTTTCTCCCAGAAAGCAGTTATACAGAGTTGGAGTTGGAGTCGGGGGGTCTCCAGGGGGGCACGAGGTAGGGGGGCGCGCCCCCCACCCTCGTGAGAAGGGTGTGGGCCCCCTGGTCTTCATCTTTGGCGAGGATTTTTTATTATTTATTGTAAGATATTCCGTGGAGTTTCAGGTCATTCCGAGAACTTTTGTTTTCTGCACATAAAACAGCATCATGGCAATTCTGCTGAAAACAGCGTCAGTCCGGGTTAGTTCCATTCAAATCATACAAGTTATAGTCCAAAACAAGGGCAAAAGTGTTTGGAAAAGTAGATACGTTGGAGACGTATCAGTATGCTGTGTCGGAACATCCGGTGGCCTTTGCCGATCAACTGAAACAGTTGGTTGAGCTGCACCGGATGGCCGAACTGGACATGAAGGATTTAATAATCCGACTATGGCCAGCCGAAGCTATACCTAGCAGTTATTTTGGCCTCGTGAAGCGGGTGGTGGAGGCTTGTACGCGGCTAGACATCGTCAAGCGATCAGTCTGCATCGAGGGTGCCCACATGGCCTTCGCTCGTTGCAAGATGTGGTGGGCGAAGATGGATGCCGTCGAGGTGGCCCGGGGGCCACCAGAGGTCAAGGAGCACCGCACACCCGAGCGATATTTTGCGGATGTCCTGGAGAGATCTCGACTTGTAGCAATGCAGTGCGGGAAGGACATTATTCTCGAATGAATACATTCATACTTTGCCTTGTATGATGAAAACAAAATCTGCTTTGTAATATAATTTTCATTATGTTTTGATTGTATACTCCTGTGCGGCCGTTGATACGTCTCGAACGTATCTATAATTTTTGATTGCTCCATGGTATATTATCTATCGTTTTGGGAAATATTGGGCTTTAATATCCACTTTTATATTATTTTTGAGACTAACCTATTAACCGGACGACCAGCCCAGATTTGCTGTTTTATGCCTATTTCAGTGTTTCGAAGAAAAGGAATATCAAACGGAGTCGAAACGGAACGAAATCAACTGGAAAAGTTATTTTTGGAAGGAAACCTACCGGATAGACTTGGACCCTACGTCAGAAGATGAAGGACGAGCTCAGGAGGGTAGGGGGCGCGCCCCCTGCCTCGTGGCCCCCCCTTCGGTCCACCGACGTACCTCCTGCACCCATATATACCTACGTAACCTAAAACTTCTAGAACGGAGATTAGATCGGGAGTTCCGCCGCCGCAAGCCTCTGTAGCCACCAAAAGTCAATCGGGACCCTGTTCCAGCACCCTGTCGGAGGGGGGATCCCTCACTGGTGGCCATCTTCATCATCCCGGTACTCTCCATGACGAGGAGGGAGTAGTTCTCCCTCGGGGCTGAGGGTATGTACCAGTAGCTATGTGTTTGATCTCTCTCTCTCTCGTGTTCTTGAGGTGATACGATCTTGATGTATCACGAGCTTTGCTATTATATTTGGATCCTATGATGTTTCTTCCCCCCTCTACTCTCTTGTAATTAATTGATTTTCCCCTTTGAAGTAATCTTATCGGATTGAGTCTTTAAAGATTTGAGAATACTTGATGTATGTCTTGCCGTGCGTATCTGTGGTGACAATGGGATACCACGTGATTCACTTGATGTATGTTTTGGTGATCAACTTGCGGGTTCCGCCCATGAACCTATGCATAGGGGTTGGCACACGTTTTCATCGTGATTCTCTGGTAGAAACTTTGGGGCACTCTTTGAGGTCCTTTGTGTTGGTTGAATAGATGAATCTGAGATTGTGTGATGCATATCGTATAATCATACCCACGGATACTTGAGGTGACATTGGAGTATCTAGGTGACATTAGGGTTTTGGTTGATTTGTGTCTTAAGGTGTTATTCTAGTACGAACTCTAGGGCTGTTTGTGACACCTATAGGAATAGCCCAACGGATTGATTGGAAAGAATAACTTTGAGGTGGTTTCGTACCCTACCATAATCTCTTCATTCGTTCTCTGCTATTAGTGACTTTGGAGTAACTCTTTGTTGCATGTTGAGGGATAGTTATGTGATCCAATTATGTTAGTATTGTTGAGGGAACTTACACTAGCGAAAGTATGAACCATAAGCCTTATTTCCACACATTGCAATACCGTTTACGCTCACTTTTATCACTTGTTACCTTGCTGTTTTTATTATTTCAGATTACAAATACCTTTATCTACTATCCATATACCACTTGTTTCACCATCTCTTCGCCGAACTAGTGCACCTATACAATTTACCATTGTATTGGGTGTGTTGGGGACACAAGAGACTCTTTGTTATTTGGTTGTAGGATTGCTTGAGAGAGACCATCTTCATCCTACGCCTCCTACGGATTGATAAACCTTAGGTCATCCACTTGAGGGAAATTTGCTACTATCCTACAAACCTCTGCACTTGGAGGCCCAACAACGTCTACAAGAACAAGGTTGTGTAGTAGACATCAGCCGCGTTGTAAGAAATATGAGGGTTGGCCAGTCGTCGGCTTCAGCCCTCACATATGTAGTACGGAGGTGTTCGGGGTGGTATCTAAACAATCTTGATCCAATTATATGGTCCTTGAAGGAGTTGTTTAGCGCAACGAACCAGGCAACCAGACTATACGGCTTGAACGCCGTTACTTAGCCACAGGAGTTTTATGATAAAACAAAGGCGCAGCCCCTGGTATACGAACCAGAGTGCTGTCAGTGTCTGATCGGGAAGTACCGATCCTTCGCGTAATGCGGAAAAATCTCCAACGATTTGAGACCTCCGAACAGCTGACCGGCTCTCGCCGCATCATGACAGTCAGTTTTCGGCTTTCTCTACTGAGGTGCTCATCCGGTATAGACCAGGGCACAACCGCAGTAGTTCTCCCTTTACTACCCTAGCCGATGTAGCGGAACGTAGGGTAGCAAGCACAGGAGCCGGGCAACCCAACTATTGACCAAAGACATGATTCGGAGCCAATGCATATAATGCTAAATTCGGGGTGCTGAACTATACTTATAAGAAGTGTTCGGACTTTTGTTGCCGTAATGTGGGGTGCTATAAAGCCCGTGGCAAACATCAAAACGTACCAAAGTGTACAGGTGCTACCTGATGGGGTTATCCACAGGGAAACTGGAAAAAAAGGAAAAGAGAGAAAGAAAATAGAAAAGATGTAAACGTAAAAAACTGGGGTCCTACAGCCCAGCTAAAAATTGTTTCCATTGTAATGTAATTAGTACATCAAGGCGCGTTGATACAAATAGTGCAATAAGCAATAGGCTATTTAACATGCTGAAACCAGGGGAGAGTTGTATGTGGGTCCTGGAAAACAGGTAGAGTTATCGTTAACGGAATCACCTAAAAAGTCCTCGTATGTCTGCGCTCCTTGCCATCTTGGTGTATTTATCCTTCAAGAGGACTGATAACCAGACCATCCGATGGGGCCTGTAGAATTAAGACTTGAAAGAAAACAAGAAGAGTGAAAGTATGTGTGTATCCGATGTCGGTTGAGCCATGCCGTGGATCACAAGCTAGCTATGCCTCCGTCGATGCCCATGGAATTTTGAGTGCGTAGTTATGTACGTGCGGCACATATGCCACCGCTTGATCGGGACTAAGACGGAGGCTGGATTGCTAGTCGAGCTCCTGGCGAGCCGAGCTCTACTGTTGTAGAGTAGTTCGGACCCTCTTAAGGGTGTTCGAGGGCTTGGCAGCCGAATGAAGGTTCTGCTTGAGAAGGCCGCTTTGTACTTCTGCTGCTAGGGCAGTTGTGTGCTCTTCTGTACGGCGAGAGCGTTCCGTATTTCCACTGACTGTTATGACACCGCGTGGGCCGGGCATCTTGAGCTTGATATAAACATAGTGTGGTACTGCGTTGAATCGAGCAAACGCAGTTCGTCCGAGCAGTGCGTGATAGCCGCTGCGGAATGGGACGATATCGAAGACTAACTCCTCGCTTTGGAAGTTGTCCAGAGATTGCAAGACAACCTCTACTATTATTGAGCCCGTACAACGGGCCTCTACACCTGCAATGACTCCTTTAAAGGTGGTCTTTGTAGGCTTGATCCTTGATGGGTTAATGCCCATTTTCCCACAGTATCCTGATAGAGCAGATGGAGGCTGCTACCGCCGTCCATGAGGACACGAGTTAGGTGGAACCCATCAACTATTGGGTCTAAGACCAGTGCAGCCGAGCCTCCGTGACGGATACTGGTCGGGTGATCCCAACGATCAAAAGTGATCGGGCATGACGACCATGGATTGAATTTTGGGGCGAATGGCTCTATCGCATAGACGTCCCTGAGCGCACGCTTGCGCTCCCTCTTGGGGATGTGGGTAGTGTATATCATGTTCACCGTTTTGACCTGAGGGGGAAACTTCTTCTGTCCCCCTGTTTTCGGTTGCCATGGCTCTTCGTCATTGTCCTCGCTTTGCGATCCCTTTTCCCTATTCTCGGCGTTTAATTTGCCGGCCTGTTTCAAAACCCAGCACTCTCTATTTGTATGATTAGGAGGCTTGTCAGGGGTGCCGTGAATCTGGCATGGACGCTCAAGTATGCGGTCCAAGCTGGATAGGCCCGAATTGTTCTTTTGGAATGGCTTCTTCCGCTGACCGTACTTAGAGCAACTAAATCCGGCGTTGACCACTGTATCCTCGGTGTTGTCACTGTTGTTTAGGCACTTGTATCTATTGCGTCGAGACTTGTCTTTGTTGCTTTTAACTTTAGGGATGCCGGTGTCGCTTGCATTGTTTTTGCTACGGGCTAGCCAACTGTCCTAGCCCGCACAAAAGCGGGTCATGAGTGCCGTGAGGGCCTCCATGGCCTTTGGCTTTTCTTGGCCGAGGTGGCGAGCGAGCCATTCGTTGCAAATGATATGCTTGAAAGCTGCTAGAGCTTCGGCGTCCGTACAGTCGACAATTTGGTTCTTTTTAGTTAAGAACCTTGTCCAGAATTTCCTGGCGGACTCTCTGGGCTGTTGAATTATATGGCTTAAGTCATCAACGTCCGGAGGTCGAACATATGTACCTTTGAAGTTATCGAGGAAAGCCTCTTCCAAGTCCTCCTAGCTGCCAATGGAATTTTCAGGCAAACTATTTAGCTAATGCCGAGCTGGCCTTTTGAGTTCTAGAGGGAGGTATTTTATGGCGTGGAGGTCATCTCCGCGAGCCATATGGATGTGGAGGATGAAGTCCTCGATCCACACAGCGGGGTCCATGGTTCCATCGTATGATTCTATGTTCATGGGCTTGAATCCTTCAGGGAATTCATGATCCAGGACCTCATCAGTGAAGCAATGAGGGTGTGCGGGGCCTCTATATCAGGCCGTATCGTGACGCATCTCTGATGGAGTCCGTCTGCGGTGTTCAGCCCACACATGACTGGGTTTGTCACGTCCGAATAGGTGGTCGCTGTCATGTGTCGATGCGCATCCTCACGATCCGTAGATTGATCTGGTATGTCCTGCTTTATTGTTCAGGTTCTGCCGAAGGTCATATGTATGGCCATGGGCTAATTTACCTCCGCCTGAGTGATGAGGCGGGGCGGACTGATGTTCAGCATGAATTGCCATTTTGTCCCGACCACGTGGTGGTCGGTCGGCCATATTATGCGATGGTGGTATGTACTCCGGCGCCTCCGCGTCGAACTGAGGTAGCAACTTGCACTTTGGGTAGCTTTTAGTTGGGCGCTTGAGGCCGTATTCTTCGGATGCTAGGACATCAGTCCATTTATCATTGAGCAGATCTTGGTCAGCTTGAAGCTGCTGCTGCTTCTTTTTCAGGCTCCTTGTCGTGGCTACTAGCTGGCGCTTGAAGCGCTCCTACTCAAGAGGTTCCTCGGGCACGATGAAATCTTCGGTGCCGAGGCTCACCTCATCTTCGGAGAGCGGAAGGTAATTATCGTCCTCCGAATCATCATGTGTGGCCTGTTTAACGGGGCTAACCTGCTCATCTTCCCGTTCATCATGTTTGTTTGCTTTATCGACGGGGTCTTCGTTGTCTTCAGCACCTTCCGGAGTGTCATCCTCTCCTGTGCCGATGTTGCTGTCTTTACTGCGGTGCGACTTAGAGCGGCGCCGCTGACGCTGGCGCTTGGACTGTATTCCGGAAGGTTTATCTTCAACTGGGTCTTCCTTATCGTCGCTGTTGTTCTCCTTAGGTACATCCACCATGTATACGTCGTACGAGGAAGTGGTCGTCCAGCGTCCGGTGAATGGCGAGTTCTGGGCCTCTTCTTCTCCGGCATCGTCGTCCATACCATTGATGTCCTCGGAGTCATAATAAAGTTCGTCGGTCAACTCCTCGATCATGGATATAAAGTGGGTGGCTAGTGGGAAGTAAAATTCTCCATCGTCAGCCCCTAGTTCGGGCTGGATATAGTTTGGCTGAGAGTCCTCCGCCAAGGACATGTTTTTTAATGAGTTTAGCACATCGCCCAAAGGCGAGTGCTGGAAGATGTCTGCGGCGCTGAATTTGAAGATCGATAAATGATCAAGCTCGGTGTCTGCAGGCTCGCGTGGTTCGGAACCTACAGCCGGAGACGAGTCTGGCATTCCTATGGTATAGGCATCGTGTGGGACCAGGTTCATGCGCGGCTCCAACGCCGTGGAATCTGCGGCCTTTGTGGTGGGGTTAATTCTCCCGTCTTTGGATAACGCAGCCTGCTCCGGATTTAGGGCCAGAGAGGTTACAGGAGCGATCTCCTGGATGCGGCCCGATGACAAATTTAGGTCATGACCATTGGGGTAACCGGGAGTGGCTACCGCAGTATCGAATCCAGCAAAGATTAAGTCTCCACGGATGTCCGCGGCGTAGTTCAAGCTCCCGAATCTGACCTGATGGCCAGGGGCGTAGCTTTCGATCTGCTCCAGATGGCCAAACGAGTTGGCCCGCAGTGCGAAGCTGCCAAACACGAAGATCTGCCCGGGGAGGAAAGTTTATCCGCAGACAGCGTCATTATTGACGATTGAAGGGGCCATCAAACCTTTCAGCGACAACACAGAGGAACTCTCAATGAAAGCACCAATGTCGGTGTCAAAATCGGAGGATCTCGGGTAGGGAGTCCCGAACTGTGCGTCTAGGGTTTATGGTAACAGGAGACAGGGGACACGAAGTTTACCCAGGTTTGGGCCCTCTCTATGGAGGTAATACCCTACTTCCTGCTTGATTGATCTTGATGAATATGAGTATTACAAGAGTTGATCTACCACAAGATCGTAATGGCTAAACCCTAGAAGTCTAGCCTGTATGACTATGGTATTGAGTATATCCTTTCCAGACTACACCCTCTGGTTTATATAGACACCGGGGGGATCTAGGGTTACATAGAGTCGGTTACATAAGATGGAATCTTCATAGTTGTTCACCAAGCTTGCCTTCCACGCCGAGGAGAGTCTTATCCGGACACGGGTACAGTCTTCGGTCTTCATATCTTCACAGCCCATCAGTCCGGCCCATAGATAACACGTCGGACGCTCGAGGACCCCTTAGTCCAGGACTCCCTCAACCGTACTTTCTTTTCAGCTCTTAGAATTTAGTTCTTAGTTTGAAGCAAACAATCATTGCTAAATAGCATTTCTGCAGTTTGCAACTTCAAATCTGCCATGGCACAGTCATAATAGGGTTTAATTGATCATTCCTAGGGTTTCCCCCCTTTTATGATCACTATGCGGTCAGCATACGTGCTTCGTGTCATAATAGCATTGCTCCACCCATCAAGCTAAAAAAGCTTAGTTGTTCAAATACGAATCTGGTATTATGAGTCGTTTAATTGGTCAGCTAAATGTTCCTAATTTAGTTTCAAAAATGCATGTACGCCGCTTGGGTGTGGATCTATAGGGTGCCCACAATGGGCAGGGGCCCACCATTGGATTTTGGTTCGGCCCAGACCCCGATTCCCCTCTGTTCTGCTGCGCTTCTAATCTCTACTCGCCCCCAGCCACCTGTGTAGCGACCAGACCTCAAACGGTCCAATCTCGTGCTCCAGTGTCATCCCTGGATCAGTAATGCTGACACCGCACAGTACTTGAAGGATTTATAACAGAGTAGCAATCACACACTTATTACAACGAGTGTCTCAAAAGAGAACTTATTACAATAAATATGGCTTAAGGCCATCTAATAATGATAACAACGGAAGGCTTGGAAGATAAGTGAGTCCATCAACTCCAACAGCATCACTGAGTATAGAACCACGACCTAAAGGAACCTTACTCGTCATCTGAAAAGTCTGCAACATGAATGTTGCAGCCCGAAAACGGGTCAGCACAGGGAATATGCTGGCAATGTAACACATAGAGAACAATGAACAGAAATAGGCTATACTACATGCATATATGGCTGGTGGAAAGCTCTATGGTTACAGTTTTGCGTAAAGCCAATTTTTCCATACTGCAAAGGAATAAATTTTATTTAACTATCATGGTAGTTGTTAAACATTGAGAGTGTAGACACCCTCTCAATCCCAATTAAACATCATCATTAGAAACCCAACAATATTAATTAGAGTAACATGATGAGATTCACATGATAATCCAAGTACTAGATACTCAAAAATTGTCCATAACCAGGGACACGGCTAACCATGATTAGTTTATACACTCTGCAGAGGTTTGCACACTTTTCCCCAGAAGACTCGATCTCCTCCGTTGGGATTCTCGCACTACATGGTGCTTGAGAAATGGATGACCGAGACATAGTCTTTCAGAAGCGCTAGCACCTTACGATCGGGTAGACCGTTACACCTAATTTCCCCTACATCTGCTAGTCTACCACTGTAAGAGTTCGCACGACTTAATCAACTATGCTAGAGCCCATAGTAGCTTGTGGCTCCACATGGAAGTTTCTGGTATGAATAATCTCATGATCCCTTTGAGCCTGGGTGGCGGTCCAAAAGAAAAATAGGCAATTGCTGGAATAACCAGGTGCCTCAGTCCACCCAGATGTGTGTTTAAGTTGCCACCTTAGATAAACCATTAATTTAACAATCTCACATCTGTCATGGAAACACTCACCCAATCCACGTCTACTAGCATAGCATAGTAATATAAGCAAACGTAGAAGTAACTCCCATGGTTTGATAAAGAAACAGGTAATAGGTACTACCTCTTCTACTTCCCAAAACCCACAATTTAATTAGATACTAATCATGCATTGTTTGAGGATTGATCTAATGCAATAAAAACTTGGTAGTAGGAGGTATGATCAAAGTGTTACTTGCCTTGCTGATGATCCGCGAAACCTAGCGATTCGAAGTAGCAAGCAGTGCACTCTGGGTACTCTATCGCAAACAAACAAGCATACAATAAGTACTCATCTAATGCACAGGTAAAACTGAAATAAGAGATCTAACCAGAAAGTTCAACTTAAGAACTCCGGTTTGCAAAAAGAATCAAATCGAACAAGGCAACAAAAGTCAAACGGCGAAAGAAACAAGCTTCGTTTACTAATCTGGATCTAAGTCAAATATTACATAGGCAAAAACTCGTTTGAGTTGGTTAAACGGAAAGAGGGTTTCGAGACGAAACTCCAGGCGCTTGAATCGCCTGATTCCGATAAACGAGCGAAAAGTTATACTAGATTGAAAATTGGATCAGAAATCGCGATCAGAAATAATCGCGGATTAATCCGAGAAAAAGAAAAACAATGAACCGATTAACGAACGAATGTTCGTTATCTGGATCTAAACGATGAACATGTTCGTTAGAACGAACGAACGAGCGAACGCTCGCTAATTAACCTAAACCGGAAAAAAACTGATCTAATAAAAAAATGGAAACTAAAAAAATGAACGAAAACCGATGAAAACCAATGGTTTTCTAAAAAAACGGCGGCGGTGGTGGAATCGACCTCGACGGCGGCGGCAAGGCTCCGGCGGCGGTGGCGCAGGACGTGGGGCGGGGTGGCGTCGGCGGCGGCGGCGGCGGAGCTGGCTAGGGTTAGGGTTCCGATGCGGCGGCTGGGCTAACGGGCTCGGGTCGGCGCTATATAAAGCCTGGCCGGAGGAGTCCAGGCCGAAACCGGCTCTAAGTCGGTTCACACTTTTTTTTAAATAATTTTGCGCAGAAAAACAAACAAAAGAAATACTAAACGGACTCCAAAAATCCCGAAATAAATTTTCCCCGGCTTCTAAAATCAAGCCGCACAGGATGAACAATTATTTGGGGCCTAAATGCAATTTTGAAAAACGTGCATTTTTCCTAAATTCAAATAAAATAGCAAATAAAACCAAAATAAAATCTTATTTGATTTTATTATTAAATCCTCAATATTTCTTTATTTTGGGAAAGTCATTTTATTCCCTCTCTCATATTTTTGTGATAGAAATAATTGAAGATAAAATAAATAAAATCAAATGATCCTATTTTCAAAATTTGAGAAAACTCAAATATGAAAATAACGAAATCCCCAACTCTCTCTGTGGGTCCTTGAGTTGCGTAGAATTTCTAGGATCAACCAAAATGCAATAAAATATGATATGCAATGATGAGCTAATGTATAACGTTCCAAATTGAAATTTTGGGATGTTACAAACCTACCCCCTTAAGATGAATCTCGCCCTCGAGATTCGGGTTGGCTAGAAAATAGGTGAGGGTGGTCCTTCAGCAGATCTTCCTCTCGCTCCCAGGTGGCTTCATCCTCGGTGTGGTGGCTCCACTGAACTTTGCAAAACTTGATAACCTTGCTGCGGGTGACTCGGCTGGCATACTCAAGAATCTTGACTGGTTTCTCCTCATAGGTCAAATCACTGTCCAACTGAATCGCTTCCAGCGGCACTGTATCTCTCAGCGGTATATCGGCCATCTCTGTGTGGCACTTCTTCAATTGGGAAACGTGGAACATGTCGTGAACTCCTGACAATCTTTCGGGCAATTCCAACTTGTAGGCTACTTCTCCCATACATTCCAAAACCTTGTATGGTCCTACAAAACGTGGCACTAACTTTCCCTTAACTCCAAAGCACTTAACTCCTCGAAGTGGAGATACTTGAAGATAAACTCGGTCTCCGACTTCGTAAACTGTCTCCTTGCGTTTCGAATCTGCGTAGCTCTTCTGCCTGGACTGGGCTACCTTGAGCCTATCGCAAATCAATTTCACCTTCTGTTCAGACTCCTCAATCAGATCCAGTCCAATCAACTATCGGTCTCCAACTTCATCCCACGATAATGGGGTCCTGCACCTCCTTCCGTACAAGGCTTCGAAAGGGGCCATCTTCAAACTGGATTGATAACTGTTGTTGTAAGAGAACTTTGTGTACGGCAAATTGTCGTCCCAACTAGATCCATAATCTAGCGCACAAGCTCTCAGCATATCCTCCAAATTTTGATTGACTCTCTCGGTCTGGCCATCTGTCTGCGGATGAAAAGCTATACTGAACTCTAGCCTGGTACCCAAAGTTTCATGCAACTGATTCTAGAACTTTGAGGTAAACTGGGTTCCTCTATCTGATACAATGCTCCTTGGGACTCCATGCAGACATACAATCCTGGTCATGTATATCTTTGCCAACTTAGCACTGGTGTAGGTAGTCTTCACTGGGATGAAATGAGCTACCTTTGTCAAACGATCGACTACAACCCAAATCGAGTCATAGCCTGAACGTGTTCTGGGTAATCCCGTAATAAAATCCATGCCTAACTTATCCCACTTCTATTCGGGTATTGGAAATGGCTGTAACAATCTTGTTGGCTTCTGATGCTCTGCCTTTACTCTCTGACATACATCACAAACTGCTACATACTCTGCAATATCCTTCTTCATTCCGGTCCACCAGAAGGTATCCTTCAAATCCAAATACATCTTGGTATTTCCTGGGTGAATCGAATATGGTGAATCATGGGCTTCCTGCAGAATTAACTTTCTGATCTCCGGGTCATTGGGCACATAAACACGGTCTTCAAACCATAAGGTATCGTGTTCGTCCTCACGAAATCCTTTAATTTTTCCTTTGCTCATTTTCTCCTTTATAGAGGCAACCTCCTTGTCAGTCTTCTGAGCTTCTCTAATCTTATCCATCAAAGTAGACTGAATCTCCAATGCTGCTACATAGCCTCTTGGGACTATCTCCAAACATAGATCACGAAGATCCTCGGCTAACTCCCTTGGTACATCTCCCGTCATTAGGGTGTTGACATGGCTTTTACGGCTCAACGCGTCAGCTACTACGTTAGCCTTTCCGGGATGGTAATGCAATCTCATATCATAATCTTTGATGAGCTCCAACCATCTCCTTTGCCTGAGATTCAACTCCTTCTGCGTGAAAATATACTCCAAACTCTTGTGATCCGTGTACACCTCACAATGGTTTCCAATGAGAAAATGTCTCCAAGTCTTTAATGCATGCACTACGGCTGCTAACTCCAAATCATGAGTGGCATAATTCAACTCATGCAGCTTAAGTTGTTGTGAAGCATACGAAACAACTCTTCCTTTCTGCATAAGCACTGCTCCAAGTCCTCGACGTGAAGCGCGCAATACACCTCATAATCCTTGTTCTGATCCAGCAAAATCAACACTGGTGATGTAACCAAACGTTTCTTCAACTACTGGAAACTGGCCTCACATTCCTCAGTCTAGTTGGTATCCTTCTTCAACAACTCCGTCATAGGCTTCGCAATCTTTGAGAAATTTTCAATGAATCTCCGGTAGTATCCTGCGAGTCCAAGAAAACTCCGGATCTCCGCAACTGTTTTTGGTGCTTCCCAATTTGTCACAGTGTCAACCTTGGTGGGATCTACTGCTATACCTTCTCCGGATATAACGTGTCCGAGGAATCCAACTTCCTTCAACCAAAATTCACATTTGCTAAAATTGGCATATAACTGATGTTCTCTGAGCTTCTCAAGTACCAAACGCAAATGCTCCTTATGCTCCTCTTCATTCTTCGAGTAAACTAGAATATCATCAATGAACACTACGACGAACTTATCCAAAAACTCCATAAATACTTTGTTCATCATGTTCATAAAATATGCAGGTGCGTTAGTCAGTCCAAATGACATAACGGTGTACTCGTACAGCCCATACATGGTGGTAAAAGCTGTCTTAGGTATATCTTGTTCTCGAATCTTCAACCGATGGTATCCTGATCGCCGATCGATCTTGGAAAATACCTTAGCTCCTTGCAATCGGTCAAACAGATCATTGATCATCGGTAGTGGGTACTTGTTCTTGATTGTTACTTCGTTCAATCCTCGATAATCAATAACCATCCTTAACGATCCATCCATTTTCTCCACTAGAAGTACTGGCAATCCCCAAGGCGAAGAACTTGGGCGAATATATCCTTTATCCAGTAACTCCTTAATCTGCTTCTTAATCTCCTCCAAATCTTTTGCGTGCATCATGTATGGTCTCTTAGATATTGGCCCTGTGCCTGGCAAAAGCTCAATTAAAAACTCAATGTCTCTATCCGGTGGCATGCTTGGCAATTCCTCTGGAAACAGATCAGGTAAATCCTTTACCACTGGTACTTCCTCTTGCACAAATCCTATTAACAAATTTACTTGAGTCCTCTTCGGCACATGCCGGGATACATACTTGATCCTTCTTCCTTTTGGGGTGGTGAGCAAAATCGACTTACTGGCGCAATCGATGTTTCCTCCATACAACGATAGCCAATCCATACCCAGAATTACATCCAAACCTTGTGATTCCAAAATGATTAAATCCGAGGGAAACACATGCCTGCCTATACTCAATGGCACTTGAAAACATCCTTTACTAGCCATGTACTCCGCTCCTGGTGAGCTTACTAACATAGGTGTTCTAAGAACTTTGGTGGGAAGGTTATACTTATCCGCAAATTCCCTTGATATGTATGAATGTGATGCACCAGTATCAAAAAGAACAAATGCAGTAAATGACTTAACCAAAAACTTACCGATTACTACATCCGGCTGCTCTTCAACCTCCTCCATGTTAACGTGGTTCACCTCTCCCCTATTGAAAGGGTTCGGCTTCTTCCAAGAGCTTCCATTGCCATTCCCATTCTGGGCTTCATGACATTCATTGGCATAATGTCTGGTCTTCTAGCACTTCAAGCAAGTGACTTGGCTCAGGTCTCTCTTGGCTGGGGTTGATGGGTTGGTACGGTTCTGGCCGTTTCTTCCTACATTCCCATTACCATTCTTGGGGCCATTACGATTGTGCGAGCTACCTCCTCCATGGGTATGCTGAAAATGTCCTCCCGATCTAGGGGTAAAACGTGGCTTCTGGTGAGCTCTAGAATTGTACTTCCCTTGTCCATACTTCCTCCTGCGGTTCTCAATTTGCTGTCGCTTCCCTTCAATCATATGAGCACGATCTACCAACTCCTGTTAGTTGTTGAAGCTTGCTACCATCAACTGCATGCTCAACTCATCATTCAGTCCTTCCAGAAACTTCTCCTACTTAGCTGCATCCGTAGCCATGTCATCTGGGGCATAATGTGCTAGCTTACTAAAGTCCTCCACATACTGGCAAACTGTCCGTCCTCCTTGGCGCAAGTTGCGAAACTCACGCTTCTTCATGGCCATAGCTCCTGCTGAAACATGGGCAGTACGGAAAGCCTGCTGAAACTCGTCCCATGTGACAGTGTCGATAGGGAAAGTGGCTGTGAAATTTTCCCACCATGATGTTGCGGGTCCGTCAAGCTGATGTGCGGCAAACTTCACCTTTTTCACATGTATGCATCCTGCTATGGTCAACTCCCTAGCTGTCTTGCGGAGCCAATCATCTACTACTATAGGCTCAGTGCTACTAGAGAACACCAGCGGATTCAACCTAAGAAAACGGGCTAAGTGGTCAACAGGTGGTGGTGGTGGTGGGTTGTTGTCGTTGTTCCCCTGATTCTGATTCTGGACTAGCAACTGCATCAACGTATTCTGCTGCTGGATCAACTGAGTCAGCTCCGGTGGGAAGGTAAATCTAGGGTCACGTCTCGGAGGCATCTGATGGGTTTAGAAAAGATGAGGTTTAAGAATAGAGAGGGGTCTAAAGAGAGAAAACACTACCCATATGCACATGAGGCAAAAGCAAACATTTCACTTCATTCAATCAAACAAGGGCATACAATCGATCTAACTATCGCAAATGTGCTCGGACTACTATATTTACATGGTGGACTACTACTACTGATGGGGTGGTCTACTAGAAATATTCTTCGGTTGCAGACTCCATGATATCTGCTCCAGCTTCATCAACATGGTCATCATCGCTATCGTCTGGGTCCGAGTTGGTGTCGTCGATGATGATGTAGTCTTCTGGGCGAATCTCCTTGGGTTCTTCGTCTTCTTCTACTGGTGTAGGGCCTCCCATAAATATTTCAATCCTCTTGATTAGGTTTTCATTCTTCTCCACTGGTACTTTGATTTCCTCTTCATAATCTTCACGGGTAGCCTTGAGTTCTTCCTCCAGTTCCCTGATTCTTATCCTTGCCTTCTTCAGATCTATCATATCTGCGCACATTTGGTTCTCCTGACGTCGAATGTGCTGGTTTAGCTCCTGGATAAAAGCTGCAATTGATCTATCCTTCTTGGTGTTGATCATCTCCCAGTGCTCATCTCGACGCCCACATATCTGCTAGATAGTATCCTTGAGATCATTGCGGTAAACTTCTCCAATATGTCCCATGGCAACGTGAGCTGCCATGCTCTTTCCTAGACTCCAGGTTGGTGTATCCTTCCTGGAACATGAACTTGAATCATCTAGCGCTCCTCTTTCGGTAAAGTGTCGTTGTAGGTTCCGGTGAAGCTTGGTACTCCGATGTTCAGGTATCTAGTGACTTCCTTCAAATGACGTCCAAAGGGTGTATCTTCATCCGGTTGCATGAACTTGTTCCTTGCACCCTCCATCCTAAAAGAGTAGAAAAGATGAGGAGTCAGAATGGGAAGAGTGAGTAGTGATCTAGGGCTTTAGCTTAGTGGTCGTGTCCTACAGTCAGCGTGTGCTCTGATACCATCTTGTAGCGACCAGACCTCAAACGGTCCAATCTCTGTGCTCCAGTGTCATCCCTGATGAGTAATGCTTACACCGCACGGTACTTGAAGGATTTATAATAGAGTAGCAATCACACACTTCTTACAACGAGTGTCTCAAAAGAGAACTTATTACAATAAATATGGCTTAAGGCCATCTAATAACGAAAATAGCGGAAGGCTTGGAAGATAAGTGAGTCCATCAACTCCAACGGCATCACTGAGTATAGAACCACGACCTAAAGGCACCTTACTCGTCGTCTGAAAAGTCTGCAACATGAACGTTGCAGCCCGAAAACGGGTCAGCACATGGAAGATGTTGGCAATGTAACACATAGAGAACAATGAACAGAAATAGGCTATACTACATGCATATATGGCTGGTGGAAAGCTCTATGGTTACAGTTTTGCGTAAAGCCAATTTTTCCCTACTGCAAAGGAATAAATTTTATTTAACTATCATGGTAGTTGTTAAACATTGGGAGTGTAGACACCATCTCAATCCCAATTAAACATCATCATTAGAAACCCAACAATATTAATTAGAGTAACATGATGAGATTCACATGATAATCCAAGAACTAGATACTCAAAAATTGTCCATAACTGGGGACACGGCTAACCATGATTAGTTTATACACTCTACAGAGGTTTGCGCACTTTTCCCCACAAGACTCGATCTCCTCCATTGGGATTCTCGCACTACATGGTGTTTGAGAAACGGATGACCAAGACATAGTCTTTCAGAAGCGCTAGCACCTTACGATCGGGTAGACCGTTACACCTACTTTCTGCTACATCTGCTAGTCTACCACTGTAAGAGTTCGCACGACTTAATCAACTATGCTAGAGCCCATAGTAGCTTGTGGCTGCACACGGAAGTTTCTAGTATGAATAATATAATGATCCCTTTGAGCCTAGGTGGCGGTCCAAAAGAAAAACAGGCAATTGCTGGAATACCCAGGTGCCTCAATCCACCCAAATGTGTGTTTAAGTTGCCACCTTAGATAAACCATTAATTTAACAATCTCACATCTGTCATGGAAACACTCACCCAATCCACGTCTACTAGCATAGTATAGCAATATAAGAAAACGTAGAAGTAACTCCCAGGGTTTGATAAAGAAAAAGGTAATAGGTACTACCTCTTATACTTCCCAAAACCCACAATTTAATTAGATCCTAATCATGCACTGTTTGAGGATTGATCTAATGCAATAAAAACTGGATAGTAGGAGGTATGATCAAAGTGTTACTTGCCTTGCTGATGATCTGCGAAACCTAGCGATTCGAAGTAGCAAGCGGCGCACTTCGTGTACTCTATCGCAAACAAACAAGCATACAATAAGTACTCATTTAATGCATGGGTAAAACTCAAATAAGAGATCTAACCGGAAAGTTCAACTTAAGAACTCCGGTTTGCAAAAAGAATCAAATCGAACGAGGCAACGAAAGTCAAACGGCGAAAGAAACAAGCTTTGTTTACTAATCTGGATCTAAGTCAAATTTTACAGAGGCAAAAACTCGTTTGAGTTGGTTAAACGGAAAGAGGGTTTCGAGACGAAACTCCAGGCGCTTGAATCGCCTGATTCCGATAAACGAGCGAAAAGTTATACTAGATTGAAAATCGGATCAGAAATCGCGATGAGAAATAATCACGGATTAATCCAAGAAAAAGAAAAACGACGAACAGATTAACGAACGAACATTCGTTATCTGGATCTAAACGATGAACACATTCGTTAGAACGAACGAACGAGCGAACGCTCGCTAATTAACCTAAACCGGAAAAAACCGATCTAATAAAAAAAGGAAACTAAAAAAACGAACGAAAACCGATGAAAACCAACGGTTTTCTAAAAAAACAGCGGCGGCGGTGGAATCGACCTCGACGGCGGCGGCGAGGCTCCGGTGTCGGGCGGCGGTGGCGCGGGGCGTGGGGCGGCGCGTCGCAGGGCGGCGGTGCGACAAGGCGGCGGCGCGGCGGCGGCGGCGGCGGGGCTGGCTAGGGTTAGGGTTCCGGTGCGGCGGCTGGGCTAACAGGCTCGGGGTCGGCGCTATATAAAGCCCGGCCGGAGGAGTCCGGGCCGAAACCGGCTCTAAGTCGGTTCGCACTTTTTTTTAAATAATTTCGTGTAGAAAAACAAACAAAAGAAATACTAAACGGACTCCAAAAATCCCGAAATAAATTTTCCCCGGCTTCTAAAATCAAGCCGCACAGGATGAACATTTATTTGGTGCCTAAATGTAATTTTGAAAAACGAGCATTTTTCCTAAATTCAAATAAAATAGCAAATAAAACCAAAATAAAATCTTATTTGATTTTATTATTAAATCCTCAATATTTCTTTATTTTGGGAAAGTCATTTTATTCCCTCTCTCATATTTTTGTGATAGAAATAATTGAAGATAAAATAAATAAAATCAAATGATCCTATTTTCAAAATTTGTGAAAACTCAAATATGAAAATAACAAAATCCCCAACTCTCTTCGAGGGTCCTTGAGTTGCATAGAATTTCTAGGATCAACCAAAATGCAGTAAAATATGATATGCAATGATGAGCTAATGTATAATGTTCCAAATTGAAAATTTGGGATGTTACAACCTGCCTCGCTGGCGACTTGCCATCCCAGATGGCATGACTCTAGGAGGTGATGTCGGACTAATAGGAGGTCAGGAGCCGCTCGACCAATAGTGTCACCGCTACCCGGGCGCGCCGCCGTGCCTACCTTCCCAGTCCATTCAGGGCTCAGGCCTGCAGCAGCCACTAAGCTAACCCAATTTATCCTGAGATACGTCCTCAACACTCAGCAGCCACTCCTCATCATCCATTTTCTATTTGATTCATTACACATTAGGCAGGACTTTTATTAGGGTTTGTTGTGTAATGAGTGCTACCTACACTTAATGGTTCATGTGTATTTCAGTAATCTTTAATACCTATAAATTTCATAGGGTTTCAAAATTCCGGCCCTAGGAACAGACACTAGTCATGTTGGATTGTTGGTCATAGTGACATTGACCCAAATTACTACTGCATGCCAGGTTTGTTGACAATTTTACTTGTGTTTCTTACTCATTTGATATGATATCCAATTATTCACATTGATTAGTTGCAAACAATAAGTGCTAGACCAACTTCTTGATTCAGATTTTGGACGGTCTCTTAGTGCAGTTACAATTCAACATACTTGTCCTAGTAAGCTCACAAGTAATGATTGATTCACTACCTATATGCTTGCCTTGTCATATTTGTTGTCAATATTCTTTTAGAGTGGACCACCCTGTTTCAAAATACTAGAACCGCAGACATGAGTGAATAGTATTTCTCTGTGTGATCTCTTCCATCATGTGTGGGAAACGAACACTGCACTGTATAGAAAGAAAGTGTCATATCCACCTTTTACATAGACTACGATCTTTTACGTGGAATACAATCTGCCTACTTGCTTTGTGTCGCACTACCAGCACTCCGCCCTTGAAGATAAACATTATGCCACTCATAATTCCTTAGTTTATTTGTCTAAATATGAATTTGATATGATTCTAATGTTCCTACTTCAGTTTTGAAATGTGTGTCTGCGTCTTATAGAGACATAAGAGGTTTATATTTCTATGTGTGCTCTGGTTAGCATGGTTGGGGGTGCACTTTGTATACGTAGTGGTTTGTAGAGAGACACTCTTCGAGTTGAATCCGCAATACATTCCATAGATAATTTGACTAATTTTTATGTTTTCTTGAATCTCAGATACTGAACAACATCATAATGGTTATGAGCTTGCGGATGAAAAGAATAAAGCAGAAAAATGCCATGGCTGTCAAACTTGGCATTAAGGGATTAAAATCAAGTCTGGATGCAATGCAATGCAAATGCTCTCCACCTACAGATTCATGCTCAAAGTGATCCTAACAGTGATTCTGGGCTAGAAGGAGACCTAAGTCAATGTAGCTCCCTAGTGGTGGAGTCAGAGGAAGATGCCCTATCTTATTCACCCATCAAGGTGCTTGCTCTAACTTTCCAAGGTTATATTGGTCGCACATATCTTGCAACTGATGCTTTGTATTGCTTCTACTTTGTTGCACTGCTATTAGCTTAGTTTACACAACGTGTATGTGAATACGGCCTACCTATCCATTTTCAGTACACATTCCATCTGTCATCATACCATATTTATCCATTCAAATGTTGTTCCTGTATATCAGACATTCAAAAGGAAGAGGGCGATTGCTGATCATGGAGGAGCATGAACAAAGTATTTGGAAAAAGGTAGTGACACCTGATAAATCAAATATCCCATTAGGTGTAGTTGCAATATCACCAGACCCAGAAAACACGGTCACAACTCTAGGAGACTCTAGCCCTACTACACTGGTCATCTCTGATGCCCCAACTTAGCAAACCCCAACTACAGAAAATAGTATGATGATGCCAGTTGACATAGCACCATCTCTACGACACAAAACCCCCATTCCAGCAAAGAGTACACCAAATCCAGTTGCCAAATCCCTTTTCGAACGAGAGAGAGCCCCAATTGCATCAAATAGGGCTCATGTTCTACTTCTTCCCAGTTTTGAAGAGGAAGCTTATATTGTTTTCAGGAACTTTGTGTGCATCTTTCCTTCATGGAAAGATTATACCACAGACAAAGAACAATTTGCAATCTTCCTCCGCAACTTATTTGTAAGTAATGTACTAATGTTATTCATGGTAATTACTTCATATGTTTCTGCTGACAGAAGACACAAGATTTCATTCTTTTAAATAGGCGAGGACCAAACTGGATAGTCAAGATGAGCAAGAGTTGGTTGCGCTTTTCAATCACTCGCTGTTGAAGTATCGTTCCTACCTAAGGCAAGCGCACTTCGATGGCAAGCCTCTAAACGAAATTTATATAAAATCTTCGGTGCTACATTTATCGGACATTGACTAGAATAATCTTGTTACACATTGGTCTTGTGTGCAGCGTAAGGTACTGTCTATGATATCACATCACAATTTGAACTACATTTCTACATGTGACTTAATGTCTCACTTGTATGAAAACTGTTTGCAGAAGAACATTCATTCTCAAGGGACCACAGAATATCGCAACTATACTACACACTGCATTACTATTGTGAGTACCTCTTGCCCTATGTGACCATACTTACTTTCATAGCTGGTTGTTTATGTAGCATCACTGCACATGTTAGCATTGTTATCCTCCATTTGGTGGACATTATAACATCCGTATCGACTCTTACATAAATTTAGAATCAACCCAATTCTTTTGAAGAGGTTTAGCTCTATAGTCCTCTTGTAAGGACTGAGCGTCGTCTATCACCATACTTACATTAACAGCTACTCCCTCCGATCCATAATATAAGAGCATTTTGTACAGTACACTAGTGTTCAGAACACTCTTATATTATGGGAAGAGGGATTGGTTCATTGTGTAGCATTCTACACCTTATCTCCCTCGCCCACCATTTACCAAAAAAATATCAGATCTATATTTAATCTTACCAAAAAGTTGAATACACAGACAATGCCAGTGCAGAAGTGTAGCACATTGCTCTTACCGGTACATTTTGTCCTGTAACACTTGTACTTCCAAGGATTGGTAGTTGATTATGTAGCATCAATCTGCATCGTATCTTCATTATCCTCTATCCCTCCAGTATTATCATATCTATATTACTCTCTACATAATGTAGAGTATAGACAATGCTTATGAAGAAGATTCTGTGTTTAAATTCTTGAGTTATCCTTCCCTTGACGTGGAGAAGGGCATTATAAAGCCGGTGTTAACTATTAATGTAAGTTAGTGCTTCTAAAGACTTTATCCTCATGCTATTTAATTTGCTCATACTCCCTATTGTCAATTGTTGTTTACTTTGATGTTTCTATGAAAATGCATGTTCGCAACAACTGTAAGTTCCAACTTTTACTTGTAAAACCAAATTCCTTATTCATACCATGCACATTACTCAATACTCCCTATATGTATGCTTGTTTTTGTGGATCTATAATCCAGTGTGTGGTGAAGCATCCTATGTTTGCACCTTGTCATTTCCGGTTTTATCTTACTGATGTGGCTGATGATATGAACAACATCTCTTGTCTTTGCCCTTCATCTATGCTTGTTTTGTTGACATGGTAATCCAGTGGTGTGGTGAAGCTCCCCACATTATGAACAACGCCAAATTATGCTATTGATATTTTGAACCTACTCTTTATTTTATAATTTGAAATTGGATGGAATTGACAACACAGTTACCATCTTTGTTTATACACGTGCAAAACATGTCATCTCTCTGCTTGTTTCAGGGTGATATGCCTGATGGCATGCACAAGTCAGTTGAAGGCTATGAGACAAACGCAACATATATTGTAGCAAAGATGGCAAAACATCTTGAAGATAGTGAGACAACCCCAAAGTCATGTATTGATCCAGTGTTCAAGTTACTTGAGACTAGCAGTCAAACAAGCCCACATAATTCGCTATCTGAATCAGTTCGACTTCTTCAGTCCCAAGTTCTAGCAGAAAGGCATTCTGCAACTCAACTTCAACTTGAAGTCCTATCTCCAAGAAAGATTGCATAGAACACCAATGAGAACCTCATTTCTAAAAAGCTACACCTGGAAGCTATGACCGACATACTAGGCCGGTCTCACAACCTTGCTCAGCAGCTTGCATAGCAGTTCCCACAAAAGGCTAACATTTCTTGAACTATCTTGGAAGTGGTCTTGGTTCAGTATTATTTTGTTACGCTGCAATGGCGCCCAATTTTTGCAATTTGCTTCTTCGTTGCGCTTTATGATCACTGGTGGGGAACTTCAATGCGCAGTGGATGTAATATACCATAAATCCTTTATTGTATAAGTGTAGGTTTATTCTAAGTTACTATGTCGTAATTTCTTTATTGTATAGAGTAGGTTTGTGCTTAATTCCTACTAGTAACATTCGCCTGGGCCAAAACATTCGCCTCTAACAGGCCTGCACATTAGCGGGCCACAAATTGGCTGGCCTGCAACTTTCTTGGGCCTGAAAGGCCATTGGGGCCTTCACGCTTTGCGCCAGGCCCACAACTTACATGGGCCTATATTCGGCCCAAAGTTTAGGTGGGCCTTTAGTGCACCTAACACTTAGTTGGGCCCATGTAGCTTTGAGCCATTAACAGGCTAAATATTCTGTTGGACTGTTAAGGCCCAGAACAAACCGTGGGACTTTAGCAAGCTGAAATGCATGTTGGGCCTCAATTTTCACTAGTCGTCAACGGGCCTTCAGCAGGCTGAAATGTAGACCGAGCCATTATTGGCCCAGTTATATGATGAGCCATTACCAGGCCGAAACATATCTCGGCCCCTAGTTGGTCCATTGATATCATGGTCCTTTAAGAGGTCGAAAGCTTCATAGAGGCATCAACATGTTGAATTATACGACAGGCCTTTGACAGGCCCAAAGTCACATTGGGCTGAACTGTTGCCACCTTGATCACGGGCCATTTGTGGGCCAGATGTCGCATCGGGCCATATATAGCCCATGGGCAGCACGGGCCATTCCCAGGCCGAAAGACACACTGGGATGAAATGGACCCATGTCTACATCAGGCCTCTAATAGGCCGAAATGTCATTGGGTCGTAATTGGGCCCAAATATTCGGCGAACAATTAACGGGCCAGATCTGGCTTCGGGCGGTAAATGGGCCATGTTTAAATAGGACGTTAGTGGGCTGGCCCACTAGTACCTGAGTAAATACTACAAGACTTTGACCGGGTCGGCCTTTTTAACCTATATGGGCCTTTGTTGGGCCCTGCCACGCGTCGACGTATCATAGGCACGTCTCCTCCATTGGACGAACGACATCAGGCCCACCGAGGAGCCAACACGTGTTTCCTCCAGCCAATGATGATTTTACACGTGGAAAATCCCCATTGATCCAAACCGGAACCTGATAACTTAACGGTGACCTGTTACAGTGGATGCCACATGTCAGTTACCGTTGACGAAAGCACTTCCATGACGCGCCATTTATCGTCATGGAAGTGGACACTTCTGTGATGATAATTTTGGTATTGTCATGGAACACTTGTGCGACATCACATGTATGACTATCTTGATTCTGTCATAAAATCGCCATGGATGTACATGCATGACAGAAAACGTGACCTACTATGACAAACGCGTATCAGCACGGAAGTGGTTTTTTTACTGATAAGCTTCTGAGTAACATTTCCGTAGGATTTGTTCCTGTTCATGCTCAGGTAAACAATGTCTAATAATACCACCTACTACTTCTTGTAAAGATGTGGGTCATCCCAAAAGTAATGTCTTAAATCATAAACGAATTTTTTTCTTTTGTTGGTATGTGAAACTAGGTGGTATATATTTAGCAACAATGTAATTAGAAAGCATACCGAGTAGTGTTATGAGAAACATTTATTATAGCTAATTGTTCATCAGTAAAACTATCATCAATAGGTAGTGGGTCATCAAGAATAATTTCTAACCTAGACATGTTATCAACTACAGGGTTCTCAGCTCCTTTCCTATCGGTGATATGTAAATCATATTCTAGTAGCAAAAGAACCCTCCTAATGAGTCTAGGTTTAGCATCTTTCTTATCCATAAGATATTTAATAGAAGCATGATTAGTGTGAACAATTACTTTGGAATCAACAATGTAAGATCTGAATTTGTCACAAGAAAACACAACTGCTAAAAACTCTTTTTCAGTAGTAGCATAATTTTGTTGGGCCCTATCTAGATTTTTACTAGCATAATGAATAACATTTAATTTCTTATCAACCCTTTGTCCTAGAACGGCACCAACAGCATAATCACTAGCATCACACATAATTCCAAAAGGCAAGTTCCAGTCAGGTGGTTGAATAATAGGTGCAGAAGTTATGGCTTTCTTAAGTGTTTCAAAGGCTTCTACACAATCATCATCGAAAACAAATGGCATATCCTTTTGTAAAATATTGGTAAGAGGCCTAGAAATTTTAGAGAACTCCTTAATAAACCTCCTACATAAACCAGCATGACCGAGAAAACTACGAATAACTTTAATATCTTTAGGACATGGCATTTTCTCAATTGCATCAAATTTAGCTTTATCCACCTCAATACCTTGTTCAGAAATTTTATGTCCCAAGACAATAACTTCATTAACCATGAAGTGGAACTTCTCCCAATTCAAGACAAGATTAGTTTGCTCACATCTCTGTAAAACTCGATCTAGATTGCTTAAGCAATCATCAAAAGAAGTTCCGTCAATGGAATATCATCCATGAAAACCTCAACAATCTTTTCACAAAAATCAGAGAATATAGCAGTCATACATCTTTGAAAGGTAGCGGGTGCATTGCATAAACCAAAAAGGCATACGTCCATAAGCATAAATTCCAAAAGGACAAGTAAAGGTGGTTTTCTCTTGATAAGGTTGTGAGACAGGTATTTGAGAAAAACCAGAATATCCATCAAGAAAACAGAAGCGTGTGTGCTTAGATAATCTTTCTAGAATTTGATCAATAAAAGGCAGAGGGTAATGATCTTTTCTAGTTGCTTTATTTAATTTTATGAAATCAATTACCATTCTATAGCCAGTGACAACTCTTTGTGGAATAAGTTCATTTTTATCATTAGGAACAACAGTAATACCTCCTTTCTTGGGGACACAATGAACGGGACATACCCATCTACTTCGCTTCCCCACATGGCCTCGGCAACCATTCTCGCCTGACAAAAGGCTGGCGCATGGTACAGAGTCTTCATTGCCTTCCTTCGTCTTGGTCCAGATCCCCTTCTCGCCCCGAGAGACTCCAGATCCACCAAGACCCAAGCTTGCAGCTAATGGTGTCCGACAAGGCAAAGGCCGCACGCTCGCCCTCCTGGTACGATCCCGCCTTGGGCGCGCCCATGGTTTCGGAGAAGAACTTCGCCACCGCTCTCCTGATGGCGACGGGCGACAGTAATGAGGGGGGAGAGACCGCGCTTCGGGCCGGCTCTGCCAAGCCAGAGGCCTCAGGTAGTACCTTCTACCCCTTCTTCTTACTAAGTGTCTTCGCGGGGCTGGTCCCCCCTTTCTCTGAGTTTGTCTATGTCATCCTTCGCCATTAGAGCTCCACGCCCTCCATCTTCATCCAACTCTGTCCTCCATCTATAGATCTTCACCTTTTACTGCAAAGCATTCGTGGGGGTGATGCCGTCCGTGGTGCTGCTTCGCCACCTCTTCTACCTTCGGAACAAGGATGGCCCATGCTCAGGGTGCGCCAACTTCATTGCAGCCAACGGAAGCAACACAATCTCGAGAGCCGGGAAGAAGGCGGATGGCTTCCGGAACAAGTGGGTCATCATGGATGTCAAGAGCCCCTACCCTCGGCTGGTACTGTCGACAGGGATGCCCATGCCTCACGATGGGTGGAATAGCACGAAGCTCACCGACCCATGGGCGGAGCAGATGTTGGGGAGGATGGTGGCCGACCTGAAGCTTGACGATCCGAGGGTGGAGAAGCTGACAGGGGCCATGATCGTGAAGGAGTTCCTGTCGCAGCGCCTGGCTCCGCTCCAAGCGTGCTTCCGCCCTTTGTGGAAGCTCTCAGTCGAGGGAGGCGACCTCCGCCTGCACCCGGATGCTTTGTCAGACGAGGAGCTAGACAAGGTTCTCCACCTCCTGGTTGCGGAGGATCATGGGTACCCGCCTGATACCCATCTTCCGTTGTACCACCGCCTGGATGGGGCAAAGATCGCTGCCGCCATGCCCGTCTTCAACGAGCGCGGTCTTGAGCCGTCGGCGCCTACCGGGGCCCCGGTGGTGGACGCCCCAGTGATGGTGTCCTCCGGCCAGTCCGGCGAGGAGGAGAGGCCTGACTCGGAGGCGACCCAGGAGGGAGTGGGGGAGACTTCTCCTCCTTGCATGGCGGATCTTCTCCGCACCTTCCCAGATGACGACGACGAGGCCAGCGAGCATTTGGTGAGGGAGTTGCCGAGCCCCGCCAGGGTCATGACGAGGTCCAGGGGCACCCCTCCGAAGAAGTCGTCGACGCGGGTCCTGAAGTAGAGCAGATCGGCGCTGATCTCCCGAGGCAACGCTTCTGCTCCGTCGCTAGCCGCTGCTGCCACAGGTCCGGCCGCCATGCCCTTACCTGCCCCTGGGGCTCGTGTGCTAGTGCCCCAGGCCGTGAAGCCTTTGGTGCTCCAAAAGAGGGTGAGGGAGCATGCCGCCATGGACCAGTAAGTGCTCCACCCTGATCCTTTGTTCCTGTCCTTGTCGTAGTTTCTTGATGTCTTCCCTTGCATTGCTAGGCCACCGTCGGTGGTGAAGAAGAAGAAGAAGAAGAAGGGGGCGACCACAGCCCCTGAGGCCAAGCAGCCAGCTGCTACCGCTCTTCCTTCGACGCGGGGGGATGGCGATGGCTCCTGAGCCTCAGTGTCCGGGTCATCCTCGTGAGATCCAGAAGCCCGCCCTCAGGAGAAGGCGATCTCCGCAGCCAAGCTAACTCCTGAGGCCTACGCCCCCAGCTCACCTACTGAGGTCGCGAACTCTCAGGAGTCCCTGACTCCTTCTGCTGCTGCAGATCTGCAGACCCTAGCGCCGATGTCGTCTCTTCCCCCTTCCATCGCACCATTGGGTCGTGGTCTCCCTGCTTCGGCTGATGCTCTACAGGACGCCCTTATCACGCTGACCCAGCTTCGCAACGACCTTCAGGGTGCTGACTGCTGGCGGCATGGGGTCAAGCTATGGCAGCCTCTAAGGAGGGTAAGAGGGTCGCTCACCTGGCCGCAGCCACCCGCGAGGTGGTGTTGAGGGATGCCGAGGCCGCCAAGGAGCGCTGCCGGGTGGCGGAGGCCGAGCTGAAGACCCTACGTGATGGACGTGCTACCGAGGCTTGCCAGCACGAGGTACGAGAGGAGAAGCTGAAGGCTCAAGAGGACGCGGTTGTCGGTCGTGACACTGAGCTAGAGCAGCTGGCACGGGCGCTGGTTGCGGAGTGCGGAGCACGACCGCCTGGAGAAGCTGAAGGAGGAGGTGAAAGGGGAGAAGGCCCTGTTGGAGGCCAAGGCCATCATCCTTGCCAACGACCGTGCTGCCTTTGATTCTCTTGAGAAGAGATCCAGCGAGGCATTGCGGGAACTCTATGGGAGGGGGTTGAAGAAGTCGTTGGTTACCGCCGAGGAGGGCCCTGCTGAGCTGCTCCATCAGCTTGTCGAGACGCTCGAGGGCATCTCCAATGGGGTTCGTGCCATGGTGGAAGGGGAAGGTCGCGCGCTCTCCTCCTCTGCTATGACGCGCATCTTCAGCCACCTCCACCTTCATGACCCCAGCACCGACCTTGGAGCTCTGCTTGAACCTGTGGATGAGAAGCACTGTGCAGTTGTTGCCGATGCTGTGAAGGACTTGGTGGAAGCCCTGCTGGAGAATTTCCTCTCCATTGGCGCTGCACCTCCGGCCAATGGCGCCGCCCATCCCACGACCATGGCCGACGACACAAGCAACAGCGATGCTGCCGACGACGGGGCGCTCCCTGACAGCAGCGCCCAAGGCTGAAGAGGAGGCTTGCTGGTGGTGCTCCTTTCCACTTTACTTTCGTGCGATATGCACCATGCCTCCTAGAGGCGTTAAAACTTCTGTTTGGTATTTGAGGAACACCATGTCTTGTAATAATTTGCTAGGATTCCGTGATTTCCTTCCCGTTTCCTTGATGTTCTACGTCGGCAGGGCTCGGCCCTGCGCATACCTCGGTCGCCGTTGGGTAGTCCGGATCGCTAGGACGATACCAAGAGATAAGGGGCTATGTGACTAGTTAGGCTCCTGAGTCGCGATGCTCAGGGGTCCCCCTTGACACATAAACGGCCTGCGGGAAGGAGATGCGAAAGTAGGCCTTAGTGTTCTGCGTCGGCAGGGCCCGACCCCGCGCTTACCTCAACCGCTGTTGGGTCGTCCGGATCACCAGGACGAGACCAAGGGGTGAGGGGCTACTGAACAGTTAGGCTCCTAAGTCGCGATGCTCAGGAGTCCCCCTTGACGCCCAAACAGACCTCATACCTTTCCTCGCCGAGGTCCCGCTCGGGAGGGACGCACTACGACCAGGTCCGAGGGACCTAGCAGGGTGGCGTGTGCTAAGCGTGACCTAGGCGCAGCCCCCGTGCCCATAAATGCCAGATTACGGGTTCCGAAAAACCCTTGTGAGGTTTGAAATCTAGGGTGCGCACAAAGAACACTCTCTTCCTAGCTTGCTCGCTCAACGATCCCACGGCCTAGCTCGATGGACCCAAAGAATAAGAGACACGAGAGTTTATACTGGTTCGGTCCACCTTGTGGTGTAATACCCTACTCCAGTGTGTGGTGGATTGCCTCGAGGGGCTGAGGATGAACTAGTACAGTGGGTGAACAACCTGCGGAGGTGAGGTGTTCTTGGGCTCGATGAGCTGGTGAGCTCGTCAGGGTGGAATGAATCCCATCCCTCTCTATGGTGGTGGCTAAGTCCTATTTATAGTGGCCTTGGTCCTCTTCCCAAATGTTTAGGGGGAAGGGTTCCCACAACGGCCAAGTTTGAAGGGGGACAACTAGTACAAGCTATCCTGATAAAAGTAGTCTTCGCCTGCCAAAGGCTCTGGTCGTGATGCTGCTGTGGGCTCCGCGATGACCTCCGTCCTGGCGGTATTGGTCTTGTTGCACCGATATGGAAACCTTTGACTGATGCCTTGGGACCCCACACATGCGCTTGCCTCCTTAGCACCAAAGAGGAAACTAGTACACAGCGCCCGCTGGCGCCCGCGAAGCCTTGGTCATCATGGCTCACGTCACACGAACCTCACGAGATGCCCCTTGCATATATTTCCACTCCTCGGTAGCCGGCCTAGTGAGGCCACCCCCTGGGAGGTCTTGGTGTCGTCCGCCTCACGAGGCTTGGCCCCTCGTGAGGGTCTTGGGTGGTCGCTGCTGAAGCTGGGCCTTACCAGGGCGTTGGTGGAGCCATGCTCGCGGGCCGCAGCCATGCAAGTCTGGTTACCCCCGGTCCCAGAACGCCAATAGCAGGCACGAACTCACGCCGCATAGCTCTCCTTGTCTAGGGCCAACTCATGTCGTAGCTCTCCGAAGGTGTGTTAAGCCACCATGTCGACGTGTAGTCGTGGAAGTTCGTTGTGGCACACTTCACTTGATCTTTGGGAGGAACTTGATGTAGCTTTAGGTAGTCGTCCATCAGGCGCTCCCACTCGAGAGACTCCTCGGGTTCTTGAGTCCCATAGAAAGGAATCTTGTGGTCGATGTCGAGGTCGTAGTAGCTCGTGGAAGTCACGAACTTGAGCTTGGGGAGCTTCTCCTGAGAGTAGTCTTGGGGTGCTTGTTGGCGAAGATGTCGTATGTCCGTAGGCGAAGATGCCTTGAAGTCGCTTGGCGAATATGCCAAGGAAAATGGTGAAGTCGTAGAGTGGTGGTTGGTGTTGAGCACTTGACCTTCACGTTCTCGTCGGTGGTGGTGTCGATGTCGATGTGACCTTGCCGAAGATGGTAGCTAGGAAGAATGTGCTCTTGAGCGTGTTCTTGAAGATGATTAAGATCTCTTGGAGGATTTGATGAGGGCTTTGATCTCCTCCATTTGAGCATCCATCTTGGCACCCAAGTTGTTTTTCATGGCGTCGAACTCGTTGTTGTTGTTCTAGACTGAAAGAGGTGTGCTTTGCCTATCCATCACAAGACTCGAGCAAATGTGAGTGGGAGAAAGAGAAGAACTCGACCAATGTACCTTACCCGATGTTGAAGATGGATCAATGATCACTCAATAATGTATCAAGGAAATAGCACAATTGGTACATGATCTTGTCAATTCTCACACCTACACAAGTAAGGCTTATGGAGTAGTTGGTGAGGATAGTGGCACAAAAATTTGATGCAAAATGTTAGCAAGAGTCAATAAAGTTGAAAGAGATTCACAAATTTGCAACCGAAACAAGTAGACCAATAGCAACATGTGGCACACAGAAACACACACACAGATAGATAAATGGGATCGTGCAACCAAGGAATGAGCACAAAATGTGGAATCCACGGAAAACACTCATGTTGCACAACTCAAGAGATACGCTAGCACGATTGCTCGATAGGCGGATACAAAACTTGTGCACAACCTATAAGATGCAAAATTTATGAACTTTCTATGCCAAGTATGCTATGTGTATATGGTTCCCAGTGTTTCTCTCAAGATGATCCAAGATGACCGGATATGACAATCTTATATGCAATGTGGTATGATGCTATGGCTATTGCTTACAAGCTCTTTGTTTCTCTTTGCTTAAATCCTTATTATTTCTTTGTTTCTCTTTTTTTGATATGGCCGCTTATGCGAAATGCACAAACCAAGATAGCAATTGCGATTATACAGGAACAATCTTGTGACACAAGGGATGATATGACACCAAGATGATACCAATGGAAGGTGTCGATCGATGATCACTAATGTGCACAAGTAACATTGCCGGCAATACTCAATGGCTAGTATCGGTAGGAAAGTGATGCAAAATGGGCTAGGGGTTAACAATTCAATGGCAAGAATGAATGTACAATGATGGGATACCACGATACCAAGATGATATAGAGGTTACCATTTTTGCTTATGGTTATAGTGTCAACATGGTGAAGTGGTCGTTGTAGATGCCGAATCAATGGCGATGATGAGAGGCGGTTCTCTTGATGGAGAACCATTCCTAATTAGCCAAACACCTTAGGAAACGAAAAAAAACCGCAAACTCAAAAGCCCAAATGGAAAATGTCAAATGATGGTAACAGAATGTGGTGGTGGTTTCAAAAGCTCAAAGGGATTGCGGAAATGCAATGATGGGTTTTGGAGTACGCAATGCGGAAGTGGAGGCTATGGTGGTGCACTGTATACGATGTTGGAGTTGAATTCACCGTCCCTAAGTAGCCGAAACACCTTAGGAGACACAAACCACAACTCGGGCAAGCTCAAACAAAATTGGGTTAAGTTGCGGTGGCGGAAGTGTATGGTGGGCAAGGTTATCCGGTAGTTATGGTGGAGGTTTATGAAGAAGTAATTGCCCCCTAAGTATCCAAAACACCTTAGGAGACCCAAATCACAACTCAAGCAACCACAAATGCAATGGGGATGAAAATGGGTTACGTTGCGGAAGGCTATGGTGGTATTGCGGATCATATGGTGGTAGGCCTAGGAAAAGATGCCAAAGATCCAAAATTTTATGGAGTCAAAAGGTGTTTAAACCAATGTGAGGACCTCGGGCACGTCAATAGCTTCAAAACAAGCCAAAGAACACTCAAATCGGAGTTCGGGGCGACAAGTTATGATGAAAACGGTGAAAGAGGCCGATGCTGAAATTTTGGTGTAATGTCTCTGGTTAGGCCGGAAGTTTCAGGCTTAGGGCCGGTACTTCCGGGGGGTGGCCGGAAGTTCCGGGGGTCGCGGAAAAAGTGCGTAGAGTATGGGGATTTTTGGGGTAAACTTTCTATTTAGCCCGGAACTTCCGGGGTAAGGATGGGAGTTCCAGGGGAGTCCGGAAGTTTCGGGGGTCGTGGAATTTCTTCCGAGACGAACCCTAAATTTGAGATCTCAGAACGGAGGCAGAGAAACACGGTTTTTCAGGGAAAAATTAAGAAGATTTGATGGATGGAAATGGGGGAAAAGATGGGGAAGGATAGATCAACTTGAAAAACAACGAATCCATGGATCAAAATCAACAAAACATCATTCAAACCAACAAATTACAAAAACAATTTGGGGGCTATTTTTGGTGGGGATTTTCGAATTTAGGACGAAATCAAACAAAACAAGGCTAGAAAAATAATGGGGGAGACTCCAAATTCATGATCAACGTAAGTCATGATACCAAGATGATCTAGGGTAGAACCCTAGATGCCCGATTTTTCATGATTGGGGCGTATCCTGCAAAGAACACAAAGAACACGAGGGGAAAACACAAGGGGAAACATGAGAGGATTCACTCAAACCAACAAGATACGATTACACGTGTGCTAGATCCTCGAAACACAAAGAGATACACGATCCACGATCAACAAAGGACGATACAAGTAGAAAGTTCTTCTCCGTGAGGAGGTCTTGAGGGGTCTTCCCATGAGGGGTCTTGAATCCACTTGGGGATCTTGTCCGTAGAGGTTGTGAACTCTGATGGAGAAGGGATCAAGTGGAGAGAAAATCTCTATCTCAAATGAGCTACTACTTTGCTAACCCTAGAATGGAGGTGGAGGATGAGTATATATAGTAGTAGCCACGAAGGGGTAAGTGAGGGGCGAAAGGGTACATGGGCCTTGGCCCGAGTCTCTACGCGCAGGCAGGCCGGAAGGTCTGGGCAGGGTCCGGGCTATCTAGAGAGTTGGCACACTCTTGGACAACTTCGGTGCGGCAGGGCCGGAAGTTCCGGGATGGCCGGAAGTTCCGGGGGTCGGAAGTTCCAGGCAGGTGGCCGGAACTTCCGGGCTTTCCATAAGCTTGTCCATGCTTCTTATTCCTTCTCTTCCACGCTTGCCTCGCGGATGGTGTAGTTGTTCCTTGGCGCTTGCACTCCTCCTCAACATTCGTGAAGCTCCGACAATACCTATGCATGCACGATGGAGGGTCAAGTAGTATACCATCCTCGAAGGGGTCAAGTGAACACGTGTAAAGGAGATGATTCACCTTTATGTATGTGAAGTAGATGTCGCACGTGTCACTTGCCGAATGAACTCTTGACATGGTGATGTCCTTAGGATGCTCCGCATCAACTTTGTCATTCCTAATTATCCAAATATTCCATCAAGCAATGAAAACCACTTCAGTGAAGAATGGCTTATCAAATTCCCTTCTAGCTTGAAGGAGCACCTCATGCATTGAACCACCATTTGACCAATCAATCTGAAGATAGTTCCACACCCTCACACTAAAATTGCAGTTAAAGAATAAGTGATCCCTTGTCTCTTGTATGCAGAGGGCAAAGCACACAATGCACCCCATCCTCAATATGCCAATGCCTCCTTTCCACCATATCCCTTGTGTTTAATCTATCCATAATGAGCATCCAAGAAAACACTTTTGTTTTCATAGTGTAGCCAGATTTCCATATCCAATTAAGAAGAGGATGAAAGGATTGAGATGAATATATGTGCGAGTAAAACATCTTTGGTTTGTAATCCTTTGTAGATCCCTGCCAATACCAAATGTCCTTCAATCCTGAAATTCTACTCTGAGTCCCCATCAGAGATTGTATGGTGATTAGATCCTCATAAGCCTGCTCTGACAGTGGAAGGTGAAATCTTTCAAAAAGGTATTGAGTATAGAAAACCTCTTTGACTGTTATCCAAGGATCCTTAGCATAGGAATATAATCTAGGATACCTGGTCTTCAAAATAGTAACCTCCTCACCAATTTTCTTGTGATCAGACCAAAAAAGTGCAGTATCTCCCTCATTAATCCGGACCCATTAAGAGTCTCTGAATTGATGCATTACTTTGCAAATGTCCCTCCACCAAAAAGATCCACAATCACTTTTTGCATGTGGGACCTGCCATGATAGTAAGAATCCCATATTAAAGATATGCATGGCAGATATTTCTTATTCGGAAAATTGTTTGCATGCTTCAGTAGAAGAGCAATGTTTTGGATCCTCAGGTTTAGGATTCCAAGCCCCCCTTACTCTTAGGCCTACAAAAAAAGCTACAAAGAGGGCATGGATGACAAGGCAGAATTCAGAAACTACAATCTTTCCCCTTGGTTAAGAAAAGAGGAACTGGCAGACATCCTTCTTTCCATACAGTCCACCGTAGGCATGAAATCAATCATCTTTGGTGTGGTAGTTCCTACTGGTAGACCTAGATATGTAAAAGGCATATTCCCAATTTGACACCCAAAAGTTGTGGCAAGCTCAGTCATAGAGGTAGGGTCAACATTTATTGCGATGGTGAATGATTTATGATAGTTCACATCCAGCTCGGTTGACTGAGAAAAGACCTTGAGCATGTCCTTTAGAGCAATGAGCTGAGCTTTGTCTGTAGGAAAAATAATTAATGTATCATCTGCATATTGAACATTTGGGTAATCCTGATCATGGCAGGGTATAGTTAACTGCAGGATGCCTCTTATGTGCATCTCATTGGCCACTGTCTGTAGTAGATCAGCAGCAAGGACAAAAAGAAGTGGAGAGACAGGGTCACCCTGTGTAACTCCCTTTTTGCAAAGAAACTTCTCCCAGGCACACCATTGAGTAAGACTGAAGATGTGCCAATAGAGAGCAACTGTTGCATCCAAAGAATCCATTTCTCATTAAAACATTTATATCTCAAAATTTGAACAGTGGCCTCATGCTCCACAGATTCAAAAGCTTTCTAAAAGTCAAGTTTAAGTATGACAATAGGTCTCTTGGACTGATGGCACTGATGTAAATACTCAAAGGTCCAACCGATGCAATCCTGAATTGTTCTGCTCTTAAAAAATCCATATTGGTTCTTATGAATGCATTGAGTGATCATACCTTGGAATCTATTAGCTGCCTTTTTTGATAAAAACTTCAAGCCCATCCCAGTCAAGGAAATAGGTCTATAGTCTCCAACTTCCTTTGGTACTGACTTTTTACGGATTACTATGATGTAGGACCCATTAATATTTTCAAGAGTAGCAGTACCATCAGAAAAAGCTTGAGCTAACTCATAAAAATATTTAGAAATGATGTACCAACATCTCCTAAAGAAGAGGCCATTGAAGCCATCAGGACCAGGAAGTTTATCTATTGGCATGTGTTTCATAGTGTTATCCATTTCTTCCTTCTCAAAAGGTTTGGTTAGCACATCAACCCCCTCCACATGAGTGAGTAAAGAAGATAGATCAAAACCCATCAATGTTCCTCTTGAAACTCCCATTCTGTTCTTAAAACAATTCCATATAACCCCCCTCCATCTGAGAGTGTTCTGTGACCATTGTGCCATCAGGTAACCTCAAGCTGGCAATTGAATTTCTCCTGTGTTTCTCAGTGGCCAATGCATGAAATAACTTAGTGTTTGACTCATCACCACAGCTAGCACTAACAGTTTGTTTATGACAATCTATAGTAGCATTGATAGTGTTCAAGAAAGGTCTACCAAAGATAATGCGACAAAATTCATCTTGTGGGGAACCAAGAACTAGAGAATCAGTAGGATATTTTATTTAACCACACAATACTCAACATCTCGAGCAATCCCAAGTGGTGTGATGGTGTTTCTATTAGCAAGTTTAATAGTAACATCTATATCTTCTATTTCAGCATGTGCTATGTCATTCGTAATTTCTTGGTATAAACTAAAAGGAATAGCACTCAAACTAGCACCTAAATCACATAAACCATGATAATAATGATCTCCTATTTTAACTAAGACAATAGGCATGCCAACAATAGGTCTATGTTTATCTTTTTCATCGGGTTTGGCAATTCTAGTAGTTCAGCACAGAAATAAATAACATGCCCATCAATATTTTCTACCAAGAGATCATTAACCATAGCAACACTAGGTTCTACTTTGATTTGTTCTAAAAGTCTAGGTGCTTTGATATTACTTTTGCGAACCATAGTTGAAACCTTAGGATGTTCCTTTATCCTAACAGGGAAAGGTGGTTTTTCAATATAAGCGGTAGTCACAACTGGATCAACATTGTAAATGATAGTTTCGTCTTTAGCTATTACCGGTCCTTTAGTTTCTTATTTAATAGGGGGGTGATATTTAAACCACTTCTCCTTAGGGAGATCAACATGAGTAGCAAATGATTCACAAAAAGAGGCTACTATCTCAGAGTCAAGTCCATATTTAGTGCGAAACTTTTGAAAAGCATCTATATTCATAAAAGATTTAACACAATCAAACTCAAGCTTAATACCTAACTCTTTACCTTCGTCGAGTTCCCAATCTTCAGAGTTGCGTTTAATTCTTCCTAAAATATCCCACCTGAATTCAATAGTATTCTTCATAAAAGAACCAATTCAAGAAGTATCGAGCTTGGATCGATCATCATGAGAAAGTTGAGCATAAAAGTTCTAAATAATAATTTCTCTTGAGAGCTCATGATTGGGGCATGAATATAACATTGACTTAAGCCTCCCCCGAGCTAGAGCGATACTTTCTCCTTCACGAGGCCAAAAATTATATATATAATTCCGATCACGATGAACTAGATGCATATATAGGATAAATTTCTTGGTGAAATTCCAATTTCAATCGATTCTAGTTCCAAGATCCAATATCATCGCATAGCCTATACCATGTCAATGCCTTTACCTTCAAAGATAAAGGGAAAACCTTCCTCTTAGTTTCATCTCCGGATAAACCTGCAAGCTTAAATAATCCACAAATTTCATCCACATATATCAAGTGCATATCAGGATGTTCAGTTCCATCTCCTGCATAAGGATTAGCTAGTAGTTGTTCTATCATACCCGAAGGAGTTTCATAACCAATATTTTCAGTAGGTACAGTAGCTTGAGGGGAAACTAATTGTGGTTCTGGTCAGGGTGAAGATACCCCGAACAAACCCCTCAAAGGATGGTTCTCCATAGTAACAAGTGACAATAAATTTTAGCACGTATAATTTTTTCCTTACCAAGAGTGCTTCACTCCCCGGCAACGGCACCAGAAAAGAGTCTTGACGACACATAAGTATAGGGGATCAATCGTAGTCCTTTCAATAAGTAATATTTTCGAACCCAACGAGGAGCAAAAGGAAATGAAAAGTGGTTTTTAGCGAGGTAATCTCTGCAAGCACTGAAATTGTTGGTAACGAGTAGTTTGATAGCAAGGTAATTTGTAATGAGGAAGTAACAGTAACAGTAAATAAAGTGCAGTAAGGTAGCCCAATCCTTTTGTGGCAAAGTGCTACCTCTTGAGCATGTGTTGGTTTTCCCTTAAAGAGGAAAGGGTGATGCAGCAAAGTAGCGTAAGTATTTCCCTCAGTTTTGAGAACCAAGGTTCAATCCAGTAGGAGACAACACACAAGTCACCTAGTACCTGCACAAACAATCAAGAACCTTGGAACCAAGACGATAGAGGGGTTGTCAATCCCTTCACAGTCACTCGCAAAAGTGAGATCTAATAAAGATAGTAAAGTAAATATTTTTGGTATTTTTGTTGTATAGATTGGAAAGTAAATATTGCAAAATAGTAAACGAGATGCGATGTAAATAAAACAGATGCAATATAATAAGAAAGAGAACCGGGGGCCATAGGTTTCACTGGTGGCTTCTCTAAAGATAGCATGTATTACGGTGGGTGAACAAATTACTGCCGAGAAATTGATAGAAAAGCGCATAGTTATGAAGATATCTAAGGCAATGATCATGAATATAGGCATCATGTCTGTGTCAAGCAGATCGAAATGATTCTGCATCTACTACTATTACTCCACACATCGACCGCTATCCAGCATGCATCTAGAGTATTAAGTTCATAAGAACATTGTAACACATTAAGCAAGATGACATGATGTAGAGGGATAAACTCAAACAATATGATATAAACCCCATCTTTTATCCTCGATGGCAACAATACAATATGTGTCTTGCTGCCCCTACTGTCACTGGGAAAGGACACCGCAAGATTGAACCCAAAGCTAAGCACTTTTCCCATTGCAAGAAAGATCAATCTACTAGGCCAAACTAAACTGATAATTCGAAGAGACTTGCAAAGATATCAAATCATGCATATAAGAATTCAGAGAAGAACCAAATAATATTCATAGATAATCTTGTTCATAAACCCACAATTCATCGGATCTTGGCAAACACACCGCAAAAGAGTATTACATCAAATAGATCTCCAAGAACATCGAGGAGAACTTTGTATTGAGAATCAAAGAGAGAGAAGAAGCCATCTAGCTAATAACTATGGACCCAAAGGTCTGTGGTAAACTACTCACGCTTCATCGGAGAGGCCATGGTGTTGATGTAGAAGCCCTCCGTGATCGATTCCCCCTCCGGCAGATCGCCGGAAGAGGCCCCAAGATGGGATCTCACGGGTACAGAAGGTTGCGGCGGTGGAAAAGTGGTTTTGTGGCTCTCTGTGATCGCTTTAGGGTATAAGAGTATATATAGGCGAAAGAAGTACGTCGGTGGAGCTACGAGGGGTCCATGAGGGTGGGGGCGTGCCTACCCCCCTGGGCGCGCCCTCCTGCCTCGTGGCCTCCTCGTGGAGTTCCAAACTTCGACTCCAAGTCTTCTAGATTGCTTTCGGTCAAAGAAAGATCATCACGAAGGTTTCATTCCATTTGAACTCCGTTTGGTATTCCTTTTCTGTGAAATTTTAAATAGGCAAAAAAAACAGAAACTGACACTGGGCCTCCGGTTAATAGGTTAGTCCCAAAAATAATATAAAAGAGCATATTAAAGCCCATTAAACATCCAAAATAGATAATATAATAGCATGGAACAACCAAAAATTATAGATACATTGGATACGTATCAAGCATCTCCACGCTTAATTCATGCTCGTCCTCGAGTAGGTAAATGATAGAAACGGAATTTTTGATGCGGAATGCTACCTAACATAATTACCAATATAATTTTATTTATTGTGGCATGAATGTTCAGATCCGAAAGATTCAAGACAAAAGTTTAATATTGACATAAAAATAATAATAATTCAAGCATACTAACAAAGTAATCATGTCTTCTCAAAATAACATGGCCAAAGAAAGCTCATCCCTACAAAATCATATAGTTTGACTATGCTCCATCTTCGTCACAGAAAATATTCAGATCATGCACAACCCCGATGACAAGCCAAGCAATTGTTTCATACTTCAGTATTCTCATACTTTTTCAACTTTCATGCAATACATGAGCATGAGCCATGGACATAGCACTATAGGTGGAATAGAGTGGTGGTTGTGGAGAAGACAAAAAGGAGGAAGATGATCCCACATCAACTAAGTGTATTAATGGGCTATAGAGATGCCCATCAATAGATATCAATGTGAGTGAGTAGGGATTTCCATGCAGAGGATGCACTAGAGCTATAAATGTATGGAAGCTCAAAAAGAAACTAAGTGGGTGTGCATCCAACTTGCTTGCTCACAAAGACCTAGGGCATTTTGAGGAAGCCCATTATTGGAATATACAAGCCAAGTTCTATAACGAAAATTCCCACTAGTATATGAATGTGACAAAATAAGAGACTCTCTATCATGAAGATCATGGTGCTACTTTGAGGCACAAGTGTGGAAAAAGGATAGTAGCATTGTCCCTTCTCTCTTTTTCTCTCCCTTTTTTGTTTGGCTTCTATGTCCTCCTTTTTTTTCATTGGCTTCTTTGGCCTCTCTTTTTTATTTCCTCACATGGGACAATGCTCTAATAATGATGATCATTGCACTTCTATTTATTTACAACTCAAGGATTACAACTTGATACTTAGAACAAAATATGACTCTATATGAATGCCTTCGCCGGTGTACCGGGATGTGCAATGAATCAAGAGTGACATGTATGAAAAAAATTATGAATGGTGGATTTGCCACAAATACGATGTCAACTACATGATAATGCAAGATAATATGACAATGATGGAGCGTGTCATAATAGACGGAACGGTGTAAAGTTGCATGGCAATATATTGTAGCGACCAGACCTCAAACAGTCTGATCTCTGTGCTCAGGTGTCATACCTGGATCAGTAATGCTGACACCACATAGTACTTGGAGGATTTATAAAATAGTAGCAATCACACACTTATTACATCGAGTGTCTCAAAAGAGAACTTATTACAATAAATATGGCTTAAGGCCATCTAATAACGATAACAGCGGAAGGCTTGGAAGATAAGCGAGTCCATCAACTCCAATGGCATCACTGAGTATAGAACCACGACCTAAAACTCCTTAATCGTCGTCTGAAAAGTATGCAACATTAACGTTGCAGCCCGAAACAGGTCAGCACATGGAATATGCTGGCAAAGTAACACATAGAGAGTAATGGAATGAAACAGCTATACTATATGCATATTTGGCTGGTGGAAAGCTCTATGGTTACAGTTTTGCGTAAAGCTTATTTTTCCCTACTGCAAAGGAATAAATTTTATTTAACTATCATGGTAGTTGTTAAACATTGATAATGGTTGACAGCATTCTCAATCCCAATTAAGCATCATCATTAAACAAAACCCATCAAAATTAAATTTTAGACTAACATGTTGAGATTCACATGATAATCCAAGTACTAGATACTCAAGATGTCCATAACCGGGGACATACACTCTGTAGAGGTTTGCGCACTTTTCCCCACAAGACTCGATCGCCTCCGTTTGGTTTCTCGCACTACACGGTGTTTGAGCAACGGATGACCGAGACATAGTCTTTCAGAAGTGCTAGCACCTTACGATGGATAAACCGTTACACCTACTTTCCCCTACATCTTCTAGTCTACCCTGTAAGAGTTCGCACGACTTAATCAACTATGCTAGAGCCCATAATAGCTTGTGGCTGCACACGGAAGTTTCTAGTATGAAAAATCTCATGATCCCTTTGGGCCTAGGTGGCGGTCCATAAAGAAAAACAGGCAATCCTGGAATACCCAGGTACCTCAATCCACCCAGATGTGTGTTTAAGTTGCCACCTTAGATAAACCATTAATTAATAAACTCACATATGTCATGGATATCACTCACCCAATCCACGTCTACTAGCATAGCATAACAATAGTAAGCAAACGTAGAAGTAACTCCCAAAGGTTTGATAATACAACTGGTAATAGGTACTACCTCAACTACTTCCCATCCCACAATTTAATTAGATCCTAATCATGCAATGTTTGAGGATTGATCTAATGCAATAAAACTAGGTAGTAGGAGGTATGATTAAAGTGTTACTTGCCTTGCTGATGATCCGCGAAACCTAGAGATTCGAAGTAACAGGCGGTGCACTCCGGGTATTCTATCACAGACAAACAAACAAGCATACAATAAGTACTGAACTAATGCACAGGTAAAACTCAAATAAGAGATCTGACCAGAAAGTTCAACTTAAGAACTCCGGTTTGCAAAAAGAATCAAATCAAACGAAGCAACGAAAGTCAAACGGCAAAAGAAACAGGCTTCGTTTACTATTCTGGATCTGGGTAATTTTTACAGTGACAAGAACTTGTTTAAGTTGGTTAAACGGATAGAGGGTTTCGAGACGAAACTCCAGGCGCTTGAATCGCCTGATTTCGATAAACAAGCGAAAAGTTATACTAAAATGAAAATCGGATCAGGAATCGCGATCAGAAAAATCGCGGATTTAATCCGAGAAAAGAGAAACGATGAACGTTCGCTAGAACGAACGAACGCTCGCTATTTAAATAAATTGGAAAAACCAATCTATTTAAAAACCGAAACTAAAAAAACGAACAAAACCGTCGGAAAAACTGAACGGTTTTTCGGGAAAACCGGCGTCTGAAAAAACTACCCGGCAACTCCGGCGAGGCTCCGGCAGCGGCGGCGGGGCTCAGGCGGCGGCGGCAGGCGGCGGCGGCGCGGGGCGGCGGCACAGCGCGGCGAAGGCGGCGGCGGCGCTAGGGCGGCGGGGCGGCGTGCTAGGGTTTGGGAGTTCCCGGGCTGGGCTCCCCGGCTTATAAAGCCTGGACGGGCCTAGTGTCCGGGTCGGACACGGCCCGTAGGTCGGTTGCATTTTTTTTAATATTCCGCACAGAAAAACAAATAAAAGAAATACTAAACGGACTCCAAAAATCCCGAAATAAATTTTCCCCGGCTTCAAAAATCAAGCCGCACAAGGTGAACATTTATTTGGATCCTAAATGCAATTTTGAAAAACGCACATTTTTCCTAAATTCAAATAAAATATCGAAAAACTCCGAAATAAAATCTTATTTGATTTTATTATTAAATCCTCAATATTTCTTTATTTCAGGAAAGTCATTTTATTCCCCCTCTCATATTTTTGTAATAGAAATAATTGATGATAAATTAATTAAAATCAAATGATCCTATTCTCAAAATTTGAGAAAACTCAAATATGAAAATAACGAAATCCCCAACTCTCTCCGTGGGTCCTTGAGTTGCGTAGAATTTCTAGGATCAAAACCAACAGCAAATAAATTATGATATGCAATGATGATCTAATGTATAACATTCCAAATTGAAAATTTGGGATGTTACAAACCTACCCCCCTGAAGATGAATCTCGCCCTCAAGATTCAGGTTGGCTAGAAAATAGGTGAGGGTGGTCCTTGAGCAAATCTTCCTCTCGCTCCCAGGTGGCTTCATCTTCCATGTGGTGGCTCCACTGAACCTTACAAAACTTGATAACCTTGCTGTGGGTGACTCGGCTGGCAAACTCGAGAATCTTAACTGGTTTCTCCTCATAGGTCAAATTGTTATCCAACTGAATTGCTTCCAATGGCATTGTGTCTGTCAAGAGTATGTCAGCCATCTCCGCGTGGCACTTCTTTAGCTGGGAAACGTGGAACACATCATGAACTCCTAACAATCCTTTGGGCAATTCCAACTTGTAGGCCACTTCTCCCATACGTTCCAATACTCGGTATGGTCCTACAAATCATGGCGCTAACTTTCCCTTAACACCAAAGCGCTTTATTCCCGGAAGTGGGGATAATCGAAGATAAACTCTGTCTCCGACTTTATAAACTGTCTCCTTGCATTTTAAATCTGCATAACTCTTCTGCCTGGATTGAGCTACCTTGAGCCTATCGCGAATCAATTTCACCTTCTGTTCAGACTCTTTAATCAAATCAGGCCCAAACAACTAGCGGTCTCCAACTTCATCCCACGACAACGGTGTCCTGCACCTCCTTCCGTACAAGGCTTCGAAAGGGTCCATCTTTAAACTGGATTGATAGCTGTTGTTGTAAGAGAACTCTACATATGGAAAATTGTCATCCCAACTAGATCCATAATCTAGCGCACAAGCTCTCAGCATGTCCTCCAAAATCTGATTGACTCTCTCGGTCTGTCCATCTGTCTGTGGATGAAAAGCTGTGCTGAACTCTAGCCTGGTACCCGAAGTTTCGTGCAACTGATTCCAGAACTTTGAGGTAAAGTGGGTTCCTCTATCTGATACTATACTCCTCGGAACTCCATGTAAGCATACAATCCTGGTCATGTATATCTTTGCCAACTTAGCACTGGTGTAAGTGGTCTTTACCGGGATGAAATGAGCTACTTTCGTCAACCGATCAACTACAACCCAAATCGAGTCATAGCCTGAACGAGTCCTGGGTAATCCCGTGATAAAATCCATGCCTAACTTATCCCACTTCCGTTCGGGTATCGGCAATGGCTGTAGCAATCTTGCTGGCTTCTGATGCTCTGCCTTTACTCTCTGACATACATCACAAACCGCTACATACTCCGCAATATCTTTCTTCATTCCGGTCCACCAGAAGGTATCCTTCAAATCCAAATACATCTTGGTATTTCCTGGGTGAATCGAATATGGTGAGTCGTGTGCCTCTTGCAGAATCAACTTCCTGATCTCCGGGTCATTGGGCACATAAACACGGTCTTCAAACCATAGGGTGTCGTGCTCATCCTCACGAAATCCTTTAGCCTTTCTAAATCATGTGTGCCATAATTCAATTCGTGGGGTTTTAGTTGTCGTGAGGCATATGAAAGAACTCTCCCTTCCTGCATAAGCACTGCTCCAAGTCCTCGTCGTGAAGCGTCGCAATACACCTCATAATCCTTGGTCTGGTCTGGCAAAATCAACACTGGTGAAGTAACCAAGCGTTTCTTCAACTCCTGGAAACTAGCCTCACACTCCTCAGTCCATATGAACTTGGTATCCTTCCTTAACAACTCCATCATAGGTTTTGCAATTTTGGAGAAATTCTCAATAAATCTCCGGTAGTATCCTGCGAGTCCAAGGAAACTCCGGATCTCTCCAACTATTGTTGGTGCCTCCCACTTGGTCATGGTATCAACTTTAGTGGGATCAACTGCTATTCCTTCTCCGGATATAACGTGTCTGAGGAATCCTACTTCCTTCAACCAAAACTCACATTTGCTAAACTTGGCATATAATTGATGTTCCCTGAGCTTTCCAAGAACCAAACGCAAATGTTCCTTATGCTCCTCTTCATTCTTCGAGTAAACCAGAATATCATCAATGAACACCACGACGAACTTATCCAAGAACTCCATAAACACTTTGTTCATCATGTTCATAAAATAGCCAGGTGCGTTAGTCAGACCAAATGACATAATGGTATACTCGTACAGCCCATACCTGGTGGTAAAAGCTGTCTCAGGTATATCCTGTTCTCGAATCTTCAACTGGTGGTATCCTGATCGCAGATCGATCTTGGAAAATACCTTAGCTCCTTGCAATCGATCAAACAGATCATTGATCATTGGCAGTGGGTACTTGTTCTTGATCGTTACTTCATTCAACCCACGATAATCAACAACCATCCTTAACGATCCATCCTTTTTCTCCACTAGAAGTACTGGTGATCTCCAAGGCGACGAACTTGGGCGAATGTAACCTTTATCCAGTAACTCCTTAATTTGCTTCTTAATTTCCACCAAATCCTTTGCGGGCATCATGTATGGTCTCTTTAATATTGGCCCTGTGCCTGGCAATAGCTCAATCAAAAACTCAATATCTCTATCCGGTGGCATGCCTAGCAACTCTTCGGGAAATACGTCAAGGAAATCCCTTACCACTGGTACTTCCTCCTGCACAACTCCTGATAAGGAATTTACTTGTGTCCTATTTGGCGCATGCCGGGATACATACTTGATCCTTCTTCCTTCTGGCGTCGTAAGCAAAATTGTCTTACTGGCTCAATCGATGTTTCCCCCATACATCGACAGCCAATCCATACCGAGAATTACATCCAAACCTTGGGATTCCAGAATAATTAAATCCGTTGGGAAAATATGCCTTTCTTTACTTAATGGCACTTGGAAACATCCTTGATTGGCCATATACTCTGCTCCTGGTGAGCTTACTAGCATAGGTGTTCTAAGAACCTTAGTGGGCAAGTTATACTTATCCACAAATCCCCTTGATATGTATGAATGCGATGCACCAGTATCAAAAAGAACGAGTGCAGTAAATGACTTAACCAAAAACTTACCGATTACTGCATCCGGCTGCTCTTCAACCTCCTCCACATTAACGTGGTTCACCTGTCCCCTGTTGAAAGGGTTCGGCTTCTTCCCAGAGCTTCCATTGCCATTCTGGCCTTCAGGACATTCATTGGCATAATGTCCGATCTTCTGACACTTAAAGCAAGTGACTTGGCTGGGGTTGATGGGTTGGTACGGTTCTGGCCGTTGCTTCCTCCATTACCATTACCATTCTTGGTGCCATTGTGATTGTGCGAGCTACCTCCTCCATGAGTATGCTGAAAATGTCCTCCCGATCTAGGGGTAAATCTTGTCTTCTACTGAGCTCCTGAATTGTACTTTCCTTGTGCATACTTCCTCTTGCGATTTTCAATTTGTTGCTGCTTCCCTTTAATCATAAGAGCACGATCTACCAACTCCTGGTAGTTGTTGAAGGTTGCTACCATCAACTGCATGCTCAACTCATCATTCAGTCCTTCCAGAAACTTCTCCTGCTTAGCTGCATCTGTAGCAACGTCATCTTGGGCATAACGTGCTAATTTACTAAAGTCCTCCACATACTGGCCAACTGTCCGTCCTCCTTAGCGCAAGTTGCAAAACTCTCGCTTCTTCAAGGCCATAGGTCCTGCTGAAACATGGGCGGTTCGAAAAGCCTGCTGAAACTGGTCCCATGTGACAGTGTCGACAGGGAAAGTGGCTGTGAAATTTTCCCACCATGATGCCGCGGGTCCTTCAAGATGATGTGCGGCAAACTTCACCTTCTCCGCATCTATGCATCCTGCTGTGGTCAACTCTCTAGCTGTCTTGCGGAGCCAATCATCTGCTACTATCGTCTCGGTGCTACTAGAAAACACCGGTGGATTCAGCCTAAGAAAACGGGCTAAGTAATAAACAGGTGGTGGTGGTGGTGGTGGGTTGTTGTTGTTGTTCCCCTGATTCTTATTTTGGACTAGCAACTGCATCAATGTGTTCTGCTGCTGGATCAACTAGGTGAGCTCCGGTGGGAAGGTAAATCCGGGGTCACGTCTCGGAGGCATCTGAGTGTTTTAGAAAAGATGAGATTTAAGAATAGAGGGGGTCTAAAGAGAAAACACTACCCATATGCACATGAGGCAAAAGCAAACAATTCACTTCATTCAATCAAACAAGGTCATACAATCGATCTAACTATCGCAAAAGTGCTCGGACTACTGTATTTACATGGTGGACTACTACTACTGATGAGGTGATCTACTAGAAATATTATTCGGTTGCAGACTCCATGATATCTGCTCCGGCTTCATCAACATGGTCATCATCGCTATCATCTGGGTCCGAGTCAGTGTCGTCGATGATGATGTAGTCTTCCGGGCAAATCTCCTTGGGTTCTTCATCTTCATCTACCGGTGTAGAGTCTCCCATGAATATTCCAATCTTCTTGATCAGATCGTCATTCTTTTCCACTAATACTTAAATTTCTTCTTCATAATCTTCATGTGTAGCCTTGAGTTCTTCCTCCAGTTCCTTGATTCTTGTCCTTTCCTTCTTCAGGTCTATCATGTCGGCGCACATCTGGTTCTCCTGACGTCGAATGTGCTGGTTTAATTGCTGGATAAAAGCTACAATTGATCTATCCTTTCTAGTGCTGATCATCTCCCAGTGCTCATCTCGGCACCCACAAATGTGGTAGATAGTATCCTTGAGATCATTGCGGTAGAATTCTCCAATGCGTCCCATGGCGATGTGAGCTGCCATGCTCTTTCCTAGATTCCAAGTTGGTGCATCAAAAGAAAACTCTATGGGCTCAGTGACTGGCATGAACGTCCTTCCTGGAACTTGAACTTGAATCATCCAGCGCTCTTCTTCAGGTAAAGTGGCATTGTAGGTTCCGGTGAAGCTTGGTACTCCTATGTTCAGGTACCTAGTGATTTCCTTCAAGTGACGTCCAAAGGGGGTATCTTCATCCGGTTGCGTGAACTTGTTCCTTGCATCCACCATCCTAAAGAGTAGAAAAGATGAGAGGTCAGAAGAGAAGAGAGTGAATAGTGATCTAGGTCTTTAGCTTAGTGGTCGTGTCCTACAGTCAGCGTGTGCTCTGATACCATCTTTGTAGCGACTAGACCTCAAACAGTCTGATCTCTGTGCTCAGGTGTCATCCCTGGATCAGTAATGCTAACACCACACAGTACTTGGAGGATTTATAACAGAGTAGCAATCACACACTTATTACATCGAGTGTCTCAAAAGAGAACTTATTATAATAAATATGGCTTAAGGCCATCAAATAACGATAACAGCGGAAGGCTTGGAAGATAAGTGAGTCCAACTCCAACGGCATCACTGAGTATAGAACCATGACCTAAAACTCCTTAATCGTCGTCTGAAAAGTCTGCAACATTAACGTTGTAGCCCGAAACGGGTCAGCACATGGAATATGCTGGCAAAGTAACACATAGAGAGTAATGGAATGAAACAGCTATACTATATGCATATTTGGCTGGTGAAAAGCTCTATGGTTACAGTTTTGCGTAAAGCTGATTTTTCCCTACAGCAAAGGAATAAATTTTATTTAACTATCATGGTAGTTGTTAAACATTGAGAATGGTTGACAGCATTCTCAATCCCAATTAAGCATCATCATTAAACAAAACCCATCAGAATTAAATTTTAGAGTAACATGTTGAGATTCACATGATAATCCAAGTACTAGATACTCAAGATGTCCATAACCGGGGACACGGCTAACCATGATTAGTTTATACACTCTGCAAAGGTTTGCGCACTTTTCCCCACAAGACTCGATTGCCTCCGTTTGGTTTCTTGCACTACACGGTGTTTGAGAAACGGATGACCGAGACATAGTCTTTCAGAAGCGCTAGCACCTTACGATGGATAGACCATTACACCTACTTTCCCCTACATCTGCTAGTCTACCCTGTAAGAGTTCGCATGACTTAATCAACTATGCTAGAGCCCATAATAGCTTGTGGCTGCACACGGAAGTTTCTAGTATGAAAAATCTCATGATCCCTTTGGGCCTGGGTGGCGGTCCATAAAGAAAAACAGGAAATCCTGGAATACCCAGGTACCTCAATCCACCCAGATGTGTGTTTAAGTTGCCACCTTAGATAAACCATTAATTAACAAACTCACATCTGTCATGGATATCACTCACCCAATCCACGTCTACTAGCATAGCATAGCAATAGTAAGCAAACGTAGAAGTAACTCCCAAAGGTTTGATAATACAACAGGTAATAGGTACTACCTCAACTACTTCCCATCCCACAATTTAATTAGATCCTTAATCATACAATGTTTGAGGATTGATCTAATGCAATCAAACTGGGTAGTAGGAGGTATGATCAAAATGTTACTTGCCTTGCTGATGATCCGCGAAACCAAGAGATTCGAAGTAATAGGCGACGCACTCCGGGTATTCTATTGTAGACAAACAAACAAGCATACAATAAGTATTCAACTAATGCACAGGTAAAACTCAAATAAGAGATCTAACCAGAAAGTTCAACTTAAGAACTCCGGTTTGCAAAAAGAGTCAAATCAAACGAAGCAACGAAAGTCAAACGGCAAAAGAAACAGGCTTCGTTTACTATTCTGGATCTAGGGCAATTTTTACAGTGACAAAAACTTGTTTAAGTTGGTTAAACGGATAGAGGGTTTCGAGACGAAACTCCAGGCGCTTGAATCGCCTGATTCCGATAAACAAGCGAAAAGTTATACTAAAACGAAAATCGGATCAGGAATCGTGATTAGAAAAATCGCGGATTTAATCCGAGAAAAGAAAAACGACGAACGACGAACGTTCGCTAGAACGAACGAACGAATGAACGCTCGCTATTTAAATAAATCGGAAAAACCGATCTATTTAAAAAACCGAAACTAAAAAAATGAACAAAACCGTCGGAAAAACCGAACGGTTTTTCGGGAAAAACCGGCGTCTAAAAAAAGACTACCCGGAAACTCCGGCGAGGCTCCGGCGGCGGCGGCGGGGCTCAGGCGGTGGCGGCGGTCGGCGGCGGCGCGGTGGGGCGGCGGTCGGCGGCGCGGGGCGGTGGCGCAGCGCGGCGGCGGCGGCGGCGCTAGGGCGGCGGGGCGGCGCGCTAGGGTTTGGGAGTTCCCGGGCTGGGCTCCCCGGGTTATAAAGCCTGGACGGGCCTAGTGTCCGGGTCGGACACGGCCCGTAGGTCGGTTGCGGTTTTTTTAATATTCCGCGCAGAAAAACAAATAAAAGAAATACTAAACGGACTCCAAAAATCCCGAAATAAATTTTCCCCGGCTTCTAAAATCAAGATGCACAAGGTGAACATTTATTTGGGGCCTAAATGCAATTTTGAAAATCGCACATTTTTCCTAAATTCAAATGAAATATCGAAAAACTCCGAAATAAAATCTTATTTGATTTTATTATTAAATCCTCAATATTTCTTTATTTCGGGAAAGTCATTTTATTCCCTCTCTCATATTTTTGTAATAGAAATAATTGATGATAAAATAATTAAAATCAAATGATCCTATTCTCAAAATTTGAGAAAACTCAAATATGAAAATAACGAAATCCCCAACTCTCTCCGTGGGTCCTTGAGTTGCGTAGAATTTCTAGGATCAAAACCAACAGCAAAAAAAATTATGATATGCAATGATGATCTAATGTATAACATTCCAAATTGAAAATTTGGGATGTTACATATATCTTGGAATGGCTATGGAAATGCCATAATAGGTAGGTATGGTGGCTGTTTTGAGGAAGGTAAATGGTGGGTTTATGGTACCGACGAAAGTTGTGTGGTACTAGAGAGGCTAGCAACGGTGGAAGGGTGAGAGTGCATATAATCCATGGACTCAACATTAGTCATAAAGAACTCACATACTTATTGCAAAAATCTACAAGTCATCAAAACCAAGCACAACGCGCATGCTCCTAGGAGGATATATTGGTTGGAAAAGACCATCACTCGTCCCCGACCGCCACTCATAAGGAAGATAATCAAAGAAACACCTCATGCTTCAAATTTGTTACACAATGGTTACCATACGTGCGTGCTACAGGACTTGCAAACTTCAACACAAGTAGTTCTCAAATCTACTAGCATGAATCTAATATCACCATCCACATGTCTCAAAACAATCATAAAGCATTAAACTTCTCATAGTATTCAACGCACTTTATATGAAAGTTTTTATTAGACCCATCTTGGATGCCCTTCATATTAGGACTAGTTTTATAGCCAAAGCAAAATACCATGCTGTTCTTAAAGGATCTAAAAATAATACAAGTGAAGCATGAGAGATCAATAATTTCTATAAAATAAAACAACCACCATGCTCTAAAAAGATATAAGTGAAGAACTAGAGCAAAATTATCTAGCTCAAAAGATATAAGTGAAGCACATAGAGTATTCTAATAAATTTCGATTCATGCGTGTCTCTCCCAAAAGGTGTGTACAGCAAGGATGATTGTGGTAAACTAAAAAGCAAAGACTCAAATCACACAAGACGATCCATGCAAAACACATATCATGTAACACCCCGGATGTGACTTTCCCAATTTGTACTCCAACTCTTGCCGTTTCGGCTTTAAGTTATTTTATTTTCTCGGGTTCGGGTCTTTGTCTCCGTGTGTTGTTGTCGTTGTAATGCATCTCATATCATGTCATCATGTGCATTGCATTTGCATATGTGTTCCTCTCATGCATTCGAGCATTTTCCCCGTTGTCCGTTTTGCATTCCGGCGCTTCGTTCTCCTCCGATGGTCATTTCTACCTTTCTTTCGTGTGTGGGGATTAAAAATTTCCGGATTGTACTGAGACTTGCCAAGCGGCCTTGGTTTACTACCGGTAGACCGCCTGTCAAGTTTCATACCATTTGGACTTCGTTTGGTACTCCAACGGTTAACCGAGGGACCGAAAATGCCTCGTGTGTGTTGCAGCCCAACACCCCTCCAATTTGGCCCAAAACCCACCTAAACCCTCTCCATAATCTAGAGCGTTCGATCACGGTCGCATGGCCGAAAACCGCACCTCATTTGGACTCTCCTAGCTCCCTCTATGCCTATAAATAGACACCCCCAAAAATCTCCTCCTTCCCCAAAAAAAAACCCTAGAACCACCCCCTCGCGCCGCGCCGGACATTGTCCGTCCGGGCCGGACGCGTCCGCACCGCCACTGCCGCCCAATCACCCGCCTCCACGTGGCCCTCCGCCTCCTCCCACCGTGGAGGCCCGCGAAGCCCAAGGCCGGCCCCCGCGGCCCGCGGCCGCCTACCGCGCCCCGCCGTCGCTGCTTCTCCTACCTCGCGCTGCCGCCCCACGGTTTGCTCCTCCGCCGCGCCGCCCTTTTCGGCGAGGCTCGGCGCCCGAGCTCCGGCCGGGCCCCGCCGCGCCGCTCCTGCTGGCCGGCGCCGCCACGCGCGGGCGACCGAGCTCCGGCGACCCTGCTGCCCTCCGCTCCTCCGGTGAGCTCCGGCAGCCGCCTCCCCGCAAACGCCGACGCCGACTCCGGTGAGAGTCCGGCCACCTCGATCCGCGTGACCCTGATCCAGATCCGATCTAAAACCCTAACCCGAGGGTTGACTTTCTCCCCCTCTCTCAGATTCATGTTGCATACTTTGACCTGCCGTAACTTTGCATCCGTAGCTCCGATTTGGGCATATAGCATATCAAAATGTTCATCTCAGAGAGTACATCATTTCATTCCATTGCATCATTTTCATTTGAGTTCATCTTGATGCCCGAAATGCTGTTAGAAGAGGGCTACTTGAGATAATTGTCAGATCTGCTACTCCATTTAGATATTTTTCATTTTTGCCATGATTATTGTATGCATGATATGCCCATGAGTACTACATACGTTTTGTTAAGGGCTTTTTCATCTTTCCAGAGGTGCAACCCATGTATTTTTGTGATGTGTGTGGTGACTAGCACAAGCTTGCAAAGTGGTACACATGGTAATTCTGATTTCAGGGACTTAGCAATTCCACTAAGTCCTTGAGCTGTTTATCTCATGTTGCCATATGTTCATGTTGTTTCCTAGTGATCCGTGCCTCTTTTGAGGATGATCAGTAAGGATGTTTTGTTAATCTTGTAGTGCTCTATCCATCCATGTCTCTGTTTGCAATTATGGAGCACCCTAGCTTGAGTCAATCGAGCTCTACTTTTGCTACTTTGTGAATCTGGGCAGATTGTCAACTTGTTTGCAATTTTGACGATGATGTTGTAGTTGATCCGTGCATGCTATGTTATTGTTCTTGCCATGTCTAGCTTGCATTTTGTGTATTCTTGATGGGTGTATGCTTAGATTATCATGACTTGCTCCGTAGTGAGTGCATCGAGCTCATAAACATGCCTACTTGAGTTATGTTTCAGCATGTGCCAGTTTTCACTAAGTCTGTGATCTGATTATGTTTTTGCTATGTTCACATGCTTGCAATTGTATTTTATGATCCCTTTTGGCTCAAGGTCACTAAGGGACTTTTGTTAAGCTCTTTGAGTATCTCCATTCCATGCTTTACTTTTCCATGTTCAGGTCCTGTAGCATGTAGTTTTGTTGCTCCGAAGAGTGCTACCTGATCTGAAATTCCAGACAAGTGTTAATTTCACTAAGTCTGAGATCTGTTTGCCATATGCATTTTTGCCATGCTTGTTTGAACCTGTTAATGGATGAATTGGCCGTAGCTCAGTGCTAGGATTTTGTTAAGCATCTTGAATGCATCCCTTCCATGTATTTTTTTGTCATGTTTGGGTGTTGTAGCATGTTCATCTCGTTGCATTTAGATGGCTACTTGCTGTAAATCACAGACCGGTGTCATATTTGAATTGCTTGCCATTTCCAAACCGTAACTCCGATTCCGGTGTTATTTATATCGTTTTCAAGCGATTTCATCTCATCTTTCCAGTGGCACACTTGGATTCCCAAGTGGAGGCCAGATTCATGCATCCCTTGTTAAATCTTGCATATGCATCTCGCATCGCATCCCGCATAGCATACCATCATTGCACCATATTGTTTGAGTCTTGCACGTGGTTGATTGTGTCCTTGTTGCTTGTTTGTCTTGTTTGGGTAGAGCCGGGAGACGAGTTCGCTAACGAGGAGCCCGTTGAGTTTGCTTTCGAGGATCCAGTCAACTCTGACAACTGTGCAGGCAAGATGATCATACCCTCGAAATCACTACTATCTTTGCTATGCTAGATTGCTCGCTCTTTTGCTATGCCAATGCTATGATGCCTACCGTTTGCTTTCAAGCCTCCCAAATTGCCATGTCAAACCTCTAACCCACCATGTCCTAGCAAACCGTTGATTGTCTATGTTACCGCTTTGCTCAGCCCCTCTTATAGCATTGCTAGTTGCAGGTGAAGATTGGAGGCCGTTCCTTGCTGGAACATTTATTTACTTGTTGGGATATCACTATATATCTTATTTAATTCATGCATCTATATACTTGGTAAAGGGTGGAAGGCTCGGCCTCTCGCCTAGTGTTTTGTTCCACTCTTGCCACCCTAGTTTCCGTCATATCGATGTTATGTTCCCGGATTTTGCGTTCCTTACGCGGTTGGGTTATAATGGGAACCCCTTGATAGTTCTCCTTGATTAAAGCTTTTCCAGCAATGCCCAACCTTGTTTTACCATTTGCCACCTAGCCTCTTTTTCCCTTCGGTTTCCGGAGCACGAGGGTCATCTTGTTTAAACCCCCCCCCCCCCCGGCCAGTGCTCCTCTGAGTGTTGGTCCGAACTAGGCAGCCTGCGGGGCCACCTCTGGGAAACTCGAGAGTTGGTTTTACTCGTAGCTTGACCTATCTGAGTGTGCCCTGAGAAAGAGATATGTGCAGCTCCTATCGGGATTTGTCGGCACATTCGGGCGGTGTTGCTGGTCTTGTTTTAACCTATCGAAGTGTCTTGAAGAACCGAGATACCGAGTCTGATCGGAACGTCTTGGGAGGAGGTCTATTCCTTCGTTGACCGTGAGAGCTTGTCATGGGCTAAGTTGGGACTCCCCTGCAGGGATTTGAACTTTCGAAAGCCGTGCCCGCGGTTATGGGCAGATGGGAATTTGTTAATGTCCGGTTGTAGATAACTTGAACCTTAACTTAATTAAAATGAATCAACTGAGTGTGTTACCGTGATGGCCTCTTCTCGGCGGAGTCCATGAAGTGAACACGGTGCTGGAGTAATGTTTGCGCAGGTTGTCCTCTAGTTTCTCGCTCGCGCTTTGCCTCCTCTTCTCGCTCTCTCTTGCGAACAGGATAGCCACCATATTTGCTAGTCGCTTGCTGCAACTCCACATATTTACCTTGCCTTACCTATAAGCTTAAATAGTCTTGATCGCGAGAGTACGAGATTGCTGAGTCCCTGTGGCTCACAGATTACTATTACACCAGATGCAGGGCCCGATGATTCCACTCCAGGTGACGCGATTGAGCTCAAGTGGGAGTTTGACGAAGACTCTCAACGTTACTATGTTTCCTTTCCTGATGATCAGTAGTGGTGCCTAGTTGGGGGTGATCGGGACCGTGTCGCATGTTGGGTTCTCTTTTATTTTGGCGCCGTAGTTGGGCCATGAGTGTTTGATTGATGTAATGTTGTTTATGTACTTGATTGACGTGGCGAGTGTAAGCCAACTATGTTATCTCCCCTTTTATTATCATATTATATGGGATGTTGTGAAGATTGCCTAACTTGCGACATATGCCTTCAATGCGATTATGCCTCTAAGTCGTGCCTCGACACGTGGGAGATATAGTCGCATCGAGGGTGTTACAAGTTGGTATCAGAGCCTTCCCCGACCTTAGGAGCCCCATTGCTTGATCGTTTGTAGCAGCCGAGTTGTGTCTAGAAAAATGTTTTGAGTCATTTAGGAATTATATATCAGAGAGTTTAGGAATTCTTTTTACTTCCCAGTCTCCTCATCGCTCTGGTAGGCATCCTGATGTAGAGTTTTGACTCTTCTCTTCTCAAATTTCACTAAAAAAAATTTAGGATCACGCGGGTATCTTGGAATCATTCCGATGGTTTTATGATGAGAACATTGTCTTGGTGCCTCCTGTCAGGGGTTTTGTGGAAGTGTCCTGGGGAGTTGAGCTCTGAGGTGTTGTCATCATAATTTTATCGTTGCAGTTCTGGAATACCTGAGTTTTAGCACGCCGACATCGAAAATCTCTTTTATGCAGTTCGTTGGTGAGATAACCTCGACGCCACCTAGTACTGGGGCGGGAGTTCGGGAGTATCGCCATAACTTGTATAACGGATGCTTTTCGAAGGTTGAGGTAGATGGTTTCTGAAGTTTTTCTCGGTTATGTGTTGAAGGATGGATACAGCTGGATGTAGGATTTGCTAGAATTGGGTGAGATATTATGCTTCCCCTGTATCCCCAACACCTCATTTGCATAACCGGAAAGGTTCGGGAGTTTCATAGGTGGGAATTCTAGTAGCTCTAGTTCTTCCACGGATATTGGTTTGAGATTGGGATTTCTTACCGATTATTCGTTCTTGATCCGTACCTTGTTGATTTATTTATCTACCTAAATTCTAAGTGGCTTCTCAATTTATGGATATGTGACCATTTCAAGAGGAATGCATTCGTTCATTTTGTTCGGATGTGAAGACTATACGTTGCAATTTTCATTCCGTTGGATTCAGTTTCAATATTTGTCTATCAATGTGCTAATGGATGTCAACCTCTTCAGGATGGCTCCCCCAACGCGCACGACTCCGAATCCTGATCCGCCACCACCTCCACCTCCTTCGGAGGCATGGCAAGCTGTGATGGCCGCAACCAATGCAAACACACAGTTGATCATGCAAATTCTTCAAGAGCGCAATCAAGGCAACCAAGGGAACCAAGGCAATAATCATAATCACTATGCTACACTCAACCAGTTCCTTGCTAACAGGCCAAAGACTTTCAGCAATTGTGTTGAGGCAACCGATGCTGACGATTGGCTTGTGGATCTGTGCAAGCATTTCGAGTGCAGCAACGTCAGGCCTGAGGACTTTGTCAAGTTCGCTTCCTTCCAACTCAAAGATCAAGCTGCAGAATGGTTCCAGCAGTACAAGGATTCCAGAGGTGGACGTGTTATCATCTGGGATGAATTTCGTCAAGATTTCCGAGCTCATCATATCCCTCAGAGCGTGGTCGAAAGCAAGCGTGAGGAATTCCGCAACCTGAAGCAAGGCTCTTTGTCTGTCTATGACTACAACAAGTTGTTCCAGAAGCTCGCCCGCTTTGGCAATCAGGACGTCCCTGATGAGAAGAGCATGTTATACCAGTTTAGGGGTGGTCTCAGAGAAGAAATTCAGCTAGCTCTTGTCCTCTTTCAGCCCTTGAGGTACGATGAGTTCTACAACATGGCATTGAAGCAAGAGGCTGCTCAATTGAGGTGTGATGCTTCCAAGAAGCGAGTCAGAGATGCTACTCCTTCTTCCTCTACTCAAGTGGCCAAGCAGCAGAAGTATTGGCTTCCTCCTCCTCCGTTCCGTCAGCCATATCAGCAGAAGAGCAAAGGTGGCAGCGGTTCTTCCCACCCACCCAACCTTGGCTTTCAGAACAAGACTTCGTCTCAAGCTCCAAGATCGAGTGCTCCATACCATCGTCCACTTTCAGAGGTCACGTGCAACAAGTGCCAACAGAAGGGTCACTATGCCAACAAGTGTTTCAATCAGAGCCGTCTTCCTCCTCCTCCTCCTATCAGATCGGCAAGTACAGTTGTGGTCAAGCATAACCCCAAGCACTCCAAGGTCAATATGGTGAATGCAGCTCAGGCAGAGGATTCATCAGATGTCATCATGGGTAACCTTCCTGTTAATGATATTCCCGCAAGAGTTCTTTTTGACACTGGTGCATCGCATTGTTTCATGTCAAAGCCATTTTTTACCAAGCATGAGTTCGTTTCTTCTCATTTGGGTAAACAAATGGATATCGTTTCTCCTGGCAAACGTTTGAGTGCAAGTCTGGAGGTGCCAGATGTTACTATCACCTTGGGCGATTACAAGTTTCTTTCTTCCCCAATGGTTCTTGGCAACTCGGATATTGATCTTATTCTCGGAATGGATTGGCTTTCTAAGCACAAGGCTCAGCTTGATTGTGCAGGAAGGCAGATTCAATTGACTCATTCGTCTGAGGATGTAATTGTCTTTGCCGCTCGTGATGATACTATCCGTCTGTTTTCTCTCAATGAGAAGGGTGAACTGGATGCTATCTCGCAAATTTTAGTCGTTTGCGAATATCAAGACGTCTTTCTAGAAGAGCTTCCAGGAATACCTCCGCACCAGCCAGTTGAATTCGTTATTGATCTTGAGCCTGGCATGGAACCTGTGTGCCAGCGTTCTTACAAGCTCGGACCTGAAGAGTTGAACAAGTTGAAGAAGCAACTCGATATTCAAGAGAGAATGGGTCTCATCCGGCCTAGTTCTTCTCCATGGGGTTGTGGTGTTCTTTTTGTTAAGAAGAAGGATGGAACGGACCGACTTTGTGTTGATTACCGTCCATTGAACAAGAAGACCATCAAGAATAAATACCCACTTCCCAACATCAATAAGTTGTTCGAACAACTCAAAGGTGCCCAAGTATTCTCCAAGCTTGATCTTCGTATGGGTTATCATCACATTCGAATCCGTGAGCAAGATATTCCCAAGACGGCTTTCAGGACAAGCTATGGTTCATATGAATACACTGTCATGTCTTTTGGTCTCGTCAACGCTCCTCCGACGTTCTCTCACATGATGAACTTCATCTTCAACGCCTACACCAATGACTTCGTTTTGGTCTATCTCGACGACATTCTGGTTTTCTCCAAGAACAAGGAAGATCATGCCAAGCATTTGCGTTTGGTGCTCGATAAGCTCAGGGAACACAAGTTCTACGCCAAGTTCTCCAAGTGCGAATTTTGGCTCGATGAGGTTCTTTATGTTGGTCATATCATCTCTACCAAGGGCATTGCCGTGAATCCTGAGAAGGTGTCTGCAATTGTGAATTGGGAACCTCCTCAGAACGTGAAGCAACTCCGTAGCTTCCTCGGTCTCGCAAGCTATTGCCGAAGATTCGTTGGAAACTTTTCTAAGATCGCGAAGCCTCTCTCAAATCTTCTCCAAAAGCACGTCAAGTACGTTTGGTCTCCGGAATGTGACATTTCTTTCAACACTTTGAAAGAGAAATTGATCACTGCTCCAGTTCTAACTCCGCCTGATGAATCCAAGCCGTACGAGGTCTTTTGTGATGCATCTCTCCAAGGTCTTGGTGCAGTATTGATGCAAGAGAAGAAAGTTGTTGCTTATACCTCTCACCAGTTGAAGCCTAATGAGAAGAACTACCCCACTCATGATCTCGAGTTGGCGGCAGTTGTGCATGCTCTTTTGACTTGGAGACATCTCTTATTGGGAAGAAAAGTGGACATTTTCACTGATCACAAGAGTCTCAAGTACATCTTCACTCAGCCTAATCTCAACCTCAGGCAAACTCGATGGGTCGAAATGATTCAAGAGTATAATCCGAGTATCGAGTATACTCCAAGCAAGGCCAATGTGATTGCTGACGCATTGAGCAGGAAAGCTTGCTGCAACAGTCTGATTCTCAAGCCTTATCAACCCGAGCTTTGTGAAGCTTTCCGCAAACTTAATCTGCAAGTTGTTCCTCAAGGTTTCCTCGCCAACCTTCAAGTCTCTCCTACCTTGGAAGACCAGATTCGCCAAGCCCAGCTTCTTGATGCTATGGTGAAAAAGGTGAAGATTGGGATTGCCAAGAGTCAACCCAAGTACAAGTGCTACCGCCTTGATGACAAGGACACTCTCTTCTTCGAGGATCATATTGTTGTACCCAAAGGTGACCTCCGTAAAGTGATCTTGAACGAGGCTCACAATTCTCTCCTCTCCATCCACCCAGGGAGTACGAAGATATATTAGGACCTCAAGCAGGCTTATTGGTGGACTCGAATGAAGCGCGAGATTGCTCAATTCATGAATGAGTGTGATGTCTGCAGAAGAGTGAAGGCAGAACACCAAAGGCCAGCACGTCTCCTCCAACCTCTTGCCATTCCAGAATGGAAGTTTGACCACATTGAAATGGACTTCGTGAATGGGTTTCCAAAGTCCAAGCATGGCAATGATGTTATATTCGTTGTCATCGACAAACTCACTAAAGTGGCTCATTTTCTGCCTATCAAAGAGTCAATCACTGCAGCTCAATTGGCGGAACTCTATACCTCTCGTATTGTCTCTCTGCACGGTATTCCACAGGTGATCTCTTCAGACTGTGGCAGCATTTTTACATCCAAGTTTTGGGATTCTTTTCAGAAGGCCATGAGCACGAACATCCGCTTCAGCACAGCTTTCCATCCTCAAACTAGCGGTCAAGTCGAGCGTGTCAACCAGATTCTTGAAGATATGCTCAAGGCTTGTGTGATCTCCTTCGGCATGAAGTGGGAGGATTGTCTTCCTTATGCTGAATTCTCCTACAACAACAGTTTTCAAGCAAGTTCGGGCAAGGCCCCATTTGAAATTCTGTATGGCAGGAAGTGCCGTACCCCTCTTAACTGGTCTGAAACCGGTGAACGTCAGCTTTTGGGTAATGACTTAATCACAAAGGCAGAGGAAATGTGCAAAGTCATTCGTGAAAACCTCAAAGCAGCCCAATCCCGCCAGAAGAGCTACTATTATAGTAAGCACCGTGATTTGGCTTTCGAGATCGGAGATCATGTTTACCTCCGCGTCTCTCCTATGAAAGGTACTCGTCGCTTCGGTATCAAAGGGAAGCTTGCCCCCAGATACATGGGACCTTTCAAGATTGTCAGCAAGAGAGGCGATCTCGCCTATCAACTCGAGCTTCCTTCAAACTTTGCAAATGTTCATGATGTGTTCCATGTCTCTCAGCTCTGAAAGTGCTTCAAGACTCCTGACCGCACCGTCAACTTCGAGGACATTGATCTCTGTCGGAGTAAGTGACCACGGGTAGCCTAGCCGGCTCCCCCTGGCCTTTCTGAAAAAATTACGAGCCGATCCGGCTCTTAAGAATCCAAGACATGGGGCCGCCTTCCCCTGGCCGGCTGTCTCCCAGGCCGGCTATTGGAAGGCGGCCCGACTTCAGCCCTCATGAAGAAAGCCGCGGGAGGGCCGGCTCCAAGGAGCCGGCTGCGAGAAGGCCGACTCCAAGGAGCCGGCTCCCATAAATCGGTCAAGACCATACCCCCGAAGTCTGCATCCACATAACGGCGATGTGACAGGGCGTGGCTACAGTGAAGCCTGCCACCCCCGAATCCCGGAGCGCGCCTGGCATAGTGCGCCGTACGGGTGGCCATGACCCGTCCGGCACGGCACTGTTGCCACACTGAGCCTGATGTCATCCACGACGGGCTACCAGTACGGCCCACAGGCGGTGGGCCCCTTCAGGCAGAGAGACACCTGAAGGCGGCCTGGCCTCCCCCAGTCGGCCCGAGACGGAGCCGGTTCTCTCCAGCCGGCTTGCCACCCCCTCGAAGGAGACGCCCCATTAAGGAGACAAGACGCGGTGAGGCTACAGTGGTCACCCGCCGGACGGCAGAACTGTAGCCATGCTTACCTCGGCGAAGCCCTCGTCACCAAGATTGAGCAACAGTCACCAGCCACCGACAAGGCCCTGGACAGTGGGGCCTGCCTGTCGATCAGGGAGCCGGCAGCCGGCGGGACCCACCAGCCGGCGGGCCCTAGCAGCCGGCGCAGAAGCCAGAGAGCGAAGACACGGATGGTTGGGCCCCAAGCCCAGCCGGATTACCATTGTACCCCCGGGGGGTAGGCCTATATAAACCCCCCGGGACACCCATCCAAAGGGTTGATCCCTGCTAGTTTTAGACACCACGTAGGGAGGAGAAGAGAGAAAGCAGAGCCCTTCTTCATCCTCTCGCCAAACAGCTCAAGGAGCTTCGTGTAGCTACTTGTTCATCTAGTGATCATGCGGAGACCCCGCAGAGCAGCAGTAGGGGTGTTATCTCCACGGAGAGCCCCGAAGCTAGGTAAGATTCGCCGGTGTGCATGTCTTCGCCTCATCCCGTTTCCAGGCACCGGCGATGTTTTACTGGCTCCCACAATGATAAGCCACCCGCTGGCATATGTCGCACCTACCACCCGACAATCTCCAAGAAGATCTCTCTTATCGTGAGCACCCAGTTGCTATTCTTGAAGAGACTGAACGCAAGACTCGCAACAAGTCAATCAAATTTCTCAAAGTCAAGTGGTCACACCATTCCGACCGTGAAGCTACCTGGGAACGCGAGGATCACCTCCGTTCTGAGTACCCGGCGTTCTTTCAGTCCTAGATCTCGGGACGAGATCCTTTCGTAGTGGTAGAGTGTTGTAACACCCCGGATGTGACTTTCCCAATTTGTACTCCAACTCTTGTCGTTTCGGCTTTAAGTTATTTTATTTTCTCGGCATCGGGTCTTTGTCTCTGTGTGTTGTTGTCGTTGTCATGCATCTCATATCATGTCATCATGTGCATTGCATTTGCATACGTGTTCGTCTCATGCATTCGAGCATTTTCCCCGTTGTCCGTTTTGCATTCCGGCGCTTCGTTCTCCTCCGGTGGTCATTTCTACCTTTCTTTCGTGTGTGGGGATTAAACATTTCCGGATTGGACCGAGACTTGCCAAGCGGCCTTGGTTTACTACCGGTAGACCGCCTGTCAAGTTTCATACCATTTGGACTTCGTTTGGTACTCCAACGGTTAACCGAGGGACCGAACAGGCCTCGTGTGTGTTGCAGCCCAACACCCCTCCAATTTGGCCCAAAATCCACCTAAACCCTCTCCATCATCTAGAGCGTTCGATCACGATCGCGTGGCCGAAAACCGCACCTCATTTGAACTCTCCTAACTCCCTCTATGCCTATAAATAGACACCCCCAAAAATCTCCTTCTCCTTCCCCCCCAAAAAAAACCCTAGATCCACCCCCTCGCGCCGCGCCAGACATTATCCGTCCGGGCCGGACGGGTCCGCGCCGCCACCGCCGCCCAATCACCCGCCGCCACGTGGCCCTCTGCCTCCTCCCACCGCGGAGGCCCGCAAAGCCCAAGGCCGTCCCCCGCGGCCCGCGGCCGCCCGCCACCGCCTACCGCGCCCCGCCGTCGCTGCTTCTCCTACCTCGCGCCGCCGCCCCGCGGTTTTCTCCTCCGCCGCGCCGCCCATTCCGGCGAGGCTTGGCGCCCGAGCTCCGGCCGGGCCCCACCGCGCCGCTCCCGCTGGCCGACGCCGCCACGCGCGGGCGACCGAGCTCCGGCGACCCCGCCGCCCTCCGCTCCTCCGGTGAGCTCCGGCAGCCGCCTCCCTGCGAACTCCGGCGCTGACTCCGGCGAGAGTCCGGCCACCTCGATCCGCATGCCCCCGATCCAGATCCGATCTAAAACCCTAACCCGAGGGTTGACTTTCTCCCCCTCTCTCAGATTCATGTTGCATAATTTGACCTCCCGTAACTTTGCATCCGTGGATCCGATTTGGGCATATAGCATACCAAAATGTTCATCTCAGAGAGTACATCATTTCATTCCATTGCATAATTTTCATTTGAGTTCATCTTGATGCCCGAAATGCTGTTAGAAGAGGGCTACTTGAGATAATTGTCAGATCTGCTACTCCATTTAGATATTTGTCATTTTTGCCATGATTATTGTGTGCATGATATGCCCATGAGTACTACATATGTTTTTTTAAGGGCTTTGTCATCTTTCCAGAGGTGCAACCCATGTATTTTTGTGATTTGTGTGGTGACTAGCACAAGCTTGCAAAGTGGTGCACATGTTAATTCTGATTTCAGGGACTTAGCAATTCCACTAAGTCCTTGAGCTGTTTATCTCATGTTGCCATATGTTCATGTTGTTTCCTAGTGATCCGTGCCTCTTTTGAGGATTATCAGTAAGGATGTTTTGTTAATCTTGTAGTGCTCTATCCATCCATGTCTTTGTTTGCAATTATGGAGCACCCTAGCTTGAGTCAATCGAGCTCTACTTTTGCTACTTTGTGAATCTGGGCAGATTGTCAACTTGTTTGCAATTTTGACGATGATGTTGTAGTTGATCCGTGCATGCTATGTTATTGTTCTTGCCATGTCTAGCTTGAATTTTGTGTATTTTTGATGGGTGTATGCTTAGATTATCATGACTTGCTCTGTAGTGAGTGCATCGAGCTCGTAAACATGCCTACTTGAGTTATGTTTCAGCATGTGCCAGTTTTCACTAAGTCTGTGATCTGATTATGTTTTTGCTATGTTCACATGCTTGCAATTGTATTTTCTGATCCCTTTTGGCTCAAGGTCACTAAGGGACTTTTGTTAAGCTCTTTGAGTAGCTCCATGCCATTCTTTACTTTGCCATGTTCAGGTCCTGTAGCATGTAGTTTTGTTGCTCCGAAGAGTGCTACCTGATCTGAAATTCCAACCAAGTGTTAATTTCACTAAGTCTGAGATCTGTTTGCCATATGCATTTTTGCCATGCTTGTTTGAACCTGTTAATGGATGAATTGGCCGTAGCTCAGTGCTAGAATTTTGTTAAGCATCTTGAATGCATCCCTTTCATGTATTTTGTTGTCATGTTTGGGTGCTGTAGCATGTTCATCTCGTTGCATTTAGATGGCTACTTGCTGTAAATCGCAGACCGGTGTCATATTTGAATTGCTTGCCATTTCCTAACCGTAACTCCGATTCCGGCGTTCTTTATATCGTTTTCAAGCGATTTCATATCATCTTTCTAGTGGCACACTTGGATTCCTAAGTTGAGGCCAGATTCATGCATCCCTTGTTAAATCTTGCATATGCATCTCGCATCGCATCCCGCAGAGCATACCATCATTGCACCATATTGTTTGAGTCTTGCACGTGGTTGATTGTATCCTTGTTGCTTGTTTGTCTTGTTTGGGTAGATCCGGGAGACGAGTTCGCTAACGAGGAGCCCGTTGACTTTGCTTTCGAGGATCCAGTTAACTCTGACAACTGTGCAGGCAAGATGATCATACCCTCGAAATCACTACTATCTTTGCTATGTTAGATTGCTTGCTCTTTTGCTATGCCAATGCTATGATGCCTACCATTTGCTTTCAAGCCTCCCAAATTGCCATGTAAACCTCTAGCCCACCATGTCCTAGCAAACCGTTGATTGTCTATGTTACCGCTTTGCTCAGCCCTCTTATAGCGTTGCTAGTTGCAGGTGAAGATTGGAGGCCGTTCCTTGTTGGAACATTTATTTACTTGTTGGGATATCACTATATATCTTAATTAATTAATTCATCTATATACTTGGTAAATGGTGGAAGGCTCGGCCTCTCACCTAGTGTTTTGTTCCACTCTTGCCGCCCTAGTTTCCGTCATGTCGATGTTATGTTCCCGGATTTTGCGTTCCTTACGCGGTTGGGTTATAATGGGAACCCCTTGATAGTTCGCCTTGATTAAAGCTTTTCCAGCAATGCCCAACCTTGTTTTACCATTTGCCACCTAGCCTCTTTTTCCCTTGGGTTTCCGGAGCCCGAGGGTCATCTTGTTTAACCCCCCCCCCCCCCGGGCCAGTGCTCCTCTGAGTGTTGTTCCGAACCAGGCAGCCTGCGGGGCCACCTCGGGGAAACTCGAGGGTTGGTTTTACTCGTAGCTTGACCTATTTGAGTGTGCCCTGAGAAAGAGATATGTGCAGCTCCTATCGGGATTTGTCGGCACATTCGGGCGGTGTTGCTGGTCTTGTTTTAACCTGTCGAAGTGTCTTGAAGAACCGAGATACCGAGTCTAATCGGAACGTCTTGGGAGGAGGTCTATTCCTTCGTTGACCGTGAGAGCTTGTCATGGGCTAAGTTGGGACTCCCCTACAGGGATTTGAACTTTCGGAAGCCGTGCTCACGGTTATGGGCAGATGGGAATTTGTTAATGTCCGGTTGTAGATAACTTGAACATTAACTTAATTAAAATGAATCAACTGAGTGTGATGGCCTCTTCTCGGCGGAGTCCGGGAAGTGAACACGGTGTTGGAGTAATGTTTGCACAGGTTGTCCTTGAAGGGGAACGTAGTAATTTCAAAAAAAAATCCTACGCACACGCAAGATCATGATGATGCATAGCAACGAGGGGAGAGTGTGATCTACGTACCCTTGTAGATCGACAACGGAAGCGTTTGGTTGATGTAGTCGTATGTCTTCACGGCCCGACCGATCAAGCACCGAAACTACGGCACCTCCGAGTTTTAGCACACGTTTAGCTCGATGACGATCCCTGGACTCCGATCCAGCAAAGTGTCGGGGAAGAGTTCCGTCAGCACGACGGCGTGGTGACGATCTTGATGTACTACTGCCGCAGGGCTTCGCCTAAGCACCGCTACAATATTATCGAGGACTATGGTGGTTGGGGGCGCCGCACACGGCGAAGAGTAAGATCACGTGGATCAACTTGTGTGTTTCTGGGGTGCCCCTGCCTCCGTATATAAAGGACTAGAGGGGGGGTGTGGCCGGCCTAGGAGAGGCGCGCCAGGAGAGTCCTACTCCCTCTGGGAGTAGGATTCCCCCCCCCCCAATCCTAGTTGGAATAGGATTCGCGGAGGGGGGAAAAGAGAGAGGGTGGCCGGCCCCCTCTCCTTGTCCTATTCGGACCAAGGGAGGGGAGGGGCGCGCGGCCCATCTTGGGCTGCCTCTTCTCTTTTCCACTAAGGCCCACTATGGCCCATATAGCTCCCGGGGGGTTCCGGTAACCTCCCGGTACTCCGGTAAAATCCCGAATTCATCCGGAACACTTCCAATATCCAAACATAGGCTTCCAATATATCAATCTTTACGTCTCAACCATTTCGAGACTCCTTGTCATGTCCGTGATCACATCCGGGACTCCGAACAAACTTCGGTACATCAAAATGCATAAACTCATCATATAACTGTCATCGTAACCTTAAGCGAGTGGACCCTACGGGTTCGAGAACAATGTAGACATGATCGAGACATGTCTCCGGTCAATAACCAATAGCGGAACCTGGATGCTCATATTGGCTCCTACATATTCTACGAAGATCTTTATCGGTCAGACCGCATAACAACATACGTTGTTCCCTTTGTCATCGGTATGTTACTTGCCCGAGATTCAATCGTCGGTATTCCAATACCTAGTTCAATCTCGTTACCGGCAAGTCTCTTTACTCGTTCTGTAATACATCATCCCGCAACTAACTCATTAGTTGCAATGCTTGCAAGGCTTAAGTGATGTGCATTATCGAGAGGGCCCAGAGATACCTCTCCGACAATCGGAGTGACAAATCCTAATCTCGAAATACGCCAACCCAACATATACCTTTGGAGACACCTGTAGAGTTCCTTTATAATCACCCAGTTATGTTGTGACGTTTGGTAGCACACAAAGTGTTCCTCTGGTAAACGGCAGTTGCATAATCTCATAGTCATAGGAACATGTATAAGTTATGAAGAAAGTAATAGCAACTCACTAAACGATCGGGTGCTAAGCTAATGGAATGGGTCATGTCAATCAGATCATTCACTTAATGATGTGATCCCGTTAATCAAATAACAACTCTTTTTTTATGGTTAGGAAACATAACCATCTTTGATTAACGAGCTAGTCAAGTAGAGACATACTAGTGACACTTTGTTTGTCTATGTATTCACGCATGTATTATGTTTCCGGTTAATACAATTCTAGCATGAATAATAAACATTTATCATGATATAAGGAAATAAATAATAACTTTATTATTGCCTCTAGGGCATATTTCCTTCAGTCTCCCACTTGCACTAGAGTCAATAATCTAGATTACACAGTAATGATTCTAACACCCATGGAGCCTTGGTGCTGATCATGTTTTGCTCGTGGAAGAGGCTTAGTCAACGGGTCTGCAACATTCAGATCCGTATGTATCTTGTAAATCTCTATGTCTCCCACCTGGACTAGATCCCGGATGGAATTGAAGCGTCTCTTGATGTGCTTGGTTCTCTTGTGAAATCTGGATTCCTTTGCCAAGGCAATTGCACCAGTATTGTCACAAAAGATTTTCATTGGACCCGATGCACTAGGTATGACACCTAGATCGGATATGAACTCCTTCATCCAGACTCCTTCATTTGCTGCTTCCGAAGAAGCTATGTACTCCGCTTCACATGTAGATCCCGCTACAACGCTTTTTTAGAACTGCACCAACTGACAGCTCCACCGTTTAATGTAAACACGTATCAGGTTTGCGATTTAGAATCGTCCGGATCAGTGTCAAAGCTTGCATCAACGTAACCTTTTACGATGAGCTCTTTGTCACCTCCATATATGAGAAACATATCCTTAGTCCTTTTCAGGTATTTCAGGATGTTCTTGACCGCTGTCCAGTGATCCACTCCTGGATTACTTTGGTACCTCCCTGCTAGACTTATAGCAAGGCACACATCAGGTCTGGTACACAGCATTGCATACATGATAGAGCCTATGGCTGAAGCATAGGGAACGTCTTTCATTTTCTCTCTATCTTCTACAGTGGTCGGGCATTGAGTCTTACTCAACTTCACACCTTGTAACACAGGCAAGAACCCTTTCTTTGCTTGATCCATTTTGAACTTCTTCAAAACTTTGTCAAGGTATGTGCTTTGTGAAAGTCCAATTAAGCGTCTTGATCTATCTCTATAGATCTTAATGCCTAATATGTAAGCAGCTTCACCGAGGTCTTTCATTGAAAAACTCTTATTCAAGTATCCCTTTATGCTATCCAGAAATTCTACATCATTTCCAATTAGTAATATGTCATCTACATATAATATCAGAAATGCTACAGAGCTCCCACTCACTTTCTTGTAAATACAGGCTTCTCCAAAAGTCTGTATAAAACCAAATGCTTTGATCACACTATCAAAACGTTTATTCCAAATCCAAGAGGCTTGCACCAGTCTATAAATGGATCGCTGGAGCTTGCACACTTTGTTAGCTCCCTTTGGATCGACAAAACCTTCTGGTTGCATCATATACAACTCTTCTTCCAGAAATCCATTCAGGAATGCAGTTTTGACATCCATCTGCCAAATTTCATAATCATAAAACGCGGCAATTGCTAACATGATTCGGACAGACTTAAGCATCGCTACGGGTGAGAAGGTCTCATCGTAGTCAATCCCTTGAACTTGCCGAAAACCTTTTGCGACAAGTCGAGCTTTGTAGACAGTAATATTACCGTCAGCGTCAGTCTTCTTCTTGAAGATCCATTTATTCTCAATTGCTTGCCGATCATCGGGCAAGTCAACCAAAGTCCATACTTTGTTCTCATACATGGATCCCATCTCAGATTTCATGGCTTCAAGCCACTTTGCGGAATCTGGGCTCACCATCGCTTCTTCAGAGTTCGTAGGTTCATCATGATCTAGTAGCATGACTTCCAGAACGGGATTATCGTACCACTCTGGCACGGATCTTACTCTGGTTGATCTACGAGGTTCAGTAGTATCTTGTTCTGAAGTTTCATGATCATCATCATTAGCTTCCTCACTAACTGGTGTAGGTGTCACAGAAATAGTTTTCTGTGATGTACTACTATCCAATAAGGGAGCAGGTACAGTTACCTCGTCAAGTTCTACTTTCCTCCCACTCACTTCTTTCGAGAGAAACTCCTTCTCCAGAAAGTTTCCGAATTTAGCAACAAAAGTTTTGCCTTCGGATCTGTGATAGAAGGTGTATCCAATAGTCTCCTTTGGATATCCTATGAAGACACATTTCTCCGATTTGGGTTCGAGCTTATCAGGTTGAAGTTTTTTCACATAAGCATCGCAGCCCCAAACTTTCAGAAACGACAACTTTGGTTTCTTGCCAAACCACAGTTCATAAGGCGTCGTCTCAACGGATTTTGATGGTGCCCTATTTAACGTGAATGCGGCCGTCTCTAGGGCGTATCCCCAAAACGATAGCGGTAAATCAGTAAGAGACATCATAGATCGCACCATATCTAGTAAAGTACGATTACGACGTTCGGACACACCATTACGCTGTGGTGTTCTGGGTGGCGTGAGTTGCGAAACTATTCCACAATTTTTCAAATGTACACCAAACTCATAACTCAAATATTCTCCTCCACGATCAGATCGTAGAAACTTTATTTTCTTGTTACGATGATTTTCAACTTCACTCTGAAATTCTTTGAACTTTTCAAACGTTTCAGACTTATGTTTCATTAAGTAGATATACCCATATCTGCTTAAGTCATCTGTGAAGGTGAGAAAATAACGATATCCGCCACGAGCCTCAATATTCATCGGACCACATACATCTGTATGTATGATTTCCAACAAATCTGTTGCTCTCTCCATAGTACCGGAGAACGGTGTTTTGGTCATCTTGCCCATGAGGCACGGTTCGCAAGTACCAAGTGATTCATAATCAAGTGGTTCCAAAAGTCCATCAGTATGGAGTTTCTTCATGCGCTTTACACCGATATGACCTAAACAGCAGTGCCACAAATATGTTGCACTATCATTATCAACTATGCATCTTTTGGCTTCAACATTATGAATATGTGTGTTACTACTATCGAGATTCAACAAGAATAGACCACTCTTCTAGGGTGCATGACAATAAAAGATATTACTCATATAAATAGAACAACCATTATTCTCTGATTTAAATGAATAACCGTCTCGCATCAAACAAGATCCAGATATAATGTTCATGCTTAACGCTGGCACCAAATAACAATTTTTAGGTCTAATATTAATCCCGAAGGTAGATGTAGAGGTAGCGTGCCGACTGCGATCACATTGACTTTGGAACCGTTTCCCACGCGCATCGTCACCTCGTCCTTAGCCAATCTTCGCTTAATCCGTAGTCCCTGTTTCGAGTTGCAAATATTAGCAACAGAACCAGTATCAAATACCCAGGTGCTACTGCGAGCATTAGTAAGGTACACATCAATAACATGTATATCACATATACCTTTGTTCACCTTGCCATCCTTCTTATCCGCCAAATACTTGGGGCAGTTCCGCTTCCAGTGACCAGTCTTCTTGCAATAGAAGCACTCAGTTTCAGGCTTAGGTCCAGGTTTGGGTTTCTTCTCTTGAGTAGCAACTTGCTTGCCGTTCTTTTTGAAGTTCCCCTTCTTCTTCCCTTTGCCCTTTTTCTTGAAACTAGTGGTCTTGTTGACCATCAACACTTGATTCTCCTTCTTGATTTCTACCTCCGCAGCTTTCAGCATTGCGAAGAGCTCGGGAATAGTCTTATTCATCCCTTGCATATTATAGTTCATCACGAAGCTCTTGTAGCTTGGTGGCAGTGATTGGAGAATTCTGTCAATGACGCAATCATCTGGAAGATTAACTCCCAATTGAATCAAGTGATTACTATACCCAGACATTTTGAGTATATGCTCACTGACAGAACTATTCTCCTCCATCTTGCAGCTATAGAACTTATTGGAGACTTCATATCTCTCAATCCGGGCATTTGCTTGAAATATTAACTTCAACTCCTGGAACATCTCATATGCTCCATGATGTTCAAAACGTCGTTGAAGTCCCGATTCTAAGCCGTAAAGCATGGCACACTGAACTATTGAGTAGTCATCAGCTTTGCTCTGCCAGACGTTCATAACATCCGGCGTCGCTCCTGCAGCAGGCCTGGCACTCAGTGGTGCTTCCAGGACGTAATTCTTCTGTGCAGCAATGAGGATAATCCTCAAGTTACGGACCCAGTCCGTGTAATTGCTACCATCATCTTTCAACTTTGCTTTCTCAAGGAACGCATTAAAATTTAACGGAACAACAGCACGAGCCATCTATCTACAATCAAACATAAACAAGCAAGATACTTATCATGTACTAAGTTTCATGATAAATTTAAGTTCAGTTAATTTTCTTAAAGAACTCCCACTTAGATAGATATCCCTCTAATCCTCTAAGTGATTACGTGATCCAAATCAACTAAACCATGTTCGATCATCACGTGAGATGGAGTAGTTTCATTGGTGAACATCACTATGTTGATCATATTTGCTATATGATTCACGCTCGACCTTTCGGTCTCCGTGTTCTGAGGCCATATCTGTATATGCTTGGCTCGTCAAGTATAACCTGAGTATTCCGCGTGTGCAACTGTTTTGCACCCATTGTATTGGAACATAGAGCCTATCACACCCGATCATCACGTGGTGTCTCAGCACGAAGAACTTTCACAACGGTGCATACTCAGGGAGAACACTACTTGATAATTAGTGAGAGATCATCTTATAATGCTACCGTCAATCAAAGCAAGATAAGATGCATAAAGATAAACATCACATGCAATCAATATAAGTGATATGATATGGCCATCATCATCTTGTGCTTGTGATCTCCATCTTCGAAGCACCGTCGTGATCACCATCGTCACCGGCGCGACACCTTGATCTCCATCGTAGCATCGTCGTCGTCTCGCCAAGCTTGTGCTTCCACGACTATCGCTACCTTTTAGTGATAAAGTAAAGCATTACAGCGCGATTGCATTGCATACAATAAAGCGACAACCATATGGCTCCTGCCAGTTGCCGATAACTCGGTTACAAAACATGATCATCTCATACAATAAAATTTAGCATCATATCTTGACCATATCACATCACAACATGCCCTGCAAAAACAAGTTAGACGTCCTCTACTTTGTTGTTGCAAGTTTTACGTGGCTGCTACGGGCTTAAGCAAGAACCAATCTTACCTACGCATCAAAACCACAACGATAGTTTGTCAAGTTGGTGCTGTTTTAACCTTCGCAAGGACCGGGCGTAGCCACACTCGATTCAACTAAAGTTGGAGAAACTGTCACCCGCAAGCCACCTATGTGCAAAGCACGTCGGGAGAACCGGTCTCGCGTAAGCGTACGCGTAATGTCGGTCCGGGCCGCTTCGTCCAACAATACCTCCGAACCAAAGTATGACATGCTGGTAAGCAGTATGACTTATATCACCCACAACTCACTTGTGTTCTACTCGTGCATATAACATCAACATATAAAACCTAGGCTCGGATGCCACTGAAGGGGAACGTAGTAATTTCAAAAAAAATTCCTACGCACACGCAAGATCATGATGATGCATAGCAACGAGGGGAGAGTGTGATCTACGTACCCTTGTAGATCGACAACAGAAGTGTTTGGTTGATGTAGTCGTACGTCTTCACGGCCCGACCGATCAAGCACCGAAACTACGGCACCTCCGAGTTTTAGCACACGTTCAGCTCGATGATGATCCCCGGACTCTGATCCAGCAAAGTGTCGGGGAATAGTTCTGTCAGCACGATGGCGTGGTGACGATCTTGATGTACTACTGCCGCAGGGCTTCGCCTAAGCACCGCTACAATATTATCGAGGACTATGGTGGCTGGGGGCGCCGCACACGGCGAAGAGTAAGATCACGTGGATCAACTTGTGTGTTTCTGGGGTGCCCCTGCCTCCGTATATAAAGGACTAGAGGGGGGTGTGGCCGGCCTAGGAGAGGCGCGCCAGGAGAGTCCTACTCCCTCTGGGAGTAGGATTCCCCCCCCCCAATCCTAGTTGGAATAGGATTCGCGGAGGGGGGAAAAGAGAGAGGGTGGCCGGCCCCCTCTCCTTGTCCTATTCGGACCAAGGGAGGGGAGGGGCGCGCGGCCCATCTTGGGCTGCCTCTTCTCTTTTCAACTAAGGCCCACTATGGCCCATATAGCTCCCGGGGGGTTCCGGTAACCTCCCGGTACTCCGGTAAAATCCCGAATTCATCCGGAACACTTCTGATATCCAAACATAGGCTTCCAATATATCAATCTTTACGTCTCGACCATTTCGAGACTCCTCGTCATGTCCGTGATCACATCCGGGACTCCGAACAAACTTCGGTACATCAAAATGCATAAACTCATAATATAACTGTCATCGTAACCTTAAGCGTGCGGACCCTACGGGTTCGAGAACAATGTAGACATGACCGAGACATGTCTCCGGTCAATAACCAATAGCGGAATCTGGATGCTCATATTGGCTCCTACATATTCTACGAAGATCTTTATCGGTCAAACCGCATAACATTATTATGTTTCCGGTTAATACAATTCTAGCATGAATAATAAACATTTATCATGATATAAGGAAATAAATAATAACTTTATTATTGCCTCTAGGGCATATTTCCTTCAGTCCTCTAGTTTCTCGCTCACGCTTTGCCTCCTCTTCTCGCTCTCTCTTGCGAACGGGATAGCCACCATATTTGCTAGTCGCTTGCTGCAGCTCCACATATTTACCTTGCCTTACCTATAAGCTTAAATAGTCTTGATCGTGAGAGTACGAGATTGCTGAGTCCCTATGGCTCACAGATTACTATTACACCAGATGCAGGGCCCGATGATTCCACTCCAGGTGACGTGATTGAGCTCAAGTGGGAGTCCAACGAAGACTCTCAACGTTACTATGTTTCCTTTCCTGATGATCAGTAGTGGTGCCCAGTTGGAGGTGATCGGGACCGTGTCGCATGTTGGGTTCTCTTTTATTTTGGCGCCGTAGTCAGGCCATGAGTGTTTGGTTGATGTAATGTGGTTTATGTACTTGATTGACGTGGCGAGTGTAAGCCAACTATGTTATCTCCCCTTTTATTATCATATTACATGGGATGTTGTGAAGATTGCCTAACTTGCGATATATACCTTCAATGCGATTATGCCTATAAGTCGTGCCTCGACACGTGGGAGATATAGTCGCATCGAGGGTGTTACATATCACGTGGTGAATGAAAATATAGCCTGAAGTAAAGTTACCGATAGACGAAGACGAAAGAGGAAATGCCTTCCGGGGCATCCCCAAGCTTAGGCTTTTGGTTGTCCTTGAATTTTACCTTGGGGTACCTTGGGCATTCACAATCTTAGGCTCTTTCCACTCCTTTTTCCAAAATCCATCAAATCTTTACCCAAAAACTTGAAAAATTCACAACACAAAACTTCAACAGAAAATCTCATGAGCTCTGTTAGTATAAAAAAATAAACCACCACTTTAAGGTACTGTGATGAACTCATTATTTATTTATAATGGTGTTAAACATACTGTAATACAACTTCTCTATGGTTCATACCCCCCCCCCCCCCGATACTACTCATAGATCCAGCAAAATAAGCAAACAACACAGGAAAAACAGAATCTGTCAAAAACAGAACAGTCTGTAGCAATCTGGAGGTTTCGAATACTTCTATAACTCCAAAAATTCTGAAAAATTAGGAAGACCAGGATAAAAAGTATATTGATCTACTGCAGTTGGAATTGGTATTTTATCGCTCTCCGGTAAAAAATTATAATTATTTTCGTGAGCGCATACTTTCTGTTTTTATCAGCAAGATCAAACAACAATCACCCAAGAAGATCCTAAAGGCTTTACTTGGCACAAGCACTAATTAAAACATAAAAAACACAATCATAACATAAGATATATGAATTATTTATTACTAAACAGGAACAAAAAGCAAAGAACAAAAATAAAATTGGGTTGCCTCCCAACAAGCGCTATCGTTTAACGCCCCTAGCTAGGCATCTATAATTTTAATGATGCTCACATGAAAGATAGCAATTGAAACACGAAGGGAGCATCATAAAACACGTGACAAACACATCTAAGTCTAACATACTTCCTATTCATAGGCATTTTATAAGCAAAAAAATTATCAAGACAAGCAAAAACTAGCATATGCATGGAAGAAGAAACAATGGCAATCTCAACATGACGAGAGGTAATTTAGTAACATGAAAATTTCTACAACCATATCTCCTCTCTCATAATAATTGCATGTAGGATCGTATTCAAATTCAACAATATAGCTATCACATAAAATTTTCTCTACATGATCCACATGTATGCAAAGTTGACACTCTTCCAAAATAGTGGGAATATCATTAACTAAAGTCATGACCTCTCCAAACCCACTTTTATCAAAAACTGCATAAGATTGAACATTATCCAAATATGTGGGATCTAAAATTGAAACTCTTCCAAACCAACTTTCAGTATTATTGCAAACATTATTATCAACCTCATATTCATCATGGGGCTTAAATAAATTTTCGAGATCATAAGAAGAATCACCCCAATCATGATCATTGCAACAAGTAGTGGACATAGCAAAACTAGCATCCCCAAGCTTAGGGTTTTTCATATCATTAACACAATTGACATTAATATAATTTATAATAACATCATTGCAATCATGATTTTCATTCAAGGGGCTATCACGAATCAGTTTATAATTTTCTTCTTTCAACACTTCATCAAAGTTCTCAGATTCACGAATTTGAAGCAAAACCTCATAAAGATAATCTAGTGCACTCAACTCACTACAAATTGGTTCATCATAATTTGATCTTTTAAAAAGATTAGCAAGTGGGTGAGGATCCATATCAATAGATTTTAGCAAGTGAGGATGCAAGAAAATATAAGGCACATGGTAATTCCAGCAAACAGAAGGACGAACGGAACAAGGGCGAAGAAAAGGGCAAATATTTTTGAAAATTGTTTTAGAAGTGGGGGAGAGGAAAACGAGAGGCGAATGGAAAATAATGTAATGCGAGGGAGAAGAGTTTATGATGGGTACTTGGTATGTATTGACTTTGCGTAGATCTCCCCGGCAACGGCGCCAGAAATCCTTCTTGCTACCTCTTGAGCATGCGTTGGTTTTCCCTTGAAGAGGAAAGGGTGATGCAGCAAAGTAGAGTAAGTATTTCCCTCAGTTTTGAGAACCAAGGTATCAATCAAGTAGGAGATAATGCACAAGTAACCTAGTGCCTGCACAAATAATCAAGAACCTTGCAACCAACGTGATAAAGGGGTTGTCAATCCCTTCACGGTCACTCGCAAAAGTGAGATCTAATAAAGATAGTAAAGTAAACATTTTTGGTATTTTTTTGATTAGATTGGAAAGTAAAGATTGCAAAATAGTAAACAAGATGTGATGTAAATAAAAGAGATGCAATATAATAAGAAAGAGACCCGGGGGCCATAGGTTTCACTAGTGGCTTCTCTCAAGATAGCATGTATTACGGTGGGTGAACAAATTACTGCCGACCAATTGATAGAAAAGCGCATAGTTATGAAGATATCTAAGGCAATGATCATGAATATAGGCATCACGTCCGTATCACATAGATCGAAACGATTTTGCATCTACTACTATTACTCCACACATTGACCGCTATCCAGAATGCATCTAGAGTATTAAGTTCATAAGAACATAGTAACACATTAAGCAAGATGACATGATGTAGAGGGATAAAATCAAACAATATGATATAACCCCCATCTTTTTATCCTTGATGTCAACAATTCAATACGTGCCTTGCTACCCCTACTGTCACTAGGAAAGGACACTGCAAGATTGAACCCAAAGCTAAACACTGCAAGATTGAACCCAAAGCTAAGCACTTCTCCCATTGCAAGAAAGATCAATCTAGTAGGCCAAACTAAACCAATAATTCGAAGAGACTTGCAAAGATATCAAATCATGCATATAAGAATTCAGAGAAGAAGCAAATAATATTCATAGATAATCTTGTTCATAAACCCATGATTCATCGAATCTCGGCAAACACACGTCAAGAGAGTATTACATCGAATAGATCTCCAAGAACATCGAGGAGAACTTTGTATTGAGAATCAAAGAGAGAGAAGAAGCCATCTAGCTAATAACTATGGACCCGAAGGTCTGTGGTAAACTACTCATGCTTTATCGGAGAGGCCATGGTGTTGATGTAGAAGCCCTCCATGATTGATTCCCCCTCCGGCAGATCGCCGGAAGAGGCCCCAAGATGGGATCCCACGGGTACAGAAGGTTGCGGCAGTGGAAAAGTGGTTTCGTGGATCTCTATGATCGGTCTAGGGTATAAGAGTATATATAGGCAAAAGAAGTACGTCGGTGGAGCTACGAGGGGCCCACGAGGGTGGGGCCACGCCTATCCCCCTAGGCGCACCCTCCTGCCTTGTGGCCGCCTCGTGGAGTTCCAGACTTTGACTCCAAGTCTTCTGGATTGGTTTCGGTCCAAGAAAGATCATCACAAAGGTTTCATTCTGTTTGGACTCCGTATGGTATTCCTTTTCTACGAAATTCTAAAATAGACAAAAAAACAAAAACTGGCACTAGGCCTTTGGTTAATAGGTTAGTCCCAAAGATAATATAAAAGAGCATACTAAAGCCCATTAAACATCCAAAACAGATAATATAATAGCATGAAAAAATAAAAAATTATAGATACGTTGGAGACGTATCACAAAGCACGGGCCAAAATGGTCTCTTATAATAAGCAAAGCGTTCTTGAGGGTACACGGGAATTTCATCGAGTCACTTTCATCATGTTGGTTTGATTCGTGTTCGCTACTTTGATAATTTGATATGTGGTTGGACCAGTGCTTAGGTGATGTTCTTACTTGAACAAACCTCCTACTTATGATTACCCCCCTCGCAAGCATCCACAACTATGAGAAAATTATTAAGATAAAATCTAACCATAGCATTAAACTTTTGGATCCAAATCAGTCCCTTACAAAGTAGCGCATAAACTAGGGTTTAAGCTTTTGTCACTCTAGCAACCCATCATCTAATAACTACTCCACAACGCATTCCCTTAGGCCCAAATATGGTGAAGTGCCATGTAGCTAAAGTTCACATGACACCACTAAGGGAATCAGAACATACATATCATCAATGTATCAAACACATATAAAGTTCACATGGTTACTTGCAACAAGATTTCTCCCGTGGCCTCAAGAACAAAAGTAACTACTCACAAATGATAATCATGCTCAAGATAGAGGGGTATTAAATAGCATAATTGATCTGAACATATAATCTTCCACCAAATAAACCATATAGTAATCAACTACAGGATGTAATCAACACTACTAGTCACCCACAGGTACCAATCTGACATTCCAGTACAAAGATTGAACACAAGAGATGAACTAGGGTTTGAGAGGAGATGGTGTTGTCGAAGATGTTGATGAATATTGGCCTCCCAAAGATGAGAGGGTGGTTGGTGATGACGATGGCGATGATTTCCCCCTCTGGGAGGGAAGTTCCCCCGACGGAATCACTCCGCCGGAGGGCAAAAGTGTTCATGCCCAAGTTCTGCCTCGAGACAGCGGTGCTCCATCCCGAAAGTCCTCTCGTGATTTTTTTCTAGGTCAAAATAACTTATATACTAGAGCACAACCCACCAGGGCGTGCCTGGGGCCCTGGCACGCCCTGGTGTCTTGTGCTCCCCAGTTGGGCCCCCTCCGGTAGTTATTTGCTCCAGTATTGTTTATATATTCCAAAAAAAATCTCCGTAAATTTTTTGCTCATTTGGAGATGTGCAGAATAGGTAAATCTGGCATAGCTTTTTTAGGTCTAGTATTCCAGCTGCCTGCATTCTCCCTCTTTGTGTAAACCTTGCATATTATGAGAGAAAAGGCATTAGAATTATTCCATATATCATTATTATGCATTAAAACATTATAAATATCAGTAAGAAAACATGATGCAAAATGGACGTATCATTATGGACAACAAGATGGGATCTATTCCTAGATGCATAGATCGTGTCTACATCATGTCATCATCTATTCCTAAACTTTGAAGACTTTACAAAGCGGTTCCTTTTGGAGAACTTCTAGAACTTCCTCACGAGCATGGCCAGTTCTCTGCCAATTTTCTCAGCATCATCTGTACTGCATTCAGATACTTCTTCTGACGAAGAAATTGAAGGAAATATTCCCTAGAGGCAATAATAAAGTTATTATTTATTTCCTTATATCATGAAAAATGTTTATTATTCATGCTAGAATTGTATTAACTGGAAACATGATACATGTGTGAATACATAGACAAACAGAGTGTCACTAGTATGCCTCTACTTGACTAGCTCATTAATCAAAGATTGTTATGTTTCCTAGCCATAGACAAAGAGCTGTCATTTGATTAACGGGATCACATCATTAGGAGAATGATGTGATTGACTTGACCCATTCCGTTAGCATAGCACTTGATCGTTTAGTTTATTGCTATTGCTTTCTTCATGACTTATACATGTTCCTATGACTATGAGATTATGCAACTCTCGTTTACCGGAGGAACACTTTGTGTGCCACCAAACGTCACAATGTAACTGGGTGATTATAAAGGTGCTCTACAGGTGTCTCCAAAGGTATTTGTTGGGTTGGCGTATTTCGAGATTAGGATTTGTCACTCCGATTGTCGGAGAGGTATCTCTGGGCCCACTCAGTAATGCACATCACTATAAGCCTTGCAAGCATTGCAACTAATGAGTTAGTTGCGGGATGATGTATTACGGAACGAGTAAAGAGACTTGCCGGTAACGAGATTGAACTAGGTATTGAGATACCGACGATCGAATCTCGGGCAAGTAACATACCGATGACAAAGGGAACAATGTATGTTGTTATGCGGTCTGACTGATAAAGATCTTCGTAGAATATGTAGGAGCCAATATGAGCATCCAGGTTCCGCTGTTGGTTATTGACCGGAGACGTGTCTCAGTCATGTCTACATAGTTCTCGAACCCGTAGGGTCCGCACGCTTAACGCTACGATGACAGTTATATTATGAGTTTATATGTTTTGATGTACCGAAGGAGTTCGGAGTCTCGGATGAGATCGGGGACATGACGAGGAGTCTCGAAATGGTCGAGACATAAAGATCGATATATTGGACGACTATATTCGGACTTCGGAAAGGTTCTGAGTGATTCGGGTATTTTTCGGAGTACCGAAGAGTTACCGGAATTCGCCGGGGAGTATATGGGCCTTATTGGGCCATACGGGAATAGAGGAGAGAGACCAAAAGGAAGGAGGCATGTGCCCCCCCTCTGGTCCGAATTGGACAAGGGGTGCAGCCCCCTTTTCCTTCTCCCTCTCCTCCTATTTCCTTCTCTCCTACTCCAACAAGGAAAGGAGGAGTCCTACTCCCGGTAGGAGTAGGACTCCCCCCTTGGCGCACCCTCCTCCTAGGCCGGCCGCCTCCCCCCTTGCTCCTTTATATACAGGGGCAGGGGGGCACCTCTAGACACACAAGTTGATCAAGTTGATCGTCTCTTAGCCATGTGCGGTGCCCCCCTCCACCATAGTCCACCTCGATAATACTGTAGCGGTGCTTAGGCGAAGCCCTGCGTCGGTAGAACATCAACATCGTCACCATGCCGTCGTGCTGACGAAACTCTCCCTCAACACTCGGCTGGATCGGAGTTCGAGGGACATCATCGGGCTGAACGTGTGCTGAACTCGGAGGTGCCGTACGTTCGGTACTTGATCGGTTGGATCGTGAAGACGTACGACTACATCAACCGCGTTGTGCTAATGCTTCCGCTTACGGTCTACGAGGGTACGTGGACAACACTCTCCCCTCTCGTTGCTATGCATCACCATGATCTTGCGTGTGCGTAGGAAATTTTTAAAATTACTACGTTCCCCAATAGTGGTATCAGAGCCTAGGTTTTATGCGTTGATATTGTGCACGAGTAGAACACAAGTGAGTTGTGGGTGATATAAGTCATACTTCTTACCAGCATGTCATACATTGGTTCGGCGGTATTGTTGGATGAAGCGGCCCGGACCGACATTACGCGTACGCTTACGCGAGGCTGGTTCTACTGACGTGCTTTGCACACAGGTGGCTGGCGAGTGTCAGTTTCTCCAACTTTAGTTCAACCAAGTGTGGCTACGCCCGGTCCTTGCGAAGGTTAAAATAGCACCAACTTGACAAACTATCATTGTGGTTTTGATGCGTAGGTAAGAACGGTTCTTGCTAAAGCCCGTAGCAGCCACGTAAAACTTGCAACAACAAAGTAGAGGACGTCTAACTTGTTTTTGCAGGGCATGTTGTGATGTGATATGGTCAAGACGTGATGAGATATAAGTTGTTGTATAAGATGATCATGTTTTGTTAAAGTTATCGGCAACTGGCAGAAGCCTTATGGTTGTCTCTTTATTGCATAAGATGCAAGCGCCAAATAATTGCTTTACTTTATCGCTATGCGATAGCAATAGTTGCAAGAGCAATAGTTGGCGAGACGACCATGTGACGACACATTGATATAGATCAAGATGATGGAGATCATGGTGTCATGCCGGTGATGATGGAAATCATGACGATGTTTTGGAGATGGAGATCAAAGGCACAAGATGATGATGGCCATATCATGTCACATATTTTTTGATTGCATGTGATGTTTATCTTTTATACATCTTATTTTGCTTAGTTCGACGGTAGCTTCATAAGATGATCTCTCACTAATTATCATGGTACAAGTGTTCTCCCTGAGTATGCACCATTGCGAAAGTTCTTCGTGCTGAGACACCACGTGATGATCGGGTGTGATAGGCTCTACGTTCAAATACAACGGGTGCAAAACAGTTGCACACACGGAATACTCAGGTTAAACTTGACGAGCCTAGCATATAACAGATATGGCCTCGGAACACGGAGACCTAAAGGTCGAGCGTGAATCATATAGTAGATATGATCAACATAGTGATGTTCACCATTGAAACTACTCAATCTCACGTGATGATCAGACATGGTTTAGTTGATTTGGATCACGTGATCACTTAGAGGATTAGAGGGATGTCTATCTAAGTGGGAGTTCTTAAGTAATATGATTAATTGAAATTTAATTTATCATGAACTTAGTCCTGGTAGTATTAGCATATCTATGTTATAGATCAATAGCTCGGGTTGTTGCTTCCCTATGTTTTATATATGTTCCTAGAGAAAACTAAGTTGAAAGATGTCAGTAGCAAAGATGCGGATTGGATCCGTGATCTGAGGTTTATCCTCATTGCTGCACAGAAGAATTATGTCCTTGATGCACCGCTAGGTGACAGACCTAATGCAGGAGCAAATGCAGGCGTTATGAACGTTTGGCTAGCTCAATATGATGACTACTTGATAGTTTAGTGCACCATGCTTAATGGCTTAGAATCGGGACTTCAAAGACGTTTTGAACGTCATGGACCATATGAGATGTTCCAGGAGTTGAAGTTAATATTTCAAGCAAATACCCGAGTTGAGAGATATGAAGTCTCCAACAAGTTCTATAGCTAAAAGATGGAGGAGAATTGCTCAAGCAGTAAGCATGTGCTTAGATTGTCTGGGTACTACAATCGCTTGAATCAAGTGGGAGTTAATCTTCCAGATAAGATAGTGATTGACAGAATTCTCTAGTCACCATCACCAAGTTAGTAGAACTTCGTGATGAACTATAATATGCAAGGGATAACGGATACAATTCCCAAGATCTTTGTGATGCTAAAATCGACGAAGGTAGAAATCAAGAAAAACATCAAGTGTTGATGGTTGACGAGACCACTAGTTTCAAGAAAATGGCAAAGGGAAGAAGGGGAACTTCAAGAAGAACGGCAAGCAAGTTGCTGCTCAAGTGAAGAAGCCCAAGTCTGGTCCTAAGCCTGAGACTAAGTGCCTCTACTACAAAGGGACTGGTCACTGGAAGCGGAACTACCCCAAGTAATTGGCGGATAAGAAGGATGGCAAAGTGAACATAGGTATATTTAATATACATGTTATTGATGTGTACTTTACTAGTGTTTATAGCAACCCCTCAGTATTTGATACTAGTTCAGTTGCTAAGAGTAGTAACTCGAAACGGGAGTTGTAGAATGAACAGAGACTAGTTAAGGGTGAAGTAACGATGTGTGTTGGAAGTGGTTCCAAGATTAATATGATCATCATCGCACACTCCCTATACTTTCGGGATTAGTGTTGAACCTAAATAAGTGTTATTTGGTGTTTGCGTTGAGCATAAATATGATTGGATCATGTTTATTGCAATACAATTATTCATGTAAGTTAGAGAATAATTGCTGTTCTGTTTACATGAATAAAACCTTCTATGGTCATACACCCAATGAAAATGGTTTGTTGGATCTCGATCGTGGTGATACACATATTCACAATATTGAAGTCAAAAGATGCAAAGTTAATAATGATGGTGCAACTTATTTGTGGCACTGTCGTTTATGTCATATTGGTGTAAAGCACATGAAGAAAATCCATGCTGATGGGTTTTTGGAATCACTTGATTATGAATCAGTTGATGCTTGCGAACCATGCCTCATGGGAAAGATGACTAAGACTCCGTTCTCCGGAACAATGGAGCGAGCAACAGATTTGTTAGAAATCATACATACTGATGTATGTGGTCCGATGAATATTGAGGCTTGTGGCAGGTATCATTATTTTCTGATATTCACAGATGATTTGAGCAGATATGAGTATATCTACTTGATGAAACACAAGTCTGAAACATTTGAAAAGTTTGAAGAATTTCAGAGTGATGTGGAGAATCATCGTAACAAAAAATAAAAGTTTCTACGATATGATCACAGAAGTAAAATATTTGAGTTACAAGTTTGGCCTTCAGTTAAAACAATGTAAAATAGTTTCACTACTCATGCCACCTGGAACACCACAGTGTAATGGTGTGTCCGAACGTCATAACCGTACTTTATTAGATATAGTGCGATCTATGATGTCTCTTACCGATCTACCACTATCGTTTGGGGGTTATGCATTAGAGACAGCTACATTCACGTTAAAAAGGGCACCATCTAAATCCGTTGAGACGACACCGTATGAACTATGGTTTGGCAAGAAACCTAAGCTGTCGTTTCTTAAAGTTTGGGACTGCAATGCTTATGTGAAAAAGTTTCAACATGATAAGCTCGAACCCAAATTGGAGAAGTAAATCTTCATAGGATACCCAAAAGAAAATGTTGGGTACACCTTCTATCACAGATCCGAAGGCAAGTTATTCATTGCTGAGAATGGATCCTTTCTAGAGAAGGAGTTTCTCTCGAAAGAAGTGAGTGGGAGGAAAGTAGAACTTGATGAGGTAACTGTACCTGCTCCCTTATTGGAAAGTAGTTCATCACAGAAATCTGTTCCTGTGACTACTACACCAATTAGTGAGGAAGCTAATGATGATGATCATGTAACTTCAGATCAAGTTACTACCGAACCTCGTAGGTAAAGCAAAGTGAGATCCGCACCAAAGTGGTACGGTAATCCTGTTCTAGAGGTCATGTTACTTGACCATGACGAGCCTACAAACTATGAGGAAGCGATGATGAGCCCAGATTCCGCGAAATGGCTTGAGGTCATGAAATCTGAGATGAGATCCATGTATGAGAACAAAGTATGGACTTTGATTGAATTGCCCATTGATCGGTGAGCCATTGAGATTAAATGGATCTTCAAGAGGAAGACGGACGCTGATAGTAGTGTTACTATCTACAAAGCTAGAATTGTCGCAAAAAGGTTTTCGACAAGTTCAAGGTGTTGACTACGATGAGAGTTTCTCACTCATATCTATGTTTAAGTCTGTCCGAATCATGTTAGCAATTGCCGCATTTTATGAAATCTGGCAAATGGATAAACAAAACTGCATTCCTTAATGGATTTATTAAAGAAGAGTTGTATATGATGCAACCAGAAGGTTTTGTCAATCCAAAGGGAGCTAACAAAGTGTGCAAGCTCCAGCGATCCATTTATGGACTGGTGCAAGCCTCTCGGAGTTGGAATAAGCGCTTTGATAGTGTGATCAAAGCATTTGGTTTTGTACAGACTTTTGGAGAAGCCTGTATTTACAAGAAAGTGAGTAGGAGCTTTGTAGCATTTCTGATATTATATGTGGATGACATATTATTGATTGGAAATGATATAGAATTTCTGGATAGCATAAATGGATACTTGAATAAGTGTTTTTCAATGAAAGACCTCGGTGAAGCTGCTTACATATTGAGCATCAAGATCTATAGAGATAGATCAAGACGCTTGATAAGTTTTTTCAATGAGTACATACCTTGACAAGATTTTGATGTAGTTCAAAATGGAACAGTCAAAGAAAGAGTTCTTGCCTGTGTTACAAGGTGTGAAGTTGAGTAAGACTCAAAACCCGACCACGGCAGAAGATAGAGAGAGAATGAAAGTCATTCCATATGCCTTGGCCATAGGTTCTATAAAATATGCCATGTTGTGTACCAGATCTATTATATACCCTACACTGTTTTTGGCAAGGGAGTATCATAGTGATCTAGGAGTAGATCACTAGACAGCGGTCAAATTATCCTTAGTGGAATAAGGATATGTTTCTCGATTATGGAGGTGACAAAAAGGTTCGTCATAAAGGGTTACGTGGATGCAAATTTTGACACTGGTCCAGATGACTCTAAATCTCAATCTGGATACATATTGAAAGTGGGAGCAATTAGCTAGAATAGCATCGTGCAGAGAATTGTTGACATAGAAATTTACAAAATACTTACGGATCTGAATGTGATAGACCCGTTGACTAAACTTCTCTCACAAGCAAAACATGATCACACCTTAGTACTCTTTGGGTGTTAATAACATAGCGATGTGAACTAGATTATTGACTCTAGTAAACCCTTTGAGTGTTGGTCACATGACGATGTGAACTATGGGTGTTAATCACATGGTGATGTGAACTATTGGTGTTAAATCACATGGCGATGTGAACTAGATTATTGACTCTAGTGCAAGTGGGAGACTAAAGGAAATATGCCCTAGAGGCAATAATAAAGTTATTATTTATTTCCTTATATCATGATAAATATTTATTATTCATGCTAGAATTGTATTAACCGAAAACATGATACATGTGTGAATACATAGACAAACAGAGTGTCACTAGTATGCCTCTACTTGACTAGCTCATCGATCAAAGATTGTTATGTTTCCTAGCCATAGACAAAGAGTTGTCATTTGATTAACGGGATCACATCATTAGGAGAATGATGTGATTGACTTTACCCATTCCGTTAGCATAGCACTTGATCGTTTAGTTTATTGCTATTGCTTTCTTCATGAATTATACATGTTCCTATGACTATGAGATTATGCAACTCCCATTTACCAGAGGAACACTTTGTGTGCCACCAAACGTCACAACGTAACTGGGTGATTATAAAGGTGCTCTACAGGTGTCTCCGAAGGTACTTGTTGGGTTGGCGTATTTCGAGATTAGGATTTGTCACTCCGATTGTCGAAGAGGTATCTCTGGGCCCACTCGGTAATGCACATCACTATAAGCCTTGCAAGCATTGCAACTAATGAGTTAGTTGCGGGATGATGTATTACGGAATGAGTAAAGAGGCTTGGCGGTAACGAGATTGAAATAGGTATTGAGATACCGACTATCGAATCTCGGGCAAGTAACATACCGATGACAAAGGGAACAACGTATGTTGTTATGCGGTCTGACCGATAAAGATCTTCGTAGAATATGTAGGAGCCAACATAAGCATCCAGGTTCCGCTATTGGTTATTGACTGGAGACGTGTCTCGGTCATGTCTACATAGTTCTCGAACCCGTAGGGTCCGCACGCTTAACGCTACGATGACAGTTATATTATGAGTTTATATGTTTTGATGTACCGAAGGAGTTCGGAGTCTCGGATGAGATCGGGGACATGACGAGGAGTCTCGAAATGGTCGAGACATAAAGATCGATATATTGGACGACTATATTCGGACTTCGGAAAGGTTCTGAGTGATTCGGGTATTTTTCGGAGTACCGGAGAGTTACCGGAATTCGCCGGGGAGTATATGGGCCTTATTGGGCCATACGGGAATAGAGGAGAGAGACCAAAAGGAAGGAGGCATGTGCCCCCCCTATGGTCCGAATTGGACAAGGGGTGCAGCCCCCTTTTCCTTCTCCCTCTCCTCCTATTTCCTTCTCTCCTACTCCAACAAGGAAAGGAGGAGTCCTACTCCCGGTAGGAGTAGGACTCCCCCCTTGGCGCACCCTCCTCCTAGGCCGGCCGCCTCCCCCCTTGCTCCTTTATATACAGGGGCAGGGGGGCACCTCTAGACACACAAGTTGATCAAGTTGATCGTCTCTTAGCCGTGTGCGGTGCCCCCCTCCACCATAGTCCACCTCGATAATACTGTAGTGGTGCTTAGGCGAAGCCCTGCGTCGGTAGAACATCAACATCGTCACCATGCCGTCGTGCTGACGAAACTCTCCCTTAACACTCGGCTGGATCGGAGTTCGAGGGACGTCATCGGGCTGAACGTGTGCTGAACTCGGAGGTGCCGTACGTTCGGTACTTGATCGGTTGGATCGTGAAGACGTACGACTACATCAACCGTGTTGTGCTAACACTTCCGCTTACGGTCTACGAGGGTACGTGGACAACACTCTCCCCTCTCGTTGCTATGCATCACCATGATCTTGCGTGTGCATAGGAATTTTTTTGAAATTACTACGTTCCCCAACAGAAATTGCCTTTGATTTAGCCTTAGCCTTCAGGGCACAAGGCCGACCATAGCTGGGACCATGCATGTCTCTGTTTTCCGCTTGTAGAAATTCGTGAGTATTGAGCCTCTCAAGAATATCAGCGGGATCAAGTGACTTGTAATCAGGACGCTCTTGTATCATCAGGGCCAAGGTATTAAAGGAGCTATCAAGAGACCTAAGCAATTTCTTGACAACCTCGTGGTCAGTGATGTCACCAGCACCTAGTGCTTGTAGCTTATTGGAAATATCTATGCGCAGATCGAAAGTTTGCTGAACATTTTCATTATCAAGCCTCTTGAAGCAATTGAAGAGATTGCAAAGCACATCAACTCGAGAGTGACGCTATGTTGAAACTCCCACATTGACCTTGGAAAGCCAATCCAAAATCAGCTTTGATGTTTCCAGTGCACTCACACGACCATAATACCATTTGTTGAGATGTCCACATATGATGTTCTTCGCTTGAGAGTCAAGTTGATTGAATATCCTCACATCAGTAACATTGATGCTCAGGGTAACAGTGGGGACACCATTCTCAACGATGAACTAGAGGTCATTGTCAATTGCCTCAAGATGCATGTGTGACACCCTAGATTTTGGCCCTTTCTTTTTCATTTGAATTTCTTTGGGATTTTATTTGAAATTGCTTTTATGTGCCTCTGTGGACTTGAAACCTGAGGAGATCACCTTTGATTCCTCTCCCAAGTGGCTTCTCATCCTCAAAACCATCTCAACATCATGTCATTTCCCATCATGGACCAATCTCAATATTCTTTTATTTGGAATATTCTTTTTTCTATTAAAGGAATAATCCTTTTTGCCCTAGGCTGTGAAGCAACCTACCTTTCTTTCATCCAAAAAATTCCCATATAATTATTATAATTTTTTTGGATCATATATGCCCCAAATATGTCCAAACTCTCCTTGCCTGGCCCAAAAATAATCCACCAATATTCATTCTTCATTTCTATCCAGAGTGGCCTTTTGTGAAGGAAGTGCCACCTATCTTTTCTTGATTGCTTCCAAAAATTTTGGGCACTCTTTCCTATCCATATCATTGACACATGACAAAACTAAACTCGATTTTTCTAGTGAATCTTCCTCAGCAAATTTCCAAAGTTTCTGTCAGATGGAAGCCTTTGTGAAGGAAGTACTAGCTAGGGCAATCCAAATGAGTTGAAATTTTGCATGGTCCTTAGTATACTCATATCATGACTCTCCACCAATTTTCATCTCTATATAATAATCTATGTGAGCACACCATCCAATATTGGTTTCTGGTCAGATTTTTAGGTTGTGACGCAACTATATTTTATATTGTTTCATTTTTTGTAAAACATTATCAGGAAATTATACTATCCATATAAACCTCTCTAAACAATTTGAGCTCATTTCATTCATCCATTATTTTCCTAGAAGTTTTCTTAGTTTCTGTTCAGAAAAGACCACTTTGAAGGAAGTATCATTTTGCCATATCCAAATGGTATGAAATTTTTATGGCACCCTCATATGACCAAATCATCATGCCATGCCAATTTTCAGCCCCAGGCAACACTCTATATGAGTGCCACTTCATGATTCATTTTCTGGACCATATTTCGCAGTTGCAAACCAACTATATTAAATATTGGTCCAAATCACCTCAGAATTAACAGGACGGTAGTACTTCCTACCATAAGAACCATCTTTTATATCTAACGGCCATGTCTTATTGCCCCAGCATCTGTCCCATGTTTGCAACAGCAAACTTAACTTGATCCCTCCTATCAACTCTTGGCTTCTTATGTTGAATCATCACCTCAGACATAACCTATCTTGGATGGACTACACGGATGACAACTTGTGGCATGACAGAGTGCACTGTGTGCATGATTTCACGCGGTGACTGCGTAGCCTGGCATGCCATGGACGCGAGCTGAGTGTTGTTTTGCTTCGGGTCCCTCCTCCCCGGCCGTTTCCCTCGCGCCCTCGACACCTAGCCATGTCTAGAAGCTTCCCCTTGTTGTCGCCTTCGCCCTGAACCCCTCTCCCCCTCCGAATTCTTCCCCAGCGAGTTGTCCCCGTCGATGCACAGTGAGTGCCCGTGACCGCGTTGTCTTCCTTTCCCGTAGCCTCTTCCTCCCGAGCTGTCGCATCCCTCTGCTCCTAGTCGGGTCGGCCGCGTCGCGAAGCCGAGCTAGCTGCCACCCCTTCGAGTCCTTCCCACACTAGAGCTCTAACGACGCATCACTTCGGTCACGCCCAAGCACCGCGTCACCCCGGCTATTTAAGCCGCTCCCGAAGCCTCCCGAGCTCACCACCAGCCTCACCTTCCTCCCAGCTCCCTCCTCAACCACTCCACCGCGCCGGAGAAGCCCTCCCCGCCTTCCTCTGCCTCCATGTTCGGTGCCCTCTCCCGCTCAAATTCGAGCGCCCCGGCTCCTGCCACTCCATCTAACCATCTCCAGTATCCTCCACCACCACCCTAGTCCCTTCCTAGAAGCTCTCCGCCTCCTCCCCGTGGCCGTGGCGTCGTGCCCGGATTTGCCCGTGGTCGCAGTCCGCCGCGGCCGAGGCCCCTCCCTCTCCTGCAGTTTCCGGCCGGTGTGCTACCTCCAGGCGGGTGCGCCACGCAACTCTGGTCATTTCGGTGGCCGGAGCGGCGCCTAGGGTGGACCGAGCCGCCGGGACGGTCGCCGGCGCCGGGCCACGCCTCTGTTCTGCGGGCACGGACGAGGTAGAAGACGGAGGACCAGAGGAGATAGGAGTCAACGCGGGACCCACCGTCAGCCACTCAGCCACCGGGCCCGCGTGAGTAAGTAGAAGCGCATTCGCTGAAATGTGTTTACCCTTCCGGAAAGCGTGTGTCTTCTACTGCTTCGGTCTGGAAGACGTTTTCATATGTAGAAAGCGTACTCTGGTTCTACTACGGCTGAAAGTGCGTTTTATTTTTCAGAAAGCGTGTCTCCAAAGAAGGCGCTCTCTGTTTTAACCACCAGGGACTTGTTTGTGGATATTTATTTTACAGATTAGTCCCTCGCATTCATTCATCTATATCGTCCATAACTTTGAATCAGGTGATTCCAAAGCCCACGTTCTTGCCTCATCGAGCCCATTTTGTTGGTGTCGTTTTCACTATGTGCTCACATACTGTAAATGATGATATTGCCCTTGTCCTTATCTATCCCCTTTTAAGAGAGAACCATTTCGGTCAAATCGTTCCACGACCTCACCGCACTCCTTCTCAGTGTATCTTTCACCTTCAGGCAAGCCACGACAACCACTTGCATGATGGGCCTGTAGTAGCCATGGTTCCCACTTGAATATTAATACTGTTTGCGCATGTTAATATTTTCTGAATGTTATATATATATTTGGCCAATGTTTTCATTATATTTGTGAAATACGTATATATTTGTATATAAAAAGAGTATACTCTACTTAAAAATAGTATATATACTACCTAAACATTCTTATGTACTGCACACTACGGGTACATACTCTCTGATTTGATAGATACTACATACAACATATGAAACTCATGTGGCGGTAACTACCACTGATGGTAGGAAAAAAAATGTCAAATTTTATCTACCACCAGTGATATTTACCATCACCTGAGATTTGTATGTTGTATGTAGTATTTATCAGATCGAAGAGTATGCATGTGTAGTATGTAGTATATAAGAATGTTTAGGTAGTATATGTAGTACTTTTTAGGTACTATGCATTGTATTTTTAGTACGCACCATTTTAGTACAAATATATACGTATTTTCACAAATATAATAAAAACTATCGGCCAACTTGCAATTTTTTTATGTTACTCACCTTGGATTATCTTATATATAATATATAAACATACTTATAATGATAAAGTAGTATATAGAATATCATATGATAGTATATGAGATATGTGGAGTAACTACCCCTGGGTGATAGGATAGATATAGGGAAAATTCATCCTACCATTCAGTGGTAGTTACCCCACATGTCCCATATACTACCATATGATAGTATAAATATTACTTTATCATTGTAAGTATGTTCATATACTATATATAAAATATTCCAAATCTCACATGAAAAAATTACAAGTTGGCGCATGGTTTTCATTATATTTGTGAAATACATATATATTTGTATATAAAAAGAGTATACTCAAAATATGATACACATGTAACGCCCCAAGACCGATGTGCCAGGTGTCCTCCAGTTATTCGTTGTTGTTGTCATGTCATTTGCTTGCGTGTTGCATCTTGCCATGTCATCATCTGCATTGCATCATCATGTTTTAAAACTTGCATTCGTTCGCGTCTCCCAGTTCCGTCGGTTGTCCGTTCAGAGCCCAGACACACTTGCACGCGCCCGCGGCATGTCCGAAATAATATTTTATAAGTGGCCGGAAAATGTTCTCGGAATGGGATGAGAGTTGGTGTGTGGTCTTATTATAGTGTAGGTAGGACGCCTGCCAAGTTTCATCGCATTCGGAGTTTGTTTGATAGCCCAACCGTTAAACTATAGTGGTATTATAGCCGGGCACACGTCGGACGTTTTCGGTCTCCGAAAATTGTGGCCGGGCCTCTCTCTCCCCTCTTCTCAGCCCATCTCTATCTAGCACAGCCCACTAGCCCACCTATCTAACCTTCCTCCGCTCCGGGTCGTCTGATCGAGATCGAACGGCTCCGAAACGGCCTCAAACCCCCTAACCCTAGCCCCCTTGCCTTATATATACCCTCTCCATGCCATTTTTGGCATCCCTAGCCCTCCACCTACCTCTAGCCCCCCTCCCCTCAATTTCAGCGCCGAACCCCTCCCTGGCCTCCACTTGTCACCGCCACCCTTGGCCTCTTCCCGCACCGCCACCTCGCCGGCGCCACATGGCGCGCTCCTAGTGGCCAGCCGCCACCGCGTGGTCATCCGCAGCCAACGGAACGATGCCACGTCGCCCCTGGCCTCCTCCGCTCAGCCGCTGGCCCGCCAGGCCCGAGAGGGGCCCGCGGAGCCCATCTGTTGCCGCCGTCGCAGCCCACGAGCGCCCACGCGAGCCCGGCCTCCCGCTTCCTCCTCGATCCCGACCTGGATCGAGGGACTCTACCCCGCTGCGCCATCTCCTCGCCGCCGACAAGCTCGCCGGAGCTGCTCGTGGCGGTCACCTCGGCAGCAGGCCAGTGTCGCCCTCGCCTCCCTTTTTCCCTTCCCGTTCTCCTTCCTCCCCTCACCGGATCTCTCTCTCCCTCGCAGCTAGCCTCCACCGCCAGGGACGCCGGCCTCGAGCTCGCCTTCGCCGCCAGGAATGGAGAAGGGGCCACCAGTTCGTTCGTTCCCGTTCTAGATCCGGCGCCCCGAGGTTCCCTCGCCAGGATCTGCTCGTTCCCGATCTCGCCGACCGCGCCCATCGTCGTTTTCCCGCGCGCCGCGCTCGCCGTAGTTCGGCCGCCGCCGCCGTGGTTCTTCGCTGACCGCGCCTGCGTCGACCGCACGCACCTGGGCTGCCTCCCTTTCAACCGTTGACCGCGGCCCAGCTCCAACGCCAGCATGCCTCCCCAGATGCGCTCAACTTCTCCACAAGCCGACCCAGGAGGCCCAATGTGAGCAGCCCAGTCCCAGCAGATTCGGCCCGTCTCTATTTTTTTTCCTGTCCAGCGGATTTAGCTATTTTCCCAGAGAGTGCCAGTTTTGCAGAAAAGTCCCTCTAGATCATGCATTTAATATCTCCACAACCGTGCATCGGATTAAAACAAGTTATATATGAAAGTTGCTTAGAATTTTGTGTAGATTAATAATATCGAACTTTCATCTATGTTTAAAATGTTTAAAATGTTGTTTGAGTAAATTTGCTCCTATGTCATGTTAAAATGCTTTAATTCATAACTATTTAACCGTAACTCGGAATTTAATAAACTTTATATGTAAATGGGGTAGAATTTTGCCTAGTTTATCATGGTGACATTGTTTTGCATGTTAAACAACTCTAAAATATGGTTTAGGGCATAACAGGACCTAACCTAATATATGCACATGAGGAGTTTCCGGATTTGTTGTTCGTTGCTTCCGGCCTCATTTAACCTTGACTAGATGTGTAGTTTCTTTATGCTTCATCTCTTGCCATGCTAACAACATTTAATCTTGTTGGGTACATAAACGAGAGAGAACGAAATAAGTCATGTGGTGTTTTCTTCAATATGCAACTCCGTTGCATAATGAGTTCCACTTAATTTGTAGTGTTGTTTGTGCACTTTGCCATGCCATGCTCCATTAAACCGGACATGCATCATAATTGTTTGTGCATCATGCCATGTCTATGTGTTGGTTGTTTACTATGTTGTTTGCTTCTTTCCGGTGTTGCTTCTTTGGGTTGGTTCCGATAACGTCATGTTGTGAGGATTCGTTCGACTTCGTCCGTTTATCTTCTTCATGGACTCGTTCTTCTTCCTTGTGGGATCTCAGGCAAGATGACCATACCCTTGAAATCACTTCTATCTTTGCTTGCTAGTTGCTCACTCTTTCGCTATGCCTATGTTGCGATACCTACCACTTGCTTATCATGCCTCCCATATTGTTGAACCAAGCCTCTAACCCACCTTGTCCTAGCAAACCGTTGTTTGGCTATGTTACTGCTTTGCTCAGCCCCTCTTGTAGCGTTGTTAGTTGCAGGTGAAGATTGAAGTTTGTTCTTTGTTGGAACATGGAGATGTTGTTCCTTTTTGGAACATGTTTACTTGTTGGGATATCACAATATCTCTTATCTAATTAATGCATCTATATACTTGGTAAAGGGTGGAAGGCTCGGCCTTATGCCTGGTGTTTCATTCCACTCTTGCCGCCCTAGTTTCCGTCATATCGGTGTTATGTTCCCGGATTTTGCGTTCCTTATGCGGTTGGGTTATAATGGGAACCCCTTGACAGTTTGCCTTGAATAAAACTCCTCCAGCAAGGCCCAACATTGGTTTTACCATTCGCCATCTAGCCTTTTCTTTCCCTTGGGTTAGGCCAGCCCAAGGGTCATCTTTATTTTAACCCCCCCCCCCCCCCCCGGGCCAGTGCTCCTCTGAGTGTTGGTCCAACTGAGCGATGTCCGGAGCTACCAGGGGCAACTCTGGGCTGGCCCACCCGACGTCTGGCTCATCCGGTGTGCCCTGAGAGCGAGATATGTGCAGCTCCTATCAGGATTTGTCGGCACATCTGGGTGGCTTTGTTAGTCTTGTTTTACCATTGCCGAAATGTCTTGTAACCGGGATTCCGAGTCTGATCGGGTCTTCCCGCTAGAAGGAATATCCTTCGTTGACCGTGGGAGCTTGTGATGGGCTAAGTTGGGACACCCCTGCAGGGATTTGAACTTTCGAAGGCCATGCCCGCGGTTATGGGCAGATGGGAATTTGTTAACGTACGGTTGTAGAAAACCTGAAGTTGACCTTAATTAAAATGCATCAACCGCGTGTGTAACTGTGATGGTCTCTTTCCGGCGGGGTCCGGGAAGTGAACACGGTGTTGGAGTTATGCTTGACGTAGGTTGTTCTAGGATCACTTCTTGATCATAATTTTATCGACCATGCTTTGCCTGCTCTTCTCGCTCTCATTTGCGTAAGTTAGCCACCATATATGATAGTCGCTTGCTGCAGCTCCACCTCATACCTTTTACCTTACCCATAAGCTTAAATAGTCTTGATCGCGAGGGTGTGAGATTGCTGAGTCCCCGTGACTCATAGATACTTCCAAAACCAGTTTGCAGGTGCCGATGTTACCGAGCAGGTGACGCAACTGAGCTCCGGAGGAGCTCGATGAAGACTTTGTCCATTGTGTTGTTTCGTTCCAGTTGCTCAGTAGTGGAGCCTGTAGGATCAGGCCCAGGATCAACAAACACACGCGAGGTGGACACTCACACGATACGAACTGAAGGAGAAAGAAGAACTACACGAACGCAATGAACGGAGAGATTTTTGCGACGCACTTAACCTGCGTCTTTTTGTTTCCTTCCTCTTATTCTCAAGCATAACAAACTCGCAGCATGCATTGCCCATGATCCGTTTTACCCGCGCCATCACACGGACAGAGTCGTGGCCAGTACACCCACGATTACAGCAACAAAGAAAACTATGACAAGTCTGAAGAAAAGACTAGCCTGACACTAACTGTCTAAACTGAACCTGACCATGTACACTGCACGTTTCAGGATTATTCAGAGAACTAACTTATTGAAAATAGAACAGGTGCAACTAGATTACCATAACATTTCACCTCCTTAAGATTGTTGCACCAGCTAAAAATTTTGTAACCCAATCTTCTCCTTCATTTCCTGAAACCGCACCCTTGCTAATGGTTTGGTCAATATGTCAGCAAGTTGCGCCTCTGTTCTGACATGTTCCACTGAGATTTGCTCTTCTTCGACACAAATTCTCACATAATGATATCAAATGTCTATATGCTTGCTTCTCTCATGGAACACTGGGTTTTTGCACAATGCAATTGCTGATTGGTTATCAACCTTCAGCAATACTCTGTCCGGCTCCCTGTTCAACAATTCTCCAAGGAGCCGAGCTAGCCACACTGCTTGGCATGTAGCTGATGCGGCTGCTACATATTCGGCTTCACAAGACGATAGAGCCACAACTCTCTGCTTTTGCGTTGCCCATGTAATTGGACTCCCACCTAGGAAGAAGATCATGCCTGTAGTGCTCTTGCGGTCATCCACATCCCCAGCTAAATCACTGTTACAATATCCGAGAAGTTGTGGATTCTCTCCAGCTCCTTTCTCATAAAAACATCCAAGGTTCAGAGTTCCTTTCACATACCTCGGGATGTGCCTGATTGCTGCCATGTGATCAGTCGTGGGCCTCTCCATAAACCGACTGACATAACCAACAACATAGCATATGTCTGGTCGAGTGTGGACCAAATAGCGAAGGCTCCCAACCACGCTACGGTACTGAGTATGATCAACCTATGGTGCTTTACTGGACTTAGTCAACCTTAACCTCGCCTCCATGGGAGTGTGAATTGGATTGCAGTCCTGCATCCCCATCTTGTTTAGAATTCTATCTGCATATGCTGACTGACATAGGGAAATTCCCCGAGCTGATTGCTTCACTTCTATCCCAAGATAGTAACTAAGAAGCCCGAGATCGCTCATACTGAATCTTGTTTTCATTTGCCTTTTGAAAACTGCTATATCAGTGTCAGTTGCCTCCTGTAATTATCAAGTCGTCAACATACACCCCAACAATCAGAGTGTGCTTGCCATTTGTTCTCTTGTACACCCCTGAATCTGACGGACACTTCTCGAACCCCATCTCTGTTAAAGTGCAGTCTAGTTTGGAATTCCATGCACGCGGTGCTTGACGCAAACCATACAATGCCTTCCGCAGTCTGCACACCTTGCTGTCCTGACCCACAACTTCGAAGCCTGGAGGTTGGCATACATACACCTCCTCAATCAGATCCCCATTAAGAAAGGCTGATTTAACGTCCATATGATGCATCTTCCAACCAAATTGAGCTGCCAGTGCAACTAGAAGTCTGACAGCGCGTGACAGGGGCAAAAACTTCTTCAAAGTCAATTCCCTGTCTCTGTACATAACCCTTTGCAACCAACCTCGCTTTGTGTTTGATTACTGCTCCAGTGGGGTCTTTCTTCAGCTTGTAAACCCACTTCAGCCCAATTGGTTTGTGCCCTTTCGGGAGATCGCACAACTCCCATATGTTGTTCTCATGGATGGAGCTTAGTTCCTATTTCATTGCCTTCTGCCAACAGGTCTCTTTTAGAGCTTCATCATGATTCCTAGGCTCCTCAAGGCCGAACAGGCATAGCTTGGCATCTATTTCTTTGATCTCTGTTTCCTCATAGATCTCATTGAGGAGTCGCTTCCCTTGTGGCCCCTGCGAAGGCTCGGTGTACGGGGTGTTAGGAGAACCAGGAGCATAAGCAGGGGACACCGGAGAGGCTTCTAGGTCCAGCGGGATTGCAGCCCCGTCGTTGGCACGTCTTGTTCTATGACTCTGCCGAGGCGCTGCTATGGTAGGAGTTCTGCTTGGTGAATCTTCTGCCACGGCAACGTCTTCTGCTACCTCTTCTCCATCACAAACTAGCTGTTCTGGGTAGCTGACAACAAATGAACTTCCATCGTTGATCCACTGATCCCGAGAGGCTCCAATCCCAACACCTGTCTTCCTCAAACACTGCATCTCGTGATACAACAAGTTTCTTACTTTCCGGGTCATACATGCGCTAAGCCTTGGAGCCAGTTTCATAACCAATGAAGACCATTTGTGAGCTTCTGTCAGAGAGCTTTGACATGCCGGGCCCAACCTTTTTCACATGAGCAACACAACCAAAAGTGCGAAGATGTTGGACTGACGGCTTTCTCTCATACCATGCCTCATACGGTGTTTTTCCCTTGACACTCTTTGTCAACGATCTGTTCAGCAAATACACGGCAGTGGTCACTGCTTCACCCCAAAACCGAGCTGGCACCCCGATACTTTTCAGCCAACTGCGCGCCATGCCCACGACGGTTTGGTTTCTCCTTTCGACCACACCATTCTGTTGTGGGCTATATGGTGACGTGCAAAAATGCTTGATTCCGTGCTGCTCACAGTGCTCTATAAATTCTCTTGAGGTAAACTCACCCCCTCGGTCTGTTCTAATTGCCTTCAACTGATGCCCACTTTCAACTTCAGCTGCCTTCTGAATTTTCTATAGTACATTGAGAGCCTCATCTTTGCTCCGCAACAGAGTAATCCACATAAACCGAGAGTGGTCATCCACTACCAGAAGAAAGTATCTCTTTCCACCAGGCGTTTCAGGCGTTATAGGCCCACATAAGTCTGCATGAATGAGCTGAAGTTGCTCCGTTGCACGGTAAGTGGCCTGAACCGGGAACGGGAGGCGTCTCTGCTTAGCAATCATACACCCATCACAGATCTTATCTACCTGATCTAGGTACGGCATACCATCTACCATACCCTCTGTTGCAAGTGCTCAGAGTGACCTAAAGTTCACATGTCCATACCTCATATGCCACAGCCATGATTGCTCCTTAGCATGCGCCAACAGACACACAGGTTCAGTTGGTTGGATGTTTAAGATATACATCCGGTTCTTAGTCCTCTTTAATCTAGCTAGGACATTTCTCTAGCGATCCCATACTGTCATCAGCCCATCTTCACTAGAATATTTGCACCCATTTTCATCTAGCTGCCCCAGACTGATGATATTACTCTTGAGCCGAGGAATGAAGTATACATCGGTAAGAACACGATGCTCACCTGTGAGACATTGTATGAGAACCGATCCACGTCCACAAATGTCTACTGCAGAACCATCACCAAATTTCACCTTTCCCTTCACTGTTTCATCCAATTTAGAAAACTTATGTGCATCTCCAGTCATGTGGTTACTTGCCCCTGTATCTAGGTACCAAGCGACGTCGTGGCTACCCGTCAGTTTAGGCGCCACTTTCTCTTCATTCAACAGTACTTGTTCAGAGGTGATGGGGTCTGAAGGCATCATCTCATATGTCTCCAGCATAAGGAGTGCAGCATCTTCAACCTCTTCTGCCTGCGCAAAGTTCGCCTGCTCGCGCTTTGGCTCCGGGCAGTCAGACTGAAAGTGGCCCATTTCATTACAATTGAAACACCTAACCTTTGTGATGTCAAATTTGCGGTGCTTCTTCTGCTTCCCGGCATCCTTTCTCTCACCGCGCCCGGCTTGTCCACGGTCACCACGGCCTCCGCGGCCAGCGCCGCGACCTCGACCTCCTCCACGTCCACGATCGGTGTTACTGCTGCCGGCTCCGGGTGACCCCTTTTTGCCCTTCATCAGCTGTTCAAGTGCCTGTGTCATGAACATCAGTTGGTCCTCCTTCACACCGGAGTGACGCCGCCGCCCGCGTTGGCTCTCTTCGAACGCGGCGAGGCGACCGACTGCCTCCGACACGGTCATGGTAGTGAGGTCACCCCACTGCTCAATGGTGTTCACGATGTCCCCAAACCGGCTCGGGACGGCGTTGAAGAGGACCTCAATGATCGACTCATCTGACACCGTCTCGCCCAGCGATCGGATTTCTCCAACGAGCGTCATCAATTTCTGCGCAAACACACTGACAGACTCACCGTCATCCATCTCCATGCGGTCGAGCTGCCGCTTCAACTGCTTGACCCGCGCCTTCTTGACACGGTCCTCGCCGACGCGCATGCGCCGGATCGCCTCCCAGGCCTCGTGGGCGGTAGTGCATTCAGCCACCGCCATCATCACCGAGTCGGGAACCGACTGAGAGAGTGCGGCAAACGCTTCGTCGTCCCTGCTTTGGTTAAACTCGCCCGTGCCCTCGAGCGCCGGCCACACGCTGTATGGACGCAGCAGGATCTTCATCTTCACCGCCCACAGACCATAGTTCGAGTCTGTGAGCATTGGGTACTGGATCGGGATGCCGCCGGTCCTCGACGGTGCACGCGGCACGATCGCCACCTCTGCGCCCGTGTCGTCATCCCTGGTCCTCTTCGCCGGCGGCGTGTACTTTCCGCCGCCGCTGCTCTTCGGTGAAGTATCGCCCATCACTGCTCGCCGCCGCCAGAACTCCTCCTATCTCCGCCGCCGTGCTCCGCCTCCATGAACCAACGCTCTGAATACCAAATGTAGGATCAGGCCCAGGATCAACAAACACACACGAGGTGGACACTCACACGATACGAACTGAAGGAGAAAGAAGAACTGCACGAACGCAATGAACGGAGAGATTTTTGCGACGCGCTTAACCTGCGTCTTTTTGTTTCCTTCCTCTTATTCTCAAGTATAACAAACTCGCAGCATGCACTGCCCATGATCCGTTTTACCCGCGCCGTCCCACGGACAGAGTCGTGGCCAGTACACCCACGATTACAGCAACAAAGAAAACTACAACAAGTCTGAAGAAAATACTAGCCTGACACTAACTGTCTAAACTGAACCTGACCGTGTACACTGCATGTTTCAGGATTATTCAGAGAACTAACTTACTGAAAATAGAACAGGTGCAACTAGATTACCATAACAGAGCCCAGTTGGGACGATCGGGGATCTGTGTAGCTTTTGGGGTAGTCTTCTTTTATTTTGATTCCGTAGTCGGACCTTGATTGTATCTGGTTGATGTAATGCTTTATTCATGTAATTGTGTGAAGTGGCGATTGTAAGCCAACTATGTATCTCTTTCCCTTTATGTATTACATGGGTTGTTTGCGAAGATTACCTCACTTGCGACATTGCTTTCAATGCGGTTATGCCTCTAAGTCGTGCTTCGACACGTGGGAGATATAGCCGCATTGAGGGCGTTACAACATAGTACCTAAAAAGTAGTATATATACTACCTAAACATTCTTATGTACTGCACACTACAAGTACATACTCTCCGATTTGATAGATACTACATACAACATATGAAACTCAAGTGGTGGTAACTAACACTCGTGGTAGGAAAAAATGTCATATATATATATAGGATCGCGCTATTCGTCACCCTAGGTGAGGAATAGTTATTCTTCACCCCCTCTATTTTACCATCAATGCACCGTAATTTTACGTTCCGTAAGTTTTGTCTTATTTCCGACGCAAAAAGGGAGCGTAAGAAAATATATAATCGACGTAAAAAATATTTTATGTTATGCCAAATTACAAACGTAAAAATATAGTCTAAAATACACATAAACTGCAAATTTTCTTATTTTATGACCTATATTTTTATTTTCTTATGTCAAACTTTACGTAGTGAATCAATAGGAATGTAACTATTTGAATTACAAACGTAATTTAATTATAAAATGATCGTAAGATTATCTCGGGTGAAGAAAACTTATTATGCACCCTGGGTGATGAATAGTAACACTATATATATATATATATATATATATATATATATATAAGGATTGACTATTCGTCACCCTGGGTGAGAAATAGTTATTATTCACCCCCCTCTATTTTATCATCAATGCACGGTAATTTTACGTTCTGTAAGTTTTGTCTTATTTCTGACGTAAAAAGATACCATAAGAAAATATATAATTGTCGTAAAATATATTATATGTTATGTAAAATTACAAACGTAAAAACATAATGTAAAATACATGTAAACTACAAATTTTCTTGTCTTATGACCTATATTTTTATTTTTTCTTATGCCAAATTTTACGTAGTGAATCAATAGGGATGTAACTATTTGAATTCGAAACGTAATTTATTTATGAAATGATCGTAAGATTACCTTGGGTGAAGAATAACTTATTCTACACCCTGGGTGATGAATAGTATCACTATATATATGCTCGTGAATCCATGCTTATCTTTGTTAAATGATTACCTGCTAGTATTATTATCATGTTATACTCTAGTAAGTCTTTTTCCGATGCTAGTAGTCGTGCTATGTTCATATGAGGGTTATACTTGAGTTATTCATGCTCATTGGTATGCCATGCTTAGTTGCATTTGGAGAATGATTTATTGTTGTTGATATGTTAAGTAGTGATGTTGCTCATCCATGCTCATGTTGATATCATGCTCATATGCATTGCTATTTCATCATGTTATTGTAACTCAGATCATTACATTCAAGTTAAACAGGACTTAAATTAAACTTGAACGCCTATTGGCTGAGTCATAGTGCCATCGAGACGAACTGACCAGTGCAACCACATTTGTCTTTATGGGAAGACCTTAATGCGGTCTATTGTCATGCCTCTCGCCGGTGCCTCCAACTAGGGAAGGTTATGGGTGCGCACTACCCTGATCAGGTAGGCGGACATAAGCCTTGTGTGCTCATGGTTGGTATTGAGCTCATGTCCCCATTTAGGACCATTTTAGTTTTGCCACGATGGTGGCCATTGGATGTCCAGAGTGGCATCGGGGCCACCCATGACTTAACCCAAAGGGGAATTTGTCAGAGTGGCCAGGAGAGTTTCATGCAATAGGTCGGTTTTGTCGGAACATCGTTTGTCCATCAGAATGGGAGTACGAGGCCTTAGGTTTTGTAGTATGGGTACAGTGTACTAATCTCTGCAGAGTGTATAATCTATCGATAGCCATGCCCGCGGATATGGCCCCAGTTCGGAGTAGGTCACTCTATGAGACAATAGTAGTAATAACCTGCTTAATAATAACCCTAGTTCAATAAGGAAAAATGTTGGTTGATCTTTATGTGATCGTGAGAGGATCACGGTGGTATCATGGATACCGAAGGTGGTGGATATTTTTGGTGTCATGTGATGATCCCGGATAAAGATCAAGCTCCTTGTAGTCTTGTGGTCACTACGGTATTGTTAATACCAAGCTTGGTTGAACCTGAGATGATTGTGTGATGTCTGCGATGGTAAGTTGATGCACGTGGTGGTTACGTGGTAACCCCCGAGCAGAGTATGTTGAATCATGATAGTTTAAACATGTTGCATGCTAGTATCGTCTTGCTTATACTTATGCCATGCTCATCTCATATGGTTTTAGTTGTGCTATGGTTAAAATTCTCATGGCATGCTCATATTGCTCTAGTGGTATCATGTTCATCCTTGCTAAGTAACCTGTAAATGCCATACTGTTGTTTGTCTTGATTGCTTTTGGTTGCTGCGAGCTTGCAAGTACATTCAAAGTACTTACATGGCGTGTCATGACAATTTGCAAGTCATGTCGTGTTTGCTTGCTTGCCGCGGATCCCGAGTTTGCGAGCTAGGATAAGCGTTCCAGCTAGAGTCCCTATGGAGTTGAGTCCATCATTATTGTCTTTATTCCGTTGCTACGAGTTGTTCTGCTGTTAGCATAGAGAAACCTTGGTAGGCATAGTGTCGCTGTGCCAATGTAATTTCCTGTTATATCGGAACCCCTGTATCTGTATCATTTGTAATAAAGAGTTGATTTGTTCTATGCCAAGCAGTGTCGTATTCCAGAAGACTTGATCTCTGGGTTGGAATACTGGGTGTTCCGGTCTCTCTGAGCTGGGGTGCCACATCATGCACATCTTGTTCTTCCAGTAAGGATAGTCTGTGCCATCGAAGGTAGGGCACACGGCAGAAACCTTGATCATACCTGGGGTCGACATAACTAAAACTCCAGGTGGTTAAACCAAAACCACACAAAACAAGGGAGTACCTTGCTTTTCTACCAATTGAAAGCGCATGTTTACTCCAAGAGGGGGTGAATGGGAGATTTTTACAAATTTGTCAAACTCTGAGGAATTTGACAAAGATCAGAGTGAAGAAATAGAAACACAAGGGAAACTAAGTCATCATAGAATCAGAGTACATGCAATCAGGATACATAAGATTGAAGAACATGCGAACATACAATCATTCACGCATGAAGAAAATGAACTAAGGAAATGGAGGATAGTAAGATGAAATTCTTTACTTCAAAATCATCAGAGCACAGATCACAAATTCATCAGCAACGGAATAAAGTAAGAGAGGGTTGAGGAATTTGAAACCAGGTAGGCTTGGTGAAGACAATGGAATTTGGTAGACCAGTTCCAGTTCTTGCATCAACCGTACGTCTGGTTGAGGTGGCTGAATTGCAACTTAGAGGACACACAATCCTCTCCGTAGTCCTCTTGAGCTAAGGTCACTTAGTCCTCGCCCAATCACTCATGGTAAGTCTTCAAGGTAGACTTCCAAAGCCTTCACAGACTTGTTCATCGGCACACCATAATGAGTCTTGGTGTACTCAGAACTTGACGCCTAACCGTCTAGAAGAATGACACTCTTCAAAGGTAACATGCGTCGGATCACGTAGATCAATCTCTTCAGTGATGCTCAATCACTTTGGCTCCAGGTTTTTCCTCACTTAGGATTCTCTCAAAGTCTTCGGAGGATGGGTTGCTCTCTGACGACAAGTGTCAAGTTCTCTTGGAGCAGCCAACCAACAAGTGGTTGTGGGGGCGGCTATTTATAGCTAGGGGTAACACGACATGAATTTTCATCAATGCCCTTCTCTGGTTCAACCGTTGTCAGGATAAGGATCCACTTGACAACTGGCACGCGGCGCAGCAACGGTCGGAATTTGAACTCTCAAATTCGCCGGGGCGCTCAATTTCCTCACTTTTTGGCAGTACGCACTAGTGAACTCCTAACTCCTTAGTGTGACCAAATTTGTCAGCGAATACATGAACCTCATCACTGTCGCTACCAATTGCATCAACTGTACTGGAGATTTACAAAGGCTTCACTCGAAGCGGCTTTTGTGTATAGGTTTGAATGGGTTTGAGCATCACTTTGGAAATGTGAAAAATGTTTCACCTAGACCCTCTTTAACAGTATGATTTTTCCTATGACTCAAGAAGAAGAAAAGAAACTATGAAAATAAAGTCTTAAAACTTCAAAGTCTTCACAACAATTTCTTCAAAGGCCGTACCAATTTCATCACTGATTTCTTCACTTCAAGAAATACATTTTTAGGGGTTGTCTTCCATGTGGTAAACCAAATCTTCTAGGACTCTGTCTGCTGTGTATACTCACAAACTCATTAGTTCCTCAACCTATTTGTCATGAATAATCCAAAACCACTAAGGGGGCACTTGATGCACTTACATCTTCCAATGTTCTTGTTGATGATCGAAGTACCACAGACATGCTTTGGGATTGCATTGACATGGTCATCAGGTAAAGGTCAGACTTTGGATACACAAAGGATCCATCAGGAACAACTTATAAAATAAGTCATACAATTTCCTCATGGAGGAATGGCTGATCATGTCGAACTAGATACTATAATAATGGGTCCTCCGGCCAAGTGTGCTAGACATGAAATCACCTTACTGGGTTACATAAAGACCAATGTTATAATTCTAGGAAAATGTTCCAACCATCATATTGTTCTGATCTACTTGTTCCAACCATCATATATGCCTGAGATTCAGATCTGATTGGTGTCAGGATACCTCAGACTCAAGATGTCTGAGAAGAAAAGGTTGCAACACAAAATTGATGAGATGACATTGCAAGGTTCTCGGGAAATGAACTATGGAAGCAAGTTCCGAAACATGCGCTAGATTGCAAGACACACATGAGCACACTGTCCAAGACAACCATGACCACATGGAAGTCTTATAGCGAAAAGGCAACCGAGTTCTAATTAGGAACCATCATCGAGATATCAAAGTCCATGTGTAAGTCCGGATTAGCTCTTACGAATGAACTCCTTTTCCTCGAATAAATCAATCAGTGGCTTGGTGTGCTAGGAAATACATATGGAGTGAAGGTAGCAAATATATCAAACCATAGAATACTTTGCACATGCATGAATGAATTGGGACGATTCTAGAGGAAGCGAAACAACTCTTCTCATATTCACGGCAGTAACTTGCATCCAATGCACACGCACTTAGAGAAGATACTTCTTGCATCAAACATATACTTCATGAGCTAGGCTCAATGACAATGCCTTCAGAAGTTTCCAACATTAGCTTATATGCTCATCATGAACCACAGAGAAGATGAGGGTGTGCCTGATGGGTTGCAACAATTCATCGAGATTTCCTTAAATACAGATTTCCATTATTAGGTGAACAAGGTGATAGCATTGGTCAGACCAAATGATATAATGATGTATGCCCGAGGGAAAAATCCATAATTAAAAATTGTTCTTAAAGTGCACTTGAAAATATGGATTAGGTAGCATGATCATTGTAGAATGCTAGTTCAGCAACCAACACACTAAGATTGAAATTATTGTTCATTAATTTCAAGGCAATAGGATGAAGTATTGAAGTCACACATCAGAGTTCATTTTTCAATATTTCGGTTAGAAACAACATGGGGACCAAGAAATGAATGGTGATGGAGGAAAACATCACTGCATTAAGAATGCATAAGAGGTGGTGCAATTCTCATGACATTCTTGACATAAGATATGGTAATACGCCAAGGTAGAACAAAACATAAGCTAGATAGCAAGGAACTCAAGGTATAACACAAAACATGAACAAGTTTCTATTGGAGGGAAGGCAAGAATGTTGCCGATGGTAACACAAATCATCGAGGGGCAAGGATGGTATTTCTCATCATGAATTCAATTGACCTTTTGGAGGAAGTCAAAATGTTGATGATGATCACGACACATTTTGTCGAGAGGTTTCATGAAGGTGTAATCGATCAGTGAGATGATCAGAGCGGATGGAATGGTTAAGATAAAGGTCAATGGAAGCACAGATATGACACAATCTCATATTCCATCATGTATTGTAAGCAAAATGATACAATGATGAAAGTTTGACACGGGCTTAGCTCATTGTCACAAATGTGCATCGGGAAGAAGGGCCAGGTTGCACAGTTAAAATTAGCATGATAAAGATGTAGCCAGTCAGTCTAGGAATGATATGAGGGATTATTAAACTCATAAGCAACGAAAATTACTTAGAGTTATTGAATCACAGTGCATAATCAATTCACTTATCAGTGGTCTCGACTCTCGAGTGACTAACAACTAAAAAACTAGTGGAAAACTGAAATCAGTGAGAAGCAATACTTGATCAAGACTCAACAGAAGCAACACGGTTCTTTGATATTCTCGAGATACCAGAGGGTAATACTTGAAGGAAGATCAGAATATAGGTTGGACATGCATATTGATCTACATAAGACAGATAACCCACAAGTATAGGGGATCATAACAATTTTCGAGGGTAGATTATTGAACCCAAATTTATTGATTCAACACAAGGGGAGCCAAAGAACATTCACAAGTATTAGAAATTGAGTTGTCAATTCAACCACACATGGAAGACTTAATATCTATAGCAAGGTGATCACTAGCAAAGTAGTATGGTAGTTTGATAGTAACGATAACCGCAGAAACAGAAACAATAGCAGAAACAGTAGCAATTGTGTAGTGATTGTAACAGCAACAACGATGAAAGGAACTTAGCAAAGATCAATATATGAAAAGCGTAGGCATTGGATCATTGATGGATAATTGCGTTGGATGGCATTCATCATGTAACAGTTATAACCTAGAGCGACAGAGAACTAGCTCCAATTCATCAATATAATGTAGGCATGTATTCTGTATATAGTCATACGTGCTTATGGAAAAGAACTTGCATGACATCTTTTGTCCTACCCTCCCATGGCAGTGGGGTGCTTAAGGAAACTAAGGGATATTAAGGCCTCCTTCTAATAGAGAACCGAAACAAAGCATTAGCACTTAGTGAATACATGAACTCCTCAAACTATGGTAATCACCGAAAAGAATCCCAATTGTTGTCACCTTGGGGTATGTGGATCATAACACATAGTAGGTGCATATAACTTGCAAGATAGGATCAAGAACACACATATATTCATGAAAACATAATGGGTCCAGATCTGAATTCATGGCACTCGTGGCCTAGTGACAACCATTAAGCATAGCAAAGTCATAGAAAGATCAATCTTAGAACATAGTGGATACTAGGGATCAAGCCCTGACAAAACTAACACGATTACATGATAAATCACATCCAACCCATTACCATCTAGCAAGCCTACGAAGGAATTACTCACTCCCGGCAGTGAGTGAGGGAGTCCAGGATTATGGGGTCCTCGGGCGTCCGGGCTATGTGATATGGGCCGGACTAATGGGCCGTGGAGATACAAGACAGAAGACTTTCCTCCGTGTCCGGATGGGACTCTCCTTGGCGTGGAAGGCAAGCTTGGCGTATGGATATGAAGATTCCTTTTCTGTAAACTGACTCTGCACAAACCCTAGTCCCCTCCGTTGTCAATATAAACCGGAGGGTTTAGTCCGTAGAGGCAATCACAATCATAATCATACAGGCTAGACATCTAGGGTTTAGCCATTACGATCTCGTGGTAGATCAACTCTTGTAACCCCTATACTCATCAAAGTCAATCAAGTAGGAAGTAGGGTATTACCTCCATTGAGAGGGCCCGAACCTGGGTAAACATTGTGTCCCCTGTCTCTTGTTACCTTCGATCCTTAGACACACAGTTTGGGGCCCCCTACCCGAGAACTTCCGGTTTTGACACTGACATCGGTGCTTTCATTGAGAGTTCCACTGTGCCATCGTCGAAAGGCTCGATGGCTCCATCAATCATCTACAGCAATGCTGCCGCAAAGGAGATTTTTCTCCCTGGCCAGATCTTTGTATTCGGTGGCTTCACACTGCGTGCCAACTCGATTGGCCACCTGGCGTAGATCGACAGCTACGCCCTTGGTCACGAGACCAATTTTGGAAATCTAAACTATGTTGCTGAGACCCGAGGAGACTTGATCTTCCAAGGGTTCATGGTCCCAACCACCACTCCGGCCTTAGATCCGGAGCGTGTCATCAGGTCCGAAGACAGGAGTCTAGAGCCTACCGGACTCTCTGTGGCCTTAGAGCTCAACACCGGAAAACAAGAGAGGATAGCGACTCCGGCAATTGTTGCAAAGCTGGGCTCTTCTGAACCCTGGAGGCCCGCGTCATGCGAGCTCGGCCTAGAAACTCCCGACCCCGTTTGAGCCCCGCTCTTAAACGAGGCTCTGGACTTAATGCGATCCGTTGTCATCACAGAGGAACCGCTTCGGAATCACGCCCAACCCGGACTAGGGGCTGGAAATAGGGAATTTTACTTCCCACCCACCACCCATTTAATAGCCACTGTCGAGGACCTAACGCCGACATGCTTGATTACGCCTCCGAAGACATCAATGGTATGGACAATGATGCTGGAGAGGAGCAGGCCCAAAACCCACCGGCCAACGGACGTTGGACGGCCACCTCCTCGTACGACGTATACATGGTGGATACACCTAAAAACAGTGACAACGATGATCAGAAAAACCCAGTCGAGGACGAACCTCCTGAGATACCGCCGAAACATCGACGTCAGCGGCGCCGCTCTAAATCGCGTCGCAATAAGAACAACAATACCAGCACCGAAGACAATGATACTCTGGAGAACGCCGAAGACCAAGAAGACCCCATCGAACCAACATCTGAATAGGATGATAGGGAGGACGGGCAAGTTGACCCTGACGAACAAACATGGAACAACGACTCAGAGGACAGCAACTATCTGCCACTCTCCGAGGATGACGTAAGCCTCGGCGACGAAGATTTTATCGTGCCAGAGGAACCCCTCGAACAAGAGCGCTTTAAGCGCAAGCTAATACCTACGGCTAGAAGCCTAAAAAAGAAACAACAACTTCATGCTGACCAAGATCTGCTCAACGATAGATGGACTAATGTCCCGGCGGTCGAAGAGTACGGACTCGAACGCCCAACAAAGAGTTACCCGAAGCGTAAGCTGCTACCCAAATTCGATGACAAGGTGCTAGAGCCGATACCGCCCTCACGTAATGTGGCTGCTGGACCCAACCGACCACCACGTGGCCAGGACAGAACCGCAACTCAAGCGGAACACCAACCCGCTCCACCTTGCCGTAAAAGCAGAGAAACAACAGCTCGAGGATACACATATGACCTACGACAAGACCTGGAGAATAGAGTAGGTCAGACAAAATCAATCTATGGATTGCGGGGGCACGCCCGACGCAAGAGGACGGTTACCAATCCCAGCGCGGCAAGAACAACCACGCCCTGGCCAAAAACCGCATACAGACCTCATTCGAACTGCGTCGTGACATGGCCCAATATAGGGGCGCCGCACACCCCCTATGCTTCACCGATGAAGTAATGGAGCACCAATTCCCAGAAGGGTTCAAACCCATGAACATCGAATCATATGACGGCACGACAGATCCTGTAGTATGGATTGAAGACTTTCTTCTCCACATTCATATGGCTCGCGGTGACATCTACACGCCATCAAATACCTTCCCCTCAAACTTAAGGGACCAACACGACACTGGCTGAACAGTCTACCAGAAAATTCTATTGGTAGCTGGGAGGACCTGGAGGATGCATTCAGAGACAACTTCCAGGGTACCTATGTTCGGCCCCCAGATGCCGATGACCTTAGCCACATAATCCAGCAACCCGGGGAATCGGCACGATAGCTTTGGACAAGGTTCCTAATCAAAAAGAACCAGATTGTGGATTGTCCGGACGCAGAAGCCCTCGCATCCTTCAAACATAGTGTCTGCGACGAGTGGCTTGCCCGACACCTCGGCCAAGAAAAGTCAAAGTCCATGGCAGCCCTCACTGCACTTATGACCCGTTTTTGCGCGGGAGAAAACAGCTGGCTTGCTCGCAGAAGCAATAGCACCGGCGACCTTGGTACCTCCGAAACCAAGGATGGTAATGGCAAGCCACGACAGACAAGCATAAGCATCAAAACAAGAATGAAGGAACGCAAGACATGGCGGTTAACACCAGATTCAGCGGCTCCAAACCTGGTCAACGGAAAAAGCCATTCAAGGCAAATAGAGATGGCCCATCCAGTCTAGACAGAATACTTGATCGTACTTTCCAGATTCATGGTACCCCCGATAAACCCTCCAATCATACCAACAGAAATTGTTGGGTCTTCAAACAAGTCAGCAAGCTTAATGCCGAACAGAAGGGAAAAGGGTCGCCAAGCGACTACGATGACCAAGAGCCCCGTCAACCGAACACAGGGGGATAGTAGCAATTTCCCCCTGAGGTAAAAACGGTGAATATGATATATGCCACACATATCCCTAGGAGGGAGCGCAAAAGCGCACCACGGGACGTCTATGCCATAGCGCCGGTCCCCCCCCCAAATTTAACCCATGGTTGGCTTGTCCGATCACCTTCGATCGAAAGGACCACCCAACCAGTATCCGTCATGGAGGTTCGGTAGCTCTGGTCCTCGATCCAATGATCAGCGGATTCCACCTTACGCGAGTCCTCAAGGATGGCGGCAACAGTCTCAATCTACTTTATCAAGACACTATCTACAAAATGGGCATGAATCCATCAAGAATCAAGCCCACTAGAACTACCTTCAAAGGAGTAATACCTAGCAAAGAGGCCCGTTGTATGGGCTCAATCACGCTGGAAGTAGTCTTCGGCTTGCCGGACAACTTCCGAAGCGAAGACTTGATCTTCAACATCGTCCCCTTCCGCAGCGGCTATCACGCACTGCTCGGGCGAACCGCTTTTGCCCGCATCAATGCGGTCCCGCATTATGCCTATTTGAAGCTCAAGATGCCCGGTCCACATGGCGTCATTACAATCAATGGAAACATGGAACGCTCCTTCTGTGCTGAGGAGCATACAGCGGCCATTGTGGCCGAAGTACAAAGCGGCCCTATCAAGACGCACAGCTCCTTGGCTATTAGGCCACCGAACTTCTCCACGTAGGACCGATCAGTTCTACATGCCGACAGCCCGGAAACTACAGGGTTGGATTAGCAGCCCATCTGTGATGCCCCCAATTTGACCGTACACTAATCATACACGCAAACGTGTACGATCAAGATCAGGGACTCATGGGAAGATATCACAACACAACTCTACAAATAAAATAAGTCATACAAGCATCATATTACAAGCCAGGGGCCTCGAGGGCTTGAATACAAGAGCTCGATCATAGACGAGTCAGCGGAAGCAACAATATCTGAGTACAGACATAAGTTAAACAAGTTTGCCTTAACAAGGCTAGCACAAACTGGGATACAAATCGAAAGAGGTGCAGGCCTCCTGCCTGGGATCCACCTAAACTACTCATGGTCGTCGTCAGCGGGCTGCACGTAGTAGTAGGCACCTCCCGAGTAGTAGTAGTCGTCATCAACGGTGGCGTCCGGCTTCTGGACTCCAACGTCTGGTTGCAGCAATTGGATATAGGAAAGGGGAAAAGGGAGAGAAAAGCAACCATGAGTACTCATCCAAATTACTCGCAAGCAAGGAGCTACACTACATATGTATGCATTGGTATCAAAAGGAAAAGGCTACCATATGTGGACTGAACTGCAGAATGCCGGAATAAGAGGGGTAGCTAGTCCTGTCGAAGACTACGCTTCTGGCAGCCTCCGTCTTGCAGCATGTAGAAGAGAGTAGACTGAAGTCCTCCAAGTAGCATCGCATAGCATAATCCTACCCAGCGATCCTCTCCTCGTCGCCCTGTTAGAGAGCGATCACCGGTTGTATCTGGCACTTGGAAGGGTGTGTTTTATTAAGTATCCAGTTCTAGTTGTCGTAAGGCCAAGGTACAACTCCAAGTCGTCCTATTACCGAAGATCACGACTATTCGAATAGATTAACTTCCCTGCAGGGGTGCACCACATTTCCCAACACGCTCGATCCCCTTTGTCCGAACACACTTTCCTGGGTCATGCCCGGCCTCGGAAGATCAACACGTCGCAGCCCTACCTAGGCACAACAGAGAGGTCAGCACGCGAGTCTAAATCCTATGGCGCAGGGGTCTGGGCCCATCGCCCATTGCACACCTGCACGTTGCGTACGCGGCCGGTGAGCAGACCTAGCAACCTCCATTACAAAGGAAGTTTCGTTACGCGGTCCAACCCGGCGCGCGCTGCTCAGTCGCTGACGTCATGAAGGATTCGGCTGATACCATGACGTCGAGTGCCCATAACTGTCCCCGCATAGATGGTTAGTGCGTATAAGCCAGTGGCCAGACTCAGATCAAATACCAAGATCTCGTTAAGCGTGTTTAAGTATCCGCGAACGCCGACCAGGGCCAGGCCCACCTCTCTCCTAGGTGGTCTCAAACTGCCCTATCGCTCCGCCTTAAAGTAACAGTCGGGGGCCGTCTGGAACTCAGGCCCACCACTACCTGGATGGAGCCACCTGCCCCTTCAGCCCCCATCTCCGAACAGTATCATAAGTAATGTAACAGTATAAGTATATATCATATGCCCGTGATCACCTCCCGAAGTGATCACGGCCCAGTAGTATAGCATGGCAGACGGACAAGAGTGTAGGGCCACTGATGGAACACTAGCATCCTATACTAAGCATTAGGATAGCAGGTAAAGGTAACAACAGTAGTAGCAAGGACATGCTATGCATCAGAATAGGATTAACGGAAAGCAGTAACATGCTACACTACTCTAATACAAGTAGTAGAGAGAAGAATAGGCGATATCTAGTGATGAAGGGGGGGGGCTTGCCTGGTTGCTCTGGCAAGAAGGAGGGGTCATCTTCGATGTAGTCGAACACACGAACATCGGCAGCGGTCTCAGAGTCTACCGGAAAGGAGTAACAGAGGGGGAACAATAAATAACATAGCAATCAAATGTAACACAAAGCAAGACGCGGCAACACATTGTGCTAGGGGTGACCTAGCATAGGGATATGCGATACCGGTGAAGGGGGGAAACATCCGGGAAGGTATTCCCGGTGTTTCGCGTTTTCGGACAGACGGAATGGAGGGGGATTGTTGCATGTTCGCAATGCCAGGGACGTGTGGCGGACGAACCGACTGCGTATCCGGATTCGTCTCGTCGTTCTGAGCAACTTTGATGTACAAAGTATTTTCATCCGAGTTACGGATTATTTTATATGATTTTTCAAAGTTTAAAACAAATTTTGTAAATATTTTAAAAATTAAAATAAAGTTATTGCATCAGCATGACATCATCGTGACATCGGTCAGGGTCAACAGTTAGCTCTAACCGGGTTGACTGGTCAAAGGGGCAGTGGGGCCCAATCATCATTGTCTATTTAATTAATTAACAGTTAAATAGCTAACTAATCAGACTAATTAAATTAGGTTAATTAACAGGATTCATTAAATTAATTAATTACTAATTAATTATTTAAGTAATTATGTTTTTAATTATATTTTTTTAGAAAAGAGGGCGTGGGGCCCCGCTGTCATAGGCCCAACTAAAACTAAGCCTAATATAAACTAGTCTAACAAAAGGGCTTGTTTTAACTGGGGATTAGTCCCTAAGCTAGCAAAGGGCTGGCCACACATGGCTGTGGCAAAAGCCAGCCATACACACAACTCACGCACACACACATTGCGCTCTCACACACCATGGCCATGGCCTTTGCCGTGGCTAGCAGCAAGCAGAACAGAGGCAGGGCAGCGCAGAAGCACGCAAGGAGCATCAGCAGTGCGGCGCCAGCTACGCGGCAGTAGCGGCCAGCAACAAACGGAGCAGCAGCGCAGGCACGCACACGAAGTAGGGGCGGGCGAGCACGGGACAGCAGCAGCGACAACAGGAAGCACCGGCAACAACGACAGCAGAAGAAGTAACAGGCGGCAGCGAGCGCATGCACGTATGCGTACACGGGGGTTCGAGCTCGACGGAGATGACGGCCTACGGCGTCCAAATTGAAGGGCTAAAAGGGGACCCGAGGGAGAAGCTCACCCCAGTTCTCGTGGACGAGGTTAGAAGGTCGGAGGCGCCCCGGAGCAGTGGCAACAACGACGAGTTGGTGACGTCCGCAGCGGAGAAGGGCTCGATGGCGAGCACACGGACCGTCCCGGCTTGAGGTGATCCCCGGAGCGGACGGATCCGGCCGCGACGGACCTCCTGGACGTGCTCCCGCACGCTGGAGACGATGGTGGCCGCGGATGACGGCGAGGAGGTCGGCGGGGCAGAGGCGGACCGGTCAGGGCGCCGCGACGTCGGCGGGCGCAGAAGGAGGGGGCGCGAGGGGGGAAGGACTGCGAGGGGGCTAGGGTTTCAGGGGCGTTAACGGAGCCTTGTAGGTGGGGCAGGGGTCGCCGATGGCCGCCACCGCGGCCAAGGCACCGTGGATGGCTGCCACAGCCCCCTCCGTCTCCTGTAGCGACGGGAAGGGAATGGCAGGGGTGGGCTGGGCCGTTTTTCTTGGGCTAATGGGCCACGTGGCCCAGTAGATTAGTTTTTGTTTTTTACTTTTCTTTTGTATTTTTCCTTTTGTTTTCTATTTCTTTTAATTAGCTTCTGTTTTCCATTTAAAACTTGAACCAAATGACTTTTGTAAAAAGTGGAGCCTTGACATATAAATAGTATGCAATAAGCTACACTGCCACCAAAAGTCTAGTCCTCAAATAATTTAGTTTGATATTTTATTAATTAGTAAAGGCATTTCAATAATTATGTTTGCTACTATTTTATTTATATTAGAGAATTTAAACACTTTATAAAAATGTGGTTTCCTCACCATAATTACCTATGCATTATTTGTCACCGGTTGTACTTTTTACTTTTGACATTTGATTTTTTTTCTAGTTTGACTTTATTTTAAAATTTGAATTTCGAATCGATTTTGAACTACGCAAGAGTAACAACAGTAATTGAGGTGACATGGCATCATCAGGCGAGGGTTACTGTAGCTTAATTATCCAGGCATCACAATTCTCCTCGACTACAAGAAATCTCGTCCCGAGATTTAGGAGGCGGAGTAAGGGGGAAAGATCTGGTTACGAAATTCTAACGAGTCTTCTTGGTCTTGTTTACTCTTCTCGAAACGGTCAATCCACTTCATCGATGTCTTCATTTGTCTACTTCAGGTCATCATGATGAATTAGGCATCATTTCTTCGAGATCTTCATTGTACTTACGAAAAGGATAAGGGGTAGCTTTGGAAGGACGGACCTCTACAAGGTTGCTTATCTGGTAGATAATATCAGGGAAGGTGGCGGAAAGTAACTCTCAAATTAAAACTGAAGAAATTATCGAGAGCAAAGTAAGGAGATGCTAACTAGAAGTTTCAAGCACATAGGCAATCGTTTGTTGCCTGAAATGAAGTGTGAAAGGGGTTCAGAACAATGGGATTAAGTATTGCGTCTGATATCAGATTATATCACTAGGCAGGTGGCCCGTGAATTACACACGAAGTCAAGCTCGAGGAATAACTTTGGCAACAAGTTGTATAGGAGAGTCAGGTTTTGATCCTGTGGAACTGTGGGTTATGGGCCCACCATGTGGGTTAAAGTAGAAGGAACGGTGACATCTTGCATAGTGATGGTGGCAAGGCACGTCAGAGGGTAGCCTGTCAGTTATGTTGGCAACAACATTGGTACCAAGGGCGAGGGACGAAGAGAACCATTTTCCTGCTCGTCGAAATGAGGCAGACCAATAGGCAAAGTTCTCGTCCATCGGTGGTGACCGGAATATCATCAACAATAGTAACAGGGTCTAACTAACACGGTTGTTCACCAAGGTGTTTACATAAGCAGGAGAATAATACTGCTTAGATCATATAGATCACAAGGAAGGTTAAACCAAACAATGCAAAGGAAAATAGGATTATCAGATTAAACCGAACAATGGAAAGGAAAATGTGTTTAAACACATATTTCAAGGGTGTATCCTTCCCAAGGACAAGTAGAGCATGATATCCATGACATGATATAAAGTTGAAAACCCTTTAGGTAAAGGGAGAGAAATTTCATGCCATTACCCATACAACGGTGTTTGGATAATTGATAAGAAAATTTAGCATTGTGCTTCAAATGTTTTTATTGAAATTCGAAGTACCACAGACATGCTTCGAGATAGCATTGACATGGTCTTCAGGTGAAGATCAGACTTTGGAAACACAAAGGATCCATCAGGAATAACTTGTAGAATAAGTCTTACAATTTCTTCATGGAAGAATGGATAACCTTGCTAAAAAGAAAACTATAACAATAGTGCCTTCGGCCAGGTGTGCTAGGCATGACATCACCTTACCAAGTCATATAAAGACCAATGTTATAACTCTTGGAAATATGTTCCAACCATCATGTCTGACCGAGATTCAGATCTGGTCGGTGTTAGGATACATCAGACTCAAGGTGCCTGAGAAGAAAAGGTGTAACACACATTGACAAGATGACATTGTAAGATTCTTGGAAATGAACTATGGAAGCAAGTTTCAAAACAAGAGTTCATCATTAAACCAAGGAGAGGATGGGGTGGCTGATGGACTCAGCGAGAATTCCTCGAGATTTCCAAAAAGTTGGATTTCCACAGTTATGTGAACAAGGAGATAACATTTGTCAGATCAAATGATATAATGAGGTATGCTGGAGGAAAACATACACAGTTAAACATTGGTTGAAAGGTGCCCAAAGTATGGCCTTAGGTAGCATGATCAAATGTTAGAATGGTGATTCAGTGATCAATAGTCTAAGAATGAACGTTCGACCATTAACTTCAAAGCAATAGGGTTGCTAGAAGGGCAGAATCCAAACAGCACCGTTCACCTGTTGGTATCCCGGTTAGAACCAACACGGGGAGCAAGAAAGAAAGGTGATGGTGAGAAGTATTACCTGTATCAAGAATCCTTAAGAGGTGGTGAAATTCTCACGACTTTCTTGACATTAAAGATGGTAATACTCCAAGGTAAAGAAGAACAAATGCTGGATAGCAAGGAACTCAAGGTATAACACAAAACACGAACAAGTTTGTGTTGGAGGGCAAGTATGGTATTTCTCATCATGAACTCAATTGATATCTTGGAAGAGCTCGGAATGCTGATGATGATCACGACACATTTGTCGAGAGATTTCATGAAGATGTAATCAATCGGTGATGACATCTAGTCAAACGAATGATAAGCGGAAGGTTATTGGAACCATGGTTACGACACAAACTCGAAATCAAGCTTGCGGTTCAATCCGAAATGATATGATGAGGAAAATCGACGTAAGCTTAGCTCATCGTCGAGAATTGTGCTCCGTGAAGAAGGACCAGGTACCACAATTAAAATTTAGCACGATAATGATATAGCCGATCGGGCTAGGAATGACTTGAAGGATTATTAAACTCATAAGAAATGGAAATTACTTAGAGTTAATGAATCGGATTTCAGACTCGATTCACTATCGGTGTCCCTGAGTGCCTAACAACTCAGAACCCAGGGAAAAATTGAAATCAGTGAGAAATAATACTTGAAGAACTCACAAGAAGTAATATGGTTCTGTGATTTTATCAAGATACCATGGGGTAATACTCGAAGGTAGAACATAATAGAGGTTGCAGGGGTGCATTGATCTACAGAAGACATGTGCTTTAACTAGTCCGAGAAATGGAATCAAGGAGAAAATATGATCGGAAGCACGATTGCAAAGGACCAATTCACAGATATCAAATGATATTAAATGAAGGAAATAGTTATTATTACAAGAGGCTTCCATGATAGGATATACATCGTGTCCATGGGCATGAACACAAAGGTTCAAGGTTGACTCCCATTTCCTCAATGCATAACCTTCCATTCACCTCTCGCTTTTCGAAAATGACATTAGTCGTTGACAGTTTTACCTGGTGCAATACCAGATAAGTATGACATGTGAAATTTTTCAGGATCACATAGATTAAGGAAGGCATAGGTTCAACCCATCGGGCCATCATAGAAACATATACCACAAACTTCAGGAGCGAATAACTCAAGCTCGGGAGCAGAGCCTGGTTGACAAAAGCAGGGGTTATAATTTTACCAAAGGCATTATATACCCATGGAAAGGCTCACAAGGTTATTGAATATGAAGGAGACTGTCGGATAATAATCCAACAAGGGGTCTTGGGGTCTACAACGGAGCTGATGCGAGTATCGATACTCAATCAGAGGAAGAAAGAATGCATGGGCATCATATTATAGAATATCGGAAAGTATCTTTGGATTCTTCTGGTACAGCAGACGATCATCTGTAATAAGGGGTTTTCCGGGAGAAAGTATTATCGAGAACCTAGAGTCAGAGTTAGTAAAATCCTTTAACCCGAATAGAAGAGATGTCAGAGTCCCAGAGTATAGGTCGAGGAATAAAAGATCCTACTACCACCAAATGGCGCCGTGTGCCCGTAAGACACACATCCATGTTAGTAAAAGTTTTGCAATGTCTAGACTCGACTTCGGCCAAGGAGTTGGAAAGGGGGATTCCTACAGGCAGTCGGCTCTGATACCAACTTGTGATGCCCCCAATTTGACCGTACACTAATCATACACGCAAACGTGTACGATCAAGATCGGGGACTCACGGGAAGATATCACAACACAACTCTACAAATAAAATAAGTCATACAAGCATCATATTACAAGCCAGGGGCCTCGAGGGCTCGAATACAAGAGCTCGATCATAGACGAGTCAGCGGAAGCAACAATATCTGAGTACAGACATAAGTTAAACAAGTTTGCCTTAAGAAGGCTAGCACAAACTGGGATACAGATCGAAAGAGGCGCAGGCCTCCTGCCTGGGATCCACCTAAACTACTCATGGTCGTCGTCAGCGGGCTGCACGTAGTAGTAGGCACCTCCCGAGTAGTAGTAGTCGTCATCAACGGTGGCGTCTGGCTTCTGGACTCCAACGTCTGGTTGCAGCAATCGGATATAGGAAAGGGGAAAAGGGAGAGAAAAGCAACCGTGAGTACTCGTCCAAAGTACTCGCAAGCAAGGAGCTACATTACATATGTATGCATTGGTATCAAAAGGAAAAGGCTACCATATGTGGACTGAACTGCAGAATGCCAGAATAAGAGGGGGATAGCTAGTCCTGTTGAAGACTACGCTTCTGGCAGCCTCCGTCTTGCAGCATGTAGAAGAGAGTAGACTGAAGTCCTCCAAGTAGCATCGCATCGCATAATCCTACCCAGCGATCCTCTCCTCGTCGCCCTGTTAGAGAGCGATCACCGGTTGTATCTGGCACTTGGAAGGGCGTGTTTTATTAAGTATCCAGTTCTAGTTGTCATAAGGTCAAGGTACAACTCCAAGTCGTCCTGTTACCAATGATCACGGCTATTCGAATAGATTAACTTCCCTGCAGGGGTGCACCACATTTCCCAACACGCTCGATCCCCTTTGTCCGGACACACTTTCCTGGGTCATGCCCGGCCTCGGAAGATCAACACGTCGCCGCCCTACCTAGGCACAACAGAGAGGTCAAAACACCAGCCTAAATCCTATGACGCAGGGGTCTGGGCCCATCGCCCATTGCACACCTGCACGTTGCGTACGCGGCCGGTGAGCAGACCTAGCAACCTCCATTACAAAGGAAGTTTCGTTACGCGGTCCAACCCGGCGCGCGCCGCTCAGTCACTGACGTCACGAAGGCTTCGGCTGATACCATGACGTCGAGTGCCCATAACTGTCCCCGCGTAGATGGTTAGTGCGTATAAGCCAGTGGCCAGACTCAGATCAAATACCAAGATCTCGTTAAGCGTGTTTAAGTATCCGCGAACGCCGACCAGGGCCAGGCCCACCTCTCTCCTAGGTGGTCTCAACCTTCCCTGTCGCTCCGCCTTAAAGTAACAGTCGGGGGCCGTCAGGAACTCAGGCCCACCACTACCTGGATGGAGCCACCTGCCCCTTCAGCCCCCATCTACGAACAGTATCATAAGTAATGTAACAGTATAAGTATATATCATATGCCCGTGATCACCTCCCGAAGTGATCACGGCCCAGTAGTATAGCATGGCAGACGGACAAGAGTGTAGGGCCACTGATGGAACACTAGCATCCTATACTAAGCATTAGGATAGCAGGTAAAGGTAACAACAGTAGTAGCAAGGACAGGCTATGCATCAGAATAGGATTAACAGAAAGCAGTAACATGCTACACTACTCTAATGCAAGCAGTAGAGAGAAGAATAGGCGATATTTGATGATCAGGGGGGGGGCTTGCCTGGTTGCTCTGGCAAGGAGGGGTCATCTTCGATATAGTCGAACACACGAACATCGGCAGCGGTCTCGGAGTCTACCGGAAAGGAGTAACGGAGGGGGAACACAATAAGTAACATAGCAATCAAATGTAACACAAAGCAAGACGCAGCAACACGTTGTGCTAGGGGTGACCTAGCGTAGGGATAGGCGATACCGGCGAAGGGGGGAAACATCCGGGAAGGTATTCCCGGTGTTTCAAATTTTCAGACAGACGGAATGGAGGGGGATTGTTGCATGTTCGCGATTCTAGGGACGTGTGGCGGACGAACCGACTGCGTATCCGGATTCGTCTCGTCGTTCTGAGCAACTTTGATGTACAAAGTATTTTCATCCGAGTTACGGATTATTTTATATGATTTTCAAAGTTTAAAACAAATTCTGTAATTATTTTAAAAATTAAAATAAAGTTATTGCATCAGCATGACGTCATCATGACATCGGCAGTGTCAACAGTTAACTCTAACCGGGTTGACTGGTCAAAGGGGCAGTGGGGCCCAATCATCATTGTCTATTTAATTAATTAACAGTTAAATAGCTAACTAATCAGACTAATTAAATTAGGTTAATTACAGGATTCATTAAATTAATTAATTACTAATTAATTATTTAAGTAATTATGTTTTTAATTATATTTTTTTTAGAAAAGAGGGCGTGGGGCCCCGCTGTCATAGGCCCAACTAAAACTAAGCCTAATATAAACTAGTCTAACAAAAGGGTTTGTTTTAACTGGGGATTAGTCCCTAAGCTAGCAAAGGGCCGGCCACACAGGGCTATGGCAAAAGCTAGCCATACACACAACTCACGCACACACACATTGAGCTCTCACACACCACGGCCATGGCCTTTGCCATGGCTAGCAGCAAGCAGAACAGAGGCAGGGCAGCGCAGAAGCACGCAAGGAGCATCAGCAGTGCGGCGCCAGCGGTACGCGGCAGCAGCGGCCAGCAGCAAACCGAGCAGCAGCGCAGGAACACACACGAAGTAGGGGCGGGCGAGCACGGGACAGCAGCATCGACAACCGGCAGCACCGGCAACAACGACAGCAGAAGAAGTAACAGGCAGCAGCGAGCGCACGCACGTACGCGTACACGGGGGTTTGAGCTCGACGGAGATGACGGCCTACGACGTCCAAATTGAAGGGCTAAAAGGGGACCCGAGGGAGAAGCTCACCCTGGTTCTCATGGACGAGGTTAGAAGGTCGGAGGCGGCCCGGAGCTGTGGCAACGACGACGAGTTGGTGACGTCCGCGGCGGAGAAGGGCTCGATGGCGAGCACACGGACCGTCCCGGCTTGAGGTGATCCCCGGAGCGGACGGATCCGGCCGCGACGGACCTCCTGGACGTGCTCCCGCACGCCGGAGACGACGGTGGCCGCGGATGACGGCGAGGAGGTCGGCGGGGCAGAGGCGGACCGGTTAGGGCGCCGCGACATCGGCGGGCATAGAAGGAGGGGGCGCGAGGGGGGAAGGACTGCGAGGGGGCTAGGGTTTCAAGGGCGTCGACGGAGCCTTGTAGGCGGGGCAGGGGTCGCCGATGGTCGCCACCGCGGCCAAGGCGCCGTGGATGGCTGCCACGACCCCCTCCATCTCCTGTAGCGACGGGAAGGGAATGGCAGGGGTGGGCTGGGCCGTTTTTCTTGGGCTAATGGGCCCCGTGGCCCAGTAGATTAGTTTTTCTTTTTTACTTTTCTTTTGTCTTTTTCCTTTTGTTTTCTATTTCTTTTAATTAGCTTCTGTTTTCCATTTAAAACTTGAACCAAATGACTTTTGTAAAAAGTGGAGCCTTGACATATAAATACTACACAATAAGCTGCACTGCCACCAAAAGTCTAGTCCTCAAATAATTTAGTTTGATATTTTATTAATTAGTAAAGGCATTTCAATAATTATGTTTGCTACTATTTTATTTATATTAGAGCATTTAAACACTTTATAAAAAAGTGGTTTCCTCACCATAATTACCTATGCATTATTTGTCACCGGTTGTACTTTTTAGTTTTGACATTTGATTTTTTTCTAGTTTGACTTTATTTTAAAATTTGAATTTCGAATTGATTTTGAACTACGCAAGAGTAACAACAGTAATTGAGGTGACATGGCATCATCAGGCAAGGGTTACTGTAGCTTAATTATCCGGGTGTCACACCATCCTCCGTCTACCGCCACGTACATCAACGGGATTCATACCGCGCGTGCACAATTATGCACTCAAAATACCTTGGGTATCGGCGGAGGCAATATATGGACAGCCCTATAAAAAGGTTCGGCCTTATACGGCCTTCCCCTTTATTTAACCATCTTTTCTTTTTTACCACAGGTGAATCAAAACCCACTCATTCTTTGGACCCATCAGGACTCTTTCCAAGCCCGCTTCCGTATACACGGCCGAAGGCCTTTCCTTCAAAGGAATCTTTCTTATTTGGGGCAAAAAGCAGCGCAGACGTGCGGCAGGAAGACCACAACTTTGCTTAGGAACCTGCATAGAGCTTTTCCCTTAGCCCTAGACCCCTGGCATGTAAAATGGCCTTGGTGATTATGGTACCTTCTGTAAGATTATGTTTTGACGTATCAATTAGATTTTAGTGAACCAAAACTCTTATTTGGTATCGTTTTTTATTCCACCTGTTAAGTGGTCCCACATACACACCTCGGCATAAAATTGCCAGGGGCTCTATAAGGCAACATATGTGTTGCCAAACAGAAGTCCGTACAGCTTAACAGCACAATTCGGCGTCCCGAGCATGGCATTATATGCATCGGCTCCGAATCATGTCTTTGGGCAATAGTTGGGTTGCCCGGCTCCTGTGCTTGCTACCTTACGTTCCGTCTGGTCGGCTAGGGTAGTAAAGGGAGAACTACTGCGATTGTGTTTCTGGTTTGTCCTGTTAAGCACCTCAGTAGAGCAAGCCGAAAACTGACTGTAATGATGCGGCGAGAGCTGGTCAGCCACTCGGCGATTCAGTACAATCCTTAGTGATTTTTCCGTATTACACAAAGGACCATTTCCCGGTCAAATATGTAATGCATCCGCATCAGGGTAGCGGCGTACATACTAGGGGATATCTAATAGACCCATTGTCAAACTCCTATTGCTAAGTGAGAGCAATAAAACCGAATAGTCTGATTGCCTGGTTCGCCGCACTAACACCTCCTTCAAGGACCAAGACGTTGGGTCAAGTGTAGTTATGTGCAATCCCGAACACCCCAGTAGCATCTACATGGGGGCTGAAGCTGACGACTGGGAACTCTCAGATATAATAAACGGCCACATAGGAGGATAAAAACTTTTCATCAAGGAATGAATATATTACAAAACATTTAGTTTATAACATCCCCGAACAGTTCGGACCCTTTTATTCGAACACTACGTCCTTAGAGCATTGGCCCTCTATAAGGCGAGCAACTTTAGCACATCCTCAAAATAGCGCTCTGGTGTGCGGTGGGCCTTTCTTTTGGGAGGACCCTCAACTGCCACCTTTTTGGCATTTATTTTCACCCAGTGCATCTTAACACGGGCGGAAGCCATACGTGCTCCTTCCATACAGGATCACCTCTTGATGGAGTCAATTCGGGGCAGCACATCGACGAGACGCCACACGAGGCCGAAGTAGCTGTCCGGAATGAATTCAGTTGGCCACATCCGGACTATGACGTCCTTCATGGCCGTGCCAGACATCTTATGCAGCTCTGCGCATTGCGCCATCTGGTCATTTAACAGTAGGGGACGCTCTTGCCCCACAAACTTCGACCAAAAGAGCTTCTCCGACTCATACCCCTCCTGAGCCTGGAAGAATTGGGCGGCGTCCGCAGCACTCATCGGCAGATCCACATATGCGTCTGGAGAACTCCACAGTCGATTAAGCAAGGCATACTTCCAGTCCCTAAACTTAGCCTATAAAAGAAAAGGCTTACCGGCCGCTATCTGACCGGCTTGACAGATTTCTTCGCACGCTGAGCGGGATTCAGACTGTGCTTCCGAAGCATCTTGAAGGGACTTGGTGAGTTCGATTCCCTTCGCCTTATTTTCTGTTTCCAAGGACTCACACTTGGCGGCGGTGTCCTTGAGTTTTTGATCCATCTTGGTCACCTGTTCCTGAAAACGGCGCCGAGCGGCCTGTTCGGCTGTCAAGTCCGCAGCCGCCTTATTGGCGGCTGCCTTGGTTACCCTTGCTTGCTCCTTGGCTCGAGCAAGCTCTCTTCTAAGGGCTTCCACTGCGGTGGCACCATCTGTACAAGCACGCACATTGCAGATTTTGACTTTCCACAGAAAACACAGACATAAAAAGGCATACAGGAAGATGTATCTGCTACCATGCACCTGGTCAAGCCGCGTGTTAACAAGGACTAGGTCCTCCTCGGCTCACTCCAGTTTCCGCTTGAGTTCGGTAACTTCTGCAGATTGGGCAGTCACTGTTAACAGTGAAGCCTGTTTTAATCCAAATAAAACAGTGTGTTACCACCTGATAATTGATTATTGATCCTCTGCTCGCTTTTCTTTTAAAAACGGAATAGAGTCCCAAGGGCTACCATCTGTGTACATGCATGTAGTTCACAAAAATGATCAAAAACATTACATTGTGTACCTCAAAACCTGCTAGCAGGCTGGAGAAGGCTTCATTCAGCCCGCTCTTGGCGGACTGAATCTTCTCAGACACCATGCCCATCAGGGTGCGGTGCTCCTCTAGGACGAATGCACTTTGAAGTGCACCCGCAATTGTATTCGACGCCTCCGGATTAGTAGAGGTCACCGCTCCCTCTTCGCATGTAGGAGGTTGTTCACCAGACCCCGGGGCCATATGGGTCTCCGGAGTAGTCTGTGGCTGGGGGACGGATTGACCGGGGCCGTCTTCGCCGGTCTTCATGAAGACTGTCCCCCCCGGCCCTCCGGTAGCCAAGGTATTACCCTCTGGAGCCGTTAAATCGCCCCCCGCATCTCTTCAAGGCTCAGGGAGGGCCTATGAGACGTCACCTCAGTGTTATCCGCCCTAGGCGGTGGGGAGGCTAATGGAGGCGACCCGCTCTCCATCATCTCTGATGGCAGATCCCCCGAGACGAAGATAGTGGGGGAAGATCACGGGCCGGACTAAAAGACCGAACTTAGAGTTACCATCACAGTTCATTAATTGAATAAGTGCGAAAAATCCCGGACCACTTACGAGTCGGCTTGGGGCTTAGTCCGGCACCGATGCTTCGGGACAACCTCGGCGTCTGACTTCGAGTCATCGGGGAGGGTAATTTTGTCCCTCTTGGACGCTTCGGCTTCCAGGTCTTCAGAGGCTGCCCTCTTTTTTCCCTTGCAAGGAGGATCTTCTTCTTCCTCCTCCTCGTGATCATCATCACCCTCGTGTGAGGACTAGGCATTAGCGTCTCTGGACACTGCGTCCGAAGTGGCCCCCTCTTTTTTCTTCTTCTTGTCCTTCTTTGTCGGTGCTTGGTATGGCGCTGGGACCAGCATCCTCATTAGAAGGGGGTTGGCTGGGTCTTCAGGGAGGGGAGCCGGACACCGGATCTGCTCTACCTTCTTAATACAGACTTGTTTGGGGATGGATTACTTAGCGCCTCAGGTTAACAAAGCTTATTGGTGTTCGGAGTTTTTAGAATTTACCTCGGAGGACGGATGGTTACAGTCAAGGCCGGTGTCGTCTGAGGACCTTGGCCATGATTTCTTCTTCTTAAAAAGCAGTTTCCAGACCCCTTATGCGATGTGCCGTAGAACCATTGTAGGGTCCGCGGCCCTTCCGGATTGAACTCCCACATCTTGAGGGGCCGCCTCTGGCAGGGAAGTGCTCAGCGGATCAGCATCACTTGGATTACGTCGGCAAGGGTGACGTCCTTCGCTGTCATGCTCTTGATGTGTTTCTGCAGTAGCAGCACCTCAAGGACCGACCCCCAGTCTGGACCCTTGTCGGTCCAGGATGTAAGCCTCAGCGGGGGTCTGGATCTAAAGGCTGGTGCAGCTGCCCACTTGGAGCCATGGGGTTCTGTGATATAGAACCATTTGTGCTGCCATATTTTGACAGTGTCCACAAAGACTCCCTTTGGCCAATTGACTTTGGGGAGCTTGCTCACCATGGCACCACCACAGTCCACGTGTTGCCCATTGACCACCTTCAGTTTCACATTAAAATTCTTGAGCCAAAAGCCGAAGTGTGGAGGGACACGGAGGAAGGCTTCACACACGACGATAAACGCCGAGATGTGAAGGAACGAATTTGGGGCCAGATCGTGAAAATCCAGCCCGTAGTAGAACATGAGACCCCTTACAATGGGGTGAAGGGCGAATCTGAGTCCACGGAGGAAGTGGGGGATAAACACCACCCTCTCACTGAGCTTTGGAGTGGGGGGTTGACCTCCGCCGGATCGGGAAGCCTGTGCTTGATTTCCGCAGTCAAATACCGCGCTTCCCGCAACTCCTTGATGTTTTCCTCCGTGACGGAGGAGGACACCAACTTGCCTTGAGAGCCGGCCATGGTCGGAGGAGTTTGGGCATTTGAGCTCGGGGACGGAGAGGCAGAGAGAATGAGGCGTGGGGTGGAACAGATGGGTTCTATCCACTTATATGGACTGCGAATATCAAGCGTCCCCCCTTCAAGCCTTAAAACTCGCATGTTCCCAAGGGGTCATGCGAACCGCACGGTTAGGTTACCAAAACTCGTATTGATGGGAATCCCGTAATAAGGGGGCACAATCTCTGCTTTGACAAGACGTGTTGCTAGAGGTTGCGTCTCGAAACGCGAAACTGGAGGCCGAAAAGCGGTTTGAAATAATAAAATGGCCGGACGTAACGTCTCACAAGTGAAATCTTCAGAAGACAGAACTTATCTGTATCCCACCCTTGTGATTCACAGGTATGACTATTGTACAGAGCCGGATATAGTACTGATGATCAACTACTTCGAAATATTTGGAGGAGGAACCCACCTTGCCATGCCGAAGACAATCTGCACGCCGGACACATTGTCATTGAAGACTGGTTCAGGGGCTACTGAGGGAGTCCAGGATTATGGGATCCTCGGGTGTCCGGGCTATGTGATATGGGCCAGACTAATGGGCCATGGAGATACAAGACAGACAACTTTCCCCCATGTCCGTATGGGACTCTCCTTGGCATGGAAGGCAAGCTTGGCATACAAATATGAAGATTCCTTTTCTGTAAACCGACTCTGTACAAACCCTATTCCCCTCCGGTGTCTATATAAATCAGAGGGTTTAGTCCGTAGAGGCAATCACAATCATAATCATACAGGCTAGACATCTAAGGTTTAGCCATTACGATCTCGTGGTAGATCAACTCTTGTAATCCCTATACTCATCAAAGTCAATCAAGCAGGAAGTAGGGTATTACCTCCATCTAAAGGGCCCGAACCTGGGTAAACATCGTGTCCCCTATCTCCTGTTACCTTTGATCCTTAGATGCACAGTTCGGGAACTGATAACCCGCAAGTATAGGGGATCACAACAGTTTTTGAGGGTAGAGTATTCAACCCAATTTTTTTGATTCGACACAAGGGGAGCCCAAGAATATTCTCAATTATTATCAGTTGAGTTGTCAATTCAACCACACCCGAAAGACTTAATATCTGCATCAAGTAATATGGAAGTAACGATAACGGTGGCAAAAGTAATAGTAGTAGGTTTTGTAGCAAGCGTAAGAGTGGCAACGAAAAAGTATCTAAGCAAAGATCAATATGTGAAAAGCTCGTAGGCAATGGATCAATGATGGATAATTATGTCGGATGCGATAACTCATGCGACAGTTGTGACATAGGGTGACACAGAACTAGCTCTAGTTCATCAATGTAATGTAGGCATGTATTCCGAATATAGTCATACATGCTTATGGAAAAGAACTTGCATGACATCTTTTGTCCTACCCTCCCGTGGCAGCGGGGTACTATTGGAAACTAAGGGATATTAAGGCCTCCTTTTAATAGAGTACCGGACCAAAGCATTAACACTTAGTGAATACATGAACTCCTCAAACTACGGTCATCACCGAGAGTGGTCCCGATTATTTTCACTTCGGGGTTGCCGGATCATAACACATAGTAGGTGACTATTCCCTCGCAAGCTAGGATCAAGAACTCACATATATTCATGAAAACATAATAGTTCAGATCTGAAATCATGGCACTCGGGCCCTAGTGACAAGCATTAAGCATAGCAAACTCATAACAACATCAATCTTAGAACATAATGGATACTAGGGATCAAACCCTAACAAAACTAACTCGATTACATGGTAAATCTCATCCAACCAATCACCATCCAGCAAGCCTACGATGGGATTACTCACGCACGACGGTGAGCATCATGAAATTGGTGATGGAGGAAGGTTGATGCTGATGATGGCGAAGGATTCCCCTCTCCGAAGCCCCGAACGGACTCCAAATCAACCCCCCGGTGAAGATTAGGGCTTGGCGGTAGCTCAGTATTGTAAAACGCGATGAATCCTTCTCTCTGATTTTTTCTCCCCGAAAGTGAATATATGGAGTTGGGGTTGGGGTTGGTGGAGTCTCAGGGGGCCCACGAGCACCCTCGTGGACAGGGTGTGTGCCCCCTGATGCTAATTCCGTCGCCAATATTTTTTATTAATTCCAAAACGTGTCTCCGTGGATTTTCATGTGATTCTGAGAACTTTTATTTCTGCTCAAAAATAACACCACGGCAATTCTGCTAAAAACAGTATCAGTCCGGGTTAGTTCCATTCAAATCATGCAAGTTAGAGTCCAAAACAAGGGCAAAAGTGTTTGGAAAAGTAGATACATTGGAGACGTATCAACTCCCCAAGCTTAAACCTTTGCTTGTCCTCAAGCAATTCAGTTGACAAACTGAAAGTGATAAAGAAAAACTTTTACAAACTCTATTTGATCTTGTTGTTGTAAATATGTAAAGCCAGCATTCAAGTTTTCAACAAAGATTATGAACTAACCATATTCACAATAACATTTAGGTCTCATGTTTACTCATATCAATGGCATAATCAACTAGCGAGCAATAATAATAAATCTCGGATGACAACACTTTCTCAAAACAATCATAACATGATATAACAAGATGGTATCTCGCTAGCCCTTTCTGAGACCGCAAAACATAAATGCAGAGCACCCCTAAAGATCAAGGACTGACTAGACATTGTAATTCATGGTAAAAGAGATCTAGTCATAGTCATACTCAATGTAAATTAATAGCAATGAATGCGAATGACAGCGATGCTCTCCAACTGATGCTTTTTAATAAGAGGAAGATGACTCAACATAAAATTAAATAGATAGGCCCTTCATAGAGGGAAGTAGGGATTTGCACAGGTGCCAGAGCTCGAGTTTTGAAACAGAGATAAATAATATTTTGAGTGGCATACTTTCATTGTCAACATAACAACCAAGAGATCTCGATATCTTCCATGATACACATATTATAGGCGGTTCCCAAACAGAATGGTAAAGTTTATACTCCCCCACCACCAACAAACATCAATCCATGGCTTGTCCGAAACAACGGGTGCCTCCAACTAACAACAATCCTGGGGGAGTTTTGTTTGCAATTATTTTGATTTGAGCACGGACTGGGCATCCCGGTTACCAGCCATTTTCTTGTGAGTTATGAGCGGAGTCCACTCATCATGAGAATAAACCCACCTAGCATGGAAGATATAGACAACCCTAGTTGATACATGAGTTATTTGAGCATACAACACAAAATTTCATTTGAAGGTTTAGAGTTTGGCACATACAAATTTACTTGGAACGACAGGTAAATACCACTTATAGGAAGGTATGGTGGACTCATATGGAATAACTTTGGGGTTTATGGAAGTGGATGCACAAGCAGTATTCCCGCTTAGTACAAGTGAAGGCTAGAAAGAGTCTGGGAAGCGACCAACTAGAGAGCGACAACAGTCATGAACATGCATTAAGATTAATCAACAATGAATGCAAGCATGAGTAGGATATAAATTACCATGAACATAAATATCGTGGAGGCTATGTTGATTTTGTTTCAACTACATGCGTGAACATGTGCCAAGTCAAGCCACTCGAATTGTTCAAAGGAGGATACCAGCCTATCATACCATATTACAACCATTTTAATAGCATGTTGGCACGCAAGGTAAACTATTATAAACTCCTAGCTAATTAAGCTTGGCACGGGAAACTATAATCTCTAATTGTCATTGCAAACATGTTTCATTCATAATAGGCTGAATCAGGAATGATGAACTAATCATATTTACAAAAGCAAGATAGGTCGAGTTCATACCAGCTTCTCTCATCTCCATCAGTCCATCATATATCATCATTATTTCCTTTCACTCGCATGACCGAACGGTGTGGATAATAATAATAGTGCATGTGCATTGGACTAAGGTGGAATCTGCAAGCATTTAATACAGGGGAGAAGACATGGTAATATGGGCTCTTGGTTAAATCAACAATAATGCATATGAGAGCGACTCAACATTTTCATCATGGTCTTCTCCTCTCGATCCCCAAAGAATAAGAAAAGAAATAAAAGTATTTACACGGGAAAGCTCCCAACAAGCAAAAGAAGAACGAGAAATGTTTTTGGGTTTTCTTTTAATTACTACTACTACAGGGATGGAAAGTAAACTAGCTAAAAGCTACAACTAATTTTTTTTTCTTTTTTTCTTAAGGTTTTTCAAACACACAAGAAGAATGCTTAGAAGAGAAAATAAACTAGCATGGATAGTACAATCAAAAAGTATGAGCACCGACAACTGGCATGAGTGTGTGAACATGAATGTAATGTCGGTGAGAAATACGTACTCCCCCAAGCTTAGGATTTTGGCCTAAGTTGGTCTATGGCCACTGCTGGCCTGGTGGATATCCAAAGTCGTAGCTGGGGTTGTACTGAGATGCATCAGCTAGTACCTGAAGAGCTGCAGCTTGGAGGCGAGCTTCCTACGTCGTCCTCTCGTACTCGTTCGCCTCCTCCCTGGTTATAACATATCTCCTTTTTGCCTGGAAGTTAAAGAAAGTAGGAGCAGGGAGGGCAACATGGACAATGCGATGTCTGTCAAAGATTAGTCGATACTGGAGGAACTGTTTGTTCCTCTCAAGAAACTGATGGCGGACAATAGCATTATAATCTAGATAAGCAGGAGGCGACTCTATATCATTTCCATGTATGGGTATACCAAGATAATTAGCTACACGAGTTGCATAAATCCCACCAAACAAATCTCCACTGATACCGTTAAGATGCAACCTTCATGCTACAATGCCCCCCAAGTAATATTGTTTATCGCCTAATACCCCACTCATGAGGACACAAAGATCTGGAACGCACATGTGACAAGCCTCATCTTTACCATTAATGCATCTACCAATAAAGAGAGCAAAATAATGTATGGAAGGGAAATGAATGCTCCCTATGGTAGCTTGTGTGATTTCTCTAGATTCCCCCAAAGTGATACTAGCAAAAAAGTCTTTAAATTCAGATTTGCGAGGTTCACTAACATTGCCTCACCGCGGGAGTTTACAAGAAGTATTAAAATCTTCCAGGTCCATGGTATATGATTTATCATAAAGATCAAATAAAACAGTGTGAGAATTGCGCGATGATGTAAATTTAAACCTACTCACAAAGGAATCAGTTAGGTAGTGGTAATGTAGGCACTTATCTGAGACGAAGTTCTCAAGATCAGCATTACACACATATGCGTCAAATTCATCCTTGATGCCTGCCTGGACCATAAACTCCTCTGATGGCCATTCACAAGGCCTCACTTGAGCTTCCCTCGGTGGTTCATCGTCCGGCTCATGTATCGTGAGCCTTGGTCCTTGCTTCCTTGAGGAACCACCTTCGTACATTTTCCTATGCATTTTTATTTCTCTGAAAAATTTCTGAAATTTTTAGTGACTCAAAATAAAAGTGAACCAAACTCAAGAAAATTGATAGCAACTACTCCCACAAGTGCCTAGAGGCTATATCGTGCATTAAAACTACTTTTGACCATATAAATTTGACATCCAAGCTCAGGAACAGGCTCACCTTAGCAGCAAAAAATTGCAATAAATAAAGCACTAGAACAAAAACTAATTGGACCATTGGAGGAGTCACATACCGAAGAACAATCTCCCCAGATAGTTTTGTGAATGGAACTTTGAGCAATGAGATCGAAAATGGTTGCAAGATGAGATAGAACACGGGTTTGAGCTATGGGAGGATTTTTTCTGGAGGAAGACGAAGTGAGTGGGTGCTGGAATAAGTGGAGGGGGTCCACGAGGCAGGGAGCGCGCCCCAGGAGGGTGGGCGCACCCTGTACCCTTGTGGACAAATGGTGGGCCCCCCTGGTGTGTTCTCAGTGCGAGGAATTCTTAAATATTATACAAGAATGATATATCATTTTCAAGACATTTGGAGAACTTTTATTTTCGGGGTATTTTTATTGCAAGGATAATTCAGAAAATAGACAGAAAATACTATTTTTGCTTTATTTAGTATAAATAATAGAAATTAAAGGGAGGGTACAGAGACATCCATCTCATGCTCATCAAAAGGAATCCACTAACAAGGTTGATCAAGTCTTGTTAACAAACTCTTTCTGAATAACATGAAACTGGAGAATTTTCGAATAACACAGGTTACCTCAACGGGGATATGCATGTCCCCAACAATAAGAATATCATATTTCTTGTTGATAGTAGGAAGAGGGAATTCAAAACCTCCAATAGTAATTGTTGAAAATTTTCCAATAGAATTGATACTGTGGACTTGAGGTTGTTTCCTCGGAAAGTGTACCGTATGCTCGTTACCATTAACATGAAAAGTGACATTGCCTTTGTTGCAATCAATAACAACCGCTGCAGTATTCAAAAAGGGTCTACCAAGGATAATAGACATACTATCGTCCTTGGGAATATCAAGAATAACAAAGTCCGTTAAAATAGTAACGTTTGCAACCACAACAGGCACATCCTCACAGATACCGATAGGTATAGTAGTTGATTTATCGGCCATTTGCAAAGATATTTTAGTAGGTGTCAACTTATTCAAATCAAGTCTACGATATAAAGAGAGAGGCATAACACTAACGCCGGCTCTAGGATCACATAAAGCAGTTTTAACATAGTTTCTTTTAATGGAGCATGGTATAGTTGGTACTACTAGATCTCCTAGTTTCTTAGGTATTCCACCTTTAAAAGTATAATTGGCAAGCATGGTGGAAATTTCAGCTTCTGGTATCTTTCTTTTATTTGTAACAATATCTTTCATATACTTAGCATAAGGATTCATTTTAAGCATATCAGTCAAACACATACACAAAAAGATAGGTCTAATCATTTCAGCAAAGCGCTCAAAATCCTCATCATCCTTTTTCTTGGATGGTTTAGGAGGAAAAGGCATGTGTTTCTGAACCCATGGTTTTCTTTCTTTACCATGCTTCCTAGCAATGAAGTCTCTCTTATGATAACATTAATTCTTTGATTGTGGGTTATCAAGATCAACAACAGGTTCAATCTCTACATCATTGTTATTGCTAGGTTGAGCATCAACATGAACATCATCGTTAACATTATCATTAGGTTCATGTTCATTACTAGATTGTGTTTCAGCATCAGAAATAGAAATGTTATTGGGATTCTCAGGTGTATCAACAACAAGTTCACTAGAAGCATGCAAAGTCCTATCATTTTTCTTTTTCTTCTTCTTAGAAGGACTAGGTGTATCAACATTAGTTCTCTAAGAATCTTGCTCAACTCTCTTAGGGTGGCCCTCAGTATACAAAGGTTCCTGAGTCATTTTACCCCCTCTAGTCATAACTCTAACAACATTATCATTTTTCTTATTATTTAATTCACTGAGCAAATCATCTTGAGCCTTAAGCACTTGTTCTACCTGTGTGGTAACCATAGAAGCATGTTTACTAATAAGTTTAAGGTCACCTTTAACTCTAGACATATAATCACTCAAGTGTTCAATCATATAAGCATTACGCTTCAATTGTCTACCAACATAAGCATTGAAGTTTTCTTGTTTAATAATAAAATTATCAAACTCATCTAAGCATTGGCTAGCAGACTTATTACGAGGAATATCACCTTCATCAAATATCTAGAGAGAATTTACCTTCACTACCTATGTCGGGTTATTAAGACCATGTATTTCTTCAATAGGTGGTAAATTCTTAACATCTTCAGCTTTAATACCCTTTTCTTTCATAGATTTCTTTGCCTCTTGCATATCTTCCGGACTGAGAAATAGAATACCCCTTTTTTTTGGAGTTGGCTTAGGAGTTGGTTCAAGAAGTGTCCAATCATTATCATTACACAACATATTATTCAATAGCAATTCAGCTTGATCAACAATTCTTTCCCTGAAAACACAACCAGCACAACTATCCAGGTGGTCTCTGGAAGCATCGGTTAGTCCATTATAAAAGATATCAAGTATTTCATTTTTCTTGAGAGCATGATTAGGCGAAGCATTAAGTAATCGGAGAAGCCTCCCCCAAGCTTGTGGGAGATTCTCTTCTTCAATTTGCACGAAATTATATATTTCCCTTAAGGAAGCTTGTTTCTTATGAGAGGGGAAATATTTAGAAGAGAAGTAATAAATCATATCTTCGGGACTATGCACACAACCAGGAGCAAGAGAATTAAACCATGTTTTAGCATCACTCTTTAATGAGAATGGAAATAACTTAAGGATATAGTAGTAACGAATTTTTCCTCATGAGTGAATAGGGTGGCTATATCATTCAATTTAGTAAGATGTGCCACAACAGTTTCATATTCATAGCCATAAAAGGATTAGATTCAACCAAAGTAATTAACTCGGCATCGAGAGAGAAATCATAATCCTTATCAGAAATACAGATAGGTGAAGTAGCAAAAGCTGGGTCGTAGTTCATTCTAGCATCCAAAGACTATTCTTTCAGCTTAGCTAACAGTTTCTTAAGATCATATATATCTTTGCAAGCAAAAAGGTCTCTAGCAGTTTCTTCATCCATAACATAACTCTCAGGCACATCAGGCTATTCATATCTAGGGGGAGAATCTTCATCATCACTTTCATCAATATTATCTGTTTCAATAATTTCATTCTCTCTAACCCTAGCAAGTTGTTTATCAAGAAATTCACCCTTCACCTAATTGCACATTATTATCAAGCATAGAAGTAGTTTCATCATAAGCATCATGCATTGCAGAAGTGGCATCATCAATAACATGTGACATATCAGAATCAATAATAGATGTAGGTGTCGCAAATTAACTCATAACAGAAGGAGAATCAAGTGCAGAGCTAGATGGCAGTTCCTTACCTCCCCTCGTAGTTGAGGGAAAAATCTTGGTTCTTCCATCTTTCAAGTTCCTCATAGTGATCAACAGATATGAATCCCAAGTGACTCAAAGAATAGAGCTATGCTCCCCGGCAACGGTGCCAGAAATGGTCTTGATAACCCACAAGTATAGGGGATCGCAACAGTTTTCGAGGGTACGGTATTCAACCCAAATTTATTGATTCGACACAATGGGATCCAAAGAATATTCTCAAGGATTAGCAGTTGACTTGTCAATTCAACCACACCTGAAAGACTTAATATCTGCAGCAAAGTATTTAGTAGCAAAGTAATATGGAAGTAACGGTAACGGTGGCAAAAGTAACATTAGTAGGTTTTGTAGCAATCGTAATAGTGGCAACGGAAAAGTAACTAAGCAAAGATAAATATGTGAAAAGCCTGTAGGCAATGGATCAATGATGGATAATTATGTCGGATGCGATTCCTCATGCAACAGTTATAACATAGGGTGAAACAGAACTAGCTCCAGTTCATCAATGTAATGTAGGCATGTATTTCGAATATAGTCATACATGCTTATGGAAAAGAACTTGCATGACATCTTTTGTCCTACCCTCCCATGGTAGCGGGGTCCTATTGGAAACTAAGGGATATTAAGGCCTCCTTTTAATAGAGTACCGGACCAATGCATTAACACTTAGTGAATACATGAACTCCTCAAACTACGGTCATCACCGGGAGTGGTCCCGATTATTGTCACTTCGGGGTTGCTGGATCATAACATAGTAGGTGACTATTGACTTGCAAGATAGGATCAAGAACTCACATATATTCATGAAAACATAATAGGTTCAGATATGAAATCATGGCACTCGGGCCCTAGTGATAAGCATTAAGCATAGCAAAGTCATAGAAACATCAATCTTAGAACATAATGGATACTAGGGATCAAACCCTAACAAAACTAACTCGATTACATGGTAAATCTCATCCAACCCATCACCGTCCAGCAAGCCTACAATGGGATTACTCACGCATGGCGGTGAGCATCATGAAATTGGTGATGGAGGAAGGTTGATGATGACGATGGCGACGAATTCCCCTCTTTGGAGCCCCGAACGGACTCCAGATCATCCCTTCCGATGAAGATTAGGGCTTGGCGGCGGCTCCGTATCGTAAAACCCGATGAATCCTTCTCCCTGATTTTTCTCTCCAAAAGTGAATATATGGAGATGGGGTTGAGGTCGGTGGAGTCTCAGGGGGGCCACGAGGTAGGGGGGCGCGCCCAAGGGGGGGTGCCCTGCACCCTTGTGGACAGGGTGTGGGCCCCCTGATGCTGATTCTTTCGCCAATATTTTTTTATTAATTCCGAAACGTGTCTCTGTGGATTTTTCAGGTCATTCTGAGAACTTTTATTTCTGCACAAAAATAACACCATGGAAATTCTGCCGAAACAGCGCCAGTCCGAGTTAGTTCCATTCAAATCATGCAAGTTAGAGTCCGGAACAAGGGCAGAAGTGTTTGGAGAAGTAGATACGATGGAGACGTATCAGGACCCCCTACCCGAGATCTGCTGGTTTTGACACCGACAATGAGCATCATTAAATTGGTGATGGGGGTAGGTTGATGATGACAACGACGTCGAATTCCACCCTGCGGAGCCCCGAACGGAGTCCAGATCAGCCCTCCCGATGGAGAACAGGAGGTGACGGTGGCTCCATATCGTAAAACGTGATGAATCCTTCTCCGTGATTTTTTCTTGGTGAATAGGTATATATGGAGTTGGAGTTAGATTCTCGAATATCTTTCTGCCAGTATTTTTTATATATTCCATCAAAATTCTTCGTAAATTTTTAGGACAACCCGAGAACTTTGATTTCTGCACAAAAACAACACCATGGCAATTCTGCTGAAAACAACATCATACCGTGTTAGTTTCCTTCAAATCATGCAAATTGGAGTCCAAAATGAGAGAAAAAGTGTTTGGAAAAGTAGATACGACGGAGACGTATCAACTCCCTCAAGCTTAACTCATTGCTTGTCCTCAAGCAATTCAGTTGACAAACTGACAGTGACAAAGAAAAACTTTTACAAACTTTGTTTGATCTTGTTGTTTCAAATACGCCTAACCAATGTTTAGGTTTTCAACAAATATTATGAACTAATTAACCATATTCACGATAACATTTAGGTATAAAATTTACTCATATCAATGACATAACAAACTAGCGGGCGATAATAAGATATCTCGGATGACAACACTTTTTTTCAAAATAATCATGACATAGTGGTATCTCACTAGCCCTTTCTGAGACTGCAAAACATAAATGCGGAGCACCTCTGAAGTTCAAGCACTAACTAGACATTGTAATTCATGGTAAAAGAGACCCAGTGACACTCACACTCAATATCCACTAAACACAAAGCATAAAAATGACAATAGTGCTCTCCAACTGGTGCTTTAATGAGAAGATGATGACTCAACAATAAAGTAAATAGATAGGCCCTTCGCAAAGGGAAGCAGGTATTTGCAGAGGTGCCAGATCTCGAAGCTTTTAAAACAGAGATGACTATAATTTTGGGGGGTATGCTTTAATTGTCAATGTAGCAACCGAGAATTTTCAACATCTTCCATGCTAGACACATTATAGGTGGTTCCAACACAGAAACATAAAGTTTTACTCCCCTTCCACCGACAAAGACAAGCTATGGCTAGCCGAGTCCTCGGGTGCCCTCCATACCAACAACAATTTGAGGGAGTTTTATTTCATTATTATATTTTGATTTTGATCATAGGACTGGGCATCCCAATTACCAGCCACTTTCTCGTGAATGACAAGCGAATAAACACTCACCATGAGAATAACCTACCTAGCATGGAAGATACTGACCGCCCCCTGTCACTTCATGAGCGATTTGGGCATACAAAACAAATAATTATTTGAAGATTTAGAGTTTGGCACATGAAAATTTACTTGGAACGGCAGGTAATTACCCCATATAGGTAGGCATGGCGGACTCATATGGAATAAGTTTGGGTTTAAGGAAGTGGATGCACAAGCAGTATCCCCGCTTAGTACAGGTGAAGGCTAGCAAAAGATCCTAAGAAAGCACAGGTGAAGGCTATCAAATAGATTGAGGAGCGACCAACCAGAGAGAGACAACAGTCATAAACATGCATTGAGATTAATCAACATTGAATAAAAGCATGAGTAGGATATAAAACACCATGAAGATAAATGTCATGGAGGCTTTGTTGGTTTTGATTCAACTACATGCGTGAACATGTGCCAAGTCAAGCCACTTGAATGATTCAGAGGAGGATACCATCCTATCATACTACATCAGAACCATTTTAAATGCATGTTGACACACAAGATATACCATTATCCAATCCTAGCTATTTAAGCATGGCATGAGTAACTATGATCTCTAATTGTCATTGCAAATATGTTAATTCATAATAGGCTGAATCAAGAATGACGAGCTAAACATATTTACAAAAGCAAAACAAGTTGAGTTCATACCAGCTTTTCTTCACCTCAATCAATTCATCAAATTTCGTCATTATTGCCTTTCACTTGCACGACAGAACGATGTGAATAATAATAATAGTGCACATCATGTGGACTATGCTAGAATCTGCAAACATTTATCCAAAGGAGAAGACAAGGTAATATGGGCTCTTTGTCAGATGAACAGTAATGCATATGAGAGCCACTCAACATTTTCATCGTGTTGTTCTCCTTACAGTGGCACAAAGAAAAGAATTTCAAAGAAACACAGTAAAATATTTTTTTGGAGTTTTTTTTGTGAAGAAAGCAAAACGAAAGAAAGACGAAAACGAGAAAAACTATATACACGGGAAAGCTCACAACAAGCAAAAAGAAGAACGAGAAATATTTTGGGTTTTCTTTTAATATTACGAACTATGAAACAAATAAACCAGAAAGAAAATAAAAAAAGAAACGAGAAACATTTGTGGATTTCCGCAATTTTTTTCAGACACACAAGAAGAAAGAAAAATGAAAAATAGCAAGGATTATACAATGAAAAAGGATGAACACCAACAACTGGAATGAATGTGCGATGGATGAATAAAATATCGGTGAGAAATACGTACTCCCCCAAGCTTAGGCTTTTGTCCTAAGTTGGTCTATGGCCATGGATCATAGTAGCCTTTCCCTGGGTAGTGCGGGGGCTCCTGAGGGTTCCACTGGTGGGAGAGCTCCTGTGGGTCCCACTCATGAACATGCTCCAGATATGGCTCAGGTACTGGTGCTAGCTCAGGTACTAGGGGTTGTGTCAGACCCTAGTATGCATAGATGTCTGATACATCTCCAACGTATCTATAATTTTTGATTGTTCCATGCTATTATATTATCAACCTTGGATGTTTTATATGCATTTATATGCTATTTTACATGATTTTTGGGACTAACCTTAACCTAGAGCCCAGTGCCAGTGCCAGTGCCAGTTTCTGTTTTTTCCTTGTTTTTGAGTTTTACAGAAAAGGAAAATCAAACGGAGTCCAATTGACCTGAAACTTCACGAAACTTATTTTTGGACCAGAAGAAGGCCGTGGAGTAAAAGAGTTGGGCCAGAAGAGTCCCAGGCTTCCCAAGAGGGTGGGGGGCGCGCTCACCCCCTGGGCGTGTCTCCCTACCTCATGGACAGCCCGGAGACCCCCTGACTTGTTCTCGACGCCAAAACCTCTTATATATACTGAAACTTCCAGAAAGAAACCTAGATCGGGAGTTCCGCCGCTGCAAGCCTCTGTAGCCACCGAAAACCAATCTAGACCCGTTCCGGCACCCTGCCGGAGGGGGGAATCCCTCTCCGGTGACCATCTTCATCATCCCGGCGTTCTCCATGACGAGGAGGGAGTATTTCACCCTCGGGGCTGAGGGTATGTACCAGTAGCTATGTGTTTGATCTCTCTCTCTCTCTCTCTCTCTCGTGTTCTTGATTCAAAACGATCTTGATGAATCGCGAGCTTTGCTATTATAGTTGGATCTTATGATGTTTCTCCCCCTCTACTCTCTTGTGTTGAATTGAGTTTTCCCTTTGAAGTTATCTTATCGGATTGAGTATTTAAGGATTTGAGAACACTTGATGTATGTCTTGCATGTGCTTATCTGTGGTGACAATGGGATATCACGTGATCCACTTGACGTATGTTTTGGTGATCAACTTGCGAGTTCTGTGACCTGGTGAACTTATGCATAGGGGTTGGCACATGTTTTCATCTTGACTCTCCGGTAGAGACTTTGGAGCACTCTTTGAAGTACTTTGTGTTGGTTGAATAGATGAATCTGAGATTGTGTGATGCATATCATATAATCATACCGACGGATACTTGAGGTGACATTGGAGTATCTAGGTGACATTAGGGTTTCAATTGATTTGTGTCTTAAGGTGTTATTCTAAGGAACTCTAGGATAGATTGAATGGAAAGAATAGCTTCATGTTATTTTACTACGGACTCTTGAATAGATCGATCAGAAAGGATAACTTTGAGGTGGTTTCATACCCTACAATAATCTCTTCGTTTGTTCTTCGCTATTAGTGACTTTGGAGTGACTCTTTGTTGCATGTTGAGGGATAGTTATATGATCCAATTATGTTATTATTTTTGAGAGAACTTGCACTAGTGAAAGTATGCACCCTATGCCTTGTTTCAACGCATTGCAATACCATTTGTGCTCACTTTTATTATTAGTTACGTTGCTGTTTTTATATTTTCAGATTACAAAAACCTATATCTACCATCCATATTGCACTTGTATCATCATCTCTTCTCCGAACTAGTGCACCTATACAATTTACAATTGTATTGGGTGTGTTGGGGACACAAGAGACTCTTTGTTATTTGGTTGCAGGGTTGCTTGAGAGAGACCATCTTCATCCTACGCCTCCCACGGATTGATAAACCTTAGGTCATCCACTTGAGGGAAATTTTCTACTGTCCTACAAACCTCTACACTTGGAGGCCCAACAACGTCTACAAGAAGAAGGTTGTGTAGTAGACATCAAGCTCTTTTCTGGCGCCGTTGCCGGGGAGGTTAGCACTTGAAGGTATATCTTTAGATCTTGCAAACGAATCTTTTTGTTTCTTGTTTTATCACCAGTTTAGTCTATAAAAGAAAACTACAAAAAATGGAATTAAGGTTGCCTCATATGCTTCATCTTTTTAATGTCTTTCATGAGAATAAGGATTCCGATAATTGTGCTCAAGTGCTAGAAGAAGAAATCTATAAAATGTTTGGCACTAAATCTTTGTATGATGAGCATGATTGCAATGTTGTTAGTATGAATTCTTTGAATATCCATAGTACTAATGATGATTGCACTTGTCATGATGAAAATGTCTCTTATAAGCATGTCAATTTTTGTGGAGTGCATAGAGTTTGCAAGTACACACCAAATAGGGAAGATAGATTTTGCAAGAGGCATAAGTATTTAGAAACTAAATGGTTGCAAGAAAGGCTAGATGCTTGTGCTGAAGATTTAAAATTTCTTTGCCATCCTTGTGAACTTTGCAATGAACACGATCATTTAAATATCCAATGCAAATTGTTTCATGATCGAATCGTGTCCAAAAATTGTGATGACTTGATTTCCCTTACGCATCATAATGAACTTAGTTTGCTTCTGGGTTATGAAGAAATAAAACGTATAACTAAGGATATTCCAGAATTTTCCCTTGATAAAGTTCTTGATTTTGATCTAGAGGAAAGTTATACGTATTGTGCGGTGAATTGCATTGAAAATCCTTATATTGCCAATTACATAAAGACAAGAAAAAAAGAAGATGAAGAGAATACTAATGAAAGGGAAGAGATTTCCCAATATCATCCTATTATTTCTTATGGAGAAACAAAGGTAAAAAGTTATCTCTCCCAAATGATGTTGCTCCTATTACTCATTGTGATGATGATAATTGTTATACTATTGGTGCTATCCATACAATTAATGATGAGAGTGATTATGCTTATGATATGAAAAGGCCCAAGCTTGGGGATGCTATGTTTGATGAGAATGACATGTTTGAGAACTTATTTGCTGCAATTAATGTTTGTCCCAAGCTTGGGGATGCTACGTTTCATGAACATGATATATTTAACCTCCCAAGTTTTGATATGCAAATTTATTATGATGATAGCATGCCTCCTATTTATGATGATTATATTGATGAAAGTGGGTTTGGATAAGTGTCAACTTTAGGAAGTGACGATCCCACTATTTTGGAGGATGTTGAATCATATTGTGATAATTGTGAAAGTGGATTTGGAGAGGTCATGACTTTATTTAGTAATGATTCCACTATCTTGGAAGAGGTTTCAATTGATTATGATGAGAACAAGATTGCTACTTATGATGATTATTGTGATGACACTTATGCTATAAAAAGTAGTGATGATTATATTAATAAAACTTGTCATGATTATGATTACCATCTTTTTGAACATTACTCTTTTAATGTGGAAACAATTTATAGTATTCGAGTTTCTTATGATACTCCCACTATTCCGAATGAGGAGAATTTTGCTTATGAGGAGAATAGTAAATTTTCTGTGCTTGTAGATCATGAAAAGAATGATTTATGTGATGGTGATATTTTTGAATTCATTCATGATGCTATTGAAAATTATTATGAGGGAGGAATATATGCTTGTAGGGATTGCAATAATATCAAGTTTCCTCTCTATGTGCATAAAGTTTTAAAGTTATGCTTGTTTTGCCTTCCTATGCTAGTTGATTATTGGTCCCATAAGTTGTTTGTTCACAAAATACCTATGCATATGAAGTGGGTTAGACTTAAATGTGCTAGTCATATACGTCATGATGCTCTCTTTATGTTACATTCTCATCTTTTATGTGAGCATCATTGAAATCATCATGCCTAGCTAGGCCGGGCGTCAAACGATAGCGCTTGTTGGGAGGCAACCCAGTCTTTATTTTTGTTCTTTGCATTTTTCTCCTGTTTAGTAATAAATAATTCATCTAGCCTCTGTTCAGATGTGGTTTTGTGTTTTTAATTAGTGTTTGTGCCAAGTAGAACCTTTGGGAAGACTTGGGGAAAGTCTTTGCGAGCTTGCTGTAAAAAACAAAAACTTTAGCGCTCACGAGATTGACTGCTATTTTTACTGGAGAGTGCTATTTAGTTGATTCTTTCTGCAGATGATTACTAGACATATTACTCACGTCCAGAAATTTATTTCACAATTTTTGGGGTTCCAGAAGTATACGTTTGATACAGATTGCTACAGACTGTTCTGTTTTTGACAGATTCTGTTTTCATTGTGTTGTTTGCTTATTTTGATGAATCTATGAGTAGTATAGTAGGGTATGAACCATGGAGAAGTTGGAATACAGTAGATATTACAACAATATGAATTTAGAATGAGTTCATTGCAGTACCTTAAGTGGTGGTTTGTTTTCTTATACTAACGGAGCTTACGAGTTTTCTGTTAAGTTTTGTGTTGTGAAGTTTTCAAGTTTTGAGTAAAGATTCGATGGACTATGTAATAAGGAGTGGCAAGATCCTAAGCTTGGGGATGCCCAAGGCACCACAAGGGAATATTCAAGGACAACCAAGATCCTAAGCTTGGGGATGCCCCGGATGGCATCCCCTCTTTTGTCTTCGTTCATCGGTAACTTTACTTGGAGCTATATTTTTATTCACCACATGATATGTGTTTTGCTTGGAGCGTCATTTTATTTTATTTTTATTTACTTGCTGTTTTAATAAAATACCAAGATCTGAAATTCTTAAATTTTAGAGAGTCTTCACATAGTTACATAATTATTCAACTACTCATTGATCTTCACTTATATCTTTCGGAGTAGTTTGTTGTTTGCTCTAGTGCTTCACTTATATTATTTTGAGAGTCTTTAGAACAGAATGGTAGTTTGCTTTGGTTATTAAATTAGTCCTAATATGATGGGAATCCAAGATGGGTATAATAAAAACTTCCATATAGAGTGCATTGAATACTATGTGAAGTTTGATACTTGATGATTCTTTTGAGATATGAAGATGGTGATATTAGATTCATGCTAGTTGAGTAGTTGTGAATTTGAGAGATACTTGTGTTAAAGTTTGTGATTCCTGTAGCATGCACGTATGGTGAACTGTTATGTGATGAAGTCGGAGCATGATTTATTTATTGATTGTCTTCCTTATGATTGGCGGTCAGGGACGAGCGATGGTCTTTTCCTACCAATCTATCCCCCTAGGAGCATGCGTGTAGTACTTCGTTTCGATAACTAATAGATTTTTGCAATAAGTATGTGAGTTCTTTATGACTAATGTTGAGTCCATGTATTATACGCACTCTCACCCTTCCACCATTGCTAGCCTCTCTTGTGCCGTGCAACTTTCGCTGATACCATACACCCACCATTACCTTCCTCAAAACAGCCACCATGCCTACCTATTATGGCATTTCCATAGCCATTCCGAGATATATTGCCATGCAACTTTCCACCGTTCCATTTATTATGACATGCTCCATCATTGTCATATTGCTTTGCATGATCATGTAGTTGACATCATATTTGTGGCAAAGCCACCGTTCATAATTCTTTCATACATGTCACTCTTGATTCACTTCACATCCCGGTACACCGCCGGAGGCATTCATATAGAGTCATATTTTTGTTCTAAGTATTGAGTTGTAATTCTTGAGTTGTAAGTAAATAAAAGTGTGATGATCATCATTATTAGAGCATTGTCCCAGTGAGGAAAGGATAATGGAGACTATGATTCCCCCACAAGTCGGGATGAGACTCCAGCCAAAAAAAAGAAAAAAAAGAGAAAGGCCAAAAAAAGAGAAGGCCGAAAAAACAAAAAAAATGAGAGAAAATGAGAGAAGGGGCAATGCTACTATCCTTTTACCACACTTGTGCTTTAAAGTAGCACCATGATCTTCATGATAGAGAGTCTCCTATGTTATTACTTCCTTATACTAGTGGGCATCTTTCATTATAGAACTTGGCTTATATATTCCAATGATGGGCTTCCTCAAAATGCCCTAGGTCTTCGTGAGCAAGCGAGGTGGATGCACACCCACTTAGTTTCTTTTTGAGCTTTCATACACTTATAGCTCTAGTGCATCCGTTGCATGGCAATGCCTACTCACTCACATTGATATCTATTGATGGGCATCTCCATAGCCCGTTGATACGCCTAGTTGATGTGAGACTATCTTCTCCTTTTTGTCTTCTCCACAACCACCATTCTATTGCACCTTTAGTGCTATGTCCACGGCTCACGCTCATGTATTGCGTGAAGATTTAAAAAGTTTGAGAACATCAAAAGTATGAAAAAATTGCTTGGCTTGTCATCGGGGTTGTGCATGATTTAAATATTTTGTGTGATGAAGATAGAGCATAGCCAGACTATATGATTTTGTAGGGATAGATTTCTTTGCCATGTTATTTTGAGAAGACATAATTGCTTTGTTAGTATGCTTGAAGTATTACTATTTTTATGTCAATATTAAACGTTTTTCTTGAATCTTTCGGATCTGAATATTCATGCCAAAATAAAGAAAGTTACATTGAGAAATATGTTAGGTAGCATTCCACATCAAAAAATATGTTTTTATCATTTACCTACTCGAGGACGAGCATGAATTAAGCTTGGGGATGCTTGATACGTCTCCAACGTATCTATAATTTTTGATTGTTCCATCTTTATATTATCAACCTTGGATATTTTATATGCATTTATATGCTATTTTATATGATTTTTGGGACTAATCTATTAACCTAGAACCAAGTGCCAGTTTCTATTTTTTCCTTGTTTTTGAGTTTTTACAGAAATTGAAAATCAAACGGAGTCCAATTGACCTGAAACTTCACGGAACTTATTTTTGGACCAGAAGAAGGCCATGGAGTAAAAGAGTTGGGCCAGAAGAGTCCCGGGCTGCCTGTCAGTGTCAAAACCGGAGGATCTCGGGTAGGGGGTCCCGAACTGTGCGTCTAAGGTGGATGGTAACAGGAGGCAGGGGACACGATGTTTACCCAGGTTCGGGCCCTCTCTATGGAGGTAATACCCTACTTCCTGCTTGATTGATCTTGATGAACATGAGTATTACAAGAGTTGATATACCACGAGATCGTAATGGCTAAACCCTAAAAGCCTAGCCTGTATGACTATGATAATGAATCTCCCCTCTGGACTAAGTCCTCCGGTTTATATAAACACTGGGAGGATCTAGGGTTATACAAGGTTGGTTACAAAGAAAGGAATCTACATATTTGATCGCCAAGCTTGCCTTCCACGCCAAGGAGAGTCCCGTACATACACGGGTGCAGTCTTCGGTCTTCGTATCTTCACAACCCATCAGTCCGGCCCATGGCTAACAGGCCAGACGTCCGAGGACCCCTTAGTCCAGGACTCCCTCAGTAGCCCCCAAACCAGTCTTTAATGACAAGGTGTTCGACGCATAGATTGTCTTCGGCACTGCAAGGCGGGTTCCTCCACCGATAACTTCCAAGTAGTGTGTTCGGCCTTCCATTTAATGTTTTACCCCTCGGCTTCTGTGTATCAACAACTTCAGTTTCCACATGTCAAGCGAATGCGAGAGGTCTGGGTATTTTTGCGCATAACACCCCAACCACGTGAGGGACAACGTCTATTTAACGAGATTGGATCCCAGATCCATTTAACATCTCCTGGAGAAAATCCTCAAAGGTTGCTAGGAAAGAACACTCCAACATGTCTAGCGTCCCCAGCTCCTCCTCCCATCCCCGCGGCCCAGAAAGAGGAGAATGGGAGAAGTGCTCCATATCCCACCATCAGCTGGTTAAGATGCAAACGCAGGGGTTTCTCCCCCTGCGGATCTAGTCCCTGTTCGATCAGGGTTGGCCTCCTTCAATGGCAAAACCTAGGCGGAGGATTTCCCCAACCCATTCATGGGGGAACAAGTGTGTTTCGTCCCCTTTCTGCTAAGGGGCGTGGGATGTCCAATTCATCCCACTACAAAAAAATACACTTCCGTGATGATACATGTTTGTCACAGTAGGTCGCGTTTTTTGTCATGCATGTACATCCATGGCAAATTTATGACAGCATCAAGATAGTCATACCTGTGTTGTCGTAGAAGTGTTCCATGACATTACCAAAATTATCATCACGAAAGTGTCCACTTCCATGACGATAAATCGCGCCTCACAGAAGTGCTTTCGTCAAGGGTGACCGACACGTGGCATCCACCGTAACGGAACACCGTTAAGCTATTGGGTCGGGTTTTGGATCCGATAACCCGTTAACAGCCCCGACCAATGGGGATTTCCACGTGTAAAATCATCATTGGCTGGAGGAAACACGTGTCGGCTCATTGTTGGGACATATGTCATCCGCTCATTGGACAGAAGGCGCCTATGATACGGCGACACGTGGCATGGCCCAACAGAGGCCCATTCCTGTGAAAAGGCCGGCCCGTTTGACTTGGTTAAAAGGTGGCGGGCCGGCCCACGGAAAGCCTGTTAACGGCCTGTTCGCATATAGCCCATTTACAGCCCGCTAACCCAGGGCCCGTTATGCCCTATCCGAATTAGGCCCAGTAGCGTCATCTGGACCGTCCAATATGATTCAGCCCGTTTTAACTTCCAGCCCATGTGTGGCCCATGACTTCTTTCGGCCCTTTTGAGGACCTTTGTAACTCTTGGCCCATTAACGGCCCGTGGTGAAACTGGCCCGTAATGAACAGTGTATCACTTTATACCCATTAACGGCCCGTTATTCCATTGGGCCGTTTCCAGCCCAAGTTATCTTTGAGCCTTCTCAGGGCCCATTGATTCTTGGGCTCATTTGCAGCATTCGGTTACATATGGTCCGTTACTGTCATTTTCTGCTTGTGGGGCAAATTCAGCCCATCGTTACAGTCGGCCCGTTTGCGGACCGTTAATACGTTGGGTCATTTTCATGTAAAAAAAACCCGTTGGGCTGTTTTCATAGAGTTATCAAATACGGCCTATTAACGGCCCGTTATGGTCCATGAATAGTATGGCCCATGATTGGCGAAATGATGATACACCCCATAGAAGGCCCATGGATCCTATGGCCCGTATGACGCCCATGGATCGTACGACCCATAGAAGGCCCATGGACCCTACGGCCCGTAGAAGGCCGATGGATCCTACGGCCGGACGAAGGCCCATGGATCATACGGCCTGCAGGAGGCCCATGGTTACAATAGTCCGTGTGTTGCCATGATTATTTTGGCCTAGTTACCAAAAATAGGCTATTGTGGCCACTAGAAAAAAAAACAGAAAAAGAACTACAGTGACTACAAGCAAACAACTAAACAAGACAATAAGGAAATAAATAAGCAAGCAATTAACGCTAGCCTATTACCGCTATTACACATATTACATCCATTGGGCATCAAAGTTCGCCACCAGTGCAAATATAGGGAACAAAGCAGCACATTACATACACTGACAGTCAAAATTGGCCACCAATGCAAATAAACGCGGCAGCAAAACAAGAGCATAACTGAAACAACTTCAGAAGAGCTCAAGAAATGTTATCCTGGGTATCCACCATGCTGGCAATAAGCTTAGCAAGCTGATTAGCTTTGTCCTGTTTGGCGCTAAAATCCTCCAACGATTGCTGTTGCCCCAGAAAGTATGCATCTGAATGCTCCAGGGACTTCCGCAGTCCTTCCGCTTCTTGTCGCATCACAGATGATCGATGTCTTTCAGCTTGTAGTTGAGACTCAAGAAACCGAACTGATTCAGACAGTGAGTTTGAATAGCTTGTGCAAGCGGTAGTGGCCAGTAACTCGAACAATAAACCAAGACACGACTTTGGGGTTGTCTCACTGTCTTCAAGATAGTCTTCCTTAGCTGTTTTATCAGCTTTGTTGGAGACCAACAAGGATGTGTCACTATCCTGAACCTTATCTGCATTACTTCCTTTAACATTGCTTAATAAGGCACTCTTCCCCAATATTCTGTCAGCATTCTAAAAGAAGAAACAAGAAGACACATAACAAGTTTAGCATGTACTAGTATATGAAACTCATTTTGGTGAACCAGTTCATTAGTAAGGTGGACATGATTAAACTACCAAGTCTTCTATTGCCAAGTACTAGTACATAATAAAAGCATCAAACAAACATATATCTAAGTCCTATGGTCACTGCATTGTCTTGCCAAATCAAAATAGAGATATGGTTCAAATCATATCAGTTCAAGACAAAGCAGAAGTGAAAGAATACAAAGCATGGGAAACTACACGACACAACAAGATTTCAGATGGGTACCACGGGTCTACATGTACAACAACACTATTGGCTCTGTTGTGATGCTAGTAATGTCCACGATGTGAAAGTCAACTGTATACACAATTGAAATTGAAATCAACAGAGCTATTGATAAGAGCAAACCTTTTAAAGAAACATGCGTGAACATACCTGCTGTGCCATTGGAGTTTCGATTGGATCCTTCAATTTAAAAATAAGTTCGTATGAGTAAATACAGTGATACAAGAGCAAATCAATCATAGTTAAAAAAGGCGTGCCTAAGCGAGCGCTTAAGCGCGCCTAGGCTCTAGGCGTTGGCAATACGCATTGCGCATAACTACGCATAATCTGTGCATAACTGCGCATAAGCATGCACTTTGGTCAGTAAAGCGCAAGGCGGTGGAAAAACGCACAATTAACGCCTAGCGCTTTTTTGAACTATGATAGCAATGGAATCTTAAATTAGAACAGTTGTTCTTCAGGTTTAGGCACTTGTTCTACATGAACAGAGTACAGTAAGACACAAGAATATAATACTTAAAAATATAAAATGAGCTCATAGACCTTACCACATTCTTGGTTCGGGACCAGTACAGAACAAGGCGTTCCCCAGTCATCGTCCAGTAAATGAGTTTCTTTGCCGGTGAAGTACGTTTTCTTCAGGTAATTCCGATACTGCCACCAAGCATTCTTGAAGATAGCAGAGGTATTAGCACAGGTTACCTCATCCTGAGTTTCCAAATCGGTCCTTCTCTATAGAGAAAAATGGGAAAATTTGCTGTATTATAACCATCATGGAGGTAGGATGTATGGGACGAAGCAAAGTAATTGCCATGAATAACATTACTTACACATAACTCCTGGACAAACACCTGCAAATGGCATTTTCCTTCATCTTCAGTATAATATTTCCAAGATGGGAAGATACGCACATACGATTTAACAACATCAAATGCGATAGATGCTAAACTACGACTAGCTGGTTGTGCTTCCTCCATAGGAATAGGCGTACTAACTGGTGGAGTTGGGGTTCGCCGTGATAGTACTGGCCCTTTGGGCACTGGAGCTGCCTTACTAACTACTCTTGTTTGGGAGCTCTGTGGTGGAGATGGTGCTGTGTCAACAGGAACTAGGTTACTATCGGCTGGGGTTAGGGTTAGATTGGGTGAAGCTGGTTCTCTGTCCATTGCAGTAGGGGTACAATCTGCGAGAGTTTGGGTTATGTGTGGTAGGGCTGGTTCTTGTGCATGTACAACCGGGGTGCTATCTCCACCAAGAGGTAGCACTGTTTTATTTGAAGACCGTGTTGTTAGTCCGTTAGATACTGGCATCACCCGCTCCAATTCAAATGCTTGATAAATAGTTAACATAGTTGAAGGTACAGACATTGTACGAGAGACAGATGCAATAGATAGTGTGGAAAAAAGAGGGCATGAAATAGTTGACATGTATATTGTTTAACTAAAACGGATAGCATGACATAATTTCACATATATGATGTCTATCTAAACTGGATAGCATAGCATAACATAATTCAAAGATATGATGAATAACTAAACAAGATCGCATGACATAATTCACCTACATGTTATCTAAGTAATCAGGATTGCATCATTTAATTCACATATGTGATTTATATGTTAAACAGAGGGCATTCGATATGATGTTTGAACTAAGAACATGGTGTTGAATATTGTGTATATGATGTCTAAACTATGCAATGCAAGACACCGTATGCATGATATGAGCAGTATAACCGTGCCAAGTTAGAGCATACACCTCAATGGGGGAATAGGATTGGTCATCTGTCTCTGGATCCATCTCTGAGGAGCTATCGAGAACCAACAAGAGATCTGCTTTGACAGGTAGCACTGTCTGCTCTGAAGGCCTTGTTTTCACTCCAGAATCTTCCATCTCCCACCCAAATGGCTGATTCACAGGAAGAGTAGTTTAATATACAAACATTGTCGACAAATGGAAATGTAATGAAGAAAAGGATGGGCAAGATATCATTCAAATATATGATGCTTAGTTAAACAGGATGGCATTGCACATTTCACATATATTATGGCTGGCTAAAAGACATGAGACTGCATAATTCCCATATATGCTATAGAAACTAAACAGGTGACATTACAGAACATGTCTAAACTAAGCGGATGACATATATGATGTCAAAAGTAGGCACTGCAAGGCAACATATTCATGATATGACTAACATCATCATGCCAAGGTAGAGCAAACACCTTGGGGGGTAAATAGGAGTGGTCAACGGCATATGAATCCGCCTCAAAACAAATATCTTCCTCTGGATTACAATCTGGAGGGGGGTGGGGAGGGTTTGCCATTGAACCCACCATGGAGCGATGTCTGCATGACATTGTATTGCCGCGCAAAACTCTTCTCTTTTTCTCTACATGTTCAGCATGACTGTGTACAATATCTGACATGCATACGAAAAAAATATGGTGAGATTATGTAAGGAGAGCATGTAGAAATTTAGAGTGATGGTAACAACCAGTGGATCGACGTTTTTCCGTTGAACCAAAATAGCCCTAATGGATCGACGTGAATGTATAGTAATAAGTGATGCAACAAGTGTACAACCTCTTTGCCGTAGCCGTGTCGACCTCAGCATCATTGGGTTGGTCGCTGAAGCAGTTGAGGCAGAGGTGGCTGTCGGAGGTGTGGAGGAAGATCTGAGGAATCTGTAGACGGCGTCTAGGGCACTGCTCTATTGTGATGGATCGTTCTGTCGTTGGAGCAGCTCCGGTGAGCCAAGGCTGAAGCAGCAAAAGACAGACATCGTCAATCTCAAGTGGGATTCTAATAACATCTCCAATAGATGATGTAAAATGGATGTAAAATTAACATCACCAAAAACCACCTCACTACAACAAATGAGGTAAAAACTGTTGAATCTGAACTTAACCGTCGAAACTAAAATTTACTATGGAATCTGAATGCTACTGTCGAAACTGAACGCAATGGTAGCAGAGAGGCACTTGACATGTAGTTTAGGGAGGGCCTGCAGTTCATCTTCAACCTGCACCCCCCTGAGCCGCCAGCCACCACCGGCCGAATCGCCGGCCCCAACGCCGCCTCACAGCCCCGAAACAACTCGCCACCGCCGCCCCGGCCAGCCCTCTAGACCCCTGCCCCCACCCTGAACCCTAAGATAGATAGTGGGGTACCTCTCCGGCGAGCCCCCGTCCCTGCTACGGGTGGTTCTTCCTTAACTCTGGTGAGCCCCCAACCCCTGAAAATCGACTGACCCAAAAGTTGATTCAGTCGACTGAAGTGTGGCTTAATCGGAGCAGAGCAGCAGCACGAGCGAGGGGGAGAGCAGCAACAGCAGCTGGGCGAGCGAGCGATCGAGCGAGCCGGAGCAGCAGCAGCAGCAGCGCGAGCGAGCGAGCGAGAGCCGGAGCAGCAACAGCAGACCCGGCTGGTATGGATGCCGCCGCTGAAGGGGCCTCGCACTGGGGGAGAGCCACCGTGGAGATGTCGCCTGCGGCGCCGGCTTCAAGGTAGCCGCTCCATGGGGGTGCAGGATGGAGCACCGTCGGCGCCGGGAGGTCGAGTTAAGGAGAAGGTGTGATGCGATGAGTGTACAACCTCTTTGGTGGTGCCGAGTAGGCCTCGACTTCATTCGAGGAGTCGGTGAGGATGCTACGGTTCCGGTGGAGCAGGTTAAGGCGGCGCTGTGGGGATGGAGCAGCCGTGATAGATGAGGCGATCGTCAGAGCAGCTCCTTGGAGGTGGAGGACGGGGCGGCTGAACCGGCGGGATAGCGAGCGGAGAGGTTATGGCGGCCTGGGATTTCGAATGGCGAAAAGGGGGCGATGGGAGGGGGCAAAGCATGACTTAGGGACGCGCTTGTCCAAAATGTAGGGTGTCTTACAAAAGTACCCCCCACCGATTTGAACTAGCGGCCCTTCCGGCTCAGGGTTAGAAGGGGGATTTCGCGTGTCGGGATTTGGTACCTGGAGGGAGTTTTCGCGCGCGTTGTAATTTCGGGATAGCAAGGCGCGGGTTGTGAAGGCGCCAATTTTGGGAGCACGATATCTGAATTTTCAGGATATAACAAGACGCGGGTTGAATTTTAGGGACAAGCCTAATGTGTAGTAATATTGTACTTGTACGTACCAAATCAATTCACACTTCCCTCAACCAAAAAGAAAACGAAAAAAATAAAACTATTCACACCACACAAAGAGAGAGTCTTGCCCCGTTTTACTATACAAATGCTATTCAAAGCTACTCCCTCCTTCCATCTATATAGGGCCTAATGCGTTTTTTGATGCTAACTTTGACCAAATATTAGAGCAATGATATATGACATGCAACTTACACAAAGCACACCGTTAAATTTGTCAGTGAAAGGTTCTTTCAATGATATAATTTTCACATTGTGCATGTCATGTACTATTAATCTTGTCAATAGTCAAAGGCGGTCTTAAAAATCTCATTACGCCCTATATAGATGGATGGAGGGAGTATGAATCCATGTTATGTCCGATTAAATTTTTCGCTTGCTGTATAATGCATGTAACCTACTCATACCAACATTTGAGTGCATTCCAAATGTCTATACTACCGCTGCAATTCGAACTAAATTTGAATTCATTTCTCTATTTCAATAAGAATCTACAATCATGATTGTTGCCAACTTCAACCATCATAGTTTCCTTGCTATCAGCCAGATATAAATCAGACGACCTATAATGTAGGATGGTAGCCACACCATCATCAACAACTCCGTTTTTTATAAGAGTAGAGATAAAATATATTAAATGTAGTATAACATGTTCATAACCACACCATGTGTATCACCGTTATATATATTCACACATGCGTCGGTTTGAAACACTATGATAAATTCTTAAAATATCCGAATTCGCTTTTTATAATGAAGTATATATGATCTCTATTCATCTTTTACACCCACACAACCCTCTTATCTTTGTAGCTAGCGCTAACTTTCTCTTGTGCATGCACACGCCTGCATCCCTCTCACCCTCCCTCAGCATTCTCTAGCTCCATCGCGCAAATTCGTCTTTTCACTTTAGGTCGTTCACCCATGGTGTGTGTAGGCCCCCCAGCTCCTTCTTTACGGCACACATCGATCGATATGCATCTCTAGCTAGGTGTGCCTAGCACAAACACAAGCTTCCCCTCTTCTCTTGTCACCGTCCATGCCTCACTCCACCACTCTTTTCATCGTTCTCGTACTCGCACACTCCTCCCCCCTCGATATAGTATGCCTTTCGTACCACCTCCTACATGCATCCCTCTCTCTCTATCCTTCTCCTCGTGCCTCATTTGCTTCTAGCACACACATGCATGTATACCGATCGATCTCCCAACATATACCTAGATCGACTTTAACTAACCCCCATCGATCGACATACCTCACAAGTTATGTCTCTCCTTTCTCTAACAAAGGGCGATTGATCTTCCTATGTAGTTACGTCTGCTTACCACAGCCACATCGTCCCCCCTCATCATTCGTGCATGCCTCCTGACCCGTCTCTCACACGCACGTGCACAGACAACAAGCAGCCATCTCCTCTCTTATTGATATTGCGGGCGTGCCCTCCGTTTGTCTAGCAAGCCTATCCCACCATTTGTTAGAAGCAACTCCACTACCACCCCCTCCAACACTCTAGCTCTGTCTCTCTCCCAACCTTATTCCTCTCCTGCACATATGCATGGATGCCGATCGATCTCCCTTAATACATGAGGCAAATCGATCTCCTTAATACATGAGGTAGGCCTCTCTCCTCCTCCACACATATACCAGCCATTGTACCTCTATAGTTAATTGGGCCTCCCTCTTCCCCCACCACACACCGATAGTCGAGCGCTGCAGGTAGGTATCCATGCCACAGAGACAAACTACACATGTCCCATCTCACGTTCTAGTAGGCCAGCCACTCTATATCTTTGACGTGGGAACACACAAATTCGATGGCACTCTTTATCGATCGCGCGCGCGCACACACACATCATCCCTCTCTTTGATTCTATGGACACCTCAAGATGCATTTGTATGAGTAGTTTATCTTGTGAGAGAAAAGGTTGAACGAGGGAAGGCCTTATTTGCGAACGTGGAGAGACGTGTGGGTATATTTTTGCAAAATTGCCATAGTTTCTTTCCTATCCGTTAGATATAAATCCGACAACCTATATTGCAGGATGGCACGCACACCATCATCACCAGCTCTGTTTTCTACTCCCTCCGTCCGAAAATACTTGTCATCAAAATGGATAAAAAGAGATGTATCTAAAACTAAAATACATCTATATACATTTCCTTTTATCCATTTTGATGACAAGTATTTCCGGACGGAGGGAGTATTTGTCTTTTTAGAGATTTCAACAAATGACTATGACCGGACCTTACCAACATACTGAAAAAATTAGTCCATAATTTTGATGTTACCCTCTTTTCTTGGCGGTGCAGTACCATCTGGATACCTCATAAATAAATAAAGTACTACATGATACTAATATATGATACATGGCGCAGGAGTACTAAGTATTTTTAATACAGTTTTGCTAGAACTCATCTAGATGAGATATAATTTGGTCTCATTCATCATTTATAGCCATTGGATGTGATGCTATATAAGATGCGTGTGTGCTGACATGGGTTGTATTTATTCTTGTGCAACGAACTGACCACTGCATGTCATGTTTGATAGTCTCAAGTCAGTAAAAGCATACAAGCCCCACATCTCTTCTTGGTTGATTCCTCTATTTATGTCAAAAAATAAGAAACAACATGAGAGTTAATGCACCATGCCTATGTGTTTACTATTTGGTTTTCATAAGATGACTTAATACTCACCTAGACGGAGGGAGTATTCGATTTGACAGCAGGCGGTGCAGTTCCTGATACGGCTTTAATGCAGACGAGGGAGGGAGTAGCGGTTCCTGATATGTTGAACGGCCAATGCATCCTCCTTCAATTAATGCATGAGGGAAGTAATGGGAGGAGGTCCGGGAAAAGAGGCTGCATGATGTGAATGCAACGCAGTTTGCCCTCATTGCCCTCATATAAAGGTGCCCCTCCATTCCAATGCACCTACCACATCATACACACCTAAGCATTTTCCTAAGCACCTACACTAAGCGCAAAAGAGCTCACTCTAGACCCATGGCGGGATGCGCGTGAGCGGCCAGCGGCTATGCCAGATGGTCCACGACACCGGCCTGCGGCATGGCGCCGAGGATCGTCTCTAGACGGTGTTGGAGATCGGCTGGTGGATGGCCGCCGTCGACGCCAACTACGACTCTCAGTTGGGCCAGATGATCGTTGCCACCAGCAACAAGTTCACCGTCCTCAAGAAGCTCGCGGACGACATCGCCGTACTCCTCCAGCCCGTGCGCCCGGGCTCGTCATTGCCTGCCACCCTAATCGGCCCTCCATGGCCGGAACCTCTTTCAAGCATTGGTGGCCCTGCGACTGCCCGCCGACGCCACGAAGAATGTCCACCTGGAGGTCACGCTCGCCGCGAGGCACCTCGCCCTGCAAGAATTCGTCGACGTACACATCCACATGTACAAGGAAATCATGTACATAGGTATCTACAAGGCTAGTGAGGACGCTATGATGTTGGCCTTCCTCAACCGGCTGGAAGCCTTGGATGCCTTTGCTGAGAAGCACCTCGACCTCGCCACAAAAGCCGCCGCTCCTTAGCCGCCAGTCGGTGGCCCGGCGCACTAAGTTGAGGAGGAGGAGGTCGTACGTTTGTGTATCCATCTTTCTTCTTGCCTTCTGTAACCACCACTGCGATCGCATCATCGTGGCCTTAATTCTTATTGTGTTGTTGCATTCTTGTTCCAGTCAATACCGACATGTGCGATCCCTTTGCTTAATTATATGCATCACTGTAACTAGTACTCCATCCGTCAATTTATAAGTTGTGCTTACCTTTTCCATCAACTTCGTGCAACGCGCAAGCATCTTGCTAGAAACACTAGAATATGTCTATATAATCCGTATGTGATAGTCCATTTGAAATCTCAAAAAAGACAAATATTTAGGTACGGAGGGAGTAATATATTAGGAGTATATCAAAACAATAGTGATTTCTTTCAAGGTTGTGAACAAATACTACTGTTCTACTACTTTGGATCCATCGCAATGCACGGGCACATTGCTGGTAAAAGGAAAAGGCCTGCCACGTTCACGTCGCACCCCCACACGCCCGGGAATCGAGAGTACAACACGGCCCGTCCGGCACGACACATAGCTTAGGGAAGGCGTGTTGCCTAGCATTTTCACTTTCATGTGGGACCGCCATTGAGCAAAATGACACCCCGCCCGCATTTTCACTTTCATGTGGGACCGCCACTGTAGCACGGAAGCCAAGAAATTTGGTGTCAGACGGGGCTCGTTGATAAAGTAAGAGCATTCCGTACTAGTACTACTCCTACTAGTACCAAGTTTGTACTCCTAATACTATATCACTAGTAATACCACTATACAACTAGTAGGTACATGCACGGCACAACATCATCGTAGGAACAAAAAACGGGAAGATCTTGTTTTGGGTGATTTATCTTTTTTTCAATCAACGTAGTATGAATAATATGATGTGGGGGGCACCCATGAAGCTTATGTGGCTTGGTTGCATGGCTACGGAAGGTTAGAGAAAAATAAATAGATAATGTGTTTAGAGTGCACTCTACTAAATATATATACTTTGGATCCATTGCAACGGACAGGCACATCTATATCTATACCCCCTATATAGTGTGTGAAAAACTTTGAAAGTTGGTCATTGGATGAAGCCAATCCGATGGTACAAAGATGGCAAATCCGAGTACTACTGGCCGTTGGATATCATCCACCAGATTCTGCCACATGTATAATCTAGAAGACTCCATGGTTGAACTTAATTCATGACTAACTTTGCCACAACTAAGCTTAGGCAAAGGCAAAGTTATTAGTTCTTCAAAATGAGAGCCACAAGTTGGCAAGCCTAAGGGAATCTTGCCACATTTTGTGCGTGTATGTCATGTGGGGCCTTAGTGTGGCTTGCCTAAGGTGTGGCTTGAACCAAACACTCACCTAAGTTAATCAAACTTGCCTAACCTTACATTGCACCAGATTTTGCCACATGTTAGAATCCAGAAAGCTCCACATGTAGAAGCATAATGCACAAACCACCAGAATCTCATGCGTGCAATGCACGTGTAACTTACTAGTACTAGTTGGTAGTAGTAAGAAACAAATTCCAGTTTTGGCATGAGCTCGTACTGCGGGAGCACCACAAGGCCTGCCGCAGGAGTTACATTTCCCTCTCGGGGCCCACGGGACCGAACTTCAATGGCTTAGTGCCCGACCTATGAGTCAATGACATGCGGACCTTAAATGCGTCTGGCCCACATGTCATTCTCATGGTGGTGGCATGGTTTGTGACTCACTTGTTCGAGATGAACCGACCGGTGGTGGCGTGGCCGTGGCGAGGGTGCCACAGCTGGGCGTCGGGGCGTTACGAGGCGTAGATGGCCACACCAGCGTAGTACATAAGTACTCCAGCTGAGGATTGATGCCCGGGACGAAATGTGTCACAACCGCTGGATGAAAATTCGATGGTGCGGGAGTACGGATCGGAGCACAGCAGCGGAGCAGGCAAACCGCGTCCAATCGGGTGTGTCTGTGGTAGAAAGTTGATGGTCGCCGCAGTTCAGCTGGCCCGCATGTCATGCACACAAAGGCATAGGAGCGGTGGGGCCGAGAGGGATGAGGGGCACGTCGGGGGGATGAGGATCCCTTGACGCGAACAATCCTACCATTCTGTCACTGACATGTGGGACCCATAAGCATGGGTCCCACCTGTCAGTGAAGGAAAGGCAGGGCAAGGCAGTTATAGGATTAGATGGCTAGTCTAACTGAAGTAGAATATGATTATTTAAAGAGGTTTGGAGAATTAGGATTAGATGGCTAGTCGAACTAAAGTAGTAGATGATTATTTAAAGAGGTTAAAACAATGTGAACGCAGTGGGGTTTGGATGCAAATGATGACGAAGGGGAGGTGAAGAAGCCGAGGAGAATCGGTTCCCGATGGAGAAGTAAATGGGAGAAGTGGCGTGCAGGCAGTTGATTAGACGGCTAGGTAGACTAAACGAAAAGGCTATGCGGGTAGACTGATGAGTCGTACCTGTTCATGTACGTGCCCATCCTTCCTGATAGGTGGGACCTATGCAAACAGATAAAAAATGTGGCGGAGTTTTTTTTTGAGCACGTGAGTGGGAGACACAACATTCTTTGGTTAAGGAATACTCCCTCCGTTTAGGTGAGTATAAGTCACCTTATGAAAATAAGGTTTTCCCAAAACCTTTAGGCGTGGAGCATTAACTTCCTGCTCGATCCCCTCCCAGCCTCGTTAGCCAGCGTTCTCTTCCTCTGCTGCCGTGTTCTACCTTTCCATTTTTCCTCTTCTCAAGTGTGGAACGATCTGCATGCCATCCTTGATGCACCAGAACGACCACTGCATGCATCTCGGCAGGGCGTTGATTGGGCATGCACGGGAATTTGGTTCTGCTCGCAATATGGATGATACCTGAACGATGAACTGAACATGCATGCTAGCACGAGAGACCTATTTCTGCTATACAATACTGGAGTACTCATGTTCCTACTACTACTACTACTACTACTACTACTACTACTACTAGTAGTAGTAGTAGTAGTACAACTGTGGTACACTTGATGGTCAAAATACTATTCATCTGGTCCTCACAGTGAAGTGACAACACCCTGCGCCTAACACTAGTCCAGGCGGCGTGTTCGAGTTACCAAACTCAGCCTCACCCTGTGCACTGTGCAGTCTGTCACCGCCGCTATACAACACATTGGCGCCTCGCCTCGTCTCCCTCTCCGCTCCCATAGCATCACTCCATCTCCATCTCCTTCTCCTTCTCCGTCTCCGTCTCCATCTCACTGTGCCCCCGTGTACCGTCACCTCACTCGCCTCCCCCAGTACCACTATTCCCTCGCTAGCCGCTCCAGCACTGACATCCCGATCCCCCGTAAATCAAGCCCCCTTCCAAACTCCACCATGGCCAAACGCGAACCGCGCAGCATCCATATGAGCCGCGATTGGAGCAATCTCCCCAGTGACATCCTCGACCTCTGTTGTTCGTGTATGGATATGTTGAGCGCCCTGCGGCTGGCTGCATGCTCGAGGAACATGCACACGGCCATCGTCGAAGCGAGGCCTAAGCTTTTCAAGACACCCTGCTTGCTGCTATCTGGTCTTGCGAGATTGGCTCACCATGATACAGAGGCGTGCATGATGCCCCTCGACTTCAATCCGATCTCCATTAGCCGAAACTTCTTTGCAGGTATGTAGTGGGTCGCCGTAAATCATTTCCCTCAACATCGATCCGATCACCATCTCCCGAAACTTCTTGGCAGGTATGTACTGGGTCGGCATGAACTCCCACTGGATGGCTGCCTTCAGAGAAGACGGTAAAAAGTTGGTGCTCGTGAACTTCCAGACCTCCCATGAGATTATCCTTCCTCCGTTGGATTATATAGAGTATTACCATCGTGGTCCAAGTCATCTAGATTACTACTTCAGTTGGACGGACCTTGTTTTGCAGAAGATTGTAGAAACATTCACCACACTGTTGGTTTCATCTAACCATACATTAGGGAAGTAAATGTGCATATGGAGAACTCTATATTTGGAAGTAGTGAAATCCTGCAATGCTTACCATGTGTACATACCTATATTCGCCCTTCAGCAATCAATGGCTAGAATAATATCCTGACAAAAGTTTTGCCCACAGAACATGAGTATATAACAATGCATGGTCTGTTAGTTACCTTGAAGAATTTGTTTGTGAGGACAAAACATGATTACATAACATGCATGACATGGTAGTTTCCTGTGAAGAATCGATTGCGAGATAACATGAGTATAACCATGCATGGCACTTCTATATTTTCGAACCCAGTATACATTTCCCTGTATTTTCCTCCCAGTTCCAACAGGGACATATCAATGCTGTTTCTTGCATTATCCTACTCATACTCTGAACAATGTTGATCTTACATTAACAATGCCTGTCCTTTTTGATATGATGAAGTGTCCCTACAGTTACTGCCCTTTGTAATCACACCACCTTTGCCAAAAATAGGGAAGCACAACTGGTTCCTCGCTCGATCAGACGATGGCAAAAGACTGATGATCATTCGGACACATGAGCCGGAAAAGTTATATTGCAAAAACCCCACTGTATACAAGCACCGTGTAATACGTGAGTATCCGGATAGTGGACGTTACGTCTACGAGCAGGATACTAGCTTGTTGGGGCCTTTAGGATTTTTTAGTTGGAGGCGGGTAAACAGCCTTGGTTCACACTCTCTGTTTCTCGGACTCAATTATCCGATTAACCAGGAGATCACCGTTGGCAAGGACCTTGATGGCAGAGAGGCTCTGTTTGCTATGGAAAACTATGTCTACACGGCGAGCCCTAGGAGTTCGGGAGCAAACTCCCCTGATTGTCAACGATACAGCCTGCAGCCAAAAGAAGGTGAGAATGACAAAGGCATCCGGATTAACTTTTATCCTTGGATGTCTCAATTACGATAGGCAGTGATGTGGTTCAAGCCTTTAGGTTGATAGGTAATTGGGCTGTTGCATCGGAAGGGTGGAGTACTGGTGTCTCCGGATCACTGGTCGCTGAAGCGGGGCTGCAAATTATGATGGTGTTGGATCATCTCTTCAAATGACTTTGTTGTCTTTGCTGCTGGTTCTGGATGGGTAGTTCTTTCTTTTGTTATGCATATTCCTTGTCATTTGGTCATCCTCATCTATGTCACTCTTACTATGTAATAGTTGCTTCTGTTTAGAATGTCATTCTCGTCTAGATCACGAGAGTCTGAGCGCTGCAGATGGGTGCGTTTTGGTGGTGTAGCAAGACTTCTTATGAACTATCATGGCTTGATGTTTATGTCAGTAGTAGTCACTAGTCAGTGTTTGAATGTTGTATATATCGTTGTTTCGAACTGTTTATTGTCTTGAACTACTGGTGGGATAAATGAGGGCATCACCATTCTCCAGTGTTCAGAGTATATCTCCTTTTTTCAAGTTATATAATTTGAGCTCAGTGTCTTTTCGATGATGTACACTTGTTTGGGCCAGTAAGGTGTCGTTGAATATGGGCCGAGTAGTAACACAATGCCAAACATGTCAATTATGACTCTCAGGCCGGGCTCTCTAAAGATCCTGAAAAAAGGCCGGGCTCTCCAAAAAAGAAAGAATAAGGACTCTTAGGCCGACATGTGGGCGCCACCGGCGTTTTCGTGCGCTTGCGCGCCGAGAGCATATTGGCGTGTGCTCGAAATTCATGCTACCTTTCCATCCCCAGTATCTCGCCCCTCCCCCACCTCTGGAATCTCGATTCCTACTCCAGTTCCCCCAAATCCCCCTCCTGTACTCCCTGTACTCAAGCACACTATCATGTCACCGGTCAACGCGGATATCCGAGCCGGAGATCCTGAGGTCCGTCCTGCCTTCGGTCGCTGCGTGCTGTCGCTCAACAGTGGCATGGTGGCGCTTGACGACCAGTTTACCGACAAAGTGCTGATGGTAACCATCAATGGAGACCGGCCTCCCGTCTCGCCGGATGACCTTGTCAAAGCTCTTGGCATTGCGCACGACATCCAAATAAGTGACTTGCTCGTCGAAGTCTGTCCGCCACCGGCTGATTTCTTTGTCAGGTTCCGGACAACTTTCGACTGCAGTCATGTATTCGAATCTTCCCGGCGTTTGTTCTGCAATGGCGCGCTGGTGAGCTTTGATCGGTGGCACCCAGGATGGGGCTCGGTGCCCTCTGAGCTTGAGTTTTTAACAAAGCTTACCTTCCACGGCATGCCTCGACGTGCTTGGAACAGTGAGTCCATGAACGAGCTTATCAACGACCTTGGAGGTGAGCTCGTAAGTATGTTTGTTCCTCCAGACAGCTGGGCTCTGACGGTTATGGCATGGATGAAGAAGTCGTCCACCATACCGAAAGTGATTGGTGTTGAGATACCGGTGCAGGAACCGGGGTTGTACTATTCATCGCCACCAAGGCTGCCGCGGACCACATTAGGGATGTACCTGTATCGAGTGTTCGTGCATGTCGAAGAAGTGGTCAATCCATCAATCGAAGTCCTGCCACCGCCGCTGGTGCCAGGTTCAGTCAACGACGTCCATTGCAGGATTCAACGTCAGACTTTCCCTGTGTTGCTCTGAACGATGGATGGCACAGGGCCTAATCCATCGCGCGGCAGAGGCCACTTCTTCTTTGGGAGAAGAGGCAGGGCTGGCTGCCTGGATGTGCTCTAATTTGAGGTAACAACTGAATCTTCTCAGATACTAGTTAAATCCGAGCTATGGGTGTGAAGCACTGATATGCCAGCACATTTGATTGTGACATGTTCTAATTTTGTACCTAAACTTTTTTTAGAAAGGGCTGTACGTCAACTTAATGTGCTAGCAGAACTTATTGTGTTGTCTGTCTGTTTTCTTTGCACAACATTCAAGATATTTCCCCATCATTGATAAAGACGATGAACCATTATGTATGACTTTGCTGGTTTCAACATAGCCCTTCCCGTAGCGATCCACTGCTTCCATCCTGATTGTGCCGCCTGCGTGAAATTTTTGTAAGCATCAGCAATGCATATGGCTGAAAGATGTATTTACGAGCATCGACCGATGGGTCTCTCTCTCTCTCCCTCTCTCTCTCTCCCTCACACACAAACGCACACACATGCGCACACGCACAAGTGGGACCCGTTGAATTATTTATTTGCTCGTGACAGCTTTTAATTAGGTTCCACTGTAATCTAACTTTTTTCTTAAGTTATTAATTGAGCTGAGTGACTTCAAAAAGTTGTACAGAAGCCTTGTTTGGGCCTTTCCGGTGTCGCTGAATGTGGGCTGAGTAACCATGTTAGGTTGTACTGTACTACACAGGCCTTTTTTTCAACATCCGCAATGCAACTGGCCCAACAATTGTACACAATATCCGGGTCAACTTGTTATTCTCCGCCCCGCTGGGCTGCAAACTTTCCTAGGAGGTATGCATTAGGCTTAATAAGAAAATTGACTTTAAGAAATAATAAATGGGATGTAATTATAATAACTAGACAATTACTATGCACCAAACACGTAATTAGTTTGAAATATATATTATTTTTGGAATTTGAAAATTTTAATTTCATTACTTGTTGCGCGCGCAATATTTCATTGGATTTTAACGTAATATAACTTTATTTTCAAATTATATTTAACCTGACTAGAAATTTTAGATAAAAATATTTTGGATCCCATCAAAATGTGGGAATTTGTTTTGAATTCTGTTTGAAATTATTAATTGTTGTCCTAGCTAGAAGTTGGGCTGTACTTTTAACAAACTATAAATGGGCTGTAGTAAATTCCATTAGAATTAAAAAATGGGCTGTACATTCTTACAAATCGCAAATGGGCTATATGTTCTCTGCTAAATCCGAGCTGTGGGCCTACTAAGTTGACGCGTACCAAGGGCTTTGTCAACTTAGTCAATATAAACGATTCTAGCTGCAGTGATCGTACGATGTCCATCCAACGGCCGTAGTGCTTCTTCAACCTCTGGTCTTCTAGCTCCAGTCGCCCAAAGAAGCGCTAGTCGTGTCGCGTGCTCCTGCCTCGCATGGCCGGCTGTGATGCCGCGGAGGCCTCACCGCCCCGTACTACTCCCACCGCTGGCTAGGCCATCCCTCTACTCACCCACACCCCCTATTATTCTGCGGCGACGGCAGCCTCACACCGCAGCCGAACCAGTGAACCCTCGTACTCCTCTCTGCGCGCGCTTCCGCTGCCGTGTCTTCCCCGGCTCCACGTCGTCCCCTTCCCAGGCCTCGCCGTCGTCCAGACCACCGCCCTAGTGCTCTCGGCACGGCGTGGTCAACGTGGTCAACGACCGACTTCCATCAGAAGAGTACTGTACGTGGAGAGGCTGACAGCTGGGTCCAGGAGGCCGCAAGGAAGTGCCTCCTTATTGAGTGAAAAATAATTATTCCTCCACCTGACAGCAGGGACCCACCCAACGGGCCACCTTATTTCACGAAAAAATGTTTCCCCCTGACTGCTGGGACCCACCGGACGGGCCAACGTCTTTCACGAAAAAAACGTTCCCCCCGCTGTCAGCTCGGACCCACCGGAAGTGCCTCCTTATTACGCACAAAAAAATGAATACTCCCCCTGCTAGCTAGGACCCACCATGGTGGGAGGCTGACTTGTGGGCCTACTAAGTTGACTGGGATGGGGGCCTTTGTCAACTTTAGTCAATATGAACAATTCTAGCTCCAGTGACCGTACGATGTCCATGCAACGACCGTAGTGCTTCTTCAACCTCTGGTCTTCTTGCTCCAGCCGCCCAAAGCAGCGCCGGTCGTGCCGCATGCTCCTGCCTCTCGTGGCCGGCTGTGCCGCTGCGGAGGCCTCACCGCCCCTACTATTCCCACCGCTGGCCAGGCCCTGCGGCGATGGCAGCCTCACACCGCAGCCGAACCAGTGAACCCTCGTACTCCTCTCCGCGCGGGCTTCCGCTGCTGCGTCTTCCCCGGCTCCCCATCGTCCCCTTCCTAGGCCTCGCTGTCGTCCACCGCCCTGGTGCTCTTGGCGCGGCATGGTCAACGTGGTCAAGGAACGACTTCCATCGGACGTGGACTGTACGTGGAGAGGCTGGCAGCTGGGTCCACGGCTGCAGCAAGGAAGTGCCTCCTTATTACATGGAAAATAATGATTCCTCCACCTGACAGCTGGGGCCCACCGGACAGGCCATTGTATTTCGTGAAAAAATGTTTCCCCATGATTGCTGGGACCCACCAGCTACATCTTCGCACGCAAGGAAGTGCGTTCGGGTAAAAAATGATTCGCCCCTGACTACTGGGACCCACCAGCTACATCTTCATAGGCAAGGAAGTGCCTGACAGTCGGGACCCACCTGGTCGAAGCGTATGTAGCGTTGTCATTCTGGTAGCGAATGTGTACGTACATATATACTGGTGGATGTAGAGGCGCGCACGTGTCGTAGTAGAGGCGCGTACGTGTCGTAGTAGAGGCGCACACGTAGCATGTACACGTACATACAACGGCTAGGGTGCAAGAAAGAAAATATGGCCACGTATGTGTACATACGGGCAGGGTCTCGAACGCCTAATCGCGCATACGTACGGCCAGGGATTGTGTACATGGCTGGGTCGGAATGGAGAAACAGTGTCGTCGTCATGTTCATGGGGAGGCAACGGAATGCGTCGTGTTCGTGGGGAGGCAACAGAATGCGTCGTGTTCATCGGGAGGCAACGGAACGCGTGGGAGCCAACCGGCTGCGTCAGAACGGAATGCGTGGTCGTGTTCATCGGGAGGGCTTGGATGGAACAGGCAATGGAAACGAGGCCTAGCGTACTGCACAATGGAGGAAACGGACCTTCTACGTTCAGAACGGGGTCCTGTTGATCGGGAGGGGTCTAGCATACCGCAAAACGGAGGAAACAGACCTCCTACGGTCGAAACGGGGGCCCTGTTGATCGGGAGGGGTGTGGCGTACCGCAAAACGGACGAAACGGACCTCCTACGGTCAAAACGGGGTCCTGTTGATCGGGAGGGGTGTAGCGTACCAAAAAACGGACGAAACCTACTTGTGTTGGAGCACTACGGTCGAAACGGGGGTACTGTTCATTGGGAGGGGTGTGGCGTACCGCAAAACGGGACTCCACGGGATACTATTCATCTCCACCGTCGACCTCCTCCAGCCTCCACGGGCTACCGTTGACCTCCTCCAGCCTCCACGGGCTCCTATTCATCCAGCCTCCACCGCGCACTACTCCACCAGCTACTGTTCAACCACCCCTCCACGGGCACCCCTCCACTGTCTACTGTTCATCCAGCCCTCCACACCACGTGGTCCTGTTCAACCACCCCTCCACGGGCACCCCTCCATCGTCTATTGTTCATCCAGCCCTCCACCACACCACGGGGTCCTGTTCATCCAGAGGCAACACCACCGCTCACTGTTCATCCACCCCCCCGCAAGGCTCACTATTCATCTAATCGATTGGCTTCAGTTAGCAGCAGTAGCAAAGGAATCGCTCGACCGGGTTCAGTTAACAGCCATCGATCGATCGCTCGGGTTTAGTAACGCGTAGCCTGTAGTGCAATCACTCGGGTTCAGTTAGAGCCCAACGCCTCGCTCGGGTTCAGTTAGAGCCAACGCCTCGCACACACGCGCGTATGTGTACGAGAGAAACGCGCATCGCTCGGCCCCCGACCTCCCACCGTAACCGGGAACTCCCCGAAATTTTCCTCCCCCTCGCTTCTAGCACGGTTTTTCCGTCATGGACGGCCCAAAGAATGTCATGCCGCTGCGTCTCTGGCCCGCCCAGGACGAGAAGCCCATTTTCTGTCATGATTTTTTGTCATAGAAGTAGGAGCCCACACATCTATGATGATACCGGGTTTTGTCACAATTATCATCATAGAAGTGTCATATGTATGATAGCAAAAAAATTTCGTTCGGCCCAAAATGTCACGGATGTGTCTTTTTTTGTAGTGTCCATTCCTCCGAGGGCTTCTGGAATAATATGGCCTCCAGCTACACAACTTTACTCTAGCCTCCATCCTGCACATTGCGGGTTACGTCGCTTGATGCGAACTATTCCTGGGTTGTGAGGCCCATTTTGAACTGTGGAGAAGGTTATTCTGCCTTGTCCCATGTAACCACGAGGGATCAATATTTAAAGTGGGCGGAGCCAAAATATGGCGCATTGCCGAGATCGGATACCTATCCGGTACACTGAAGAAAGCTTCTGAAGAGTGGACTTCTGAGTGGTTCTACATCGAGGACGTCGTACTTCTAGACCCAGTTTGGAGGGGTCTTCCTGAGTTCACAAGTGCTCCTTTAAAGAAACACCACAGCTGGCGCCCTCGGAGCCTCGAGGAAGAAGATAGTGCGGAGGTTCGCCAACTCCTGAGCAAGATAAGGACGCTCGCCCAGTCGGGATACATGATAGTCGAAGTAATGGCGTCCTCCATAGTGCGGGGGGTCCAGCCACTCCAATACAGAGGACTTCCCATGTTGCACTACAATGGGGAAGATGACGCCTCCCGCTGCGGCAGGAAAGGTCCAGACACCCCTTCCGCCCTGGCCAAAATACTGGTCGAACTGTTCAAAGGGGAGGAAGAGGAGTTCTTGCGCATCAAGCACAGGGAAAGATACTCTATGTATAATCCTCCTAGTTGGGTAATCGCCCAACTCCTCTGCTCTACTCATTCTACTCCCTGAGCTATGTTCAACGAACATTAACCCATCCATTTATAACAGCACCGGTGAAAGACTTCCGAGGGGCTTTACAGCCCCACCCCGCAGCCCGAGGGCCACAATCGGGACCTTGACCCCGGATCCGAGGAGGATCCGGATATATTCGTGGTGCTCGATAATGGGGTGTTTTACCAAACGAGCTATGACAACACATAAGTGGCCATCATCGCTGATTATCCTGGTCTTCTCCCCGCTTCACATGTAAGTAATCCGGAGATACCTTGTCCAAGAGAGTTTTCTCATTCTTCCTCACCCACCACACTGTCATGTGCTCAAAAGGGGAGGTGTTCGACGTGCCATGCTGCCCTAGGGGCATCTCCAAAGGGAGCAGCCCCCATGCCAGGCAGGCCTTCGAAGAGGAAGGCAAACAAAGATACGGTCGAGCTTTCATCGAATAGGTATGGGTTCACTACTATGTTCTTTAGCAGTCGCGTCCAACTGTGACTCCTATGTTCGTGTTGTATCAGAAAAAAGGTTCGACGGACTGTGTCCGGGGACCCGGCCAGCCGTATTCCCAATAGCCAAGATTCGGTCCCAGCCGAGGAGACGGGGCCCAACATGGGAGTGGAGCCAGACTGTCCTTTTGCTGAGGGCTCGGAAGATATGTCCGTCACCAACTCGGAAGTGGAGAGCGCCATGAATCATCAGCGCCAGAGGGACATTCTATGAAATCCCCGCTTCTCAAAAGAGGCGTTCGGCGCCTTCAGCTCGGCTGATGCATACATCCGGGCTGCTCGAGATGGTCTTAATAGAGCCTCAGAGCAGCATTTAAAAGATGTGCATGTATGTTTACCTTGTCCGAATTTGATAACCATGTGCCAGCAGCCCCCGAGATTGAAGTAGTTGGTACAAATGATTTAAGGGATCGTTGTATAACCAAGTTCTTATGGAGATGAATGACCTGCTAGCCCAAAAGCTGGAAAAGTTCCAGACGCAGCTAACTGCTGCTAGCACCGAACTGGAAAAGTTCAACAAGGCGTCCTCTGGTAATATTTCCCTCCATCAAGAAACAATAATTATATGCCAGCTGTGCTGATACTGTTGCTTGTCTCATAACAGGGTCGTCGGACCAACTGGAAGAGAAACTGAAGGCCGCTCAAACGGGCGAGAAAGAGGCAAAAAGACTACATGCCGCGGGCGAGCGCATTTTGACCTGAGTCAGAGAGGAGAAAAACAAACTCCAGGATTCCAACACCCGGCTGGGCGAGGAACTGAAAGATGTGCGGGCCCACCTGGCCGACTCCGTGAAGGAGAATAAAAGGCTGCGAGGCGGCATATTCAGTATGTGGCCGAACTTACCTTATAATAGTTCGGAGATGAAAGGAACTGATATAGTTATGTTTGTAGGTATGCTGACATGCCGTCCCAAAGAGGAAATGTCTGGATTGTCGAACGATCTGCTGCAAGGGCTATCGCAAATGCACGAGCAAGCTCGGCAGGCAATGCGGAGTGTTGCCTAGGCCTTATGGCCATCCGTCTCCCCTCCAGGAAGTATGGAGGAGCTTGTGGAGCTATTCAAGGGAGCGCGACGACGTATCCGATTATGGAAAATATCGACCTGCCGGGAGGGTGCATGTGAGGCCTGGGCCATGGTGAAAACACGGTATACTAAGCTTGATCCGAATTACATGCCCCAGGTCAGACCTTTAGGGTCAGATGGGAAGGAAGTGCCCATTAATTTGGTATATGACCAAGTAGCAGTAGCTGCCAAATATTCCGAACAGGATTGTAAGTTAGACAACCTGTTGGATGGTATAGAGGAGGAAATTTGCAAGTCTGAGTGACTATGTACTTTCCTTGATATATGTAACTCCTAGCTGAATTGTAAAACGATTGTCATGGCAGACCTTTTCGCTTCAACATCGGGACCCGAGGGTGCGGAGTGTTTCCGAATACCAGTGCGGCCGAATTGACCGAGGTATGCATGGAAACCAGGCATTGGGGTCATAGTTGCTTGAACAGACAAGTTGTATCCGGCTAGTTATGTTATATTACATTAAAGTTTTAAGAAACATCTTCCAGAGAGAATAGTTTCGTTAAGGGTTCCTTTCCCTGGGTGTGCATGCGTTAATGTGCATGTACGAATTGTGATTGAAAAATCGCAGTATGTGTAACTTCTGGGGGTTCACAATGGAGTGAATGCGAAAAAACATCTTTAACCCACTGACCAAATATTCCCTTAAGAACGCTAGCTTTCGGCTTCACCCAGTCTGAGGTACACATCCGGATGACCCGACAGTAACATTCGCAGAGGTGCTCCCTTTATGCCCTAGCCGAACTAACATGAACGTAGGGCATAAGCATAGGAGCCAGGTAACCCAGCTTGGCCAAAACTTAAGTCATATCGATGCATATGATGGTGAAGAAAGGTACATATGGGAAAACCCATATGTAATGGGCATGATGCTCGGGGAATAATAGCAAGCTTCGGTACAAGAAGCCCCCAGGTATAATGGATGTACATATTTGAAGATGTGTGCGTCAGGGGTGCGCGGTCTAACTGCACGAAAGCTTTAACACTAAAGAGAAAAAACGAAAAGAGAGAAAAGGTGAAGGAGGCAGCAGGGGGAAGGGGACGAACAAAGAGTTCGGCTCTAGGCGTAGAACCTTCGGAGTCTGGCTGCGTTCCAGGGATTCGGCTCCAGGCGATTGTCTGACGCATTACGCAGGCGGTACGCTCTTCAGGTAAGAACTTCATCGATGATGAAGGGACCCTCCCACTTGGGCTTGAGTTTGTCCTTTTTCTTCTCCGACAGGCATAGAACAAGTTCGCCAATGTTATAAGTCTTGGCCCGCACTTCTCTACTTTGATACCTGCGAGCCTGCCATTGATAAAATGCGGAATGCGCTTTTGCGACGTCGCGCTCTTCCTCCAGGACATCTAAGCTGTCCTGCCGATCAAGCTCGGCCTCTCTCTCTCTCTCTCTCTCTCTCTCTTCGTACATGCGCACTTGTAACACCCCGGATGTAACTTTCCCTATTTGTACTCCAACTCTTGCCGTTTCCGGCGTTAAGTTATATTTATTTCCTCGGGTTCGGGTTTTCGTCTCCGTGTGTTGTTGTCGTTGTCATGCATCTCATATCATGTCATCATGTGCATTGCATCTGCATACGTGTTCGTCTCATGCATTCGAGCTTTTTCCCCGTTGTCTGTTTTGCAGTCCGGCGCTTCGTTCTCCTCCGGTGGTCATTTCTAGATTTCTTTCGTGTGTGGGAATTAAACATTTCTGGATTGGACCGAGACTTGCCAAGCGGCCTTGGTTTACTACCGGTAGACCGCCTGTCAAGTTTCGTACCATTTGGACTTCGTTTGATACTCCAATGGTTAACCGAGGGACCGAAAAGGCCTCGTGTGTGTTGCAGCCCAACACCCCTCCAATTTGGCCCAAAACCCACATAACTCTGCTCCATCATCTAGAGCGTTCGATCACGATCGCGTGGCCAAAAACCACACCTTATTTGGACTCTCCTAGCTACCTCTATGCCTATATATAGACCCCCTCCTTCAAATTCGCGGTTCCACTCTTCCCCCTAACCCTAGATTCATCCACCGCCGCCGCCGGACATGTCCGTAGCGGACTGGCCAGCGTCCGCCCCGCTGCCGCCACGTGGCGCGTTGCCATTCGCCGTGCCGCCCGCCCCACTTCGCCAGCCGCCACCGGCCCGGGAGGCCCAGGAGGGGCCCGCAAGGCCCGTTGACCCGCGCCGCCGCCCGGGGCCTTCGTCCCCGCTGTCGGCCGCCCGCCGGAACTCTAGCTTCCGCCCGCCCGGAACTCCTCGCCGGCGGCCGCCGCTCCGCCGCGCCGGCGCCGCCTCGACCCGGCTCGTCCGCCCCGCGCGCCATCGCCGGCGCCGCCGCATTCGGCCGCCGCGCCCGCCACGGCCGACCCCAGAGTCCGCCGCCTCCTCCTCTCCCTCGGGTCCGGCCGGCGAGCCCCCCTCCTCCAGCGAGTTTATCCTCCGGCTGATGAACCTCGTGCTCCGTGCGATCCAGATCTGGATCGGGGTGAACAGTAAACCCTAGGTCGTTTTTTTTGTCAGTCCCGAAATTGCAGATCCATGTTGCCATGTTCGTCAGGCTGTAACTTTGCATCCGTAGCTCCGATTCATGCATATAGTATATAAAAATGTTCATCTCAGAGAGTACATCATTTCATTCCATTGCATCATTTTCATTTGAGCTCATCTTGGTGCCCGAAATGCTGTTAGAAGAGGGCTACTTGAGTTAATTGTCAGATCTGCTACTCCGTTTAGCACTTTTGTCATTTTTGCCATGATTATTGTGTGCACGATATGCCCATGTGCTCTACATATGTTTTCTTAAGGGTTTTGTCATCTTTCCGAAGGTGCAACCCATGTAATTTTAGGATGTGTGTGGTGACTTGTGAAAGCTTGCAAAGTGGTGCACTTGCTAATTCTGTTTTCAGGGACTTTGTAATTTCACTAAGTCCTGGAGCTGTTTATCTCATGATGCCTTATGTTCTTGTTGTTTCCTAGTGATCCGTGCCCCTTTTGAGGATGATCAGTAAGGGAGTTTTGTTAATATTGTAGTGCTCTACCCATCCATGTATTTGTTTGCAATTATGGAGCAACCTAGCTTGAGTCAATCGAGCTCTACTTTTGCTACTTTGTGAATCTGGGCAGATTGTCAACTTGTTTGCAATTTTGCCGATGTTGTTGTAGTTGATCCGTGCATGCTATGCTATTTTTCTTGCCATGTATAGCTTGAATTTTGTGCCTTCTTCATGGGTGTGTTCTTGTCTTGCAATGACTTGCACCGTAGTGAGTGCATCGAGCTCGTGAACATGCCTACTTGAGTTATATTTCAGCATGTGTCAGCGTGCTTGTCTGAAAGCTGATTATGTTTTTGCTATGTTCACATGCTTGCAATTGTATTTTCTGATCCCTTTTGGCTCAAGGTCACTAAGGGACTTTTGTTAAGTTCTTTGAGTAGCTCTATGCCATGCTTTACTTTGCCATGTTCAGGTCCTGTAGCATGTAGTTTTGTTGCTCCGAAGAGGGCTACCTGATCTGAAATTCCAGACAAGTGTTAATTTCACTAAGTCTGAGATATGTTTGCCATATGCATTTTTGCCATGCTTGTTTGAACCTGTTAATGGATGAATTGGCCATAGCTCAGTGCTAGACTTTTGTTAAGCATCTTGTGTGCATCCCTGCCATGTATTTTGTTGTCATGTTTGGCTGCTGTATCATGTTCATTTCGTTGCATTTAGATGCCTACTTGCTGTAAATCGCAGACCGGTGTCATTTTTGAATCGCTTGCCATTTCCAAACCGTAACTCCGATTCCGGCGTTCTTTATATTGTTTTCAAGCGATTTCATCTCATCTTTCCAGTGGAACACTTGGTTTTCCAAGTTGAGGCCAGGTTCATGCATTTCCTGTCATATCTTGCATTTTGCATCCCGCATCGCATCCCGCATAGCATATCATCATCGCATCGTCTTGTTTGGGTTCTTGCAAGTGGTTGATTGTATCCTTGTTGCTTCTTTGTCTTGTTTGGGTAGAGCCGGGAGACAAGTTCGCTAACGAGGAGCCCATTGAGTTTGCTTTTGAGGATCCAGTCAACTCTGACAACTGTGCAGGCAAGATGATCATACCCTCGAAATCACTACTATCTTTGCTATGCTAGTTTGCTCGCTCTTTTGCTATGCCATTGCTACGATGCCTACCACTTGCTTGCAAGCCTCCCAAATTGCCATGTCAAACCTCTAACCCTGCATTGTCCTAGCAAACCGTTGATTGGCTATGTTACCGCTTTGCTCAGCCCCTCTTATAGCGTTACTAGTTGCAGGTGAAGATTGGAGGCCGTTCCTTATTGGAATATTTATTTACTTGTTGGGATATCATTATATTTCCATGTTATCTTAATGCATCTATATACTTGGTAAAGGGTGGAAGGCTCGGCCTCTCGCCTAGTGTTTTGTTCCACTCTTGCCGCCCTAGTTTCCGTCATATCGGTGTTATGTTCCCGGATTTTGCGTTCCTTACGCGGTTGGGTTATAATGGGAACCCCTTGATATTTCGCCTTCATTAAAGCTTTTCCAGCAATGCACAACCTTGGTTTTACCATTCGCCACCTAGCCTTTTCTTTCCCTTGGGTTCTGCAGACTCAAGGGTCATCATTATTTTAACCCCCCCGGGCCAGTGCTCCTCTGAGTGTTGGTCCAAACTATCAGCCGCCGGTGGCTACCAGGGGCAACTCTAGGCTGGCCTACCGGAAGTTTAGACAATCTGAGTGTGCCTTGAGAAAGAGATATGTGCAGCTCCTATCGGGATTTGTCGGCATATTCGGGCGGTGTTGCTGGTCTTGTTTTAACCTGTCGAAGTGTCTTGAGTTACCGAGATACCGAGTCTGATCGGAACGTCTTGGGAGGAGGTCTATTCCTTCGTTGACCGTGAGAGCTTGTCATGGGCTAAGTTGGGACTCCCCTGCATGGATTGAACTTTCGAAAGCCGTGCCCGTGGTTATGGGCAGATGGGAATTTGTTAATGTCCGGTTGTAGATAACTTGAACCTTAATTAATTAAAATGAATCAACTGAGTGTGTTACCGTGACGGCCTCTTCTCGGCGGAGTCCGGGAAGTGGACACGGTGTTGGAGTAATGTTTGCGCAGGTTGCTCTCTAGTTTCACGCTCGCGCTTTGCCTCCTCTTCTCGCCCTCCTTTGCGGATAAGTTGGCCACCATATATGCTAGTCGCTTGCTGCAGCTCCACATATATTTACCTTGCCTTACCTATAAGCTTAAATAGTCTTGATCGCGAGGGTGCGATATTGCTGAGTCCCTGTGGCTCACAGATTACTATTACACCAGATGCAGGGCCTGATGATTCCGCTCCAGGAGACGCGTTTGAGCTCAAGTGGGAGTTCGACGAAGACTCTCAACGTTACTATGTTTCCTTTCCCGGTGATCAGTAGTGGTGCCCAGTTGGGGGTGATCGGGACAGTGTCGCATGTTGGGTTCTCTTTTATTTTGGCGCCGTAGTCGGGCCATGAGTGTTTGGATGATGTAATGTTATTAATGTACTTGATTGACGTGGCGAGTGTAAGCCAACTATGTTATCTCCCCTTTATTATTCATATTACATGGGATGTTGTGAAGATTGCCTAACTTGCGACATATGCCTTCAATGCGATTATGCCTCTAAGTCGTGGCTCGACACGTGGGAGATATAGTCGCATTGAGGGTGTTAAAAGTTGGTAATCAGAGCCTTCCCCGACCTTAGGAGCCCCATTGCTTGATCGTTTTTAGCGGCCGAGTTGTGTCTAGAAAAATGTTTTGAGTCATTTAGGAATTATATATCGAAGAGATTAGGTATTCTTTTTTACTTCCCAGTCTCCTCATCACTCTGGTAAGGCATCCTGACATAGAGTTTTGACTCTTCTCTTCTCAAATTTCACTAAAATTTTTTTTAGGATCACGCGGGTATCTTGGAATCGTTCTGATGGTTTTATGATGAGATCATTGTCTTGGTGCCTCCTGTCAGGGGCTTAGTGGAAGTGTCCCGGGGAGTTGAGCTCTGAGGTGTTGTCATCATAATTTTATCGTTGCAGTTCTGGAATACCTGAGTCTAGTACGCCGACATCGAAAATCTCTTTTATGCAGTTCGTTGGTGAGATAACCTCGACGCCACCCAGTACTGGGGCGGGAGTTCGGGAGTATCGCCATAACTTGTATAACGGATGCTTTTCGAAGGTTGAGGTAGATGGTTTCCGAAGGTTTCTTGGTTATGTGTTGAATGATGGATACAGCTGGATGTAGGATTTGCTAGATTTGGGTGAGATATTATGCTTCCCCTGTATCCCCAACACCTGATTGCATAACCGGAAAGGTTCGGAAGTTTCATAGGTGGGAATTCTTGTAGCTCTAGTTCTTCTTCCATGGATATTGGTTTGAGATTGGGATTTCTTACCGATTACTCGTTCTTGATCCGTACCTTGTTGATTTATTTCTCTACCTTAATTCTACGTGGCTTCTCAATTTATGGATATGTGACCATTTCAAAGAGGAATGCATTCGTTCATTTTGTTCGGATGTGAAGACTATATGTTGCAATTTTCATTCCGTTGGATTCAGCTTCAATAATTGTCTGTCAATGTGCTAATGGTGGGCAACCTCTTCAGGATGGCTCCTCCAACGCGCACGACTCCGAATCCTGATCCTCCACCACCTTCACCTCCTCCGGAGGCATGGCAAGCTGTGATGGCCGCAACCAATGCAAACACACAGTTGATCATGCAAATTCTTCAAGAGCGCAATCAAGGCAACCAAGGGAATCAAGGCAGCAATCAGAGTCACTTTGCTACACTCAACCAGTTCCTTGCTAACGGGCCAAAGACTTTCAGCAATTGTGTTGAGGCAACCGATGCTGACGATTGGCTTGTGGATCTGTGTAAGCATTTCGAGTGCAGTAACGTCAGGCCTGAGGAGTTTGTCAAGTTCGCTTCCTTCCAACTCAAAGGTCAAGCTGCAGAATGGTTCCAGCAGTACAAGGATTCCAGAGGTGGACGTGTTATCACTTGGGATGATTTCCGTCGAGATTTCCGAGCTCATCATATTCCCCACAGCGTGGTTAAAAGCAAGCGTGAGGAATTCCGCAATCTGAAGCAAGGCTCTTTGTCTGTCTATGACTACAACAAGTTGTTCCAGAAGCTCGCCCGCTTTGCCAAGCAGGACGTCCCTGATGAGAAGAGCATGATATACCAGTTCAGGGGTGGTCTCAGAGAAGAAATTCAGCTAGCTCTTGTTCTCTTCGAGCCCTTGAGATACGATGAGTTCTACAACATGGCACTGAAGCAAGAGGCTGCTCAGTTGAGGTGTGATGCTTCCAAGAAGCAAGTCAGAGATGTTACTCCTTCCTCTACTCAAGTGGCCAAGCAGCAGAAGTATTGGCTTCCTCCTCCTCCGTTCCGTCAGCCGTATCAGCAGAAGAGCAAAGGTGGCAGTGGTTCTTCCCACCCACACAACCCTGGCTTTCAGAACAAGACTTCGTCTCAAGCTCCTAGATCGAGTGCTTCGTATCACCATCCGGTTTCAGAGGTCACGCGCAACAAGTGCCAACAGAAGGGTCACGATGCCAACAAGTGTTTCAACCAGAGGCGTCTTCCTCCTCCTCCTCCTGTCAGATCGGCAAGTACAGCGGTGGTCAAGCATAACCCCAAGTACGCCAAGGTCAATATGGTGAATGCAGCTCAGGCAGAGGACTCGTCAGATGTGATCATGGGTAACCTTCCTGTTAATGATGTTCCTGCAAAATTTCTTTTTGACACGGGTGCATCGCATTTCTTTATCTCGAGACCTTTTGCATCTAAGCATGGGTGGTTTTCTCAAGTTATGCATAAGCCATTAGCAGTCGTCTCTCCGGGTAGATGCTTGCTTGCTAACTACGAAGTTCCGGATATTTCCATCTCGATGGGTGATTTCAAGTTTCTGGCTTCCCCAATGATCCTTGGTAACTCGGATATTGATCTTATTCTTGGAATGGATTGGCTTTCTAAGCACAGGGCTCAGCTTGATTGTGCAGCCAGGCAGATTCAATTGACTCATTCGTTTGAGGATGTAATTGTCTTTGCCGCTCGGGATAATACCATCCGTCTGTTTTCTCTTAATGAGAAGGGTGAACTCGATGCCATCTCGCAAATTCCAGTCATTTGCGAATATCAAGACGTCTTTCCAGAAGAGCTTCCAGGAATGCCTCCGCATCAGCTAGTTGAATTCGTTATTGATCTTGAGCCTGGCACGGAACCGGTGTGCAAACCTCCTTACAAGCTCGGACCTGAAGAGTTGAAGGAGCTGAAGAAGCAACTCGATATTCAAGAGAAAATGGGTCTTATCTGGCCTAGTTCTTCTCCGTGGGGTTGTGGTGTTCTTTTTGTGAAGAAGAAGGATGGAATGGACCGACTTTGTGTTGATTACCGTCCAGTGAATAAGAAGACCATCAAGAACAAATACCCACTTCCCAACATCAACGAGCTGTTCGAATAACTCAAAGGTGCCCAAGTATTCTCCAAGCTTGATCTCCGTATGGGTTATCATCAGATTCGAATCCGTGAGCAAGATATTCCCAAGACAGCTTTTAGAACAAGTTTTGGTTCATATGAATACACTGTCATGTCTTTTGGTCTCGTCAATGCTCCTCCGACGTTCTCTCACATGATGAACTTCATCTTCAACGCCTACACCAATGACTTCGTTTTGGTCTATCTCAACGACATTCTGGTTTTCTCCAAGAACAAGGAAGATCATGCCAAGCACTTGCGTTTGATTCTCGATAAGCTCAGGGAACACAAGTTCTACGCCAAGTTCTCCAAGTGTGAATTTTGGGTCGATGAGGTTCTTTATCTTGGTCATATCATCTCTGCCATGGGCATTGCCGTGAATCCTGAGAAGGTATCTGCAATTGTGAATTGGGAACCTCCTCAAAACGTGAAGCAACTCCGCAGCTTTCTTGGTCTCGCAAGCTATTGTCGAAGATTCGTTGAAAACTTTTCTAAGATCGCGAAGCCTCTCTCTAATCTACTTCAAAAGCACGTCAAGTACGTTTGGTCTCCGGAGTGTGATATTGCTTTCAACACTTTGAAAGAAAAATTGATCACTGCTCCAGTTCTGACTCCGCCTGATGAATCCAAGCCGTACGAGGTCTTTTGTGATGCCTCTCTCCAAGGTCTTGGCGCAGTATTGATGCAAGAGAAGAAAGTTGTTGCTTATACCTCTCGCCAGTTGAAGCCTAATGAGAATAACTACCCCACTCATGATCTCGAGTTGGCGGCAGTTGTGCATGCTCTTTTGACTTGGAGACATCTTCTATTGGGTAGAAAAGTGGACATTTTCACTGATCACAAGAGTCTCAAGTACATCTTCACTCAGCCTAATATCAACCTCAGGCAAACTCGATGGGTCAAAATGATTCAAGAGTATAATCCAAGTATCGAGTATACTCCAGGCAAGGCCAATGTGATTGCTGACGCTTTGAGCAGGAAAGCTTACTGCAACAGTCTAATTCTCAAGCCTTATCAACCCGAGCTTTGTGAAGCTTTCCGCAAACTTAATCTGCAAGTTGTTCCTCAAGGTTTCCTCGCCAACCTTCTAGTCTCTCCTACCTTGGACGACCAGATTTGCCAAGCCTAGCTTCTTGATGCTATGGTGAAAAAGGTGAAGATTGGGATTGCCAAGAGTCAGTCCAAGTACAAGTGCTTCCGCCTTGATGACAAGGACACTCTTTTCTTCGAGGATCGTATTGTTGTACCCAAAGGTGACCTTCATAAAGTGATCTTGAACGAGGCTCATAATTCTCTCCTCTCCATCCACCCTGGGAGCACGAAGATGGATCTGGACCTCAAGCAAGCTTATTGGTGGACTCGAATGAAGCGCGAGATTGCTCAATTCGTGAATGAATATGATGTCTGCAGAAGAGTGAAGGCAGAACACCAAAGGTCAGCTGGTCTCCTCCAACCTCTTGCGATTCCAGAATCGAAGTTTGACCACATTGAAATGGACTTCGTGACTGGGTTTCCAAAGTCCAAGCGTGGCAATGATGCTATATTCGTTGTCATCGATAAACTCACCAAAGTGGCTCATTTTCTGCCTATCAAAGAGTCGATCACTGCAGCTCAATTGGCGGAACTCTATACCTCTCGTATTGTCTCTCTGCACGGTATTCCACAAGTGATCTCTTCAGACCGTGGCAGCATCTTTACCTCGAAGTTTTGGGATTCTTTTTTCAGAAGGCCATGGGCACGAACATCCGCTTCAGCACAGCTTTCCATCCTCACACTAGCGGTCAAGTCGAGCGTGTGAACCAGATTCTTGAAGATATGCTCAGGGCTTGTGTGATCTCCTTCGGCATGAAGTGGGAGGATTGTCTTCCTTATGCTGAATTCTCCTACAACAACAGTTTTCAAGCAAGTTCGGGCAAGGCCCCATTTGAAATTCTGTATGGCAGGAAGTGTCGTACCCCTCTCAACTGGTCTGAAACCGGTGAACGTCAGCTTTTGGGTAATGACTTAATCAAAGAAGCAGAAGAAATGTGCAAAGTCATTCGTGATAACCTTAAAGCAGCCCAATCCCGCCAGAAGAGCTACTATGATAGTAAGCACCGTGATTTGGCTTTCGAGATCGGAGATCATGTTTACCTCCGCGTCTCTCCTATGAAAGGTACTCATCGCTTCGGTATCAAAGGGAAGCTTGCCCCTAGATACCTGGGACCTTTCAAGATTGTCAGCAAGAGAGGCAACCTCGCCTATCAACTCGAGCTTCCTTCAAATTTTGCAAATGTTCATGACGTGTTCCATGTCTCTCAGCTTCGAAAGTGCTTCAAGACTCCTGACCGCACCGTCAACTTCGAGGACATTGAGCTCCAAGAAGATCTCTCTTATCGTGAGCACCCAGTTGCTATTCTTGAAGAGACTGAACGCAAGACTCGCAACAAGTCAATCAAATTTCTCAAAGTAAAGTGGTCACACCATTCCGACCATGAAGCTACCTAGGAACGCGAGGATCACCTCCGTTCTGAGTACCCGGCGTTCTTTCAGTCCTAGATCTCGGGACGAGATCCTTTCATAGTGGTGGAGTGTTGAACACCCCGGATGTAACTTTCCCTATTTGTACTCCAACTCTTGCCGTTTCCGGCATTAAGTTATATTTATTTCCTCGAGTTCGGGTTTTCGTCTCCGTGTGTTGTTGTCGTCGTCATGCATCTCATATCATGTCATCATGTGCATTGCATCTGCATACATGTTCGTCTCACGCATTCGAGCTTTTTCCCCGTTGTCCGTTTTGCATTCCGGCGCTTCGTTCTCCTCCGGTGGTCATTTCTAGCTTTCTTTCGTGTGTGGGGATTAAACATTTCCGGATTGGACCGAGACTTGCCAAGCGGCCTTGCTTTACTACCGGTAGACCGCCTGTCAAGTTTCGTACCATTTGGACTTCGTTTGATACTCCAACGGTTAACCGAGGGACCGAAAAGGCCTCGTGTGTGTTGCAGCCCATCACCCCTCCAATTTGGCCCAAAACCCACCTAACTCTGCTCCATCATCTAGAGCATTCGATCACGATCGCATGGCTGAAAACCGCACCTCATTTGGACTCTCCTAGCTCCCTCTATGCCTATATATAGACCCCCTCCTTCAAATTCGCGGTTCCACTCTACCCCCTAACCCTAGATCCATCCACCGCTGCCGCCGGACGTGTCCGGAGCGGACCGGACAGCGTCCGCCCCGCCGCCGCCACATGGCGCGTTGCCATTCGCCGCGCCGCCCGCCCCACTTCGCCAGCCGCCGCCGGCCCGGGAGGCCCAGGAGGGGCCCCCGAGGCCCGTTGACCCGCGTCGCCGCCCGGGGCCTTCGTCCCCGCTGCAGGCCGCCCGCCGGAACTCCAGCCGCCGCCCTCCCGGAGCTCCTCGCCGGCGGCCGCCGCTCCGCCGCGCCGGCGCCGCCTTGACCCGGCCCGGCCGCCCCGCACGCCATCGCCGGCGCCGCCGCATCCGGCCGCCGCGCCCGCCACCGCCGACCCCGGAGTCCGCCGCCTCCTCCTCTCCCTCGGGTTCGGCCGGCGAGCCCCCCCTCCTTCGGCGAGTTTCTCCTCCGGCCGACGAACCTTGTGCTCCGTGCGATCCAGATCTGGATTGGGGTGAACAGTAAACCCTAGGTCGTTTTTTTGTCTGTCCCGAAATTGCAGATCCATGTTGCCATGTTCGTCAGGCTGTAACTTTGCATCCGTAGCTCCACTTCATGCATATAGCATATAAAAATGTTCATCTCAGAGAGTACATCATTTCATTCTATTGCATCATTTTCATTTGAGCTCATCTTGATGCCCAAAATGCTGTTAGAAGAGGGCTACTTGAGTTAATTGTCAGATCTGCTACTCCGTTTAGCACTTTTGTCATTTTTGCCATGATTATTGTGTGCATGATATGCCCGTGTGCTCTACATATGTTTTGTTAAGGGTTTTGTCATCTTTCCAAAGGTGCAACCCATGTATTTTTAGGATGTGTGTGGTAACTTGTGCAAGCTTGCAAAGTGATGCACTTGCTAATTCTGTTTTCAGGGACTTAGTAATTTCACTAAGTCTTGGAGCTGTTTATCTCATGATGCCTTATGTTCTTGTTGTTTCCTAGTGATCCGTGCCTCTTTTGAGGATGATCAGTAAGGGAGTTTTGTTAATATTGTAGTGCTATACCCATCCATGTCTTTGTTTGCAATTATGGAGCAACCTAGCTTGAGTCAATCGAGCTCTACTTTTGCTACTTTGTGAATCTGGGCAGATTGTCAACTTGTTTGCAATTTTGCCGATGTTGTTGTAGTTGATCCGTGCATGCTATGCTATTGTTATTGCGATGTATAGCTTGAATTTTGTGCCTTCTTCATGGGTGTGTGCTTGTCTTGCCATGACTTGCACCGTAGTGAGTGCATCGAGCTCGTGAACATGCCTACTTGAGTTATATTTCAGCATGTGTCAGTTTTCACCAAGTCAGAAAGCTGATTATGTTTTTGCTATGTTCACATGCTTGCAATTGTATTTTCTGATCCCTTTTGGCTGAAGGTCACTAAGGGACTTTTGCTAATCTCTTTAAGTAGCTCCATTCCATGCTTTTCTTTGCTATGTTAAGGTCTTGTAGCATGTAGTTTTGTTGCTCCGAAGAGAGCTACCTGATCTGAAATTCCAGACAAGTGTTATTTTCACTAAGTCTGAGATATGTTTGCCATATGCATATTTGCCATGCTTGTTTTAACCTGTTAATGGATGAATTGGCCATAGCTCAGTGCTAGACTTTTGTTAAGCATCTTGTGTGCATCCCTGACATGTATTTTGTTGTCATGTTTGGTTGCTGTATCATGTTCATTTCGTTGCATTTAGATGCCTACTTGCTGTAAATCGCAGACCGGTGTCATTTTTGAATCGCTTGCCATTTCCAAACCGTAACTCCGATTCCGGCGTTCTTTATATCATTTCCAAGCGATTTCATCTCATCTTTCCAGTGGAACACTTGGTTTTCCAATTTGAGGCCAGGTTCGTGCATTTCCTGTCATATCTTGCATTTTGCATCCCGCATCGCATCCCACATAGCATATCATCATCGCATCGTCTTGTTTGGGTTCTTGCACGTGGTTGATTGTATCCTTGTTGCTTGTTTGTCTTGTTTGGGTAGAGCCGGGAGACAAGTTCGCTAACGAGGAGCCCGTTGAGTTTGGTTTTGAGGATCCAGTCAACTCTGACAACTGTGCAGGCAAGATGATCATACCCTCGAAATCACTACTATCTTTGCTATGCTAGTTTGCTCGCTCTTTTGCTATGCCATTGCTACGATGCCTACCACTTGCTTGCAAGCCTCCCAAATTGCCATGTCAAACCTCTAACCCTGCATTGTCCTAGCAAACCGTTGATTGGCTATGTTACCGCTTTGCTCAGCCCCTCTTATAGCGTTACTAGTTGCAGGTGAAGATTGGAGGCCGTTCCTTATTGGAATATTTATTTACTTGTTGGGATATCATTATATTTCCATGTTATCTTAATGCATCTATATACTTGGTAAAGGGTGTAAGGCTCGGCCTCTCGCCTAGTGTTTTGTTCCACTCTTGCCGCCCTAGTTTCCGTCATATCGGTGTTATGTTCCCGGATTTTGCATTCCTTACGCGGTTGGGTTATAATGGGAACCCCTTGATATTTCGCCTTCATTAAAGCTTTTCCAGCAATGCCCAACCTTGGTTTTACCATTCGCCACCTAGCCTTTTCTTTCCCATGGGTTCTGCAGACTCAAGGGTCATCATTATTTTAACCCCCCCGGGCCAGTGCTCCTCTGAGTGTTGGTCCAAACTATCAGCCGCCGGTGGCTACCAGGGGCAACTCTAGGCTGGCCTACCGGAAGTTTAGACAATCTGAGTGTGCCTTGAGAAAGAGATATGTGCAGCTCCTATCGGGATTTGTCGGCATATTCGGGCGGTGTTGCTGGTCTTGTTTTAACCTGTCGAAGTGTCTTGAGTTACCGAGATACCGAGTCTGATCGGAACGTCTTGGGAGGAGGTCTATTCCTTCGTTGACCGTGAGAGCTTGTCATGGGCTAAGTTGGGACTCCCCTACAGAGATTGAACTTTCGAAAGCCGTGCCCGTGGTTATGGGCAGATGGGAATTTGTTAATGTCCGGTTGTAGATAACTTGAACCTTAATTAATTAAAATGAATCAACTGAGTGTGTTACCGTGACGGCCTCTTCTCGGCGGAGTCCGGGAAGTGGACACGGTGTTGGAGTAATGTTTGCGCAGGTTGCTCTCTAGTTTCACGCTCGTGCTTTGCCTCCTCTTCTCGCCCTCCTTTGCAGATAAGTTAGCCACCATATATGCTAGTCGCTTGCTGCAGCTCCACATATATTTACCTTGCCTTACCTATAAGCTTAAATAGTCTTGATCGCGAGGGTGCGAGATTGCTGAGTCCCTGTGGCTCACAGATTACTATTACACCAGATGCAGGGCCTGATGATTCCGCTCCAGGAGACGCGTTTGAGCTCAAGTGGGAGTTCAATGAAGACTCTCAACGTTACTATGTTTCCTTTCCCGATGATCAGTAGTGGTGCCCAGTTGGGGGTGATCGGGACAGTGTCGCATGTTGGGTTCTCTTTTATTTTGGCGCCGTAGTCGGGCCATGAGTGTTTGGATGATGTAATGTTATTAATGTACTTGATTGACGTGGCGAGTGCAAGCCAACTATGTTATCTCCCCTTTATTATTCATATTACATGGGATGTTGTGAAGATTGCCTAACTTGCGACATATGCCTTCAATGCGATTATGCCTCTAAGTCGTGCCTCGACACGTGGGAGATATAGTCGCATTGAGGGTGTTACAGCACTCGAGGTGAGTCATGAATAATGTCACAGGGTAACACTGCCTCTGCGTCGTACACCTTGAAGAAAGGTGTGTATCTGGTAGTGTGATTGGGCGTAGTCCGGAGCCCCCAGAGTACAGAGTCGAGCTCCTCAACCCAGTCCTTGTCTAATTCTTTCAAAGACCGCACTAGTCTAGGCTTGATGCTGCTCATAGTAAGACCATTGGCTCGTTTGACTTGACCATTTGTCTGCGGATGATAGACAAAGGCGTAATTGAGCTTGATGCCCAGATTAATGCACCAGGTTTTCACTTTGTCGGCTGTGAAGTTGGAGCCGTTATCAGTGATGATGCTGTGTGGAACACCATAACGGTGGACGACGCCGGATACGAATTCTATCACCGGCCCCGACTCGGCCGTTTTAACTGGTTTGGCCTCTATCCATTTAGTGAATTTATCCATCATAACCAGCAAATATTTTTTCTTATGGCTTCCTCCTTTAAGGGCTCCAACCATGTCTAGTCCCCAGACCACAAAAGGCCAAGTGATGGGGAATTTTTGTAGGGTGGTGGAGGGCATATGGCTTTGGTTGGCGAAGAGTTGGCATCCGAAGCGACGTTGGACAAGGTCCTATGCATCTGCTCGGGCGGTCGGCCAATAAAACCCTGTACGGAAGGCCTTGCTAACAAGGGCCCGAGCTACGACGTGGTGCCTGCCGAGACCTGCGTGAATCTCAGCCAGGAGCTGCCATCCCTCCTCCTCAACCGCGACCTGCAAGACTTGAAGCAGCAGGACGGAACGGAGGAGGAACCTAGCGCGGTTGGAGACGTACATGGCGAGGTAGGGCGCGCGACAAAGCTGGGGCATGGCGCTCGGTGCTCAGGGAGGTAGCGGCCAGCTGGATCGAGGAAGAGCCTGGCTAGCTCTCGGGATGAACAGGGATCGAGCCCCTGGCTCTCTTCTACGGGTATTGTTGCTGCTATTTGGTGGATCGAGGTGATCCAGAGGAGACCGCTGGTTGGGCGGCGTTGAAAACGAGGAGGAGCGACATGGCCGTGGTTGGTAGTTTGGATCGGGAGGGGATCCCAAGGAGGAGGAGATAGTGGCTGGCGGCGGCGGAGGATGGGACAAGACCCCTAGTTTTTAGGGTTTGGTCTAGATTTAGACTAGGAGTCCTTTATATATGGAAAGAGGGGGAAGTTTAGGGTAGATTCGGACCCTTCGATCTAAATTGGGCGGTTGAGAAAAAAAAGACTAGGTGAGAGCAAAACTAAACCGAAGATGATTGGATATCTAGGTGTAGCGCGATTTGGTCCCTCCGATCAGAATCGGACGGGCCGAGATAACTAGGCTGGGAAGTCCAATTAATAAAACGGAGACGTTTTGTAGACGTTTGGGGATGATCCGGACACAACGGTGATGACTCCCCGGGTCGGGTCCGGGGAAGTTTCGGACGCGCACGTGAGGAGGGCCGCGGGCTGACGAGAGAGGTTAGGTTGGGCCTGGCGGTAAGTAGTGGGCTGTGTAGACTGTCTTGAGCTGAGAAAAGAGAAGAGAAAGAGAGAGAGACCCGGCGACTGTTTCCGGAGATCGAAAACTTCCGACGTTAGACCGGCTATAATGCCACTATAGTTTAACGGTTGGGCTATCAAACGAACTCCGAATGCGATGAAACTTGGCGGGAAACCTACTAACAACATAACAACACCGCACGCCAACTTTCAACCCATTGCGAGAACATTTTCCGGCCACTTATAAAATAATATTTCGGACATGCCGCGGGCGCGTGTGAGTGTGGTTGGGCTCAGAACGGACAACAGACGAAACTGGGGAAACCCGGACGGATGCAAGTTTTGAAAACATGATGATGCAATGCACATGATTACATGACAAGATGCAACACGCAAGCGAATGACAATGCAACAACAGCGAATAACTGGAGGACACCTGTCACATCGGTCTCGGGGCATCACAATTAGCTTCGCTAGTTCCTGTCCCATGGCTTGACATTTGGGTTCGGAAAAGCGCCGCAGTGTTTATTTGACCGATTTGTATCCCTTTAATATGTTGAAGCTGTGTTCGGCTAGCTTGCGTGGAATTCCTGGCATGTAAGAAGGGTGCCAGGAGAATATATCATAGTTTTCGCAAAGAAAATCCCATAGCACGGCGTCGACCGTTGGGTCTAGCTGTGCCCCAATAGATGCTGTCTTCTTGGGGTCTGTTGGATGGACCTGGAATTTGACTATTTCTTCTGCTGGCTTGAAGGAGGTGGATTTGGGGTGTTTGTCTAAGATCACATCATCCCTGTCCACCGTGGAGCGCAGTGCGGTTAATTCTTCGGCCGCGAGGGCTTTAGATAATGCCTCAAGGGGCAGGGATGTGGTTTTGTTTTTGGCGTGGAGTGCTATGTCCGGATCACTGGCGTGGGTGATTATGCCGTTGGGCCCAAGCATCTTAAGCTTCATGTATCTGTAATGAGGTACAGCTTGGAAGCATGTAAATGCCTCTCGCCCCAAGAGGGCATGATATCCGCTGTTGAAAGGGGCCACTTGGAAGGTTATTTCTTCGGACTGATAATTCTCCGGCGTGTCGAATACCAAGTCGAGCGTTGTTTTTCCCGCACACCGCGCCTCCCGACTGGGAATGATTCCTCGGAAGGTCGTGCTGCTTTGCTCGTGCGACTCTTGTCTATTTCCATTTTGTGGAGTGTATTTTCATAGATGAGGTTTAGTCCTCTGCCGCCGTCCATGAGAACCTTGGGGAGCCGAAAGCCGTCCACGATTGGACTGAGGACCAAGGCGGCGGGTGCTCAGACTATCCTGTATTTTGGTTCGTCAATGGCATTAAAAGTTATAGCCGTGTCGTTCCATGGATTTAGTGCTGCTATTTAACAGACTTCGGCGAGTCCTCGGAGTGCCCGTTTGCGCCTATTGTTTGAGGCGAATGTCTCGAAGACCTTCAGTACTTTGGGGTTGTCGTCTTCTGGGGGAGTTGTTCTGGGGTATTCTTGGTGACGATATCCTCGCCGCTCTTGGCCACTTGCTGGAGTATCCAACATGCTCTAAGGTTATGTGTTAGTATGTTATCCGGTGTTGCGGTATTTTGCATGGCCCATCGAGCCATCCTTCCAGAATGGTTCCGCGCCTCGTACTTGACTTATATTTCTTTACTATTGGACCGGGCGTGTTACAAGGGTGCGCCCTTTTCGCCTGAATGAGGGGTTGAGTGGGGACCGATGGTTCCCAACGGGCTGCCTGAGTTTTCGAGGTGCTTTCCATTGCGCTATACTTCTGTATGATAGTTGCCAAATCAGCAAACTGTAGTATGCGACGTTGGTTGATAGCGATGAGGATTCCTTCATCCATGCAATTGTTGCAAAACGATAGGATCGCTTCCTCGTCGCGGCAATCTTTAATCTTGTCTTTGACAAGGAGAATCTGGCCCAGAAGTGGTGGACCGTTTCCTAAGACTGTTGTTGTATGCTCATAAGAGCGCTTATATTTGGGTGGGTGGGTGGTTTTAAATCTGAACCCTGACCCAATTTTCGATCCAGAGTCTGAAAGACTTCCGAACTTAATAGACCGGGCTCCGGGATATCCACTAATTTCTTAGGCCCGTCGTCTGATTCTATGTTTGGAGGGCTGGATGCATCTCCTCGCAGGTGGGTCTCCGGCTCTTCAAAGTTGGAGATCCGGACATAGTCTGTCCTTAGTATGGTGGAAGAGTTGTCGTCTCGCTCCTCGACTACCGCTATCTGGTGGGTGATCGGTGGAGATTTGATTTCTCTCTGATCGGGTTTAAGCCCAATTCGATCGTAGTCTGTAGCAAGACCCAGGGCAGCGATGCGATCTAGGAGCGCGTTTAAAGATGAAAGCTCCGCTGGATCCATATGCTTAGAGTGTTCGGAGTTGATACGAAGGGGATTTTCGATGACCTCGGAGGTCATCGTCGGTTTAACGACCGAACGAGCGGTCATGGTAAAGCCGCCTAGCTGGAGGGTTTGGCCTGGGGCCAGTGCTCCTCCGGCAGTGATATTGTCCTTGAGAACAAGGCGAGCCATCGATCCTGTTGTTGATGTCATAGTGGAACTCTCAATGAAAGCACCAATGTCGGTGTCAAAACCGTCGGATGTCGATTAGGGGGTCCCGAACTGTGCGTCTAAGGTCGATGGTAACATGAGGCAGGGGACACGATGTTTACCCAGGTTCGGGCCCTCTCTATGGAGGTAATACCCTACTTCCTGCTTGATTGATCTTGATGAATATGAGTATTACAAGAGTTGATCTACCATGAGATCGTAATGGCTAAACCCTAAAAGCCTAGCCTGTATGACTATGATAATGAATCTCCCCTCTGGACTAAGTCCTCCGGTTTATATAAACACCGGGAGGATCTAGGGTTATACAAGGTTGGTTACAAAGAAACGAATCTACATATTTGATCTCCAAGCTTGCCTTCCACGCCAAGGAGAGTCTCGTCCGGACACGGGTGCAGTCTTCGGTCTTCGTATCTTCACAGCCCATCAGTCTGGCCCATGGCTAATAGGCCGGACACCCGAGGACCCCTTAGTCCAGGACTCCCTCACTTCCCAAGAGGGTGGGGGGTGCGCCCACCCCCTGGGCGCGCCTCCCTACCTTGTGGACAGCCCAGAGACCCCCCTGACTTGTTCTCGATGCCAAAACCTCTTATATATATTGAACTTCGAGAAAGAAACCTAGATCGGGAGTTCCGCCGCCGCAAGCCTCTGTAGCCATGGAAAACTGATCTAGACCCGTTCTGGCACCCTACCGGAGGGGGGAATCCCTCTCCGGTGGCCATCTTCATCTTCCCGGCACTCTCCATGACGAGGAGGGAGTAGTTCACCCTCAGGGCTGAGGGTATGTACTAGTAGCTATGTGTTTGAGCTCTCTATCTCTCATGTTCTTGATTCAGAACGACCTTGATGTATCGCGAGCTTTGCTATTATAGTTGGATCTTATGATGTTTCTCCCCCTCTACTCTCTTGTGATGAATTGAGTTTTCCCTTTGGAGTTATCTTATCGTATTGAGTCTTTAAGGATTTGAGAACACTTGATGTATGTTTTGCATGTGCTTATCTGTGGTGACAATGGGATATCACATGATCCACTTGATGTATGTTTTGGTGATCAACTTGCGAGTTCCGTGACCTCGTGAACTTATCATAGGGGTTGGCACACGTTTTTGTCTTGACTCTCCAGTAGAGACTTTGGGGCACTCTTTGAAGTTCTTTGTGTTGGTTGAATAGATGAATCTGAGATTGTGTGATGCATACCGTATAATCATACCCACGGATACTTGAGGTGACATTGGAGTATCTATGTGACATTAGGGTTTTGGTTGATTTGTGTCTTAAGGTGTTATTCTAGTACGAACTCTAGGATAGATTGAATAGAAAGAATAGCTTCATGTTATTTTACTAGGGACCCTTGAATAGATTGATCAGAAAGGTGAACTTTGAGGTGGTTTCGTACCCTACAATAATCTCTTCGTTTGTTCTCCGCTATTAGTGACCTTGGGGTGACTCTTTGTTGCTTGTTGAGGGATACTTATATGATCCAATTATGTTATTATTGTTGAGAGAACTTGCAGTAGTGAAAGTATGAACCCTAGGCCTTGTTTCAACGCATTGCAATACCGTTTGTGTTCACTTTTATCATTAGTTACCTTGTTGTTTTTAAATTTTCAGATTACAAAAACCTATATCTACCATCCATATTGCACTTGTATCACCATCTCTTCGCCGAACTAGTGCACCTATACAATTTACCATTGTATTGGGTGTGTTGGGGACACAAGAGACTCTTTGTTATTTGGTTGTAGGGTGCTTGAGAGAGACCATCTTCATCCTACGCCTCCCACAGATTGATAAACCTTAGGTCATCCACTTGAGGGAACTTTGCTATTGTCCTACAAACCTCTACAGTTGGAGGCCCAACAACAGCTACAAGAAGAAGGTTGTGTAGTAGACATCAATGTCCTTCGGCATAACAGTGTACCTGCCTGAATAAAGATCGAACAAAGAAGGTGTAGGGAAAGTAATAATCTCACAAGTCCCCTAGCTAAATACGAAGTTGTAATGAAGACGCCTGTGCTTATCATTGTCAATAAAATGATGTGCCACCATACTAGCATAGTCTAAGTATTTAGTAGGTAGTAGCCTCTCCTCCGCCTCCTCATGTCTAATAGGAATCTGAAAATGTTTAGTGAGGCGGGAGGCATAGATACCACCATAAGTAACACCCTTCGAACGGTTTGTGTGTAACCGCCGAACAACCATAGCGCCCAAAATAAAAGTTCTTTCAGCATATAAATCATGGCGCAAAATAACAAGATCAGGCGCATAGAGCGCTCCACTCTCCCACCGATTAGTCAAACATCTCTCGGTAAATAATGCATAGTAATGTAAGAAGGGAAATTGGAAACTAGTCTGTCTCACGTCTGACACTCCCCTTGTGTCCCCCACAGTAATTTCAATGATGAAATCATCCATGTCTCTAGGACGTGGATCACAGTGACTGCCCTCATTAGGTATTTTGCAAACACTGAAAAAACATATAATGTCATTTCCTTAGGCACATCATAGAGGTTATATTCTATAGTGGGTGGTTCCTTCCTAGGATAAAAGTGAAAGCTTTGCACGAAAGTATTAGTGAGTAGGAGATATTGGTCACACTTATTTTTGAGGAAGGGAATAATGCCAGCATTGTTCACCAAATAATAGAAATCCTCATGAATTCATGCTTCCTTCAAAAATAGGTCGCTCAGCCACTCACACCGTCGAACCTCCGCTCCACGCGAAAGATGGTACTTGGGCTTCCTCTTCAGAGTTTCCTTCGACCGGATTGATGAGCCCCTTAACCACCTCTTCATGGTTTCTTTTTCTCTGATTTTTTTTGAAATTTTTAGTAATTGATGACCCACAAGTATAGGGGATCTATCGTAGTCCTTTGGATAAGTAAGAGGGTCGAACCCAACGAGGAGCAGAAGGAAATGATAAGCAATTTTCAACAAGGTATTCTCTGCAAGCACTGAAATAATAGGTAACAGAAAGTTTTGTGATAGGATAATTTGCAACGAGTAACAAGTAACAAAAGTAAATAAAGTGCAGCAAGGTGGCCCAATCCTTTTTGTAGCAAAGCACAAGCCTGGACAAACTCTTATATAGAGAAAAGCGCTCCCGAGGACACATGGGAATTATCGTCAAGCTAGGTTTCATCACGATCATATGATTCACGTTCGGTTCTTTGATAATCTGATATGTGGGTGGACCGGTGCTTGGGTGTTGTCCTTACCTGGACAAGAATCCCACTTATGATTAACCTCTATTGCAAGCATCCGCAAGTATAACAAAAGTATTAAGGTAAACCTAACCATAGCATGAAACATATGGATCCAAATCAGCCCCTTACGAAGCAACGCATAAACTAGGGTTTAAGCTTCTGTCACTCTAGCAACCCATCATCCACTTATTACTTCCCAATGCCTTCCTCTAGGCCCAAATAATGGTGAAGTGTCATGTAGTCGACGTTCGCATAACACCACTAGAGGAGAGACAACATACATCTCATCAAAATATCGAACGAATAGCAAATTCACATGACTACTAATAGCAAGACTTTTCCCATGTCCTCAGGAACAAACGTAATTACTCACAAAGCATATTCATGTTCATAATCAGAGGGGTATTAATATGCATAAAGGATCTTAACATATGATCTTCCACCAAATAAACCAACTAGCATCAACTACAAGGAGTAATTAACACTAGTAGCAACCCACAAGTACCAATCCCGGACTTGGAGACAAGAATTGTTAACAAGAGATGAACTAGGGTTTTGAGAGGAGATGGTGCTGGTGAAGATGTTGATGGAGATTGCCCTCTCCCGATGAGAGGAGCGTTGGTGATGACGATGGCGATGATTTCCCCCTCCCGGAGGGAAGTTTCCCCGGCAGAACAGCTCCGCCTGAGCCCTAGATTGGTTCCGCCAAGGTTCAGCCTCGTGGCGGCGGAGTCTTGTCCGAAAAGATGGCTTATGATTATTTCCTCATAGAAAGACTCCATATAGCTGAAGATGGACATCGGAGGGCCACCAAGGGGCCCACGAGGTACGGGGGTGCGCCTAGGGGTAGGGCGCGCCCCCCACCCTCGTGGGCAGGGTGTGGCCCCCCTGGTGAACTTCTTGCGCTCAGTATTTTTTATATATTCTGAAAATGACTTCCGTGAAGTTTCAGGACTTTTGGAGCTGTACAGAATAGGTCTCTAATATTTGCTCCTTTTCCAGCCCAGAATCCTAGCTGCTGGCATTCTCCCTCTTTATGTAAACCTTGTAAAATAAGAGAGAATATGCATAAGTATTGTGACATAATGTGTAATAACAGCCCATAATGCAATAAATATCGATATAAAAGCATGATGCAAAATGGACGTATCAACTCCACCAAGCTTAGACCTCGCTTGTCCGCAAGCGAAAGCCGAAATCGAAAAATATGTCCACATGTTTAGAGATAGAGGTGTCGATAAAAATAACATACAGACATGAGGGCATCATGATCATTCTTAGAACAACAACTTATATGATTGTTGTCATATGATCTCTTATGCCAAAGTAAGAATTCAATCACAATTTCAAGTATGAATCATAAACTTCATTCAAAACTAACAAACTATAATCTCAGTCATTGGAGCAATTGTAATTTATCATAACATAGGAAAGAGTCAATATATAAGAGCTTTTCAGCAAGTCCACATACTCAACTATCATATAGTCTTTCACAATTGCTAACACTCACGCAATACTTATGGGTATGGAGTTTTAATCGGACACAGAGAAAGATAGGGGCTTATAGTTTTGCCTCCCAATGTTTTACCTCAAGGGTAATGTGAACATTAATAGTTCATGAAAACTCACATCCAGTTAGCCATATATACCTGGATCTTTCCAACATGTTGTGCTTGCCAAAAGATAAAATGTAAAAAGGAAGGGTGAAGATCACCATGACTGTTATGTAAGGTAGGATATAAAAGTAAAAGATAGGCCCTTCGCATAGGGAAGTAGAGGTTGTCATGCGCTTTTATGATTGGATGCACAAAATCTTAATGCAAAAGAATGTCACTTTATATTGCCACTTGTGATATGGACCTTTATTATGCAGTCCGTCGCTTTTATTTCTTCCATATCACACGATCGTATAAAGCTTATTTTTCCCACACTAATAAGTCATACATATTTAGAGAGCAATTTTTATTGCTTGCACCGATGACAACTTACTTGGAGGATCTTACTCAATCCATAGGTAGGTATGGTGAACTCTCATGGAAAAACTGGTTTAAGGGTGTTTGGAAACACAAGTAGTATCTCTACTTAGTGCAAAGAATTTGGCTAGCATGAGGGGGAAAGGCAAGCTCAATCATGTTGGATGATCCAAGACAATATAATTTATCTCACATGCAAGAAAACATAACCCATTACGTTGTCTTCCTTGTCCAACGTCAACTCTTTTAGCATGTCATATTTTAATGAGTGCTCACAATCATAAAATATGTCCAAGATAGTGTATTTATATGTGAAGACCTCTCTTTCGTTATTACTTCCTATTAATTGCAACGATGACCAAAACTATGTTTGTCAACTCTCAACAACTTTTAATCATCATACTCTTTATATGTGAGCTCATTACTCTCCATAAGATCCATATGATCTCTTTTATTTCTTTTTATTCTTTCTCTTTTATTTTATTCACTCAAGATCATGGCAAAATAATCAAGCCCTTGACTCAACACTAATCTTTATTATATATAGACCACAGACTCAATTACATAGAAGGATCATAAAGCAAAACTCACAACTAGATCATACTAAGAACTTTTATTCTACTAGATCAAAATATAATCAAAAGGATCGAACTAAGAAAAGCGGTAAAGATAAAAGTGATGGTGATACGATACCAGGGCACTCCCCCAAGCTTGGCAGTTGCCAAGGGGAGTGCCCATACCCATGTGATTATGTCTCCTTTGTTGGTGAAGAAGTTGATGGTTTTGTTGATGGCGTAGGCTTGTCGTTCTTATTCCAAGGCATAGGCTCACCATCATAGAAGGATGATCGAGTATCTTGAAACCTCAAATCTGCAGCCAAACTCATCCTCTTGATTCTATATTCATACTCATAGTTTTGATTTTGCAAGTCATAGATCTGGGCTTGGAGGTGCTCGATTTTCTCATGAAGCTTGAAGATGGCCTCCCCAATGTCCTTGACGTCCAGCTTGTGGTTGTTGGTGAACTCCGTGATCATAATGTGATTGGAATCGAGTGCACGCTCCACCATCTCCTGACACATGAAAACTTCTTGCTCCAATGCCTCGAGCCTTGCCTCCGTGCTTCCGGTCTTCCTTGGTCCCTCAACATCGCGGATGTCCAACAACCCCTCACGCATCTCAATGGTTTGAGGGTGTTGCAGCACTTCCGCGAGGTAGGGGTTGATGACCTTCTCTAAGAAATGGTTCTTGGGGGCACTTGAAGATGACATGACGACCTGGATTTGTCAGAAAAACAGCTCGAAACAAAGACATGAGATTTTTGCATGATATGGTGGTCAAAACCTTCGGGAGGTTATATAATGAATTTTTACCGACCAAAATACGTGACGTGTAAGAAAACGGAGTCCGGAGAGCACACGAGGTGCCCACGAGGTAGGGGGCGCGCCCAGGGGGTAGGGCGCGCCCTCCACCCTCATGGAGCCCTCGTGTCCTTCCCGGACTGCTTCTTATTTTTCTATTTTTCTAAATATTCCAAAACGGAAGAAATTTGCCATTAGAACTGTTTTGGAGTCGATTTACTTACCGTACCACATACCTATTCCTTTTCGAAGTCTGAAACCTTCCGGAAAGTGTCCCTTATGTATTCCTCCGGGGTTACGGTTTCAATAACATTGGTTTCAACATTTATAGGATTACCTGAGATATAATGTTTAATTCTTTGACCGTTCACCACCTTCAGGTTTGTGCCCTCGAAGTTGTTGATTTTTATGGCACCGGAACGATAGACCTCCTCGATAACGTAAGGACCTTCCCATTTAGAGAGAATTTTTCCTGCAAAAAATCTTAAACGAGAGTTGTATAGCAATACATAATCACCTACATTAAACTCACGCTTTTGTATCCTTTTGTCATGCCATCTTTTAACTTTTTAAATAATTTGGCATTCTCATAGGCTTGGGTTCTCCATTCATCGAGTGAGATAATGTCAAATAACCTCTTCTCACCGGCAAGTTTGAAACCATAGTTGAGCTCTTTAGTAGCCCAATATGCCTTATGTTCTAGTTCTAGAGGTAAGTGACATGCTTTTCCATAAACCATTTTATACGGAGACATACCCATAGGATTTTTATATGCAGTTCTATAGGCCCATAATGCATCATCAAGTTTCTTGGACCAATTCTTTCTAGATCTATTAAAAGTCTTTTGCAAAATTAATTTGAGTTTTCTATTACTCAATTCTACTTGACCACTAGACTGTGGGTGATAAGGAGATGCAATTCTATGATTAATATCGTACTTAGCCAGCATTTTACGGAAAGCACCATGAATAAAATGTGAACCACCATCAGTCATTAAGTATCTAGGGACTCCAAACCTTGGAAAAATAACTTCTTTAAGCATCTTAATAGAGGTGTTATGATCAGCACTACTAGTTGGAATAGCTTCTACCCACTTAGTAACGTAATCAACAGCAACTAAAATATGTGTATTTCCATTAGAAGCAGGAAAAGGTCCCATATAATCAAAGCCCCAAACATCAAATGGTTCAATAACATGTGAATAATTCATAGGAATTTCTTGACGTCTACTAATATTACCAATTCTTTGACATTTATCACAGGAAAAGACAAACTTACGGGCATCCTTGAAGAGAGTAGGCCAATAAAAACCGGATTGCAATACCTTATGCGCAGTTCTATCTCCAGCGTGATGTCCTCCATAAGCCTCGGAATGACACTTGCATAGGATCTGTTCCTGTTCGTGCTTAGGTACACAACGTCTAATAACACCATCTACTCCTTCTTTATAAAGATGTGTGTCATCCCAAAAGTAATGCCTCAAATCATAGAAAAACTTTTTCTTTTGTTGGTATGTGAAACTAGGTGGTATAAATTTAGCAACAATATAATTAGCATAATCAGCATACCATGGAGTAGTACGAGAAGCATTCATGACATTTAATTGTTCATCAGGAAAGCTATCATCAATAGGTAGTGGGTCATCAAGCACATTTTCTAACCTAGACAAGTTGTCTGCAACGGGGTTGTCAGCTCCCTTTCTATCAACAATATGCAAATCAAATTCTTGTAGAAGGAGAACCCATCTAATAAGTCTAGGTTTAGCATCTTTCTTTTCCATAAGGTATTTAATAGCAGCATGATCCGTGTGAATAGTTGCTTTAGAATCAACAATATATGGTCTAAACTTATCACAAGCAAATACAACTGCTAAGAATTCCTTTTCAATAGTAGCATAATTTCTCTAAGAATTTTCTAGAGTCTTAGTAGCATATTGAATAACATTTAATTTCTTATCAACTCTTTGCCCTAGAACAACATAATCACTAGCATCACACATAATTTCAAAGGGTAAATTCCAATCAGGTGGCTGAACAATCGGTGCAAAGATCAATGCTTTCTTAAGTATTTCAAATGCTTCCACACAATCATCATCAAAGACAAATGTTATATCTTTTTGTAATAAATTAGTCAGAGGCCGAGAAATTTTTGAGAAGTCCTTAATGAACCTCCTATAAAAACCGGCATAACCAAGGAAACTTCTTATACCTTTGATGTCCTTGGGACATGGAATCCTTTCAATATCATCAACCTTGGCTTTATCAACCTCAATACCTCTTTCAGAAACTTTATGCCCCAAGACAATACCTTCATTAACCATAAAGTGGAACTTTTCCCAATTCAAGACAAGATTAGTTTCTTCACATCTCTGCAAAACTCGGTCAAGGTTGCTTAAGCAATCATCAAAAGAGGATCCATAGAAGGAAAAATCATCCATGAAAACCTCACAAATCTTTTCACAAAAGTCAGAGAATATAGCCATCATGCATCTTTGAAAGGTAGCTGGTGCATTACATAAACCAAAAGGCATACGTCTATAAGCAAAAGTACCAAAAGGGCAAGTAAAAGTAGTCTTTGATTGATCATTGGCTGACATAGGTATTTGAGAGAAACCAGAATAACCGTCTAGAAAGCAAAAGTGTGTATGTTTGGATAATCTTTCTAGCATTTGATCAATAAAAGGTAAGGGGTAATGATCCTTTTTAGTAGCTTTATTTAATTTGCGGAAATCAATTACCATCCTATAACATGTAATAATTCTTTGCGGGATCAACTCATCTTTATCATTAGGAACGACAGTAATACCTCCCTTCTTAGGGACACAATGGACAGGACTTACCCGCTGACTATCAGCAATGGGATAAATTAGACCTGCCTCAAGAAGCTTTAGTATTTCCTTTCTTACCACTTCCTTCATCTTAGGATTCATCCGTCGTTGATGATCATGAACTGGTTTGGCATCTTCCTCCAAATTTATTTTGTGTTGACACAGAGTGGGACTAATGCCCTTAAGATCATCGAGAGTATATCCAATAGCAGAATGGTGCTTCTTCAGAGTTTTCAATAATATCTCTTCTTCATGCTCTGAAAGGTTAGCACTAATAATAACAGGATATATCTTTTTCTCATCAAGATAAGCATATTTAAGAGTATCAGGTAACAGTTTAAGCTCAAACATGGGATCACCCTTGGGTGGAGGAGGATCCCCTAGGATTTCAATAGGCAAATTGTGTTTCAGGATGGGTTCCTGTTTAAAGAATACTTTATCTATTTCCCTTCTCTCATTCATAAACATATCATTTTCATGGCCTAGCAAATATTGTTCTAAAGGATCACTAGGAGGCACAGAAATAGAAGCAAGACCAATAATTTCATCTTTACTAGGCAATTCCTCTTCACGGTGTTGTCTACAAAATTTAGAGAAATTAAATTCATGAGACATATCACCTAAACCAATAGTAACAACATCCTTTTTGCAATCTATCTTAGCATTAACTGTGTTCAAGAAGGGTCTACCAAAAACAATGGGACAAAAGCTATCTTGTGGGCAGCCAAGAACAAGAAAATCAGCAGGATATTTAGTTTTCCCACACAAGACTTCAACATCTCTAACAATTCCCATTGGTGAAATAGTATCTCTATTGGCAAGTTTAATTGTGACATCAATATCTTCTAATTCAGCAGGTGCAATATCATGCATAATTTCTTTGTATAAGTCAATAGGTATTGCACTAGCACTAGCAGCCATATCACATAAGCCATGATAGCAATGATCTCCTATTTTAATAGAAATAACAGGCATGCCTACCACAGGTCTATGTTTATATTTAGCACAAGGTTTAGCAATTCTAGAGGTCTCATCACAGAAATGAATAACGTGCCCATCAATATTATCAGACAAGAGATCCTTAAAAATAGCAATATTAGGTTCAACTTTAACTTGCTCAGGAGGTGTATAAGTTCTAATATTGCTTTTACGAACCACAGTTGAATCTTTAGCATGATCCTTTATCCTAATAGGGAAAGGTGGTTTCTCAACATAAGAAGTAGGAACAATAGGATCATTATAAGTGATAGTCTTTTCTTCAACTTTAATACATGCAGCTACTTTTACTTCTATGGGAGGATGATATTTAAACCACTTCTCCTTAGGGAGATCGATATGAGAAGCAAAAGATTCACAGAAAGAGGCTACTATCTGAGAGTCAAGTCCATATTTAGTGCTAAATTTATGGAAAACCTCGGTATCCAAAAAAGATTTAACACAATCATACTTAGGTGTCATACCTGACTCCTTACCTTCGTCGAGGTCCCAATCTTCAGAGTTGCATTTAATTATTTCCAATAAATCCCATTTGAATTCAATAGTCTTTATCATAAAATAGCCAGCACAAGAAGTATCGAGCATGGTGCGATTGTTATCAGAAAGCTGAGCATAATTTTTTTGAATAATCATTTATCTTGAGAGCTCATGATTGGGACATGAATATAACATTGATTTAAGCCTCCCCCAAGCTTGAGCGATGCTTTCTCCTTCGCGAGGCCAGAAATTATATATATAATGGCGATCACAATGAACAATATGCATAGGGTAAAACTTCCGATGAAATTCCAATTTCAACCGTTTGTAGTTCCATGACCCCGTATCATCACATAGCCTATACCATGTCAATGCATCTCCCTTCAAAGATAAAGGGAAGACCTTCTTCTTAATAACATCTCCGGGTACACCTGAAAGCTTAAATAATCCACAAACTTCATCAACATATATTAGGTGCTCATCAGGATGCTTTGTTCCATCTCATGCAAAAGGATTAGCTAGCAGTTTTTCTAACATACTCGAAGGAATTTCAAAGCAGACATTTTAATTTTCAGTGGGTTCAGTAGGTTGAGGAGAAACTCTTTGCTCTACTGGTCGGGGTGAAGATACCCCGAACAAACCCTCAGAGGATTACTTTCCATATTAACAAGTGACAGTAAATTTCAGCACACTATATAAATTTTTCCTTACCAAATTCTACCTACCAAAGGTGCTTCACTCCCCGGCAACGGCACCAGAAAAGAGTCTTGATGACCCACAAGTATAGGGGATCTATCGTAGTCCTTTCAATAAGTAAAAGTGTTGAACCCAACGAGGAGGAGAAGGAAATGATAAGCGGTTTTCAGCAAGGTATTCTCTGCAAGCACTGAAATAATAGGTAACAAATAGTTTTGTGATAGGATAATTTGTAACGAGTAACAAGTAAAAAAAGTAAATAAAGTGCAGCAAGGTGGCCCAATCCTTTTTGTAGCAAAGCACAAGCCTGGACAAACTCTTATATAGAGAAAAGCGCTCCCGAGGACACATGGGAATTATCGTCAAGCTAGGTTTCATCACGATCATATGATTCACGTTCGGTACTTTGATAATCTGATATGTGGGTGGACCGGTGCTTGGGTGTTGTCCTTACTTGGACAAGCATCCCACTTATGATTAACCTCTATTGCAAGCATCCGAAACTACAACAAAAGTATTAAGGTAAACCTAACTATAGCATGAAAGATATGGATCCAAATCAGCCTCTTACGAAGCAACGCATAAACTAGGGTTTAAGCTTCTGTCACTCTAGCAACCCATCATCTACTTATTACTTCCCAATACCTTCCTCTAGGCCCAAATAATGGTGAAGTGTCATGTAGTCGATGTTCAAATAACACCACTAGAGGAGAGACAACATACATCTCATCAAAATATCAAACGAATACCAAATTCACATGACTACTAATAGCAAGACTTCTCCCATGTCCTCAGGAACAAACGTAACTACTCACAAAGCATATTCATGTTCATAATCAGAGGGGTATTAATATGCATAAAGGATCTGAACATATGATCTTCCACCAAATAAAACAACTAGCATCAACTACAAGGAGTAATTAACACTACTAGCAACCCACAGGAACCAATCCCGGACTTGGAGACAAGAATTGGATACAAGAGATGAACTAGGGTTTTGAGAGGAGATGCTTCTGGTGAAAATGTTGATGGAGATTGCCCTCTCCCGATGAGAGGAGCGCTGGTGATGATGATGGCGATGATTTCCCCCTCCCGGAGGGAATTTTCCCCGGCAGAACAGCTCCGCCGGAGCCCTAGATTGGTTCCGCCAAGGTTCCTCCTCGTGGCGGCGGAGTCTCGTCCGGAAAGTTGGCTTATGATTATTTCCTAATCGAAAGAGTCCATATAGCAGAAGATGGACATCAGAGGGCCACCAGGGGGCCCACGAGGTACGGGGGCGTGCCTAGGAGGGTATGGAGGAAGAGTTGTCGTCTCGCTCTTTGACTACCGCTATCTGGTGGGTGACCGGTGGAGATTAGATTTCTCTCTGATCGGGTTTAAGCCCAATTCGATCATAGTCTGTAGCGAGCCCCAGGGCAGCGATGCGATCTAGGAGCTCGTTTAAAGATGAAAGCTCCACTGGATCCATCTGCTTGGAGTGTTCGGAGTCGATACGAAGGGGATTTTCGATGACCTGGGAGGTCATCGTCGGTTTAACGACCGAACGAGCGGTCATGGTAAAGCCACCCAGTCGTAGGGTTTGGCCTGGGGCTAGTGCTCCTCCGGCAGTGATATTGTTCTTGAGAACAAGGCGAGCCATCGATCCTGTCGTTGACGTCACAGTGGAACTCTCAATGAAAGCACCAATGTCGGTGTCAAAACCGGCGGATGTCGGGTAGGGGGTCCCGAACTGTACGTCTAAGGTCGATGGTAACATGAGGCAGGGGACACGATGTTTACCCAGGTTCGGGCCATCTCTATGGAGGTAATACCCTACTTCCTGCTTGATTGATCTTGATGAATATGAGCATTACAAGAGTTGATATACCATGAGATCGTAATGGCTAAACCCTAAAAGCCTAGCCTGTATGACTATGATAATGAATCTCCCCTCTGGACTAAGTCCTCCGGTTTATATAAACACCGGGAGGATCTAGGGTTATACAAGCTTGGTTACAAAAAACAAATCTACATATTTGATCGCCAAGCTTCCCTTCCACGCCAAGGAGAGTCCCGTCCGGACACGGTTGCAGTCTTCGGTCCTCGTATCTTCACATCCCATCAGTCCGGCCCATGGCTAACAGGCCGGACACCCGAGGACCCCTTAGTCCAGGACTCCCTCACTTCCCACGAGGGTGGGGGGCGCGCCCACCCCCTGGGTGCGCCTCCCTGATACGTCTCCAATGTATCTATAATTTTTGATTGTTCCATGCTATTATATTATCAACCTTGGATGTTTTATATGCATTTATATGCTATTTTATATGATTTTTGGGACTAACCTATTAACCTAGAGCCTAGTGCCAGTTTCTGTTTTTTCCTTGTTTTAGAATATCACAGAAAAAGGAAAATCAAACGGAGTCCAATTGACCTGAAACTTCACGGAACCTATTGTTGGAAGGTAAGCAACCCGGGAGACTTGGAGTCCACGTAAGGGAAGCTTCGAGGAGGCCACGAGGTAGGGGGCGCGCCCACCCCCCTGGGCGTGCCCTCCACCCTCATGGCGAGAGCGTGTGTGAAGAAGTACACCCCTGCAGGGTTATCATTATTTATTCAAATAGCCGGATACCTCGGATGTGGAAACTTGGACCCCTTGCATAGTTCATAGACAAGTGAAAGTGGATACTCTAAAATGCGCAAGATAAGCATGAGTGCTATGGATGGCGTTCTTGTAGGGAGACGGGAGCAGATCCATAGTGGAGTATTGATATGGTGAATATGTGGACTCGTGTGCGCCACCTCAACAGAGTTACTTGCAGTCGTAGTTCGGGATAGCCACCAAGTCAAAGCTGGCTTGCTGCAGTCAAACTCCACCACCTCTTTGTTGATATTGATGCATATGTAGCTAGTTCTGATGTAAGTCTTGCTGGGTACATTTGTACTCACATTTGCTTAATTTATGTTTTGCAGAGAGACGTCAGTCTCACTAGTAGTTCCGCTTGGACTTCGACGTTTATCTTGTTACCCCAGCTACGATCTTGTGCCCTCGGCAGGGTCTTGTAGATAGTCAGGCTTCTCAGCCTTCTTCATTTGTAGTTGTCTGTACTCAGACAAGTTAAGCTTCCGCATGTGCTTGTTGCTTGTATGCTCTGTATGTTGGGTCATGAGACCCATGTTTGTAATACTTGGCTCCTCGGAGCCTAATTAATAAATACTTTGAGTCGTAGAGTTTTGTTGTGATACCATGTTGTATTTACACATATCGAGCATATTGTGTGTATGATTGAAATGCTTGGTATGTGTGGGATCCGACAACCTAGTTGTTTATCCTTGGTAGCCTCTCTTATGGGGAAATGTAGTCTTGTGCTTCCATGAGCCATAGTAGTCCACTACAGCCCGGTTCACCGGTGTCCTGCTAGCCTAGCACTACTGCTCTGGAACACTTGACTGGCCGGCATGTGATTCACTTCGTTCCTGTGTCTGTCCCTTCGGGGAAATGTCACACGGTGACATCCGGAGTCCTGCCTAGCCTGCTACAGCCAGGTTCACCGGAGTCCTATTAGCCCAGTGCTACAGCCTGGATTCGCACGCTGCTGACCGACATGCTCGATGTTGATTCATGTATGCCTGTCCCCGTAAGTTAGTGCCACTTTGGGTTCACGACTAGTCATGTCAGCCTGGGTTCTCTGTCATATAGATGCTAGCAACACTATCATATACGTGAGCCAAAAGGCGCAAACGGTCCCGGGCCATGGTAAGGCGACACCCGTGGGAATACCGTGCATGAGGCCTCAAAGTGATATGAGGTGTTACAGGATAGATCGGTGTGACTTAGAATCAGGGTCCTGACAGCTTTGGTATCAGAGCCTGACTGCCTGTAGGATTACCAAGCCAAGCTGGTTGAAGTTGAGTCTAGAAATGCTTTAGTTATATAAGGGAATTAATTGTGGATGGGAACGTAAGGCTCTTTTTACTCCTTTACCTTATGCCCTTCTGCTCTGAGTCAACCTCTTCTTTTCTACGAGGGTTAAGAACTAGGCTTCTCTTCTATCTCTCAGGATGACGTGTTATTAAACCATAGTTGCCTAGGATTGTTGAGTTCAAGCCTCAGTTCAGTTCCTACTACGTCCATATGTTCATAGCTGGCCTCAGAACCTTGATATTGTGATGTTGAGTGGTTATGCCACCATTTTGCAGGTTGTCTCAAATCTTTTTGAGCAATTACAACCGTTATGCTGTCCGAGTCTTCCCAGGTTTCTAAACAGTCTGATGCACTTGCAAATCTTTCCTCCATATTCCCATTGTATTTTGGGCCAGATTAAGCACACTAATCGTTGTGTTGAGGTACTCCGTTGCCTTGACGTGTATGTTGGAGTTAGTATTATGACCCTAGGTGTCCTCAAGAATTTAGCAATGCTTTTGTATCCCCAGTGTGATGATTCTGGCCATCATTCTTGAAAGCATCCCGTGATGCCATTTAGTAGTAGGTATTCTACTCCTGTGCTCTTGACCCAAGAATCACTCTGTTCACTTCGTGTTGATATTGTTGCTAGTTCCTTAAGGATATTAGTAACCTTTGCGATAGTCCTCGAGGTCCGTGGTATTTCCTTCTTCCAAATACCATGAACCATTAAGGCAGAAGTTCTTTGAACCAAAAGATCACCATTAGAGTACTCCTAAGGAGTTCTCCATTCATAATTGTGATTCTGCCAATTCTACCTTTCTGCATGGGTTATCCGGAAGAAAAATGTTGAACTCATTCGACATACTAACCCATGAATCCACAACTCAAAATGTTATATGCTCCTTGAGTTGTCCATTCTCAGCTGTATTCCGACCATCATCCATAAATTGATAGTCAGGAATAGTTGTGCATTCGTGTTCATCGATGCCTATTATTCTTGTGGTCCGTCAAGCCATTCTATTCCGGAATGACTAGGAGAAACAAACTCCAGTACCTCATCCACTTCTAGGATTGGGTAAAAGTAGTTCTATTTCGCGGATCAAAATGCCAATCCAGCTGTTGCTCTGTTCTAGCTTGGAGTGTTACCATCTTTATGCCAGGAATGTCATGAGAATTGCACCGCCTCTTATGAACTCTTGACGCAGTGATACTTCTCACCATCATCATTCATTCCTCGGTCCTCGTGTTGTTGTAACCGGAATGCCGACAAGTGAATTGTGATGTGTGAAATCAATACTCCGAGCAACTCGTTGCTTGGTAGTAATGGACAATATTCTCATTCTTAGCGTGTTGGTTATTGAACTACCATTCTAAGATTGATCTTGCTACCTAGTCCATATTTCCTGGTGCACTCTTCGATCAATGAGTTAGGATTGTGTCAATCCCTCGCTCCCTTGATCATATCGTCTTGCCCTGAAAAGCAAGATTGATCTTGAGCTTAGTAACATATCGGTGGTTCGTGATTTTCCGAATATCTTCTCGGAGGTATCACCAGGCTGTCACCTGATCGCTATGTTGAGTTTGTGATCAAGTTGGTTTTTTTATAAACCACCCCTTCTCCAAGAATCTGTGTTGGATACCCCTGAGCTAGTTGGTTGAGCTAAACAATAACTTGGAGAGTTGGAAGATAAAAGCTTAATCCACTTAGTTCATCACTAAGGGATATCCTTGTGTGTGTGTGCGTGTTGAACAAAGATGATATCTTCATCGATTGTTCCTCATGATCAGCTGTTGAATCTATTGTCTTGTCCAGACTTTGAGTTGAGTATGGGATATCACCAAATCAAATCAGTACCAACGATGTCATAATGTTGTCTTACTTGTGGTTGATCCCTCGAGCATACATCATTACATCTTTTGGCCTGATCAATGCTATCGTATTTTTCACATAACCATGTAACCCCATCTTATGGAAATCTTGGTAAATTGTTGTTGAGCCCATCGACAACGTCTTTATCTCCTCCATGATTCATGTTGAACATTAAGCTAGTGTTGGAAACTTTTGAAAGCATTTCTTCATGCTAGCTCATGAAGCATATGTTTGGATGAAAGAAGTGACTTCCTCTAATTCATGTGCATTCGATGCAAGTTGCCGCCGTGAATTCGAGAGAGTTTATATTTGCCTCCTCTAGAATCATCCCAAGTTAGTCATGCACGTGCGAAGTGCTCTATGGTTTGATAGGTTGGCTGCCTCCACTCCATATGTGTTCCTAGCACACCAAGCCACTGATTAATTTGTTCAAGAAAAAGGAGTTGATGTGTGAATACTAGTTCATGTACAAGATTCCAATATCCTCGATGATGGTTCCCAACTAGAACTCAGTAGTGTTTTATTATAAGACTACTACGTGATCATGCTTGTCTGGGATAGTGTGTTCACATGTTGTAGCAGAACTAGCTCATGTTCTGGAGCTTGTTATCATAGTTCATCTCCCGAGAATCTCGCAACATCATCTCGTCGATTTGTGTTGCAACTCTTCTTTTCAGACATGTTGAGTCTGAAGTATCCTGTTTCTAACCAGATCTGAATCTCAGGCAGATATGATGGTTGGAACATTCCCACCATTTGCATTTTGTTCCCAGCTTGCACCCCATTGTGCCAATCCTACCATGGGTTGCCCTCTCGGTAATTACTACTCAGGATTATCTTCAAAGTGGGCTTACCATGGGTCCATCCATTTCTGGTGATAAGCAAAAATCATCCATTGCGTTGTCTTCAACAAGGTAGTCTACATCATCCATTCTAGTGTGAGTATGCCATCCTTTTCCGACTCCTTCAAATGATCGATTGTGATTGCCTTAGGCTGGTATAAAGAGTTTCAATGATCTTTGTATCAAAAGTAATTCTTCTTGCCACTTAAGGGGATAATTCTAGGAGTCACCTTCCTTAAGGTATCACGTTACAAAATCATGGCAATTATCTCCTTGCTACTTTGAAAATTCATGCTCCATCTTATTCAAGTGTGGAATTGTAGCCTGCCAAATTGAAACCTCGTCGTCCGTTTCTTTCCTCCCCTCTCGATATGTGTTTTGTGTCTCAGCTCGAGAGATGTTCCTACATCTCACCCCATAAGTTGATCGTGAGTTGCTCGATCTTCAAGAAGATCGATTTCGGTAGAGTTTCTTTCCGTCATCATCATGTTGGATGAAGATCTCGAAAGCAAAGACGTCAAGATCAATTGGAGCAATGAATCAACATCTCCGAGAAGGGCAATTGGATCATGAAGATCGTGTCGGCCTTGTGCCCCTCTGTCTTCTTACCTCACGTCTTGAATCTCGAGACGAGATTCTTGTTTAGTGGGGGTGAGTTGTCACAGCCCTAGCTTAGCCTTTGCTTGTCCTTGGATTATCATCATATCATCATGTTTAATTTTCTTAGAAACTTGAAATGGGGATGACAGAAAACCCAGCACCACTCAAACCAACTAGGGTTACTAAAATACTTTTTCAATGAACCTGAAATGCCCTTCTAAAATGTTCATCATCTTTGTCTTGGTCTAGAACCACAGTCAAAAATGGTTCACATTTTTCTAGGACAACATTGGGTCACAGAATTAAATCATATTCTATTTGCATTTGGGCATTTAAATGCTATATAATGTTTTTAATGTCCAAATCATCATGAACTAAAATGTTAACTGTTGGAAATATTCCAAACAGTGGGCTTGAGAAGTTTCATGATTTTTGAGTTAGTTTTAGTATTTTAATTAAAGCCCTAAAATTACAGAAGAATTAGAAACCAGAAATAAAAAGAAAGGACATAAAACCTACCTAACTTACCTGCAGCCCATCTGGGGCCCCAGCTGGCCCAGCACTGTGCGGCCCACTGGCCCACAGTGCCAGTCATCACCAACCTCCCGCCAGAGCAGGCAGGCTGCTGCCTGTCACCCGCACGCCGCCCCTGGCCACCTCCTGCTTGCCACCGAGGTGCCCCTAACGCGTCTGGAGACGCCCCGCAGCCCCTCTGCCTCTCCCTTCGCTCTCTGCTCTTTCCCCGGCCTCTAGTCCCTCTCCCGAGTAGAACCGATCCCGCTCGTCGCCACCGACGCCGTTCACCGTAGCCACCGTGCCCCTCTGGGCGTCTCATCTTGCCCTAGAGCTCCGCCTCGCCGCCTGCTACGTCCTCAACGAGCCAGGCGACCTGGGAAGCTCTGCATCAACGCCATCTCCATCTTCTTCATCATCGGCCACTGAAGCTCGCCGGCGTGGATTCGCGAGCTCCAGACCCTCCCCGGCCTCGCCGTTGACTCTGCTGGATTCGCCGTGAGCCCCTGTCTCTTTCCCCTCTCTCCCCATGCTCGTCCGCGCCTTCTAGCCACCGTGGCCATCGGAGCCGATTGCTCCTCGCCGCCGACCATGTCGCCACCGCGGCTACGGCCGTGCAAGCACGCGTCCAAGCTTACCACTGAGCTCACCGCACCCCCACGAGTCCAACGCGCCTAACCGTGGCTCCTGCCATGCCCTGCACCGTCGACTCGTTCGACGCCTGAACGCCGACCGCCGCACTTGCCATCACCGCAGTCATTCTGGGCCATCTTCGGTGAAGCTGAGAGGACCACTGGATGCGCGCAAGCGCCAGCAACCCGTAGCCACAAACCGCTCGTTGAACGGTGGCCCGTAGAGCAAACCCGACGCGGGCACCACCACGGCTGTCGCCGCCGGCGGCTAAATGCCGGCAGCTGATGTGGCCGTCATTAGCGGTTAAACACCCCACTAACCAACCCCCCTACGCCACTGACACCTAGGCCCTGCTGCCTAACTAACCCTGGTTTAAACCCCTGTTTAGATTAAACTAACCCACGGGCCCCATAGGTCAGCTTGACCTGGCCACGTCATCGTTGACCGGACCCACCTGTCTGTGACACTAAGTGTCTCAGGGTCACTGACCAATGGGTCCCACTGGTCAGGTTTGACCTGGCTGACCCAGTTGACCTGCTGACGTCACAGCTATGTCATGCTGACGTAGTAAATCATTTTCTGGATTTTAAATAATTAGAAAATTCCAGAAAATGTCTAAAATTTCTAAAAATCATAGAAATTCAACCGTAGCTCAGAATGAAATAATTTATATATGAAAAATTATCAGAAAAATTCAAGGACTCCATCTATACCATTTTCATGCATGTTTGAACAATGTTTATTCTCTGTTTTGGACAAAACAAATAAAGGGCATTTAAATAATTATATATGGAGTTGGAACTTGAATCATGTATTCAAACCAACTTCATTTAAATCATAGCTAGATGCATTAGCTCAAATCAACAACATATTGCCATGTCATGATCATGCATCATATCGTGCATTGCATTGATAGTGTTCTTTCTGTGTTTGCCGGTGGTCGTTCCCCCTCGGTAGACGATGTTTCGACGATGTGATCGATGACACCGATGAAGAGCTATACTATCTTCAGAAGTGCCAGGCAAGAAAAACCCATTTGTTCATTCTGATACAATCCCACTCTCTCGCTCCTGCTCTCTTTTACTGCATTAGGACAACAACGATTCAACTATTACATGCTGCGGTAGTTGAACCCCTTTCCTTTGCATGACCTGTCATTGCCACAGTAAATAGATGAAACCCACTAGCATGAGTAGGAGTTGTTTGAGCCCTGGTGTGCCTACTCATTCATGCTTGTTTGTCATGCCTGCTATTGCTTGGAGTTGAGTCAGGTCTGATTCATCGGGAATGAATTGGAATGGTGATGAACATGTCCTACTGTGTGTGAGCTAAGTGTGTGAACACGATTTGGTAAAGGTAGCGGTGAGAGGCCATGTAGGAGTACATGGTGGGTTGTATCATTGAAGCCGTTCTTAGGAATTGAGTTCTGTGTTTGTGATCCATGAACAGTTACTACCACACATTGGGTTCCGGTAACTCGACCCCTCTTGAATTATTAATCCACTCAATCTCTGAACAGGAGTTGCAACTAGTTTCTGGTGTTTGTAGGTAGTGTTAGTAGTCTAGCAAGTGGCACCCGGTACAGGTGGGCTTGGGACAAACTAGGCACAGTGGCACGGTGTACCAAGTGGCACCCGGATGGTGGGATTGGGAACCCTGCACACATCGTTTGGGGCCGTGAGCGACACCCCGGCCGGATCTCCTTGCGGATGGAACCCGAATAGGCGATAAACCTGGACGAGAGACTTGTGTGGTTAGTCAGGTCGTGGCCGACACCGTCGCCTGGCTTCTGCTTGAAGGTTGCTGAGGTACATGACGTGTACAGGGCGATAAGTGGCGAGAGCGTGTGTGAAGAAGTACACCCCTGCAGGGTTATCATTATCTATTCGAATAGCCGGATTCCTCGGATATGGAAACTTGGACCCCTTGCATAGTTCATAGACAAGTGAAAGTGGATACTCTAAAATGCGCAAGATAAGCGTGAGTGCTATGGATGGCGTTCTCGTAGGGAGACGGGAGCGGATCCATAGTGGAGTATTGATATGGTGAATATGTGGACTCGTGTGCGCCACCTCAACAGAGTTACTTGTAGTCGTAGTTCGGGATAGCCACCAAGTCAAAGCTGGCTTGCTGCAGTCTAACTCCACCACCTCTTTGTTGATACCGATGCATATGTAGCTAGTTTTGATGTAAGTCTTGCTGGGTACATTTGTACTCACATTTGCTTAATTTATGTTTTGAAGAGAGACGTCAGTCTCACTAGTAGTTCTGCTTGGACTTTGACGTTTAGCTTGTTACCTCAGCTACGATCTTGTGCCCTCGGCAGGGTCTTGTAGATAGTCAGGCTTCTTAGCCTTCTTCATTTGTAGTTGTCTGTACTCAGATATATTAAGCTTCCGCATGTGCTTGTTGCTTGTATGCTCTGTATGTTGGGTCATGAGATCCATGTTTGTAATACTTGGCTCCTCGGAGCCTAATGAATAAGTACTTTGAGTCGTAGAGTTTTGTTGTGATGCCATGTTGTATTTACACATATGGAGCATATTGTGTGTATGATTGAAATGCTTGGTATGTGTGGGATCCGACAACCTAGTTGTTTATCCATGAGCCATAGTAGTCTGCTACAGCCCGGTTCACCGGAGTCCTGCTAGCCTAGCACTACTGCTCCGGAACACTTGACTGGTCGGCATGTGATTCACTTTGTTCCTGTGTCTGTCCCTTTGGGGAAATGTCACGCGGTGACATCCGGAGTCCTGCCTAGCCTGCTACAGCCCGGTTCACCGGAGTCCTATTAGCCCAGTGCTACAGCCTGGATTCGCACGCTGCTGACCGACATGCTCGATGTTGATTCATGTATGCCTGTCCCCATAAGTTAGTGCCACTTTGGGTTCACGACTAGTCATGTCGGCCCGGGTTCTCTATCATATGGATGCTAGCGACACTGTCATATACGTGAGCCAAAAGGCGCAAACGGTCCCGGGCCATGGTAAGGCGACACCCGTGGGAATACCGTGTGTGAGGCCGCAAAGTGATATGAGGTGTTACAGGCTAGATCGGTGTGACTTAGAATCAGGGTCCTGACAAAAACAACCACCATACCTACCTATTATGGCATTTCCATAGCCATTCCGAGATATATTGCCATGCAACTTTCCACCGTTCCGTTTATTAAGGCACACTTCATCATTATCATATTGCTTTGCAAGATCATGTAGTTGACATCGTATTTCTGGCAAAGCCACCATTCATAATTCTTCCATACATGTCACTCATGAGTCATTGCATATCCCGGTACACCGCCAGAGGCATTCATATAGAGTCATATTTTGTTCTAAGTATCGAGTTGTAATTCTTGAGTTGTAAGTAAATAAAAGTGTGATGATCATCATTATTAGAGCATTGTCCCAGTGAGGAAAGGATGATGGAGACTATGATTCCCCCACAAGTCGGGATGAGACTCCGGACAAAAATAAATAAATAAAAGAGGCCAAAGAAGCCCAAATAAAAAAAGAAAAGAGGCCATAAAAAAAGATAAGGCCCAAATAAAAAAATAAAATAAAAATAAAAAATGTGAGAAAAAGAGAGAAGGGGCAATGCTACTATCCTTTTACCACACTTGTGCTTCAAAGTAGCACCATGATCTTCATGATAGAGAGTCTCCTATGTTGTCACTTTCATATACTAGTGGGAATCTTTCATTTTAGAACTTGGCTTGTATATTCCAATGATGGGTTTCCTCGAAATGCCCTAGGTCTTAGTGAGCAAGCAAGTTGGATGCACACCCACTTAGTTTCTTTTTGAGATTTCATACACTTATAGCTTTAGTGCATCCGTTGCATGGCAAGCCCTACTCACTCACATTGTTATCTATTGATGGGCATCTCCATAGCCCGTTGATACGCCTAGTTGATGTGAAACTATCTTCTCCCTTTTTGTCTTCTCCACAACCACCATTCTATTCCACCTATAGTGCTATGTCCATGGCTCACGCTCTTGTATTGCGTGAAGATTGAAAAAGTTTGAGAACATCAAAAGTATGAAACAATTGCTAGGCTTGTCATCGGGGTTGTGCATGATTTAAATATTTTGTGTGGTGAAGATGGAGCATAGCCAGACTATATGATTTTGTAGGGATAGCTTTCTTTGGCCATGTTATTTTGAGAAGACATGCTTGCTTAGTTAGTATGCTTGAGGTATTACTATTTTTATGTCAATATTAAACTTTTGCCTTGAATCTTATGGATCTGAATTTTCTTGCCACATAAAGAGAATTACATGGATAAAAATGTTAGGTAGCATTCCACATCAAAAATTCTGTTTTTATCATTTACCTACTCGAGGACGAGCAGGAATTAAGCTTGGGGATGCTGATACGTCTCCAACGTATCTATAATTGTTTATTGTTCCATGCTATTATATTATCAACCTTCGATATTTTATATGCATTTATATGCTATTTTATATGATTTTTGGGACTAACCTATTAACCTAGAGCCTAGTGGCAGTTTCTGTTTTTTCCTTGTTTTAGAATATCGTAGAAAAGGAAAATCAAATGGAGTCCAATTGACCTGAAACTTCATGGAACTTATTTTTGGAAGGAAAGCAACCCGGGAGACTTGGAGTCCACGTAAGGGAAGCTTCGAGGAGGCCACGAGGTAGGGGGCGCGCCAACCCCCCTGGGCGCGCCCTCCACCCTCGTGGGCCCCTCGTGGCCCCCTTGATGTGCTTCTTTCGCATATCTCCATATACCCTAAAAACATCCGAGAGCACAATAGATTGCGAGTTCCGCCGCCAGAAGCCTCTGTATCCACCAAAAGCCAATATAGACCCGTTCCGACACCCTACCGGAGGGGGAATCACTCTCCGGTGGCAATCTTCATCATCCCGATGCTCTCCATGACGAGGAGGGAGTAGTTCTCCCTCGGGGATGAGGGTATGTACCAGTAGCTATGTGTTTGATCTCTCTCTCTCTCTCGTGTTCTTGAGGTGATACGATCTTGATGTATCGCGAGCTTTGCTATTATAGTTGGATCCTATGATGTTTCTTCCCCTCTACTCTCTTGTAATGGATTGAGTTTCCCTTTGAAGTTATCTTATCGGATTGAGTCTTTAAAGATTTGAGAACAATTGATGTATGTCTTGCCGTGCGTATCTGTGGTGACAATGGGATACCACGTGATTCATGATAACCCACAAGTATAGGGGATCGCAACAGTTTTCGATAAGTAAGAGTGTCGAACCCAACGAGGAGCTAAAGGTTGAACAAATATTCCCTCAAGTTCTATCGACCACCGATACAACTCTACGCACGCTTGATGTTCGCTTTACCTAGAACAAGTATGAAACTAGAAGTACTTTGTAGGTGTTGTTGGATAGGTATGCAAGATTATAAAGAGCAAGTAAATAAAAATTAGGGGCTGTTTAGATAAAGACACAACTAAGTTAGGTTTAGTAGAGAGCTTGTTGTTACCAGAAAGTTATTTGTCCCTAGGCAATCGATAACTAGACCGGTAATCATTATTACAATTTTATTTGAGGGAGAGGCATAAGCTAACATACTTTACCTACTTGGATCATATGCACTTATGATTGGAACTCTAGCAAGCATCCGCAACTATTAAAGATTCATTAAGGTAAAACCCAACCATAGCATTAAAGCATCAAGTCCCCTTTATCCCATACAGAAACAACCTACTTACTCGGGTTTGTGCTTCTGTCACTCACGCCACCCACCATAAGCAAATCATGAACATATTGCAAACCCTACAGCGGGGATCCCTCATGCTTGCGCGACATGGAGAGCACCATAGGACAGCACCAATAATAAAACATGCAACTCAAACCAATCTTGATCATCAAATAGCCATTAAGACAAAACGGATCTACTCAAACATCATAGGATAGCCATACATCATAGGGAAATAATATATAGCGTTGAGAACCATGTTTAAGTACAGATTACAGCGGGTAAGAGAGAGGTTACACCGCTGCATAGAGGGGGGAAGAGTTGGTGGTGAAGGCGGTGAAGTTGTTGGTGAAGATGACGGTGATGATAATGGCCCCCGGTGGCACTTCGGCGCCACCGGAAGCAAGGGGGAGAGGGCCCCCCTTTCTTCTTCTTATTCCTTGACCTCCTCCCTAGATGGGAGAAGGGTTTCCCCTCTAGTCCTCGGCCTCCATGGCATGGGAGGGGCGAGAGCCCCTCCGTGATTGGATCTGTCTCTCTGTCCCTCTCTGTTTCTGCGTTCTGTTCTGCTGCCCTTTCACCGTTTCTTTTATATCCGAAGATCCGTAACTCCGATTGGAATGAAACCTTCGCCGTGATTTTTTTCCGAAAATTAGCTTTCTTGCGGCCGAAGAAGGGCGTCAACCGCCTTACAGGTGGGTTATGAGGGTCAGGGGCGTGCCCTAGGGGGGGCCTACCTCGTGCCCACCTCGGACACTGGTTCGCGTTGATTTTTCTTCCAGATTTTCCAAATATTCTGAAAAGTATCTCCGTCCGTTTTTATCCCGTTCGGACTCCGTCTGATATGGATATTCTGCGAAACCAAAAACATGCAACAGACATGAACTGGCATTGGGCACTGGATCAATATGTTAGTCCCAAAAATAGTATAAAAAGTTGCCAAAAGTATATGAAAGTTGAATAATATTGGCATGGAACAATCAAAAATTATAGATATGACGGAGACGTATCAGCATCCCCAAGCTTAATTCCTGCTCGTCCTCGAGTAGGTAAATGATAAAAAAAGATAATTTTTGATGTGGAATGCTACCTAGCATAATCTTAATCACATATCTAATCATGGCAAGAATATTAAGATACGAGTGATTCAAAGTAATATTCTATCATTTGGCATAAAAACAATAATACTTCAAGCCTACTAATAAAGCAATCATGTCTTTTCAAAATAACATGGCCATAGAAAGTTATCCCTACAAAATCATATAGTCTGGCTATGCTCCATCTTCACCACACAAAATATTTACATCATGCACAATCCCGATGACAAGCCAGGAAATTGTTTCATACTTTTTAACGCGCTTCAACATTTTCATCCTTCACGCAATACATGAGCGTGAGCCATGGACATAGCACTATAGGTGGTATAGAATGGTGGTTGTGGAGAAGACAAAAAGGAGAAGATAGTCTCACATAAACTAGGCGTATCAACGGGCTATGGAGATGCCCATCAATAGATATCAATGTGAGTGAGTAGGGATTGCCATGCAACGGATGCACTAGAGCTATAAGTATATGAAAGCTCAAACTGAAACTAAGTGGGTGTGCATCCAACTTGCTTGCTCATGAAGACTTAGGGCATATGAGGAAGCCCATCGTTGGAATGTACAAGCCAAGTTCTATAATGAAAATTCCCACTAGTATATGAAAGTGATAACTCAAGAGACTCTCTATATGAAGAACATGGTGCTACTTTGAAGCACAAGTGTGGTAAAGGGATAGTAACATTACCCCTTCTCTCTTTTTCTCTCATTTTTTTGTTTTTTCTCTCTTTTTTTGTAGGCTTCTTTGGCCTCTTTTTTTTTGGGGGGGGGGGGCTTCTTTGGCCACTTTTATTTTGATAACCTCACATGGGACAATGTTCTAATAATGATGATCATCACACTTTTATTTACTTACAACTCAATATTACAACTCGATATCTAGAACAAAGATATGACTCTATATGAATGTCGCCGGCGGTGTACATGGATGTGCAATGATCTAGCGTAGCAATGACAGCAAAGAACGGACAAGCCATGAAAACATCATGCTATCTATCTTACGATCATGCAAAGCAATATGACAATGAATTCTCAAGTCATGTATATGATGATGATGAAAGTTACATGGCAATATATCTTGAAATGGCTATGGAAATGCCATAATAGGTAGGTATGGTGGTTGTTTTGAGGAAGGTATATGGTGGGTTTATGGTACCGGCGAAAGTTGTGCGGTACTAGAGAGGTTAGCAATGGTGGAAGGGTGAGAGTGCGTATAATCCATGGACTCAACATTAGTCATAAAGAACTCACATACTTATTGCAAACGTTTATTAGCCCTCAAAGCAAACTACTACAACGCATGCCCCTAGGGGTATAGATTGGTAGGAAAAGACCATCGCTCGTCCCCGACCGCCACTCATAAGGAAGACAATCAATAAATACCTCATGCTCCAACTTCGTTACATAACGGTTCACCATACGTGCATGCTACGGGAATCACAAACCTCAACACAAGTATTTCTACAATCCACAACTACCCACTAGGATGACTCTAATATCACCATCTTTATATCGCAAAAACTATTGCAAGGAATCAAACACATCATATTCAGTGATCTACAAGTTTTATATAGGATTTTATGACTAACCATGTGAATGACCAGTTTCTGTCATCTCTCTAAATAGATATAAGTGAAGCAAGAGAGTTTAATTCTTTCTACAAAAGATATGCCCGTGCTCTAAAAAATATAAGTGAAGCAAAAGAGCATTCTACAAATGGCGATTGTCTATGTAAAGAGAAACAGGCAATCCAAACTTCAAATGATATAAGTGAAGCACATGAAGCATTCTATAAAGCCATACTCAAAAGATATAAGTGCATAGAGCATTCTATAAATCAACCAAGGACTACCTCATACCAGCATGGTACATAAAATAAAAATGAGAACTAAATGCAAAAGACGCTCCAAGATTGCACATATCGCATGAACAAAACGAATTCGAAAACATACCGATACTTGTTGAAGAAAGAGGGGATGCCTTCTGGGGCATCCCAAGCTTAGACTCTTGAGTCTCCTTGAATATTTACTTGGGGTGCCTCGGGCATCCCCAAGCTTCAGCTCTTGCCTCTCTTCCTTCTTCTCACATTGAGACCTTCTCGATCATTGAACACTTCATCCACACAAAACTTCAACAGAAAACTCAGTAAGATCCGTTAGTATAATAAAGCAAATCACTACTCTAAGTACTGTTGCAAACCAATTCATATTTTGTTTTTGCATTTTGTCTACTGTAATATAACTTTTTCATGGCTTAATCCACTAATATAAATTGATAGTTTCATCAAAACTAGCAAACTATGCATCAAAAACAGAATCTGTCTAAAACAGAACAGTCTGTAATAATCTGATCATTCACCATACTTCTGATACATGAAAAATTCTACCAAAATTACGAAAAATAAAAAAATTGTATAGGAAGACAATGCAAAAAGAATCAGAACCATTTGACGTTCCATCAAAAAATGAAAAATCACGCACTACAGCCAAAGTTTCTGTCCTGCACCATACAAACCATCAAGCAAATGTAAACATCCTAAAGGCAAACCTTGGCACATTATTTTTATTTCTAAACTTTATAAAAGCACACAACAGAAATAAGTAACTCTGTAAAACTTCCGGGTTGTCTCCCTGGCAGCGCTTTCTTTAAAGCCATTAAGCTAGGCATATAGTGCTCAAGTAATGAATCAACCCGGATCCCAAGGTATATCAAAGCCAATTTTAATTAACAATGATTTAGCATTTAGTAGTGAGCACAAAGTAACATATATCATGTAACAACAAAGTATAACTCTCTTCCTATGCATCGGCATGTCATAAAAGAACAATTCATGCACACATAGTAAAGGCCAATGCATAGTATAAATAGTTTCTTGCAATTTTATCAAGTTGGAAACATAGAGAGGTGGAGATATAGTTCCTCTCTCATAATAATTGCAATTAGGAGAAGCAAGCAGCAAGTACATGCATATTATATCTATCAAAATCATCATGTGTAGTAGTAAAAGGAAACCCATCAATATAATCCTTAATAAGGGCAAACTTCTCCGATATAGTGTAGTTTGGAGAATTCAAAAAGATAATAGGACTATCATGCATGGGTGCAACAACAACAATTTCATGTTTAACATAAGGAACTATAGCAAGTTCATCTCCATAAGCATAATTCATATTGGCATCTTGGCCACAAGCATCATCAAAAAGGGATATTTCAAAAGAATCCAAGGGATCATAACAGTCATCATAGCAATCATCCTTCGGTACGCACGAAGGGGAATTAAACAATGTATGAGTTGAAGAGTTACTCTCATTAGAAGGTGGGCACGGGTGATCAATCCACTCTTCCTCCTTTTGTTCTTCGCTCTCTTCCTCATCTTTTTCATCCAATGAGCTCACAGTTTCATCAATTTCTTCTTCCATAGACTCCTGCAAAATATTAGTCTCTTCTTGGACAGCGGAGACTTTCTCAATAAGTGCATTAATTTCGGAATTGTATTCATAATTCTCATAGCAATATTTGAGGATAGCTAAATTTTCAGATCTATAAACAACATCATCAAAATCTTCAAACTCTTTACACATAGATTCAATTTCATAAGCAACCATAAAAGCAAAAAATTCTTCTATTTGTTCCACATCATAGTAATCATATATACCATTAGCATAAGAAGCTAGGGTTTTATTATCATTGAATTTGCATGAAAAGGGAAGGTGTGGAGCCTTCATCCTAGAGCAACAAGTATAATCATAACTCACGCATAATTGCCAAGCATACCACTTCAATATATGAATTTGATCCCATAATAGTTTCCCTTTTTGTGTCAAGCGATAATCCCGAAAGTATTCACGTTGATCCAACGTTACTCCCACTACATAATTAAATGGGGTTTTCTCAGGATTATTAAAGTAGTACATAATATCTTTCACATAACCATCATCGAGGGTTTTAGGAGGTTCCCCATCTCCATGAGCAGAAAGTACACCTAATTTTTTTGGTATTTCGTGTTCCATATCCATAACTAAAGATAGAGAACAACTAAGAACAGAAAATAAAAATTACTTAGTGATAAAGCAAACAAGCACACACGAGAATATTCACCCCACGCTATTGCTGCCCAGCAACGGCGCCAGAAAAAGGTCTTGATAACCCACAAGTATAGGGGATCGCAATAGTTTTTGATAAGTAAGAGTGTCGAACCCAACGAGGAGCTAAAGGTAGAACAAATATTCCCTCAAGTTCTGTCGACCACCAATACAACTCTACGCACGCTTGATGTTCGCTTTACCTTGAACAAGTATGAAACTAGAAGTACTTTGTAGGTGTTGTTGGATAGGTATGCAAGATAATAAAGAGAAAGTAAATAAAAAGTAGGGGCTGTTTAGATAAAGACACAACTAAGTTAGGTTTAGTAGAGAGCTTGTTGTTACGAGAAGGTTATTTGTCCCTAGGCAATCGATAACTAGACCGGTAATCATTATTATAATTTTATTTGAGGGAGAGGCATAAGCTAACATACTTTCTCTACTTGGATCATATGCACTTATGATTGGAACTCTAGCAAGCATCCGCAACTACTAAAGATTCATTAAGGTAAAACCCAACCATAGCATTAAAGCATAAAGTCCCCTTTATCCCATACGCAAACAACCTACTTACTCAGGTATGTGCTTCTGTCATTCACCCCACCCACCATAAGCAAATCATGAACATATTGCAAACCCTACAACGGGGATCCCTCACGCTTGCGCGACACGGAGAGCACCATAGGACAACACCAATAATAAAACATGCAACTCAAACTAATCTTGATCATCAAATAGCCATTAGGACAAAACAGATCTACTCAAACATCATAGGATAGCCATACATCATAGGGAAATAATATATAGCGTTGAGCACCATGTTTAAGTAGATATTACAGTGGGTAAGAGAGAGGTTACACCGCTACATAGAGGGGGGAAGAGTTGGTGGTGAAGGCGGTGAACTTGTTGGTGAAGATGACGGTGATGATGATGGCCCCCGGTGGCACTCAGGTGCCACCGGAAGCAAGGGGGAGAGGGCCCCCCTTTCTTCTTCTTCTTCCTTGACCTCCTCCCTAGATGGGAGAAGGGTTTCGCCTCTGGTCCTTGGCCTCCATGGCATGGGAGGGGCGAGAGCCCCTCCGAGATTGGACCTGTCTCTCTGTCTCTCTCTGTTTCCGCGTTGTGTTCTGCTGCCCTTTCACCGTTTCTTTATATCCGGAGATCCGTAACTCCCATTGGAACGAAACCTTCGCCGTGATTTTTTCCGAAAATTAGCTTTCTTGCCGCCGAAGAAGGGCGTCAACCGCCTTACAGGTGGGTCACGAGTGTCAGGGGCGTGCCCTGGGGGGGGGGGCCCTACCTCGTGCCCACCTCGGACACTGGTTCGCGTTGATTTTTCTTCCAGATTTTCCAAATATTCTGAAAAGTATCTCCGTCCATTTTTATCCCGTTCGGACTCCGTCTGATATGGATATTCTGCGAAACCAAAAACATGCAATAGACAAGAACTGGCACTGGGCACTGGATCAATATGTTAGTCCCAAAAATAGTATAAAAAGTTGCCAAAAGTATATGAAAATTGAATAATATTGGCATGGAACAATCAAAAATTATAGATACGACCGAGACATATCAATTCACTTGATGTATGTTTTGGTGATCAACTTGCGGTTTCCGCCCATGAACCTATGCATAGGGGTTGGCACACGTTTTCATCGTGATTCTCCGGTAGGAACTTTGGGGCACTCTTTGAGGTTCTATGTGTTGGTTGAATAGATGAATCTGAGATTGTGTTATGCATATCGTATAATCATACCCACGGATACTTGAGGTGATATTGGAGTATCTAGGTGACATTAGGGTTTTTGTCGATTTGTGTCTTAAGGTGTTATTCTAGTATGAACTCTTGGGCTGTTTGTAACAATTATAGGAATAGCCCAATGGATTGATCGGAAAGAATAACTTTGAGGTGGTTTCGTACCCTACCATAATCTCTTCGGTTGTTCTCCGCTATTAGTGACTTTGGAGTGACTCTTTGTTGCATGTTGAGGGATAGTTATGTGATCCAATTATGTTATTATTGTTGAGAGGACTTGCACTAGTGAAAGTATGAACCCTAGGCCTTGTTTCCTAGCATTGCAATACCGTTTACGCTCACTTTTATCATTAGTTACCTTGCTGTTTTTATATTTTCAGATTACAAAAACCTATATCTACCATCCATATACCACTTGTATCACCATCTCTTCGCCGAACTAGTGCACCTATACAATTTACCATTGTATTGGGTGTGTTGAGGACACAAGAGACTCTTTTTTATTTGGTTGCAGGGTTTCTTGAGAGAGACCATCTTCATCCTACGCCTCCTAAGGATTGATAAACCTTAGGTCATCCACTTGAGCGAAATTTGCTACTGTCCTACAAACCTCTGCACTTGGAGGCCCAATAATGTCTACAAGAACAAGGTTGTGTAGTAGACATCACTCCCTACCTTGTGGACAACCCGGAGACCCCCCTGACTTGTTCTTGACGCCAGAACCTCTTATATATACTGAAACTTCCAGAAAGAAACCTAGATCAGGAGTTCCGCCGCCGCAAGCCTCTGTAGCCATGGAAAACTAATCTAGACTCGTTCTGGCACCCTACTGGAGGGGGGAATCCCTCTCCGGTGGCCATCTTCATCATCCCGACGCTCTCCATGACGAGGAGGGAGTAGTTCACCCTCGGGGCTGAGGGTATGTACCACTGTCTATGTGTTTGATCTCTCTTTGTCTAATGTTCTTGATTCAGAACGACCTTCATGTATCGCGAGCTTTGCTATTATAGTTGGATCTTATGATGTTTCTCCCCCTCTACTCTCTTCTGATGAATTGAGTTTTCCCTTTGAAGTTATCTTATCGTATTGAGTCTTTAAGGATTTGAGAACACTTGATGTATGTTTTGCATGTGCTTATCTGTGATGACAATGGGATATCACATGATCCACTTGATGTATGTTTTGGTGATCAACTTCCGAGTTCCGTGACCTCGTGAACTTATGAATAGGGGTTGGCACATCTTTTCGTCTTGACTCTCCAGTAGAGACTTTGGGGCACTCTTTGAAGTTCTTTGTGTTGGTTGAATAGATGAATCTGAGATTGTGTGATGCATATCGTATAATCATACCCACGGATACTTGAGGTGACATTGGAGTATCTAGGTGACATTAGGGTTTTGATTGATTTGTGTCTGAAGGTGTTATTATAGTACGAGCTCTAGGATAGATTGAAGGAAAATATAGCTCCATCTTATTTTACTACGGACTATTGAATAGATTGATCAGAAAGGATAACTTTTAGGTGGTTTCGTACCCTACAATAATCTCTTCATTTGTTCTCCGCTATTAATGACCTTGGGGTGACTCTTTGTTGCATGTTGAGGGATAGTTATATGATCCAATTATGTTATTATTGTTGAGAGAACTTGCACTAGTGAAAGTATGAACCCTAGGCCTTGTTTCAACGCATTGCAATACCGTCTGTGCTCACTTTTATCATTAGTTACCTTGTTCTTTTTATATTTTCAGATTACAAAAACCTATATCTACCATCCATATTGCACTTGTATCACCATCTCTTCGCCGAACTAGTGCACCTATACAATTTACCATTGTATTGGGTGTGTTGGGGACACAACAAACTCTTTGTTATTTGGTTGCAGGGTGCTTGAGAGAGACCATCTTCATCCTAAGCCTCCCACGGATTGATAATCCTTAGGTCATCCACTTGAGGGAACTTTGCTACTGTCCTACAAACCTCTGCACTTGGAGGCCCAACAACGTCTACAAGAAGAAGGTTGTGTAGTAGACATCAATGTCCTCCGGCACAATAGTGTACCTGCCTGAATAAAGATCGAACAAAGAAGGTGCAGGGAAAGTAATAATCTCAGAAGTCCCCTAGCTAAATACAAAGTTGTAATGAAGTCGCATGTGCTTATCATTGTCAATAAAATGATGTGCCACCATACTAGCATAGTCTAAGTATTTAGAGGTAGCAGCCTCTCCTCCGCCTCCTCATGTCTAATAGGAATCTCAAAATGTTTAGCGAGGCGGGAGGCATAGATACCACCATAAATAACACCCTTCGAACGGTTTGTGTGTAACCGCCGAACAACCATAGCGCCCAAACTAAAAGTTCTATCAGCATATAAAGCATGACGCAAAATAACAAGATCAGGCGCATAGAGCGCTCCACTCTCCCACCGATTAGTCAAACATCTCTCGGTAAATAATGCATAGTAATGTAAGAAGGGAAATTGGAAACTAGTCAGTATCGCGTCTAACACTCCCCTTGTGTCTCCCACGGTAATTTCAAAGATGAAATCATCCATGTCTAAAGGACGTGGATCATAGTGACTGCCCTCATAAGGTATTTTGCAAACATTGCAAAAAACATATAATGTCATTTCCTTAGGCACATCATAGAGGTTAAATTCTACAGTGGGTGGTTCCTTCCTAGGATAAAAGTGAAAGCTTTACACGAAAGTATTAGTGAGTAGGAGATATTTGTCCCACTTATCTTCGAGGAAGGGAATAATGCCAGCATTGTTCACCAAATAATAGAAATCCTCATGAATTCATGCTTCCTTCAAAAATGGGTCGCTCAGCCACTCACACCGTCGAACCTCCGCTTCATGCGAAAGATGGTACTTGGGCTTCCTCTTCGGAGTTTCCATCGACCGGCTTGATGAGCCCCTTAACCACCTCTTCATGGTTTTCTTTTTCTCTGATTTTTTTTTGAAATTTTTAGTAACTGATGACCCATAAGTATAGGGGATCAATCGTAGTCCTTTCGATAAGTAAGAGTGTCGAACCCAATGAGGAGCAGAAGGAAATGATAGGCGGTTCTCAGCAAGGTATTCTCTGCAAGCACTGAAATAATAGGTAACAGATAGTTTTGTGATAGGATAATTTGTAATGAGTAACAAGTAACAAAAGTAAATAAAGTGCAGCAAGGTGGCCCAATCCTTTTTGTAGCAAAGGACAAGCCTGGAAAAACTCTTATATAGAGAAAAGAGCTCCCGAGGACACATGGGAATTATCGTCAAGCTAGGTTTCATCACGATCATATGATTCGCGTTCGGTACTTTGATAATCTGATATGTGGGTGGACCGGTGCTTGGGTGTTGTCCTTACTTGGACAAGCATCCCACTTATGATTAACCTCTATTGCAAGCATCCACAACTACAACAAAAGTATTAAGGTAAACCTAACCACAGCAAGAAACATATGGATCCAAATCAGCCCCTTATGAAGGAACGCATAAACCAGGGTTTAAGCTTCTGTCACTCTAGCAACCCATCATCTACTTATTACTACCCAATGCCTTCCTCTAGGCCCAAATAATGGTGAAGTGTCATGTAGTCGACGTTCACATAACACCACTAGAGGAGAGACAACATACATCTCATCAAAATATCTAACGAATACCAAATTCAAATGACTACTAATAACAAGACTTCTCCCATGTCCTCAGGAACAAACATAACTACTCACAATGCATATTGATGTTCATAATCAGAGGGGTATTAATATGCATAAAGGATCTGAACATATGATCTTCCACCAAAAAAAATCCCGGACTTGGACAAGAATTGGATACAATAGATGAACTAGGGTTTTGAGAGGAGATGGTGCTAGTGAAGATGTTGATGGAGATTGCCCTCTCCCGATGAGAGGAGCGTTGGTGATGAAGATGGTGATGATTTCCCCCTCCCGGAGGGATGTTTCCCCGGCAGAACAGCTCCGCCGGAGCCCTAGATTGGTTCCACCAAGGTTCCGCCTCGTGGCGGCGGAGTCTCGTCCGGAAAGATGGCTTATGATTATTTCCGCATCGAAAGACTACATATAGCAGAAGATGGACATCGGAGGGCCACCAGGGGGCCCACGAGGTAGGGGGCGCCCCCACCCTCGTGGGCAGGGTGTGGCCCCCCTTGTGAACTTATTGCGCTCAGTATTTTTTATATATTCTAAAAATGACTTCCATGAAGTTTCAGGACTTTTGGAGCTATGCAGAATAGGTCTCTAATATTTGCTCCTTCTCTAGCCCAGAATCCCTGCTGCCGGCATTCTCCCTCTTTATGTAAACCTTGTAAAATAAGAGAGAATATGCATAAGTATTGTGACATAATGTGTAATAACAGCCCATAATGCAATAAATATCAATATAAAAGCATGATGCAAAATGGACGTATCAGTAACTCATAATAAAAGTGAGCCAAACTCAACAAAATCAATAGCAACTACTCCCACAAGTGTCTATAGGCCATATCATGCGCCAAAACTAGTTTGAACCATATAAATTTGACATGCAAGCTCAAGAACATGGTCACCAATAGTAGCTAAATGTGCAAATAATAAACCACTAGAACAAAAACTAATTGGACCAACGTAGGAGTCACATAGCGATGAGAAATCCACAAAAACAGTTTTGGAAACAGAGCTACGAGCTAGGAGATAGAAAATTACAGCAAGAAGAGCAAGAACACAGGCTATCGAGCAAGTTTGAATTTTTTCCGGAGGAAGAGGACGTGCATGGGTGGTAGCAATACCTGAGGGGGCCTACATGGCCCCCACAAGCTTGTCTGGCGCACCTAGGGGGTGGGCGCGCCTTGTGAGCTTGTGGCTCACAGGTGCACCCCCTGGGTTGTGTTCAGTGCCACTAATTTTTTTGGGCATTCGGAGAACTTCTATTTTCTAGTCATTTTTTATTGCATGGGTAATTCAGAAAATAGTACAATTATGGCATTTCTAATTTATTAATTCTAAATAACATAAAGTAAAAAGTGTGTACAGAAAGTTTTGTTTACTAAATTCATCGACCATATGCCCGTCAAAAGGAATCCATTAATAAGGTTGATCAAGTGTTATTAACAAACTTCTTCTGAATGACATGAAAATGGAGAATCTTCGTATAACACTAGGTTACCTCAATGGGGATATGCATGTCCCCAACAATAAGAATTTGATATTTCTTTTTGATAGTAAGAATAGGGAATTCAAAACCTCCAATAGTATTTGTTGAAAATTTTCCAATAGAATTTATACTATTCACTTGAGGTTGTTTCTTCTAAAAGTGTACCATATGCTCATTACCATTGACATGGAAAGTGACATTGCCTTTGATGCAATCAATAACAGCCCCTACAGTATTCAAAAAGGGTCTACCAAAGATGATTGACATACTGTTGTCCTCGGGTATACCAAGAATTACAAAGTCCGTTTAGATAGTAACATTAGCAACTTTGAAAGGCACATCCTTGCAAATACCGATGGGTGTGGTAGTTGATTTACCAGCCATTTGCAATGAGATTTCAGTCAAAGAGAAAGGCATAACACTAACACTGGCTCCTAGATCACATAAAGCAGTTTTAACATATTTTCTTTTAATGGAGCATGGTATAGTTGGTTTCCTGGGTCTCCTAGTTTCTTTGGTATTTCACCCTTAAATGAATAATGTGCAAGCATGGTGGAAATTTCAGCTTCCAGTATCTTTCTTTTATTTGTGACAATATCTTTGATGTACTTAGCATAAGGAGACATTTTCAGAATATCAGTCAAATGAAGGCACAAAAAGACAGGTCTAAGAATTTCAACAAAGCACTCAAATTCTTTCGCATCTTTATACTTTGAAGCTTTAGGAGGAAAAGACATTGAACCCACAGTTCTCTTTCCCTACCATGTTTCCTAGCAATGAATTCTCTCTTATCATATCTTTTATTCTTAGGTTGTGGGTCATCAAGATCAACAACAAGTTCTATTTCCAGTTCATTATCTTTATTAGGTTGATCATCAACATGAACATCATTATTATCATTGTTACTAGGTTCATGTTCATCACCAGATTGTGTTTCAGCATCAGAAATAGAAATATCATTCGGATTCTGAGGTGTGTCTACAGTAGGTTGGTAACCCACAAGTATAGGGGATCGCAACAGTTTTCCAAGGTAGAGTATTCAACCCAAAAGATTCGACACTAGGGGAACCAAAGAATATTTGTAAGTATTCGCAGTTGAGTTGTCAATTCAACCACACCTAGAGATTAAATATATGCAGCAAAGTGATCAGTAGCACAGTAATATGATAGTTTGATAGTGATAATAATAGTAGTAGCAGTAACTATAACAGTAATGACATTAGTGATAATTTGGTAGAAGTTGCAACAGTACTAGTAGCAATAGTAGTAACTTAGCAAGACCAATATGTGAAAAACTCGTAGGCATTGGATCGGTGATTTTGTTGGATGATATTCATCATATAGCAGTCATAACCTAGGGAGATACAAAACTAGCTCTAGTTCATAAATATAATGTAGGCATGTATTCCGTAAATAGTCATACGTGCTTATGGAAAAGAACTTGCATGGCATCTTTTGTCCTACCCTCACGTGGCAGTAGGGTCCATAAGGAAACTAAGGGATATTAAGGCCTCCTTTAAATTGAGAACTAGAACAAAGCATTAACACATAGTGAATACATGAACTCCTCAAACTATTGTCATCACCGAATCGTATCCCAATTATTGTCATCTTGGGGTTTACGGATCATAACACATAATAGGTGCATATGACTTTTAAGATCGGATCAAGAACATAGATATAATGGTGAAAACATAAACGGTTCATATCTGAAATCATGGCACTCGTGCCCTAGTGAGAATCATTAAGCATAGCAAAGTCATAACAACATCAATCTCAGAACATAGTGGATACTAGGGATCAAGCCCTAACAAAACTAACTCAATTACATGATGAATCTCGTCCAACCCACCATCGTCTAGGAAGCCTACAAAGGAATTACTCACTCCCAGCGGTGAGCATCATGAAATAGGTGATGGAGGATGGTTGGTGATGACGAAGACCGAAGATCCCCCTCTCCGGAGCACCAAGCGGGCTCCAGATCTGCCCTCCCGATGAAGAACATGAAGTGGCGGTGGCGGCGTATCATAAACATGATGAAACTTCCTGTCTTTCTGGCAAAATATGATTTTATAGCGTGAGAATTAGGGCCAGGAGGGCCTCGTGGGCCCCACCACCCTCTAGGGCGCGCCAGAGGGGGTGGCGCACCCTGGTGTCTTGTGGACAGCTCCCCCCTCCAGTGGGTCTTGGTTCCAATATTTTTTATTTATTCCAAAATAATTTTGTCGGGGTTCTGGGACCGGGGGTACCCAAACCCATCTACCTACGTGTGGCACCCCGGCTCAGAGAGACCAGAACACCCCGTATTCAAGCCCATAGATCAAGTCTTCTGGAATACGACACTACTTGGCATAGAACAAATCAGCTCATTATTACAAATACTCTAGGATACAAGGGTTCCGGTATAACCAGGAATTACATCGGCATGGTGACACTACCCCTGCCAAGGTTGGTCTATGCTAGCAGTAGAACAACTCATAGCAGCGGAATAACTTCTAGCAGCGGAATAACGATGATAGTGATGGACTCCAATCCGCAGGGACTCTAGCTGGAACGCTTATCCTGGCTTCCCAACATGGGATACACGGCAAACAAGTAAGCAGACAAAGCATGACCTGCAAACTGGCATGACACGCCAGGTCAGTACGTTGAATGTACTTGCAAGCTCAAAACAACCAAACCAATCAAGACAAACAATAACATGGCATTTACAGGTTAAACAAGCATGAGCATGATACCACTAGAAAAACATGGTATGTACAAGGTGTACATGATACCGCTAGAAAATTATCAGCATGGCATGAACATATTACTCGAGACATGAACAATGATAGTACTAGCATGCAACATGCTACAAATATCACTTACTCTATTCGGGGTTACCTTGTAACCACTAAGTATATGCCACTCTCACTTACCATCATGGTCACAGGATCACTTCAATCATTATCAAGAATACCATCGGGATCTTCATAGGATCACCTTATCAATATCAAGAATACCATTATCATCCTTACAAGATCACTTCATCAATATCAAGAATACCATCGTGATCCTCCCGTGACCACATAAAGATCAACCAACTTCTTTCCTCATTGAACGAGGGTTGTTATTAAGTCAGGTTATTATTACTGTTGACCCATAGCGTGACCTACTGCGAAATGGGCCCTTATCCGCAAGAACGGCTATCGATAGATTATACACACTCTTTAGAGCTTAGTACATTGTACCCACACCATGAAATCCAAGGCCTCATGCTCCCATTCGGGTGGACCAACGGCGTTCTGACAAAGCCGATCTATCTCCATGACACTCTCCCGACCACTATGACAAACTCCCCTTTGGGCTAAGTCATGGGTGGCCCTGATGTCACCTCGTGACATCCAACGGCCACCGTCGTGGCAAAGCAAAACAGTCCAAAATGGGGACAACCCGGGTACAACAACAACGGGCACACAAGGCTATCACCTCCTACCGGGCCAGGGCAGTGCGCGTGCATAACCTTCCCTAGTTGGAGGCGCTGGTGAGAGGCATGACAATAGACCGCATTTGGGCCTCCCCATAAAAGGCAAATGTGGTTGCACGGGTCAGCTTGATTCAATGGCACTATGACTCATCCAACAGGTGTTCAAGTTCAATTAAACGCCGGTTAAACTTTAATGTAATAAGTTCAGTCATAATAAAATGACATGATGAAACAATAATGCATATGAGCATGATATCAACATGAACATGGATGGTAATCATAACCATTAACATATGAATCATAGCAACAATATTTATACTACTGATGCACATGAGCCTGGCATACCGATGATCATGAATAGCACAAGCATACTAACACTTTAGATGGACATAACATGATCACTAGCACCAGAACATAATTACCAAAAAAGAACATGACACCACTATTAGCAAGTAAGCATGTGACCAGCGAGATGAAAATAATCATGGCATAAACATGGATCCATAAGCATATAAAGCATTCATGAAAATTTCAACTTGCAAAACTTATTTATATATTCAAGTTGAAAACCATGGCTACTACAAATCCATCATGCAAGTGGTTGTCATGGCTTGCCTCGGAATGAGGAGGTCACCGGGAAGAAGTGCAGAAGGATCGCGGAAAGATTCCCCAGAAACAGTTCTCTCCCAGAGGGGGCTGTTTACACACAAGGGAAAATCGTCATTTTCATTGTTTGAAGACATTGTGAAAATTATACCAACAGAATGGTCTCGATCAGACGAATACGTGGGCTTTGGAATCATCTGATTCGGGGTTATGGTTGAAAAGTTTTTTTCATTCGTTCGTTAGGCAGAAAACCTACAAAATCTGCTTTTAACTGATGAATGTTCACAAAATAGAGGGTTCGGCCAGCGGCTGGAAAAAGAGAAGGCGCCTTTCAGAGAAAAGACCTTCATATTAGCGAAAAGGTATTTCTATATAAAGAAACATGAATGTACACTTTCTAACCTGCAAAATGTATTTCCGCGGATACGTGTCCACTTATCCACGTCAGCAGGTCCGGGTCAACACCCGCCGTGGCTGACTCGTGGGGCCCATGGGTAGGTGGGGCCCGCCGGCTGGGTCTCCTTCTTCAACCTCGCACTTGCCCGAGGACGAGAGGAGGAGGCGCGCTCCGGGGACGAGCCCAGGCGATTTCGACCACCGTTGCCGGTGCTCCGGGCACTGGCGAGCTCGGGAAAGAGTGCTGCTTCCATCCCCACACTGCAGGGAAGCCAAGGAGGACCAGAATGGCGACGACATGAGCTACGGCGGGAATGGCCCCCGACCGGACTTGCGCTAGGAGGCATAGTCCACCGAAGAGGAAGAAGAGGTTTTGGGACGGTTCTATGGTGGTGGTGGAGGTCTCTGGTGGAGAAGAGAAGGAGGGAGGGGCTCGCCATCGCTCGAATTTAGGAGGAGGAGGTCGGCGGCCATGGTAGCCATGGGAGTCGAGGAGGTGCTCCGGGGTCAGTTGGAGAGGTCGGGGAGGTTGCTATAGAAGTGGTGAGGCTGCTGGTGTGCTCGGAGTGCTCGGGGACGAGCTATTTATAGTCGAGCGGAGAGGGGGTGACCGCGGATGCGTGGCCATAGCTCGGGTGTGCCCGCGTACGCGTGGGCGGACGAGCTCGCTCGACGGTAGATGATGGGAGGGGGCAGAAGGCAGGCTCACGGGACGGAGGAGGCCAGGGGGCACGGGGAGGAAGAAGCCGAGGCGCGAACAGAGCCGAATGGCCATTGTTCTCCCGTGGGCGTGTGGCGGCGAGCACCGAGCAGCGATCTACAGGAGGGGGAGAGGGGTCTAGGGTAAAGGCGACGATGAGGGGAATCTCCTAGACATGCATGAGCGCGAAAGAACGGAGAGGAGAGGGGCCGGAGCTAGAAGACGTCATGGACGTAGCCAAACACAGCAGAGCACATGTGCTAGCACGCCAGCTGCGCGGTCACCGCATGCACGCGACACTGGCCCGTGCTCTAGGCTGTAAAACCTTGCCTGCGAAATAGACCCTTCTTTCCTTAGTTCAAAAGGAAAAAAAGTGATTTGCAGGTGGATCCAACTCAGATGAACAAAAAGGTGTCTGTGCTACAGGGAGACAAATCCAGGAGGAGGCACAGGCTGAGCTTTGGCATGGTTTGAACACATGCCAAGGTGACTGTTGGAAAAATTTGAGATTGATAGGAGGTGTTTAGCTAGCACTTCTAGAGAAAATGCCCCACTAGTCAGAAATGCAAAATAAGAAGGGGTACTCACATGGCAAATGATATTGAACTGAAGTTTTGTGGAGATGAGTTATTTGATAATATGAAGCAGCTGTAAAAGTTTCATACCATTTGGATACATGAAATGGTACTTCCTTCACAGTGCAGCTCTCTAGACAGAATCTAAGAAAAATTATAGAGGAAAAATGGATAGATGAAATGATCCCAAATTTTGTGGAGAGGGTTAATATGGATAGGAGCATGTCCTGGTAAATTTTTAGAAATAAGGAAGCAATATAAAATATAGTAGCTTCACAACCTGAAAATCTGACTAGAAACCAAGATTTGATGCTGAGCTGACATGATCCCATATTTTTCGGAGATTGATTATTTGATCATATGAAGTACCTTGCAAAAATTTTAACTCATTTGGATTATCCTAGCTAGTACTTCCTTCACAAATACTTCCCTCAGACAGGAACTTTGGAAATTTGCCGAGGAAGGTTCACTAGGCAAATTGAGTTGAATTTTGTCATGGGGCAATGATGTGGGCAAGCAATAGTGTCAAAAACATTTGGAGTCAATCAAGCAAAGATAAATGACACTTCCTTCTCAAAAATCCACTTAGGGTAGAATGAGAAAAGGAATATATGGAATTATCTTTGATGATGCCAATGAAGGGTTTTGACATATTTGAGGAAGGTATGACCCAAACAATTTATGAGAATTATTTGGGAATTTTGGGAGTGATAGAAATATAGGTTGTTTCATAACCTAGGGCAAAAAGGATTATTCCTTTAATAGAAAAAGGAATATTCCCAATAAGAATATTGGGATTGGGCTAATATTAAAATGACAAGGTCATGAGATGGTTTTTAGGATGACAAGCCACTTGGGAGCATGAGAAGAGATGATCTTCCCAGGTTTCAGGACCACAGAGCCACATAAAAGCAATTCAATTCAAAAATCCAAAGAAAAACAAAAGAAAAGGAAAGGGCCAAAATCCAGGGTGTCACAAACCTTCCCCCCTTAAAGAAATACCGTCCTCGAGATTTTGTTGCTCAAGGAACAAATATGAATATACCCGACTTAAGGAAACTATTTCCAACTCAGATACCCTTTTCCTTTTGTGATGTTCCCACATAATTTCATATGATTCACTGACTTGCTCTGGGGTGGTTTGCTTCACCGTATCTGATATTCTGACAGATCTTACCTCATATGTTCATGCTTATACTGGCTCCAATTCCTTTCATATCTGCTGACTTAACCGGGGTGCGATAGATTATCGTGACTGAGATATATGCCCTTTTCACAAGTCCGTGAGTGTTTTCGATGGATGTGTCATCCTGTACCAACAACATTCCATGGAGTCGTGAACCGATTTTCTCAGTAGCACAGATTCTTTCATCCTGGCATCAGGTTGCTCACTTAGATGCATGTCCTCTAGGTTCAACACAGTGTCGTGAATCATAACTGTTCTTCTGGAAGAATCTGACTTCTCGCAGGAGTTTCTCAATCATCTTGACTAGATCCACTATCTTGAGTATCAAATATGTACCAAATATTTGACTGTCGCCTGTCATGACCAGCATAAATGAGGTATGACCTTATAACGATAGTATCCACCGACTTGACTGATGGTATTTCTCATAGAGGAATATTGTCGTGACAGGCTATCCTTTAATGATGACCATAAGTGAGGGCACATGTTTTGAGAATATTTTTCAGCATACTAAATACTCATCCTATCGGTATGTCACTGTGAATCATGCAACGATTATCATACCTCTATTGTCGATCTTGCTCCTTCATTATTGGCTTCTTTGTCATGCGGATTGACCACGGGTAGCTTCATCCATACCCCTTAGCATTTGAAGACAATGGGGCTAGCAACTTCCCTCGCGCCCTCCAGACTCTCGGCCGGCTCCTTGGGCCAGCTAGGCCCAAGAAGCCGGCTCCAAGAAGATGGTGCTCTCTTAGAAGGCGGCTTCAGGGGAGACCGACTCCTAGCTGATGACCCCTCCTCCCCTCGGAGTCCGCACTCAACCACTACGACAAGACGGGCGTGGGTACAGGGCCACACTCCCCCAAATATCGGAGGAGCATGGCTACAGCGCGAGTTGACCAAGCGGTCATCCATCTGCCAGGCGTGGGACTGTCGCCATGCGACCCATGACATGGCCCTCATCAACCAGGGTCATGCTACAGCAAAAGCCAATCAGTACGGCCCGCAGATGGCGGGACCTACCTGTCTGTGAGCTCCCAGAAGATGGCGTGCCCCAAGAAGGCGGCTTCGGGGGCGGGCCGGCCTCCAGCAGCCGCCCCTTCCCTCCCCTTGGAGTCCACACTCAATTACTCTGATGAGACGAAGCATGGCTACAATGTGCGCTGACCAAGCGACCACCAACCCGCCTGACGGTAGGACTGTAGCCATAGGACTCCTAACAAGGCCTCCGCCATCAAGTACGAAGCTACAGCAAAAGGCAATCAGCATTGCCCGCAGGCAGTGGGCCCTACCTGTTGGCCGGATTCTCGGCAGCTGGTGGGGCCCTCCAGAAGTGGGCCCCAGCAGCCGGCGGAGAACCCGGCGATCTTAAACACTGATGTCCGGGTCCTACACCCGGCCATATTACCATTGTACCCCTAGGGGTTGGACTATTAAACCACTAGGGCTCACCCATGCAAAGGGTTCAACCCTGATTCCCGCACACATACACGATAGCTAGGAGCGGCAAGAGAGCTAGTCGTGCCCTTCTTCCTCCTCTAGCACACAGCTCATGGAGCAACCTTACAACCACCATTTTATCATAGTCATCATGTGGAGACGCCCACAGAGCAGGACTAGGGGTGTTATCTCCTCGGAGAGCCCCGAACCTGGGTACGACTTGTGCGCAATCGAGCTTGCGCTCACTCCCCCTTCCAAGGCCCGACGACATCCTCTTGGCTCCACCCATGATAAGCCACCCCCTAGCATCTGACATGAGATTACCATGACATTCTTTGTCTGACCATCGGTACTCCCGGGTGCAATATTCCGGCATTCGTAACTTATCCTCGTTCATGTGTCGGGTCATCGAATACTAGGTTCACGTGCCTTGTACGGAGTCCATTGTAACCATACAAGACAATGACAAAGGTTAATGATATCACCTTGCTAGGTGTGAGAAAGCTGACCTTGATAAGCACGGCCAAGAAGATTGGATAGCTTGTGTTGGAAACCATCAAAAGTATCATGCTGAGGAAAACTGGGTACCGCACTTCAGAAGCTTCCCCCCTCTAAAGACTTTCCAGGGAAGACTCGATACCTTGTGCCGGAAGCTTTTTGGTGGTGTACCGAAGAAGGTAGAGTATCTTACCCAGGAAGTCATCCACATATCGTGCTCGAGAAGATAGAGTAATCTTGCATTGGAAGCTTCTCGGGTAGCTTGCAAGGGAAGACTGTGTTGCTTACACCAGAAGCTTTTTACTGTGGTATGCTGACTGAATGCCATATATATACCCTTTAATATTTATGTTTTTGATTACTCATATGAAAAAGGTTGTTCGACTATCCTTCTTGCAGAACACTGAATACCTAGTACATTCTGACTTGCTTCCGGGGTATAGCATATTTCAAATCTTACTGATAACAGAATCAACCTTGTATATAAACCATACCTTTGACTGATAATACACTATTGATCTTGCACCCAAAGCTGTCTTCTGGCTAATTCCATCATTACTGTTGTGAAGATTGCACATTGATGTATACTTGATGCTGATAATCAAGCAAAGATATATTTTTGCAGTCAGACCAGATATGTCCAATATAATGTAGTCAGGTGAGAATTCCATAATGTTTAGCTGAGCTTCCAAATATTTGAACTTATTGCTGGTTCTTCGGGTTCAGTGTTGGTTGACGAGAAGCTTTAATAATGGGAAATAATGCAACACCAAGGGCCCAAAGAAAGAAGCAAAAGAAATGACAAAAACAAAAACACACAAGGCATACAAATAATATTATATTCAAGCAACATCACATATTACTGCTACACACAATAATAATATGCATGCATACCTAAGTACTAAAATCTTGCGGAGACTCCGGTATTACGGTCTAACATGTTGTGGCGGCGTGCACGAAAGTGAATTCTCGTGTGGAAGAGTTGGTATAAACAAGGATACACCAAGCGCTGTCTTAACACCGGTCGCATCTGGGTGGACATGGAGGTGAGGACGGTCTTGGTGATCATGTGGTGAAACGCGGAGGTCAAGAACACACCATCATGAAGTGTATGGAAGGGAACCACACACATCCAAAGAATGGGGTGATAGGGTAGGATAGAGGTCGAAAACTAGGCTTGCTGGCATTGCCCTTTTCTGATAGCAAAGATCAGTAAGGTTGGCTAAGCGGCGAGTCGAAATGCACGATTCGGGGTGGAAACATGGCTATCACCGAAAAGATAGGGGTAACTGGTGGGAGGATAAGGATGTGATACCAGCAATGGTGTCTGGAACACCTGGTACCTCGGTATCACTCTACTCAGACAGAGATGATGCCAAACACCGAAGAGCATGTACACAAGACTAGAGGGGTGAAGGTAAGGTATTGAAACCGATGCCACCTACAATGACAAGATTAACTACTTGCGAACATATAGTAAGTCTATATGCATGCTATGCAGCAAACAAATGCAACAACCAAATATAGCAAACAGACTAGACTCTGTGTTGCCGCTTTCTAACGTTAGCGTGGACTAGGGCGTCCTACAGCCAGACCTACTCTGATACCAACCATTGTGGCACCCCAGCTCAGAGAGACCGGAACACCCCATATTCTAGCCCAGAGATCAAGTCTTGTGGAATACATCACTGCTTGGCATAGCACAAATCAACTCTTTATTACAAATACTCGAGGATAGAAGGGTTCCAATATAACCAGGAATTACATTGGCACGACAACACTACGCCTACCAAGGTTTCTTTATGCTAGTAGTAGAACAACTCATAACAACAGAATAACTTCTAGCAGCGGCATAATGACAACAGTGATGGACTCCACTCCGCAGAGACTCTAGCTGGAACGCTTATCCTAGCTTGCCAACAAGGGATCCACGACATGACACGCCAGGTCAATACATGGAATGTACTTGCAAGCTCACAACAACCAAAGTACTCAAGACGAACAATAACATGGCATTTACAGGTTAAACAAGCATGAGCACCACTAGAACAACATGGCATGTAAAAGGTGAACTTGATACCGCTAGAAGATTATCAGCATGGGATGAACATATCACTCAAGACATGAACAATGATAGTACTAGCATGCAACATGCTACAAATATCACTTACTTTGTTTGGGGTTACCTCGTAACGACCAAATATATGCCACTCTTACTTACCATTGTGGTCACAGGATCACTTCAATCATTATCAAGAATACCATCGGGATCTTCACATGATCACCTTATCAATATCAAGAATACCATCGTGATCCTTACAAGATCAGTTCATCAATATCAAGAATACCATCGTGATCCTCCCGTGACCACATAACGATCAACCAACTTCTTTCCTCATCGAACCGGAGTTGTTATTAAGTCAGGTTATTATTGCTGTTGACCCATAGTGTGACCTACTACGAACTGGGCCCTTATCCGCGGGCATGGCTATCGATAGATTATACACACTCTGTCGGAGTAAATAGCCCTGGGTAGCCTAGCCGGCTTCCCCTGGCCATTCTGAAAAAATTACGAGCCTGTCCGGCTCTCAAGAACCCAAGACATGGGGCCGCCTTCCCCTCGCTGGCTATCATCTAGGCCGACTTTCAGAAGGCGGCCCAACTTTAGCCCTCATGAAGAAAGCCACAGGAGGGCCGACTTCGGGAAGCCGGCCGTGAGAAGGCCGACTCCAAGAAGCCGACTCCCATAAAGCGGTCGAGACCGTACCCTCAAAGTTTGCACCCACCTAACGGCGGTGCGACGGGGCGTGGCTACAGTGAAGCCTGCCACCCCCGAATCCCGGAGCACACCTGGCACAGTGCGCCGTACGGAGTGGCCATGACCCGTCCGGCGCGACACTGTTGCCATGTTGACCCTGATGTCACCCACGACGGGCCGCCAGCGCGGCCCCCAGACGGTGGGCCCCTTCGGGCAGAGAGACACCCGAAGGCGGCCACGCCTCCCCCCAGTCGACCCAAGACAGAGCCGGCTCCCCGCAGCCGGCTTGCCACCTCCCTCGAAGGAGACGCCCCATTAAGGAGGCAAGACGCGGTGAGGCTACAGCGATCGCCCGACGGGCGGCGGCACTGTAGCCGCGCCTACCACGATGAAGCCCACGTCACCAAGATGGGGCCACAGTAACCAGCCGCTGACCAGGCCCTGGACAGTGGGGCCTGCCTATCGACCAAGGGGCCGGCAGCCGGCGGGACCCACCAGCCGGCGGGCCCCAGCAGCCGGCGCAGAAGCCGGCGAGCGCAGTCGCAGACGGCTGGGCCACGCGCCCAGTCGGATTACCATTATACCCCCGGGGGGTAGGCCTATATAAACCCCCCAGGGCACCCATGCAAAGGGTTCGACCCCCTGCTAGTCCTAGACACCACACAAGGAGAAGAAGCAGGCTAGCCGTGCCCTTCTTCCTCCTCCCACCAAACAGCTCAAGGAGCATTGTGTAGCTACTTGTCCATCTAGTGATCATGCCAAGATCCCGCAGAGCAGCAGTAGGGGTGTTATCTCCACGGAGAGCCCCAAAGCTGGGTAAGATCCGCCGGCGTGCATGTCTTCGCCTTATCCCGTTTCCAGGCACCGGCGATGTCTTACTGGCTCCCACAATGATAAGCCACCCATTGGCATATGTCGCACCTACCACCCGACACACTCTGCAGAGGTTAGTGTAAGTGCATCTAGTGCCCCTTAGTGACTTTGGTATATTAAAGACTTATAGGTTAAGGGACTGATGCATTTGTGAGTGTACACAGGTCTATAAGTCTATGAGGAGTTTGATATTTACAAAGAAAGTCGACCCCTAAAAATTAAGTTCTTCGACTGAAGACTTTGGATTTCTGAAGACTTTCTGAAGACTTTCTGAAGACTTTGAAAGTGAAGAAATTGGTGTGACCATGAAGACTTGGTATTCATTCGAGGAACATGAAGCATGAAGACTTTGTTTTCATAGTTTCTTTTCCTCTTTCTTGAGTCATAGGAAACATCGTACTGTCAAAGCAGGTCAAGGAAATACTAAGGAAAAGTTTCCAAGTGATGCTCAACACAAAGTCCTACACCTACCAATCCCTTCGAGTGAAGCCATTGGAAATCTCTTGTAGTTCAGTCAACTTCTTCAGTGACAGAGACAAAGTTCTTCTGGTCTCTGATGAATTTGTTCTGACTAAGGAGTTAGGAATTCGCCAGTGCGGATTGCCTACAAGTGAGGAACATGATAGTCAAATTTCCAACCGTTGCTGTGCTACGCGCCAGCTGTCCCAAATATCCTTCCACCTAACGGTCATATCATTGAAGGGCATTTATGTCTTATCATGTCGGGCTGCTCCCTAGGCTCTAAATAGCCGCCCCCTACAACCACCAGCCGGCTGGCTGCTCCGATAGAAACTGACACTTGTCATTTGAGAGCATCCCATCCTCCGAGGACTTCGAGCGAAAATCATCAAGTGAGGAAAACCCAAACCCAAACACCTACAAACCCAAAGTGATTGAGCATCGCTGAAGAGATTGATCATGCGTGGATCCGACGCTTGTTACCTTTGAAGACTATGCATCTTCCAGACGGTTAGGCGCCATGGTTTATAGCAATCAAGAGGAAATTGTGGATCGCCGAGTGACCGAGTCTGCGAACGTTTGGAAGTCACCTGAAGACTTACAACGAGTGATTGGGCGAGGTCTGTGTGACCTTAGCTCAAGGGGAATACTGTGAGGACTAAGTGTCCTAAGCTGCTTGTTCAGGAATGGGTGTCCGGGACTGTGTGTCCTCAGGTTTGAATACCTAGCCGCCCTAACCAGACGTACAACTATCACAACAGTTGGAACTGGTCTACCAAATCATTGTCTTCACTGAGCTAACTGGTTCTATTTCCTCACCATTCCATTTCCGTGTTGTGTGCTTGTTCATATCTGTTTGAAGACTTTGACTGAAGACTTTCTCAATTTCCTCAGTTCAATTTCCTTAGTCTGTTTGTCTTCATCCTAGTTTTATTCTGTGTTTATGCTTTCTGTACTCTATGCTTGTTTTCATTTCATCATGAAGACCATGCTTATGTTCTGTTATGTTTACATCTGAGTACTTATTTCACTGCAAGTAGTTCTTCTCTTAGGAATTTCCTCACCCTAAAATTCCTCAGTGAAGAATTCTTAAAAATCACCTATTCACCCCCCTCTAGTCGACTTAACGCACTTTCAATTGGTATCAGAGCAAGGTACTCCCTTGTTCTGTGTGATTTTGGTTTAACCGCCTGGAGTTTTAGTTATGTCGACCACAGGAATGAAGACCGTGACATGCCCCATCTTTGACGGTCATGATTATCCTGAGTGGAAGGCCATGATGAAGAAGCGTCTCATAGCGATGAACTACGAACTCTGGACCATCACTGAAATTGGTCTTACTGACCTATGCAAGATGGCGGAGGCTGATGATATTCGCAAATATACGCTACTCAACCTCACGACGAAGGACGTCATCTGCTCCAGCTTGTCACAAAACTAGTTCAGGAACATTATGCATCTCAGCCATGCAAAACTCATCTGGGACCGACTCTCTGAGGTATATGAAAGTCATCGATCTCACTATGAACCCTCGTTTGAAGAATTCATGGAATCGCGCAAGGCTATGACTTTCGATCCAAAATCATCATCCTCTGCACCGTGTCTTATGGCAAAAGGTGCCAAGGTAATTGAATGCTACTTATATGAGTCCAGTGATGATGAATCTGGTGATGAATTTGGACCCAGTTATGTCAAACTTGCTTCCCTTGCAACTGAACAACAGAGAGCTTTGGTAAAAGTTCAAAACATGCTGAATGAGAGCGATGATATATTGGGTGAAGAAATGGATTGTTCTAAAGCCTTGGCTGAAAGTCTTCAGAGACTTAATTCCAAGTTTGACAATCTTCAAGGTCATCATAATACTCTCTTATCTGATCATGAGAAGCTTTCTTATGAATTTGTTCAAAGAAAGCAAGATCTTGAGCAGTTAAGAGTGAGTTATGAAGATCATCAGAAGGAGCGTGATTCATTACTTGCTCAACAAATTAGCGCTACTCAGGATGAATTTGTTCCTCCATGTTTTAAGTGCATAGAACATGAAATCGCTAATTCTTCACATGAATGCTCAAATGCTTCCATTGCTGCAAATTCTTCAACTGTCTCTACTATCACTAATTCCTCATCTGAGGACATTGCTAGTATCACTAATGATGCGGGGCTGAAGGAATAGTATATGACAGGCATGTACAAAAGCCTCAAAGGGCATAAGGCTCTTTGTGATGTGCTTAAAAAGCAGATCCTCAACAGAAACCCTAGGAAAGAGGGCATTGCCTTTGAGAGGAAACTCAATGCTGATGGGACCTACTGGAAACCAGAGAAGTATTCCAAAACCTCATGGGTTGCTGCAAAGGGACCTTCAGTGGATCCATCTACTTTACCTGGCTTTACATGTGAATCTTATATTCTTCTGATCAGTGATTTGACTCCAACTATAAACTGTTCCAAAATCAGAATGGTGAAGTATTTGCTAGATATGTTGGCACAAACTGCAGGAACGACTCTCCTATGAAGAAAATCTGGGTTCCCAAAAGGTGCCTTGAAAATCTTCAAGTGAATGTCATCAGGACACCACCTGTGAATAATAGGAACCCCAGATGAAATTCTTCATATGGACCAAATTCTTCATATGGATCCAAGTCCTCATACGGACCAAATTCCTCACGTGGATCAAATTCCTCAAAAGGATCAAAGTCCTCATATGAACATCGTCGTGCTAACCCATCTGTTTCGCAGGGAAGATCTAAGGATTATGGATATGTGCATTATTCTTCAAATCATTATGTTCATAAGTCCTCGAAGAATTTCTCTGCTTACTCTTATGCTTACCCTAATCCCTCTTATGTGAAACGAAGTGGATTCGCATCTATGCCACCTTTCTCTTATGGAGCTCGTAGAATGATGAACTCTTTGCCACCCCTTTAGATGTGGGTGGTGAAGAAAAAGAACTAATCTCTTATGTAGGGTCAAGTCTCCAGACGAACTTAAACGTCTGAAGAATTTGCTGGAGAACTGAATATGCTTGAAAGGATGCAAGCTAATCATGAAGAAATGAATTCTCATTTCTCACGTCCTCATACTGCTTTATCTGTTCTATTGCTTGATGAAATTGATCTCATGAAATTGATATCATATTCTTCACTGATGACGTATATGAGTTCATAAGCTACACTAATTCATTTGCAGGATGATCAACCCAAAGCCACTGAGTGGGTCCTCGATAGTGGATGTACAAATCACATGACTGGTGACAGGAGCTTATTGATGGAAACTAATTTATCTCCATCAGATCTGAAGCATATCCCCTACGCCAACAAAGGCAAAAGCAAGGTATTGCGTCTAGGTAAGGTTGCAATCTCAAAGGATCGACACATGGACAAAGTCATGCTTGTCGAGTCCTTAGGGTTCAGCCACATGTCTGTCTCAATGCTTTGTGATCTTGATATGGTTGTTGTGTTTTGCAAGTACCGTTGTGTTGTGATTGTCAGTGTGAAACGACACCTATGGGATCACAAGAATCCCTACTACGGTTGCCGGGGCGCGGGGTTGCGAGGATAGCAGGGCTAGTAGATAGCACGAGGATCGTTTACCCAGGTTCGGGCCGCAAGGATGCGTAAAACCCTAGTCCTGCTTTGGTGGGTGTATTTTTGAGAGTTCTTGAGCTCTCGAACCAGCTGTGGTCAGCGTGTGGTTTCAAAGAGCCGAATCCCCCTCCTTGTCGCCTCGGGCCTCCTTTTATAGGAAAAAGGGGTTTCCACAGTGGCACACAGGAAGTGGAAAGGTCTACAGTGGCACGAGGTTATCCCTCGTATTATAGGACAAGGTGCATTTAATGCACCGCTTAGGTGTCCTCTTGCTTTATCGGGGACGGGGGTGAGGCCCGTCCCATCCGTCGCCGCTCCTCCTCGCTTCGACACGCGCCTCGGCCAGGGATGCGTGCGGTGCCATGTAGGTAGGCAGGAAGCTGAGTTGGCGCGGTGGTGGAGCCTTCACGAAGATCTGCATGCCTCGACGCGGGCACTTGATGAGTTGGCCTGGGAGCAGCATGTTGCCACGCAGGTGCTTGCCAAGCTGGTTGGGCTAGCAACTGCATGTGAATAGCGGTGGGAACTTGGTTGACGTGGGCTTGGCAGTGGTCTTGCCGGCATCTTTGGCGAGGGCCTTGCCGGGTGGCCTGGCAAGGGCCTCGCCATGGCGTGTTGTCGTCCCCGGCAAGGATCTTGCCGGGGGTCTGGTGGCCTTCCTTGGCAGGGATCTTGCCGAGGACCGTCATCTTCTAATCTGATCTTGAATATGTCTTCACAAAGATCTGTAAGCCACCACAGGGGTGCCTTCTCGAGCCCTGGCCCCATGCTGATGATGGTACTAGGCGCCGTGGGCCCAAGGGTGGCTCGCTCTGTTGGCGTGGGGCGAGCTGTTCCGGCAAGAGTCTTGCCGGGGGAACCTGCTTCGTCCCTCTGCTCTTTGTGGTCTTGGCCTTGGCGTTTCTTTGATTGTCTTGGGCTTCGATCTTACCTTGGCTCACCTCCCTCGTTCTGCTTGGTGTGGCCGCGGGCGTGGCTCTGACTGCCCATTCACAATAAAAGGGGTACAAAGAAGCGCCCCTATTTTTGTACACTGACAGGAGCCCCCGGGCCTGGGCCACACATAACCGCAACACGTTGTTGGGCCAGGCCCAAAATGGTGCGCGGGCAGGTGGGGCGGTTTTTACCGTGGTAAGTTTCTTCGCGCGCTTCGCCTCCCATGACCCGCGCGCATGGCGCGGCGTGGGGGGTCTGCATGACGTGGGCGGCTTGCGTGGGGCGTTTTCCGCGCGCATGCGTCATGTCGCAGTAAATGGGCAGCGCGCCCCACGGCTTCCCCATAAAAAGGGGTAACCGCGGGCGCACTATTCCTTTTACCCTCCGTGCAACCCCAATCTTGGGAACCTCCGCTTGCCTTCCTATTCTTCCTTAAGCTTCGTCTTTGCTTGCCGTCGTTAAGCTTCCACCGCCCACTGCCCTGCCCCCTTCCCCCAGTCACCATGGCGCCAAAATCCACCAAGGGCAAGGGAGTGGCCAAGGACGTCAGAGCCGCGGAGCCACCGGAAAGTGCGCTGGCGGTGCAGCGGATGCAGTCCGCCTTCTTCCCCTCGACGGTCGACGTGTTCGAGCTTTGGGGCTCCTTCAGCCCCTTGTGGGGAGTGAAGATGGGGGGAGAGAATTCGGGGCATCCGGCTACGCGCGTCATGCCCGCCGACTACGCCGAGGCTGCCCCAAATCGGTACCCCTTCTTTGTTGATTATTTTTCTTGCAGGTTCTGTCCTCCCTTCTCCGACTTCTTCAGCGCCATCATGCACACCTTCAGCTTCCACCTCCTGGATTTTACTCAAAATGCGGTGGCGTGCATGGCCCTTTTCGCGCATCTCTGTGAAGGCTTTGCCGGGGTGCACCCCAACACGGCGCTCTTCCACCATTACTTCTTCCCTCAGATCCAGACGGGAGGTGCCATCTCGGGGTGCGTCGTCTGGATCCCAAAATCCAAGGGAGCGTACCCGGACGGCGCCATGAAGGAGAGGTGGGAAGAATGGCGGGGCTGGTGGTGCTGGATCGAGGAGAAGGACCCGCCGATGTTCTGCAGAGTTTGCCGGGCGCCGCCAGTTCGCGGAAGCGGTTGGAGCGACGTCGACGCCGATGACGAAAAGCTCACGGTTGCCATCACCAGGATTCTCCGGCTTACCCAGGCTGCAATCACCCTCGAGATGATTGGGGCGTACTTCATCCGTTGCCGGATCGCTCCTCTACACAACAAGGGGAGGCCAGCCTGGCTCTTCACCAACCCCGCCGACATCATGCGGCTCCGCCCTGGCCTCGACCACAACTTTACAGTGATGGCGCACGCCCATTTCTGCCAGTGGATCTTCCATCTTGATGTGGGCCGCGACGCCGAGGTCGAGTGGACTGGCAAGGTTGCGAGGGCCGCCGCGAAGGCCGGCAAGGTCCACAAGGGGCCTCTGTTCAAGCTGCCGACGGGGGTGGTCCCGTTGTGCAACAACTCGCGTCGGTCCGAGATCATCGCCATGATGCCTAATTGCAACACGCACGGCCCTGTCCCAAGCTGGAAGGAGCCGGAGGATGCTGAAGTGCAGCAGTTCTTCGACACCCTGCACGAGGTGTACGTCAACACCGACACCGAGCGGCTGCTTGTCTAGGACACTTCCCAGGCAGAGCTGGACTACATCGCCACCAGGGCGAGGGAGGCGCAGCTTGTCAGGGAGGCCGGCAACGATGACAGAGTGGAGGACAAGGCCGCGACGACCGCGGAGGAGGAGGAGCTCGCCCGATGGGCGATGGTCGCCGGGGGAGTCAGTAGTGCCGGCGCCGATGCTCCTTTGGTTGAAGACGTGACCGGTGGGTCGTCATCGGAGGAGGCCGAGGCCACGGAGCCGACGCCACCTACGGGGAGGGGGCAAGTCCTGCGGCAGGCCTGTTCTGGCGAGCCGGTCCGGCCTGGCAGGGCTGCGCGGTCATAGCTGACCTTGGACGAGCCCGGGCGCCAGACGAGGGCCGCATCGGCAAAGAAGCCGGTGAAGGCCGCGGTGAAGAAGAAGACAGCCGCCCCTTCTTCGTCCGCGCGTGCCCAGACACCACCCCCTTCCCCTCCTCTGGCGAACATTGATATGGAGGTTACTTTTGACTACGGATCCCTCAGCCCATGGAGGAAGAGGAAGACAGCAGAGGAGGAGGCGGACGCCGAGTAAGTATCTGGTTCCGTTTCGTTATCTCTGCCTCCTCAATCTGTGTTGCTTGTCTTGACTTGTTTTCATCTTTGCAGGGACGGGGAGACGCTGGCCCAGAGAGCAAAGAGGGCCAAGGTCTCGGCGGGCGGCCAGCCCTCAGCTGGTACTTTGGGGGCGCCATTGGTGGTGTTGAGCAGCTCGGACAGCAGCCCCCGACAGAGCCCCCAGCTTAAGTTGATCACTCCTCTCCCGTCGACATCTCTTAGGGGCACGACACCTTGGCGCTGACCTTGCCAGGTACGCAGGAGGAGAGCAGCAGTAGGAGGGGCCACAGAGGGCTACTCCCAACACGCAGCCCTCATCGACCACGTCGCCCCGGGGGGCGTCCCCGGCAAGGGCGCCAGGCACCGGGCCCACGCACATGGAGGAGGAGGAGAACTTGGGCGCCGGCGGCTTTGCCTCGACGCCAAATGTTGGCGGGAAGGGGGCTTCCGTTCCCCAGCCGGGTACTGGCACAGGTAAGCCGTTTGTGTTCGTCCCTGCTTCCCCCTTTCTTTCTTTTTTGTGCTCCTGGTCTTGGCCTTGCCTCACCCCCTTCTTTGGCACCCAGATCCCATCTCGGTGAGCCCAGAGGACGTGGACGTCGTCATTGAGGGCGTCGCGAAGGCCACCGAGGCGAACGCCGAGAGGATGGCCACCGAGGAGGCCGCCAAGGACTCTACCGAGGACGCTGCCGAGGGGCCCACCGGGGAGGCCGACAAGGCTGCCGCTGAGGAGGCCGTCAAGGGGCTTGCCGGGGAAGAGGAGGAGGAGGAGGCTGGTGACCAGCCTCCCTCCTCTACTACTTCCGACTCCTACAAGTACCTGAGGGTGAGTGAAGATTTGTCCGTCCACCTTCCAGGCGCGTCGAGCACCAGGACGCCCGTTGAGGGTGAGGTGTTCGACGACGAGGTGCTTGCCGCTGCCGGGCTTGAAGTCGTCGACGAGCCAATCGTTGGCAGTGCCGGCTCACAGGAAGAGCGGCTCCTCCATGCCATGGGCGCCAGCTTCCGGACGCTCCAGGCGCTCCATCGCGCCCGCCTGGACAAGGCTCAGTCCAGGACGATGGTGGTGGAGAAGGCGGAGGCGGACCTCCAGGAGCATGTCGCCGAGGCGCAGGACTGGTTCCGCGAGGCCCACAAGAAGCTCAAGGCGGCCCAGGGTGAGCAGGCCAGGAGCGACGTGGAGCTCACCCTGAAGGTCACCGACATCGAGAAAGCTCAGGAGGTGGCGAAGAACTTGGCCGAGGCCGTCGAAGCCGCTCGGACCCAGCGCGAGGCCGCGCTGAACTCCCAGGAGGAGGACCTTGCTGCGCGCGAGGAGAATCTCGCCGCCATGCTCTGCGGCAAGGATGTAGAGGTGGAGAAGCTTGTCTTTCAGCGGACTAGCAAGCTGGAGCAGAGGCGTAAGGAGGCACTCAATGCCCAGGCCCAGGTTCACGCTGGCAAGGTGGAGGAGCTGCAGGCAGAGCGCGACAGGATGAAGGAGCGGGCCCTGAAGCTGTCCCAGGAGTAGGATACGCTCAACAATGCCTGACAAAGGCACAGGGCGTGGTCGTCCGCAAGGCTAGGGAGCTCTCCGAGGCCAACAACTCCATCAAAGACCTCAAGATGAAGCTGGAGGGTCTCGAGAAGGTGTTGTCGAAGGCCGCAACCCGAGAGGGGACCCTCGCCAAGGAGCTGGAGGCCGAGAAGCTGTTGCGGAAGAACGAGGGCCTCAATTTTGCGGACCACGTGGAGGGCGAGAACCGTTGGCTCGATCGCCTTGCCACCGTCGCCAACCAGGCCGCCGCGCAGCTGGCCACCATGGGGATACCGGACGTGAGGTACGTCCCGAAGCGGGGCATGAGCGCCAATTGCAGCCTGACCATGTTCTTCGAGAAGGTCGTTGGAGCTCTGGAGCGGCTCCATGCCATCCGGGCGGCCTCACTAGCCGACGAGTCCCGGAGGTTTTGCCAGGGTGCCATGACCAAGGTTCTCACCAAGAAGGCGCACTGGTACCCCGACCTCGGCTTCGATGCCGTGCTGGAGAGCTTGCCGGAGGGAACCGACCTTGCGCCGCTCAGGGAGCGCATCGAGCCCATCATCAGCCGAGTCGGCGGAATTCAGAGGGTGGAGGGCCAGCGCCGGGATTAGGCATCCCATTCTTCTTTATCGCCGCTGCATGTTCACAACCAAGACAATTTCTATCTCTAGTTAGTACTGCAGCAACAATTTGATGTAACATAACTCTGCAGCACTTTTTAGTATCATGCATGTTATTTCCCTGTTCGATCTTTCCTTGTATGTCCACCCTACGCAGCTAGGTAGGCTTGCCAGCGCGTAAAACCAGGGCGGCGTCGTGGGGACGGATCCCCATTGGCCTGCCGGGTGTGCTTGCTGCAGGGTAAACCACCTTACCGCCCTTAGCGCGTTCGACCGAACTATCGAGTTTGACTCGAGTCAGAGTCAGGAGCGTTGCCAGGTGCGGAGGGCTACCCCACCACTCTCGACGCGGCAGCTATGAGCTGTTGAGCAGACTCGAAACAGAACAAAGGCATTGCCAATCGCGGGGGGCCCTTTGCGTGCAGGTTTCCCATACATAGGCCAGATCTCCGAGGACGATAACCTTAAGTGTAAGAGGAAATAACCCAAGGCTCTGAATGACTTAGCTTTCCTGTCACCGAGACGGCGTCGTTCCTCCAGTCGCCTTCTTCTAAGAAACTGAAAGCGATGAAGAAACGCTAGGCTAACTACTAGACGAGATTCTCACAATTGCGCCCCCTACCTGGCGCGCCAAAGATGTCGGTGTGAAACGACACCTATGGGATCACAAGAATCCCTACTATGGTTGTCGGGGCGTAGGGTTGCGAGGAGAGCAGGGCCAGTAGACAGCACAAGGATCGTTTACCCAGGTTCGGGCCGCAAGGATGCGTAAAACCCTAGTCCTGCTTTGGTGGGTGTATTTCTGAGTGTTCTTGAGCTCTTGAACTATCTGTTGTCAGCGTGTGGTTTCAAAGAGCCGAATCCCCCTCATTGTCGCCTCGGGACTCCTTTTATAGGAAAAAGGGGTTGCCACAGTGGCACAAAGGAGGTGGGAAAGTCTACAGTGGCACGAGGTTATCCCTCGTATTACAGGACAAGGTGCATTTAATGCACCGCTTAGGTGTCCTCTTGCTTTATCGGGGACGAGGGTGAGGCCCATCCCGTCCGTCGCCGCTCGTCCTCGCTTCGACACGCGCCTCAGCCAGGGATGCGTGCGGTGCCATGTAGGCAGGCAGGCAGCTGAGTTGGCGCGGTGGTGGAGCCTTCACGAAGATCTGCATGCCACCACGCGGGCACTTGATGAGTTGGCCTGGGAGCAGCATGTTGCCACGCAGGTGCCCGCCCAGCTGGTTGGGCCGGCAACTGCATGTGAAGACGGTGGGAACTTGGTTGACGTGGGCTTGGTGGTGGTCTTGCTGGCGTCTTTGGCGAGGGCCTTGCCGGGTGGCCCTGCAAGGGCCTCGCCATGGTGTGTTGTCGTCCCCGGTAAGGATCTTGCCGGGGGTCTAGTGGCCTTCCTTGGCAGGGATCTTGCCGAGGACCACATCAAAGGCTTTAGGAGAGGAGATTTGTATATTGTTGATCTCTCTACAGCACCACAACCTGCTACATGTCTACTTGAAAAATACTTCAGAAGGCTGGCATGGCATTGATGACTTGGTCATGCTGGGATGAGGAACTTGCACATACTCGCGAAGAAGAAGCATGTCATTGGCATCGAGGGTGTCAAATTCCTAAAGGATCATTTATGTGGAGCTTGTGAAGCCGGCAAGATGACTACCACTCAAAGACCATCATGACTACCACTCGTCCATTTGAATTGCTTCACATGGATCTCTTCGGCCCTACTCACTATGCCACATTCACTAATGTTGCATCTTTATATGGCTTTGTCATCATTGATGATTATTCTCGATATACATGGGTGCATATCATCACTTACAAAACTGAAGTGCAGGAAGTCTTGAAACGATTTTCCTCGAGGGCTTCAACCACCTTTGGTGTGAATATCAAGTACATCAGAAATGACAATGGAACTAATTTCAAGAACACTGGTCTTGATGACTATCTTGATGAACTTGGTATCACTCATGAGTTATCTGCTCCATATACTCCTCAGCAGAATGGCGTCGTGGAGTGCAAGAACAAGACTCTTGTTGAGATGGCTCGCACTATGCTTGATGAGTACAAGACGCCTACTCGCTTCTAGCCTAAGGCAATTGATACTGCTTGCCACATCATCAAAAGGGTATATCTTCACAAATTCTTCAAGAATACTGCATATGAACTCCTCACTAACAAGAAACCCAATGTGAGTTATTTCAAAGACTTTGGTGCTAAATGCTGGATTAGAGATCCTCATCACAGTTCTAAATTTGCACCGAAAGCACATGAAGGCTTTATGCTCGGTTATGGTAAGGACTCGCACACCTATAGAGTCTTCAACGCCTATCACCACAAGGTTGTTGAAACTGTAGAAGTGCGGTTCGATGAAACTAATGGCTCGCAAAGAGAGCACCTAACTCCTGTGACAAATGAAATACCTCATGAGGAATCTATTAAGTTCAAGGCTACTGAGGATGCCATTCCTACCAAAGAAGTTCTTCTAGATCATGAAGAACGTCATGCTGATGCACCTGAGGAAAATGGTGCTGAAGAAAATGCTGATCAAATTCCTCAACGACAACCAGCCCATCCTCGCGTTGCAAATGAAGTGCAGATTGAGAAAATCATCAGCGACATCAACATTCCAGGTCCTCTCACATGCTCAAGAGCTTCACATTTATCTAACTTTTGTGGGCACTTTGCTTTCATCTCTATCACAGAACCCACTAAAGTAGATGAAGCATTTCTGGAGCCTGAGTGGATTCAAGCTATGCAAGAGGAATTACATCAATTTGAGGTAAACAACATCTGGGAACTGGTCAAACGTCCAGATCCTCGCAAGCACAATATCATTGGCACAAAGTGGATCTACCGCAACAAGCAAGATGAAAATGGCCTTGTGGTGAGGAATAAGGCACGACTTGTAGCTCAAGGCTACACCCAGGTTGAAGGAATTGATTTCGATGAAACTTTTGCACCTTTTGCTAGACTTGAGGCTATTCGCATATTGCTTGCTTATGCTAACCATCATGATATCATCTTATATCAAATGGATGTGAAAAGTTAATTCCTCAATGGTAAGCTTGAGGAAGAAGTATATGTTGCTCAACCCCCAGGTTTTGAAGATCCAAAGCATCCTGACAAAGTCTTCAAACTCAATAAGGCCCTCTATGGCCTGAAGCAGGCCCCTCGGGTGTGGTATGATACTTTAAAGGAATTCCTCATAAAGAAAGGCTTCAAACCTGGTTCACTTGACCCAACTCTCTTCACTAAATCTTATGATGGGGAATTGTTTGTGTGCCAAATATATGTTGATGATATCATTTTCGGCTGTACTGACCAACGTTATAGTGATGAATTTGCCCATATGATGAGTGAAGAATATCAAATGTCTACGATGGGAGAATTGAAATTCTTCTTAGGTCTTCAGATTCGTCAACAGCGCAATGGCATATTCATATCTCAGGAGAAATATCTCAAGGATGTACTGAGGAAATTCAGCATGCAAGATTGCAAAGGTGTCAAAATCCCAATTGTCGTGGTATTCTCACGGGGGGTGCAAGACGACAGATGCCACAAGGTGGCTTCGTGTGAGGGCAAGACTGCTGCTGAAATATCCAGGGACGGGTATGCGAGTAGCACGCGCTAGTTTACCCATGTTCGGGGCTTTTCGGAGAGATAACACCCCTACTCCTGCATGTCTGAGTATATATGTGGGGTGTACATCGGACAGTAGAAGGTGCTCTTGGAGCTGTATTGGACTGAGAGTAGTAGCAATGAGCTAGCTAGCTAGTGCCGTGGTGGCCGTGGCCTCTGGCCGAATGGGTGTATGCTCATACGTGTGTGTGGATGGCTGGCTAGCTAGCTCTCTTGCTAGCTAGCTTGGTTGTGTGTGTCCGGGAGTCCATCCCCAGATGGATGGATGGAGCTAGCTTATATAGGTGAGGGTAGCTTAGGATGTAATCTAGGTAGTGGGCATGGGCAAGGCATGGTGGGTGTCATCCTTGTCCCCTGGGTCACTTCATAAATAGTGCCAGGGGACAAGTGACACTATACATGATGGCTGGGGTGACACATGAATAGTGCTCAAGTACAAACGTCTCGTCTGTGTCTTGTCGGTGTCGGGTCGGGCTGCAGTCGGCAGCCGGTTGGGCAGAGCAGTCGGACGGGGAGCCGGCAGGAGTGGCCGAGCAGTCGGACTGAGGGGCTTTATTAGCCCCGATGTCTTGAATTATTGTCTTGCCGTCTTTGGGGTATCCGTCGTTAATAACTCCGACAGTAGCCCCAGAGCCTCCAGGCAACTTGGCAAAGTTGGGCGGAGGTTCCTTGGCAGGTGTTAATGTAGTCTCCGAGCCTCCGAGCCAGGATGGGGGGTTCCCCATGGAAATGATCATGCAAAAACCATGAAGTTAGTCCACGCAGATATATCAAATGTTTGCTTTTAGCATTGCAAATTTTGCGGAGGGTGCCGACTCGGTTTCGTCCGAGCCCCCTTAATCTTTTTCATGTTCCCTCCGGTTTTTGGCTTGTGCTCTTGCTTGCCGGATAGCTGCTCTGTGGTTTGTGGCTAAGAGTGGGCCACGAAGTGGAGTGTACAGTACTCAGAGTCTGGGAGCAGATTCAACCGAGTAGATACTTGTAAAGGAAACGGCCGGGTCTCCCGAACCGTTTTTCTTCCCGAACGTTTTTCACATGGGTGGCCTCCAGCGTTCACTCTTGCTAGTCGAACAGCCGCTCTGCGGTCTGTGACTAAGAGTGGGCCTTTGGTACCAGCATGCTACTAAGCCGTCTGCGGGAACTAACGTCTCAGGCCAAGCGGTCAGCCCCCGGGCCAACACTGGCTGGTGTCGGGGCGAATAGTGATGCAACTGTAATAAAATGTGGAGATAGCCCCCTAAGCATCGCTTGGGGTTATCCGTGCTTGCGTGGTGCAAAAAATATGCGGGTGAGGAGCTCACATTGATTTTTGTGTAGCCGAGGCGGAGTTTGCCAAAGACAGCCGGCGTCGCTCAACGCTTGCTGAGTGCACCGGCGCACCCGCTGGGTGTAGCCTTCGAGCCTCCGGGTGCTCAAAGGGGGTCCCGGCCGGTTAGGCTCGACCAGTCAGGCGGCGAGGCGTCTTGCAACGCCCATTTTCTTCTTTTTCTCTTTTGCCGGCTGCTGGCAGCCGGACAAAACTCTTCTCTTCTCTGCAATCTTCCGTGGGGGCGCGTCAACGCACCCACTGGGTGTAGCCCTCGAGATTCGGGAAGACTGCTAAGTAGTCGGGTCGGATCTTCCGTCAACAACTTTGTCTTCTTCTTCGCGGGGGTGCGTCAGCGCACCCGCTGGGTGTAGCCCCCGAGATTCGGGATGACTGCTGAGCAGTCGGGCCGGATCTCCTGGCAACTACTTTGTCTTCTTCTTCGCAGGGGCGCGTCGGCGCAACCGCTGGGTGTAGCCCCCGAGATTCAGGCCGACTGCTGAGTAGTCGGGACGGATCTCCCGACAACTACTTTTTCTTCTTCAGCCGGCTGGGCAGGCGGACTCCGACACATCAGTCGGGATTTTTGCAGTCGGCCAGGCGGCCAGCAGTCGGACGCATATCTCTGACACACATTTCTTTCATCTTTTCTTTTATTCCAGCTAATTCTCGGGCAGCCGGCCATCTCACCCTGTCACTTTTTTTCAGTCAGCCGGCTGGGCACCCGGCCTGACTTTTCTGTTTGCTTCAGCCGGCTCTGGGAGCCGGGTGGGGCACACAACCCTTGACTTTTCTAACAGTTGGGCTCCTCTCTTTCTTTCGCGTGGGCAGCCAACCACGGTGGCTGGGGAGCGGCAGCCGGGAAGGACGCGTCATGCGCAGTCGGCACGGGGGAATGAGGCAGCCGGCCGGAGCCGGCGGGCGGGCGACGGCGGCTGGCACGCGTGGGGCTTGGGCGGAGCCGACCAGGTCCGACCGGGTGGTGGAGAATCTAGCAGGCGGCCGTGGGAGGCGCCGCTAGGTGGCGGGGAAGCCGGTGTGGGGAAGGAGCCGGCCAGAGTGGAGGCCGAGTGGCGACGGCCGAGATGGTGGGGCACGGGAGGGCCCCAGGTGGCCAGCGACCCGGAGCTGAATCCGGGGAGGGCGTAACAGCGGTCGGGAGCCGGTGCTGCAGCGCGGGGCGGAGGAGGGGCTGGCCCGCGGGGAGCAGGCGGAACCAGCCCGCGGGGCGGCGAGGCAGCCTCGGCCAGGCGAGGCCGGCCGAGTTGAGGACCCGGCAACACGGGGCGGCGGCCAGGCGCAAGCGGGAGACGGCCCGCGCGTGGGAGTCGGCCAGCCGGTGCGGCGACGAGTTGGGGCGGGACCCGCGCAACCAGACGGCGCGGGGACGTAGCAGCGGGGTGCCGGGGCACGGGCACAGAGCCGGAGGAGCGCAGCTGAGCGCGGAGGTCAGCCTGCGCGGAAACGGCGCGGAGGCCGAGCAGGCAGCCATGGTGCGCCACTGCCAGCGGGCAGAGGGGCAGCACCGGGGTGGCTGGAGCTGGAGCTGGCCAGAGGGCGCGGGGCTGCACGGATGCCGGGGGCGAAGCAGCGCGGGGGTGCGGCGGCCTGCAGCACCGCGGGCGCAGCGCCTTGATGCTGCTAGTGCTCAGTCGAGGAGCTGACAAAGCGGAGGCGCGTTGCAGAAGGAGCAGGCCGGCAGCAGCCAGGGCCGGGGCAGGAGGCCTGCTGCGGCGGCACCTGGAGCTCCGGCGAGCGAATTGCTTTTTTTTCAGAAGCCGTCGAGGTGGTAGCGCGTCGTGAGAGAGGTAGGGTCGAGCTCAGCGGGGTGACGCGCAAGGCCGGAGCCGCTGTACGCACGTGTAGGCGGAGCGGACCAGAGGAGAGTTGGGGCGGCAGCACGACCGCACCGCCGGAGAAAAGCACAGGCGAGCAAGCGTATCCCCTCTATCTGGGAAGTGTAGGAGTATTTGACCATATCTGACTAATGTACGACCATCATTTGACCATAGTCTGGAAAATGCATAGCCATTGTATGAGGATTATCTGGCTGGTGTCTGGTGTATGAAGGAGCGACCGTGCGTCCCAGTCAGAGCGAGATGCAACACAGTGAGGAGCGGCGCGCGAACGGACATGGCCAACGAAAGCGAGGCGGCGGCAACGCACGCACGCGGACATAGGTGGAACGGAGCGGGGGCCGAAGCGGCGCGCGCGGACTGACGAGAGGTGATGAAGACGCACCGCCCAGCACGGGCGCGCTGAGGGTGTGCTGACGTTGAGACCTCAACCAGCGCCTGAGAGGCGACGTCGCGGTGGCAATGAAGAGGGTGAGGCCAATGACGAGGACGTGCCGCCCCTCACGGCCATTCTGGGGGCATGCCAATGTCGAGCCCCTGAGCACTACCGGAGAGATGACGGCGACGCCGCGGTGATGACGAAAATGGTCCCGCCCGGACTGCGAAACCAGCAGCAGCGCGGTAGCATAGTACCGCCCCAAGGTGGGCGCCAACTGTCGTGGTATTCTCACCGGGGGTGCAAGACGACAGATGCTACAAGGTGGCTTCGTATGAGGGCAAGACTGGTGCCGAAATATCCAGGGACAGGTATGCGAGAAGCACGCGCTAGTTTACCCAGGTTCGGGGCTCGCCGGAGAGATAACACCCCTGCTCCTGCATGTCTGAGTATATATGTGGGGTGTACATCGGACAGTACAAAATGTGAAGGAAATATGCCCTAGAGGCAATAATAAAGTTATTATTTATTTCCTTATATCATGATAAATGTTTATTATTCATGCTAGAATTGTATTGACCGGAAACATGATACAAGTGTGAATACATAGACAAATAGAGTGTCACTAGTATGCCTCTAATTGACTAGCTCATTGATCGAAGATGGTTATGTTTCCTAACCATAGACAAAGAGTTGTCATTTGATTAATGAGATCACATCATTAGGAGAATGATGTGATTGACTTGACCCATTCCGTTAGCTTAGCACTCGATCGTTTAGTATGTTGCTATTGCTTTCTTCATAACTTATACGTGTTCCTATGACTATGAGATTATGCAACTCCCGTTTACCGGAGGAACACTTTGTGTGCTACCAAATGTCACAACGTAACTGGGTGATTATAAAGGTGATCTACAGGTGTCTCCAAAGGTACTTGTTGGGTTGGCGTATTTCGAGATTAGGATTTGTCACTCCGATTGTCGAAGAGGTATCTCTGGGCCCTCTCGGTAATGCATGTCACTTAAGCCTTGCAAGCATTGCAAGTAATGAGTTATTTGTGGGATGATGTATTACGGAACGAGTAAAGAGACTTGCCGGTAACGAGATTGAACTAGGTATTGAGATACCGACTATCGAATCTCGGGCAAGTAACATACCGATGACAAAGGGAACAACGTATGTTGTTATGCGGTCTGACCGATAAAGATGTTCGTAGAATATGTGGGAGCCAATATGAGCATCCAGGTTCCACTATTGGTTATTGACCAGAGATGTGTCTCGGTCATGTCTACATAGTTCTCGAACCCGTAGGGTCCGCACGCTTAACGTTTCGATGACAGTTAAATTATGAGTTTATATGTTTTGATGTACCGAAGGTTCTTAGGAGTCCCGGATGTGATCACCGACATGACGAGGAGTCTCGAAATGGTCGAGACATGAATATTGATATATTGGAAGCCTATGTTTGGATATCGGAAGAGTTCTGGGTGAAATCAGGATTTTACCGGAGTACCGGGAGGTTACTGGAACCCCCTGGGAGCTTAATGGGCCATAGTGGGCCTTGTGGAGAAGAGGAGAGGCGGCCAGGGCAGGGCCGTGCACCCCTCCCCCCCTAGTCCGAATAGGACAAGGAGATGGGCGCGGTGCCCCCCCTTTCCTTCCTCTCTCCCTCCTCTTTCCCCATCCTCTCCTAGTCCAACAAGGAAAAGGGAGGGAGTCCTACTCCCGATAGAAGTAGGACTCCTCCTGGCACGCCCCCTCTAGGCCGACCGCACCTCCCCCTTTCTCCTTTATATACGGGGGCAGGGGGGCACCCTAGAGACAACAATTGATCGTTTGATCTTTTAGCCGTGTGCGGTGCCCCCTCCACCATAATCCACCTCGATAATACTGTAGCGGTGCTTAGGCGAAGCCCTGCGTCGGTAGAACATCATCATCGTCACCACGCCGTCGTGCTGACGAAACTCTCCCTCAACACTCGGCTGGATCGGAGTTCGAGGGATTTCATTGGGCTGAACGTGTGCTGAACACGGAGGTGCCGTGCGTTCGGTACTTGATCGGTCAGATCGTGAAGACGTACAACTACATCAACCGTGTTGTGCTAACGCTTCCGCTTTCGGTCTACGAGGGTACGTGGACAACACTCTCCCCTCTCGTTGCTATGCATCACCATGATCTTGCATGTGTGTAGGGATTTTTTTGAAATTACTACGTTCCCCAACAGTGGCATCCGGGCCAGGTTTTATGCGTAGATGTCATATGCATGAGTAGAACACAAGTGAGTTGTGGGTGATATAAGTCATACTCCTTACCAGCATGTCATACTTGGGTTCGGCGGTATTGTTGGATGAAGTGGCCCGGACCGACATTACACGTACGCTTACGCGAGACTGGTTTGCTTACACATACTGACGTGCTTTGCACACAGGTGGCTGGCGGGTGTCAGTTTCTCCAAATTTAGTCGAACCGAGTGTGGCTACGCCCGGTCCTTGCGAAGGTTAAAACAACACCAACTTGACAAACTATCATTGTGGTTTTGATGTGTAGGTAAGAACGGTTCTTGCTTAGCCCGTAGCAGCCACGTAAAATTTGCAACAACAAAGTAGAGAACGTCTAACTTGTTTTTGCAGGGCATGTTGTGATGTGATATGGTCAAGACATGATGCTAAATTTTATTGTATGACATGATCATGTTTTGTAACCGAGTTATCGGCAACTGGCAGGAGCCATATGGTTGTCGCTTTATTGTATGCAATGCAATCGCCTGTAAAGCTTTACTTCATCACTAAGCGGTAGCGATAGTCGTAGAAGCATAAGATTGGCGAGACGCCAATGATGCTACGATGGAGATCAAGGTGTCGTGCCGGTGACGATGGTGATCATGATGGTGCTTCGAAGATGGAGATCACAAGCACAAGATGATGATGGCCATATCATATCACTTATATTGATTGCATGTGATGTTTATCTTTTATGCATCTAATCTTGCTTTGATTGACGGTAGCATTATAAGATGATCCCTCACTAAAATTATCAAAGTATAAGTGTTCTCCCTGAGTATGCACCGTTGCGAAAGTTCTTCATGCTGAGACAACACGTGATGATCGGGTGTGATAGGCTCTACGTTCAAATACAACAGGTGCAAAACAGTTGCACACGCGGAATACTCAGGTTAAACTTGACGAGCCTAGCATATAACAGATATGGCCTCGGAACACAGAGACCGAAAGGTCGAGCGTGAATCATATAGTAGATATGATCAACATAGTGATGTTCACCATTGAAACCACTCCATCTCACATGATGATCGGACATGGTTTAGTTGATTTGGATCACGTGATCACTTAGAGGATTAGAGGGATGTCTATCTAAGTGGGAGTTCTTAAGTAATATGATTAATTGAACTTAAATTTATCATGAACTTAGTACTTGATAGTATCTTGCTTGTCTATGTTGATTGTAGATAGATGGCCCGTGCTATTGCTCCGTTGAATTTCAATGCGTTCCTTGAGAAAGGAAAGTTGAAAGATGATGGTAGCAATTACACGGACTGGGTCCGTAACTTGAGGATTATCCTCATTGCTGCACAGAAGAATTACGTCCTGGAAGCACCGCTGGGTGCCAAGCCTGCTGCAGATGCAACTGGCGACGTTAAGAATGTCTAGCAGACCAAAGCAGATGACTACTCGATAGTTCAATGTGCCATGCTTTACGGCTTAGAACCGGGTCTTCAACGATGTTTTGAACGTTATGGATCATATGAGATGTTCCAAGAGTTGAAGTTAATATTTCAAGCAAATGCCCGGATTGAGAGACATGAAGTCTCCAATAAGTTCTATAGCTGCAAGATGGAGGAGAATAGTTCTGTCAGTGAGCATATACTCAAGATGTCTGAGTACTGCAATCACTTGATTCAACTAGGAGTTAATCTTCTGGATGATAGTGTCATTGACAGAATTCTTCAATCACTGCCACCAAGCTACAAAAGCTTCGTGATGAACTATAATATGAAAGGGATGGATAAGACGATTCCCGAGCTCTTCACAATGCTAAAAGCTGCGGAGGTAGAAATCAAGAAGGAGCATCAAGTATTGATGGTTAATAAGACCACCAGTTTCAAGACAAAGGGCAAAGGGAAGAAGAAGGGGAACTTCAAGAAGAACAACAAGCAAGTTGCTGCTCAGGAGAAGAAACCCAAGTCTGGACCTAAGCCTGAGACTGAGTGCTTCTACTTCAAGCAGACTGGTCACTGGAAGCAGAACTGCCCCAAGTATTTGGCGGATAAGAAGGATGGCAAGGTGAACAAAGGTATATGTGATATACATGTTATTGGTGTGTACCTTACTAATGCTCGCAGTAGCACCTGGGTATTTGATACTGGTTCTGTTGCTAATATTTGCAACTCGAAACAGGGGCTACAGATTAAGCGAAGATTGTCTAAGGACGAGGTGACGATGCGCGTGGGAAATGGTTCCAAAGTCGATGTGATCGCGGTCGGCACGCTACCTCTACATCTACCTTCGAGATTAGTATTATACCTAAATAATTGTTATTTGGTGCCAGCGTTAAGCATGAACATTATATCTGGATCTTGTTTGATGCGAGACGGTTATTCATTTAAATCAGAGAATAATGGTTGTTCTATTTATATGAGTAATATCTTTTATGGTCATGCACCCTTGAAGAGTGGTCTATTTTTGTTGAATCACGATAGTAGTGATACACATATTCATAATATTGAAGCCAAAAGATGCAGAGTTGATAATGATACTGCAACTTATTTGTGGCACTGCCTTTAGGTCATATCGGTGTAAAGCGCATGAAGAAACTCCATACTGATGGACTTTTGGAACCAGTTGATTATGAATCACTTGGTACTTGTGAACCATGCCTCATGGGCAAAATGACTAAAACGCTGTTCTCCGGAACTATCGAGAGAGCAACAAATTTGTTGGAAATCATACATACATATGTATGTGGTCCGATGAATGTTGAGGCTCGTGGTGGATATCGTTATTTTCTCACCTTCACAGATGATTTAAGCAGATATGGGTATATCTACTTAATGAAACATAAGTCTGAAACATTCGAAAAGTTCAAAGAATTTCAGAGTGAAGTTGAAAATCATCGTAACAAGAAAATAAAGTTTCTACGATCTGATCATGGAGGAGAATATTTGAGTTATGAGTTTGGTTGCATTTGAAACAATGCGGAATAGTTTCGCAACTCACGCCACCCGGAACACCACAGCGTAATGGTGTGTCCGAACGTCGTAATCGTACTCTACTAGATATGGTGTGATCTATGATGTCTCTTATTGATTTACCGCTATCTTTTTGGGGTTATGCTTTGGAGACAGCCGCATTCATGTTAAATAGGGCACCATCGAAATCCATTGAGACGACGCCTTATGAACTGTGGTTTGGCAAGAAACCGAAGTTGTCGTTTCTGAAAGTTTGGGGCTGCGATGCTTATGTGGAAAAGCTTCAACCTGATAAGCTCGAACCCAAATCGGAGAAATGTGTCTTCATAGGATACCCAAAGGATACTGTTGGGTACACCTTCTATCACAGATCCGAAGGCAAGACTTTTTTTGCTAAATTCAGAATTTTTCTGGAGAAGGAGTTTCTCTCGAAAGAAGTAAGTGGGAGGAAAGTAGAACTTGATGAGGTAACAATACCTGCTCCCCTATTGGAAAGTAGTTCATCGCAGAAACCGGTTTCTGCGACACCTACACCAATTAGTGAGGAAGTTAATGATGATGATCATGGAACTTCAGATCAAGTTGTTACTGAACCTCTTAGGTCAACCAGAGTAAGATCCGCACCAGAGTGGTACGGAAATCCTGTTCTGGAAGTTATGTTACTAGACCATGACGAACCTACGAACTATGAAGAAGCGACGGTGAGCCCATATTCCGTGAAATGGCTTGAGGCCATGAAATCTGAGATGGGATCCATGTATGAGAACAAAGTGTGGACTTTGGTTGACTTGCCCATTGATCAGCAAGCAATTGAGAATAAATGGATCTTCAAGAAGAAGACTGACGCATACGGTAATGTTACGTCTATAAAGCTCGACTTGTTGCGAAAGTTTTTCAACAAGTTCAAGGGATTGACTACGATGAGACCTTCTCACCCGTAGCGATGCTTAAGTCTGTCTGAATCATGTTAGCAATTGCTGCATTTTATGATTATGAAATTTGGCAAATGGACGTCAAAACTGCATTCCTGAATGGATTTTTGGAAGAAGAGTTGTATATGATGCAACCAGAAGGTTTTGTCGATCCAAATGGAGCTAACAAAGTGTGCAAGCTCCAGTGATCCATTTATGGACTGGTGCAAACCACTTGGAGTTGGAATAAACGCTTTGATACTGTGATCAAAGCATTTGGTTTTTTAAAGACTTTTGGAGAAGCCTGTATTTACAAGAAAGTGAGTGGGAGCTCTATAGCATTTCTGATATTATATGTGGATGACATATTGTTGATTGGAAATGATATAGAATTTCTGGATAGCATAAAGGGATACTTGAATAAGAGTTTTTCAATGAAAGACCTCGGCGGAGCTGCTTATATATTGGGCATCAAGATCTATAGAGATAGATCAAGACGCTTAATTGGACTTTCACAGAGCACATACCTTGACAAAGTTTTGAAGAAGTTCAAAATGGATCAAGCAAAGAAAGGGTTCTTGCATGTGTTACAAGGTGTGAAGTTGAGTAAGACTCAATGCCAGACCACTGCAGAAGATAGAGAGAAAATGAAAGATGTTCCCTATTCTTCAGCCATAGGCTCTATCATGTATGCAATGCTGTGTACCAGACCTGATGTGTGCCTTGCTATAAGTCTAGGAGGGAGGTACCAAAGTACTCCAGGAGTGGATCACTGGACAGCGGTCAAGAACATCCTGAAATACCTGAAAAGGACTAAGGATATGTTTCTCGTTTATGGAGGTGACAAAGAGCTCATCGTAAACGGTTACGTTGATGTAAGCTTTGACACTGATCCGGACTATTCTAAATTGCAAAGCGGATACGTGTTTACATTGAACGGTGGAGCTGTCAGTTGGTGCACTTCTAAACAAAGCGTTGTGGCGGGATCTACGTGTGAAGTGGAGTACATAGATGCTTCGGAAGCAGCAAATGAAGGAGTCTGGATGAAGGAGTTCATATCCGATCTAGGTGTCATACCTAGTGCATTGGGTCCAATGAAAATCTTTTGTGACAATACTGGTGCAATTGCCTTGGCGAAGGAATCCAGATTTCAAAGAGGACCAAGCACATCAAAAGACGCTTCAATTCCATCCAGGATTTAGTCCAGGTGGGAGACATAGAAATTTGCAAGATACATACGGATCTGAATGTTGCAGACCCGTTGACTAAGCCTCTTCCATGACCAAAACATGATCAGCACCAAGGCTCCATAGGTGTTAAAATCATTACTGTATAGTCTAGATTATTGACTCTAGTGAAAGTGGGAGACTGAAGGAAATATGCCCTAGAGGCAATAATAAAGTTATTATTTATTTCCTTATATCATGATAAATGTTAATTATTCATGCTAGAATTGTATTAACCGGAAACATGATACAAGTGTCAATACATAGACAAACAGTGTCACTAGTATGCCTCTACTTGACTATCTCACTGATCGAAGATGGTTATGTTTCCTAACCATAGACAAAGAGTTGTCATTTGATTAATGAGATCACATCATTAGGAGAATGATGTGATTGACTTGACCCATTCCTTTAGCTTAGCACTCGATCGTTTAGTATGTTGCTATTGCTTTCATCATAACTTATACATGTTCCTATGACTATGAGATTATGCAATTCCCGTTTATCAGAGGAACACTTTGTGTGCTACCAAACGTCACAATGTAACTGGGTGATTATGAAGGTTCTCTACAGGTGTCTCCAAAGGTACTTGTTGGGTTGGCATATTTCGAGATTAGGATTTGTCACTCCGATTGTCGGAGAGGTATCTCTGGGCCCTCTCGGTAATGCATATCACTTAAGCCTTGCAAGCATTGAAACTAATGAGTTAGTTGTGGGATGATGTTTTACGGAACGAGTAAAGAGACTTGCTGGTAACGAGATTGAACTAGGTATTGAGATACCGACGATCAAATCCCGAGCAAGTAACATGCCGATGACAAAGGGAACAATGTGTGTTGTTATGCGGCCTGACCGATAAAGATCTTCGTAGAATATGTGGGAGCCAATATGAGCATCCAGGTTCCACTATTGGTTATTGACGGGAGACGTGTCTCGGTCATGTCTACATAGTTCTCGAACCCGTAGGGTCCGCACGCTTAACGTTTCGATGACAGTTAAATTATGAGTTTATATGTTTTGATGTACCGAAGGATGTTCGGAGTCCCGGATGTGATCACTGACATGACAAGGCGTCTCGAAATGGTCGAGACATGGAGATTGATATGTTGGAAGCCTATGTTTGGATATCGGAAGTGCCCCGGGAGCTTAATGGGCCATAGTGGGCCTTGTGGAGAAGAGGAGAGGCGGCCAGGGCAGGGCCGCGCGCCCCTCCCCCCTAGTCCAAATAGGACAAGGAGAGGGGGGCGGCTCCCCCCTTTCCTTCGTATCTCCCTCCACTTTCCCCCTCCTCTCCTAGTCCGACAAGGAAAAGGGAGGGAGTCCTACTCCCGGTAGGAGTAGGACTCCTCCTGGCGTGCCCCCCTAGGCCGGCCGCACCTCCACCCTTTCTCCTTTGTATATGGGGGCAGGGGGGCACCCTAGAGACAACAATTGATCGTTTGATCTTTTAGCCGTGTGCGGTGCCCCCCTCCACCATAGTCCACCTCGATAATACTGTAGCGGTGCTTAGGCGAAGCCCTGCATCGGTAGAACATCATCATCGTCACCACGCCGTCGTGCTGAGGAAACTCTCCCTCAACACTCGGCTGGATCGCAATTCGAGGGACGTCATTGGGCTGAACGTGTGCTAAACTCGGAGGTGCCGTGTGTTCGGTACTTGATCAGTCGGATCGTGAAGACGTATGACTACATCAACCGTGTTGTGCTAACGCTTCCGCTTTCGGTCTACGAGGGTACATGGACAACACTCTCCCCTCTCATTGCTATGCATCACCATGATCTTGCGTGTGCGTAGGAATTTTTTTGAAATTACTATGTTCCCCAACAAAATGCTCCTGGAGCTGTATTGGACTGAGAGTAGTAGCAATGAGCTAGCTAGGTAGTGGCATGGTGGCCGTGGCCTCTGGCCGAATGGGTGTATGCTCATACGTGTGTGTGTATGGCTAGCTAGCTAGCTCTCTTGCTAGCTAGCTTTCTTGTGTGTGTGTGTGAGTCCATCCTCTGATGGATGGATGGAGCTAGCTTATATAGGTGAGGGCAGCTTAGGATGTAAGCTAGGTAGTGGGCATGGGCAAGGCATGGTGGGTGTCATCCTTGTCCCCTGGATCACTTCATAAATAGTACCAGGGGACAAGTGACACTATACATGATGGCTAGGGTGACACATGAACAGTGCTCAGGTACAACCATCTCGTCGGTGTCTTGTCGGTGTCGGGTCGGGCTGCAGTCGGCAGCCAGCTGGATGGCGCAGTCGGCAGCCGGCTGGATGGCGCAATCGGCAGCCGGCTGGGCAGAGCAGTCGAACGGGGAGCCGGCAGGACCGGCTGGGCAGTCGGACTGAGGGGCTTTACTAGCCCCGATGTCTTGAATTATTGTCTTGCCGTCTTTGGGGTATCCTTCGCCAATACCTCCGACACCTATGCCCACAAATGGCCATCTATGCACTGATGAAAATGGTATTGACTTTGGTTAAAAGGTATACCGCTCCATGATTGGTTCTTTATTATATTTATGTGCATCTAGGGCACATATTATTCTTAGTGTTTGCATGTGTGCCCGATTTCAAGCTACACCGAAGGAATCACACCATAAGGCTGTAAAGCATATTCTTCGATATCTAGCTCACACATCAATACTTGGATTATGGTATCCCAAGGGCTCAGCTTTTGATCTCATTGGATATTCAGACTCTTACTATGATGGCGATCGTGTGGACCGCAAGTCAACATCAGGCACATGCCATTTCCTCGGACGATCCTTGGTCTGTTGGTCCCCGAAGAAACAAAACTGCGTACCACTGTCTACTTCTGAAGTTGAGTACATTGCTGCTGGTTCTTGCTGTGCTCAATTGCTATGGATGAAGCAAACCCTCAAGGACTACGGCATCAACATGAAGAATGTGCCTCTCTACTGTGACAATGAGAGTGCCATCAAGATTGCTCATAGCCCTGTTCAGCACTTGAAGACAAAGCACATTCAGATTCGTGATCATGTGTTGAAGGGCGACATCGCTATTGAGCATGTGAAGACCAAAGAACAGCTAGCCGATATCTTCACTAAGCCCTTGGATGAGAAGAGATTTATCAAGTTGAGGTGTGAGCTAAGTATCTTAGAATCTTCGAATGTCCTCTGAAAAGGACACACATCCTAACACTTATGCAAAATTGATGACTTAGATGTGCAACACACAAAGTAATGTTTTTCTTCAATCAATGAAAACTAACCCTCTAAGTGTGAATAAATTAACGAAGAATTTGATTCTCAGGACCCTACGACAATTGCAGGCGGTGTCAGAAATCATCATTCTTATACAGTGGGTCATGCCACCACCAAAAGTTGAAAATCTTCAATCTGAGTTTTTCCTCTTTATGAAATTCCTCAGTTGTTCTTCAACTTTGCAATGTCTTCACTCTTTCCGCTATTGTTCTTCATTGGGTATGTATATATTTGAGTTTATGTCCTCTACAACATTCACTTATTGCTATTTCTTCAACTTGCTTGTTCTGCTAAGTGAATGTGATCGGACCCTTCCCCCTCTATGCTAAACTCAACCAAGTCTATTCACAAATTCTTCATGTGCGTTCTATTTGAAACTCGTTCAAAATCTTCACTGTGTCCTTGTCAGCTGAAGAAATTGCGAACGGAACTTTAAACTTATCTTATCTGAATTTTCGGCTTTTGCCACTCAAACCGCTCCACTTCCATGATATATTATCCTATTCACCCACGATCGCACACGATCGTCACCTCTCAGTACATGGGTGACACATGTCACGTGAATGAGAAGGGTCAGGGGCACGTTCGTCTAATTTCCTCGGGCGAGCAATTTTTCACTTCGGCTATATATAGCCCTCTCCCTTCCTCACTTTGTTTTTACTCCGCTCGACCTCACTCCCTCGCTTGAGCTCTCAAACCCTAGCGCAGCCGCTACTTCCATCGTCGCCGGTGAGGAAGAGCTTCACTGCCTCGACCTCGTCGCCACCGTACTCGCGCTGGCTGCAGATTTCTTCACTCCGCCACCTCCGTAGCCGTCTTCCTGTGCCAAGTTAGGGCGTGGAAGATCTGAACTGACAAGCTTCTAAATCTACACTTCATAGTTCGTCGTGTTCTTTGTCAAGAGTAATTAAAAGTTACTTTTACTGCCCTTGTTGATTCTGATGTTTTCTTCAAATCTTCAAAAGGTGTTTATTCCTCAACTCTTCACTCACTAAACACCTCACATATTATCTGCTCTTGATCTGTTTCTCTAAGAAACATTTCTCTTCAAGATTCCTCAATTGTGTGGATTTTCAAATATGTACAACTCTGGAACCTAAGTCAAAGAACGCTTAGTGGAATTCCACAAGACTCATCCGGTCAAATTCTTCAACTTGTTCGTTTTGCAAAAACTTCTAAGAATGCATATGACCTATCCAAATTCTTCACACCTATACTCTGTTCACAGGTACACATGTCCGCTACTGAATCTCTAGGTTCTCATTAACTTAACTCATTTGCAGCGTTCCTCGAAGAAAAGTTGCATTCCTCTTTAGAGAACTCAATAGTTCAAAACCCTCAGCTGAAGAAAATGGTATGGCAAGAAACCTCAGAAGGGAGGTAAGAGACTGGAAGTCAACACAGCTTTTGAGATCCCTGAAGACATTTACAAGGATTATTGCAGTCCTGATGATGCCACACATGGAAAGGAAACCAAGAATGAGTGCAAAGTGCGCGTCCAAAGAATACATAGGAGATGGGCACGGGAATGGAGGGAATATCGCTATGTCACTCCAAAGTATATGAAGAAATTCGCTCTTCACCCTCATTGCCCAAGACCTCCGTTGGCACCTGGCCAAGAAGCTGATCCCACTAGCCTCAAGTGCGGTCAGGACTATCCTGATGAATGGGCCAAGCGCCAAGCTAAGTTGGCTAGAGTAGCAAAAGAAGCAGTGAGGAAATTCAATGAAGACTCTACTATTGCTGCTGCTAAGGCCTCTGCTAGCAAGCCTAAGAAGGCCATGCCGAAGAAGCCCGCACACAAGCCGAGTGCCTCTTCTTCTTCAATGCCCTCACGGCCAAGCTCCTCTGCAATGCCCTCACTGCCAACTTCTAATAAGCCCTCACGACCAATTCCTAAGGCCGCACTAGCTCCTTCAAAATCCTCAGCTCCTATGTCCAAATCCTCAGCACATGTGCATCTCGCCTCGTGCCAAAGGACAACAGGAATCTCTATTGCCTCAGGAGCCTCAGCAAGTTCATAAGCTCCTTTGCACTCTTCATCTGGCCCCACTCTGCTGAAGACCAAAGCGACTGCAGGACGAGGCACTAGAACAAGTCCTCAAAAGAAGCAGGTCACCTTTCAAGTACCGTCCTCTGGGGACGAATATGATGATGAAGAACTCGCTAAAATCATGAAAGACAGGCAGCACAGGGCCGCTAGAGCCAAAGGCAGTAACGTGCCATTGATGCTAGCTCCCAAGTTGATCCTCGACTTCATCGACTTGTGGCACAAGGACCCCAACACACCTCTGCCGAAGATGAACCTCACTCCTGGTTAAAGTCATGTGCTAATTGCCTTCATTGACGAAGACAAATGGAAGTTCGAGAAGGCCAGGTAGCTGAAGAAGACGTAATACAAGAAGGAGCGCCTTCTGAATAAAAACATTATGAAAATGACCACTGATGAACTCATTGCTGCTCAGACTGAGATCAAAAACCTAAGTGATGAATTTGACACGTACCGTGCAGATTGGCATGGAGCCAAAATCAGATTTGTCAAGTTAACTGAACAATCCACTACCAATGTTGCAGCTCCAACGCAACAAGAAATTCCTCAGGCAGAAGCATCTGCTCGGCCTACTAAAGAAAATGCAGCACCACTGATGATAATGAGGCTACTGAAGAAAATGCTAGTAGCAGGACTGATGACTGCATTCCAGCCGCTGAAGAAACTGCCAGGGCAACCACTAGTGTTGCGCCTGAAGGAATTTCCAGTGCAATTGCATCAGTTGTGCCTAAAGAAACGAAACCAATTTCCTCTGCTCCTCCTGCACCTACACCAAGTCCAAGTCTTCCTTCTGCATCAAAAGCGAAGAAGACCAAGGCTGTGGAGCGTGCAGCTGTGAAGAAAAGGAAATCATCAACTTCATCAGACACTCCATCTCAGAATAAGATGGAAATTGACCATCTTGTTTGAAAATCCGATTGATGTTGTTCCAGTCTCAAGCAATGTCATCAAAGGAACTCGTTCCTTTTGATGAAGAATACGTGATCCCAAGCGGATCCGATGAATACATTCCATCTGCCGCTTCTTCAGAGCAGTTGGATGAAGAAATTGAATTGGATGCAATCCCTTCAACCCCAGTTGTTTCATCTCCCATGCCTTAGTTTACTGCTGAAGAGGCCTGCATTGAAGAAATGAGTGGATAAGATGAGGATGTGGACATTGGGTGTACAACGCTTGTTCTGAATGATGACTTTTGGGAAAGTTAGCACCCCAATTCTCCGTTGTTCACTCCTCTGCAACAAATTCCTCAATCCCCAGTGACTACTGAAGTTCAAATGGGTTCTAAAGAACCACACCCAACTCCGTCTATCCCTGAAGAAATTCCAGCCACTAGTGCTGATGACATTGCCACTCATGACTCTATCACAAATGCTTCTAAGCAAAATCCTTAAGGCATAGCTCCAAGGGTGATGACTGATCATGAGCTTCTCCTCAGTCTTCACCAGAAGTTCGATCACAACCACAAGTGTGTTAAGCGCCAGTTTGGTTCATTTCTGCACAACATGACTGCTACACACAATGCAGTGAAGAAAAACCATTACTACCACCATGAAGTCTTCGGTCGCACCTGGGATGTTTTTTCACATCTGTATGGTGAAGATGATCTGAAGCAAATGGGTTTGAAGCAGGACTTTGAATGGTCTCAGCCGCCACCAGCGAAGAAATTCAAGAAGACCAAAGTTCCTTCCTTGGTAGCTAGCTCATATTCTTCATCACGGGCGACTGATAAACATGAAGACTTGGACGACACTGCGGTAGGCCCGACTTCAACAACCGACCCCAATAGTGCTGGTGCTCCTTCATCGACTCAGTGATGATATTCCTCGGGGGCGTTAGTCCTCATTTTTCGTCCGTTTTGGTCATTCAATGACAAAGGGGGAGAAATTTGAATTAGTCTTCAAGCAGGTCTACTTATATGGGTGTTTTCTTAAGTTACAACTCTCGTTCTTTTGAAGACTTTGCCGGATCGAGTTGTAAACTTAAACTCGATGGTGGTCTGATACTTTTGTTGTGTTCTTCTGCATGCTTATTCCTCATATATGTTATTGCACGCATGCTGAATTACATTAGTCACCATATTTCATCATGCATTTCAAATTCTTCATATTATATGTCAAATGCATGTATGAATTACAAGATATAGGGGGAGACCTCCATGATTCTACTCTTCAAGTGTGCACTGATTCAATAGCAAATTCCTCACTATTCACATCTTCAGGGGGAGTTCTTCTATATCTTGCAATCAAATTACTCAATATCAGTATTTACACTTCATATGTTTATCCCCGTTGAAAACTTAACTTATATTGTCATAAATCACCAAAAAGGGGGAGATTGTAAGTGCATCTAGTGCCCCTTAGTGATTTTGATATATTGAAGACTTATAGGTTAAGGGACTGATGCATTTGTGAGTGTACACAGGTCTATAAGTCTATGAGGAGTTTGATATTTACATAGAAAGTCGACCCCTAAAAATGAAGTTCTTCAACTGAAGACTTTGGATTTCTGAAGGATTCTGAAGACTTTGAAAGTGAAGAAATTGGTGTGACTGTGAAGACTTGGCATTCATTCGAGGAACATGAAGCGTGAAGACTTGTGTTTTCGTAGTTTCATTTTCTCTTTCTTGAGTCATAGGAAACGCCGTACTGTTAAAGGGGATCGAGGAAATACTAAGGAAAAATTTCCATGTGATGCTCAACTCAAAATCCTACACCTACCAATCCCTTCGAGTGAAGCATTGGAAATCTCATATAGTTCAGTCAATTCCTTCAGTGACAGAGACGAAGTTCTTTTGGTCTCTGAGAAATTTGTTCTGACTGAGGAGTTAGGAATTCGCCAGTGCGGATTGCCTACACAGTGAGGAACATGATAGCCGTGAGGATTTTTCTACTCAAAATTCTTTTGGTCCCTTAGTGATTTTGATATATTGAAGACTTATAGGTTAAGGGACTGATGCATTTGTGAGTGTACACAGGTCTATAAGTCTATGAGGAGTTTGATATTTACATAGAAAGTCGACCCCTAAAAATGAAGTTCTTCAACTGAAGACTTTGGATTTCTGAAGGATTCTGAAGACTTTGAAAGTGAAGAAATTGGTGTGACTGTGAAGACTTGGTATTCATTCGAGGAACATGAAGCGTGAAGACTTTTTTTCGTAGTTTCTTTTTATCTTTCTTGAGTCATAGGAAACACCGTACTGTTAAAGGGGGTCGAGGAAATACTAAGGAAAAGTTTCCAAGTGATGCTCAACTCAAAGTCCTACACCTACCAATCCCTTCGAGTGAAGCCATTGGAAATCTCATGCAGTTCAGTCAACTTCTTCAGTAAAAGAGACGAAGTTCTTCTGGTCTCTGATGAATTTGTTCTGATTGAGGAGTTAGGAATTCGCCAGTGCGGATTGCCTACAAGTGAGGAACATGATAGCCCTGAGGAATTTGATAGTTAAATTTCCGACCGTTGTTGTGCTATGCGCCAGCTGTCCCAAATATCCTTCCACCTAATGGTCATATCATTGAAGGGCATTTATGTATTATCATGTCGGGCTCCTCCCTAGGCTCTAAATAGTGGCCCCCTACAACCACTAGCTGGTTGGCTGCTCCGAGAGAAACTAACACTTGTCATTTGAGAGCATCCCATCCTCCAAGGACTTCGAGCGAAAATCATCAAGTGAGGAAAACCCAAACCCAAACACATATAAACCCAAAGTGATTGAGCATCACTGAAGAGATTGATCCTCCGTGGATCCGACGCTTTTTACCTTTGAAGACTGTGCATCTTCTAGACGGTTAGGCGTCATGGTCTAGAGCATCCAAGAGGAAATTGTGGATAGCCGAGTGACCGAGTCTGTGAAGGTTTGGAAGTCACCTGAAGACTTACCACAAGTGATTGGCGAGGTCTGTGTGACCTTAGCTCAAGGGGAATACTGTGAAGACTAAGTGTCCTGAGCTGCGTGTCCAGGACTGTGTGTCCTCAGGTTTGAATACCTAGCTGCCCTAACCAGACATACAACTGTCACAGCTATTGGAACTGGTCTACCAAATCATTGTCTTCACCGACCTAACTGGTTCAATTTCCTCAACCCTTCCATTTCCTCATTTTCGTGTTGTGTGCTTGTTCATGTCTGTTTGAAGACTTAGACTGAAGACTTTCTCAATTTCCTCAGTTCAATTTCTTCAGTATGTTTGTCTTCATCCTGTTTTTATCATGTGTTTACACTTTATGTACTCTGTGCTTATTTTCATTTCATCATGAAGACCATGCTTATGTTCTGTTATGTTTACATCTGAGTACTTATTCCGCTGCAAGTAGTTATTCTCTTAGGAATTTCCTCACCCTAAAATTCCTCAGTTAAGAATTCTTAAAAATCGCCTATTCACCCCCCTCTAGTCGACTTAACGCACTTTCAGTTAGCACATTGTACCCACACCACGGAACCCAAGGCCTCGTGCTCCCATTCGGGTGGACCAATGGTGTTCTGACAAAACCGATCTATCGCCATGACACTCTCCCGGCCACTCCGACAAACTACCCTTTGGTCTAAGTCATGGGTGGACCTGATGTCACCTCGTGACATCCAAGGGCCACCGTCATGGCAAAACAAAACAACCCAAAACAAGGACAACCCGGGTACAACAATGAAGGGAACACAAGTCTATCACTACCTACCGGGCCAGGGCAGCGCGCGTGCATAACCTTCCCTAGTTGGAGGCACCGATGAGAGGCATGACAGTAGACCGCATTAGGGCCTCCTCATAAAAGGCAAATGTGGTTGCACTGGTCAGATTGATTCGATGGCACTATGACTCAGCCAACAGGTGTTCAAGTTCAATTAAATTCCGGTTAAACTTGAATGTAATAAGCTTAGTCATAATAAAATAACATGATGAAACAAAAATGCATATGAACATGATATCAACATGAACATGGATAGTAATCATAACCATTAACATATGAATCATAGCAACAATATTTATACTACTGACGCACATGAGCATGCCATACCGATGATCATGAATAGCATAAGAATAATAACACTTTAGATGGACATATCATGATCACTAGCACCAGAACATAATTACAAAAAAAGAACGCGACAACACTATTAGCAAGTAAGCATGTAACCAACAAGATGACATGGCATAAACATGGATCCATAAGCATATAAAGCATACATGAAAATTTTAACATGCACACCTTATTTAAATATTCAAGTTGAAAACCTTCGCTACTGCAAATCCATCATGCAAGTGGCTATCGTGGCTTGCCTAGGAATGAAGAGGTCACCGGGAGGAAGTGCAGAAGGATCGCGGAAAGATTCCCCGGAAATAGTTCTCTCCCAAAGGGGGCTATTTACATACATGGGCAAAATGGTGATTTTCACTGTTTGAAAACATTGTGAAAATGATACCAACATAACGGGCTCGACGAGACGAATACGTGGGCTTTGGAATCACTTGATTCAGGGTTACGGTTGAAAAGTTGTGGCCGTTGGTTCGTTAGGCAGAAAACCAACAGAATCTGCTTTTAACTGATGAACGTTCACAAAAAAGAGGGTTCGGCTGATGGCTGGAAAAAGAGAAGGTGCCTTTCAGAAAATACGCCTCTAGATTAGCGAAAACGTATTTACATATAAAGAAACATGAAACTATGCTTTCTAACCTGGAAAACGTATTTCTGCGGATACGTGTCCACTAATCCACGTCAGCAGGTCCAGGTCAATGCCCGCTGTGGCTAACTCGTGGGGCTCGCAGGTAGGTGGGGAGCCGAGCGGCGAGGGGGTGACCGCGGACGCAAGTCCACGACTCAGGCATGCCCGCGTATGCGTGGGTGGACGAGCTCTCTCAATGGTAGACGACGGGAGGGGGTAGAGGGCAGGCTCATGGGGCGGAGGAGGCCAAGGGGCATGGGGAGGAAGAAGCCGACGCGCGAACAGAGCCGAACCGCCACTGCTCTCCCGCGGGTGTGCGGCTGCGAGCGTCGAGGAGCGATCTACAGGAGGGGGAGAGGGGTCCAGGGTGAAGGAAACGACGAGGGGAACCTCATAGACATGCACATGCATGAAAGAATGGTGAGAGGGGGAGGGGCCGAAGCTAGAAGACATCCTAGACGCGGCCAAACGCAGCAGAGCACGTGTGCTGGCATGCCAGCTGTGCAGTCACCGCGTGCACGCGACGCTAGCCCGTGCTCTGGACTGTAAAACCTTGTCTGGGATATGGACCCTTCCGCCCTTAGTTCAAATGAAGAAAGAAATGAGTCCAGGGGCAAAGAAGTGATATAAAGTGGGTCCAACACAGATGAACGGCAAGGTGTTGGTGCTACGGGGAGAAAAATCCAGGAGAAGGCAGGGGCTGAGCTTTGGCATGGTTTGATCACATGCCAAGGTGACGACTGTGTTGGCACAATTTCAGATTGATAGGAGGTGTTTAGCTAGCACTTGTTGTAGAAAATGCCCCATTGGTCAGAAAGGCAAAATAAGAAGGGGCACTCAGATGGCAAATGATATTGAACTGGATTTTTGTGGAGATGAGTTATTTGATAATATGAAGCTGCTCTAAAAGTTTCATACCATTTGGATACACCAAAATGGTACTTCCTTCACAATGCAGCTCTTTGGACAGAATCTAAGAAAAAATATAGAGGACAAATGGATAGATGAAATGATCCCAAATTTTGTGGAGAGAGTTAATATGGATAGGAGCATGTCTTGGTAATTTTTTAGAACTAAGGAAGCAATACAAAATATGGTTGCTTCACAACCTGAAAATCTGACGAGAAACCAAGATTTGTTGATGAGATGACATAGAGTGATGACATGAGCCCAAATTTGTAGGAGAGTGATGATTTGATCATATTAAGCCCTTGCAAATTTTCAACTCATTTGGATTATCCTAGCTAGTACTTCCTTCACAAAGATTTCCCTCAGGCAGGAACTTTGGTATGGGAAAGCAATAGTGTCCAAAACGCTTGGAGTCAATCAAGCAAAGATAAATGACACTTCTTTCTCAAAAAGCCTCTTAGGGTAGAACGAGAAAAGGAATATTTGTGAATTATCTTTAATGATGCCAAGGAATATTTTTGACATATTTGAGGAAGATGTGACCCAAACAATTTATGAGAATTATTTGGAAATTTTGGGAGTGACAGAAATATAGGTTGTTTCATAACCTAGGGCAAAAAGGATTATTCCTTTAATAGAAAAAGGAATGTTCCCAATAAAAGAATACTGGGATTTGGCTAAGATGAAAATGACAAGGTGATGAGATGGTTTTTAGGATGACAAGCCACTTGGGAGCCTGAGAAGAGATGATCTTCCCAGGTTTTAGGACCACAGAGCCACAGAAAAGCAATTCAATTCGAAAATCCAAAGAAAAACAAAAGAAAAAGAAAGGGCCAAAATCCAGGGTGTCACACTACGGCATAGCGCGTGGCTCCACCAACGGACTAGCGAGGCCCAGCACCAGGACTCCCTGATCAAGACCCTGGCGAGGGCCCCTGCCTCGCCAGGCTAACTACATCAAGAACTCCTAAGGAGCGGCCTCCCGAGGCTATCTCCCGAGGGGCGGACATCTCTAGGCTCGCACCCCACCTCGCGAGGCGCGAGATGACATGATCCATGACGACCGAAGCCAGAAGGGCACTAGCGGGCGCAGGCGAGGACAATTTCCTCTTTGGTTCTAAGGAGGCAAGGACATACGCAGGTTCCCAAGGAATCCCCCAAATGTTTCCACTCCAGTGCTACAAAGCCAAGACCACAAGATCGGCGGAACGAAGGTCATCATCGAGCCCACCAGCGCGTCATGCCCAGAAGCTTTGCAGATGAACACCACCTTTTGTCAGGATAGGGTGTACTCCTGCCCCCCTTCAAAATTGGACAGTATGGTATCCCTTCCCGCCTAAGCCATGAGCGACAAGGACCAATGCCACTATAAATATAGGTTAGTCTCCACCGTAGAGGGAGGGTTGAATCCACTCATCCCGAGCCTTCGCGAGGCTGTTCCTCCCTATACCATTTCATACTCATCCTCCCTGTGAAGCAATCCACCACGAAGCAGGAGTGGGGTTTTACACCGTCCCGTGGCCCGAACCTGGGTAAATCTCCGTGTCCTATTCCCTCCCCATTTGCTCAAGCACGACGGGCATCACCGTGAGGTGGCGAGCGGCAAGAAGTAGCGTGCCGAAGTTCTTCGTGCGCACCCTAGTGTTCGGACCTTTCTTTGGATACGTGAAGCCCTGATTCCGACATTTGGCGTGCCAGGGAGGGGTGTGTCGTAGCTCCTTCACTCTTTTTCTCTTCTACTACGTCATCCCCATGGCCGACGCTCGTCGTGTTTGTGCCAAGCGTCGGGCCACTCGTGTGGCTGAGATGGCACGTGCGGGTCGCTCCACTCCCCGCCACTCTAGTTCCGATGCGGCCAACACTGCCCATGAGTAGCAGCATTCTTCCCTGCCACCGTCCATGCCGCGTGATGGCCACACCGTCGTGCCTTCTCTCAGTCCTTCTACGGCCTCGTTGAAGGTGTCCCGGACTAAGGGGCCCTCGGGCGTCCGGCCTGTTAGCCATGGGCCGGACTGATGGGTTGTGAAGAACACGAAGACTGAAGACTGCCCCATGTACGGATGGGACTCTCCTTGGCGTGGAGGGCAAGCTTGGTGACCAAACATGTAGATTCCTTTCTTTGTAACTGACCATGTGTAACCCTAGATCCTCCCGGTGTCTACATAAACCAGAGGACTTAGTCCGGAGAGGAGATATTCGTAATCATAGCCAGACTAGACTTTTTGGGTTCAGTCATTACGATCTCGTGGTAGATCAACTCTTGCAGTACTCATATTCATCAAGATCAATCAAGCAAGACGTAGGGTATTACCTCCATAGAGAGGGCCCGAACCTGGGTAAACATCGTGTCCCATGTCTGCTGTTACCATCGACCTTAGATGCACAGTTCGGGACCCCCTACCTGAGATCCGCCGGTTTGGACACCGGCATTGGTGCTTTCATTGAGAGTTCCACTGTGCCGTCCTTTATACGTCTCCAACGTATCTATAATTTTTGATTGCTCCATGCTATATTATCTACTGTTTTGGACATTATTGGGCTTTATTATCCACTTTTATATTATTTTTGGGCCTAACCTATTAACCGGAGGCCCAGCCCGGAATTGCTGTTTTTGCCTGTTTTCGGGTTTCGAAGACAAGGAATATCAAACGGAGTCCAAACGGAATGAAACCTTCGGGAACGTGATTTTCTCACCGAATACAACTCAAGAGACTTGGACCCTATGTCAAGGCACGTAACAGGAGGCCACGAGGTAGGGGGGCGCGCCCTACCCTACCAGGCGCGCCCCCACCCTCGTGGGCCCCCTGTTGCTCCATGGACATACTTCTTCCTCCTATATATACCCACGTACCCCCAAACGATCAGATACGGAGCCAAAAACCTAATTCCACCGCCGCAACTTTCTGTATCCATGAGATCCCATCTTGGGGCCTGTTCCAGAGCTCCACCGGAGGGGGCATCGATCATGGAGGGCTTCTACATCATCATCCAAGCCTCTCCGATGAAGTGTGAGTAGTTTACTTCAGACCTACGGGTCCATAGTTAGTAGCTAGATGACTTCTTCTCTCTTTTTGGATCTCAATACAATGTTCTCCCCCTCTCTCATGGAGATCTATTTGATGTAATCTTCTTTTTGCGGTGTGTTTGTTGAGACCGATTGTAACACCCTTGATGCGGCTATATCTCCCACGTGTCGAAGCACGACTTAGAGGCATAACCGCATTGAAAGCAATGTTGCAAGTGAGGTAATCTTCACAACAACCCATGTAATACATAAGGGAAAGAGATACATAGTTGGCTTACACTCGCCACGTCACACAAATGCATAAATAACATTACATTCATCCAAATACACTCAAGGTCCAACTACGAAACCAAAATGAAGATAAACCCCAAATGCAACATAGTCCCCGATCGCCCCAACTGGGCACCACTACTGATCATCTGGGAAAGACACATAGTATCGTCCTGAGTCCTAATCAAACTCCCACTTGAGCTCAGTTGAAACTGCCGGAATGGTATAATCGGTCCCTGCATCTGGTTTTTGGAAGTAATCTGTGAATCACGGGGACTCAACAATCTCAACCCTCGCGATCCAGACTATTCAAGCTTATAGGAAGTGTAAAAGTTATGAGGTGGAGCTGCAGCAAGTGACTAGCATGTATGGTGGCTAACATACGCAAATGAGAGCGAGAAGAGGAGGCAAAGGAACGGTCGATGAACTATGATCAAGAAGTCATCCTAGAAGAACCTACGTCAAACATAACTCCAACACCATGTTCACTTCCCGGACTCCGCCGAGAAGAGACCATCACGGTTACATATGTGGTTGATGCATTTTAATTAAGTTAAGTTTCAGGTTATCTACAACCGGACATTAACAAATTCCCATCTACCCTTAACCGCGGGAACGGCTTTCGAAAGTTCAAATCCCTGCAGGAGTGTCCCAACTTAGCCCATCACAAGCTCTCATGGTCAACGAAGGATATTCCTTCTTCCCAGACAATCCGATCAGGCTCGGCATCCCGGTAACAAGACATCTCGACAATGGTAAAACTAAACCAGCAAAGCGGCCCGAATGTGCCAACAAATCCCGATAGGAGCTACACATATCTCGTTCTCAGGGCACACTCAGATGAGCCAGACGTCGGGTAGGCCAACCCAGAGTTGCCCCTGGTAGCCCCGGACATCGCTCAGTTGGACCAACAATTAGAGAAGCACTGGCCCGGGGGCGTTAAAATAAAGATGACCCTTGAGTCCGTGAAACCCAAGGGAAAAGGCTAGGTGGCGAATGGTAAAACCAATGTTGGGCCATGCTGGAAGAGTTTTATTCAAGGCAAAATGTCAAGGGGTTCCCATTATACCCAACCGTGTAAGGAACAAAAAATCAAGGAACATAACACCGGTATGACGGAAACTAGGAACAAAACACCAGGCATAAGGCCGAGCCTTCCACCCTTTACCGAGTATATAGGTGCATTAAGATAAACAAGATAATATGATGATATCCCAACAATAAACATGTTCCAACAAGGAACGATCTCCAATCTTCACCTGCAACTAGCAACGCTATAAGAGGGGCTGAGAAAAGCGGTAACATAGCAAAACAACGGTTTGCTATGACAAGGTGGGTTAGAGGCTTGACATGGAAATATGGGAAGCATGATAAGCAAGTGGTAGGTATCGCAGCATAGGCAAAGCAAAAGAGCGAGCAACTAGCAAGCAAAGATAGAAGTGATTTCGAGGGTACGGTCATCTTGCCCGCAAAGTTCTCCGAGAAGACGAAAAGCTTGATCCTCGAAAACGTACTCAACGGGCTCCTCGATCACGTACTCGTCTCCCGGATCTACCCAAAGCAGGAACAACAAGCAAAGGGAAACACAATCAACCACGTGCAGTGCTCAAACAACATGATGCAAACATGGTCATGATATGCGGGATGCGATATGTGATGCATATGCATGATTTGGAACGGAATGATTGAACCTGGCCTCAACATGGAAAACGAAGAGTGTCACTGGAAAGAGGAGCTGATTTCGGTTGAAATCGATATAAAGATCACTCAAAGTGTGTTATATCGACTAGAGGGGGGTGAATAGGTGATTTTTAGGAAATTCTTCACTAAGAAATTTGCCGGTGAGGAAATTCCTTAGCGAAGAACTACTAGCAGCGGAATAAGTACTCAAAAGTAAACATAACAGAATACAAGCATGGTCATCATGATGAAATGAAGACAGGCACAGAGTACAGGTAGTGTGAGCACATGTTAACACAGGATGAAGACAAACAGACTGAAGAAATTGAACTGAGGAAATTGAGAAAGTCTTCAGTCAAAGTCTTCAAGCACAGATATGAACAAACACACAACATAGTTATGAGGAAATGAAAGAGTTGAGGAAATAGAACCAGTAAGCTTGGTGAAGACAATGATTTGGTAGACCAGTTCTAACTGTTGTCTCAGTTGTACGTCTGGTTGGAGCGGCTGAGTATTTAAACTCGAGGACACCCAGTCCCGGACACCCAGTCCTGAGCACGCAGCTCAGAACACCCAGTCCTCACCGTATTCTCCTTGAACTAAGGTCACACAGACCTCGTCCAATCACTCGTGGTAAGTCTTCAGGTGACTTCCGAACCTTCACAAACTTGGTCACTCAGCGGTCCACAATTCCTCTTGGAAGCTCTAGACCATGACGCCTAACCGTCTGGAAGAAGCACAGTCATCAAAGGTAACAAGCGTCGGATCCACGCAGGATCAATCTCTTCAGTGATGCTCAATCACTTGGGGTTTGAAGGTGTTTGGGTTTTTGGTTTTTCCTCACTTGATGATTTTCGCTCAAAGTCCTCGGAGGATGGGTTGCTCTCAAATGACAAGTGTCAGTTTCTCTCAGAGCAGCCAACCAGCTAGTGGTTGTAGGGGGCGGCTATTTATAGCCTAGGGTGCAGCCCAACATGATAAGACATAGATGCCCTTCAATGATATGACCGTTAGGTGGATAGATATTTTGGGACAGCTCGCGCATAGCACAGCAACGGTCGGAATTTTGAGTAGAAAAATCCTCACGGCTATCATGTTCCTCACTGTGTAGGCAATCCGCACTGGCGAATTCCTAACTCCTCAGTCAGAACAAATTCCTCAGAGACCAAAAGAACTTCGTCTCTGTCACTGAAGGAATTGACTGAACTGTATGAGATTTCCAATGCTTCACTCGAAGGGATTGGTAGGTGTAGGATTTTGAGTTGAGCATCACATGGAAATTTTTCCTTAGTATTTCCTCGATCCCCTTTAACAGTACGGCGTTTCCTATGACTCAAGAAAGAGAAAATGAAACTACGAAAACACAAGTCTTCACGCTTCATGTTCCTCGAATGAATGCCAAGTCTTCACAGTCACACCAATTTCTTCACTTTCAAAGTCTTCAGAAAGTCTTCAGAAATCCAAAGTCATCAGTCGAAGAACTTCATTTTTAGGGGTCGACTTTTTCTATAAAGATCAAACTCCTCATAGACTTATAGACCTGTGCACACTCATAAACGCATTAGTCCCATAACCTATAAGTCTTCAATACACCAAAATCACTAAGAGGCACTAGATGCACTTACAATCTCCCCCTTTTTGGTGATTGATGACAATATAGGTTAAGTTTTCAACGGGGATAAACATATGAAGTGTAAATACTGATATTGAGGAATTTGATTGCAAGATATAGAAGAACTCCCCCTGAAGATGTGCATAGTGAGGAATTTGCTTTTGAAGCAATGCACTCTTGAAGAGTTGAATCATGGAGATCTCCCCCTATATCTTGTAATTCATACACGTATTTGACATATCACAATGAAGAATTTGAAATGCATGATGAAATATGGTGACTGATGTAATTCAGCATGCGTGCATTAGCATATATGAGGAATAAGCATTCAGGAAAACATATCAAAAGTATCAAAGCACCATCGGGTTTAAGTTTACAACTCGATCCAATAAAGTCTTAGAAGAACGAGAGTTGTAACTTAACAAAAAAAACGCCCATATAGAAAGACCCGCTTGAAGACTAACTCAAAATTCTCCCCCTTTGTCATCAAATGACCAAAAGGATCGAATATGAAGACTAACGCCCCTGAAGAATATCAAGTTGCTGAAGGAGCGCCAGCGTTGTTGGGGTCATTTGTCGTAGTAGGGCCTGCCTCCATGTCGTCCAAGTCTTCATTTTCATCAGTGTCGTGCGATGAAGAAATTGAGCTGGCCACTAGAGAAGGAACCTTAACCTTCTTGAATTTCTTCGGTGGAGGTGCAGACCAGTCAAAATCTTCATTGAGACCCATTTTCTTCAGATCGTCTTCACCATACAGATGAGACAGGATGTCCCAGGTGCGACCGAAAACTTGATGGAGGTAGTAATGGTTTTTCTTCACTTCATTGTGTGTAGCAGTCATGTTGTGAAGAAGTGAACAAAACTGACGCTTAACCAATTTGTGATTTGGATCCACCTACTGGTGAAGATTAAGCAGAAGTTCACGGTCAGTCATCACGCGCGAAGCAGTGGCTTGAGGAGTGGACTTGGGCGCATTGGCAGAGTCTTGTGTGGCAGAGTCATCATTGGTGGAATAAGAAGCAGCTTTGCGAAATTGACCATCCAATGGACGAATGCCTTCATCTATTACAGCTGTTGCCTTGCCCTTTCCATCAACTGAGGAATAGGTCATGCATGAGGACTTTAATTGGAGGCAAGTAGCTGAGGTGATTCTGAAAATCAGATTTGTAGTTGAGTGAAGACCTTGTCCTGAGGAATCTCATAATCCAAGGTGCATAAGGCTTCAGCTCAAACGGAGACAGTGCAACATTTGCCAGAGTCCTCATGAAGAAATCGTGATAATTGACAGGAATGCCATGAACGATGTTGAATACCAGATTCTTCATGATGCCAACAATTTCCTCATCAGATGAGTCGTGGCATTTGATAGGACTCATTGTCCTCGTAAGAATACGATAGAAAGTTTTGGGCACCTAAAGCAATTCCTTCACGAGGAATTTTGTTCTTGGTGCTTGACCTGGCTTCAAAGGTTTCATCAGCACCTGCATGTAATGATTTGTAAGCTCAGGTTCACTATAGATGGAACGAGCTTCTTCAAGGGGAGGACTGAGTGGTAAGGCACGAAGCAATTCAGAGGCTGGTGCCGTGTAGTGAGTGTTTTCATACATCCAGTCCAGCACCCATGAAATCACATCTTCACAGTCGCCTGTGATGTGCAGCGTTGCATAGAATTGAAGAATCAGTTCTTCATTCCAATCGCAGATGTCAGAGCAAAAGTTGAGCAGTCCAGCATCGTGAAGAACACTGAGGACTAGTGCGAAGCACGGCAGAGATTCCATATCCACATGAGTAATGTGCTCATGGTAGAAGATTTTCTCTTTGTTGAAAAGCACTGAGGAATAGAAATTGGCTTGACTAGCAGTCCAGAAACGCCTCTTCCTAATGCGAGCAGAGTTATAGGGGTTGTAGTCTTCGAAGAATACATGCTCGCTAAAGAAATCATCAGCCTTGAACTTTTGCTTGCGTGAGAATGGATCCTTTGGCTTGGGCAAAGGAGTGTCAGTGAGTTGCATCACGACCTCGGGAATCTCAATTGCAGGTTCTTCAGGCTGAGGAATTTCTAGTTCCTCTTCAGTGGCAGTCTGCGTCTTTAGCTGTTCAGCAGCAGCAGTTTCTTCAACGCTAGTGGCTGGAATTTCCTCATGGACAGATGTAGTGGGATGAGTTTCTTCAGAGCCCATTTGAATAGTTTGTGCAGGGGAATGAGGAATTTGCTGTAGAGGGGTGAAGAGTGGAGAATTGGGGTGCTGACTTTCCCGAAAGTCATCATTCATCACTGGTGTAGTACACCCAATATCCACATCTTCATCTTCCATTTCTTCAACGCCAGCCTCTTCAGCTGTGAACTGAGGCATGTGCGAGGAGATGATAGGTGTTGAAGGGATCTCATCCACTTCAATTTCTTCATCCAACTGCTCAGACGAAGCAGCAGAAGGAGTTTCTTCATCGGATCCGCTGGGGATCACATATTCTTCATCAAAAGGAACAAGGTCCTTTCATGGCATGGTTGAGATTGGAACAACATCAATGGGATTTGCAAATGAACTTGTCATAGGCTTCATCTTCTTCGGAGTTGAAGAATCTGAAGCAACTGATGCTTTCCTTTTCTTCACTGCAGCACGCTCTGCAGCCTTGGTCTTCTTCACATCTGATGCAGATGGAAGGATTAGAGTTGAAGTGGGCGCAGGAGCAACTAAGGAATCTGGTTGATTTTCTTCAGGCGCACCACTAGTGGGTGCCCTGGCAATTTCTTCAGCGGCTGGAATGCAGTCATCAGCCCTGGAACTCACATTTTCTTCAGCAGCCTGATTTTCATCAGCGGTGCTGGCATGTTCTTCAGTCGGCTGAGCGGATGCTTCAGCCTGAGGAATTTCCTGTTGCATTGGGGCAGCAACATTGGAAGTGAGGTTATCAGCAAGTTTCACAAAACGAACCTTGGCTCCAAGCCAATCAGCACGGTATGCGTCAAAGTCATCAATGAGTTTCTTTATCTCAGTTTGAATAGTGACAATTTCTTCAGTTGTCATAGAGACAACGTTTTCTTCAGATAGCGCTCTTTCTTGTCCTGCGCTTTCTTGATCTGCCTGGCCTTCTCAAATTTCCACTTTTCTTCTTGAATGAAGTGGGTCAGCATGTGACTTTGGCCAGGAGTGAGCTTGAAGTCAGGCATGGGAGTGTTGGGGTCCTTGTGCGAAACATCAATATATTCTAGGATCAACTTGGGATCCAAAAGTAGTGGCATCTCTGTTCCTTTGGCTCTAGCGGCCCTGACTTGCATGTCTCTGATGATTTCTCCAAGTTCATCGTCATCAGCTTCGTCTTCTTCAGTAGTGAGGGGCCAGCTGAGGAACTAGTTGAGACTCCTGAGGCAATGGAATTGCTTGCAGTCCTTTGGCATGAGGCAAGATGCACATGTGCTGAGGACTTTGTCGGAACAGTTGAAGACTTTGGCGGAGGAGCTGAGGACTTTTGAGGAACAGGAGCAGCATGAGGAATTGGCCGTGAGGGCTTTGAGGATTCTAGCCGTGAGGGCATTGCCGAGGAACTTGGCCTTGAGGGCATTGTTGGTGAAGCACATGGCTTGCGCGCAGGCTTCTTTGACATAGCCTTCTTCGGCTTGACAGCAGAGGCCTCAGCAGAGGCAGCAGCAGCAACAGAGTCTTCATTGAATTTCCTCACTGCTTCTCTAGCTTGCTTAGCCAACTTGTCTTGGCGCTTGGCCCATTCATCAGGATAGTCCTCACCATGCTTGAGGCTGGTGGGATCTGCTATTTGGCCAGGTGCCAATGGAGCTCTTGGGCATGGAGGATTGAGTGCGAATTTCTTCATGTACTTTGGAGTTACATATCTGTACTCCCTCCATTCTCTTGCCCATCTCCTTTCTATCCTCTGTATGCGCACCTTGCGCTGATTTTTGTCCTCTTTTCCAAACTTGGCCTCATCAGGGGTGCAGTAATCTTTGTATATGTCCTTAGGGATTTCAAAGGCATTCATGACCTCTGGCTTCTTTCCTCCTTTCTGTGGCCTTTTACCATCAGCCATTTTCTTCAATTGATGAATTTGAACAATCGAATTCTCTAAAGAAGAATGCAACTTTTCTTCGAGGAACGCTGCAAATGAGTTAAGTTGATGAGAACCTAGTGATTCAGCAGCTGACATGAGTACCTGTGAACAGAGTATAGTTGCGAGGAATTTGGAGAGGTCATATGTGTTCTCAAAAGGTTTCGTAAAAAGAACAAGTTTGAGGAATTTGACCAGATGAGTCTTGAAGAATTTCACAAAGCGTTCTTTGTCTTAGGTTCCAGAGTTGTGTAGATTAAAAATCCACACATTTGAGGAATTTTGAAGAAAAACATGGCTTAGAGAAACGAATCAAGAACGGATAATATGTGAGGTGTTTTAGTGTGTGAAGATATGAAGAAAAACACCTTTGAAGATTTTGTAGATAATCATTAGAATCAACGAGGGTAGTAAAAGTAACTTTTAATTACCCTGAACGAAGAAGACGACGAACTGGAGTGAGGAGATGTGAAGTTCGCCTGTACAGATCTTCCACGCCCTAACTTGGCGGAGGAAGACAGCTACGACGGCGGTGGAGTGAAGATTTCCGCGGTCGGCGCGAGTATGTCGGCGACGAGGTCGAGGCAGTGAAGCTCTTCCTCACCAGCGGCGATGAAGTAGCGGCGGCGCTAGGGTTTGAGAAGCTCGAGCTGGAGAGAGGTCGAGTGGAGTAAAAGAAGTGAGGAAGGGAAGGAGGGGTATTTATAGCCACGGTGAAAAACTGCTCGCCCAAACAAATTGGACGAACGTGCCCCTAACCCTTCTCATTCGCTTGACATGTGTCACCCACGTAGTGAGAAGTGGAGATCGTGTTAGATCGTGGGTGAGTGGATAAGTATATCGTGGGATGCGGAGCGGTTTGAGCGGCAAAGCCGAAAATTTAGATAAGATAGGTTTTAAAGTTCCGTTCGCAATTTCTTCAGCTGATAAGGACACAGTGAAGATTTTGAACGAGTTTCAAATAGAGCGCACATGAAGAATTTGTGAACAGATTGGGTTGAGTATAGCATAGAGGGGAAGGGTTCGATCACATTCACTTAGTAGAAAACCAATTTGAAGAAATAGCAATAAGTGAATGCTATAGAGGACATAAACTCATATATATATATATAGCCAATGAAGAAAAACGTCGGAAACAATGAAGACAATGCAAAGTTGAAGAATATGAACAATTGAGGAATTTCAACTTTTGGTGGTGGCGTGACCCACCGTATAAGAATGATGATTTCAGACACCGCGTACAATTATTGTAGGGTTCTGAGAATCAAATTCTTCGTTAATTTCTTCACATTAAGAGTGTTATTCTTCATTGATTGAAGAAAAACATTTCTTCATGTGTTGCACATCTAAGTCATCATTTTTGCACAAGTGTTAGGATGAGTGTCCTTTTCAAAGAACATTCGAAGATTCTAGGATATTTAGCTCACACCGCAACTTGCTAAATCTCTTCTCATCCAAGGGCTTTGTGAAGATATCGGCTAGCTGTTCTTCAGTCTTCACATGCTCAATAGAAATATCGCCCTTCAACACATGATCACAAAGAAAATGATGACGAATCTGAATGTGCTTTGTCTTCGAGTGCTGAACTAGGTTGTGAGCAATCTTGATGGCACTCTCATTGTCACAGTAGAGAGACACATTCTTCATGTTAACACCATAGTCCTTGAGAGTTTGCTTCATCCATAGCAATTGAGCACAGCAAGAACTAGCGGCAATATACTCAGCTTCAGCAGTAGATAGTGATACGCATTTCTGTTTCTTTGAGGACCAACAGACCAAAGATCGTCCGAGGAAATGACATGTACCAGATGTTGATTTGCGGTCCACACGATCACCAGCATAGTCAGAGTCAGAATATCCAATGAGATCAAAAGCCGAGCCCTTGGGGTACCATAATCCAAGTGTTGGTGTGTGAGCTAGATATCGAAGAATATGCTTCACAGCCTTATGGTGTGATTCCTTCGGTGCAGCTTGAAATCGGGCACACATGCAAACACTAAGCATTATATCTGGCCTAGATGCACATAGGTACAATAAAGAGCCAATCATGGAGCGGTATACCTTATGATCGAAGTTGATACCATTTTCATTAGTGCACAGATATCCATTTGTGGGCATAGGAATTTTGACGCCTTTGCAATCTTGCATGCCAAATTTCCTCAGTACATCCTTGAGGTATTTCTCCTGAGATATGAATATGCCATTGTGTTGTTGACGAATTTGAAGGCCTAAGAAGAATTTCAACTATCCCATCATAGACATTTGATATTCTTTACTCATCATATAGGCAAATTCATCACTATAACGTTGGTCAGTACAGCCAAAGATAATATCATCAACATATATTTGGCACACAAACAATTCACGATCATAAGATTTAGTGACAAGAGTAGGGTCGAGTCAACCAGGTTTGAAGCCTTTCTTCATGAAGAATTCCTTCAAGGTATTATACCATGCCCGTGGGGCCTGCTTGAGGCCATAGAGGGCCTTATTGAGTCTGAAAACTTTGTCAGGATTCTATGGATGTTCAAAACCTAGGGGTTGAGCTACATATACTTCTTCCTCAAGCTTACCATTGAGGAATGCACTTTTCACATCTATTTGATATAAAGTGATATCATGATGGTTAGCATAAGCAAGTAATATGCATCAAGTCTAGCAACAGGTGCAAAAGTTTCATCAAAATCAATTCCTTCAACTTGTGTGTAGCCTTGAGCTACGAGCCGTGCCTTATTCCTCACCACAAGGCCATTTCATCTTGCTTGTTGCGGTAGATCCACTTTGTGCCGATGATATTGTGCTTGCGAGGATCTGGACGTTTGACCAGTTCCCAGACATTGTTGAGCTCGAACTGATGTAGTTCTTCTTGCATGGCCTGAATCCACTCAGGCTCCAAAAATGCTTCATCTACCTTGGCGGGCTCTGTGATAGAGACAAAAGCATAGTGCCCACAAAAGTTAGATAAATGTGAAGCTTTTGAGCGTGTGAGAGGACCTGGCGCTTTGATGTCATTGATGATCTTTTCAACTTGCACTTCTTTTGCAATGCGAGGATGAGCTGGTTGCCGTTGAAGAATTTGAGTAGCATTTTCTTCAGCACCATTTTCTTCAGTATTTTCTTCAGGTGCATTAGCTCGACATTCTTCATGTGCTGGAATGAATTCTTCAGCAGATTCTTCGGTAGGAATGACATCCTCAGTAGCCTTGAACTTGATAGTTTCCTCAGGTGCTGGTTCATCTATCACAGTAGGTAGGTGCTCTCTTTGCGAGCCATTAGTTTCATCGAACCACACATCTACAGTTTCAACAACCTTGTGAAGAACGTTGTTGAAGACTCTGGAGGTGTGCGAGTCCTTTTCGTAACCAAGCATAAAACCTTCATGTGCTTTCGGTGCAAATTTTGAGTTGTGATGAGGATCTCTAATCCAACATTTAGCACCGAAGACTTTGAAATAACTTACATTGGGTTTCTTATCAGTGAGGAGTTCATATGCAGTCTTCTTGAAGAATTTGTGAAGATATACTCTGTTGATGATGTGGCACGCAGTGTGAATTGCCTCAATCCAGAATCGACGAGGCGTTTTGTATTCATCAAGCATAGTGCGAGCCATCTCAGCAAGAGTCCTGTTCTTGCGCTCCACGACGCTGTTCTGCTGAGGAGTGTAAGGAGCAGATAACTCATGAGTAATACCAATTTCATCCAGATAGTCATCGAGACCAGAATTCTTGAATTCAGTGCCATTGTCACTTCTGATGTGCTTGATCTTCACTCCAAAGTTGGTTTAAGCCCTCGAGGAAAATCGTTTGAAGATTTCCTGCACTTCATGTTTGTAAGTAACAATGTGTACCCATGCGTATCGAGAATAATCATCAACAATAACAAAGCCATATTGAGATGCTTCATTTGAAAGAGCAGAATAATGATTAGGATCGAAAAGATCCATGTGAAGCAATTCAAATGGATGAGTGGTGGTCATGATAGTCTTCGCTGGATGCTTGGCCTTGGTCATCTTTCCAGCTTCAAAGGCTCCGCATAAGTGATCCTTGAGGAATTTCACATTCTCAATGCCAATGACATGCTTCTTCTTCGCAGGCGTGTGCAAATTCCTCATGCCTGCATGACCAAGTCGTCGATGCCAGAGCCAGCCTTCTGAAGCTTTTGCAAGTAAGCACATGGCTGGTTGTGGTCCTATAGAGAAATCAACAATATACAGGTCTCCTCTCCTAAACCCTTCGAAGACTTTGGAATTGTCAGCTTCCATAACCACAACACAACGGTACTTGCCAAAGACAACAACCATATCAAGACCACAAAGCATTGAGACAGACATAAGGTTGTATCCTAAGGACTCAACAAGCATGACTTTGTCCATGTGTCGATCCTTTGTGATCGCAACCTTACCTAGACCCAATAACTGACTTTCGCCTTTGTCAGCAAAGATGATATGATTCAGATGCGACGGAGATAATGGAGCATCCATCAATAGATTATTGTCACCAGTCATGTGATTTGTACATCCACTATCGAGAACCCACTCAGTGGCTTTGGGTTGATCATCCTGCAGATGAATTAGTGCAGCTTACAAACTCACATACTTCATCAGTGATGAATATGACATTAATTCATCAGATCAATTTCATCAAGCAAAAGACTAGATAAAGCAATATGAGGACGTGAGAAATGAAAGTTCATTTCTTCATGATTAGCCTGCGTCCTATCAGGCATACTCAAGTCTCCAGCAAATTCTTCACACGATCACTTACGTCTGGAGACCTGACCCTGCAGAAGAGATTAGTTCCTTTTCTTCACCACCCACATCTGAAGGGGTGGCAAAGAGTTCATCATTCTGCGAGCTCCATATGAGAAGGATGGCATAGAAGCCAGTCCATTTCGTTTCACATAAGATGGATTAGAGTAAGCATAAGAGTAAGCAGAGAAATTCTTCGAGGACTTATGGACATAATGATTTGAAGAATAATGCACATATCCATAATCCTTAGATTTTCCCTACGAAACAGACGGGTTAGCACGATGATATTCATATGAGGACTTTGATCCTTTTGAGGAATATGATCCATGTGAGGAGTTTGGTCCGTATGAGGACTTGGATCCATATGAAGAATTTGGTCCATATGAAGAATTTGATCTGGGGTTCCTATTCTTCACAGGTGGCGTCATGATGACATTCACCTGAAGATTTTCAAGGCATCTTTTGGGAACCCGATTTTCTTCATAGGGGGACCGTTCCTGCAGTTAGTGCCAACATATCTAGCAAATACTTCACCATTCTGATTTTTGAACAGTTTATAGTTGGAGTCAATTGACTCATCATTAGAATGAGAAGATTCACATGCAAATCCAGATAAGTTAGGTGGATCAACTGGAGGTCCCTTTGCAGCAACCCATGTAGTTTTGGGGTACTGCTCAGGCTTCCAATATGTACCATCAGCATTGAGTTTCCTCTCAAAGGCAATATCCTCTTTCCTAGGGTTCCTGTTGAGGATCTGCTTTTTAAGCACATCACCAAGAGTCTAATGCCCTTTGAGGCTTTTGTACATGCCTGTCATGTACAATTCCTCCAGCCCTCCATCGTCAGTGATACTAGCAATGTCCTCAGATGAGGAATTAGTGATAGCAGAGGCATGTGAAGAATTTGATACATTAGCAACATTTGAACATTCAGGTGAAGAATTAGCAGATTCACGTTCAATGCACTTCAAGCATGGAGGAACAAATTCTTCCTAAGAAGCGCTGATTTGTTGAGCAAGTAATGAATCGCGCTCCTTCTGAAGATCTTCATAACTCACTCTTAGCTTCTCAAGATCTTGCTTTCTTTGAAGAAATTCATAAGAAAGCTTCTCATGATCGGATAAGAGAGTGTTATGATGACTTTGAAGATTATCAAACCTAGTCTGAAATCTCTGAAGATTTCCAGTCAAGGCTTTAGTGCGATCCATTTCTTCCCCCAACATATCATCACTTTTGTCTAGCATGTTTTGAACCTTTTCTAAAGCCCTTTGTTGTTTTACAGCAATCTTAACAAGTTTAGAATAGCTGGGGTTAAGGTTTTCATCAGATTCATTCTCACTTGATTCAGATGAGATATATTTGAGTACCTTGGTGGATAGATATTTTGGGACAGCTGGCGCATAGCACAACAACGGTCGGAATTTTGAGTAGCAAAATCCTTAGGTCTATCATGTTCCTCACTGTGTAGGCAATCCGCACTGGGGAATTCCTAACTCCTTAGTCAGAACAAATTCCTCAGAGACTAGAAGAACTTCGTCTCTGTCACTGAAGGAATTGACTGAACTGTATGAGATTTCCAATGGCTTCACTTGAAGGGATTGGTAGGTGTAGGATTTTGAGTTGAGCATCACATGGAAATTTTTCCTTAGTATTTCCTCGACCCCCTTTAACAGTACGGTGTCTCCTATGACTCAAGAAAGAGAAAATGAAACTATGAAAACACAAGTCTTCACGCTTCATGTTCCTCGAATGAATACCAAGTCTTCACGGTCACACCAATTTCTTCACTTTCAAAGTCTTCAGAAAGCCTTCAGAAATCCAAAGTCTTCAGTCGAAGAACTTCATTTTTAGGGGTTGACTTTCTCTGTAAATATCAAACTCCTCATAGAATTTTAGACCTGTGTACACTCACAAGCGCATTAGTCCCTTAACCTATAAGTCTTCAATACACCAAAATCACTAAGGGGCACTAGATGCACTTACAATCACCGGAATCGGATGCACGGTTTGGAAATGGCAAGCAAAACAAATATGGCACCGGTCTGCGATGAACAGCACGAGACCATCTAAATGCATCAAGATAAATAAGCTACTGCACTCAAACATGTCAACAAAATACATGGAAGGGATCCACTCATGATGCTTGACAAAAGATGAACACTGAGATACGGATAATTCACTCAATAGCAAGCTCAAACAAGCATGGCAAAAGAGCAAAAGATAACAGGTTACAGACTTGGTGAAATTAACCAAAAGTTAGGAATTTATCATCAGGAAGCAATGTTTAGAGCACGATAACTACATGCTACAGGAATATATCATGGCAAAGCAAGGCATGGCATGAAGCTACTCAAAGCATACAACAAAAGTTCCTTACTGACCAAAAGCCAAAAGGGATCAAAAATTACAATTGCAGCCACGTGAACATGGCAAAAACATAAACAGATTCAGAATTAGTGAAAAACTGGAGCATGGCAAAACAGATAACGAGTAGGCATGTTTACGAGCTCGATGCACTCACTACGAGGCATTGCATGACAAACTAAGCATACAACCAGCAAGTAAAAATGGCATAAAAGCTAGACATGGCAAGAACAACAACATAGCATGCACGGATCAACAACAATAAGCTCGGCAAAATTGCTAAACATGTTAACAATCTGCTAGGAACATTTTATAGCAAAAGTAGAGCTCGATTTACTCAAGCTAGTGTGCTCCATAATTGCAAACAAAGATATGGATGGATAGAGCACCACAATATCTACAAACATCCTTACTGATCATGCACAAAAGAGGCACAGATCACTAGGAAACAACATGAACATATGGCATAAAAATAATGACAGGGTAGAGACTTTGAATATTTCTAAGTCCCTGAAATTAGCAACATTGAGTAAGCTACTTTGCATGCTTGTGCTAGTCACCACGAAGATCACAAAAATACATGGCATACACCCATATAAAGATGGCATGGCATACTTCAAAACACATGTAGAGCTTAGGATCATAGCATGCACACATTAATCATGGCAAAAATGACAAAAGTGCATTTGCTGAAACACATCTGAAACTAACATCACATAGCCCTCTTCCAACAGCATTTCGTGCATCAAGATGAGCTCAAATGAAAATGATCCAATGAGATGAAACGAAGTACTCGTCGAGACGAACATTTTGATATGCTACACGCGCGAATCGGAGCCACGGTGACGAAGTTATGCACTGATGAAGATAGCAAAAAAATTAGGGTTAGGGACGAAAAGGTCAACCCAAAACATCCTGATCCAGATCCGGTGGCACTGTAGCAGCGCACGGCGCCCGAGGTTCGCCGGAGAAGAGGGGGGTCGCCGGAGTAGTGGTGGGTGGTGGAGCTGGCGGGCGGCGCGGCCGTGGCGGAGAGGCGACGGGCGGCGGAGACAGCGAGGCCGGACGGCGGCGAGGGCGGAGCGGCGCGGTCGCCGGCGCGGGGAACGACGGTCGCCGGTGCGGAGGCGCGAGGCGACGCGGCGCCAGCGCGGTGGCGGAGCCGGGGCTGCTCGGGCGACGCTTGGCTCGGCGGGGCGCGGGCGCGGGCTCCTCCGCGGGTGGCGGCGGCGCGGTTGGGCCCGCGGGCCCGATCTGGGCCGCGTGGGTCGGTGGCGGGGCTGGAGGAGAGAGAAGGCGGCGACAGTGAGGTGGCAGCGTAGGATTGGTCCGGCGCGGAGGCGCAGACATGTTCGGGCACAGAGATATTTGTCCGGTGGCGCGAGGTAGAGGAAGGCTAGGGTTAGACCGCGAATTTCGGAGGGGATCACATATATATAGGTAGAGGGAGCTAGGAGAGTCCAAATGAGGTGCGGTTTGCGGCCACGCGATCGTGATCGAACGGCCTAGATGATGGAGGAGGTTTAGGTCGGTTTTGGACCACTTTGGAGGGGTGTTGGGCTGCAACACACACGAGGCCTTCTCGGTCCCTTGGTTAACCGTTGGAGTATCAAACGAAGTCCAAATGACATGAAACTTGACAGGCGGTCTACCGGTAGTAAACCAAGGCTGCTTGGCAAGTCCCGGCCCAATCCGAGAATGTTTAACACCCGCACACGAAAAGAGGTAAAAGGGAACAGCGGGTGAGATAGGAGCGCCAGATTGCAAAACGGACAACGGGGAAAATGCTCGGATGCATGAGACGAACACGTATGAAAATGCGATGCACATGATGACATGGTATGAAATGCATGATACGCAAGCAAAAGACAAGACAACCACAGCGAATAACTGGAAGACACCTGGCACATCGGTCTCGGGGCGTTACAACACTCCACCTCTACGAGAGGATCTGGTCCCAAGATCTAGAATGGCACTGGAGGGAAAAACGGGAGAGAAAAAGAAGAGTTAAAACTAAGTTGCTTCTTTGACAAACGAGTGAAACCACGAACCTTGAGAGGTTAAGCCATTTCGAGAAAAGAATACAACGGAGATGAACGAAGTTGAAAACACTCCGTTAGAAAAAAAGAACAAGGAACATTACGAGAAACTTACGGGTTGGAAGACATTAGAAAAAGTTACATTGGACAATAAGTAGATGCAAGCACTCTGGTTGAAACGAGATGTATAATGAATGATAAAGGTCAATTACGACAACACTCCAGTTGGAAATGGAAGGTGAGTATATGAACTTGGGAAAATGAAAGCACTTAGATGAGACTCCGGTTAGAAGAGGAATGATAGACACAACACTCCGGTTAAAACAAGATAGGGAAGGAATAAGAATGATATAATTTGGGCAGCACTCCGACTGAAAATGGAAGGAAATGAACATGAACTTGACAAGATGAGAGGATACTTGATGAGATCAACAACATACTGCCTCCGGAACTATTGAAAGAATGGCACAAGGGGTAAGAATGATTTCAGACGGCACACCGGTTGAGAAGTGATATGAAACTTGATAAGAAGAAAATAACTTGAGCAAAGGGCACAACACCCCGGTTGTATGGATAAGCAAAAAGAATGAACACGATCCTGACAAAACAAGAAGATGGGTTGAGGAGAGCAACATCACAATGCCTCCGGAAGGAAGAAATAGAAGATAGATCATTGGAATGAAAGAATGGATAAAAAAATGCCAGCTTCTGCCGCAATTGAGCTTGGAAAGCACCCTTCCAAGAAGGTTATCACGAATTTGTTGGAAAACCACAACGAAAAGAATAAGTTTGTAGTGGGCTTATGGAAAAACATCTCAAAATCAAGAGGTGAAATTCTGCCACTAACGGAAACAATAGATTGGATTGATATCAACAAGGAGATGCGAAGCTTATGTCACCGGATGGATAAATGAAGAAATTGGGTCATATATGAGCACCATAAATAACAACATTCCTTAGAGAAGGCTTTAGGTGAAAATATTACCCAAGATAACTCCAATGACGAGATTGATGGATTTAAAATATTTCATTCTTGATAACTTGTGTATCACAGAGCACGAAGGGAAATTATCAACAATGACATAAAACCACCTCAAAAGATATGCGTGAAAGAATTGCACTCCAGATTGCAAGATGAAGAATGCATGAGCTCCGCTGAAAAGAATCTCAAAGAGCACTTCGTGAAGAAATTAAATCCTTGATGGCCCATCATGTAGAACCTTCATGCAGAACTCCGTTAAAAAAAGAATGATCAAACGGAAACAAAGAGAAGTTGAAAACACAAGGTGAATCCTTGTACCTATTTAGATGAATCTCCATGGTGAAATAATTGAAAAAGGTTGGAACTCCGGGAAAAAGAGAAGATGAAACAATTGAAATCAGGAATTTGATTAGCCTCCGGAATAGGGAATTAAACACTTGGGTGAAACACGAATAAGAATTACGTTATGCTTATCCTTCACCAATTTAATTGATGACGAGCAAACAGATTTGGCATACTACTTATTCTCGTTGAAAAAGGATTAAGAGAGATATAGCGCAACTTGAGAGGGTCTTCAACGATCCGCCGGTAGAATTTGGAAAGAACGAATGAATTGATATGATAACGAAGGAAGAGAAATCTTGAATGAATCACCGTAAGAATTGAAAAACGATTGAAGAAAAGATAAAGAAACACCGGGAAGAATTATGAAATGAACGAAGAAACTTGAGAAAATTTAGATGCAAGTGAACGAAAAGATCACGAGCTGATTAGAGGATATTTGAATGATGCACCGGTAAGATTTGGATAACGAGAGCTAAAAGCTGGAATGAATAATCCTGAATTGATGGCCTCCGGAGAATCAAACTGAAAAGACTCTTGAATTGCTCCGGAAGGATGAAAAGAATTGCCACAATCAAAACAATTATGTGAGGATGACATCAAGCTAGAACCATGAATCTCTGAGAGAGCGGATAAGATATGGAGGAAAAACTCTTCTTCGGTCTTCAAATGTTGAGAAAGATGACGAGAAACACCACCGTGAATTGTTGAGTCACTCCGGAATAATGAAGAATATAAAGGCTGAAACAACAATGAAAAGAATTTGAAAGATCTTGGAGAAAGTCATTTGACTAATGACAACTCATTCTTACGTCAAACTTCGAGAAGAATTTGAGAGTAGCTCCGGGAAATAAGAAGAGTCTGGTAAGATCCTGGAAAAAGACCTATGGGTTAGGGCCCACTCAAAAGAAACACCGTTGAAATGATTTAAAAGAGAGGTTGCGCCGGTTGAATTAACTGACTTGAATGAGATAGCATTCTCGAAAGATCTTGAAAGAATGAGAATAAACTCTAGCATCTGCTGAGATACCTTCAGCACTCCGGAACAAATGAATAGCGAGAGGTGAACGATTAAGAATTGCGTCGGCATGAGAAAGCATTGAAACGAGGAAAAGGATAAGATCAACAAAGCTTGACTTGAAACCACCGGAGATGGAAAGAATGAAGAATGGCGAACTTGAAGCTCCGTTAGCATCTTCCTGAGAATCACCGGATAAGAACATTGACAGAAAGAACGAAGAAACTTCACATCCATAAGATGGAAACTTGATAAAGAATTCCGAGTCCTTGAAGAAACGAGGGTGGGAGGGTGGGAAAACAAAGGCAACTTGGAGATGGATGAAACAAACACCGTTGAGAAGAACTGATCCACTTGAAGAGAAAACACGCCGGTTGAAAGGATTGACATGAAAATCTCGATGATCAAGAAGGATTAGTATCCACATAGAAATATGAGAACACCACTTAGGAAAGGTATGGAATCAACATTTGGCTTTGAAGCAACTCGAATACCACAACTCAAAACAAAACAAGGATTGGCTTGCAGAATAAGCCGGAACAAACATATGATAGAGATTTCGTCCAAAGTTTTCATGGTGGGGCCTACACGGGATCGATCGTACAACACCATTATGTACAAGGCAGTGCACATGACATACGAAGCATCCCCGAGTCAGCATAGCCAAGGACTCTTTAAGACACAACGAGACCACTGTAAAACCAACTGTGGATAGGCGGACCACTAGACGTCGAACCCCAATTTCATATCATACATCTATCGGAAACATATCCTAAGAGCTACTTGAATTCCCACTTATAAACTCCCGAAACTTTCCGGTCATGCAATCAGGTGTTGGGGATACAGGGGAAGCATAATATCTCACCCAAAACCAACAAATCCTACATCCAGCTGTATCCATCCTTCAACACATAACCAAGAAACCTTCGGAAATCATTTACCTCAACCTTCGAAAAGCATCTGTTATACGAGTTATGGCAATACTCCTGAACTCCCGCCCAGTACTGGGTGGCGTCGAGGTTATCTCACCAACAACTGTATAAAAGAGATTTTTGATGTCGGCGAAACTCAGGTATTCCAGAATTGCAACGATAAAATTGTGACGACAACACCTCGGAGCTCAACTCCCCGGGACACTGCCACAACCCCTAAATGTCAGGAGGCACCATGAACAATGTTCTCGTCACAAAACCATCGGAACTATTCCAAGATACCCGCGTGATCCTAAATTTTTTTTAGTGAAATTTGAGAAGAGAAGAGTCAAAACTCTATGTCAGGATGCCTCACCAGAGCGACGAAGGGACTGAGGAGTAAAAAGAATCCTACTCTTCGATATATATAATCCTAAATGACTCAAAACATTTTTCTAGACTCAACAACGCCAGCGATTCGATCAAGCAAGGGGCTCCTAAGGTCGGGGAAGGCTCTGATTACCAACTTGTAACACCCTTGATGCAGCTATATCTCCCATGTGTCGAAGCACGACTTAGAGGCATAACCGCATTGAAAGCAATGTCACAAGTGAGGTAATCTTCACAACAACCCATGTAAATACATAAGGGAAAGAGATACATAGTTGGCTTACACTCACCACATCACACAAATGCATAAATAACATTACATTCATCCAAATACACTCAAGGTCCGACTACGGAACCAAAATGAAGATAAACCCCAAATGCAACATAGTCCCCGATCGCCCCAACTAGGCACCACTACAGATCATCTGAGAAAGACACGTAGTATCGTCCTGAGTCCTCATCGAACTCCCACTTGAGCTCAGTTGAAACTCCTGGAATGGTATCATCAGTCCCTGCATCTGGTTTTTGGAAGTAATCTGTGAGTCACGGGGACTCAGCAATCTCAACCCTCGCGATCAAGACTATTCAAGCTTATAGGAAGGGTAAAAGTTATGAGGTGGAGCTGTAGCAAGAGACTAGCATGTATGGTGGCTAACATACGCAAATGAGAGCGAGAAGAGGAGGAAAAGGCACGGTCGATGAACTATGATCAAGAAGTGATCCTAGAACAACCTACGTCAAACATAACTCCAACACCGTGTTCACTTCCCGGACTCCGCCGAGAAGAGACCATCACGGTTACATACGCGGTTGATGCATTTTAATTAAGTTAAGTTTCAGGTTATCTACAACTGGACATTAACAAATTCCCATCTACCCATAACCGCGGCCACGGATTTCAAAAGTTCAAATCCCTGCAGGGGTGTCCCAACATAGCCCATCACAAGCTCTCACGGTCAACGAAGGATATTCCTTCTCCCAAGATAATCCGATCAGGCTCGGCATCCCGGTTACAAGACATCTCGACCATGGTAAAACTAAACTAGAAAAGCCGCCCGAATGTGCCAACAAATCCCGATAGGAGCTGCACATATCTCATTCTCAGGGCACACTCAGATGAGCCAGACGTCGGGTAGGCCAGCCCAGAGTTTCCCCTGGTAGCCCCAGACATCGCTCAGTTGGACCAACACTTAGAGAAGCACTGGCCAGGGGGGTTAAAATAAAGATGACCCTTGAGTCCATGAAACCCAAGGTAAAAAGGCTAGGTGGCGAATGGTAAAACCAATGTTGGGCCATGCTGGAGGAGTTTTATTAAAGGCGGACTGTCAAGGGGTTCCCATTATACCCAACCGTGTAAGGAACGCAAAATCAAGGAAAATAACACCGGTATGGCGAAAACTAGGGCGGAAAGAGTGGAACAAAACACCAGGCATAAGGCCGAGCCTTTCACCCTTTACCTAGTATATAGGTGCATTAAGATAAACAAGATAATGTGACCCAACAATATACAGGTTCCAACAAGGAACGATCTCCAATCTTCACCTGCAACTAGCAACGCTATAAGAGGGGCTGAACAAAGTGGTAACATAGCCAAAAAATGGTTTGCTAGGACAAGGTGGGTTAGAGGCTTGACATGGCAATATGGGAGGCATGATAAGCAAGTGGTAGGTATCACAGCATAGCCAAAGCAAAAGAGCGAGCAACTAGCACGCAAAGAAAGAAGTGATTTCAAGGGTACGGTCATCTTGCCTGCAAAGTTCTTTGAGAAGACGAAAAGCTTGATCCTAGAAAACGTACTCAACGGGCTCCTCGATCACGTACTCGTCTCCCTGCTCTACCCAAAGCAAGAACAACAATCAAAGGGAAACACAATCAACCACGTGCAATGCTCAAACAACATGATGCAAATATGGTCATGATATGCGGGATGCGATATGTGATGCATATGCATGATTTGGAAAGGAATGATTGAACCTGGCCTCAACTTGGAAAACCAAGAGTGTCACTAGAAAGAGGAGTTGATTTCGATCGAAATCGATATACAGATCACGGGAATCGGACGCACGGTTTGGAAATGGCAAGCAAAACAAATATGGCACTGGTCTGCGATTAACAGCACGAGACCATCTAAATGCATCAAGATAAATAAGCTACTGCACTCAAACATGGCAACAAAATACATGGCAGGGATCCACTCATGATGCTTGACAAAAGATGAACACTGAGCTACGGCTAATTCACTCAATAGCAAGCTCAAACAAGCATGGCAAAAGAGCAAAAGATAACAGGTTACAGACTTGGTGAAATTAACCATAAGTCAGGAATTTATCATCAGGAAGCAATGTTTAGAGCACGATAACTACATGCTGCAGGAACATATCATGGCACAGCAAGGCATGGCATGAAGCTACTCAAAGCAGACAACAAAAGTCCCTTACTGACCATAAGCCAAAAGGGATCAAAAAATACAATTGCAACCACGTGAACATGGCAAAAACATAAACAGATTCAGACTTGGTGAAAAACTGGAGCATGGCAAAACAGATAACGAGTAGGCATGTTTACGAGCTCGATGCACTCACTAAGAGGCATTGCATGACAAACTAAGCATACACCCAGCAAGTAGACATGGCATAGAAGCTAGACATGGCAAGAACAACAACATAGCATGCACGGATCAACAACAATAAGCTCGGCAAAATTGCTAAACATGTTAACAATCTGCCAAGAACATTTTATAGCAAAAGTAGAGCTCGATTGACTCAAGATAGGGTGCTCCATAATTGCAAACAAAGATATGGATGGATAGAGCACCACAATATCTACAAAACATCCTTACTGATCATGCTCAAAATAGGCACGGATCACTAGGAATCAACATGAACATATGTCATAAAAATAATGACAGGGCAGAGACTTGGAATATTTCTAAGTCCCTGAAATCAGCAACATTGAGTAAGCCACTTTGCATGCTTGTGCTAGTCACCACAAAGATCACAAAAATATAAGGCATACACCCCAGTAAAGATGGCATGGCATACTTTAAAACACATGTAGAGCTCAGGATCATAGCATGCACACATTAATCATGGCAAAAATGACAAAACTGCATTTGCTAAAACAGATCTGAAACTAACATCACATATCCCTCTTCCAACAGCATTTCAGGCATCAAGATGAGCTCAAATGAAAATGATGCAGTGAGATGAAATGAAGTACCCGTCGAGACGAACATTTCGATATGCTACACGCGTGAATCGGAGCCACGGTGACGAAGTTATGCACTGATGAAGATAACAAAAAATTAGTGTTAGGGACGAAAAGGTCAACCCAAAACATCCAGATCCAGATCCGGCGGCACTGTAGCAGCGCGCGGCGCTCGAGGTTCGCCTGAGAAGAGGTGGGTCGCCGGAGTAGTGGTGGGTGGTGGAGCTGGTGGGCGGCGCGGCCGCGGAGGAGAGGCGACGGGCGGCGGAGACAGCGAGGCCGGACGGCAGCGAGGGCGGAGCGGCGCGGTCGCCGGCGCGGGGAACAGCGGTCGCCGGCGCGGTGGCGGAGCCGGGGCGGCTCGGGCGACGCTTCGATCGGTGGGGCGCGGGCTCCTCTGCGGGTGGCAGCGGCGGCGGTTGGGCCCCGCGGCCCCGATCCGGGCCGCGCGGGCCGGTGGCGGGGCTGGAGGAGAGAGAAGGCGGCGACGGTGAGGTGGCAGCGCGGGATTTGACCGACACGGAGGCACGGACATGTCCGGGCGCGGAGATATTTGTCCGGTGGCGCGAGGTAGAGGAAGGCTTGGGTTAGACCGCGAATTTCAGAGGGTATCACATATATATATAGGTAGAGGGAGCTAGGAGAGTCCAAATGAGGTGCGGTTTGAGGCCACACGATCATGATCGAACGGCCTAGATGATGGAGGAGGTTTAGGTGGGTTTTGGGCCAATTTGGAGGCGTGTTGGGCTGCAACACACACGAGGCTTTCTCGGTCCCTCGGTTAACCGTTGGAGTATCAGAAGAAGTCCAAATGACACGAAACTTGATAGGCGGGCTACCGGTAGTAAACCAAGGCCGCTTGGCAAGTCTCGGTCCAATCCGAGAACGTTTAACACCCGCACATGAAAAGAGGTAAAAGGGAACACCGGGTGACATAGGAGCGCCGGATTGCAAAACGGACAACGGGGAAAATGCTCGGATGCATGAGACGAACACGTATGCAAATGCGATGCACATGATGACATGGTATGAAATATATGACACGCAAGCAAAACACAAGACAACCACAGCGAATAACTGGAAGACACCTGGCACATCGGTCTCGGGGCGTTACACCGATGAATTGTGGGTTTATGATCAAGTCTATCTATGAATAATATTTGAATCTTCTCTGAATTCTTTTATGTATCATTGGTTATCTTTGCAAGTCTCTTCAAATTATCAGTTTCGTTTGGCCTACTAGATTGGTTGTTCTTTCCATGGGAGAAGTGCTTGGCTTTGGGTTCGATCTTGCGGTGTCCTTTCCCAGTGACAGAAGGGGCAGCAAGGCATGTATTGTATCATTGCCATCGAGGATAACAAGATGGGGTTTTTATCATATTGCATGAAACTATCCCTCTACATCATGCCATCTTGCTTAAGGCGTTACTCTGTTTTTAACTTAATACTCTAGATGCATGCTGGATAGCGGTCGATGAGTGGAGTAAGAGTAGTAGATGCAGGCAGGAGTCGGTCTACTTGTCTCGAACGTGATGCCTTTATACATGATCATACCTAGATATTCTCATAACTATGCTCAATTATGTCAATTGCTCAACATTAATTTGTTCACCCATCGTAGAATACTTATGCTCTTGAGAGAAGCCACTAGTGAAACCTATGGCCCCCGGGTCTCTTTCTCATCATATTAATCTCCATCACTTTATTATTGCTTTGCTTTTACTTTGCCTTTTACTTTTTACTTTGCATCTCTATACCAAAAATACCAAAAATATTATTTATCATCTCTATCAGATCTCACTTTCGTAAGTGACCATGAAGGGATTGACAATCCCTAAGCGCGTTGGTTGCGTTGAGATATTGTTTTTGTGTAGGTACGGGGGACTTGTGTGTGGCCTCCTACTGGATTGATACCTTGGTTCTCAAAAACTGAGGGAAATACTTACGCTACTTTGCTGCATCGTGCTCTCCTCTTCGGGGAAATCCAACACAATGCTCAAGAGGTAGCAAGAAGAATTTCTGGCGCTGTTGCCGGGGAGTCTGCGCAAAAGTCAACATACCAAGTACCCATCACAATCCCTATCTCCCGCATTACATTATTTGCCATTTGCCTCTCATTTTCCTCTCCCCCCCAATTCACCCTTGCCGTTTTATTCACCCTCTCTCTCTATCCTCCCTCCTCCCTCTCTATTTGCCTCTTTTTTCCTGTTTGCTTTTTGTTTGCTTGTGTGTTAGTTTGCTTGTTTGTCGCGATGGCTCAAGATAATACTAAATTGTGTGACTTCACCAATACCAACAACAATGATTTCCTTAGCACTCCGATTGCTCCTCTTACTGGTGCTAAATCTTGTGAAATTAATATTGCTTTGCTGAATCTTGTCATGAAAGATCCGTTCTCCGGCCTTCCTAGTGAAGACGCTGCTACCCATCTTAATAGCTTCGTTGATTTGTGTGACCTGCAAAAGAAGAAAGATGTCGATAATGATATTGTTAAATTGAAGCTATTTCCTTTTTCGCTTAGAGATCGTGCTAAAGCTTGGTTTTCATCTTTGCCTAAAAATAGTATTGATTCATGGAACAAATGCAAAGGTGCTTTTATCTCTAAGTATTTTCCTCCCGCTAAGATCATCTCTCTTAGAAACGATATTATGAATTTTAAGCAACTTGATCATCAACATGTTGCACAAGCTTGGGAGAGAATGAAATAAATGATACGTAATTGCCCTACTCATGGTTTAAATTTGTGGATGATTATACAAATTTTTTATGCCGGATTGAATTTTGTTTCTAGAAATCTTTTAGATTCGGCCGCGGGAGGCACTTTCATGGAAATCACTTTAGGAGAAGCTACTAAACTCCTAGATAATATTATGGTTAATTATTCTCAATGGCATACTGAAAGATCTACTAAAAAGGTGCACGCGATAGAAGAAATTAATGTTTTGAGTGGAAAGATGGATGAACTTATGAAATTATTTGCTAATGAGAGTGTTTCTTCTGATCCTAATGATGTGCCCTTGTCTACTTTGATTGAGAATAATAATGAATCTATGGATGTGAATTTTGTTGGTAGGAACAATTTTGGTAACAACGCGTATAGAGGAAATTTCAATCCTAGGCCTTATCCTAGTAACCCCTCTAATAATTATGGTAATTCCTTTAACAATTCTTATGGAAATTATAATAAGATGCCCTATGATTTTGAATCTAATATTAAAGAATTTATTACTTTGCAAAAGAATTTTAATGCTATGATTGAAGAAAAATTGCTTAAGATTGATGATTTGGCTAGGAACGTTGATAGAATTGCTCTTGATGTTGATTCTTTGAAACTTAGATCTATTCCACCTAATCATGATATCAATGAGTCTCTCAAAGCCATGAGAATTTCCATTGATGAGTGCAAATAAAGAACCGCTAGGATGCGTGCTAAGAAAGATGCCTTTATTAAAGCGTGTTCTTCTAGTTCCTATGAAAATAATGATGAAGATCTAAAAGTTATTGATGTGTATTAAATCTTTGTTTTGCAATATGAATCTTGATAATGATGGGACTGAATATGATCCACCTTTACCTAGAAGGCGTTCTAAGAATTCTGAATCTTTTGATCTTGATGCTAAATTTGATAAAAGTGGGATTGAAGAAATTAAAACCCTTGATGTTGCTAAAACCACTATTATGGATTTCAAGGAATTTAACTATGAAAATTGCTCTTTGATTGATTGTATTTCCTTGTTGCAATCCGTGCTAAAATCTCCTCATGCTTATAGTCAAAATAAAGCGTTTACTGAACATATCGTTGATGCCTTAATGCAATCTTATGAAGAAAAACTTGAATTGGAAGTTACTATCCCTAGAAAACTTTATGATGAGTGGGAACCAACTATTGAAATTAAAATTAAAGATCATGAGTTTTATGCTTTGTGTGATTTGGGTGCTAGTGTCTCTACTATTCCCAAAACTTTGTGTGATTTGCTAGATTTCTGTAATTTTGATGATTGCTCTCTAAACTTGCATCTTGCGGATTCCACTATTAAGAAACCTATGGGAAGAATTAATGATGTTCTTATTGTTGCAAATAGGAATTATGTGCCCGTAGATTTTATCATTCTTGATATAGATTGCAATCCTTCTTGCCCTATTATTCTCGGTAGACCTTTCCTTAGAACGGTTGCTACAATTATTGATATGAAGGAATGGAATATTAGATTCCAATTTCCATTAAAAAGGGCATGGAACACTTCCCTAGAAATAAAATAAAATTACCATATGAATCTATCATGAGAGCCACTTATGGATTGCCTACCAAAGATGGCAATACCTAGATCTATTCTTGCTTGTTATGCCTAGCTAAGGGGCGTTAAACGATAGCGCTTGTTGGGAGGCAACCCAATTTTATTTTTATTCCTTGCTTTTTTCTCCTGTTTAGTAATAAATAATTTATTTAGCCTCTGTTTTGGTTGTGTTTTTTGTGTTTAATTAGTGTTTGTTCCAAGTAGAACCGTTGGGAAGACTTGGGGAAAGTCTTGTTGAACTTGCTGTAAAAAACAGAAACTTTAGCGCTCACGAGAACTGCTGTCATTTTTATTTGGAGAGTGCTATTTAGTTAATTATTTTTTTAGATGATTAATAGATAAGTTACTCACGTCCATAAATTCATTTTAGAATTTTTTCGGTTCCAGATCTTGGGCTAGCTACAGATTACTACAGACTGTTCTGTTTTTGACAGATTCTGTTTTTCGTGTGTTGTTTGCTTATTTTGATGAATCTATGGCTAGTAAAATAGTTTATAAACCATAGAGAAGTTGGAATACAGTAGGTATAACACCAATATAAATAAATAATGAGTTCATTACAGTACCTTGAAGTGGTCTTTTGTTTTCTTTCGCTAACGGAGCTCACGAGTTTTCTACTTTAAGTTTTGTGTTGTGAAGTTTTCACGTTTTGGGTAAAAATTTGATGGATTATGGAACAAGGAGTGGCAAGAGCCTAAGCTTGGGGATGCCCATGGCACCCCCAAGATAATATAAGGACACCTAAAAGCCAAATCTTGTGGATGCCCCGAAAGGCATCCCCTCTTTCGTCTACTTCTATAGGTAACTTTACTTGGAGCTATATTTTTATTCACCACATGATATGTGTTTTCTTGGAGCGTCTTTTATGATTTGAGTCTTTGCTTGTTAGTCTACCACAATCATACTTGTTGTACACACCTTTTGAGAGAGCCATACATAATTTTGAATTTGATAGAATACTCTATGTGCTTCACTTATATCTTTTGAGCTCCATAGTTTTACTCTAGTGCTTCACTTATATCTTTTGAGTTATATAATTTTGCTCTAGTGCTTCACTTATATCTTCTAGATCAGGGTGGTGGATTTTTTTTATATAAACTATTGATCTCTCATGATTCACTTAGATTATTTTGAGAGTCTTAATAGCATGGTAATTTGCTTAATAATAAATATGCTTGGTATTCAAGATTTGTAAAACTTTCTTTTGAGTGCGTTGAATACTAAGAAAAAAATTGGTGCTTGATAATTGTTTTGAGATATGAGGATGGTGATATCAGAGTCATGCTAGTTGAGTAGTTGTGAATTTGAGAAATGCTTGTGTTAAAGTTTGTGATTCCCGTAGCATGCACGTATGCTGAACCGTTATGTGATGAAGTCGGAGCATGATTTATTTATTGATTGTCTTCCTTATGAGTGGCGATCGGGGACGAGCGATGGTCTTTTCCTACCAATCTATCGCCCTAGGAGCATGTGCGTAATACTTTGCTTTGATAACTTCTAGATTTTTGCAATAAGTATATGAGTTCTTTATGACTAATGTTGAGTCCATGGATTATATGCACTTTCCTTCCTTCCACCATTGCTAGCCTCTCTAATACCACGCACTTTTCGCCGGTATCATACACCCACCAAATACCTTCCTCAAAACAGCCACCATACGTACCTACCTATCATGGCATTTGCATAGCCATTCCGAGATATATTGCCATGCATCTTTCCACCGTTCCGTTCATTATGACATGCTCCATCATTGTCATACTGCTAGCATGATCATGTAGTTGACATCGTATTTGTGGCAAAGCCACCGATCATAATTCTTTCATACATGTCACTCTTGATTCATTGCATATCCCGGTACACCGCCAGAGGCATTCATATAGAGTCATATTTTGTTCTAAGTATTGAGTTGTAAGAAAAAATAAAAAGTGTGATGATCATCATTTTTAGAGCATTGTCCCAAGTGAGGAAAGGATGATGGAGACTATGATTCCCCCATAAGTCGGGATGAGACTCCGGACGAAAAATAAAAAAAGAGGCCATAAAAAAAGAGAAGGCCCAAACAAAAAAATGAGAGAAAAAGAGAGAAGGGACAATGTTACTATCCTTTTACCACACTTGTGCTTCAAAGTAGCACTATGATCTTCATTGTAGAGAGTCTCTCATTCTGTCACTTTCATATACTAGTGGGAATTTTTCATTATAGAACTTGGCTTGTATATTCCAATGATGGGCTTCCTCAAAATGCCCTAGGTCTTCATGAGAAAGCGAGTTGGATGCACACCCACTTAGTTTCTTTTGTTGAGCTTTCATATACTTATAGCTCTAGTGCATCCGTTGCATGGCAATCCCTACTCACTCACATTGATATCTATTGATGGGCATCTCCATAGCCCGTTGATATGCCTAGTTGATGTGAGACTATCTTCTCTCTTTTTGTCTTCTCCACAACCACCATTCTATTCCACATATAGTGCTATATCCATGGCTCACGCTCATGTATTACGTGAAGATCGAAAAACTTTTGAAAATATCAAAAGTATGAAACAATTGCTTGGCTTGTCATTGGGGTTGTGCATGATTTAAATACTCTGTGTGGTGAAGATAGAGCATAGCCAGACTATATGATTTTGTAGGGATAGCTTTCTTTGGCCATGTTATTTTGAGAAGACATAATTGCTTTGTTAGTATGCTTGAAGTATTATTATTTTCATGTCAACATGAACCATTGTCTTGAATCTTTTGAATCTGAATATTCATACCACAATTAAGAAGAATTACATTGAAATTATGCCAAGTAGCACTCCGCATCAAAAATTCTGTTTTTATCATTTACCTACTCGAGGACGAGCAGGAATTAAGCTTGGGGATGCTTGATACATCTCCAACGTATCTATAATTTTTGATTGCTCCATGCTATATAATCTACTGTTTTGGACATTATTGGGCTTTATTATCCACTTTTATATTATTTTTGGGACTAACCTATTAACCGGAGGCCCAGCCCAGAATTGTTGTTTTTTGCCTGTTTTAGGGTTTCGAAGGAAAGGAATATCAAACGGGGTACAAATGGAATGAAACCTTCGGGAACGGGATTTTCTCACCAAATACAACTCAGGAGACTTGGACTCTACGTCAAGGCATGTAACAGGAGGCCACGAGGTAGGGGGGCGCGCCCTACCCTACAAGGCGCGCCCCCACCCTCGTGGGCCCCCTGTTGCTCCACCGATGTACTTCTTCCTCCTATATATACCCACGTATCCCCAAACGATCAGATACGGAGCCAAAAACCTAATTCCACCACCGCAACTTTCTGTATCCACGAGATCCCATCTTGGGGCCTGTTCCGGAGCTCCTCCGGAGGGGGCATCGATCACGGAGGGCTTCTACTTCATCATCCAAGCCTCTCCGATGAAGTGTGAGTAGTTTACTTCAGACCTACGGGTCCATAGTTAGTAGCTAGATGGCTTCTTCTCTCTTTTTGGATCTCAATACAATGTTCTCCCCCTCTTTCATGGAGATCTATTTGATGTAATCTTCTTTTTGCGGTGTGTTTGTTGAGACCGATGAATTGTGGGTTTATGATCAAGTCTATCTATGAATAATATTTGAATCTTCTCTGAATTCTTTTATGTATGATTGGTTATCTTTGCAAGTCTCTTCGAATTATCAGTTTGGTTTGGCCTACTAGATTGGTTGTTCTTTCCATGGGAGAAGTGCTTAGCTTTGGGTTCCATCTTGCGGTGTCCTTTCCAAGTGACAGAAGGGGCAGCAAGGCACGTATTGTATCGTTGCCATCGAGGATAACAAGATGGGGTTTTTATCATATTGCATGAAACTATCCCTCTACATCATGTCATCTTTCTTAAGGCATTACTCTTTTTTTAACTTAATACTCTAGATGCATGCTGGATAGCGGTCGAAGAGTGGAGTAATAGTAGTAGATGCAGGCAAGAGTCGGTCTACTTGTCTCAGACATGATGCCTATATACATGATCATACCTAGATATTCTCATAACTATGCGCAATTCTGTCAATTGCTCACCAGTAATTTGTTCACCCGCCGTAGAATACTTATGCTCTTGAGAGAAGCCACTAGTGAAACCTATGGCCCTCGGGTCTCTTTCTCATCATATTAATCTCCATCACTTTATTATTGCTTTGCTTTTACTTTGCCTTTTACTTTTCACTTTGCATATCTATACCAAAAATACCAAAAATATTATTTATCATCTCTATCAGATCTCATTTTCATAAGTGACCGTGAAGGGATTGATAACCCCTAAGTGCGTTGGTTGCGTTGAGCTATTGTTTTTGTGTAGGTACGAGGGACTTGTGCGTGGCCTCCTACTGGATTGATACCTTGGTTCTCAAAAAATGAGGGAAATACTTACGCTACTTTGCTGCATCATCCTCTCCTCTTCGGGGAAATCCAACGCAGTGCTCAAGAGGTAGCATTGCTCAAAAGGTTCGATGGCCCCTTCAATCGTCAACAATGACGTTGTCCAAGGAGAAACCTTCCTCCCCGGACAGATTTTCGTGTTCGACGAATTCGCACTGCGGGCCAACTCGTTTGGCCATCTGGAGCAGATCGATAGCTATGCCCCTGACCATCATGTCAGATTTGGGAGCTTGAACTACGTTGAGGACATCCGTGGAGATTTGATCTTCGCTGGATTCAGGACCGCGGCGATCGCTCTTGGTCACCTCGATGAACACAACCTAAATCTGTCATCTGACCACATTTAGGAGATAGCTCCTGTAACTGCTCTGGCCTTAGATCCGGAGCATACGGCACAATCTAAGGACTGGAGGTTCAACCCCACCACGGAGGCCACAGATTTCCCGGCGTTGGAGCTGCACATGTACTTAAACTCACACAATATTTGTGTCATCGGAACCCCGGACTCGTCTCTGGGTGTAAGTTCCGAACCATGTCAGTCCACGGATGCTGAACTTGATCGTGTATCGATCTTCGAGTTCAGCGCCGCAGACATCTTCCAGCACTCACCCTTGGGCGATGTGCTAAGCTCATTAAAGAACATGTCCTTGGCGGGGGACTCATAGCCGAACTATATCCAGTTCGAACTAGAACCTTATGACAGGGAATTTTGCTCCGCACCCGCCACCCACTTTATAGCCACTATCGAAGACTTAACTGACATGCTCGATTACGGCTCCGATGACATCGACGGTATCGACGACGATGCCAGACAAAAAGAGGCCCAGGACCCGCCATTCACCGGACGTTGGACGACCACTTCCTCGTACGATATGTACATGGTTGATGCACCAAAGGAGAATAGCGGCGATGACAAAGAAAATCCAGTTGAGAATAAACCTCCTAAGACACAGCAAAAACACCGGCGTCCCCGGCGTGGCTCTAAGTCACGTTGTTCAAAGGACAACAATACCGGCACCGGAGAAGACAATACTCTGGACGATGCCGAAAACAATGAAAACCTTGCTGAGGTAACATTCGAACAGGAGGAGCAAGAAAATGGGCAAGTCAGCCCCGACGAACAGGCCATGCCCAACGACTCGGAGGATGGTAGTTATCATCCGCTCTCCGAGGATGAGGAAAGCCTCAGCAATGAAGATTTCATTGTTCCTGAGGAACCTCTCGAGCAGGAGCGCTTCAAGCACCAGCTAATAGCCACCACAAGGAGCCTGAAAAAGAAGCAGCAGTAGCTTCAAGCTGACCAAGATCTGCTCGTCGACAGGTGGACTGACATTCTGGCAGCCGAAGAATATGGCCTCAGACACCCAACCAAGAGTTACCCAAAACGAAGATTGCTACCTCGGTTCGACGAAGAGGCGTCAGAGCCCATACTTCCCTCACATAATGCGGCCGACCGAACACTACACGGTCGGGACAGTGCGGTGGACTGACCACCTCGTGGTCGGGATAGAGCGGCAACTCAAGCCGAAAAGCAGCCAGCCCCGCCGCCACGAAAAAACAGAGACAAAACAGTTCGGGGTCATACACACGACCTCTGGCAGACCCTGGATAGTACAGCAGGATATACCCGATCGATTTACAGATCGCGAGGACATTCCTCGACACGTGATGATGGCTACCTATTCGGACGTGACAAACCTAGTCACACCCGAGCCGACAACCGCAGACAGACTCCATCGGAGCTACATCGTGACGCGGCCTGATATAGAGGCGCCGCACACCCTCTTAGCTTCTCTGATGAAGTAATGGATCACGAATTCCCCGAAGGGTTCAAACCCGTTAACATTGAATCATACGACGGAACAACTGATCCCGCGGTATGGATCGAGGATTTTATTCTCCATATCCACATGGCCCGCGGAGATGACCTCCACGCCAGTAAATACCTCCCACTAAATCTCAAAGGGCCAGCTCGGCACTGGTTAAACAGCCTGCCTGAAAACTCTATCAGCAGCTGGGAGGACTTGGAAGAAGCCTTCCTCAACAACCTCCAAGGTACATATGTCCAATCACCAGACGCCGATGACTTAAGCCACATAGTCCAACAACCTAGAGAGTCAGCCAGGAAATTTTGGACTAGGTTCCTAACCAAAAAGAACCAGATCGTTGACTGTCCGGATGCTGAAGCTCTAGCGGCCTTCAAACATAGCATCCGCGACGAATGGCTCGCCCGCCACCTCGGCAAAGAAAACCTGAAATCTATGGCAGCCCTCACGGCAGTTATGACCCGCTTTTTTGCGGGTGAGGATAGCTGGCTGGCTCGTAGTAAAAATACAGCCAGTGACGGAGGCCCCTCCGAGGCCAAAAGCAGCAACGACGAGCTCCAACGTAACAGACACAAACGCCGAGGCAATGGTAATAATACCGACGACACTAGAGTCAACGCCGGATTCAGCGGCTCCAAGTCCAGCCAGCGGAAGAAACCGTACAAGAGAAACAATCAGGGACCATCCACCCTGGACCGCATACTCGACCATCCGTGCCAAATCCATGGCACCCCAGACAAACCAGCCAACCATACCAACAGAGATTGTTGGGTTTTTAAGCAAGCCGACAAGTTAAATGCCGAGAACAAAGAAAAGGGATCGCAGAGCGAGGACGATGACGAGGAGCCCCTATAGCCAAACATAGGGGATAGAAGGAGTTTCCCCCTCAGGTCCAAACGATGAACATGATATATGCTACACACATCCCCAAGAGGGAGCGCAAGCACGCACTCAGGGACGTCTATGCGATAGAGCCAGTCGCCCCAAAATTCAATCCATGGTCATCATGCCCGATCATTTTGATCATCAGGACCATCCAACCAGTATCCTGCATTGGCGGTTCAGCCGCACTGGTCCTGGACCCAATAATTGATGGGTTCCACCTGATGCGAGTCCTGATGGATGGTGGCAGCAGCCTCAACTTGCTCTATCAGGATACAGTGTGCAAAATAGGCATTCATCCATCACGGAACAAACCCACAAAGGCTACCTTCAAAGGAGTCATACCAGGTGTAGAGGCTCGCTGTACGGGCTCAATCACACTCGAGGTTGTCTTCGGATCTCCGGACAATTTCTGAAGCGAGGAGTTAATCTTCGACATAGTCCCCTTTCGCATCAGCTAACACGCACTGCTCGGACGGACCGCATTCGCCCGATTCAATGTAATGCCACACTATGCTTATCTCAAACTCAAGATGCCCGGTCCACATGGCATCATAACAGTCAGTGGAAATACGGAACGCTCTCTCCGTACAGATGAGCACACAGCTGCCTTAGCAGCAGAAGTACAGATCGGCCTTCTCAAGCAGAACCTTAATTCGGCTGCCAAGCCCTCGGAGACTGTCAAGAGGGTCCGAACTAACCTGCAGTAGGAAAGCTCAGCTCGTCAGGAGCTAGACTAGCAATTCTACCTCCTTCTCAGTCCCGGTCAAGTAGTGGCATTCGTACAACGCGTACATAACTACGCACTCAAAATTCCATGGGCATCGACGGAGGCATAGCTAGTTTGTGATCCATAGTATGGCTCAACTGACACTGGATACACACATACTTTCACTTTTATTCATTTCCTTTTCAGGTTTCAATACCGCAGGCCCCATCGGATGGCCTGATCACCAGTCCTCTTGAAGGATGAACACACCAAGACGGCGAGAAACGCAGACGTATGGGGGGATTTTCAAGGTGGTTTCGTTAACAATCACTCTACCTGTTTTTCAGGACCCACATGCAGCTCTCCCTTGGTTTTTGGCATATTAAATAGCCTATTGCTTTTTGCACTACTTGTATCAATACGCCTCGACGTATTAATCAAATTACAATGAAAACAGTTAGTGGCTGGAGCTTTAAAGCCTCAGCTTATCACCTTTGCACCTTTTCTATTTTCTTTCTTTCTTTCTTTCTTCTTTTTCTTCCTCCTGTGTGGGTAACCCTATCAGGTACCAGCCGTACACTTTGGTATGTTTGATGTTTGCCAGGGGCTTCGTAGCACCCCACACTACGACAAGAAAAGTCTGAACACTTTTTATAAGTATAGTTCGGCACCCCGAATTTAGCATTATATGCATTGGCTCCGAATCATGTCTTTGGTCAATAGTTGGGTTGCCCGGCTCCTGTGCTTGCTACCTTACATTCTGCTATATTGGCTAAGGTAGTAAAGGGAGAACTATTGCGATTGTGCCTTGGTTTATCCAAAGGAGCACCTCAGTAGAGAAAGCCGAAAACTGACTATCATGATGCGGCGAGAGCCGGTCAGCTGTTTGGAGGTTGCAAATCATTGGAGATTTCTTCGGCATTACGCGAAGGATCGGTACTTCCCAATCAGACGCTTATAGCACTCTAGTTTGGATACTAGGGGTTGCGCCCATGTTTTTATTGTCGAACTCCTATGACTAAGTGAGGGCGTTAACACCGCATAGTCTGATTGCCTGGTTTATTGTGCTAAACAACTCCTTCAAGGACCATATAATTGGATCAAGATTGTTTAGATTCCATCCCGAACACCTCTGTACTACCTACGTGGGGCAGAAGCTGACGACTAGAAACCCTCATATTTCACATAACACGGCCGCACAAGAGGAAAATTTTAAAAACATAACAAGCATTATATTGCAAACCCGCTTTGTTCTATCATACAAGGTAGAAGGAACTTGAATACATTCATTAAAAGATAGTGTCTTGTGCACACTGCGTTGTTGCAATGCGAGACCCCTCTAGTACATCTAAAAAATAGCGCTTGGGTGTGCAGTGCTCCTTGCCCTCCGGCGGCCCCTTGGTCAGCTCGACGACGTCCATCTTCGCCCACCACATCTTGCAGTGGGCGAAGGCCATGCGTGCACCTTCAATGCAGGTCGATCGCTTGATGACATTCAGCCAAGGACAGGCGTTCATCAGCCGCTTCACGAGCCCGAAGTAGCTGTCGGGCATAGCTTCAGCTGGCCATAGCCGGATTATCAAATCCTTCATGGCTAGTTCGGCCACCTTATGCAGCTCCACCAGCTGTTTCAGCTCATCGGTGAAGGGCACGGGATGCTCTGGCGCAAGATACTGCGTCCAGAACAATTTCTCCGTGGAGCTCCCTTCTTCGGCTCGAAAGAACTCCGTAGCGTCGGACACACTACACGGCAGATCTATGAAGACCCCTGGAGAACTCCGAATCCGGGTTAATAAGAAATACTTCTTCTTTATATATTTGCTTTGCATGCTAAACGCCTTACTCGCCACGATCTTCCTCGCCTCTTGGATTTCCTGGAGGGCACCCTCGGCTTCAACCCGGGCCGCTTCCGCGCTTTGACGAGCCTTGGAGAGTTTGGTCTCTCGAGCTGAAACATCGCCCTCCAGGGTCTCGTACTTCTTCACCACGTCCTGGAGCTCTTGTTGGACCTCGTTCAGCCGGGCCTTCAGCTTCTTGCGAGCGGCCTGCTCCTTGACGGCTCTCTCCTCGGCTTCGGCCAGGGCCGTTTTCAGGGCCTCGACCTCAGCCGTCGCCCCTACACATATAATGACACTATGGTCAGTATACATCATTTAATCTTCCGAATATATAGCGAGCCATTGCATACCTTGCTGGTCTTCCAGCTGCTTCCTCGCATGGCCAAGCTCTTTTTCGGCCCGCTCCAATTTCTGCTTTAGTCTGGAGACTTCGGCAACATGAGAAGTCGCAGCCAGCAGCGACGCCTGCTTATTAACATCAGACACACTTGGTTAGATTCCTGTGAAATTTAATTGATCCTCTGTCCGGCTTGTCTTTCCGAACACCATATAGTGTCTCAGGGGCTACTGTCTATGTCGAGATTTTCTCGGTTAAATGCCGCTTACCTCAAAACCTGTCAGCAAGCCGCTGCAGGCTTTGGTCAGTCCGCTCTTGACGGACTGAACCTTCTCAATCACCGTACCCATAAGGATACGGTATTCTTCCACAATGGAAGCGCCTCGTAGCGCTTCCAACAGATTATCCGGCGCTTCTGGTTGGACAGAGGCCGCCGGTGGGACAGACGCGCCTCCTCCTCTTGATGGAGGATGCTTGTTGGACTCCGGGGCCATATGGGTCTCCGGATCCGTTCCTAGAGGGGGGCCGAATCTAGTACGGCCCCATCGTTAGTCTCCTTGTGGGCTTGTTCCCCCATGTGTCCGATGGCAGAGGTATCACCCTCCGGCCCCGCCTTGATGGCCTCCCGAACCTCTCCCTGGCCTGGGATGGTCCTTCGGGAGAGCACCTCGATGTCTCCCTGGGCCTCGGGAGAGTAAGCAGCCAGTGGTGTCTCGCTGGCAATCTCCTTTGAGTCCAACGAGCCTCTTGATGAGGATCACTGCGAGCTGTCATGGGCCGGACTATAATAGCATAATTAATCATGTCAATATGACAAATAGGAGAGGTTAGATTTATGGGCATGTACGAGTCTTAGCACTTACAATGCGGCCCGAGGCTTAGTGCGGGGGCGTCGCTCTGGACAGCTGTCGACGTCCCATGCGGAGCTGCCCGTGAGCGGGCCTTTCCCCTTCTTGGGCGCCTCTGCCTCCAGAATCGTGGAGGCCTCCCTCTTCTTCATCCCTCCATCAGAGGGAGAGTCACTCTTCTCCTCCTCATCGTCGTCGTCTTCGGTGACGAAGGAACGGGTCTTGTCTTCGGACGTCGCGTCCGAAGCAACCTTGCGGTGTGGGCCACTCCGGATCCCCTTGGCCTTCCCCGTGGCCTTCTTCACTAGCGCCGTATAGGGCGCCAACACCAGCATGTTCGCTAAACGCAGAATGACTGGTTCTTCAGGCAGCGGAGCCGGACACCGGATCTGCTTCACCCTCTCCATCCAGTCCTGAAGAAGCAATGACAATAATAGCTTAGATATCATCCTTGAAACAAGCAAGTAGGGGATGCGTTAAAAATAACATACCTCATTGGCGAGGTGATTGATGTCGTGCCCGCAGTCTGAATTCATGGCCGACGATGTCTCGTTTCCCTTGAAGAGCAACATCCAGGCATCTTCGTGAGAAGTTTCGAAGAGCCTCTTCAGGGTATGGTGCTTCTTCGGATTAAACTCCCATAGAGTGCGGCTTCGGCTTTGGCACGGGAGAATCCGACGAACTAGCATCACCTGGATTATATCGACAAGTTTGATATGCTTGTCCACCATACTTTGGATGCACGTCTGCAGCGCTATCAGCTCATCTGACGATGACTAATTCAGGCTCTTCTCAACCCAGGAGGTGAGCCGCATTGGAGCGTCGGAGTTGAATTCGGTAGTGGCGGCCTAGTTTGCACCTTGGGGTTCTGTGATGTAGAACCATTGTTTCTGCCATTCCTTGACATTCTCCACGAAAGTGCCTTTCGGCCAGGAGACATTAGTCAGCTTGCTCACCATGGCACCTCCGCACTCCGCGTGCTGGCCATCCACCACCTTCGGCTTCACATTGAAGACCTTGAGCCACAGCCTGAAGTGGGGTTGGATGCGGAGGAAGGCCTCACACACGATGATGAACACCGAGATGTTGAGGAATTAGTTCAGGGATAGATCATGGAAGTCTATCCCGTAATAGTACATCAGCCCACGGACGAAAGGGTGGAGTGGAAACCCTAGCCCGCGGAGGAAATGAGGGATGAATACCACCCTCTCATTGGGCTTCGGTGTGGGGACGACTTGCCCCTGGGCTGGAAGACGGTGGGCGATTTCCTTCGCCAGGTACCTGGCCGCCCGAAGCTCAGTAATGTCCTCCTCCTTAACGGAGGAGGCCATCCACTTGCCTTGACCTTCGGATCCGGACATGGTTGAGTGCATGCTCGATTGGGAAAAAGATGAGAACTTGGGCGTTGGAGCTCAAGGGTGGAAGGGCAGAGGAAGAGAGAAGGTGTGGTAGAAGAAAGGGGATTCTTATCTCCTTATAAGGGCAGTGAATATTGAATGCCTCCCCACTCGCCTTAGAATTCGCCTACTCCCTAGGGCTGTGTAAACGGCACGGTTGGGTTACCCACGCCCGTATTGATGAGAATCCCACAATAAGGGGACACGATCTCTACTTCAACAAGACGTGCCAATGGCAACCGTGTCTCGAAACATGGAGCGGCAGATGAAAAATGGTTCGAAATTATGACCGAAGCAGACGTAATGTCATGTTGTAAAAAGTGGTCAGCAAATTGGACTCGTGGATTATTATATTCTCTTTGCGGTTGTGTGTGGTGTGTGTGTTACGGGTCCATAAACGATCAATGCGTCCGAAGACTATCTTGGAGTTCGGAAGGAAGAACCCGCCTTGCAATGCCGAAGACAGATCTACGTGCCGGATACTTTGTCATTGAATCCTGGTTCAGGGGCTACTGAGGGGGTCCTAGACTAAGGGGTCCTTGGGCATCCAGCCTGTTAGCCATGGGCCGGACTGATGGGCTGTGAAGAACACGAAGACCGAAGACTGCCCCGTGTTCAGATGTGACTCTCCTCGGCATGGAGGGCAAGCATGGCCACCAAACTTGTAGATTCCTTTCTTTGTAACTGACCTTGTGTAACCCTAGATCCTCTCAGTGTCTATATAAACTGGATGACTTAGTTCGGAGAGGAGATATTCGTAATCATAGCCAGACTAGACTTTTTGGGTTTAGTCATTACGATCTCGTGGTAGATCAACTCTTGTAATACTCATATTCATAAAGATTAATCAAGCAGTACCTAGGGTATTACCTCCATAGAGAGGGCCCGAACCTGGGTAAACATCATGTCCCCTGCCTCCTGTTACCATCGACCTTAGACGCACAGTTCAGGACTCCCTACCCGAGATCCGCCGATTTTGACACTGACACTCATCTTCCCATGCTCAATGCGGGCCGGAAAACACGTAGGTGGTGCTCCTCATGGTGCGTGAGCTGCTGCACTACCGTCCCACCAATGAAGGCTACAACGTCTAGCTTGGTCGCATCACCGAGCTCGTCAACGCCGCGGGCGAGGCCACGGTGCCCTCCCACATGCTTCGTCCTCCGCCGCGTCATGCAGGTGACGTGGCGCATGGTGTGCCTCCACCACCTCGCTTGCGTAGTGATAACGCCGAGCCCCGGCGTGAAGCACAGTCGCGCGACCCCGCGCGGGATGAGGCCAACTGCCAGGTGGTGCAGCGGCGGCAGCACGACACGTGTGCGCTCCCTGCATCATCGTGCCATCACCAAGACCAAGCCGTTCAGGAGGCTGCGGTGTGTGGGCACCAAGATCGCACTCCTCCTGCACGTGTCGTGCCCGTGAGCGCTGTGGGCTGCCATACCTTGACCCGCGAGTTGCGCTAGGTGGCCTGGCCAGTCAAGTTCAAGCCGGAGCTGCCCCCTCGCTATGATGGCATCTCAGACCCGAGGAAGTTCCTTTAGCTCTACACATTGAGCATTAAGGCGGCAAATGGCGATGACAAGTTGATGGCGAATTGGTTCCCCATGGCTCTCAATGGTGGCGTGCGCTCCTGGCTCATGCATCTCCCGGAGGGGACGATCTCCTCGTGGGATGAGCTCTGCGAGCGGTTCATCACCAACTTCCGAGGCACCCGCGACCGTGCTCTTACCATCAATGACCAGCGGCACATGAAGCAGCGCCCCAGCGAGACTCTCTACAAGTACATTCTGTGCTTCACCTAGCTCTTCCTCAAGATACCGGAGGCCTCAGACGAAGCCATCATCTCGGCGTTCACCGAGGGTGTCACAGACGTCAAGATGAGTGAGGAGCTCGCCATCCACAATGACTTGTGCACGGTGCTAGAGATGTTCAACTGGGCGGACGAATGCGCCGGGGCAGAGGAAGGTCGCCTCTCCCTCCTCAAGAACCGAGACGACGACCCCGAAGACAAGAAGGGCAAGACTAAGGAAGTGAAGTGAAAGGGCCCCGCTGTGCTGGTGATTGAGCCTGAACTAAAGCACGATCGTGACCGCGATGAGCCTGCCAAGGATGGTCGCCCATTCTGCGTATTCCACAATGTGGACACTCACAACACCGATGACTTCAGGAGCCCAGGGCGCTCCGGGATGAGCGCCTAGGCCGCCGCCCCAAGCGAAGTGACCGTGGCTTCGGATGCGCAGGAGGCCGTGTAGGAGGCCACTGGGACAAGTGCAACTCCCTCCAAGGCTGGCGCGACTAGCCTCGCGAGGGTGGCTGGCGCAATCAGCCTCTTGACGGCGCTTGGCGCGATCAGCCTCGTGAAGTCCACCCTCAAGGCAACGCTGGCCTCCCTCCACTACCGCCACCGCCAAGGAGGAATGCCGACAATCATCAAGATGAGGGGGCTCGGGGCTACCTGGAGCCTCGCGCGGTCGCGTGCATTCTTGGTGCGGCTCAGGCACCCGCCTCTAACCGCATCTTCAAGCAGTTCTCTCGTGAGGTGAATGCGGCCCTAGCGAAGCTCGAGGTTGTGCGTCCCCCCAATTGGTCACAATACACCATCATGTTCGACTCCAAGGACCACCTCAGGTGTTCAGCCCCCGCTGGCGCACTCCCCATTCTGTGCACGCCCACCATCAGCAATGTTTTAGTCACCAAGAAACTCATCGATGGTGGCGCTTGATAGTCTCCAACGTATCTATAATTTTTGCTTGTTCCATGTTGTTATATTATCATTCTTGGATGTTTTACAATCATTTTATAGAAACTTCCTATCATTCTTTGGGACTAACCTATTGACATAATGCCTAATGCCAGTTGCTGTTTTTTGCTTGTTTTTTACTTTGTAGGAAATCAATATCAAACAGAGTCCAAACGTAGTGAAACTTTTTGGAGAATTTTTTGGACCAGAAGACCTAGGATGGGCTAAAAAAGTACCAAAGGCCAGGACCGAGGTGGGCACAACCCACCTAGGCGCACCAAGGAGCCCAGGCGCTCCCAGGGGGTGTGCCCCCCTCGGTGACCTCCTGCACCACTTCTTTGCCCTAAAAATTGCCAAATATTCCAAAAACCCTTGTGGTAACCCTAGATCAGAAGTTCTATCGCCGCAAGCCTCTATAGCCACGAAAAACAAATCTAGACCCTGTTCCAACACTCCACCGGAGGGGGGAACCATCACCGGTGGCCATCTTCATCATCCCGGCGGCCACCGTGATGAGTAGGGAGTAGGCCACCCTCGGGGCTTACCAGTAGCTATGTGTTTAATCTCTCTCTCTCTCTCGTGTTCTTGAGATGTCATGATCTTGATGTATCACGGGCTTTGTTAATGTAGTTGGATCATATGGTTTTTTCCCCTCTCTATCTTGTTGTGAATTGAGTTTTCCCTTTGAGATTTCGTTTTATCGGATTGAATACTTTTATGGATTTGAGAGCACTTGATGTATGTCTTGCTATGAATACCTGTGGTGACAATGGCGTATCATATTGATTCACTTGATATGTGTTTTGGCACTCAACTCGCGGATTCCTGAGGTGACATTGGGGTAATCTATGCATAGGGGTTGATGCATGTTCTCGTCTTTTGTTTCTCCGGTAGAAATCTTGGGGCACTCTTTGAGGTTCTTTGTGTTGGATTGAGTATGATGAATATAGATTTTCTTTGGTGTTATTTTAGAACGAACTCTTGATAGATCGATCGGAAAGAATAACTTAGTGTTATTTTACTACGAACTCTTGATAGATCGATCGAAAAGAATAACTTGGTTTTATTTTCGTACGAAGTCTTGGATAGATCGATCGGAAAGAATAGCAATTTCCGCTTATGTTCTTCGCTAGATAGGAACTTTGGAGTGATTCTTCATCGCACTTTGAGGGATGATTATATGATCCAATTCGATTAGCATTGTTGAGAGATTGCACTAGAGGAAGTACGGACCCTAGGCCTCATTTTCAAGCATTGCAATATCGTTTGTGCTCCGTTTTATCAATTGCTACCTTGCTATTTTTTATATTTCTTGTTACAAAAATCAATATCTACCATCGTTACTTGTATCACCATCTCTTCGCTAAACTAGTGCACCTTTACAAATTACCATTGTATTTGGTGTGTTGGGGACACAAGAGACTTTTTATTATTTGGTTGCAGGGTTTTTTGAGAGAGACCATCTTCATACTACGTCTCCCATGGATTGATAAACATTAGGTTGCCCACTTGACAAAAAATTGCTACTGTCCTACAGAACTCTATGCTTGGAGGCCAACACGAGTCTACAAGAATAAGTTGTCTAGTAGACATCATATCTGGCTGAACGTGCTCTCTGTTGAGACCTTCGAGACGCTTTAGGTGCCCTATGACCTACTGATGCCCACCAGGCCATTCTCCGGGGTGACCGACGGCTCCACCACTCCCCTGGGGCAGGTGTGCCTCCCAGTCACCTTTGGCAAGCACGACAACTACTGTGTCCAGCTCATAGACTTGACGTGGCCCACATTGGCCTCCCGTACAACGCCATCCCGGTGTACCCTGCCCTTGCCAAGTTCATGGTGGCCACTCATCATGGCTACAACGTCCTCAAGATGCTAGGGTGCAATGACGTCCTCACCATCACCTGCAATGAGAAAGATGAGGTCTGCTCCCTTGAGCATTCCTATCGCACTGCAGCGGCCGAGAACTCTGATGGCGAGGGTAGCATCGTGCCTCTGGAGGCTGCCCCGCGAAGAAGAAGCAACTCCTCCCCAAGAGTTGTCCTGAGGAAAAGAAGCCCGCCACTGGCGCCTCAGGTCCCATGTCTACCTCCAGGGTGTCTCTTCCTCCCGCATAGGAAGGCGTGTCCGGCGCCTCCCTTAGGACGGGCTCAGGGGCCCTCCAAACCTGACCAATGCGACGAGGGAGGTGCTCAGGCACCACATGAAGGCGTGCTTTGACGTGCTCCCCCACAGCCAAGGAACGAGGTGCGAGGCGCTAGGAGCACCAGAATTCATCACCAAGGCGATCAAGGAACTTCAGGAAGCACAAGCCATGCGCAGCGAGCGCCGCCCCGCACGTCCCATAGGTGCATCTGCCGCCCTTGATGCGAGCGACGGGCTACACGTCTGGCCGTCACGCGTCAGCCGAAGCGCGGGCTACCACTGCAACTATGTCTGCATGCCTTTTGGCCTTCTAAACATTGGCGCCTCGTACCAGCGTCTGGCATAGCGCGCAATGGCATCTCAGGAGGCCCGGTGCTTGCTAGTGATGTCTCAGGAGGCCCAGGACCCTCGCGAGCCCCCTGTGCCTCGCCAGCCTCTTGATCCTCAGGAGCCGCCTGGCTCATGAGGAGCGAACCTCGTCGACACACTCCATCGACTTCCTCGACGCTTCTAAAGCATCTTTACCAGGTGGAGGATTTCGGGTTCTGGCATAACCCTTGAGGTTCGAACACTGGGGTGCGCACGAAGATCTCTCCTCCCCCAAGCACTCACCCTCACCGCGATCTCAAGGCTGAGCACGTCGAACTCGCAGAACAAAGGGACACAAGATTTATACTGGCTCGGGCCACCGATGTGGTGTAATAACCTACTCCAGTGTGGTGTGGTGGATTGCCTCTTGGGCTGAGGATGAACAGTTACAAGGGAAGAATAGCCTCCTGAGGAGAGGTGCTCTTGTGCTTGGTGAATTTGTGTGGTGGCCTTGGTGGAATGGATATGGTCCAAGATGAGATCCTTTCATCTCTCGATGAGCCGATCCCTGGCTACGGTGGTGGCTAGCCCTATTTATAGAAGCCCGGGTCTTCTTCCCAAATATTAGGCGGAAGGGATCCCACAACGGCCAATTTGAAGGGGGACAACTAGTACAAGCTATCCTGACAAAGGATGGTCTTCGCGTGCCAAAGGCTCTGGTGATCACACTGTCCTGGGCTCCATGGTGACCTCCGTCCTGCCGTCCTCTTGGTCTTGGTCTTGTTGCACCGATATGGAAACCTTTGCTTGATGCCTCGGGACTCCGCACCTACATTTGCCTTTTCAGCACCAAAGAGGAAATGAGGACACTGCGCGCGCTGGCGCCCACCTGGCGCCTGAAACTTCTCCGTCGTCTCTATAATTTTCGGTTGTTCCATGCCAATATTATACAACTTTCATATACTTTTGGCAACTTTTTATACTATTTTTTGGGACTAACATATTGATCCTGTGCCTAGAGCTAGTTCCTGTTTGTTGCATGTTTTTGTTTCGCAATAAATCCATATCAAACGGAGTCCAAATGGGATAAAAACTGACGGAGATTTTTTTGGAATATATGTGATTTTTGGGAAAAAGAATCAACATGAGACGATGCCTGAGGGGGCCACGAGGCAGGGGGCGCGCCCTGGGCCCTCGCGGCCACCCCGTAAGGCAGTTTATGCCCTTCTTTTGCTGCAAGAAAGCTAATATCCGGATAGATATCGTGTTAAAATTTCAGCCCAATCGGAGTTACGGATCTCTGGGAATTTAAGAAACGGTGAAAGGGCAGAATCATGGAACGCAGAAACAGAGATACACTGAGAGACAGATCCAATCTCGGACGGGCTCTTGCCCCTCCGCCGCCATGGAGGCCATGGACCAGAGGGGAAACGCTTCTCCCATCAAGGGAGAAGGTCAAGGAAGAAGAAGAAGGAGAGGGGCTCTCTACCCCTCGCTTCCGATGGCGCCGGGACGCCACCGGGGGCCATCATCATCATGCAATCAACACCAACCCCTCCACCATCTTCACCAACATCTCCATCACCTTCCCCTCTCTATCTATAGCGGTCCACTCTCCCGCAACCCGCTGTACCCTCTACTTGAACATGGTGCTTTATGCTTCATATTATTATCCAATGATGTGTTGCCATCCTATGATGTCTGAGTAGATTTTCGTTGTCCTACAAGTGATTGGTGAATTGCTATGATTGGTTTAATTTGATTTTGGTTATGTTGTCGTCCTTCGGTGACCATCATATGAGCGCGCGTGTGGATCACACCATAGGGTTAGTTGTATGTTGATAGGACTATGTATTGGAGGGCAAGAGTGACAGAAGCTTCAACCTAGCATAGAAATTGATGCATACGGGATTGAAGGGGGACCAATATATCTTAATGTTATGGTTGGGTTTTACCTTAATGAACGTTAGTAGTTGCGGATGCTTGCTAATAGTTCCAATCATAAGTGCATAGAATTCCAAGTCGGGGATGACATGCTAGCAGTGGCCTCTCCCACATAAAACTTGCTATCGGTCTAGTAAAGTAGTCAATTGCTTAGGGACAATTTCGCAACTCCTACCACCACTTTTCCACACTCGCTATACTAACTTTATTTCTTATTTACCTAAAACAGCCCCTACTTTTTATTTACCCACTCTTTATTATCTTGCAAACCTATCCAAAAACACCTACAAAGTACTTCTAGTTTCATACTTGTTCTAGGTAAAGCGAACGTTAAGCGTGCGTAGAGTTGTATCGGTGGTCAATAGAACTTGAGGGAATATTTGTTCTGCCTTTAGCTCCTTGTTGGGTTCGACACTCTTACTTATCGAAAGAGGCTACAATTGATCCCCTATACTTGTGGGTTATCAAGACCTTTTTCTGGTGCCGTTGCCGGGGAGCAATAGCGTGGGGTGAATATTCTCGTGTGTGCTTGTTTGCTTTATCACTAAGTAATTTTTATATGCTGTTCTAAGTTGTTCTCTATCTTTAGTTATGGATATGGAACATGAAATACCAAAAAATTAGGTGTGCCTGCTACTCATGGAGATGGGGAACCTCCTAAAACCCACAATGCTGGTTATGTGAAAAATATTATGTACTACTTTGATAAGCCTGAGAAAACCCCATTCAATTATGTAATGGGAGACATGTTGGATCAACGTGAATACTTTAGGGATTGTCGCTTGACTCAAAATGGGAAATTATTATGGGATCAAATTCATATGTTGCATTGGTATGCTCGGGAACTATGCTTGAGATATGACTATACTTGTTGCTCTAGGATGAAGGCTCCACACCTTCCCTTTTCATGCAAATTTAATGATGATAAAACCTTGGCATCTTATATTAATGGTATATATGATTACTATGATGTGGAACAAATAGAAGAATTTGTTGCTTTTGTGGGTGCTTATGAAATTGAATCTTTGTTTAGAGAGTGTGAAAATCTTGATGATGTTATTTACAGGCCTGAAAATTTTGCTATATTTAAATATTTCTATGAGAATTGTGAATTCAATTCCGATATTGATGATTTTATTGATAGACTCTCTGCTGTCCAAGAAGAGACTAATATTTTGCAGGAGTCTATGGAAGAGGAAATTAATGACATTGTGAGCTCATTGGATGAAAAATATGAAGAGGAGAGCGAAAAACAAAAGGAGGAAGAGCGGATTGATCACATGTGCCCAGCTTATAATGAGAGTAACTCTTTATCCCATACAATGTTTAATTTCCCTTCGTGCTTACTGAAGGATGAATGCTATGATGATTGTTATGATCCCGATGATTCTTTTGAAATACCCCTTTTTGATGATGCTTGCTATGCTAGTGGCTAAGATGCCAATATGAATTATGCTTATGGAGATGAACTTGCTATAGTTCCTTATGTTAAACATGAAATTGTTGCTATTGCACCCATGCATGATAGTCCTATTATCTTTTTGAATTCTCCCAACTACACTATATCGGAGAAGTTTACCCTTATTAAGGATTATATTGATGGGTTGCGTTTTACTATTACACATGATGATTTTGATAGATATAATATGCATGTGCTTGCTGCTCCTACTTGCAATTATTATGAGAGAGGAACTACATCCTCGCATCTTTATGTTTCCAACACGAAAAAATTGCAAGAAACTGCTTATGCTATGTATTGGCCTTTACTTGATGTGCATGAATTGTTCTTGTATGACATGCCGATGCATAGGAAGAGAGTTAGACTTCGTCATTGCTTGATATATGTTACTTTGTGCTCACTACTAAATTACAAATCATTGTTGATTCAAATTGGCTTTGATATACCTTGGGATCCGGGTGGATTCATTACTTGAGCACTTTATGCTTAGCTTAATGGCTTTGAAGAAAGCGCTGCCAGGGAGACAACCCGGAAGTTTTAGAGAGTCATTTATTTCTGTTGAGTGCTTTCATATAGTTTAAAAGCAAAAAAATAAATAAAGAGGGGAACCCAAAACTTTTTCAAAAAGGAAAGTGAAAGTGAGAGAGACAAGCATTGTTGAAGTGGGGGAGCTCCTTGAACTTTGTTCATGCTCACGGAAACTTTGTGAATCTTGATTATAGAAACTTTTCAACAAAAATAATTATCCCATTGAACAATTCCATTGTATTACAAAAATAATGTGCCAAGGTTTGCCTTTAGGATGTTTTAGATTGCTTGTTGGTTTGTACGGTGCAGGACAGGAACTTTGGTTGTAGTGCGTGATTTTACATTTTTTGCTGGAACGTCAAACGGCTCTTGCACTGTCTTTCTATACAAATTGTTTATTTTTCCTAATTTTGTCAGAATTTTGGAGTACCACAGATATGGTAAATGTTCAGATTGCTACAGACTGTCCTGTTTAAGACAGATTCTGTTTTTGATGCATAGTTTGCTTGTTTTGATGAAAATATCAATTCCTATCAGTGGATTAAGCCGTTGAAAAGTTATATTATAGTATGTATAATGCAAAAAATGTATTGGTTTGCAACAGTACTTACAGTGGTGATTTGGTTTATTATACTAACGGATCTTACCGATCTTTCTGTTGAGTTTTGTGTGGATGAAGCGTTCGAAGATCGAGGATGTCTCGATGTGAGGAGAAGAAGGAGAGGCAAGAGCTCAAGCTTGGGGATTCCCAAGGCACCCCAAGTAAATATTCAAGGAGACTCAAGCTTCTAAGCTTGGGGATGCCCCGCAAGGCATCCCATCTTTCTTCAACAAATATCGGTATGTTTTCGGATTCGTTTCGTTCATGCGATGTGTGCAAATCTTGGAGCGTCTTTTGCATTTAGATTCCACTTGTCTTTGATGCACCATGCTGGTATGATATAGTCCATGGTTGATTTATAGAATGATCATTGCACTTCACTTATACCTTTTGAGTATGGCTTTATAGAATGCTTCATGTGCTTCACTTATATCTTTTGAAGTTTGGATTGCCTGTTTCTCTTCACATAGAAAACCGCCATTTGTAGAATGCTCTTTTGCTTCACTTATATTTGTTAGAGCATGGGCATATCTTTTATAGAAAGGATTAAAATCTCTTGCTTCACATATATCTATTTAGAGAGATGACATGAACTGGTCATTCACATGGTTAGTCATAAAATCCTACATAAAACTGGTAGATCACCGAATATGATATGTTTGATTCCTTGCAATAGTTTTGTGATATAAATATGGTGAAATTAGAGTCATGCTAGTGGGTAGTTGTGGATTGTAGAAATACTTGTGTTGAAGTTTGTGATTCCCGTAGCATGCACGTATGGTGAACTATTATGTGATGAAGTCGGAGCATGAGGTATTTATTGATTGTCTTCCTTATGAGTGGCGGTCGGGGACGAGCGATGGTCTTTTCCTACCAATCTATCCCCCTAGGAGCATGCGCGTAGTACTTTGTTTCGATGACTAATAGATTTTTGCAATAAGTATGTGAGTTCTTTATGACTAATGTTGAGTCCATGGATTATACGCACTCTCACCCTTCCATCATTGCTAGCCTCTTCGGCACCCTGCATTGCCCTTTCTCACCTCGAGAGTTGGTGCAAACTTCGCCGGTGCATCCAAACCCCGTGATACGATACGCTCTATCACACATAGGCCTCCTTATATCTTCCTCAAAACAGCCACCATACCTACCTATCATGGCATTTCCATGGCCATTCTGAGATATATTGCCATGCAACTTCCATCATCATCATATACATGACTTGAGCATTTATTGTCATATTGCTTTGCATGATCGTAATATAGCTAGCATGATGTTTTCATGGCTTCTCTGTTTTTTGATGTCATTGCTACGCTAGATAATTGCACATCCCGGTACACCGCCGGAGGCATTCATATAGAGTCATATCTTTGTTCTAGTATCGAGTTGTAATATTGAGTTGTAAGTAAATAAAAGTGTGATGATCATAATTATTAGAACATTGTCCCATGTGAGGTTATCAAAATAAAAGAGGCCAAAGAAGCCCAAATAAAAAAAGAGGCCAAAGAAGCCCACCAAAAAAACAAAAAAATGAGGGAAAAAGAGAGAAGGGACAATGTTACTATCCTTTTACCACACTTGTGCTTCAAAGTAGCACCATGTTCTTCATATAGAGAGTCCCATTGAGTTATCACTTTCATATACTAGTGGGAATTTTCATTATAGAACATGACTTGTATATTCCGATGATGGGCTTCCTCGAATGACCGAGGTCTTCATGAGCAAGCAAGTTGGATGCACATCCACTTAGTCTCAGTTTGAGCTTTCATATACTTATAGCTCTAGTGCATCCGTTGCATGGCAATCCCTACTCCTCACATTGACATCAATTGATGGGCATCTCCATAGCCCGTTGATTAGCCACGTCAATGTGAGACTTTCTCCTTTTTTGTCTTCTCCACATAACCTCCACCATCATATTCGATTCCACCTATAGTGCTATATCCATGGCTCACGCTCATGTATTGTGTGAAAGTTGAAACGGTTTGACAACGTCAAAAGTATGAAACAATTGCTTGGCTTGTCATCGGGGTTGTGCATGATTTGAATATTTTCTGTGGTGAAGATGGAGCATAGCCAGACCATATGATTTTGTAGGGATAACTTTCTTTGGCCTTGTTATTTTGAAAAGACATGATTGCTTTATTAGTATGCTCAAAGTAGTATTGTCTTAATGTCAAATGATAGACTATTGCCTTGAATCACTCGTGTCTTAATATTCATGCCATGATTAGATTACATGATAAAGATTATGCTAGGTAGAATTCCACATCAAAAATTATCTTTTTTATCATTTACCTACTCGAGGACGAGCAGGAATTAAGCTTCGGGATGCTGATATGTCTCCATCGTATCTATAATTTTTGATTGTTCCATGCCAATATTATACAACTTTGATATACTTTTGGCAACTTTTTATACTATTTTTGGGACTATCATATTGATCCAGTGCCCAGTGTCAGTTCCTGTTTGTTGCATGTTTTTCGTTTCGCAGTAAATCCATATCAAATGGAGTCCAAACGGGATAAAAACTGACGGAGATTTTTTTGGAATATATGTGATTTTTGGGAAGAAGAATCAGCGCGAGACAATGCCTGAGGGGGGCACGAGGCAGGGGGGCACGCCCCAGGGGGTCAAGCGCGCCCTGGTACCTCGTGGCCACCCCGTAAGGCGGTTGATACCCTTCTTTCGCCGCAAGAAAGCTAATATGAGGATAGAGATTGTGTTAAAATTTCAGCCCAATCCGAGTTACAGATCTCCATGAACATCACCTCCATCATCATCACCGCAATCTACACCAACACCTCCGCCATCTTCACCACCATCTCCATCACCTTCCCCCCTCTATCTACAGCGTTCCACTCTCCCGCAACCTGTTGTACCCTCCACATGAACATGGTGCTTTATGCTTCATATTATTATCCAATGATGTGTGAGTAGATTTTCGTTGTCCTACCAGTGATTGGTGAATTGCTATGATTGGTTTTATTTTTCTTGTGGTTATGTTGTTGTCCTTTGGTTCCCATCATATGAGCGCGCGCATGGATCACACCATAGTGTTAGTTGTATGTTGATAGGACTATGTACTGGAGGGCAAGAGTGACAAAAGCTTCAACCTAGCACAGAAATTGATGCATACAGGATTTAAGGGGGACCAATATATCTTAATGGTACGGTTGGGTTTTACCTTAATGAACGTTAGTAGTTGCGGATGCTTGCTAATAGTTCCAATCATAAGTGCATTGAATTCCAAGTCAGGGATGACATGGTAGTAATGGCCTCTCCCACTTAAAACTTGTTATCGGTCTAGTAAAGTAGGCAATTGCTTAGAGACAATTTGGAAACTCCTACCACCACTTTTCCACACTCGATATACTAACTTTATTGCTTCTTTCCCTAAAACAGCCCCTACTTCTTATTTACGCAGTCTTTGTTATCTTGCAAACCTATCCAAAAACACCTACAAAGTACTTCTAGTTTCATACTTGTTCTAGGTAAAGCGAATGTTAAGCGTGCGTAGAGTTGTATCGGTGGTCGATAGAACTCGAGGGAATATTTGTTCTACATTTAGCTCCTCGTTGGGTTCGACACTCTTACTTATCGAAAGAGGCTACAATTGATCACCTATACTTGTGGGTTATCAGCCCCCGCCTGGCCTTGGTCGTCATGGCTTGCATCACAGGAACCTCGTGAGGTGTCCCTTGCCTTGATCTCTCTACCCCTCGTGAGCTAGCCTGGTGAGGCCGCCCTCGAAGATGGGTCGTACAGGGCCGCTGGTGGAGCCACGCCGTGAGCCACAGGCAGGCAAGTCTGGGGACCCCCGTTCCCAGGACGCCGACAGTAGCCCGCGGGCCCAAGGCGCACTCGGACTTGGCAACGAGGCAAAGCCAAAGAGCACGTGCGGAGTGCCAGAGGCCCCAACAGCCTGCGGCCTCGGTTGGCATGTGGCGATTGATGAGACGTGGGCGTCTCCGCTTCCCCACGTAGCCTCGGCAACTTCCCGACTTGACGAGTCCCTGCTGCATGCAGAAAAAAGGTCATTATTACCTTAGATCGTGGAGGCCGGCGGTTGGCCTCCTCTTGGCTATAAATGCGAAGAGGGGGAGTGGAGCCCCCGCCACACATCTCTTCCTTCGCTCCTCCTTCTTCTTCTTCTTCCTTGCTCCATCACTAGCAGCGACAACCATGGCGTCGATACGGAGGTTCTCAGCCGCAGGAAGGGGAAAACCCCCTCGACGAGCCTGAGCCACTTCCACCGAAGAAGAGGTTGTCCCATCGTCGCGACATAGTTGTGAGGCCAGAGGTGTCGAGGCCTTGGTGCGAGCGGCCACCTCCCGGGTATCCGCTACCCTTGCATGCCCGAGCCGAGGGCTCCAAAGGGAGAGGCGACGAACGACGCCACCCACGCCGTGGCCGTGGTCGCTGCGCCGTGGTGACACATGTCGCTGCCCCAGGAGCCCACGCCGCGGACTCCTTGCACGAACTCATGATGTGGGCAGCGATGCCTTCGCGCACTTGGATTCGCTTCCCACAGTTCTTCGCCGTCGAGATGCCGCCGAGGGGCCCACTCAAGCTTTGGCTGTAACACGCCATCTGCGACGCCCCGGCGACTGGAGCGGAGGTCGAAGCCATCTCCCCAGGGAAGATCTTCATGACCCGTGGCTGGGGCGAGGTCGCTCGAGTCTGCCATGCGGAAGGCGCCCTCGCCATCCACTTTGAGTACGACGGCCCATCCATGATGTTCTTCAAGGTCTTTGACGAGGAAGGCCACCGCTTGGAGTGCTGCCCTGAAGGGGGTCATCAGGACGATGCAGCGGCCAACACCGAGCTTGCCGCTGGCTTCACCAGCAGCGCCTCCAGTACAAGTGGTGACTCCTAGTGGTCCAGCGATTCTCCCGAGCCCGACGAGACTCCGGAGATGAGCGACGACAGCTACGTGCCCCCGAACACTCGCCACGCCTGGAGTAAGGACGCGGCGTCCGGCCGCCGCCGTCGCTGATCTGGATGGGGTTGGCGCCGGCCTCCCTTGGCCCACTGTTGATGATGGCGTCGGCGGTGTTTGGTGCATGTAGATAGGGCCCCTAGAAACTTCCTTCTTTTGCTCCCTGCGAGGAATCAAAATGGACCCCATGGGGGCGTGTAAAGGGTCCGTAATGCTTTTGTTGTTATTATTCTTATAATGAAAATTTGTGAACGCATGTCCTGTTTCGGCTTAGTCTCTCCATTCCAACCCCATGGCAGCTTGGTGCTCTACGCCGACAGGTCCCGGTCCCCAGGCAGGCTGCAGCCGTCGCTGGTATGCCAGGTCGCGATGCCATGGTCAAGGCCACGAGGTGAGGAGCCCGAGGTCCAGTAAGCGCTCCTGAGGCGCGATGCTCAAGAGGTCCCCTTTAGCGCGCAAGCAGCCACTGAGAGGTAGGAAAGGGACGCGACTTTGCCGCTCCAAGGCTACGAGAGATAGGAATCTTATGTCGTAGTGCTCGGTCGACCCGGGTGCGAAACTTATCTTGGCAGTCCAGAGTTGGTTCCTTGCATTGCGCCAGACTCGTGTGTCCACGGCCGTAGTGTAGCCATGTTAGGCCCATGCGAGTCTCCCCCTCTCCTCCACGCTCTTCTATGTGCTCTACGTCCTCAGGTCCCGGCCCTCGAGCTAGCTCAGCCGCCGCTGGTATGCCAGGTCGCGATTCCGTGGTCTAGGCCAGGGCGCGAGGGCTGGAGAGCCAGTAAGAGCTCCTGAGTCGTGATGCTCAGGAGCCCCCCTTTTAACACGCAAGCGAATTGCATGGGAGAAGAGGGAGCCCGCGGTACCGCCTGCTGCTGTCTTTAGGAGGCTCCTGCAAGTTAGCGCGAGGAGGGACACAAATTGCCACTACAATTGCTGGTCTGCCATTGGTCGCTCCGCAAGAAGGCGAAGGCACTGAGGGCCTGGTGAAGTGACGTGTGCGGGCGTGCCGCGAGGCAGAGCTCGACCGCTCAGATTTGTCAGCGTTGCAGGGATGGACCCGAGCACAAGCGCCGTGCCGGCGTGAATGGCTCCCGCGGTGGGTGGCAATCAAGCAGGTAATGACCATAGATAGCTTATGCATGGAGAGAAAACTAGCTTAGGTAAATGCAAGAATGATACATGCCACTGGGTCGGACCTGGGCAACTTGGGGATGATGCAGCCTGAGGGGTGCCCCTCGCAGGGTAAGCTAAAGATCCAAGAGGATACATGCTGCAGGGACATGCCCATGTGACCTAGGAATAATGCAGCCTGAGGGGCGCTCCTAGCTGAATGAACTTGGAAAATGTCACCTGGTTTTGTTGTCGAAGGAGCGTTGGGGTAGCTGAAGGCGCGTGCTGAAGAAGTCTCTCCTCATGAGTCGCCAAGACCCTGAGCGTCGGGAGGCTCTGGGGGCTTAGGTGGCCTCTTGAGGACCGTCTCCATCTCCGCCAGGAGTGTGTGATGGTTGGCCTCCTAGGTCGCCAGGATGCTCCGTAGATTGTGTTGGAAGGCGGGTGCCACGCTCGGTAGGCCAAACAGCATGCGAACCTAGCTATGGTTGGACCCTTACACCGGCCAGCACGCGAAGGCCAGAAGCGCTCCTGAGATGCGGCCCTGTTGAGCCTTGGGATGTCGATGCAGACGCGTAGCTCGCCACCCTCGCCCGGATGGGGAGCTACACCTGGTGGGTGGCGGTTGCCGTGTATTGCCCTTGCTTCCTGAAGCTCCTGAGTGGCCTTGATGATGAACTCCTGAGTGCCCAGCGCTCCTCGCCCGATGCCCTCCTGAGGGAAACATGCCACGAAGCACGCCTCCATGTGGTGCCCGAGCGCCTCCCTCGTGATGTTGGCTAGGTCCGAGGACCTCCAGAAGAGAGCCCTCGAGCCCTGGCAGAGGAGGGCACCGGGCGCGCCTTCCTATGCGAGGGAGGGAGGCACCCCAGGTGCGGGCACCAATCCTGATGTGGCACCGCTAAAGGCGCCGCTCCCCTGAGGCCATGTGCAGAGTAGCTGCTTCTTCTTCTTGGGGTGGCCATAGGAGGGTACGCGCCCTTGCTGTCAGAGTCTTCCATTGCTGCGGCTTGGAAGGCACGCTCGAGGGAGCACACCGCATCTCTTTCTTCGCAGGGGACTGTGATGATTCCGCCACTTCCCGGCATCTTGAGGACGTTGTAGCCATGGGGGTCACTTCCATGAACTTGGCCAGAGCTGGATACCCGAGGATGGCATTGTACGACAGACGGATGTCAGCAACGTCGAAGTCGACGAGCTCGGTGTGGTAGTTGCCGCGCTGACCGAAGGTGACAGGGAGGCGAACATGCCCTATCGGGGTAGTTGAGCCATTGGTCACTCCTGAGAAAGGCTTGGTGGGCTGAAGCTGATCGTATGGCACTTGAAGGCTGTCGAACGTCTCGATGGATAGGACACTAAGCCCCGTGCCGCCAGCGATGAGGGTCTTGGTGACTTGGACATTGCTGATGACGGGTGAACAGAGCATCGGGAGGACACCGGCCGTCGCCGCACACTTGAGCTGGTCCGCCGAGCTGAAGGTGATGGCGTAATTGGACCATCTGAGCGGGCGCGTGGCCTCGAGCTTGGGAAGGGCTGCATTCACCTCGTGAGAGAACTGCTTGAAGATGCGCTGGGAAGCCCGGGCCTGAGCAGCACCCAAGATGCAAGTGATGGCGCGCGGCTTTTGGAAGCCCCCAGACCCCTTGTCCTAATGGTGGTCGTCGTTCCTTCTTGGTGGTGGTGGCAGTGGAGGAAGACCAGGATTGCCCTAAGGACGGTCCTCGTGAGGCTGGTCCCTCCAGGCGCCCTCACGAGGCTGCTCTTGCCAGCGGTTCTCACGAGGCTGGTCGCGCCACTCCTGGCGAGGGCTGCGGTCGTCCCAGCATCCTCCGCCTCGTCCTCCTCCTCGGCCATAGCCCCGGTCATTGCGCTCGGGGCGTCAACCGAAGCGTCCATCTCGGATGGCCCTGAGCTCTTTACAATCGTTGGTGTTGTGGCTGCGCATGTTGTGGAAGGCACAGAACGGACGACCGCCCTTGGATGACTCGAGGAGGTCCCAACCGCGCTTTGTGTCTGGCTCTGCCGCCAGTAAGGCCACTTCCTTGCGCTTCACGTCCTTGACCTTGGTCTTCTTTTCTTTTGGGTCGGCAGCATGGAGTTCGAGGAGGGAGAGACGCCCTTCCCCAACTCTTCCGCACATGGTCACTATGTTGAACAGCTCCAAAGTCGTGCATAGCTCCTCGTGGATGGCGAGCTCCTCCTTCATCTTGATGTCGCGGATGCCATTGGAAAACGCTGAGATGTTGTCCTCGTCCGTCACCTTGGGTATCTTGAGGCGGACGCTGTTGAAGCGCTGGATGTACTTCTACAGGGTCTCTCCCGGCTATTGCTTGATGTGGCACAGGTCACCCGCGGCCGGAGGGTGGTCGCGAGTGCCCTGGAAGATGGCGATGAAGTGGTCGCGCATGTCATCCCAGGAGGACATCGATCCCGCGGGCAGGTTCAGGAGCCATGAGTCCTTGAGAGCCATGGGAAACCAGTTTGCCATGACCTTTTCTTCGCCGTTGGCAGCCTCGATGCTCAGCTCATAGAGCTGCAGGAACTCCGCGGGGTCGGGGGTGCCATCATATCGTGGAGGCAGATCCGCCTTGAACTTGCCTGGCCAAACGACGGTGCACAGCTCGGGAGCAAAGGCGCGACAGCCTGCGGTGGCCACGAGGGCCCTTTGCTAATGCGGGGCCTAGCCTGGATGTTCGCGCACCGCCGCCACAGGCGGCATGCGGTCTTGTCGTGGTGCTGGGAGTGCTGGAGCGTTTTCTTGCAGCCGGGGAACCTCTTGGCGGCTTCCTTCTTCGTGCTTGGGCGCACGGCGTGGCGCATCACGCCATGGGACCGTGCATCTTGGGGTGAGGACACCGTCTTGACACGGAGGGGGCGGTGGCGCTCCGTGAGCTGCGCGTCTCGGGGCAAGGGCGCCGTCTTGATGTGGAGGCGGCGGAGGCTCTCCATGAGCTACATCACCCGCGGCTGGAGGTGGGCGAGGCAGCGAGAGGGATGGTGCAGGGGAGCTCCCAGCGACGCTGACGAGCTCGGCGATGCGGTCCAACCAGTCCTCGTAGAGGTCGTCGACCGGGTGGTAGCGCAGGAGCTCGCGCGCCATGAGCAGCACGGCCTGCGCGTCCGTGTGGGCACGTCGAGCATGAGATGATGAGCCGGCAGGAGTCAGGGATGGGGTGGTGGTGCGGCCATCTTGCCGCACGGAGGGGTGCAATGAGGATGCTTGCTGCTCATTTCCTGTCGGGCCGGTAGCGGCGTTGGCAACAGGAGATGGAGAACGACGGGGAGGCCTGCCGACAGGGGTTGTCTGAGTGACACGGACGGCGAGGGTGGCCCGGCGCTTGGCGCGGGCTTGACGTGCGTTCGACATGGATGTGGTGGAGCAGTGGAATGTGGATCAACGGAAGGAAAGCTTCAGCGCACCCCTACCTAGCGTGTCAAATGTCGGATTTCGGGTTCCGGCAAAACCCTGGAGGTTCAAACACTAGGGTGCGCATGAAGATCTCTCTTCCCCCAAGCACTCACCCTCACCGCGATCTCAAGGCTCAGCGTGTCGAACTCGTAGAACAAAGGGACACAAGATTTATACTGGTTCAGGCCACTAATGTGGTGTAATACCCTACTCCAGTGTGGTGTCATGGATTTCCTCTTGGGCTGAGGATGAACAGTTACAAGGGAAGAACAGCCTCCTGAGGAGAGGTGCTCTTGTGCTTGGTGAATTTGTGTGGTGGCCTTGGTGGAATGGATCCGGTCCAAGATGAGATCATTTCGTCTCTTGATGAGCCGATCCCTGGCTGCGGTGGTGGCTAGCCCTATTTATAGAGGCTCGGATCCTCTTCCCAAATATTAGTCGGGAAGGGATCCTACAACGGCCAATTTGAAGGGGGATAGCTAGTACAAGCTATCATGACAAAAGATGGTCTTCGCCTGTCAAAGGCTCTGGTGATGACGTTGTCCTGGGCTCCATGGTGACCTCCATTCTGCCGTCCTGTTGGTCTTGGTCTTGTTGCACCGACATGGAAACCTTTGCTTGATGCCTCGGGACTCTGGGCCTGCGCTTGCCTTTTTGGCACCAAAGAGGAAACGGGGACACTGCGCGCGCTGGCGCCCGGCTGGCCTTGATCGTCATGGCTTGCATCACAGGAACCTCGTGAGGTGTGCCTTGCCTTGATCTCTCTGCCCCTCGGGAGCCAGCCTGGTGAGGCCGCCCCCGAGGAGGTCTTACGTCGTCCGCCTCGCGAGGCTTGGCCCCTCGCGAGGGTCTTGAGTGTTTGCTGGTGAAGATGGGCCGTACAGGGCCGCAGTTAGAGCCACGTCGTGGGCCGCAAACAGGCATGTCTGGGGACCCCCGTTCCCAGGATGCCGACACCAGGTGACCTTTTGGTCTGTTCAATTGAGGGCGCCCCTCAGGCTGCATTATCCTCAGGCTATCAGGACCCGTCCCTAGAACTGCATCGTTTTTCTCATGTATTAAGAAACAATTATGCATTCATGAGTTGCTATGACTATCAAACCTGCGTTCAGTACCACATCGCCCCGGGGGCTTCGGGCGCTACCAACTCTCCCCATGATCTTCCCATGAGAGGGAGCTATCAGCACAACGTCTATGCTCGGGTTCGTCCCTGCAGCGTTGATAAATCTAAGCGACTAAGCTCTGGCTCGTGGGCCGGCCCCGTGCACGTCACCTCACCAGGTCCTTAGTGCCTTATCTTCTCATAGAACACTCATGAACAGATCATAAAGCGCGCACCGCCTTTTGTACCTTGTAATCAGTCAATAGGCGGGAACTTACAAAGACAGGCATTCAGATGGTGCCTTGGTGACGCCTTGCTACCTAAGGGCCGGCTCTGGAGGAATGACCGTATTGCCGGCAAAAAGCTAAGTACAACCACCCTACACTGTGCCACTACCGACTAAGACGCCTCCCCCTATGACCTTCGCGAGAAATGCATTTCCTTTTCACGCAACTATCTAGCACGTTAAAAGGGGAACCCTAGAGCATCGCGCCTCAGGAGTTCCTACTGGCTCTCAGGCCCTCACCCCCTAGCCTTGTCCCAAGCATCGCGACTTAACATACCAGCGGCACCTGAGCCTCACTCGAGAGTCGGGTCCCAATAACATGGAGCACCTTGACAAGCGAGGAAAAGAGATGCAGACCTCGCGAGGATATATGGCTAGAGGGTCACAGTTCAGCTAAATTTACTTCAGTTGCAACGCAAAGGATGCCGATGCTTTATATGCCCTTAGCGGGACTTGTGCTGACCCATCATAGGAAAGTGGTGCACAGGGAACCAGAACTCCAAGGAAGCGCACCCTCATGCCGCGAAAATCACCCGCATGCCGCGAATGCCTCGATCTACCCCACAAGCTAAGTCATTGTCTTGGAGTCATGCGTGAGTCTCTTAATAATAACCCGCATTACCTTCGCGATCTCGTATGAGCAAAGACCCTTTCTCTCTCAAAAGCTGCTTGCATGTCAAGGGGGACCTCGTGAGCATCGCGCCTTAGGAGCTCTTAATAGACCTCGAGCCCCTCACCTCCTAGCCTTGCCCAAGGCATCGTGACCTGGCATACCAGCGATGGTTGAGGCTTGCTTGGGGACTGGGTCCCAGTGATGTAGAGCACTAAGCTATCATAAATAAAAAGAGCTCGAACATAGATGAGAGACGCCATCATGACTGAAAACACGAGCTGAAAGCAATAAGGTAAAGGCGCAAGCATGGCGGTTGCTCACACGCCCCCATGGGGCCCTTGATGTTTTCGATGCAGGAAATAATAAGAAACTTCCTCCTGGAGGTTGCCGCTCCTAAGGATGCAACGCCGCAGGCGCCTAATTGGAGTCGTCCTCCACCTTGGCGTGGCTGCGCGGCGGCTCATCATAGTCATCGTCACTCTCGCTTCCTCCAGAGGAAGTGTCGTCACTGCTTGAAGCGCCACGCCCGTCACCAAGGGCAAGTTCACCACCAAGGACGTCGGCGCCGCCGCAGCGGCCATCGTCGTCAGAGGAGAGGTGGTCCTGCTGCTGCCATCGCTCTCCGGGCAGCATCCCAGGCATCCGTCAGCTTCCCTAAAGATCTTGACGAAGAGCATCATCGCCCCGTCAAGCATGAAGTTGACGGTGTGCCTCCCCTTCAGGCCGTAGGCGTAGCGGACGACTGCCACCCCCGAGTCAGGTAAACATAGCTGGAAGGAGTGACCTCAACCTCTGCCCACGAGGACCAGTTGCAGCAGCCGTTAGGCTGCAGTGATAGCCAAACAGGCCCGTTCGCCGCCATCTCCACCACAAAGGAGCCGGGAGCTGAAGCCAAGTGCAGGGCAGACTCTCCATCCACACGACCAACTCACGGGCTATGTCGGCGGACTGGGACCACGGTCGATGAGGTCGGGTGGCTGCCCCATTCCTCCCTCGGCCACGGTCGCCTCAGCCCCCACGGCCGCTTCCATGGGTGGGGTTCTTCCCTCAGCTGCCGGAGCCGATGCGGACCACCAATGGAGGGCGCCCGCACCCCCGAGATGATGCTGCGGGCGTAGAGGCAGACGTGCAGGGGCGGCTGAGCCCCCTCTTGGGCTGCGGTTGCTCCGGCCCCTCCTATGGTGCCTTGCCCTTCTCGGCGGTGGTGAACCACCTCACGGGCACCATGGCTGTTGCGACAAGGGTCGAAGACAAAGAGACGAGAAGGCAAAGATGGGATGGGGGCTCCACCCCTGAAGGAAATATGCCCTAGAAGCAATAATAAAGTTGTTATTTTATATTTCCTTATTCATGATAAAGGTTTATTATTCATGCTAGAGTAGCTCCATGCAGAGCATTGTAGACATAGAAATTTGCAAAATACATATAGATTTGAATGTGACAGACCCATCGACTAAACCTCTCTCACAAGAAAAACATGATCACACCTTAGCACTCTTTGGGTGTTAATCACATGGCGATGTGAACTCGATTATTGACTCTAGTAAACCCTTTGGGTGTTGGTCGCATGGCGATGTGAACTATGGGTGTTAATCACATGGCGATGTGAACTATTGGTGTTAATCATAAGGTGATATTTACTAAATTATTGACTCTAGTGCAGGTGGGAGATTGAAGGAAATATGCCCTAGAGGCAATAATAAAGTTCTTATTTTACATTTCCTTATTCATGATAAAGGTTTATTATTCATTCTAGAATTTTATTGATCGGAAACCTTAATACATGTGTGAATACATAAACAAATAGTGTGTCCCTAATAAGCCTCTACTAGACTAGCTCATTGCTCAATGATGGTTAAGGTTTCCTAACCACTGACATGAGTTGTCATTTGATAACGAGATCACATCATTAGCAGAATGATGTGATGGACAAGACAAATCCATCAGCTTAGCATAATGATCGTTCAGTTTTATTGCTATTGCTTTCTTCGTGTTAAATACATATTCCTTCGACTATGAGATTATGTAGCTCCCGGATATAAGAGGAATGCCTTGTGTGCTATCAAATGTCACTTGTAACTGGGTGACTATAAAGATTCTCTACACGTATCTCCAAAGGTGTTTGTTGAGTTGGCATAGATCGAGATTAGGATTTGTCACTCCAAGTATCGGAGAGGTATCTCTGGACCTCTCGGTAATACACATCATAAGCTTGCAAGCAAACGACTAAGGAGTTAGTCAAAAGGTGATGTATTACGGAATGAGTAAAGAGACTTGCCACTAAGGATATTGAACTAGGTATGAAGATACCGACGATTGAGTCTCGGGCAAGAAACATACCGATGGACAAAGCGAATCACGTATGTTGTCATTACGGTTCGACCGCTAAAGATCTTCGTAGAATATGTAGGAGCCAATATAGGCATCCAGGTTCTGCTATTGGTTATTGACCGGAGACGTATCTCGGTCATGTCTACATAGTTCTCGAACCCATAGGGTCCCCACGCTTAACGTTCGATGTCGATTTGGTATTATATGATTTATGTGTTGTGGTGACCGAATGTTGTTCGGTGCCCTGGATCTAATCACGGACATGATGAGGAGCTTTGAAATGGTCTAGAGGTAAAGATCGATATATAGGACGATGTTGTTTGGTCTCCGGAATGGTTTCGGAATGCACACTACCAAAAAAAGACACATCCGTGACATTATGGGCCGAACAAAAAAAATTATGTCATGCTTATGACACTTCTATGACGATAATTGTGAAAAAACCCGGGATCATCATAGATGTGGTGGGCTGCTACTTCTATGACAAAAAATCATGATAGAAAATGGGCTTTTCGTCCTAGGTAGGTCGGAGACGCACTTGCATGACATTCTTTGGGCCGTCCATGATAGAAAAATCATGGTAGAAGCGAGGGCGAGGAAAATTTTGGGGAGTTCCCGGTTACGGTGGGTGGTCGGGGCTGAGCGATGCATGGAGGTTTGCGCGTTTCTCTTGTACACATACGCGCATGTGTGCGAGGCATTGCGCTCTAACTGAAACCGAGCGAGGCGTCGGGCTCTAACTGAACCCGAGCGATTGCACTAGCTATGTTACTGAACCCCAATCAATCCCTCGATGTTAACTGAACCCGAGTGATTCCTTCACTACTGCTACTAACTGAAGTCGATCGAAGCTGCCTCTTGATGAATAGTTCCCGGTGGGGGTTGGATGAACATGATCCCGTGGTAGTAGAGGCCGTTGCTACTGGATGAATAGGACCCCGATCGAGGAGGTGGGGTGGATGAACAGTAGCCGGTGGAGGGACCCCGTACGTGGAGGCCTGGTTGAACAGGACCCCGTGTAGAGCTGGTTGAATAGGACCCCATGGAGGGCTGGTTGAACAAGAGCCGGTGGAAGCTGGATGAACAGGACCCCGTGGAGGGCTGGATGATTAGTAGCCGATGGAGGCTGGATTAACATGACCCCGTGGATGAACAATAGTTGGTGGAGGCTAGAGGAAGTTGACAGTGGATAAATAGTACCAGGTGGAGGCTGGAGGAAGTCGACGGTGGATGAACAGTAGCCCGTGGAGTCCTGTTCTGCGGTACGCCACACCCCTGCCGATGAACAGGACCTCGTTTCAATCGTAGGCGCTCCAACACAAGTCTGTTTCATCCATTTTGCAGTACGCCACACCCCTCCCGATCAACAGGACCCTGTTTCGTCCGTACGCGGTCGAACCCAAGTATGTTTCCTCCGTTTTGTGGTACGCGAGACCCTTCCTGATGAATAGGACCCCATTTTGACCGTACACAGTTGAAAAGAAGGCCTGTCTCCTCCGTTCTGCGGTATGCCAGACCTCGTTTCGGTTGTTCTGTCCGAGCCGGTTGGCTCCCGATGAACATGACGTATTCCGTTGCCTCCCGATGAACACGATGCATTCCATTGCCTCCCCATGAACATGATGCAGTTTCTCCGTTCCGACCCAGCCGGCTGGCTTCCGATGAACAGGATTCCGTTGCTGTCGTTCGTGGCCTGTCCATGTACACGATCCCTGTCTGTACGTATGCACGAGTACGCGTTCGAGACCCCGCCCGTATGTACGTACATGGTCGTATTTTTTTGGCATCTGGTTGTACGTACGTGTACACGGTTTGGACTAGACTGCACGAACTGCTACCGCTCCTTACTCGGCCACGGTTCATCATGGCAGACAGACTGATTGACCAGTATGTACACAGACAACGCTACGTATGCTTCGACCGGGTGGGTCCCAGCTGTCAGGGAGGATAAGGACGCATTTCCTGGCATGTGAAGATACAACTGGTGGGTCCCAGCTGTCAGGGGGACCAATCTTTTGTTTGCCCTTAATAAGGACGCACTTCCATGCGTGCAAAGATGTAGCTAGTGGGTCCCAGCTGTCAGGGGGAGAAAACATTATTTTTAGGGTAAAAAGGATGCAGTTGCATGCATGCGTCCATGGGCGTGGTGCATCCCCACTGTCAGCCTCTCCACGATTGCGAAGCCCCAGACGAGAACGCCCCGGAGATGGGGAAGACACGATAGTGGAGTCGCAGACGGAGAGGAGTAGGAAACTTGACTGGTTCGGGTGCGGGCTGGGCCTGCAGTCGGCAGAAAAAAAAGGAGGTGCAGAGGAGTGGAGGGATGGCCTGGCCATCGGTGGGGTACCGTTTCGCTATGAGGCGCGCAAAACAGCATCGCTGGACGCCGTAGGCTGGTGCACGCGGTCCCGGTAGCGCCGGGGGAAGAACACGAGAGATTGAAGAAGAATGTCGGCCGTTGCATGTAAATCCAACACCTTGCTTAGGCTTCGACCTTTGTGCTTAGGCTTCAACCTACTAGCCCACATGTCAGTCAATCCATTTTTTAGTCCATTTGGTGGGCTGGGTGAAACAATGATTTAGCGCATATGTAGCCCGTTTATATATTATGGTAGAATTTAAAGCCCATTTGCATTTTTCTCAAATCCCGCAAACTTGCTGGGCTGGGTGAAAATATCATGTTGGGCTGGATGGAGAAATGCTATAAAAACATAAACACATGATTGCACATTTATTACTCCATTGGTCAGTAAAATCTTTGCAAGCTTATGTACGCAATCACCAGGAGTTAACTTGCCAAATTATATATAAACAAATATTATTATTATTTTGTAAGAACTTTCAATTTACGAAATAAAATATCATTTTAATTTGATTAGTTAATAGGACGTGTGGTATTATTATTTTTTAGGCTAGACTTGGGACAGTTGAGTTGGTTCTAGGGAAAAGTACTAGGAGAAAACTCAGATTACATCGAAAAAGAAAGTGGGAGAAAATTCGATATAGGATTAATGAAAACGAAAAATAAAGGAAGTGGGAAGGTCTATAAAATAATGGAACCTTATGTTGTTTCTATTATATATATGTAATAAAATAAGATATAAATATAAATATATATATATATATACCATTATAGAAGGGAGACCATGGGTTCAGTTTTGCATTCTTATAGAAAAATATAACTGAGTTGCGCGTCGTCTTGAAAAAACAAACATAACTTGGATTCCTGATGTTATAGACAAGCTAGGCTAGGAGGCCCAGAGGCCGCTTGATACCTACCGGATCCAAAAAAAGTTGAAACATGTCGTGGGCTACGCATGTTAAACAACAAAACCTAGGCCACTGTAACACCCCAGATGTAAAACTTCCCATTTTGGAAATATATCCAACTTTGTACATGATCAATTCCATTTTGGGCTCCTTCATTTTGGGTCATTTTGTTGTTTTCTTTCTAGCATTATTGTTGGTTGGTATGTCATCATCATATAGTGCATATTCATCTCATGCCATCCTTGTCATATTGCATTTTATTCTTACTATGTAATGGCATCATGGTCATTGTGTGGTTGTTTTGCCTCTTGTCTTTTACATGCTCAACATATGCCTTGAGGTGCTCCTAATGTTGTTCTATGCATCATCACCTTCTCCTTCCCTCTACTTCCTTCTTTTGGCAAGTGCCACATTCCCTTCTCTTTTAATGTTCATCTTTGCCTCATAATTCTAGCACCATGTCCTAAACCTATCTGCCAAATTTTAGCTCTTTTGGAGTTGTTTTGGTTTGGTTTTAAAATGGCTCAAGTTTGGATTTAATTCAAACTTGAATTATTTTACTCCCTCTAAAAAATCCCAACTCAATTTATTCAAATAAAGCAATAACCCAGGGTCATGGGGATATTTTCATATCTCTAACACCCCTCTCCTAGCTCTATGTGCTTTTCTTGTTTATTTTTCTGTTTGAACAAAATTAAAAAGGAAGAGAGCAGCAGCAGCAGCAGCGCAACCGATCAGCAGCAGTAGCCACCTGGGCCTCGGCCACCAGGCCGGCCCAGCTAGCGCCAACCCCATAGCCCAGCTAGCCCCACTGCCTCCTCCTCCCTACCTTTTCTCACCCGCACGCGCACGCACCCCCGCTGCCCTGCCGGCACATGGCCAAGGCGGCCCCGCTCGTCAGCGAGTCCCTGTAGACTCCAACCCACCTTTTCGTCTAGCTCTCGCCGGCGCCATGGGGACTCCGTGCCGAGTGCATGCGACCTCGCCCTGTTAGGGATATACCCCACGGTGTAACCCGGCTGGATGTATGACCTGGATGGATCTTGGCGATTCACTGGTTACCCGCCCGGAGCTTGGTGACTCACGCGTAACCCGCCTGATCTTGGCGACTCATTAGCAAACCGGTGGGCGGGTCAGACGGATGACAAGGCCCAAGGCCCAGTATGCTAGTTCGTATGATGGTGGGCCAGTTTAAGAGGAAAGCATAAGGAATATTCCCTTACAAAGAAAGTAAGACTAGGACTCCACATGTAATAGAGTAATCCTAATCCTAATAGGATTATTCATGTAATCCGCCCCTTCAACATATATAAGGATGGTCAGTGCTCCCCAAGAGGGACAAGTTCCACAAGTTTTGACAAGTTAGGTTTAGACAGACAACTCAATAGCTCTCGAGATAGAGCACCCTTATAATCGTGATCATCATCATCAATATCAATGAAGCAGGATGTAGGCTTTTACCTCCACCGTGAGGGGCCGAACCTGGGTAAAACCTCACGTCTCTCGTCACACTCAACCCCTCTCAAGCTACCACATAGATGCGTTGGCCTTGCGACTAAGTCCTGACACTAACGACATCTGCCGTGACAATTCCACGATAGTTGGCTCCCACCATGGGGCCTGCGCATGGTGGTGTTGAGTTCTTGAAGGGGTCTTTTCCAGGGTTTCGAGAAGTTCGCAAATTTCCGGATGAAGAAAAGCTAGTTTTGGAAGAGTCTACCTCAATGCTGAATTCACTAGGTCAAATCAGAAATTTTTGTTGATGACGTTGAACAGTTCGTTTTACGAGATTGTCAGAGAAGATTTCGAAGGTTTAGCACGATGGGAGTCCTCGCTTTTGTTGAACATTGGATTCACCGGATTTGGTGAGCGGCCGCATTAGGCCAAGCCCCCGTCAAGTCAAGCTATGGATCAAACTCTGTTTGGAAATTTTCCCGGATGCCTCCGTCATGGTGATAGCCGTTTCTTCTAAGCAAAGGAGTACTAATCAGATACGACTTCAAGTATAACAACCCGCAGGTATAAAACTAGTACTTAGATGGAAAGGAGTACTACTTGATCCAATAGAGATTCACGTGATCTAGTACTACTCAAGGAAAAGAAAAAGGAAAGCAAGACTCGGTCTCTGCCTTGTACTCGCCTGGGCGCGCACGCTCCATCTCGGACTCGCCAAAGTCGCTCCGGCTCACGCACTTCCATGAAGCCGCCACCCAGGCCAGGCCCAACTGCTCCGATGAGTCACCGCCTCCGCCGAGGTTCGCCGCGCCTTGGGCCGTCTCCGTTTGTTTCAGTCCGCTGGTGAATCACTGTTGCTCGCTAACTCGCCCGAAACCGCCGCTGTGGCCATGGCCGGCCTGCCTCCAAGGCGCATCGAGTCGCCGTTCCGCCTCAATCGGCTGTGGCCCAGCCCTCATCACGCGCATCATTTGCTCGTACAGCAGGATAAGAACATACACCTCAATCAAGACTAACCTAGCACATGTACCTGAATCAAGTGTCCACAGTGCCTGGTCGATGAACAAATGAAAGCCTGATGGATTCCCATGATCCTCCACGTGAAGAGCCCTCAACTACTACTCTTTGCCAGCAAAATTCCAAGGATGTATAACTACTGTACATGCATGGAGGGAGTACAACCACTGTACATGCGTGGACTCCTGACTTGCTGTGAGCTGCGAACTGTTTCTCCTTGGAGCCGCCGCTCCACATGGAGTCGTCCTGGCTTGCCTTTGCTCCGTTTCGCGCGCGTGTACATATAGTCGTCCGGCTCGCCTCCGCGCTGCCGCGTAGGCCCGCCTTGTACGTCCGCCACTACAGCTCACGTCAAGCCGCCACCTCCTCCCTAAGACGTCTTGTTTGGCCTGCGAAGCATCGTCCGTAGCCACCGCGGTGCCAACTTAAGCCGCTGGCTCGTCGTTTTCTTTGTGACCCACCTCGCCGGAGACTCCTCATGTTGTTGCACCGCCCCTTGTCTGAGCAACCTTGACCTAGCCATCTCCTTTGCAAGTTGCCAACGAGCCTTCGTCACCGCTCACATTAGTCTATCTCTACGGAGCTTATCTCAACGACCCTCCACCGGCTGTTGCACCTCTGCTGAGCCACCGCGGCCTCACGCCTATTCGGCCCTGTGCCTGTTCCAAGTCGCCCTCGCTGGTGTGCTGAACCGCCGCTGCGGTCTGCCTGCTTCAAGCCGACGCTACGGCCTTGAGCCGCCGCCTCATCTGCAAGCCGCCATCGTGTTGGCCTCGTCTCCACTATCTGAGCCGCCTTTGATGGCCGGCTGCCTCCTACGAGCCGCCACAGCTCAATGGTCAAGCCGCTTCAACCGTAGGCCCAGCTACCTCGTCAGTCTCCGCAAGTCACCCTATGGGCTTGCTCCTCCGCCTGCTTCAGCGTTCAGTTGCCACCGGCCGCCGCTATGCCTTGAGCAGGCCCTTTACTGCAGCTCCAAGCTGCCATCTTTCCAACGAAGACTATAAATTGAAATGCCAGCGGGAGAAAGAGCTTGGTTTAAACTGATATTGAAGCTCAGAGGAAAATTGAAGCGCCGTTGTGCTGCCCCCGCTGGAGCGGCAGTAGAGCCGCCCTCAAATCCGACGTCATGACCCGCCGCCGTAGCCGCGTTGAGCTGCCCCTGTCGCATGGAGAGTTGCCCCAACTCACGCACCATCATTTAAACTTCCGGGGCACCGCCTTTGAAGTCGAGTCGTCCTCGCTCGTTCTCTGGTTCAGGTTGGTCACTGCCACTGTGAGTCGCCGCTCGCTGGAGTCTCAGCTCCAAGCCGGCTCACGCACCTCTTCCGCCTTGTCTCCGCCGGAGAGAGTGGGTCAATTGCAGTTGAAATTACTGAAGGTTATCCATGGCCGTTATATATAGATCGTCTATCATACGGACAAATCAGGTGAAATTCATCTAAATCTCTTTTTGACACATATTGTTTTTGTCAAAGAAAAATTACGTTGGTTTGTATATTTTTATATGCAGGAAAATTATTTCAAAATGGCGTTATATCGCGGATAATTGTCCTTGCCGTGCCGCTCAATAGAAGTGCCTAAGTTGCCGCTCTTATGGATCAATCTATATCAGCACATTAGGGTCACACCCGCTCATGTAAGCTGTCCAATAACGTGTGCAAACCGTCGCCATGTGGACCGGTCTATATTATCAGCCGCCGTTTGTACCATCTGCATGAGCTGTTTATTGAGAGCAAGCAAGTCAATGCGCGGGAACCCGGTTTTTCTTCCAACAATTTGAAGGCCAATTATCATATATTATCAGCCACCATCTACACTAGATGGCTTAATGAGCAGGCGCACAAGTCACCGCCACTATAGTTTGGTTAACTTCAAAACAACTAGTTGGGATGAACCATTGGCCGAGTTGCTGACACAACTCATACGGGATCATTTATAACTCGCTGCAGTCACCTCAACCTTCTGTGGATTCATATTGCTCTATCAACACCAATGATATACACCCTATGCTATGGTCAAATATGAAGAATCTCAAGCCAACTCCTTGAGTCGTCTTTAGACTCGGGGGCTACGATAACATGACTCGGTAAATGTTGCCAGTTTGAGCAGATTCATGAACTCCGGGTCATTGGAGGGAAGATAACCAGGTCCCAGAGGCTACCGCCATATTGGTGAAAATTTAAAGGCCGTCAGAAAATTTCTGGCTTAAAAAGAAGGATTTCGGTTTAAAATCCGGCTCAAGGGTAATCTGTCTCCCACAAAGTTTTGAAGCTTTTAAACGGGTTTAAAGTTCCGGTTCAAAAAGAATTAATCTCTCGCAAGTTCGAGTTCTTAGAAAAATTAAAGGTTGCCAAAGAGAACTTGCTGCCATGATGCACGGTTCAAACATGGGTATACTACCTTATGGGCTTATCTTATTATGGTTACATGGGGGCTTCCTGCTCATTGAGTGAAGCTATAATTACCCTTTGATCCGGCTTATACGCCATGCTTACAAAACACTTGGGGGTTTGTTGCCTAGGTTAAAGGGACGAAAGAGAGTTTGTTGCAAAAGCACAACTCAAACATAGGTTCCCCTTGAGCAGAGCTCAAAATATTGCTTGAGGGCTCTTTTGTTCTAAAGAACAAAAGTTGCTATAACCCTTGTGATAGGCTATAAAAGCCAGGCTCGGAAGCCAGGTGTATTCACCTAAAACCCCGGGTTATCCTACCTTTTTAAGTAAGCCACTCCGCCCAGGTAATCCTGGAATGACCCGCCAAATGTTTGAAAAGTCAATCTTATATAGACCCTGAACTTGTCAAAGTTAAAACGACAATTGGTTAATGTGAGGTCCATCTTATAAGGTTTGTAAAATGGTTTAACTCAGTGGCCTGGCAGCCCGTGAAAAGGCTTGTTTTGGGCCTGGAAGCCCATGAAAAGCCTCGCTTCTCGTTTGTTTTTTATTCAACAGATTCTTTCTTTTTGAGGTTTATTTGATAAGGCTTATAAAGTTTTATGATTATAATTCACCGGTGTTTATTAACCAGCCTGGCTTTTGACTATAAGTCGTCAGTATGAGATAATATCTGGTGTTTATTAACCCGGCCTGGCTTTTGACTATAAGTCGCCAGTGTATGATGAGAAATTATCCTGTGTTTATTAGCCCAGTCTGGCTTTGGACGTTAAGTCGCCAGTATATATTTGGATTGCGCCATTGGAATCATGCGCTTATAAATCATTAGGTTATATTATTCAAATCTTTAATAGCCAACATGGTTGGTTTTTTATTATGGTTATCAATAACCAATATTATGATTGAGGTTTTCAAAGTCGCTTCAGCGCAATGGATATTATTTTATCAATAGGTATAATTTAATCTACATTGGCTGGAATAGTACCGAGTCGCTGCAGGCTTACGACCCGACATTTGGGGGCTACATTATTCAAGTTGAGATTACATCAAATATGCAAGTCTCATGTCGCTGCAAGCATGCACCATGACACTTGGGTCCAATGCAAAGTCATTTTTACTGGCCTTATTGAAGACCCGACTCATCACATCATAATGAGCCGGCCCTTGGGGCTACCAATTGCTCCTGTCAACAATTCAAGACACACAAGTCTTATTCCATTATATTGAAAGGGTCCACTGCTCAGTTGGTAAAGCACAAAGCTCTTAACCTTGTGGACGTGGGTTCAAGCCCCATGATGGGGGTTACATCATATGATGTTCTTTTCAAAGAAGTATATATAAAGTCCCAGCTCAATATTATCTTACTAAGCCGACCCTTGGGGGCTACACGTTGTTGTTAAAGTGTACATGGTCATATTTTATAAAGTCCCTGCTCATTATCGCATAATGACCCGGCCCTTGGGGGCTATGATAACCCACAAGTATAGGGGATCGCAACAGTTTTCGAGGGTAGAGTATTCAACCCAAATTTATTGATTCGACACAAGGGGAGCCAAAGAATATTCTCAAGTATTAGCAGCTGAGTTGTCAATTCAACCACACCTGGAAACTTAATATCTGCAGCAAAGTATTTAGTAGCAAAGTAATATGATAGTAGTGGTGACGATAGCAAAAGCAATATTTTTGGGTTTTATAGTGATTGTAACAGTAGCAGCGGAAAGGTAAATAAGCGAAGAACAATATATGAAAAGCTCGTAGGCATTGGATCGGTGATGGAGAATTATGCTGGATGCGATCGATCATGCAACAGTTATAACATAGGGTGACACAGAACTAGCTCCAGTTCATCAATGTAATGTAGGCATGTATTCCGAATATAGTCATATGCGCTTATGGAAAAGAACTTTCTTGACATATTTTGTCCTACCCTCCCATGGCAGCGGGTTCCTATTGGCAACTAAGGGATATTAAGGCCTCCTTTTAATAGAGTACCAGACCAAAGCATTAACACATAGTGAATACATGAACTACTCAAACTACGATCATCACCGGGAGTGGTCCCGATTATTGTCACTTCGTGGTTGCCAGATCATAACAAATAGTAGGTGACTATAGATATGCAAGATAGGATCAAGAACTCACATATATTCATGAATACATAATAGGTTCAAATCTGAAATCATGGCACTCGGGCCCTAGTGACAAGCATTAAGCATAGCAAAGTCATAGCAACATCAATCTCAGAACATAGTGGATACTAGGGATCAAACTCTAACAAAACTAACTCGATTAAATGATAAATCTCATCCAACCCATCACCGTCTAGCAGACCTACGATGGAATTACTCACGGATGGCAGTGAACATCATGAAATTGGTGATGGAGGAAGGTTGATGATGATGATGATGATGGCGACGGGTTCCCCTCTCCGGAGCCCCGAACGGACTCCAGCTCAGCCCTCCCGAGAGAGTTTAGGGCTTGGCGGTGGCTCCGTATCATAAAACACGATGAATCCTTATCTTTGATTTTTTTCCCCGAACACGAATATATGGAGTTGGAGTTGAGGTCGGTGGAGCGTCAGGGGCCCACGAGGCAGGGGGCGCACCCCCACCATCATGGACAGGGTGTGGGCCCCCTGACGTGGATCTTTTCGCCAGTATTTTTTATATATTCCAAAAATATTCTCTGTTAATTTTCAGGTCATTCCGAGAACTTTTATTTCTGCACAAAAATAACACCATGGCAATTCTGCTGAAAACAGTGTCAGTCCGGGTTAGTTCCATTCAAATCATGCAAGTTAGAGTCCAAAACAAGGGCAAAAGTGTTTTGAAAAGTAGATACGACGGAGATGTATCAACTCCGCCAAGCTTAAGCCTTTGCTTGTCCTCAAGCAATTCAGTTGATAAACTGAATGTGACAAAGAAAAACTTTTACAAACACTGTTTGCTCTTGTTGTTGTAAATATGTAAAGCCAGCATTCAGGTTTTCAGCAAAGATTATGAACTAACCATATTTGCAATAACACTTAGGTCTCATGTTTACTCATATTAATGGCCTAATCAACTAGCGAGCAATAATAATAAATCTCGGATGACAACACTTTCTCAAAACAATCATAATATGATATAACAAGATGGTATCTTGCTAGCCCTTTCTGAGACCGCAAAACATAAATGCAGAGCACCTTTAAAGATCAAGGACTGACTAGGCATTGTAATTCATGGTAAAAGAGATACAGTCAAGTCATAATCAATGTAAACTAACAGTAATGGATGCAAATGACATCGGTGCTCTCCAACTGGTGCTTTTTAATAAGAGGATGATGACTCACCATGAAAGTAAATAGATAGGCCCTTTGCAGAGGGAAGCATGGATTTGTAGATGTGCCAGAGCTCTGTTTTGAAATAGATATGAATAATATTTTGAGCAGTATACTTTCATTGTCAACCTAACAACCGAGAGATCTCGATATCTTCCATGCTACACACATTATAGGTGGTTCCCAAATAGAATGGTAAAGTTTATACTCCCCCTCCACCAACAAGCACCAATCCATGGCTTGCTCGAAACAATGAGTGCCTCCAAGTAACAAGAGTCCCAAGGGAGTTTTATTTGCAGTTATTTTGATTTGATTGGCATAAAGCATGGGATTGGGCATCCCGGTGACCAGCCATTTTCTCGTGAGTGAGGAGCGGAGTCCACTCCTCTTGAGAATAACCCGCCTAGCATGGAAGATACAGACAACCCTAGTTGATACATCAGCTATTCGATCATACGAAACAGAATGTTTATTTGAAGGTTTAGAGTTTTGCACATGCAATTTTACTTGGAACGGCAGGTAGATACCGTATATAGGTAGGTATGGTGGACTCATATGGAACAACTTTGGGGTTTATGGAGTTGGATACACAAGCAGTATTCCCGCTTAGTACAAATGAAGGCCAGAAACAGACTGGGAAGTGACCAGCTAGAGAGTGACAACAGTCATGAACATGCATTAAAATTAATCAACACTGAATGCAAGCATGAGTAGTATATAATGCACCATGAACATAAATATCGTAGAGGCTATGTTGATTGTGTTTCAAGTACACGCGCGAACATGTGCCAAGTCAAGCCACTCGAATCATTCAAAAGAGGATACCACCCTATCATACCACATCACAACCATTTTAATAGTATGTTGGCACGCAAGGTAAACCATTATAAGCTCCTAGCTAATTAAGCATGGCATAAGCAACTACAATATCTAATTGTCATTGCAAACATGTTTCTTTCATAATAGGCTGAATCAGGAATGATGAACTAATCATATTTACAAAAACAAGAGAGGTCGAGTTCATAGCAGCTTTTCTCATCTCAATAAGTTCATCATATAATCATCATTATTGCCTTTCACTTGCACGGCCGAATAGTGTGGATAATAATAATAGTGCACGTGCATTGGACTAAGCTAGAATCTGCAAGCATTCAATTCAAGAGAGAAGACAAGGTAATATGGGCTCTTTGTCAGATCAACAATAATGCATATAAGAGTCACTCAACATTTTCAATATGGTCTTCTCCTCTCGACCCCCAAAGAAAAGAAACAGAAATATTTACACGAGAAAGCTCCCAACAAGCAAAAAAAAGAACGAGAAATATTTTTGGGTTTTCTTTTTAATTACTACTACCACAGGCATGGAAAGTAAACTAACTAAAAACTACCACTAATTTTTTTGGTTTTTCTTAAGGTTTACAAAACACACAAGAAGAAAGCATAAGAGGGGAAATAAACTAGCATGGATATTACAATGAAAAAGCATGAGCGTCGACAACTAGCATGAGTGTGTGAACAAGAATGTAATGTCGGTGAGAAATACATACTCCGCCAAGCTTAGGCTTTTGGCCTAAGTGGGTCTATGCCCATGCATGGCCTGGTGGATATCCGAAGTTGTAACTGGGGTCGTACTGAGAAGGAGCCTCGGGTTGCCACTGGTTGGCAATCTCCTCCGGATCCCACTGGTAAACAGACTGTCGTGAAGGATCAAATTGTGGTTCCGGCTCTGGCTCTATAGCTGATGTGGGGTTTCGGTAGGCGTGAATGGCCTCCGGCGGAACAAGATACTTGCCTGCAGATAAGTCAAACAAGGAAGGAGAAGGCAAAGTGATAGTCTCAGGGTGATTTTTATCAAAAATCAGCTTGTATTTAAGCATCTTTTCCTTATTCTTAACGATAAAATCATGTGCTACCATATTCTTGTAGTCTAGAAAACAGGAGGCAGCAACTTTTCTTCTTTCTCATAATGTCTAATAGGTATGTTAAAATGTGCAGCGAGGCGCGAGGCAAAGATACCTCCCAAGATGGGGCCCTTAGTACGGTTAAGATTTAACCTCTTTGCAACAATAGCGCCCATACTAAATGTGTCATCACGAAACAAGGCATGGCACAAAATAACAATATCAGGGGCACTAAGGTTGCCACAGTTTCCGCGACCAATCAAGCATCTACAAGCAAATATTGCAAAGTAACGTAGAATAGAAAACTGTATGCTAGTAATTCTTGCATCGGAAACCTTCCTAGTTTCCCCTACAGCAATCATATCAATAAACCGTTCCACATCACTACGACAGAAATCAAAAAGGGTATCTTACAGACCCGACAGAAATCAAAAAGGGACATCTCCTTATACTCATCATATAAATAGAAATCCACCGAAGGTGGTGACCTCCTAGCATGGAAATGAAAATTTTGCACAAAAATATTAGTGAGTAAGAGATACTGTTCGCGTTGGTCGTGGAGGAAATCGGTGAGGCCTGCATTCTCAGCCAACTCATAAAAATCATCATAAATCCCGCTGCTTTCAAGAAATCATCACAAGGCCATTCACATGGCCGAACTTCCGCGGTGCAAGGGAGATTATATTTTGGGCCTCTTATCCTTCGAGCTTCGGCTCGATGAGCCCCTCAAAAATCTCTTCATCTTTTTCTGAAAATTTCTGAAATTTTTAGCAACTTCAAAATAAAAGTGAACCAAACTCAACAAAATTGATAGCAACTACTCCCACAAGTGCCTGGAGACTATATCATGTATTAAAACTACTTGGGACCATATAAATTTGACATGCAAGCTCAAGAACAGGGTCACCTAGGAAGCAAAAATTTGCAATGAATAAAGCACTAGAACAAAAACTAATTGGACCATTGGAAGAGTCACATACCAAGGAACAATCCCCCAAAGCAGTTTTGTGAATGGTGCTTTGAGCAAGGAGATCGAAAATGGCAGCAAGATGAGCTAGAACTCGTGCTTGAGCTGGTTGGTGATTTTTTTGGGAGGAAGAAGGTGTGTGTGGTGGCTGGAATAAGTGGAGGGGGCCCACGTGGGGTCCACGAGGCAGGGGGTGCGCCCAGGGGGGTGGGCGCGCCCTCCACCCTCGTGGGCACGTGGCTGCTCCCACTGCTGTATTTTCAGTGCCAGATATTCTCAAATATTCTAGAAAAAATCGTACTTAATTTTCAGGGCATTTGGAGAACTTTTATTTTTGGGGTATTTTTTATTGCATGGATAATTCAGAAAACAGACAGAATATACTATTTTTGCTTTATTTAATATAAATAACAGAAGGTAAAAAGAGGGTACAGAGAGTTGTGCCTTCTAAATTTATCCATCTCATGCTCATCAAAAGGAATCCACTAACAAGGTTGATCAGGTCTCATTAACAACCTCATTTCGAATAACATGAAACCGGAGAATTTTTGAATAACACCAGGTTACCTCAACGGGGATATGCACATCCCCAACAATAAGAATACCGTATTTCTTCTTGACAGTAGGAAGAGGAAATTCAAAACCTCCAATAGTAATTGTTGAATTTTTTGCAATAGAATTGATACTGTGGACTTGAGGTTGTTTCCTCGAAAAGTGTACCGTATGCTCATTAGCATTAACATGAAAAGTGACATTGCCTTTGGTGCAATCAATAACAGCCCCTGTAGTATTCAAAAAGGATCTTCCAAGAATAATAGACATACTATCGTCCTCAGGAATATTAACAATAACAAAGTCCGTTAAAATAGTAACGTTTGCAACCACAACACGCACATACTCACAAGTACCGACAGGTATAGCAGTTGATTTATCAGCCATTTGCAAAGATATTTCAGTAGGTGTCAACTGATTCAAATCAAGTCTACGATATAAAGAGAGAGCCATAACACTAACACCGGCTCCAAGATCACATAAAGCAGTTTTAACATAGTTTTTTTTAATGGAGCATGGTATAGTTGGTACTCCTGGATCTCCAAGTTTCTTTGGTATTCCACCCTTAAAAGTATAATTCGCAAGCATGGTGGAAATTTTAGCTTCCGGTATCTTTCTCTTATTTGTAACAATATCCTTCATATACTTAGCATAAGGATTCATTTTAAGCATATTGGTCAAACGCATACACAAAAAGATAGGTCTAATCATTTCAGCAAAGCACTCAAAATCCTCATCATCCTTTTTCTTGGATGGTTTAGGAGGAAAAGGCATGGGTTTCTGAACCCATGGTTCTCTTTCTTTACCGTGCTTCCTAGCAACAAAGTCTCTCTTATCATAACGTTGATTCTTTGATTGTGTGTTATCAAGATCAACATCAGGTTCAATCTCTACATCATTATCATTGGTAGGTTGAGCATCAACATGAACATCATCATTAACATTATCACTAGGTTCATGTTCATTACCAGATTGTGTTTCAGCATCAGAAATAGAAATATCATTGGGATTCTCAGGTGTGTCAATAACAGGTTCACTAGAAGCATGCAAAGTCCTATCATTTTTCTTTTTCTTCCTTTTAGAAGGACTAGGTTCATCAATATTAATTGTCTGAGAATTCTGCTCAATTCTCTAAGGGTGGCCCTCAGGATACAAAGGTTCCTGAGTAATTTTACCACCTCTAATCATAACTCTAACATCATTATCGTTCTTATTGTTTTAATTCATTGAGCAAATCATTCTGATCTTTAAGTACTTGTTCTACTTGAGTGGAAACCATAGAAGCATGTTTACTAATAAGTTTAAGTTCACCTCTAACACTAGCCATATAATCACTCAAGTGTTCAATCATATAAGAATTATGTTTCAATTGTCTACCAACATAAACATTGAAGTTTTCTTGTTTAACAATTAAAATTATCAAACTCATCTAAGCATTGGCTAGCAGACTTATTACGAGGAATATCACCTTCGTTAACTCTATAGAGAGAATTTACCTTTACTACCTGTGTCAGGTTATCAAGACAGTGTGTTTCTTCAATCGGTAATGAATTAAGACCATGTATTTCTTCAACAGGAGGTAAATTCTTAACATCTTCAGCTTTTATACCTTTTTCTTTCATAGATTTCTTTGCCTCTTGCATATCATCAGGACTGAGAAATAGAATACCCCTTTTCTTCGGAGTTGGCTTAGGAGTTGATTTAGGAAGTGTCCAATTATTTTCATTAGTCAACATATTATTCAATAGCAATTCAGCTTGATCAACAGTTCTTTCCTTGAAAACACAACCAGCACAACTATCCAGTTAATCTATGGAAGCATAGGTTAGTCCATTATAAAAGATATCAAGTATTTCACTTTTCTTGGGAGGATGATCAGGCAAAGCATTAAGTAATCGGAGAAGCCCCCCCCCCCAAGCTTGTGGGAGATTCTCTTCTTCAATTTGCACAAAATTGTATATTTCCCTTAAAGTAGCTTGTTTCTTATGAGCCGGGAAATATTTAGCAGAGAAATAGTAAATCATATCCTGGGGACTACGCACACAACCAGTATCAAGAGAATTAAACCATATCTTAGCATCACCCTTTAATGAGAACAAAAATAATTTAAGGATATAATCGTAGCGAGTTTTCTCATCATTAGTAAATAGGGTAGCTATATCATTTAATTTAGTAAGATGTGCCACAACAGTTTCAGATTCATAGCCATAGAAAGGATCAGATTCAACCAAAGTAATTAACTCATGATCAACTGAGAAATCATAATCCTTATCAGTAATAAAGATAGGTGAAGTAGCATAAGCAGGTTCATATTTCATTCTAGCATTCAGAGATTTTTCTTTCAGCTTAGTTAATAGTTTCTTAAGATCACTTCTATCATTGCAGGCAAGAAAGTCTCTAACAGTTTCTTCATCCATATCATAACCCTCAGGCACAACAGGCAATTCATATCTAGGGGGAGAATCTTCATCATCACTTTCATCAATATTATCAGTTTCAATAATTTCATTCTCTCTAGCCCTAGCAAGTTGTTCATCAAGAAATTCACCAAGAGGCACAGTAGTATCAAGCATAGAAGTAGTTTCATCATAAGTATCATGCATAGCAGAAGTGGCATCATCAATAACATGTGACATATCAGAATTAAAAGCAGAAGCAGGTTTACGTGCCGCAAGCTTACTCAAAATAGAAGGTGAATCAAGTGCAGAGCTAGATGGCAGTTCCTTACCTCCCCTTGTAGTTGAGGGATAAATCTTGGTTCTTGGATCTTTCAAGTTCTTCGTAGTGATAAACATATATAAATCCCAAGTGACTCAAAGAATAGAGTTATGCTCCTCGGCAACGGCGCCAGAAAATAGTCTTGATAACCCACAAGTATAGGGGATCGCAATAGTTTTCGATGGTAGAGTATTCAACCCAAATTTATTGATTCGACACAAGGGGAGCCAAAGAATATTCTCAAGTATTAGCAGCTGAGTTGTCAATTCAAGCACACCTGGTAACTTAATATCTATAGCAAATTATTTAATAGCAAAGTAATATAATAGTAGTTGTAACGATAGCAAAAGTAATATTTTTGGGTTTTATAGTGATTGTAACAGTAGCAGCGGAAAAGTAAATAAGCGAAGAACTGTTGGAAATATGCCCTAGAGGCAATAATAAAAGCATTATTATTATATTTCTTTGTTCATGATAATTGTCTTTATTCATGCTATAACTGTATTATCCGGAAATCGTAATACACGTGTGAATACATAGACCATAATATGTCCCTAGTAAGCCTCTAGTTGACTAGCTCGTTGATCAACAGATAGTCATGATTTCCTGGCTATGGACATTGGATGTCATTGATAACGGGATCACATCATTAGGAGAATGATGTGATGGACAAGACCCAATCCTAAGCATAGCACAAAGATCGTGTAGTTCGTTTGCTAGAGCCTTTCCAATGTCAAGTATCTTTTCCTTTGACCATGAGATCGTGTAACTCCCGGATACCGTAGGAGTGCTTTGGGTGTATCAAACGTCACAACATAACTGGGTGACTATAAAGGTGCACTACAGGTATCTCGGAAAGTGTCTGTTGGGTTGACACGGATCGAGACTGGGATTTGTCACTCCGGATAACGGAGAGGTATCACTGGGCCCACTCGGTAATGCATCATCATTATGAGCTCAAGGTGACCAAGTGGTTGATCACGGGATCATGCACTACGGTATGAGTAAAGTGACTTGCCGGTAACGAGATTGAACAAGGTATTGGGATACCAACGATCGAGTCTCGGGCAAGTAACATACAGATTGACAAAGGGAATTGTATACGGGGTTGATTAATCCTCGACATCATGGTTCATCCGATGAGATCATCGTGGAGCATGTGGGAGCCATCATGGGTATCCAGATCCCGCTGTTGGTTATTGACCGGAGAGTCGTCTCGGTCATGTCTACTTGTCTCCCGAACCCGTAGGGTCTACACACTTAAGGTTCGGTGACGCTAGGGTTATGAAGATATGTATATGCAGAAACCCGAATGTTGTTCGGAGTCCCGGATGAGATCCCGGATGTCACGAGGAGTTCCGGAATGGTCCGGAGGTAAAGAATTATATATAGGAAGTGCTGTTTCGGCCATCGGGACAAGTTTCGGGGTTATCGGTATTGTACCGGGACCACCGGAGGGGTCCCATGGGCCCACCGGGTGGGGCCACCTGTCCCGGGGGGCCACATGGGCTGTAGGGGATGCGCCTTGGCCTATATGGGCCAAGGGCACCAGCCCCTATAGGCCCATGCGCCTAGGGTTTCCACCAAGGAGGAGTCCAAGTGGTGGAAGGCACCCCGAGGTGCCTTGGGGGGGAGGGAAACCTCCCCTGGCCGCCGCACCAAGGAGATTAGATCTCCTGGGCTGGCGCACCACCCCCCCTTGGTCCTCCTATATATAGTTGAGGAGAGGGAGGACTTCATATCTCAGCCTTTGGTGCTTCCTCTCTCCCCGTTACGTCTCTCTCTCGTAGTATAGGCGAAGCCCTGCTACTGTGACGCCCTGCATCCACCACCACGCCGTCGTGCTGCTGGATCTTCATCAACCTCTCTTCCCCCCTTGCTGGATCAATAAAGGAGGAGACGTCATCCGTTCCGTACGTGTGTTGAACGCGGAGGCACCGTCCGTTCGGTGCTAAGATCATCGGTGATTTGAATCACGTCGTGTTCGACTACATCATCCCCGTTCTTTGAACGCTTCCGCTCGCAATCTACAAGGTACGTAGATGCATCTAATCACTCGTTTCTAGATGAACTCATAGATAGATCTTGGTGAAACCGTAGGAAAATTTTTGTTTTCTGCAACGTTCCCCAACAGTGGCATCATGAGCTAGGTCTATGCGTAGTTCTCTTGCACGAGTAGAACACAAAGTAGTTGTGGGCGTTGATTTTGTTCAATATGCTTGCCGTTACTAGTCTTATCTTGATTCGGCGGCATCGTGGGATGAAGCGGCCCGGACCGACCTTACACGTACTCTTACGTGAGACAGGTTCCACCGACTGACATGCACTAGTTGCATAAGGTGGCTAGCGGGTGTCTGTCTCTCCTACTTTAGTCGGATCGGATTCGATGAAAAGGGTCCTTATGAAGGGTAAATAGCAATTGGCATATCGCGTTTTGGTCTTTGCGTAGGTAAGAAACGTTCTTGCTAGAAACCCATAGCAGCCACGTAAAACATGCAAACAACAATTAGAGAACGTCTAACTTGTTTTTGCAGGGTATGCTATGTGATGTGATATGGCCGAAGTTGTGATAAATGATGAATGATCTATAAGTGATGTATGAGATGTTCATGCTATTGAAATAGGAATCACAACTTACATGTCGATGAGTATGACGGTGACAGGATGATCATGGAGCCCCAAGATGGAGATCAAAGGAGCTATGTGATATTGGCCATATCATGTCACTATTATTATTTGATTGCATGTGATGTTTATCATGTTTTGCATCTTGTTTGCTTAGAAAGACGGTAGTAAATAAGATGATCCCTCATAATAATTTCAAGAAAGTGTTCCCCCTAACTGTGCACCGTTGCTACAGTTCGTCGTTTCGAAGCACCACGTGATGATCGGGTGTGATAGATCCTTACGTTCACATACAACGGGTGTAAGACAGATTTACACACGCAATACACTTAGGTTGACTTGACGAGCCTAGCATGTGCATAGACATGGCCTCGGAACACAGAAGACCGAAAGGTCGAGCATGAGTCGTATAGAAGATACGATCAACATGAAGATGTTCACCGACGTTGACTAGTCCGTGTCACGTGATGATCGAACACGGCCTAGCCAACTCGGATCATGTTATACTTAGATGACTAGAAGAGGGATGTCTATCTAAGTGGGAGTTCATTAATAATTTGATTAGATGAACTTAATTATCATGAACTTAGTCTAAAATCTTTACAATATGTCTTGTAGATCAAATGGCCAACGTTGTATTCAATTTCAACGCGTTCCTAGAGAAAACCAAGCTGAAAGACGATGGCAGCAACTATACGGACTGGGTCCGGAACCTGAGGATCATCCTCATAGCTGCCAAGAAAGATTATGTCCTACAAGCACCGCTAGGTGATCCACCCGTCCCACAGAACCAAGACGCTATGAACGCTTGGCAGACACGTACTGATGACTACTCCCTCGTTCAGTGCGGCATGCTTTACAGCCTAGAGCCGGGGCTCCAAAAGCGTTTTGAGAGACATGGAGCATATGAGATGTTCAAAGACATGAAAATGGTTTTCCAAGCTCATGCCCGGGTCGAGAGATATGAAGTCTCCGACAAATTCTTCAGCTGTAAGATGGAGGAAAATAGTTCTGTCAGTGAGCACATACTCACTATGTCTGGGTTACATAACCGCTTGACTCAGCTGGGAGTTAATCTCCCGGATGATGCGGTCATTGACAGAATCCTCCAGTCGCTTCCACCAAGCTACAAGAGCTTTGTGATGAACTTCAATATGCAGGGGATGGAAAAGACCATTCCTGAAGTATTTGCAATGCTGAAATCAGCAGAGGTAGAAGTCAAGAAGGAACATCAAGTGTTGATGGTCAATAAAACCACTAAGTTCAAGAAGGGCAAGGGTAAAAAGAACTTTGAGAAGGACGGCAAGGAAGTTGCCGCGCCCGGTAAGCAAGCTGCTGGGAAGAAGAAGTCAAAGTATGGACCCAAGCCTGAGACGAAGTGCTTTTATTGCAAAGGGAAGGGTCACTGGAAGCGGAACTGCCCCAAATACTTAGCGGATAAGAAGGCCGGCAAAACAAAAGGTATATGTGATATACATGTAATTGATGTGTACCTTACCAGTACTCGTAGTAACTCCTAGGTATTTGATACCGGTGTCGTTGCTCATATTTGTAACTCACAGCAGGAGCTGCAGTATAAACAGAGACTGGTAAAGGACGAGGTGACGATGCGCGTCGGGAATGGTTCCAAGGTCGATGTGATCGCCGTCGGCACGCTACCTCTACATTTACCTACGGGATTAGTTATAAACCTCAATAATTGTTATTTCGTGCCAAGTTTGAGCATGAACATTGTATCGGGATCTCGTTTAATACGAGATGGCTACTCATTTAAATCTGAGAATAATGGTTGTTCTATTTATATGAGAGATATGTTTTATGGTCATGCTCCGATGGTCAATGGTTTATTCTTAATGAATCTCGAACGTAATATTACACATATTCATAGTGTGAATACCAAAAGATGTAAAGTTGATAACGATAGTCCCACATACTTGTGGCACTGCCGCCTTGGTCACATAGGTGTCAAACGCATAAAGAAGCTCCATGCAGATGGACTTTTAGAGTCTCTTGATTATGACTCATTTGACACGTGCGAACCATGCCTCATGGGTAAAATGACCAAGACTCCGTTCTCAGGAACAATGGAGCGAGCAACCAACTTATTGGAAATCATACATACTGATGTTTGCGGTCCAATGAGTGTTGAGGCTCGCGGTGGCTATCGTTATGTTCTCACCCTTACTGATGACTTAAGTAGATATGGGTATGTCTACTTAATGAAACACAAGTCTGAAACCTTTGAAAAGTTCAAAGAATTTCAGAGTGAAGTTGAGAATCAACGTGACAGGAAAATCAAGTTTCTACGATCAGATCGTGGAGGAGAATACTTGGGTCACGAATTTGGCACACACTTAAGAAAATGTGGAATAGTTTCACAACTCACGCCGCCTGGAACACCTCAGCGTAATGGTGTGTCTGAACGTCGTAATCGCACTCTATTAGATATGGTGCGATCTATGATGTCTCTTACCGATTTACCGTTATCCTTTTGGGGCTATGCTTTAGAGACTGCCACATTCACTTTAAATAGGGCTCTGTCGAAATCCGTTGAGACGACACCGTTTGAATTATGGTTTGGGAAGAAACCTAAGCTGTCGTTTCTAAAAGTTTGGGGATGCGATGCTTATGTCAGGAAACTTCAACCTGAAAAGCTCGAACCCAAATCAGAAAAATGCGTCTTCATAGGATACCCTAAAGAAACCATTGGGTATATCTTCTACCTCAGATCCGAAGGCAAGATCTTTGTTGCCAAGAATGGATCCTTTCTGGAGAAAGAGTTTCTCTCAAAAGAAGTAAGTGGGAGGAAAGTAGAACTTGATGAAGTATTACCTCTTAAACCGGAAAATGGCGCAACTCAAGAGAATGTTCCTGAGGCGCCTGCACCGACTAGAGAGGAAGTTATTGATGATGATCAAGATACTTCTGATCAAGCTCCTACTGAAATTCGAAGGTCCACAAGGACACATTCCACACCAGAGTGGTACGGCAACCCTGTCTTGGAAATCATGTTGTTAGACAACAGTGAACCTTCGAACTATGAAGAAGCGATGGCAGGCCCGGATTCCGACAAATGGCTAGAAGCCATGAAATCCGAGATAAGATCCATGTATGAAAACGAAGTATGGACTTTGACTGACTTGCCCGTTGAACGGCGAGCCATAGAAAATAAATGGATCTTCAAGAAGAAGACAGACGCGGATGGTAATGTGACCATCTATAAAGCTCGGCTTGTCGCTAAGGGTTATCGACAAGTTCAAGGAATTGACTACGATGAGACTTTCTCACCGGTAGCGAAGCTAAAGTCCGTCCGAATCATGTTAGCAATTGCCGCATTCTACGATTATGAGATATGGCAAATGGACGTCAAAACGGCATTCCTTAATGGTTTCCTTAAGGAAGAGTTGTATATGATGCAGCCAGAAGGTTTTGTCGATCCTAAGAATGCTGACAAGGTGTGCAAGCTCCAACGCTCGATTTATGGGCTGGTGCAAGCATCTCGGAGTTGGAACATTCGCTTTGATGAGATGATCAAAGCGTTTGGGTTTACGCAGACTTATGGAGAAGCCTGCGTTTACAAGAAAGTGAGTGGGAGCTCTGTAGCATTTCTCATATTATATGTAGATGACATACTTTTGATGGGAAATGATATAGAACTCTTGGACAGCATCAAGGCCTACTTGAATAAGAGTTTTTCAATGAAGGACCTTGGAGAAGCTGCTTATATATTAGGCATCAAGATCTATAGGGATAGATCAAGACGCCTCATAGGTCTTTCATAAAGCACATACCTTGATAAGATTTTGAAGAAGTTCAATATGGATCAGTCCAAGAAAGGGTTCTTGCCTGTTTTGCAAGGTATGAAATTGAGCTCAGCTCAATGTCCGACCACGGCAGAAGAGATAGAAGAGATGAGTATCATCCCCTATGCCTCAGCCATAGGTTCTATTATGTATGCCATGCTGTGTACCAGACCTGATGTAAACCTTGCCGTAAGTTTGGTAGGAAGCTACCAAAGTAATCCCGGCAAGGAACACTGGACAGCGGTCAAGAATATCCTGAAGTACCTGAAAAGGACAAAGGACATGTTTCTCGTTTATGGAGGTGACGAAGAGCTCGTCGTAAAGGGTTACATCGACGCTAGCTTCGACACAGATCTGGATGACTCTAAGTCACAAACCGGATACGTGTATATGTTGAATGGTGGAGCAGTGAGCTGGTGCAGCTGCAAAAAGAGCGTCGTGGCAGGATCTACATGTGAAGCTGAGTACATGGCAGCCTCGGAGGCAGCACATGAAGCAATATGGGTGAAGGAGTTCATCACCGACCTAGGAGTCATACCCAATGCGTCGGGGCCAATCAAACTCTTTTGTGACAACACTGGAGCTATTGCACTTGCCAAGGAGCCCAGGTTTCACAAGAAGACAAGGCACATCAAGCGTCGCTTCAACTCCATTCGTGAAAAATGTTCAAGATGGAGACATAGAGATTTGTAAAGTACATACGGACCTGAATATAGCAGATCCGTTGACTAAACCTCTCCCTAGGGTAAAACATGATCAACACCAGAATTCCATGGGTGTTCGATTCATCACAATGTAACTAGATTATTGACTCTAGTGCAAGTGGGAGACTGTTGGAAATATGCCCTAGAGGCAATAATAAAAGCATTATTATTATATTTCTTTGTTCATGATAATTGTCTTTATTCATGCTATAACTGTATTATCCAGAAATCGTAATACACGTGTGAATACATAGACCATAATATGTCCCTAGTAAGCCTCTAGTTGACTAGCTCGTTGATCAACAGATAGTCATGATTTCCTGGCTATGGACATTGGATGTCATTGATAACGGGATCACACCATTAGGAGAATGATGTGATGGACAAGACCCAATCCTAAGCATAGCACAAAGATCGTGTAGTTCGTTTGCTAGAGCTTTTCCAATATCAAGTATCTTTTCCTTTGACCATGAGATCGTGTAACTCCCGGATACCGTAGGAGTGCTTTGGGTGTATCAAACGTCACAATGTAACTGGGTATCTCCGAAAGTGTTTGTTGGGTTGACACGGATCGAGACTGGGATTTGTCACTCCAGATAACGGAGAGGTATCACTGGGCCCACTTGGTAATGCATCATCATTATGAGCTCAAGGTGACCAAGTGGTTGATCACGGGATCATGCATTATGGTACGAGTAAAGTGACTTGCCGGTAACGAGATTGAACAAGGTATTGGGATACCAACGATCGAGTCTCGGGCAAGTAACATACCGATTGACAAAGGGAATTGTATACGGGGTTGATTAATCCTCGACATCGTGGTTCATCCGATGAGATCATCGTGGAGCATGTGGGAGCCATCATGGGTATCCAGATCCCGCTGTTGGTTATTGACCGGAGAGTCGTCTCGGTCATGTCTACTTGTCTCCCGAACCCGTAGGGTCTACACACTTAAGGTTCGGTGACGCTAGGGTTATGAAGATATGTATATGCAGAAACCCGAATGTTGTTCGGAGTCCCGGATGAGATCCCGGACGTCACGTGGAGTTCCGGAATGGTCCGGAGGTAAAGAATTATATATAGGAAGTGCTGTTTCGGCCATCGGGACAAGTTTCGGGGTTATCGGTATTGTACCGGGACCACCGGAGGGGTCCCGTGGGCCCACCGGGTGGGGCCACCTGTCCCGAGGGGCCACATGGGCTGTAGGGGATGCGCCTTGGCCTATATGGGCCAAGGGCACCAGCCCCTATAGGCCCATGCGCCTAGGGTTTCCACCAAGGAGGAGTCCAAGTGGTGGAAGGCACCCCGAGGTGCCTTGGGGGGGAGGGAAACCTCCCCTGGCCGCCGCACCAAGGAGATTAGATCTCCTGGGCTGGCACACCACCCCCCCTTGGTCCTCCTATATATAGTTGAGGAGAGGGAGGACTTCATATCTCAGCCTTTGGTGCTTCCTCTCTCCCCGTTACGTCTCTCTCTCGTAGTATAGGCGAAGCCCTGCTACTGTGACGCCCTGCATCCACCACCACGCCGTCGTGCTGCTGGATCTTCATCAACCTCTCTTCCCCCCTTGCCGGATCAAGAAAGGAGGAGACGTCATCCGTTCCGTACATGTGTTGAACGCGGAGGCACCGTCCGTTCGGTGCGAAGATCATCGATGATTTGAATCACGTCGTGTTCGACTACATCATCCCCGTTCTTTGAACGCTTCCGCTCGCAATCTACAAGGTACGTAGATGCATCTAATCACTGGTTGCTAGATGAACTCATAGATAGATCTTGGTGAAACCGTAGGAAAATTTTTGTTTTCTGCAACGTTCCCCAACAAGAACAATATATGAAAATCTCGTAGGCATTGGATCGATGATGGAGAATTATGCCGGATGTGATCGATCATGCAACAGTTATAACATAGGATGACACAGAACTAGCTCCTGTTCATCAATTTAATGTAGGCATGTATTCCGAATATAGTCATATGTGCTTATGGAAAAGAACTTGCATGACATCTTTTGTCCTACCCTCCCATGGCAGCGGGGTCCTATTGGAAACTAAGGGATATTAAGGCCTCCTTTTAATAGAGTACCGGACCAAAGCATGAACACATAGTGAATACATGAACTCCTCAAACTACGGTCATCACCGGGAGTGGTCCCGATTATTGTCACTTCGGGGTTGTCGGATCATAACACATAGTAGGTGACTATAGACTTGCAAGATAGGATCAGGAACTCACATATATTCATGAAAACATAATAGGTTCAGATCTGAAATCATGGCACTTGGGCCCTAGTGACAAGCATTAAGCATAGCAAAGTCATAGCAACATCAATCTTAGAACATAGTGGATACTAGGGATCAAACCCTAACAAAACTAACTCGATTACATGATAAATCTCATCCAACCCATCACCGTCCATTAAGCCTACGATGGAATTACTCACGCACGGCGGTGAACATCATGAAATTGGTGATGGAGGAAGGTTGATGATCACGATGGCAACGGATTCCCCTCTCCGGAGCCCCGAACAGACTCCAACTCAGCCCTCCCAAGAGAGTTTAGGGCTTGGCGGCGGCTCAGTATCGTAAAACGTGATGAATCTTTCTCTTTGATTTTTTTCTCCCCGAACGCGAATATATGGAGTTGGAGTTGAGGTTGGTGGAGCGTCAGGGGGCTCACGAGGCAGGGGGCACGCCCAGGGGGGTAGGCGCGCCCCCCACCCTCGTGGACAAGGTGTGGGCCCCTGACATGGATCTTTTCGCTAGAATTTTTTATATATTCCAAAAATAATCTTCGTTGATTTTCAGGTCATTCCGAGAACTTTTATTTCTGCACAAAAATAGCACCATGGCAATTCTGCTGAAAACAGCGTCAGTCCGGGTTAGTTCCATTGAAATCATGCAAGTTAGAGTCCAAAACAAGGGCTAAAGTGTTTGGAAAAGTAGATACAACGGAGGCGTATCAGGCTACACTCGTTGAAGTTTTTATGAGTATAAGGCAGTTACAAGTCCCAGGTTGTTGCATGCATGACAACCCGGCACTTGGGGGCTACATATATAGAGTATTCAGTTTTTAGTAGTGACTAAGATGAACAACATGGATTTCTTCGAAGTGGCAGTATTTATATTGAAGCAAGTCTTAAGTCATCACTTTGTTCTGCTCAAGACTTGGGGGCTATAGGTAATATGGATATAAGGGAGAAATATCTTCCAATTTTCAGTTTTGAGCAAACCAGATTGACCTGGTGTCTGCAACAATTATGACCCGGCGTCACCAACAATCATGACTCGGTGTCACTAATAACTATGACTCGAGATCGGCAATAATTATGACGCGGTGTTATCCATATTTGCAAACCGGATATTTTGGCAATGATTAACCGGCAAGTTCTACAAGCCGGCTGAAAATCAGATGAGTATTTCAAGACTAATATTTTTGTTAAGCATTGGGAGCTGAATCAAATATTCTTCACAATATATTTCTGTGAGAATCCGATGTGAGCAAATTGATCACGAAGTTGGTCTATTGACCCGGACTGTCCAGAAAAAGGAAATGACAAGGTCTTAAGGATGATCAGGTGCCAGCTTACAAGAATTTTTAGCCTGGAGCACAACCTGTCAAATTTGTTCTTGTGTTTATTTTTCAGGATCAGTTTAACATGGATAAATCCAAATTAAACTAGGGGCTAATGTCGAGGATATACCCTACGGTGTAACCCAGCTGGATGTATGACCCGGATGGATCTTGGCGACTCACTGGCACTACAAAAAAAATACACTTCCGTGATGATATGTGTTTGTCACAGTAGGTCACATTTTCTGTCATGCATGTACATCCATGACAAATTTATGACAGAATCAAGATAGTCATACCTGTGCTGTCGTAGAAGTGTTCCATCACATTACCAAAATTATCATCACGGAAGTGTCCACTTCCATGACGATAAATCGTGCGTCACAAAAGTGCTTTCGTCAAGGGTGACCGACACGTGGCATCCACCGTAACGGAACGCCATTAAGCTATCGATCCGGTTTTGGATCTGATAACTCGTTAATAGCCCCGTCCAATGGGGATTTTCCACGTGTAAAATCATCATTGGCTGGAGGAAACACATGTCGGCTCACCGTTGGGACAGATGTCATCCACTCATTGGACCCAAAGCTCCTATGATACATAGACACATGGCACGGCCCAACAAAGGCCCATTCATGTGAAAAGGCCAGCCCGTTTGACTTGGTCAAAAGGTGGTGGGCCGGCCCACAGCAATCCTGTTAACGGCATGTTCGCATATAGCCCATTTACAGCCTGCTAACCCAGGGCCCGTTTACGGCCTATCCGAATTAGGCCCAGTAGCGTCATCTGGGTTGTCCAATATAATTCCATCCCGTTTTAACTTCCGACCCATGTATGGCCCATGACGTCTTCTGGCCCATATGAGGCCCTTAGTAACCCTTGGCCCGTTAATGGCCCATGGTAAAACTGGCCCATAATGAACAGTGTATCACTTTATACCCATTAACAGCCCATTATTCCGTTGGGCCGTTTCCAGCCCATGATATCTTTCGGCCTTCTCAGGGCCCATTTATTCTTGGGCTCATTTCCAGCATTTGTTTACTTTCGGCCCGTTACTGTCATTTTCTGCTTGTGGGCGAAATACAGCCCGTGGTTACAGTCGGCCCGTTTGTGGTATGTTAATACGTTGGGCCGTTTTCATAGCGTCATCAAATACGTCCTATTAACAACGGCCCGTTGTGGTCGGCCCATGAACGGACGATTTCAACTCTAGCCCATTTACGGCCATAATGTGGTCTGTTATTGGCCCATGTTTGGCCAACCGATCATATAGCCCATTCATGATACGGACCGTAGAAGGCCCATTGTGTCTATGCCTTGTAGAAGGCCCATTGTTTCTACGGCTCGTAGGAGGCCCATGTTAACTACAGTAAATATGTAGCCCATTGTTAATGTGGCCTAGTTTAAAGAAATAGGTTATTGCGGCCACTAGGAAACGGCAAAAAAAGAACTGCACTGACTACAAGAAAACAAATAAACAAGACAACGGAAATAAATAAGCAAGCAACTTACGCTAGGCTATCATGGCTATTACACATATTACATCCACTGGGCATCAAAGTTCACCACAAGTGCAAATATAGGGAACAAAGCAGCATATAAACGCCGCAGCAAAACAAGTCCAGAACTGAAACCACTTCAGAAGAGCTCAAGAAACAATATCCTGGGTACCCATAATGCTGGCAAGATGCTTAGCAAGCTTATTAACTTTCTTTTGTTTGACGCTTAAATCCTCCAGCACTTGCTATTGCACTAGAAAGTATGCATCTGAATTCTGCAGCGACTTCCTCAGTCCTTCGGCTTCCTGTCGCATAACATCTGATCGATGTCTTTCAACTTGAAGTTGAGAATCAAGAAGCCGAACTGATTTAGGCAGCGAGTTCGAAGAGCTGGTGCCAGTAGTAGTAGCCAGTAACTCGAACACTACATCAAGCCAGGACTTTGGGGTTGTCTCAGTGTCTTCAATATAGTTTGTATCAGCTTTCTTGGAGAAGAACAGGGATGTCTCACTATCTTGAACCTGATCTGCATTACTTCCTTTACCATTGCATAACGGGCTACTCTTCTCCAATATTTTATCCGCGTTCTAAAGGAGAAACAAACAAACACATCTCAGGTTTACAATGTTGTATATGAAACTCATTTTGGTAAACCAGTTCAGTAGTATAGGTGGACAGGATAACATCATGAAACAAACATATATCTAATTAGTATGGTCACTGTATGGTCTATATCATTCTAGTTTATGTTGCCAAATCAAGATAGATACAGTTCGAATCATATCTATTTGATGCAAAGCAGCATAGACAGAATATAAGTGTGGGAAACTACACAACAATAACAACACTTGTAATGTGCATGGCATGAGAACATAACTGTTTATTCAATTGAAACTGAAATCAACATAGAGCAAGTTACAGCAGCAAACACGTTAGAGAAAATAGGTTTAAAACATACCTGTTGCGCCATTGGAGTTTCAACTGCATCCTTCAAATTTGAAATTAGTTGGTATGAGTAAATACAGTGATGCAAGAGCAAAGTAGTATGAACCATAGCTACGGAACCTGACCTAAGAACAATTCTTCTTCTGCTTTAAGCATTGACTTGGGGTTCGGAGTGGTGGTCCTCGTTGTGACACCCGGGTAATTAAGCTAGAGTGATCCTCTGCTAATGATGCCACGTCACCTCGTTTATAGTTGCTAATCTAGAGTTAGTTCGAAACCGGTTCAACTTCAAATTCAAAAAACAGGCAAACAATAAAAGTTTTCAAATATTAAAACTAAAATGTTCTGAGTGAACCAAATATTGCATAGATGATTATGGTGGAAAAACCACACATTTATAAAATGTTTAAATACTATGAGATGAATAAAACAGTAGCAAAAATGATTATTTAAATACCTTTTTTATTTAATAAAATGTCAAACTAAGTTAATTGGGGTCTAGACTTTTTGTGACTATGGGCTAAGTTGTAATACTAATTTAGATACTAAGTGTATATTTTACTAAAATAGAATGCAACTAAAATAAAGCAGGAAAGAATAAATAAAAGGAAAAGACAAAACAACAAAAGAAAAAAAAGAGAAACCCCCTGCCCCCGGGCCTCGGCCCAGTAGGCCGGCCCATTCGGCCACACACCCAGGCCACTAGGAGGCCCACCCCGCCTCCCTTATCCCCTCCCCACCCCCGAAACCCTAACCACCCACGCACCCACCCCCCCCCACTCGCGCCCCCACTCTCCCTCTCTCCCGATCCCAATTGGATCGGGCACCCATCGCCGCCTCCTGGAGTGCCTCGCCGCCTGGAACAACGTCGCCGCGCCTCCCATTGCCTCCCCGACCCCCTCGCCGGACCGTCCTCGCCTTCCTCCTCAGCGGCCTCCACCGAACCTCGTCGTCCCTGCCGCCGTCGACCACGCCGGCACCGCCCCGTCCACGGTCTCCTCACCGGCCGACCCCGAGCCCGCGGCCTTTTCCCTACGGCCCTCGTGAGCTTCCCCTCTCCTCCCCTTTCCCCCGTGCTGCTGCTCCCACCGGCCACGATCCGCACGCGCGCCTTGCTCACCCCGCATCGCCTCACACGCGCGGTGGCCGCGTCCGGCTACGCCCGTCGCCCCACGCTGCGCCTAGCTGCTGCTGTGGCCGCAACCTATCCTGCACGCACGCCTACGCCTCGCGCACCCGCGCTGGCCGCTCCCCATCACCCGCCGATGCCGCCTGCAACCGCTCGCCATGGCCACGCTGGTGGCTCGCTCTTGCACGTGCTCACCCCGACCCCCTAGTGCGTCGGGCCACGCCCTACCTCCTGGTCACGCGCCCACGCGCCGGCCTCGCACGCCCCCTGGCCCGCCCGCAGCTTCGCCGGTGGACGCCTGCTGCCTCCAGTACCCTGGCGCGACCTCGCCCTACCCCGGCCGGCGTCGTGCCCGCCGGCGCCCCTCTGGGTGCCGCGGTGCACGCAAACGGGCGCCCACGCCCGCACGCCCGCACCCGAACGCCCGATCCGCCAGCCCCTTGGGGCTATGACATGTGGGGCCCAGCCCAGAAAGAAATGGAAAAAAAGAGAAAGAATAAAAATAAATAATAATAATATGATTAATTAATTAAGATAATTAGTTTACTTAATTAATATTGTTAATTAATCTAATTAAGCCTAATTAATTAACCTAATCACTTAAATTAAATTAACTAATCTTGTTTAGTTAACTAAGTCAATGACCAGTGGGACCCACGCGTCAGTTTGACCCAGTCAACCCCTGTTGACTGCTGACGTCAGCATGACATCATGCTGATGTCATAAATCCAATTTCGAATTAAATTAAATAATTAATTAAATTCTAGAAATTAATAAATTCTTTTAAAAATCATATCTTTTAACCCGTAACTCGGATGGAAAAACTTTGTACATGAATGTTGCTCAGGACGACGAGACGAATCCGGATACGCAGCCCATTCGTCCGCCACGCATCCCTAGCATAGGAAACACGCAACTTTCCCCCTCCGGTTCGTTTGTCCGAAAATGTGGAACACCGGGGATAATTTCCGGGATGTTTCCCCCCTTCACCGGTACCACCTCGTACCGCGTTAGGGCACACCTAGCATCACGCTTTGTCATATCATGCATCGTCATGCAATTGTTTGCATTATATTTATTGTTTCTTCCCCCTCTTCTCTCGCTAGACACCGAGACCGACGCCGCTGCTACCCAGTACGACTACGGTGTTGACGACCCCTCTTTCTTGCTAGAGCAACCAGGCAAGCCCCCCCCTTTGATCACCAGATATCGCCTACTCTTCTCTATACTGCTTGCATTAGAGTAGTGTAGCATGTTACTGCTTTCCGTTAATCCTATTATGATGCATAGCCTGTCCTTGCTACTACTGTTGTTACCTTTACCTGCTATCCTAATGCTTAGTATAGGATGCTAGTGTTCCATCAGTGGCCCTACACTCTTGTCCGTCTGCCATGCTATACTACTGGGCCATGATCACTTCGGGAGGTGATCACGGGCATATGCTATATACTTATACTGTTACATTACTTATGATACTGTTCGGAGATGGGGGCTGAAGGGGCAGGTGGCTCCATCCAGGTAGTGGTGGGCCTGGGTTCCCGACGGCCCCCGACTGTTACTTTGAGGCGGAGCGACAGGGCAGGTTGAGACCACCTAGGAGAGAGGTGGGCCTGGCCCTGGTCGGCGTTCGCAGATACTTAACACGTTTAACGAGATCTTGGTATTTGATCTGAGTCTGGCTACTGGCCTATACGCACTAAGCATCTACGCGGGGACAGTTATGGGCACTCGACGTCGTGGTATCAGCCAAAGCCTTCGTGACGTCAACGACTGAGTGGCGCGCACCGGATTGGACCGTAAGATTGCTCTTGTATTAAGGGGGCTAGTTCTGCTTCCGGCCGCGTACGCAACGTGCAGGTGTGCAATGGGCGATGGGCCCAGACCCCTGCGCCATAGGATTAGACCGACGTGCTGACCTCTCTGTTGTGCCTAGGTAGGGCTGCGATGTGTTGATCTTCCGAGGCCGGGCATGACCCAGGAAAGTGTGTCCGGCCAAATGGGATCGAGCGTGTTGGGTTATGTGGTGCACCCCTGCAGGGAAGTTAATCTATTCGAATAGCCGTGATCTTCGGTAACAGGACGACTTGGAGTTGTACCTTGACCTTATGACAACTAGAACCGGATACTTAATAAAACACACCCTTCCAAGTGCCAGATACAACCGGTGATCGCTCTCTAACAGGGCGACGAGGAGAGGATCGCCGGGTAGGATTATGCTATGCGATGCTACTCGGAGGACTTCAGTCTACTCTCTTCTACATGCTGCAAGACGGAGGCTGCCAGAAGCGTAGTCTTCGAAAGGACTAGCTATCCCCCCCTTATCCCGGCTTTCTGCAGTTCAGTCCACATATAATAGCATTATTCCAGTTGATACCAATGCATACATATGTAGTATAGCTCCTTGCTTGCGAGTACTTTGGATGAGTACTCACGGTTGCTTTCTCCCTCTTTTCCCCCTATCCCTTCTACCTGGTTGTCGCAACCAGATGTTGGAGCCCAGGAGCCAGACGCCACCTTCGACGACGACTCCTACTACACCGGAGGTGCCTACTACTACGTGCTGCCCGCTGACGACGACCAGGAGTAGTTAGGAGGATCCCAGGCAGGAGGCCTGCGCCTCCTTCGATCTGTATCCCAGTTTGTGCTAGCCTTCTGAAGGCAAACTTGTTTAACTTATGTCCGTACTCAGATATTGTTGCTTCCGCTGACTTGTCTATGATCGAGCTCTTGTATTCGAGCCCTCGAGGCCCCCTGGCTTGTAATATGATGCTTGTATGACTTATTTTATTTGTAGAGTCGTGTTGTGATATCTTCCCGTGAGTCCTTGATCTTGATCGTACACATTTGCGTGCATGATTAGTGTACGGTCAAATCGGGGGCGTCACACTCGTGCTTTGGGCACTACAGTTGCCTTACTAACTGCTCGTGTTTGGGTGCTTTGTGGTGGAGACGGTGTTGTGTCAACAGGAACTGGGTTACTATCTGCTGGTGTTGGGGTTAGGAGGGGTGTAGCTGGTTCTCTGTCCAACTGGGTAGGGGTACAATCTGCATGAGTCTGGGTTATGTGTGGTGGGGCTGGTTCTTGGGCAAGTACAACCGTGGTTCTATCTCCATCGACAGGTAGCACGATCTTTTCTGAAGACCGTGTTTTTACTCCCACAGATACTGCCATCACCCCCTCCAATTGAAATGGCTGATAAACAAGAAAAGTAATTGAATGTACAGACATTGTAAGATAGACAGGTGCAATGGATAGTAGGGAAGAAAACAGGGCATGAAATAATTCACATTTATGTTGTCTAACCAAACAGAATAGCAAGACATAATTTCAAATATATGATGGCTAATTAAACAGGATATCATGACACAATTTCACATGTATGATGGCTAACTAAACAGGATAGAATGACATACTTCAAAATATGATGACTATGTAAACATGATGACATGATATAACTATACGATGTGTCTATTAAAGTGGTTGGCATGCTATAAATCACAAACATGTCGTCGATGGAAACATGATGGCATGATATAATTCACGGATAGAATGACATAATTCAAAATATGATGACTATGTGAACGGGATGAGATGATATAACTATATTATGTCTTTAGAAAATGGGTTGGCATGCCATAATTCAGATACAGGCTGTCTATGTAAACATCATGGCATGATATAATTCAAATATATGATTTATATACTAAGGAAGTGAGAAGAGGGCAATCGCATATATGATGTGTCAACTAAGGAGATGGCATTCAATATCGTGTATATGATGTAAAAACTAAGCATTGCAATACAACATATGCATGATATGAGTAATATAACCCTGCCAAGTTTGAGCATACACCTCAGGGGGATAATAGGACTTGTCATCTGCCTCTGAATCCTCCTCTGAAGATCTATCTGTAACCAGCAACATATCTGCTTCACCAGGTAGCATTGTCTGCTCTGAAGACCTTGTTTTCACTCCAGATTTCTCCGTCACCAATTCGAATGGCTGATGCACAGGAAGAGCAGTTGAATATACAAACATTGTCGACAAAAGCAATGGGAAATAAAAAAAAGGACGGCATGATATAATTCACATATATGACGCTTGGCTAAATAGCATGGCATTGCATAATTCACATATATAATGCCTTGCAACAAGATAGCATTGCATAATTCACATATATAATGTCTTGCAAAAAGATGGCATTGCATAATTCACATATATGGTAATTAGACACTAAACAGGTGGCATTCACACAAATCATGTCTAATCTAAGCAAATCAAATAGCAATGCAAGATACCATACGCACGATATGAGCAAGATAACCCTGCCCAGTTAGAGCATGCACCTCGGGGGGGATAGGACTGGTCATCTGTCTCTGAATCCTCCTCTGAGGAGCTATCTGTAACCAGCAAGACATGTGCTTCGTCAGATAGCATTGTCTGCTCTGAAGACCTTGTTTCCACTCCAAAATTTTCCTTGACCGTGCCGAATGGCTGATGCACAGGAAAAGTAATTGAATGTACTAAAATTGTTGACAAATTTAACACGTAATAAAAAATGATGTCATGATATAATTCACATATAAGACGACTGGCTAACCAGGGTGGCATTGCGAAATTCACATATATGATGCCTGGCTAAACAAGATGGCATTGCATGATTCACATATACGATAAAGGAACTAAACAGATGGCATGGACACAAAGCATGTCTAAACTAAGCAGATGACATCTTTGATATATACAGTAAGCAAAAGGCACCATATGCATGATATTACCAACATCAGCATGCCATGTTAGAGTGAAGACCTCATGGGGTAAATAGGAGTGGTCTTCTACTTCTGAATCCCCCTCAAAACAGTTATCTTCCTCTTGATTACGATCCAAAATGGGTGGAGGGGGGCTGCCTTTATGCCCACCATGGAGCGACGTCTGCATGAAATTTTATTGCCACGCAAGGCTCATCTTTTTGCTCTACATGTTCAATTCCATTGTGTACAATAACTGACATGCATAGGCATAAAACATAGTGAGATTATGTAAGGAGTGCATGCACAAATCTAGAGTGAAGGTAGCAAACTATGGATAGACCCAAAACCAATGATAGCAGGCAGATAATAGCTTTAGTTAAAAAATACAGATAATGGCTCCTTTAATGTTTGTTTGCAACCAACATGAAACTCATAGTAGACACCCGAGATTAACCAGATAGTACTGATTGCTGCCCCAATATGTACCCTACAACCATTAAAAAAACTCAAGTTTCAGGATAAGTTTGGACTTGAGTCGGAGTCTAATAGGTGAACACGATGATAAAGTAGCATGTCATCATATTAAGCGATGCATAACATAAGCAGAGACGGAAGAGTGCAACCTCTATTGCGGACCAGTGTAGTCCTCAAGGTCATCTGCTCAGTTGATGATGGTAATGCAGTTGTCGTGGCTGCCGGCGACGGGGAAGAAGATTTGAGGCGGCGAAAGACGGTGTGGAGAGTGGATCCCTGCTGTGGTGAACCCTTCCGTCGTTGGAGCAGCTGAGTTGGGGTGGAACACAGCACCGCAAGAGTAGGACAAACCACACAAGGTTTTCTTTGACACATATCTGTAACAGAAGTAATTGTGTAAGGGATTGTTTGAATTTGAGGACTCTAACAATGCAGGGATAGGAAATAGATAGGAATATGACAGGAATGCACGTGCAAAACAGATAATTTAAAACACATGATTTCTGCCAATCTGGGTGTTTGGTTCACAAGAATTGGAAGATCACATGATGCAAAGAAGCATGGTGAAATTAAGTGAAACCACAAGAAGTGTACAACCTCTTTGGCGTAGCCATGTCGATCTCAGCGTGATTGGGTTGGCTGGTGAGGATGCTCCGGCTGACTTGGCTGTCGGAGGATGGGAAGAAGATCTTAGGCATCTGGAGAAGGAGCCCGAGGTACTGCTCCGCTATGATGGAGGGTTTCGTCGTTGGAGCAGCTCCGGTGAGTTGTACGACACCGAGGCTGAAGCAGGACAAGAGAGACAACGTTAACCTGAGTGGAATTCTAATAGCATCTCTAATAGATGACCTAAAATACATAACCACAAAGTGATAGATGTATACATCAGCCGCTCATCTCTGAACTTAACTATCAAAACTAAATTTAACTATCGAAACTGAACTTAACTGTCGAAACTGAATTTTGCTGTTGAAATTGAATTTTACTGTCAAAACTGAACGCACTAGAGGTGAGGCTACAAGTCAGTCGACTGACTTTTTCATCTTTGGTCAGTCGATTTTGCAGCCGTTGGATACGAAATCAAGGGCTTGTAGTTCATCTTCAACCTCCACCCCCCTGAGCCGCCAGCCACAACCGGCCAAAGAGCCACCCCCCGCCGCCCGCAGCGGGCGGGGCGGTTCATCTTCAACCTCCACCCCCCTGAGCCGCCAGCCACCACCGGCCAAAGAGCCGCCCCCCGCCGCCCGCGGCCGGGGGTGCACCGCCCCGCCCGCCCCGAAAACACTCCCCATCGCCGGTCCGCCGCCCCTCGGCCATCCCTGTAGGCTCCCCGTGCCGAGCTTTTTCTCGGCGATCCCCACGCCACCACCCCACCACCGCCGGCGACCATCGCCCCCACCCTGAACCCTAAGATAGATAGTGGGGTACCTCTCCGGCGAGCCCCCCTCCCCGCTGCGGCTGGTTGTTCCTTAACTCCGGCGAGCCCCCCCCCCCACCCCCTGAAAATCGACTAACCCAAAAGTCGATTTAGTCAACTAAAGTGTAGCTAAATCGGAGCAGCATCGCAAGCAAGAGCCAGAGCGAGAGCAGCAGCGCGAGCAAGAGCAAGAGCAAGAGCAGACCAGGCAGGGGACTGAGATCAAGAGTAAAGCAGCAGCGCGAGCGAGAGCTAAAGCAGCAGCAGCTCCTACTGATGTGGATGTCGACGCCATGGAGGAAGTGGCCGGCGACGCCACCGTTGATGGAGCCGCGCCGTGTCGGCTCAGGACCAAGCGCCGGCAGCACTGTGAGATCGACTCAAGAAGAAAATGCGGCGATTAGTGTACAACCTCTTTGGTGGCGCTGATTAGGCAGCAGCTTCATCCAAGGAAATGGTGATTATGATGCTCTTCCGGTGGTGCAGGTGAAGACGATGGTGTGGGAATGGAGGTGGCGCGAAAGACGAGGGGAATGTTGGGGCAGCTCCTTGGAGGTGGAGGACGGGGTGGTAGAACCGGCGGGATGACCAGATCAACGACGGATCCTCATCCGGTACGATGGACGAGGGACGTCGAGGTGTTGCTGTGGACGACGTTGTCGGGTAAGAGGCTCTGGCTGGGTGGCGGACGGAGGAGGGTGTGGGGCTTCACGGGTTTCCCGGGCTCGGTGTACGAATGGGTGGGGGGATGGGATGGGAGTGGGGAACCATAGCTTAGGGACGCGCTTGTCCGAAATGTGGGGTAAGTTACGAAAGTACCCCCCACCGATTTGTGGCGGTTCTTTCGGTTCAGGGGTATCACAGGCATTTAGCGTGTCGGGATTTCACAGGAGGTGGGAGTTTTCGCGTGCGTTGTAATTTTGGAATAGTAAGGCGCGGGTTGAGATGGAGGGATTTGTCGAAGCACAACGAGACAAAGATATATCTTAAATATTTCAGGCTAACAAGGCACGGGTTGAAATTTCCGGACAAACTTTGAATTCATGTTATGTTCAATTAAAATATTTCGCTACGTGTATAATGCATGCAACCTAGTACTCAAATGAACGTTTTAGTGCATTCCAAACGTATATACTACCGCTTCAATATGAACTAAATTTGAATTCGTTTCTCTATTTGAATAAGATCTACAATAATGATTGTTGTGAAGTTAAAGCATTTGAATTCGTTTCTTTGTTTTAGTAAGATCTACAATCGTCATTATTGTCAAGTTAAACCATCGTTTGTGTATTATCTTCATAGCACACCACATGATAGGTCTCGAGTTACATATGAACTATGTGTACTATATGAACTCGAACTCGATTTTTTAAATCCACTTTATGTTGATTTCAAATCATAGTACATTTCAAGCTCTAGCAAGATCTTCACAAACTAAACCATGTCTCAGATGTATAATGTGTTTATCACATTATGTATGGTGCCCCACCCCCTACGCCTACAAGTATTTAGATGTGAGTTGCAAACACCACACATTACCAAAAATTCAAATAAAATGCGAGAATGTTCGATCTATAGTATTGTTTAGATTGTTCGATATTTAGTTGTAAGCTGCAAACGCCACACATTATCACAAATTCAAATAAAATGTGAGATTTTTTGATGTCTAGTATGGTTTAGATTGTTCGACATTTAGCTATGAGTTGCAAACGCCATGCATTATCACATTATGGTATAACATGTGCAAAACCACAACACACATATCACTGCTATATTCATGCATGCATATGTTTAAAACACTATGATCTCCTATTCAAATATTTGAATCCACTTTCATTTCAAATTATGATCTTTGTTAGTCTCTTACACCCACACAATCCTCTAACCTTTGTAGCTACCACTAACTTTCTCTCGTGCATGCACACGCCCTCCTCGCCCACCCTCCCACAACATTCTATCCATCGCGCACATTCATTTTTTTTCTTTAGGTCGTTCTCCCATAGTCTCCACAACTCCTTTCCGACACACACCGATCGATAAACCTCTCCAGCGATGTCTGCCTACAACATACACACGCACCTTCAATCTCCTCCTTTATCTGTCCTTTCCTCGTGTCTCTCATACGGTCCCACACACATGTAAACTCTCGCCCCTCTTTTCATAGATCTCACAATCGCACACTCTTCCCCCTATCTAGCTAGTAGCTGGGCCTCTCGCACCATCTCCTAGCTCCATTATCTCTATCAATCCGTCTCGCCGGGCCTTATTTGCCTCTAACAAATGGACGTACACCGAACGATCTCCCGCTATACATATGGCTAGCTAGGTCCTTATAACTAATTTTTCCCCACGTGTCGATCGATCTATCTCATTAGTTATGTCTCTCCCTTCCTCCGACAAACAACAATTGATCTACCGATCTAGTTAGGTTTGCTTACCAAACACATGGTTCCCCTTCATCATCGATGGATGTGTCCCGACAGATCTATCACGCACAGGCACACACAGAAACATATCCCCACTCTTATTGATGATATTGCAGTTCCACCCCCAGTTTGTCTAGTAGGCCTCTCCCACCATCTTCGAGAAGCAACTCCATCACCCATCCAACACTCTACCCCTCTCCCTCCCTCTCTCTCCTCTCTCTCTCTCTCTCTCTGTCCCATCCTATTTCCCGTCCTTCAGTTATGTATGGATGTCGACCGATCTCCCTCAAGACATAGCTAGGCACTCCTTCTCAACACATATATGAGTCGTTCTACCTCTACATTTAGGCCTCTGCCTACCCCTCCCACACACACACACCGATACATCGAGCACTCTAGTCATGTCTCCCTACCACACACAAACTTGACCTGTGCCCTCTGACGTTACGGTAGCTAGGTCAGTCGCCCTATATCTTTGACTTGCACACACACACAATTTCGATGGCTCTCTTCATCGATCTCGCACCCACCCACTTGATCCTCTCTGACTCTATCGATATCTATGACCCCTCCCTCTCTTCTCGTGGATCGCCCGACCCTCTATATATGATATGGATAGGCCTCCATTTCACACACATTGCATGCAAAAAATTTGTTTGAGATGTCATCGACACATATTCCCACAAATACATTCACGAAATCAACCTCCCCCCCCAAACAAAAAACACTCAAGAACGCACAAGCCATTTGTCTAGGTTTGTATCTCTCACACACACCCACGTAGGTGGGGGGCATGCACGAAGAGAAGAGGTGCACGCACGGCACACGTACTCCCGTCTCTTTCCCAACCACACCCGCGCGGGTACACGGTGGAGCTCATTTCTGTACGAAAAGGCAGCCCACGTGGTAATTTGACACGTGTAATGGTTGTCCACCAGATGGAGGGAGGATCTTCTACCACGGGTGAACAAACAAATTGCGACTTGACGCGTTATGTTAAAAAAGAGGCAAATCATGTGGGGCCTACCTTAGAGGTAAGGCTCTATACACTGGAGTACTTTTGATGTGTCCCGTCAACTCACAGAACGAGGAGAAGCTTGCTTAGTACGCCGTCTCCCCCGCCCACGGGCGCGGTGGCTCACAGGATGAGGTGAAGCTTGCTTACTACGCCTTACGCCCGCTCCCTCGCCCATGCATGTGGTGGCTCGCAGGACTAGGAGAAAAATTTACTAGTACTCCCTCCGTTTACTCCTCGTCCCTACCTTGGTTAGAGATATTATCATATTGTTTGGAATATATGTCCTTTAGTAGATTTCAATATGAACTACTAGTACATACTCCAAACACTGATGTATATAGACGTATTTTAGAGTGTAGATTCACTCATTTGCTCCGTATGTAGTCCATATTGAAATGGACGTAATAATACGCACTCTCCCTCGCCCCTCGACCCTTGCCACGTGGTCGACGTGCAGCAATTCATTCTGTCTCATATAGCCAGAACGATATATACTTCAGTACCATTATTGCTCGACTTCCCAAAGAGGTGAAGACCCATTCGCAAGGTTAATAGTTTGGAGATGCCAAGCGCAAGGTTTATAAGAGAACGCGTAGTAGGTGCCGCATCATTTATAAATAAAGTTTTTTTCTTTACTGGCATGTACGCAATATAAATAGGTTCATATGCAGAGCAAAGGAAACCGCTCCACTATATACATAGGCAAGACGAGCCTACACAGTTGCTTGCTGGGGTTGCTCTCTTCAGTTTTCACACTCTCTCGCACAAAACCACTATGGCCACATCTCTAACATCCCGGCGGATCACGTCCGCCAGGGAAAAGGGTGGATTCTTAGTGTAGACGCGGTCGCCATCGCCGACAGAGAAAACCCACTGTCGACACGTCTCAATCAGGGGTCCCCGCCATTCTCTCTCATAAAGCTGGTGAGGTTGCCTTCGTCCATTGCTCACTGCCGCGACGTGGGTAGTTGCCTCCTCCCGCCGCCCTCCATTAGGTTGAGCTACGTCCCTACATCCGTCAGGTACAACTCCCTTTACACCTGGCACGCACCACTGCTCTAGCTGCCCACATCACTCCATGTGGATATTTTCTACTTCTTTGCCCCGCACATACCTCTACTAGCTTCTACGTACTATATTTGTGATGAGTTTATGTCTCATCAACTAGTTCCAGTAATCTTATTCTAATCACGCTTCTTCAATTTCTTTTCCACAAGGATGCTCACGATTTTGGTGAAACTGCACAAAATGATCCGATATTCAAAGGGTTGGAAACTTCATTCCTCAGGAAGCGCCGACATTGCCAGCAAATTAAAGCCTAGTTAGGGTTTACGGTTCAAGGGCTAGGGACTGCATGGATCGTTTTTTTCTTTAGCTGTCTCTGTTTCAATGGCTAGGGACTGCATGGATCGTTTTTTTCTTTAGCTGTCTCTGTTTCAATGGCTAGGGACTGCATGAGTAGTAGTAGTATTGTACGCCTTACGCCCGCTCCCTCGCCCACGCGCGTGGTGGCTCGCAGGACGAGGAGAAATTTTTACTACTCCCTCCGTTTACCCCTTGTCCCTACTACCTTGGTTAGAGAAATTATCATATTGTTTGGAATATATATGTCCTTTAGTAGATTTCAATATGAACTACTAGTACATACACCAAACACTGATGTATATAGACGTATTTTAGAGTGTAGATTCCTTCATTTTGCTCCGTGTGTAGCATAAAGTTGAGACTCTTATTTTAGAATGGAGGGAGTACATATTTGCTATGATCTGTCAATCATTGAGATGCAATAGCATGCATGTTAGTCTCCTTTGTATTTGATGAAATGTTGCAACGGGAAACCTTGGACGCAAGATACATGTAACAGAAGCTGGAAGCTTCATAGCATTGTACTATCTCACTGATAAATTGCAGTACGTACTATACAAGTACTTCTTGCATTCCTAAATATAAGTCTTTGTAGAGATTTCACCATGAACCACATACGGATGTATATAGATGCATTTTAAGTGGAGATTCATTCATTTTTTTCCGTATGTAGTCCACCTAGTGGAATCTCTACAAAGACTTATATTTAGGAATGGAGGGAGTACTATGTAAAGAGTTAGGTGTCACCCGGTGTCCAGAAAATATGGTGATAGTGTGAGGTGGGCCATGTAATCACTGAGCCTGCATGTGTGTTCACTGCTCTTGCACTCCTCCGCCGTAAGAATGGAGAAAATTGTAATCTAGTAGTACCTCCTTTCGCCGAAAGCGTGGGACATCCAGCAGTCCTACCACCTCAGTAATAATGACCAATGAGCCGTCAAATCACATAGACCCAGCAGTAAGTTGAACGGACGAAGCAACCATCACTCTTTAATCCGCTTCTCCCTTCAACGTAGGCGCCAGTGAGAGGTCGCGTCCGCTCTGCCCGGGCATGAATGCGGCACAGATTCTTTGGACCGGCAGTGACCGTTTCAGGCAGGAAGCGCGCGCGGGTGATGGAGGGGCTTTGGGTGGGCCAGGCTAGTCAGGAGTGGGTGTGGCAGTTGTCCGCCTGTCCCTACCGGACGCCCGGAAATGAGAGGATGCACCGACTCTTGCGGCTAAAATCATACACTACACACCATCTCTCTGTAGGAGTAGGTCGATCTGTCACTATCTCTAACACACACATGCTGTTAAACACACACACGCACACGCACACACAGGAGAATAGGAAAATCATGCGAGTGCGAAGCCACAGGAAGTGAGATACAAATGGAGTACGTACAAGAAGAGGAGAGGTGATGAATATTCCATCGAACCTAGACTGAGGAGTAGTACTCCCTCCGTCTAGGTGTTAAGTCATCCTACGGAAATCAGATATTCCCAAAATGTTTAGGCGTCATCCATTAACTTCACATCTCAATCCCCTCATGGCCTCGTTGCTAGCGAGCGTTGTTACTTAGGGAGCGTTCGGATCCTTATCAAGAACATCTTATAGCACAGCCGGGCAAGATTAGGCGTTTGGAACTGTTAAAATATGTTAGCTTTTGTGGGCCAGCTAGCTTGGGTGGGCTAGAAAAACCTTGCTAGCTCAGGAGAGCCATATCGGCTCGCTTCCGACGGCAAACTTCGCGTAGTAGTAACATAGACTAGTAACATATGCATGTTGTACTAGTCCAAGTTACTCACCACTATGACTAGCCTAAGCAATGTAACCAAACGCTCCATACTCTGCCTTGTTATCTCCCCCGGAAACCCAATGCATGGAGCGCAACTACACGTTGATCAGTCAAGAAATCAAAGTCGCCTTGCATGCGAGTTAATATGTGGCCCTACATGGTAGCTAAAACGGCATCTCTTAGTTGTTTGGATTATTGTTGCGTTTAGAGACATAAATCAGGGCTTTGATTGGAGGAATGACCGGTCAAGTTTCTCCTTCTCCTCCAATCTGCTTTCACCTTGGTCCCGCTGCACCTTCAATCTCCAACGTGACTTATTACACCTAGACGGAGGGAGTCGTACGAGATACGGTGGCACACTTACTTAGGTCGAATACAAGTGCCCAAATTATGTGCATGTTATAATAAGGATTCACTTAAAATAGTACGTGGGCGAACAGAGGGATCTACTGAACAGTGTTCCCGAGCAGTAGCGAGATGTGTGAGGTAAGATACACCGCTGGCGCTTTTAATTTTTCTTATTAATTTGTTTGTTTCACCCTCTGACTGGTGGGACCCAATGTACTACATGGAGAGAGGTAAGGTGACTAAAGCTGCATTATTTCTGCACCACTGTGGATAGTCTTACCACCAAAGCCACATGACACGATTATTATTTAAATCCAAATGACTCCCGGACACACAAAAAACATGACATGCTTGTCACACGAATGTAGGAATGTATAAAAGGTTATTTTCCTCTCGTTGAACATAACGGGAGGGTTGTGTAGCTGGTTAGCCTGTTCGCTCATCAAACATGAGGTCTCGGGTTCGATAATGTGACGCTCGGATAATTATGTTACAGTAATCTCATGCTAATGATACCACGCCACCGCGATTACTGTTGTTAATCTCGCGATGATTCAATCCCGTTCGAATTAAAAATTCAAATCTAGTCAAATGGCAAAAGTTTCTAACATGCAAACAAAAATGTTCAAAGTATGGCAAATAATCCCTGTATATTTTTCATGTTGGAACCAACCTCTTTTGGATTCTCAAAATGCCCCTGGAAACTTTTTTAGTGATTCAGGAGCATTTAAATTTGGCCTTTTTAATTTCTAAAAATGGTTAGACATTCCCTTTGGCCTCAAACTTTTTGTGCCTCCTAGAAATAATGTTCTAGATTTTTGTGACAAGTCTCATTCTAACAAGACTCGTTTAGTTTTTCAATTTACTAGAAAACAATAGCCAAAATTTGAAAATAGAAACTATAAAAGAAAAGGGAAAGAGATTTGCAAAAAAGAAAAGGCCCACTCTCCTATTTCCCTGGGCCTAGCCCAGCTCCCCACACCGGATGAACCCCCTCTCCTTCCTGTTCATCGGTCTCAGACCGCTACAGGGCGCGTGCTCCCACCGAGCCACCTCGTCGGTGCCTCCCCGGCGAGGGGATAAGGCCACGCCCCACCCCTGCGCCTCGCTCCCCTCATCTCCCCTCCCCACTTGCCTCCTGGCTCCCCCACTCCTTCCCTCTCTCCCTCCCCACAGATCTCCCCTGCCCCAATCACGTCCATGGCCGCGTCACCGTCGTTCCCATGGCCGGAGCCGTCCCCGACCCGTGAGGTTATGCTCTGCAGCTCCGTCGGCCTCGTCTGCATCGCCTACAACCTTCGGTTCAAGCTGAAGCCCTCCACAACCTCGCCATCTGGTCGTCTTCCCCTCCACGGCCACGGCGCCATCGCCGTCGATCTCCACCACCGGCGCCTCCCGGCGGTTCCAGGCACGTCCATGACCTCCCTTGAAGTGAGCCGCCTTCATCCTCCTTCATTACCCCCTTGATTTGTTGCCGTAGCCGCCATCCCCGAGCTTGTCTGCGTACACGTACGCGTACGTGGTGCCGCTGCCCATGGCCATGCCTACATGCTGCTGCCGGACGTTTGGGCCACGCCTTGGCCGCGCTTGCTCGCCTCCGGCCTCGCCTAGCTGCGCCCTGGCCATACCCCCTGCATCTCGCCCGCGCCTGGCCTCAAGGTCGTCTACTGCTGCGCCGCTGTTGGCCCTGTCCGCCGTCGCCGTTCGCGCCCGCTGGCGCTGGCCGCGCCTGCCTTCGCCCGGCCGCGTCGGCGTCACCCCGCAGCATCCTGCTCTCACCGCCGCCTGGCTACGCCCGCCTCCGTCATCTGCTGCTCGCCCGACGCCGCGCCCGGCCCTGCTTGCCATCCCGCGCGCGCCCCTGTGCCTTCTCGTGCTGCTTCTGCTGAAGCTCTTGCCCTGCTGCTGCGCTAACTGCTGCTGCTTACTGTACTACTAGTTAGCTTTTCAATATCTACTTTGACTAACCCCCTAGGCAGCCTCTAATCAGCGGTTAAACAACTACTAATAGGCCAAAAATAAATATGAGTAGAATACACACTTGACAAACTACATATTACTCCACTAGACCAAATTCATTTGATGCATGGTTTAAATCCTACAAAAATCACAAAATGCTATCTTCTCTTAACCCAAGCATTGTGTGTGTGTGTGTGCTCTGTGTGTTTGCGCGCCGTACGTGTGGCCGGCTAGGCTATGCCAGTAGTGGCCGGTCCTTGTATAATTATGTTAGGTGTAGCTTAGTATTAGTTTAGTGCTAAGTTAGCCTATTAGCAAATGACATGTGGGTCCCATCTATTTAGTTTAGATAAATCCTTTTGGAAATTATTAAAGCAGTGACATGTGGGCCACCAACTCCCATTTAGACCAGTCCTTTTGACTTGGTCAATTCGGATTAAAATAAATACAAAATTTTAGAAAATGTTTAAATCTTTAGAAAATCCTAGTAATTAAACCGTAGCTCGGATGAAAAAGTGTTATACATGAAAATTGCTCAGAACGACGAGACGAATTGGAATACGCTCTCCGTTCGTCTGTCACATGCCCCTATCATAGAAAACATCAAATTTTTCCCCTCCGGTTCGTCTGTCCAAAAATTCCTAACTCCGGGAAAACTTTTCGGATGTTATTCCCCCTCGCCGGTATCGCGTAGTACTGTGTTAGAACACCCATAGCACTGCCTTTTGTCTTGCCATACATGTGTTTTCTCTGTATTTACTGTTTCTTCCCCCTCTTCACTCCGGTAGACCCCGAGACCCCTGCTGATGCCCCTGTGATCGGCTACATCAACGACGACACTTCTTCCTTTATTACAGAGCTTCCAGGAAAGCAAACCCCCCTTGAGCATTCCGATATCGCCCATTTCTTTCCCTCTCATGCTTGCATTAGAACTGCTACTGTTTTCTGTATGATCCTACTCTGATGCATAGCCTGTTGTTGTTGCCTGCTTTCATACCTTACTTGCTTATCCTAAACTGCTTAGTATAGGATGGTTAGTGATCCATTAGTGACCCCCACCTTGTCCCAGTTGCCCCGCTTTATGTTCGATGACTCGATCAACGTGATCGATGCCCAGGCCCCGACACCGCATATCACCCCCCCTTAGTTGTACGACTCTGCAGAGTTAGCATCGAGTGTCGAGGGTGGAACCTCTTACATCACTCCTGATGAGATCTCCGTAGTGTAGCTTTACGGTCGAGGTCATCGAGGGTGATTTCCTCCTTAACCACTTTCGTTACGGCTCTGTCGTGCAACCCATCAAACGTGAACCTCGAGGGTGGATCCTCTTATGTTCACCTTGATGACAACATCGAGTGGAATTCACTAGGGGTGATTCCTCGGGTTTTCTCCTTGGTGTTAGACACACAGTTACTATGGTTACTATGACTTTGCACTAAACCATGTGACTAAAGACGGGTTGACCCTGAGTGGTACCCGCGCGAGCTTAATTGTGAGTGATGTGGAGTCAGGTCGACCTGGATGGTGCCCGCGAGATACTTACGACGCGTGGCCAGGCATTCTTAGCCCTTGCCTCAAGTACTCGAGACGGGGCGACGGGGTCACATCGATCGTGAGTCTCTACTCGTTACCGCGCATTCCTAATCCACTACGATTTGGATATTTGATCCGAGGGGCCTCTGGCCTGATAGCACTAACCATCACGTGGGCATAGTATGGGTGTTCTGCGTTGTATACATCAGCCGAAGCTTAATAGACGTCAGCGACTGAGCGGCGCGCGCCAGGTTGGACTGGAAAGCACCTACCTTGTTGAAGGAGGTAGCTAGGTCTGCTCACCGACCGCGTTCGCAACGTGCAGGAGTTCCCGGGGATATGACCCATGACCCCTGGGGGCATAGGTTTAGTCCGGCGTGCTGGCCTCTCTTTTAAGCCTAGGTCGGGTTGCAACGTATTGTTTGGCCGAGGCCGGGCATGACCCAGGAAAGTGTGTCTGGCCGGAGTTAATCAAGCGTGGTGGGTAAGTTTGTGCACCCCTGCAGGGAAGAAAACATCTATCGATAGCCTGTCCTACGGTAACGGACACTTGGAGTTGTATCCCGATCGATACAACTAGAACTGGATACTTGAGGTGAGACATGGTGATGAGAATTGGATTGTGATGATAACTGGATAGTATGGCTCTGGGATTGCTTTCTCGCAGGGAGTCGAGAACGGATCTCTGGCCAAGGTTGATAACATTACTGCTACTTTACTTTATGCTACTCTACTCCCTCCTGTTGCTGCAAGATGGTGGTTTCTAGAAGATGCTAGTCTTCGATAGGCTAGGCTTTCCCCTTCCCTTCTGGCATTCTGCAGTTTAGTCCACAGATACAGCCCATCTCCTTTGATACAGATGCATACTTGGTTTAGATTTGATGTAAGTCTTGCGAGTACTTTGGATGAGTACTTACGGTTGCTTTGCTACCTCTTTTTCCCCTATACCCGGTTGTTGCGACCAGATGACGGATCCCAGGAGCCAAACGACGGCACTGAAGACTACTACTACCCGGAGGATGCCTACTACTATGTGAAGACCGCAGACGACTAGGAGTAGTTAGGAGGCTCCCAGGCAGGAGGCCTTGCCTTTTCGATCGTTGTTGCTTTTGTGCTAGCCTTCTTAAGGCACACATGTCTAACTTATGTATGTACTCAGATATTGTTGCTTCCGCTTACTCTTGTGTATTCGAGCTTATGTATTCGAGCCCTCGAGGCCCCTGGCTGGTAATATAAAGCTTGTATTATTTTAATTTGTGTCTAGAGTTGTGCTGTGATATCTTCCCATGAGTCCTTGATCTTGATCGTACACATTTGCGTGTATGATTAGTGTATGATTGAATCGAGGGCGTCACAGATAACTACACTTGAGCATAATTCGTGCCAGGAGGATTCTTTGACTGGTCAAAATGGATGGATACGAAGCTATACGGTGTCATAGTGACCGTATAATCACCTCATCACATATAAGCTGCAGCCTCGGCGCTTGTTTTCTAGGGTTTGCACTCTTCACACTCTCCAGTATATATATACACGCTGGAGCCTCAGCGCTTGTAGTTGCTCTCTTCACACTCTCTAGATCTAAACAAGACTTCGTTGGCCTCTCTCTCTCCCCTCACTGCTGGTCTGCTTGTAGTTGCTCTCTTCACACTCTCTCACCCTCTCTAGATCTAAACAAGACTTCGTTGGCCTCTCTCTCTCTCTCTCCCCTCACTGCTGGTCAAAGAGCCGGCAGGATCCGTCCACCGGGAAGGGAAGGAGGCTTAACGTTGTCGCCGTCGGTAAGGGAGGGAATCCATTACCAGCGCAGCTGTTTACTTTCACCCAGCGGCGGCGCGGGAGGGCCTCCGACCCCTTCTTCTTCGCCGCCGTACATATTGTGGGTCGAACGGCCTCCGGTCGCCCACCAAACCACACACCAAGAACCATAAGGTATAATTTACTTATTCCACATGCATTGCTCTAGCTGCATGTGGGCTTTTTCCGCTTCTGCACTCGAATCTAGGTGTTGGATCAAACAGGAAAGTAGTGGGGAAAGTTGTATACCATGAATCTAGGATGTGGTTCAAAGAGGAAAGTAATGGGGGACAGTAGTGGGAAAAGTTGTATAGCATGAATTTAGGACGTGGTTCAAAAAGGAAAGGAAGGGGAAAGTTGTGGGGAAGGTTGTATCGCATGGATCTAAGACGTGGTTCAAAGAGGACAGGAATGGGGGAAAGTAGTGGGGAAAGTTGTATAGCATAAATCTAGGACGTGGTGCACAGAGGAAAGGAAGTGCGGAAAGTACTAGTACAGAGTGGCTATCCAGCACCTACGTTGGTCGAAAAGGGAAAACAATGACGAACGCAGTACGCACATCTGTAACGAACTGATCATTTGTTTTGGGGGACAAGGCTGTAGAGTTTGAGTAGGACTAGATTTTCTGCGCTCACATAGAGAAAGGTGTCTAAAGATAACAAAACTGGGACCAACACAAATATGCTCCTTGGTTGTTTGTTCTTTATTGCAACATACTGTGCATCACCCCAGTACATCGGTATATGCACATGGTGCTGGAGGTATAATTAATTAACCGAAGCTACCGACGTGTGCCCGGCTGAGCTGAATAGAAGCTTCAGTGACTTAACTACAGGTGCAGTTGCGTAACTTACATATGGCCCAGATGCCTGTTGGGCCCATGTGTCAGTCAGCCAACTGCACCAGCAGCTAAGTAGAAGCAGCGTCCTTCTCCAACATAGCTCTCCGACTCCACGTCGCCGCCAAGAAGCTAACCGGCCGTCAGTGGTCAACCCGCCTAGCTTGTCATAGCGATTAGGGAAACTAGGAGCCCAATGATCAGGATCCCCACATGACAAACACCTTTCTTCTTGTCATTCTTCTTCTTGAAGTTCGTGTGTTGCACAACCTTGTTCTTCCCATCAAACTTTGCTTTACAATCAAAATTGCCCTTGTTCTTAAAGTTGTGGGGCTGGAAGTTCTTCTTGTGTACCAGATTGGCACTAGATCCTCCCTCAATTCCTCGAGCACATGTGTCCTTTGCTCTTGCCTTTTCTTCCACATCAAGAGTGCCAATAAGATCCATGAAGGAGGAATCTTAGTGATGATACCTCCGGCAACAAACTTGTCCGGTAGCATACAACTGAAGTGCTCAAGTTCTCTAGCAAATGACTGTATCTCATGAGCTTGCTCAACCACGGAGCACTCTTCAATCATCCTGTGATCATAGAATTGCTCCATGATGTACAGCTCAGTGCCAGCAACCAGAGGGTAGCAGCGGTGGCCTTACTTGGACCCGAGCGGTGGCGACCTATCGTGTTCTACTCTTCCTCGTTTTCTGTGTGGCGCGGCCTTGTTGGCAGCGGGGCGGGGCCTCGGCGGAGCCGGCGATGTCCTCTGTCTCGTTGTCAGCGGGCGGCGCCTCGGCGGAGCGGGGAAATCCTCCCCCTCATTGCCGGCAGGGTGGGGCCTCGGCGGAGCCGGCGGTGTCCTCTGCCTTGTTGTTCGCGCCGCGGGGCCTCGGTGGAGCAGGGCCTCATCGACTCCAGCAGAGCGGGGACTCGACAGAGCCGGCATTGTCCTGTGCCTCATCCTCAGTCTCGCCAAACAGTGCCTCACCTGCTTCATCGCCCTCTTTGTAGGCGGCCGCAGCCTACGCCACCCACATGCGGTACCGCCAGCGCTCGAGGCGGCCCTCGCGGGCGGAGCGGTACGAGTCGAGCAGCGCCTCCTGCTCCTCCGTCTGCAGGTGCTCCTGGAGGAGATGGTGGTTGTAGGCGGCGTCGGCATGCGCCACCCGGAACTGCTCCTCACGCTTCTGCCACACCGTGTCCATATATTAGGCACGGGCCTCACCGATGGTCATGGTGCAATGCATCGGCGAGGATGGCACGGAGGAGGGGGTTGGCACCCGATTGTTGACTACCATGTTGTCCATTGGGACGTCGTCTTCCTCCGGCTACCTGCTGGCCAGCTAGTCGGCAGCAATGGCTGCCATCTCCATGTGGTCCATCGTCTGCCTATCCCGAAGAGCGCTGGAGCGCGAGGAAGCAATGGTCGGCAGTAGTGGTGTGGACAGGACAATAGGAATGGATGTGGATGACTGCGGCTATGGCCGGTGCAAGAGTTTATTTAGCAATGGTGGGCGGTGGAGAGACGGATGTGTGGCGCCGGAGTAGCCGCCTCGGCAACCACATATCATTAATGTGGACGACAAAAGGACGGACGGATGGCAGTTGTGTCGTTTGAAGGCGGAGCAATCGCATGCACCGGGAAGTGGGGCGGGCGGCGCTGACCGTTTTGGGCGGAAAGCACGCGCGGGCGAGGGAGGCGTTCTGGGTGGGTCAGGGCAGTTAGACTCGTGCTTGGCAGCGGGTCGGTCCAGTAGCCGAACATGCTGGCTCGCCAGCTACCTTGCTGATATGAGCGACGACAATCAGACGGTCGACGTAGCATCCGACCAGGAGCCGGCGCCACTGTCCAAGCCGGTTCATGCCATGTTCATAGAGAAGGTGCGGCCGCACTTTGACGCCCTAATGGCGGAAGAGCTACCAGCGCAGGAGGACCTGTGCTGCAACCTCCGTCTCCTCAATGAGCACCGGTGAACAAGCGAACGACAATGCCATCGCGGACATGTGGCCCTATGATCCTGGTTTCCTGAATGAGCAACGGGCGCTGTATTAGACCATCCATAGGGCCCGCGATGTTTAGCCCAGATATTAATTTTTCTCCCCTGAACAACAACGAAAACATCGCTGTAGCTATTAACTGGGTGGGCTGTGGCCCGTCTAGCCCAGGCCAGATATCCTACTCAGATATTAATTTTTTTCAAGCTGAAAATGGCTAGACTAGCTATACTTTTTTTAGGAATACCCAGGCAAGGTCAAGTTGCTATTCTCTTCCCTGCTGGGCTGCAAATCTTTCCTAGGAGGGATGCATTAGGCTTAACAAGAAAATGGGCTTTAAGAAATAATAAATGGGATGTAATTATAAAAACTAGGCAGTAACTATAAAAAATGCACCAAACACGTAATTACTTTATAAAATATTATTTTTGGATATTGAAAATTTTAATTTCATTAATTGTTGCAAGCGCAATGTTTCGTTGGATTTTTACATAATATAAATTTATATTGAAATTGTATTTAATCTGACTAGAAATTTCGGGATAAAAATATTTCGGATCCCATCAAAATGTGGGAAATTTTATTGATTTCTTTTTTGAACGGTTGGTTGAAATGGGCTGTACTTTTAACAAACTGTAAATGGGTTGTAGTAAATTCCATTAGAATTCAAAAATTGGCTGCACATTCTTACAAATCTCAAACGGGCTATAAGTTCTCTGCCACACACTTGTGGCCTTACTAAGTTGACGCGTCCCCTCAAAAAAAAGAGAGTTGACGCATATGCAAGGCTTTGTCAACTTATAGTCAACACATGGTTCTAGCACCAGTGGCCATTGGATGTCCATCCAACGGATGTCGTGCTTCTTCAATCTCGGATATTCTAGCTTCACCCGCCCAAAAAAAGATTCCTCCCCTGATATCTAGGGCGCACCATTTCGGAAGCTGACCTGTGGGCCTACTAAGTTGACGCGTACCAAGGGCTTTGTCAACTTAGTCAATATAAACGATTCTAGCTGCAGTGACCGTACGATGTCCATCCAACGGCCGTCATGCTTCTTCAACCTCTGGTCTTCTTGCTCCAGCCGCCCAAAGCAGCGCCGGTCGTGCCGCTTGATCCTGCCTCCCGTGGCCGGCTGTCACTACTAGGGAAAACCCTAGTAGTTGTGCGGCTTTTGAGGCTATCAGCAGCGCGGGCGGCCGCGCTACCAATAAGGCACTACAGCTAACTCTTATTAGTAGCGCCGTCCATACCCGCGCTACTACTATTGACTATATCAGCAGCGCTTTTCCGGAACGCGCTACCATTAGTTAGCTGCAGCGATTTCCTAGCCCCGCGCTACTGCTATATCTTTCACCATTACCACCCCGTTTCAGCTTCAATAAACAGTAATTTCGAGATACTAGCTACTACTAGATATCAATTTCATAAAGGCATAAAGCATTATAGGTACTAGGTAGTATTCCCTCGGTTCCAAATTACTCGTTGTGGTTTTAGTTCAAATTTGAACTAAAACCACGATGAGTAGTCTGGAATGGAGGGAGTATTAGATAACAATTTCATATATACTCAACATGCATCCTCAAGCAGTACTAGGTGATATCGATGAGGATCATCATATGTAGTTCTAGATGATATCGACAATGATCATCATATGTAGTTCTACATGATGTCGACGACAATCATCATATGTAGTTCTAGATGATATAGCCACACACACATATATAGTTCTAGATGATATCGACGACGATCATCATCCTCAAGCCTGGGCGGTGGGTGTTCCTGATAGTAATTAGGATGGCCTGTCCAACACGAAGATTCTTGCCAACGAGGAATCTCTTCCACCCAACCGAGTTTAAGTGTGTGTGACCGTCTATGTCCATGCGGTAAGTACATGTGGTGACGGATCCCCTTGCGGTAAGGAGTAGTCCAGCTGAGCCTTCTTCATCAAGCTCGAGACCACAACTCACAGATAGGTTCTTTGATAATTTCTGAATAAGAAAAACATATCAATTAATAAATAGCTTCGCACATACTCTTGCAAATATATTTCTATTAAGTCTAGATTAATACACTTTCAAAAGACACAGTACTACGCATTTGTACTAATTAATCATGAATTCTACTAATAAGTATATATGGATTATCTACACTATTAATAGTTCCTTGGATTCTACACTAATAAGTATGTGATCAGACTCTACACTAAAGCATATCATCGACTAGATTCCACTAAGCATATCCTCGGATAATTTGTATTTGTAAGTATAACAATAAAGCATATATATATATATCATCAAATTACTACAGTCAGTATAACATACCATTTCATGCCGATCGACCATGGTACTTGTCAGGTTGGTCAGGAATGGCACCCGACAAAGTCATCACGTGGCGGAATTATGTCCCATAGGTTGCACACCTCCTCCTCGCTCAGCCTCATTCTTTGAGCTACAATGGCTTCATGAAGTGGGTTCTCATCATCTTCATTGAGTGGGTCCTCATTATCTTCATCATCTTCGTCATCTTCATCATCTTTGTCATCTTCATCATCTTCGTCATCTTCATCATCTTTGTCATCTTCATCATCTTCGTCATCTTCATCATCTTCCACCAGGTTGAGATAAATGACAGCCAACTTGGGTCTTTCTGCTCTGAAGGAGAAGCTGATCAACTAACCACCAGTAAGACCCATGTGGGAGAGGAAACGGGCCCATCCATCTCCTCCAATCTGCGACATATTGCGTCCTTTCTCGACCTCCATAGTGTATGGCCCCCTAGGAGCCTCAAATGTCATAGTGTCTCCTATCAGCTTGTTGAATTTCAACCTCACATTGCATGGGACGATCTGTGTAAAAGAGCAAAATGACACAATGCAGTAATGCCAACACTAAAAATAAAATAGTTGTTACATTTCATATAATTTCTTAACGCCGCATGACGAAAACTCACCTGGAAGTAGATGCCCAACAACTTGAAAGTTGCAAGGCTGCTGCCGCACCTTGACTTGCATAGTCAACATAGTGGTGGTGCTGGCGGCGCCATTTTCCTAAAGCAATATAAGCAAAGGATTAACGATCCACTTCACAGGAAAGAAAAACAGTAGCATTTGATATTTTTGGCTCTTCCGCGAGAAGCAATTTTATGGACAATTATAAGGGTACCAAATAAGTGTACCACCTACCAAGACATTTCATCTATTTTGGCACCTATTGCCTAAGATAATTGATTGAAAAAACAAGTGGCAAATTTAACTAAATTGGCACCTACATTTTGCCAAAAAATAACTTATTACAAAAAACAAAAGCATCTACCTATCAATGTACATAAAAATAACAATAAAATGGTGCATACTAAATCAACTAAATGAACTAGCCTACTAAATCCACTAACATACAAAATCAACTAAATCAAAATGTTCTAAATCAACTAAATCAACTAGCCTACTAAATCTACTAAATCAACTAGCCTACTAAATCAACTAAATCAAAATGTTCTATATCAACTAAATCAACTAATTCAAAATGTTCTAAATCAACTAGCCTACTAAATCAACTAAATCATATCACCTAAATCAAAATGTTGCATATGAACTAGCTTACTAAATCAAAATGTAGAAGGGGGGAGGGAGAAGGAGGGGCGACTCGAGGAGAGAGAAGAGAGTAGGACGGAGGAGTAAGGTGGAGCGAGGAGGGGCCGGCCGGCGGGGAGTCGAGGGAGGACGGAGGAGGAGGGCGGTACTGAGTCCGGCGAGGAGGAGGAGTTGACGGCGGCACAGAGGGAAGAGGTGTAGGCGACGGCGGCCGGCGGGGGAGGACTGGCATGTGGGGGGGGGGGGGGGTTGAGGGGGAGTGAGTGTGAGTGTGAGTGTGGAGGAGAGCGTGGGGGCCGGGTTGGAGATAGCAAGTTTTAGGAGTAGCGCTCTAAAGGCAAAGGCACTATTGCTAAACTACCTAGCCGTAGCGCGGTCCGAATAAAAGAGCTGTTGCTAGAACTAGCTTCGCGGTGTGGTCATGGGAATTATAGCAGTAGCGCGGCTTAGAGGAGGCACGCTGCTGCTACGTCTATTTCAGCAGCAAGTGCTGCTGGAGCACGCTACTGCAACATTGCAGCAACGCCTTATTTTAAAACTCGCTGCTGGTAAGATCTTGTGTATAAGCTTTTCCCTAGTAGTGTGTGCTGCCCGGCAGGCCTCACCGCCCCCTACTACTCCCACCGCTGGCTGGGGCATCCCTCCACTCACCCACAACCCCTGTTATTCTGCGGCGACGGCAGCCTCACACTGCAACCGAACCAGTGAACCCTCGTACTCCTCTCCGCGTGGGCATCCACTGCCACGTCTTCCCTAGCTCCGTGTCGTCCCCTTCCTAGGCCTCGCCGTCGTCCACCACCATGGTGCTCTAGGAACGGCGTGGTCAACGTGGTCAAGGAACGACTTCCATCGCAAGAGTACTGTACGTGGAGAGGCTGACAGCTGGGTCCACAGCAGCTGCAAGGAAGTGCCTCCTTATAAAGCGGAAAATAATTATTCCTCCACCTGACAGCAGGGACCCACCGGACGGGCCACCGTATTTGGCAAAAGAACGTTTCCCCCCTGACTGCCGGGACCAACCAGACGGGCCAACGTATTTCGCGAAAAAAAGTTCCCCCGCTAACAGCTCAGACCCCCCGAAGGTGCCTCCTTATTATACAAAAAAAATGAATACTCCCACTGCTAGTTGGGATCCACCTTGGTGGGAGGCTGACTTGTGGGCCTACTAAGTTGACGGGGACGAAGTTCTTTGTCAACTTAGTCAATATGAACGATTCTAGCTCTAGTGACCGTACAATGTCCATCCAACAGCCGTAGTGCTTCTTCAACCTCTGGTCTTCTTGCTCCAGCCGCCCAAAGCAGCGCCGGTCGTGCCGCATGCTCCTGCCTCCCGTGGCCGGCTGTTCTACTATAGAGGTCTCGCCACCCCCTACTATTTTCACCGCTGTCCAGGCCCTGTGGCGATGACAGCCTCACACCGCAGCCGAACCAGTGAACCCTCGTACTCCTCTCCGCGCGGGCTTCCACTGTCGCGTCTTCCCCAGCTCCGTGTCGTCCCCTTCCTAGGCCTCGCCGTCATCCACCACCCTGGTGCTCTCGGCGCGGCGTGGTCAACATGGTCAAGGAACGACTTCCATCGGAAGAGTATTGTACATGGAGAGGCTGACAGCTGGGTCCATGGCGGTTGCAAGGAAGTGCCTCCTTATTACGCGCAAAATAATTATTCCTCCACCTCACAGCAGGGACCCACTGGACGGGCAACTGTATTCCACGAAAAAACGTTTCCCCCTAACTGCTGGGACCTACCAGCTACATCTTCGCACGCAAGGAAGTGCGTCTGGGCAAAAAAAACAATTCGCCCCCCTAACTACTGGGACCCACCAGCTACATCTTTGCTTGCAAGGAAGTGCCTGACAGTCGGGACCCACCTGGTCAAAGCATACGTAGCGTTGTCATTCTGGTTGCGAACATGTACGTACATACTGGTCGATGTAGAGGCGCGCAAGTGTCGTAGTAGAGGCGCGCACGTAGCATGTACACGTACATACATCGGCCAGTGTGCAAGAATGAAAATACGGCCACATACGTACGTACGGGCAGGGTCTCGAACGCCTACTCGCGCATACATACGGCCAGGGCTCGTGTACATGGCTGGGTCGGAATGGAGAAACTACGTCGTCGTCGTGTTCATGGGGAGCCAAGTGGCTGGTTCAGAACAGAATGCGTCTTCGTGTTCATCGGGAGGGCTTGGACGGAACAGCCGATGGAAACGAGGCCTGGCATACCGCAGAACGGAGGAAACGGCCTTGTGGTCGACCGGCCATGGTCGAAGCAAGATCCTGTTCATCAGGAGGGGTCTGGCGTACCCCAAAATGGAGGAAACAGACCTCCTACGGTCGAAGCGGGGGTCCTGTTGATCGGCAGGGGTGTGGCGTTCCGCAAAACAGAGGAAACGGACTTGTGTTGGAGCGCTAAGGTCGAAACGGGGGTCCTGTTCATCAGGAGGGGTGTGGCGTACCGCAAAATGGGATTCCATGGGATACTGTTCATCTCCACCGTCGACCCCCTCCAGCCTCCACAAGCTACTGTTCATCCACCGTCGACCTCCTCCAGCCTCCACCTGCGACTGTTCATCCACGGGCTCCAGTTCATCCAGCCTCCACCGCGTGCTACTCCACGGGCTCCTATTCAACCAGCCCTCTCCACGGGCTCCTATTCAACCACCCCTCCATGGGCTACTGTTCATCCAGCCCTCCCCCGTATACTATTCATCCAGCCCTCCTCGGGGTGGTCCTGTTCATCCAGCCCTCCACGGGATCCTGTTCATCCAGCCCCAACCTGCTCGATCGATCGGGGTCATGTTCATCCAGAGGCAACACCACGGGGTCCTGTTCATCCACCCCCACTGGGAACTGTTCATCCAAAGGCAGCATCGATCGGCTTCAGTTAGCAGCAGTAGCGAAGGAATCGCTCCATCGGGTTCAGTTAACAACCATCGATCGATCCCTCGGGTACAGTAACGCGTAGCCTGTAGTGCAATCGCTCGGGTTCAGTTAGAGCCCAATGCCTCGCTCGGGTTCTGTTCGGGATATTACTATCAGTTGAGACCCGCCCAGGAGGGGCCGGGTCAGCCCCAATGGCGGGTTAGGCAAGAAGCCCAGTAAACATTCAAAATTGTAGTTTATTAAGACTTATAGAAGGCCCAAAGGCCTGAAGGCGGTTTAAGGCCTGATATTATGAACCGCCATATGTAAGGAAAGACTTGTAAAGAAAGGCATGTAAAGGAAGTTGATGTCTACTACACAACCTACTTCTTGTAGATGTTGTTTGGCCTCCAAGTGCAGAGGTTTGTAGGACAGTAGCAAATTTCCCTCAAGTGGATGACCTAGGGTTTATCAATCCGCAGGAGGCGTAGGATGAAGATGGTCTCTCTCAAGCAACCCTGCAACCAAATAACAAAGAGTCTCTTGTGTCCCCAACACACCCAATACAATGGTAAATTGTATAGGTGCACTAGTTCGGCGAAGAGATGGTGAAACAAGTGGTATATGGATGGTAGATAAAGGTATTTGTAATCTGAAAAAAATAAAAACAGCAAGGTAACTAATGATAAAAGTGAGCGCAAACAGTATTGCAATGCTGGGAAATAAGGCCTAGGGTTCATACTTTCGCTAGTGTAAGTTCCCTCAACAATAATATCATAATTGGATCACATAACTATCCCTCAACATGCAACAAAGAGTCACTCCAAAGTCACTAATAGCGGAGAATGAACGAAGAGATTATGGTAGGGTACGAAACCACCTCAAAGTTATTCTTTCCAATCAATCCGTTGGGCTATTCCTGTAAGTGTCACAAACAGCCCTAGAGTTCGTACTAGAATAACACCTTAAGACACAAATCAACCGAAACCCTAATGTCACCTAGATACTCCAATGTCACCTCATGTATCCGTGGGTATGATTATACGATATGTGTCACACAATCTCACATTCATCTATTCAACCAACACATAGAACCTCAAAGACTGCCCAATGTTTCCCCGGAGATTCACGATGAAAATGTGTGCCAACCCCGATGCATAGGTTCCCAATGTCACGAAACCCGCAAGTTGATCACCAAAACATACATCAAGTGAATCACGTGGTATCCCATTGTCACCACAGATACGCACGGCAAGACATACATCAAGTGTTCTCAAATCTTTAAAGACTCAATCCAATAAGATAACTTCAAAGGGGAAACTCAATTCATTACAAGAGAGAAGAGGGGGAGGAGAAACATAGGATCCAACTATAATAGCAAAGCTCACGATACATCAAGATCGTTCCAAATCAAGAACACGAGAGAGAGAGAGAGATCAAACACATAGCTACTGGTACATACCCTCAGCCCCTAGGGTGAACTACTCCCTCCTCGTCATGGAGAGCGTCGGGATGATGAAGATGGACATCGGTGAGGGATCCCCCCTCCGGCAGGGTGCCGGAACAGGGTCCCGATTGACTTTTGGTGGTTACGGAGGCTTCTGGCAGCGGAACTCCCGACCTAATCTCTGTTCTGGAAGTTTTAGGGTACGACGATATATATGGGTGCAAGAAGGACGTCGGAGGAGCCACGGGGGCCCCACGAGGCAGGGGCGCGCCCTAGGGGGGTAGGCACACCCCACACCCTCGTGGGCAGCCCGTGTCTCCCCTGACGTGCACTCCAAGTTCCCTGGGTTGCTTTCCTTCCAAAAATAATTTCTCCAGTTGATTTCATTCTGTTTTGACTCCGTCCGATATTCCTTTTCTTCAATACACTGAAATAGGCATAAAACAGCAAATCTGGGCTGGGCCTCCAGTTAATTGGTTAGTCCCAAAAATAATATAAAAGTGGATAATAAAGCCCAATATTGCCCAAAATAGTAGATAATATAGCATGGAGCAATCAAAAATTATAGATACGTTGGAGACGTATCAAGCATCCCCAAGCTTAATTCCTGCTCGTCCTCGAGTAGGTAAATGATAAAAAAGATAATTTTTGATGTGGAATGCTAGTTGGCATAATTTCAATGTAATTCTTCTTACTTGTGATATGAATATTCAGATCCGAAAGATTCAAGACAAAAGTTCATATTGACATAAAAATGATAATACTTCAAGCATACTAACTAAGCAATTATGTCTTCTCAAAATAACATTGCCAAAGAAAGTTCATCCCTACAAAATCATATAGTTTAGTCATGTTTCATTTTCGTCACACAAGAATGCTCTCATCATGCACATCCCCGATGACAAGCCAAGCAATTGTTTCATACTTTAGTAATCTCAAACTCGTAAACCTTCACGCAATACATGAGCGCAAGCCATGGATATAGCACTATGGGTGGAATAGAATATAATGAGGGGGGTTATGTGGAGAAGACAAAAAGGAGAAAGTCTCACATCAACGAGGCTAATCAATGGGCTATGGATATGCCCATCGATTGATGTTAATGCAAGGAGTAGGGATTGCCATGCAACGGATGCACTAGAGCTATAAATGTATGAAAGCTCAACAAAAGAAATTAAGTGGGTGTGCATCCAACTTGCTTGCTCACGGAGACCTAGGGCACTTGAGGAGGACCATTGTTGGAATATACAAGCCAAGTTCCCTAATGAAAATTCCCACTAGTATATGAAAGTGATAACTCAAGAGACTCTCTATATGAAGAACATGGTGCTACTTTGAAGCACATGTGTGGAAAAAAAGGATAGTAGCATTGCCCCTTTTTATTTATTTTCTTCTTTTTTGGGCCTTTTTTTATTTGGCCTTTCTTTTTTTATTTGGCCTTTTTTGGGACAATTCTCTATTGAATGATGCTCATCACACTTCTATTTATTTACAACTCAATGATTACAACTCGATACTAGAACAAAGTATGACTCTATATGGATGCCTCTGGCGGTGTACCGGGATTGCGATGAATCAAGAGTGACATGTATGAAAAATTATGAACGGTGGCTTTGCCACAAATACGATGTCAACTACATGATCATGCAAAGCAATATGACAATGGTGATGCGTGCCATAATAAACAGAATGGTGGAAAGTTTCATGGCAATATATCTCGGAATGGCTATGGAAATGCCATAATAGGTAGGTATGGTGGCTGTTTTGAGGAAGATATAAGGAGGTTTACGTGTGATAGATCGTATCATAACACGGGGTTTGGATGCACCGGCGAAGTTTGCACCAACTATCAATGTGAGAAAGGGCAATGCACGGTACCGAAGAGGCTAGCAAGGATGGAAGGGTGAGAGTGCGTATAATCCATGGACTCAACATTAGTCATAAAGAACTCACATACTTATTGCAAAAATCTACAAGTCATCAAAAACCTCGGTACTACGCGCATGCTCCTAGGGGGATAGATTGGTAGGAAAATACCCTCGCTCGTCCCCGACCGCCACTCATAAGGAGGACAATCAAATAACACCTCATGTTTCAAATTTGTTACATAATGTTTACCATACGTGCATGCTACGGGAATTGCAAACTTAAACACAAGCATTTATCAATTTCACAACTACTCAACTAGCACGACTTTGATATTATTACCTCCATATCTCAAAACAATCATCAAGTATCACACTTCTCTTAGTATTCAACACACTCATAAGAGAATTTTATTATTCTTGAATACCTAGCATATTAGGATTTTAAGCAAATTACCATGCTATTTAAGACTCCCAAAATAATCTAAGTGAAGCATGAGAGTTAATCTATTTCTTCAAAATAAAACTACCACCATGCTCTAAAAGGTATAAGTGAAGCACTAGAGCAAATGACAAACTACTCTGAAAGATATAAGTGAAGAGCGATGAGTAGTCGAATAATTATGCAACTATGTGAAGACTCTCTAACATTTAATAATTTCAGATCTTGGTATTTTATTCAAACAGAAACCAAAACTAAATAAAATAAAGTGACGCTCCAAGCAAAACACATATCATGTGGCGAATAAAAATATAGCTCCAAGTAAAGTTACCGATGAACGAAGACGAAAGAGGGGATGCCTTCCGGGGCATCCCCAAGCTTAGGCTCTTGGCTATCCTTGAATATTACCATGGGGTGCCTTGGGCATCCCCAAGCTTAGGCTCTTGCCACTCTTTATTCCATAGTCCATCGAATCCTTACCCAAAACTTGAAAACTTCACAACACAAAACTTAACAGAAAACTCGTAAGCTCCGTTAGTATAAGAAAATAAATTACCACTTTAAGGTACTGTAATGAACTCATTCTTTATTTATATTGGTGTTAAACCTACTTTATTCCAACTTATCTATGGTTCATGCCCTCCGATACTACTCATAGATTTATGAAAATAAGCAAACAACACACGAAAAACAGAATCTGTCAAAAACAGAACAGTCTGTAGTAATATGGATCAAACGTATACTTATGGAACTCATAAAATTCCCAAATAAATTTCTGGACCTGAGGAATTTATCTATTAATCATCTGCAACAAGAATTAACTAAATATCACTCTCCAAATAAAAATGGCAGCAGTTCTCGTGAGCGCTAAAGTTCCTGTTTTTTACAGCATGATCAACAAGACTCTCCCCAAGTCTTCCCAAAGGTTCTACTTGGCACAAACACTAATTAAAAGAATAAAATCTCATCTAAACAGAGGCTAGATGAATTATTTATTACTAAACAGGAACAAAAAGCAAGGAACAAAAATAAAATTTGGTTGCCTCCCAACAAGCGCTATCGTTTAACACCCCTAGCTAGGCATGATGATTTCAATGATGCTCACATAAAGGATAAGAATTGAAACATAAAGAGAGCATCATGAAGAATATGACAAGCACATTTAAGCCTAACCCACTTCCTATGCATAGGGATTTTGTGAGCAAACAACTTATGGGAACAATAATCAACTAGCATAGGAGAGCAAAACAAGCATAGCTTCAAAACTTTAAGCACATAGAGAGGAAACTTGATATTATTGCAATTCCTACGAGCATATGTTCCTCCCTCATAATAATTTTCAGTAGCATCATGAATGAATTCAACAATATAACCAGCACCTAAAGCATTCTTTTTCATGATCTACAAGCATAGAAATTTTATTACTCTCCACATAAGCAAATTTCTTCTCAATCAGAATAGTGGGAGTATCATAAGAGACTTGAATACTATAAATTGTTTCCACATTAAAAGAGTAATGTTCAGAAAATGGGTAACCATAATCATGACAAGTTTTATAAATATAATCACTACTTTTTATAGCATAAGTATCATCGCAATAATTATCATAAGTAGGAGGCATGCTATCATCATTATAAATTTGCATATCAAAACTTGGGAGACTAAAAATATCATCTTCATAAATCATAGCTTCCCCAAGCTTGGGCCTTTTCATATCATAAGCATAATCACTCTCATCATTAATAGTATGGATAGCACCAATAGTATAGCAATTATTATATCCTTGCAAGCAAGTGCCAAAAAGATTTTCAAGATCATAAGAAGCATCATTATCTTCCCAATCATAATCATCACAACAAGCAATAGGCATAACAAGATCATCATCAAGTGTATCATCTTCATTTTCATGAAGCACAACAATAATAGGAGCAACTTTATTTGGGAGCGATACCTTTTTACCTCTCTTCCTTTTTCTTTTCTTCTTCTTCTTCACCTCATGTGTGGGTTCAATCCTATTTTTGGAGCTCCTTATTAATGAGATTTGTTGAATAGAAGGCTCCTCCTCGTTACCTGATTCATCATAAGAAATAATAGGAGGATATTGGGAAGTCTCTTCCCTTTCATTAGTATTCTCTTCATTCTCTATTTGTTTTATTTTCTTTATGTAGTTGGCAATATAAGGATTTTCAATACAATTCACCGCACAATACATATAACTATTCTCTAGATCAAAATGAAGAACTTTATCAAGATTAAACTTTGGAATACCCTCAGTTATACGTTTCATTTCCTCATACCCCAAAAGAAGACTAAGCTCTTTATGATGCTCAAGGGTAATCAAATTATCACAATTTTTGGATACGATTCGGTCATGAAACAATTTGCATTGGAGATTTAAATGACCATGTTCATTGCAAAGTTCACAAGGAGCGTGAAAAATATTGAATTTTTCAGCACATTCATCTAGCTCTTCTTGCAACAATTTGGTTTCTAAGTACTTATGCCTCTTGCAATATATATCTTCCCTATTTCGTGTGTACTTACAAACCCAATGCACTCCACAAAAATTGACATGTTTATAGGAGACATTTTCATCATAACTAGTGCAATCATCATTAGTATCATGGATATTCGCAGAATTCGTACTAACAACATTGAAATCATGCTCATCATTCAAATATTTAGTGCCAAACATTTTATAGATTTCTTCTTCTAGCACTTGAGCACAATTTTCCTTTCCATCATACTCACGAAAGATATTAAAAAGGTGATGCGTATGAGACAAACTTAATTCCATTTTTTATAGTTTGCTTTTATAAACTAAACTAGTGATAAAACAAGAAACTAAAAGACTCGATTGCAAGATCTAAAGATATACCTTCAAGCACTCACCTCCCCGGCAACAGCGCCAGAACTGCTAGATGGAGTAGAGAGGAAGTGATGTCTACTACACAACCTTCTTCTTGTAGACGTTGTTGGGCCTCCAAGTGTAGAGGTTTGTAGGACAGTAGCAAATTTCCCTCAAGTGGATGACCTAAGGTTTATCAATCCGTAGGAGGCGTAGGATGAAGATGGTCTCTCTCAAGCAACCCTGCAACCAAATAACAAAGAGTCTCTTGTGTCCCCAACACACCAATACAATGGTAAATTGTATAGGTGCACTAGATCGGCGAAGAGATGGTGAAACAAGTGGTATATGGATGGTAGATAAAGGTATTTGTAATCTAAAAATATAAAAACAGCAAGGTAACTAATGATAAAAGTGAGCGCAAACGGTATTGCAATGCTAGGAAACAAGGCCTAGGGTTCATACTTTCGCTAGTGTAAGTTCCCTCAACAATAATATCATAATTGGATCACATAACTATCCCTCAACATGCAACAAAGAGTCACTCCAAAGTCACTAATAGCGGAGAATGAACAAAGAGATTATGGTAGGGTACGAAACCACCTCAAAGTTATTCTTTCCAGTCAATCCGTTGGGCTATTCCTATAAGTGTCACAAACAACCTAGAGTTCATACTAGAATAACACCTTAAGACACAAATCAACCAAAACCCTAATGTCACCTAGATACTCCAATGTCACCTCAAGTATCCATGGGTATGATTATACGATATGCGTCACACAATCTCAGATTCATCTATTCAACCAACACATAGAACCTCAAAGAGTGCCCAAAGTTTCTACCGGAGAATCACGACGAAAACGTGTGCCAACCCCTTTGCATAGGTTCCCAATGTCACGAAACCCGCAAGTTGATCACCAAAACATACATCAAGTGAATCACATGGTATCCCATTGTCACCACAGATACGCACGGCAAGACATACATCAAGTGTTCTCAAATCTTTAAAGACTCAATCCGATAAGATAACTTCAAAGGGGAAACTCAATTCATTAGAAGAGAGAAGAGGGGGAGGAGAAATATAGTATCCAACTATAATAGCAAAGCTCGCGATACATCAAGATCGTTCCAAATCAAGAACACGAGAGGGAGAGAGATCAAACACATAGCTACAGGTACATACCCTCAGCCCCGAGGGTGAACTAGTCCCTCATCGTCATGGAGAGCGCCGGGATGATGAAGATGGACACCAGTGAGGGATCCCCCCTCTGGCAGGGTGCCGGAACAGGGTCCCGATTGAATTTTGGTGGCTACGGAGGCTTCTGGCGGCGGAACTCCCGATCTAATCTCTGTTCTGGGAGTTTTAGGGTACGACGATATATATGGGTGCAAGAAGGACGTCGGAGGAGCCACGGGGGCCCCACGAGGCAGGGGGCGCGCCCCCCACCCTCGTGGGCAGCCCGTGTCTCCCCTGACGTGCACTCCAAGTTCGTTGGGTTGCTTTCCTTCCAAAAATAACTTCTCCAGTTGATTTCGTTCTGTTTCAACTCCGTCCGATATTCCTTTTCTTCAAAACACTAAAATAGGCATAAAACGGCAAATCTGGGCTGGGCCTCCGGTTAATAGGTTAGTCCCAAAAATAATATAAAAGTGGATAATAAAGCCCTATATTGCCCAAAACAGTAGATAATATAGCATGGAGCAATCAAAAATTATAGATACGTTGGAGACGTATCAGAAGTCACCGAGCCGGACATGATTATAAGTCGTCCGGGACTCTGTAGGCCACCAGGCGTCAACCCATGTATACAAGGGGACGACCTAGTGGCGGCTTAAGGCAAGAAACAACAAGTCGATAACCAAGTCAGCGAGTTGAGCCTCTTGGTGATCAAAACCTCAGCAATACCAATCCCAAATAGATGTAGGCTTTTACCTTCATCGTAAGGGGCCAAACTAGTATAAAACTCTCTCGTGTCCTTTGTCCCGATTAACCCCTTTAAGCTTCCTAGTGAGATGGCCCTACGACTAAGTCCTTGCTCTAGGACATCTGTCGTGACAACTCCACGACAGTTGGCGCCCACCGTGGGGCCAGCGCAAGGTGGATTTGAGTTCTTGAAGGGCAACTTCGAAGGGCTCAAGGGATACGCTATGGGCCGGATGACCGAGAGTCGTCGCGGGAAGCTTTACATCGATGACGAAGGCTGGGGCCCCGAGGCCGGCTCAATTGAGTATGGGTACCGGGTCCCCTTCGGCGGAATTCACGTCTTCATCGGCCGGATCAGCGAGTCAGGCCCTGAGCCGGACGTCGGCACCAACCTCATCGAAACGGCTCAGCGTGCAAGGACCACCCGTGTTCAATCTGTCGTGAATCATGCCTCCATAGGATGCGTCCACGACGGTGAATACTCTGAAGGATCGGTGGAGGGCGGTGAGACGGTCGTCTGCTCTGACACTGCATCATCAACGGGCGCGACAGACTCTTTGTACCAGCTGCAAGACGACATGTTCAGGGGCTGTTCCGATGGCAGCAATATTCCGGACACTCTTGAGCCGCCGAATTGGGTCGGAGTCTTCATGGCAGGGACACAACCCAGGCAAAACTCTATAGCAGCGGCCGCAACAGGTACCGGGTCGGCTGCAGCCGGGTCAGGAGACCTCGCGCGCCCCCGGCTCAGATTCTAATGGACCTCATGGATAAACTGACGACTCTGTTGACCGCCGTGGTAGAGCCGGTAGATAAAGCCTAGCATGACGCAGAGGTGCCACGCGTACGTGAAGAGATAGTGCAAGCTAAGGAAAATCTAGCCGCAGAGGAAGTCAGGATGGCAGCGGAGCGGGCGGCTTTGGATGTTCATGCTCAAGAGCTTCAAGTGGAGACCTTCCGGCTCTCGGTGGATCTTAATGCATCAAACGAGGTCATGAGGAGGAGGCATCAGAAAACTCAGTCACGTCTACCTCTGATGCTTGATCCTAGGAACCTATTCCATACACCCGGGGCTGGGGCAAGCAACCCACCGGAGGCAAACCGGATCACGACACCCGGCGCACCGGTTCAGCCGCGTGCCATGGAACCACCTCGTATAATTGTCGCGCCACCTCATTATGTACCAACACCGCCGGGTCACTTCTCCAACCCTTTCGAAAACCTCATCGCAGCATCAGCTCGTTTGGCGGCTCTTCCGATGGAAGGTGACTCACCGGCGGCAATCGAAACACGGAGGGTAAGAGAACTTCTTCAAACAGCTCTGGCGCAGTAGGATGCGTACTCCTACAGTCGAGACAGGATCCATTCAACTCCTTGCCCAAGCCGTAGCCCGAGTTACAGTAGGCATATGGAGTCCGCAGATATGTCAAACAATGCTCAACGCCACAACCGGCCATACAGGCATGAGCCAGTGCGGGCTGGAGCCCTTAACTTGGCGGATCAGGAGAGGATTCGTCAAGAGGCGGAACGAGCAGCTCAAATGGCAGCAGATCAGGCGGCTCATCAAACTTTTCTGGCTTATCCAGCAACCTCGGTCGAGGCAGGAGTGGCCACAAGAACCGGAGGCGTGCCTTGCTTGGTGCCGGCCATACGTAATGAGCGTTTGCCAAAGGACTTCAAGGGGCCTTGTAAAGTGCCTAATTACACAGCTGACCTACAGCCTGGGGCTTGGATTGAGAGTTACGAGATGGCTATGGATTTATTGGAGGTCAGCGATGCTGCAATGGACAAGTATTTCACCATGATGTTAGATGGAACAGCTCATACTTGGTTGAAGGGATTGCCACCCAATTCTATCAGCTCGTGGGCGGAGTTGAAGGCCTGGTTCATCCAGAACTTTAAGGACACGTGTAAGCAGCCTATGTCGATTGTGAATCCACAACCCATTGGGTGCGCCGGGTCAAGGAGATAATACATTCATCTGATAAGATGGATGCCGGCTCAGCAGTCTTGATGTTGGAGAAAAATTGTCGTTTTGAACCTCTGAAGCAGAAGCTGGGGTGGCTCAAGCGTGACTATAATGACATGGGAACGTTGATGGCGGCTCTCGTCAAGTATGCTGATTCTGATACTACCAAGGACCCGGTGTCTGACGAAGAAAAGGCAACGAAGGGAAAAAAGAACGGCAATAGCAAGGGTCACCAGCATAACCTGACAAATCAGGGAGGTAATAAACGTAAGGCTGATGAGTTTGTTGCTAACACCAATGCACAGGGCGGTAATCAACGGCCCAAGGGCAGACAGCCCCCTCGGTCCGGTGGGTCAGGTCCCACCCTTGAGCAGTTATTAAATGAACCTTGTCCAAAGCACGACACCCGGGAGAAGCCAGCCAGCCACCTGTGGAAGGATCGTACGATCATGAAGGCGTTTAAAAATTCAAACGCGTTTGATGGAGGTCACGGTCCAAGTGGCGGTTTAGGAGGAGGCGGTTTTTACGGCCCGGGCGCCAATTCAGGTGGAGGAGGATTTCACGGTCAGGGCCATCCTGGTAACCAAGGAGGATATAATCAACAACCCGGCCAGGGTAATCAGCAGCAACAATCAGGTTATTAGAGCAACCCGAAACAGCTGAGCAGTGGGCAATACCATGTATTCACCACTAGTTTATGTAAGAGGGACCAGAAGCTTCACAAGAGGGCCGTCAATGCCGTTGAGCCGGCGATTCCACGTTATCTATGTTGGTCAGAGCAGCCCATTGTGTGGAGCAGAGAGGATCACCCGCCCCGGGTTGATAATCCGGGTCACATGGCCTTGGTAGTGGCACCTCAGGTTGGTGGATACAAGTTCACTAAGGTGCTCATGGACGGAGGCAGCAGCATCAACATCCTCTACTATGAGACGTTCCGTCGGATGGGATTGACTGATAAAAATCTTAAACAATCCAAAATTGTTTTTCACGGTGTGGTACCTGGTAAATCGGCATACCCAGTTGGTAAGATTGAACTGGAAGTAGCCTTTGGGGATGAGTATGACTCTAGAGCGGAAAAGTTAACCTTTGAGGTGGTTAAGATCAAAAGTCCATATCATGCTCTGTTTGGACGGCTGGCTTATGCCAAGTTCATGGCTCGGCCGTGTTATGTGTATTTGCAGCTCAATGTGCCGGGTCATAAGGGCACCATTACGGTACATGGGAGCCAGAAGATAACCTTGGAGTGTGAAGAAGGTGATGCTGCCTATGCTGAATCTATTTGTGCAACAGAGGAGTTAAAATTTACAAGGATCATGTTGACCTGGCAGACATGACGCCATTAAAGAAACCAACAACAGAGCATGAGCCGGCATTGAAATTCAAATCAGCTGGTGACACTAAGATGGTTGACTTTGTGCCTGGCGACTCATCCTAGCAGTTCGTCGTCAGTGCAAACTTGGATCTGAAATAGGAAAGCGCGCTCATCGAGTTCATTCATGAGAACCGGGACCTCTTTGCATGGAAACCTTCAGACATGCCGGGTGTCCCGAGGGAACTCGCTGAGCACACTCTTAATGTTGATCCAAAGTTCAAACCTGTCAGACAGTTTCTCCGACGGTTCAATGAAGAAAGGCGCAAAGCCATTGGAGAAGAGGTGGCCCAGCTCTTGGCGGCTGGGTTCATTGTGGAGGTCTTTCACCCCGAATGGTTAGCTAACCCGGTGCTTGTACTAAAAAAGAATGGCACCTGGCATATGTGTGTGGATTACACCGATCTGAACAAGTCCTTTCCGGCTGATCCTTTTGCACTCCCCCGTATTGATCAGATCATTGATGCTACGGCGGGTTGCGCGCGTTTGAGTTTCTTGGATGCTTATTCAGGTTATCATTAGAATAAGATGGCGGTCAAAGATCAGGAGAAGACGGCTTTTATCACTCCTTTTGGAGCTTTCTGCTATGTGTCTACGCCTTTTGGGCTTAAGAGTACCTGGGCGACTTACCAACGGTGTGTGCAGAATTGTCTTCACGATCAAATTGGGTGCAATGTTCATGCTTATGTGGATGATATAGTGGTAAAATCCAGGAAGGAGGAAACCTTGGTTACAGATCTGAAAGAGACTTTCGATAATCTCCGGATCTACAAAATGATGCTTAACCCAGCCAAGTGTGTTTTTGGTGTCCCAGCCGACAAGCTCTTGGGTTTTTTGGTGTCCAACCGAGGTAGTGAAGCTAACCCGGAGAAAATCAACGCAATTACATCCCTAGCCAAACCAACATGCATCAATGATATTCAGCGGCTGGCGGGTCGTGTTGCTACTTTGAGCCGGTTCATAAGCTGGTTAGGGGAGAAGGCAATGCCTTTTGTATCAGATGATGAAGAAAACAGATGCTTTTATTTGGAGTGATGATGCAAATACTGCTTTTAACGATCTGAAGACACAGCTTGCTGAGCCGCTAGTCCTTGCTACTCCAGTTGAAAAAGAGCCGTTGTTATTATACGTGGCCGCCAACTCACGAGCTGTTAGTGTGGCTATTGTGGTGGAGCGCAAGGAGGCTGGCAAGGAAAATCCGGTTCAACGGCCGGTTTACTACGTCAGTGAGGTGTTGATTGAATCCAAACAACGATATCCACATTGGCAGAAGCTCGTATATGGGGTGTTCATGACAAGCCGGAAGCTTCAGCATTATTTTCAGGGAATCCAATCACCATGGTTAGCTCTGCTCCTTTGGGAGACATCATTCAAAACAGAGAAGCCACTGAGCGAGTCACCAAGTGGGCAATTGAGCTTGGGTCTCATGGGTTGAAGTATGTGCCACGTACTGTGATCAAATCTCAAGCACTGGTTGACTTCATTAATTACTGGACAGAGATGCAGATGCCAGAAGAGAAACCAGACAACACGTATTGGACTATTCATTTTGATGGGTCCAAACAGTTGGAAGGCTCGGGGGCTGGAGTTGTGTTAACTTCTATGTGTTACGGTTGATGTTTCCTTGAACTAACAATGCAGCAGAGTATGAAGCTTTGCTCCATGGTCTTCGAGTGACAAAAGAGATGAGTTTGAGCCGGGTCAGATGTCTTGGCGACTCAAATCTAGTGGCTCAACATGTATCTGGCAAGTGGGATTCAAAGGACCCTCTCATGGCGGCTTATCGCCGGGAGGTTGATGCCGTTGCAGGGCATTTTAAAGGTTATCAGGTGGAGCACATTGACCGTCAAAAGAACGAAGCGGCTGATGCCTTAAGCCGGTTGGGGTCTCAGCGTAAGCCGGTACCACCTAACACCTTTTTGGATGTTTTTCATAACCCCTTTGTCATGTTGCCCACAGAAGAAGATTTAGCTGTTCCTGACCCGGAGGCGCAGTTGGTGGTGGCTCTTCATGTCTTCCTAGATTGGACAGTACCGTTCTGGGCTTACATGACCCGGGGAGAGTTGCCAGCGGATGAGACCCTGGCTTGACAGATAACCCGGCGGTCTAAGTCAATGACGATTTCAGATGGAGAGTTATACCATCGCAGTGTTTCCGGAGCATTTCAGCGGTGTGTTTCCCCCGAAGAAGGTCAAGAAATCCTTCGTGAGATACATGAAGACGATTGTGGTCATCACGCCGGGTCGAAATCTTTGGTGGCCAAGGCATTTCGTCACGGTTTTTACTGGTTGATGGCTCACGCTGATGTAGAAGATCTGGTCAGTAGATGTGATGGATGTCAAAGGTTTGCACGACGAGCGGATGTGCCGGCTCAAGAGCTCCGGACGATTCCAATCACTTGGCCGTTTGCGGTCTGGGGGCTTGACATGGTGGGACCTTTCAAAAGGTCTAAGGATAAAAAGACACATCTCTTGGTGGCAGTTGATAAATTCACCAAGTGGGTTGAGGCGGACCCTGTGAGTAAGTGTGATGCGGCCACGGCGGTTCAGTTCATGAAAAAGGTGATCTTCCGTTTTGGTTTTCCACACAGCATTATCACTGACAATGGCACTAATCTGTCCCAAGGGGCTATGGAGGAGTTCTGTCAACGAGAGCACATTCGGCTTGATATTTCTTCTGTAGCTCATCCTTAATCCAATGGTCAAGCTGAGAGAGCCAATCAGGAAATTTTGAAAGGGCTCAAACCCCGGCTTATGGTTCCTTTACAGCGGACGCCGGGTTGTTGGGTAGAGGAATTACCCTCAGTGTTATGGAGTATCAACACCACACCTAGCAGGTCTACACGTTACACACCTTTCTTCATGGTTTATGGAGCAGAAGCAGTGTTGCTTAGTGACATCCGTCATGACTCGCCCCGTGTGGTGGCTTATGTTGAAGCTAATAATAAACAAGCCAGACGGGATGCACTTGATTTGTTGGATGAAGAAAGAGACTTAGCAGCGGCCCGGTCAGCAATTTATCAACAGGACCTGCGCCATTATCACAGTCGCCGGGTTAAGTCCAGGACTTTTCAGGAAGGTGACTTGGTGCTCCGGCTCATCCAGGATCTGTCAGATGCACACAAGTTATCCCCACCTTGGGAAGGACCCTTTGTGGTCAGTAAGAACTTAAACAACAGGTCATATTAGCTCATTGACGTTTGGGAGCACAAAGACTCACGTAAGTCGGAGGAGGAGACCCGCCGGCCGTGGAACATTGCTCAACTTCGACCATACTACACCTGAGCCACCGGCTCTCATCATGTACATACTTTAACATTGTGTATACCATGATAAGCAATAAAGTAAGACCATCGGTCTCTTTTCTTTTCAAAGATTATGCATCTTTGTTATTTCTTATTTTCAAATGACTATTAAGGAGCTGATCATATTTGAAGCAAGTTTAACCTTTTTGGTCCAGCTTATGATCGTATCCGAATCTAGCTGCAAATCTCATGGTCACTTGGGGGCTTCCTGTTCAAACATAGGTCATATTCGAACCAAAGAGAACATAGCTGTCGTAACCCTCTTGATCGGCTCAAGGCCAAATTTACTTGGGGGCTTCTTGATCATATCCGAATCATAGATTAACCCCTTTTGGGTTCGACTTGGATCGTATTCGAATCAGGGTCGTTAAAAACCTCTCAAGGTCATTTGGGGGCTTCCTGTTCAAACATAGTTCGTATTTGAACCAAAGAGAACATAGCTGTCGGTACCCTCTTGATCGGCGCAACGCCAAAGCCACTGGGGCTATATGGTCGTATTCGAACCTTAGCTTAACCCCTTTGGTCCGGTTTACTGATCGTATTCGAATCAGAAACCCCCAACCTTTTGAATACAGGGTTAAATTATGTTTATTATCTATTGCTTGCCTTTTAGTTTTTTGTTGTTTCAATATTACAAACGATTATCCTGGTCTTCTTCACCGGTTCGACTATTTGACAATACAGCTGCCCAGGTCATTCAAACCAGCGGTTTAAGGATCAAAAGGTGCAACCTACCAAGGTATAATGATCATTGAGTATTCAAAAAAGCATTGGCGTCTCATAAAGATGGAATTATCAAATTCATCACCCGGGTTATTTAAACTGGTGGTCTAAGGATCAAAAGGTACAAGGTATGGTTATTACTTATACACAATCACCTGCTGCATTAACTAAAATAGTTAGTTTCAGTCCTTGTCCTTTATTTATATCTGTCTCTGGTTCCTATTGTGGTAAACGTATTGGCTATAAATTGGGTGTTTTAACCCGTTTGGTTCAAAGCCGCCAAGCCAGTCTTTTCTTTGTATCTACAGGAACAGAGTTGAAACGTTGTAGACACAAATATTAAACACGATGCATACATTGGCATCAGGAAACGCAGACTCACATAAAAGTGTTTTATGCGCGATGGCATAAGCAAAGCATACAGTGTTTTCACAGCTAAGCTATTACAAGGCTATATAATCCCATGAAGATGATCATTGTTCCTCCCTTTGTCGGTTCACCACCTTCTGTTGGCTGGAAGTTGGGTTTTGACCAATCAAAACCGTTCATGGTGACAAATTCGGCTTCATCATCGATCAGGCCGACCGGGTCAACTTCCTGGGCAAATGTGTCTTCTCTTACTGGTGGGATCAAATCTGTTACCTTGTACGAGGGAGTGGCCATCTTCTTATTCTCACTATCAAAACCTGGCTGGTACTTATCAACATTGGTATCATATCCAAGGGTAGTTGGCTGAGGCCAGACTTCGCGCACGCAAGCCATGAAGTCATCCTGATCAAAAGGAGACTCGTCTTCCTTCACGGTGGGATAGCCTCTGGTCATGTCCGCCGGATCTAGGTCTGGCACCCAATCCTTCGAGCGGCTGTAACGCCCCGAGACCGATGTGCCACGTGTCCTCCAGTTTTTCGCTGTTGTTGCCTTGTCATTTCTTGCGTGTCATTCATTGCATATCATGTCATCATGTGCATTTCATCTGCATACTTGTTCGTCTCATGCATCCGAGCATTTTCCCCGTGGTCTGTTTTGCTTTCCGGCGTTCCGTTCTCCTCTGGTGGTCATTTCTACCTTTCTTTCGTGTGGGCATTAAACATTTCCGGATTGGACCGAGACTTGCCAAGCGTCCTTGGTTTACTACCGGTAGACCGCCTGTCAAGTTTCGTACCATTTGGACTTCGTTTGATGCTCCAACGGTTAACCGAGGGACCGAAAAGGCCTCGTGTGTGTTGCAGCCCAACACCCTTCCAATTTGGCCCAAAACCCTCTCCATCACCTAGAGCGTTTGATCACGATCGCGTGGCCGAAAACCGCACCTCATTTGGACTCTCCTAGCTCCCTCTACCTATAAATATGTGTCTCTCCCCGATTTTTCGCATAGTCCAAACCCTAGCTTCTTCCCACTCCGCCGCCGGACATGTCCGCGCCCACCGGACGCGTCCAGCTTCCACCTCACTCCGCCCATTGAGGGCGTGCCACGTCAGCGCCGCCACCCCGCTCGACCACTCCCCTTGCGCCACCTGTCGCCGCCACTCTCCTCCACCGCGCCGGCCCGCGGATCCCATCACGGGCCCGCACGGGCCCGGTCGTCGCCGCTGCCGCCCGCGGGCGCGTGCCCGCACCGCGGCCTCGTCTCTTGTTCGCCGGACTTTCGTCGGACCTTCGTCGGACCTCCACCGGATTTTCCACGCGCCGCCACGCCGGGACCCCGTTCCGCATCGCCGCCTCGCGCCTTGCTCGCGGCGCCTGCAAGCCGGCGCTCGCGCCCGCCGGATCTTGTGCCCCGCCGCCTTCGCCGGAGACTTCCTCCGCCGCGCTGCCCGTCGTTGTCTCCAGCCGCCGGAGCTTCGTCGCCAAGGCTCCCCGCCACCTCACCCTTGCTTCCCTGCCGCCGCCTATCACCGGAGATGGCCGGATCCGGCCACCCGCCGCCAGATCCGGGGCCTCCCGAGTCGCCTCCGGCCTCCCCACGCCCTGAGCTCGCCGGAGCAGCGCCGGGTCCGCCGCCGCCGCCTCCTGCCTCCCCGATCCAGGCGGGATCAGGAGGAGGACGACCTCCCTTGCGTTGACCGCGCGCACGCCACGTGGGCCTCGGCCTCCCAGGCCCAGCTGCAGTGCCGGCCCGCCTCATCGCCGATTCGGCCCAAACGCCCGTTGACCACTTTTCACCCGAGGTCTATTTCTTCTAAGTCCCCGAAATTCCCAGATTCACATGCCTATGTTCATCATGCCGTAACTTTGCATCCGTAGCTCCGATTCATGCATATAGCATATCAAAATGTTCGTCTCAGAGAGTATATCATTTCATCTCTTTGCATCATTTTCATTTGAGTTCATCTTGATGCCTGAAATGCTGTTAGAAGAGTGCCACTTGAGATAATTGTCAGATCTGCTGCTCCATTTAGCTATTTGTCATTTTTGCCACGATTATTGTGTGCATGATATGCCCGTGCGCTCTACATATGTTTTGTTAAGCGTTTTGCCATCTATCCAGAGGTGCAACCCATGTATTTTTATGATGTGTGTGGTGACTAGCACAAGCTTGCAAAGTGGTTCATTCGTTAATGCTGATTTCAGGGACTTAGCAATTCCACTAAGTCCTTGATCTGTTTATCTCATATTGCCATATGTTCATGTTGTTTCCTAGTGATCCGTGCCTCTTTTGAGGATGATCAGTAAGGATGTTTTGTTAATCTTGTAGTGCTCTATCGATCCATGTCTTTGTTTGCAATTATGGAGCACCCTAGCTTGAGTCAATCGAGCTCCACTTTTGCTACTTTGTGAATCTGGGCAGATTGTCTAGCTTGTATTTTGTGTATTCTTGATGGTTGTATGCTTAGATTGTCATGAATTGCTTTGTAGTGAGTGCATCGAGCTTGTTAACATGCGTACTTGATATCTGTTTCAGCATGCTCCAGTTTTCACTAAGTCTGTGATCTGATTATGTTTTTGCCATGTTCACATGCTTGCAATTGTATTTTCTGATCCCTTTTGGCTCAAGGTCACTAAGGGACTTTTGTTATGCTCTTTGAGTAGCTCCATGCCATGCTTACTTTGCCATGTTCAGGCCCTGTATCATATAGTTTTCATGCTCCGAAGTGTGCTACCTGATCTGAAATTCCAGACAAGTGTTAATTTCACAAAGTCTGAAATCTGTTTACCATATGCATTTTTGCCATGCTTGTTTGAACCTGTTAATGTATGAATTGGCCATATCTCAGTGCTATACTTTTGTTAAGCATCATGAATGGATTCCTGCCATGTATTTTGTTGCCATGTTTGAGTGCTGTAGCATGTTGATCTTGTTGTATTTAGTTGGCTACTTGCTGTAAATCGCATATCGGTGTCATATTTGAATCGCTTGCCATTTCCAAACCGTAACTCCGATTCCGGTGATCTTTATATCGTTTTCAAGCGATTTCACCTCACCTTTCCGGTGGCACACTTGGATTTCCATGTTGAGGCCAGGTTCATTCATTCCTGGTCAAATCATGCATATGCATCGCATACCGCATCCCGCATATCATACCATGTTCATGTTTTGGTTGTTTACTATGTTGTGTGCTTCTTTCCGGTGTTTTGCTTCTTCGGGTTGGTTCCGGTAACGTCACGTTTGTGAGGACCCGTTCGTCAACGTCCGTTTGTCTTCTTCATGGACTCGTTCTTCTTCCTTGCGGGATCTCAGGCAAGATGACCATACCCTCGAAATCACTTCTATCTTTGCTTGCTAGTTGCTCGCTCTTTTGCTATGCCTGTGCCGCGATACCTAACACTTGATTATCATGCCTCCCATATTGTTGAGCCAAGCCTCTAACCCACCTTGTCCTAGCAAACCGTTGTTTGGCTATGTTACCGCTTTGCTCAGCCCCTCTTATAGCGTTGTTAGTTGCAGGTGAAGATTGGAGCTTGTTCCATGTTGGAACATGGATATATTTTGTTGGGATATCACAATATCTCTTATTTAATTAATGCATCTATATACTTGGTAAAGGGTGGAAGGCTCGGCCTTATGCCTGGTGTTTTGTTCCACTCTTGCCGCCCTAGTTTCCGTCATATCGGTGTTATGTTCCCGGATTTTGCGTTCCTTACGCGGTTGGGTTATAATGGGAACCCCTTGATAGTTCGCTTTGAATAAAACTCCTCCAGCAAGGCCCAACCTTGGTTTTACCATTCGCCACCTAGCCTTTTTCCCTTGGGAGTCGCGCATCCCGAGGGTCATCTTATTTTAACCCCCCCGGGGCCAGTGCTTGTCTAAGTGTTGGTCCAACCCAGAGCACCGTGCGGGGCCGTCCCTTAGCAACTTGGGTTACGTTGGCTCCCGTACGCTTAGCTTATCCGGTGTGCCCTGAGAACGAGATATGTGCAGCTCCGATCGGGATGTCGATGCATCGGGTGGTCTTGCTGGACTTGTTTTACCATTGTCGAGGATGTCTTGAAGAACCGGGATACCGAGTCTGATCGGAATGTCTCAGGAGGAGGTCTATTCCTTCGTTGACCATGAGAGCTTGTCATGGGCTAAGTTGGGATACCCCTGTAGGGTTTTGAACTTTCGAAAGCCGTGCCCGCGGTTATGGGCAGATGAGACATTGTTAACGCCCGGTTGTAGGAAACCTGAAGTTTGACCTTAATAAAAATGCATCAACCGCGTGTGTAACCGTGATGGTCTCTTTCCGGCGGAGTCCGGGAAGTGAAGACGGTGTTGGAGTTATGCTTGACGTAGGTTTCTCTAGGATCACTTCTTGATCATAGTTTCACGATCGTGCTTTGCCTTCTCTTCTCGCTCCCATTTGCGTATGTTAGCCACCATATATGCTAGTCGCTTGCTGCAGCTCCACCTCTTACCTTTACCTTATCCATAAGCTTAAATAGTCTTGATCGCGAGGGTGTGAGATTAGTGAGTCCCCGTGACTCACAGATACTTCCAAAACCAGTTTGCAGGTGCCGATGTTCAGAGCAGGTGACGCAACCAAGCTCAAGGAGGAGCTTGATGAAGATCTTGTCCTTTGTGTTGTTCGTTCTAGTTGATCAGTAGTGGAGCCCAGTTGGGGTCGATCGGGGACCTTTGTCGCATTTGGGGTTCTTCTTTTATTTTGGTTCCGTAGACGGACCTTGATTGTATCTGGTTGTTGTAATGCTGTCTTCATGTCTTGTGTGAAGTAGCGATTGTAAGCCAACTATGTATCTTTTTCCCTTATGTATTACATGGGTTGTGTGAAGATTACCTCACTTGCGACATTGCTTTCAATGCGGTTATGCCTCTAAGTCGTGCTTCGACATGTGGGAGATATAGCCGCATCGAGGTCATTACAAGTTGGTATCAGAGCCTTCCCCGACCATAGGAGCCCCATTGGTTGATCGTTTTTAGCGGCCGAGTTGTGTCTAGAAAAATGTTTTGAGTCATTTAGGAATTATATATTGGAGAGTTAGGAATTCTTTTTTACTTCCCAGTCTCCTCATCTCTCTGGTAAGGCATCCTGACGTAGAGTTTTGACTCTTCTCTTCTCAAATTTCACTAAAAAATTTTAGGATCACGCGGGTATCTTGGAATCGTTCCGATGGTTTTATGACGAGAACATTGTCTTGGTGCCTCCTGTCAGGGGTTTTGTGGAAGTGTCCCGGGGAGTTGAGCTCTGAGGTGTTGTCGTCACAATTTTATCGTTGCAATTCTGGAATACCTGAGTTTAGTACGCCGACATCAAAAATCTCTTTTATGCAGTTCGTTGGTGAGATAACCTCGACGCCACCCAGTACTGGGGCGGGAGTTCGGGAGTATCGCCATAACTTGTATAACGGATGCTTTTCGAAGGTTGAGGTAGACGATTTCCAAAGTTTTCTCGGTTATGTGTTGAAGGATGGATACAGCTGGATGTAGGATTTGCTAGATTTGGGTGAGATATTATGCTTCCCCTGTATCCCCAACACCTGATTGCATAACCGGAAAGGTTCGGGAGTTTCATAAGTGGGAATTCAAGTAGCTCTTAGGATATCTTTCCGACAGATGTATGATTTGAAATTGGGGTTCGATGTCTAGTGGTCCGCCTATTCACGGTCGGTTTTATAGTGGTCTCGTTGTGTCTTAAAGAGTCCTTGGCTATGCTGACTCGGGGACGCTTCGTATGTCATGTGCACTGCCTTGTACATGATGTTGCTGTACGATCGAGTCGTGTAGGTCCCACCACGAAAACTTCGGACGGAATCTCTATCATATGTTTGTTCCGGCTTATTCTGCAAGCCAATCCTTTGTTTTGTTTTGAGTTGTGGTATTCGGGTTGCTTCGAAGTCAAGTGTTGATTCCATACCTTCCCCAAATGGTGTTCTCATACTCCGATGTGAATCACTAATCCTTCTCGATCATCGAGTCTGTCATGCCAATCCTTTTCACCGGTGTGTTTCTCTTCAAGTGGATACGATCATTTCAACTTCCGCAAGATCAATGATTAGTTCTTCTCAACGGTGTTTGTTTCATCCATCTCCAAGTTGCCTTTGTTTTTCCCACCCTCCCACCCTCTTTCTTCGAGGAATAAGATTTCTTAATCAAGTACCATCTTATTGGTGTGAAGTCTCTCCATTCTTTTCCATCAATGTTCGTATCCGGTGATTCTCATGAAGATTCTAACGGAGCTTCAAGTTCGTCACCCTTTACTCATTTTTTTCTTCTCCGGCGGTTTAAATTCAAGCGTTATTGATCATATCTTTCTCCTCGTTTTAAATACCCTATCATGCTGGTGCTCCTCATATTCTTTCACTTCTCGCTATTCCGAAGTGCTCAAGATATCTCAGAAGGCTCGTCTTTTCATTCAAGATCAGTTGAACCTACTTCGAGGTTGTTATCTCATTCAAGTCATTTAATTCAACCGGTGCAACCTCTCTTTTAAATCATTTCTACGGTGTTTTTTTTCTTTTGAGTGGGCCCTAACCCACAGGTCTTTTCCCAGGATCTTACCTGACTCTTCTTATTCTCCCGGAGTTAGTCTCAAATTCTTGTCAAAGTTTGACGTAAGTATGATTAATCATTGGTCAAATGTGTTTTCCTCCAAAATCTCTCAAATTCTTTTCATCGTTGGCTCAACCTTTCTATTAGTCATCCCGGAGTATCTCAACAAGTCTTGGTGGTGTTTCTCGTCGTCATTCTCGGATTTTGAGGACTGAAGAAGATTTTTCTCTCAATCTTGCTCCATTCTCTTCAAGATTCGTGATTCTAGCTTGTTGCCATTCTCTCATAATTCTTCGATTGTGAGAATTCTTTTTATCCATCCGGAGCAATTCAGGAGCCTTTTCAGTTTGTTATTCGGAGTCCATCATCTCAAAATTTATTCATTCTCAGCCTTCAGTTATCATTCTCCAATCTTACCGGTGCTTCGTTCAAGCGATCTTTAATCAGTTCTTGATCTCTTCGTTCTCATGTATCTAGTTTGTCTCAAGCACCTTCGTTCATTTGCTAATTCTTACCTGTGATGCACCCCTACTTCGATTTTTCTCAATTCTTACGGTGGTTCGCTCAAGTGTTCTCTTCCTTCTTCATCATATCAATTCATTCGTTGTTCCAATCCTACCAGTGGTCCATTAAGTTTATGTTATATCTCTCTTAATCCTTGATACGAGAATGAGTAGTATGCCAAATCCATTATTTGTCATCAATTTAATTGGTGAAGGATGAGCATAATATAATTCTTATTCTTGTTTCATCGAGTTTGTTCAATTCCTGTTTTTTCCGGAGTGGTTCATCATACTTATTCTGGGTTCAAGTGCTCTTCTTTCTTTCCCGGAGTTCCAAGTTCTCTCAATTATTTCATCGCGAGATCCATTTAAATCATTGCGAGGCTTCAATCTTATTCTTTTCATCATTCAATTATTTCGGATCATTCTTTTATTACCGGAGTTCTTCATGAAGGTTCTACATGATGGATTCATCAAGGATTTAATTCCTTCACGAAGTTTTCATCGACATTCTTTTCTAAGGAGTTCAAGCTTTCTTCATCTTGATATCCGGAGTGCAATTCTTTCTACCGTGTCATTTGAGGTGGTATTATGTCATTATTGATATTTTCAGTTCATGTTTCATGATTCACTTGTTGTTAAGAATGAGGTATTTTAAATCCACCAATTTCGTCATTGGAGTTATCTTGGGTTATATTTCACCTAAAGCCTTCCCTAAGGATTGTTGCTATCTATGGTGCTTATAAATGATCCAATTTCTTCATTTATCCTTTCCGGTGCGATATAGTTTCTCCTCTCCTTGTTGATATCAATCCAATTCTTCTTCCCGTGAGTGGCAGGTTTTCACCTCATAATTTGAGAGGTGTTCCATAAGACCATATCAAGTTTATTCTTTTCGTTGTGGATTGTTCCAATAACTCTGTGTGACCCTTCTCTTTAAGATGTTTTTCAGGTAGAAGATGTTGTTTTCTTCTCCGTTCTTTTGTTCCGTCGATACAACTTCTATTCTTTCTTTCCGGAGGCATTGTGTTGTTGTTCTCTTCAACCATATTCTTGTTTGTCAAGATCATGTTCTTTTCATGATTGTCCATTTAACCGGAGTGTCGTGCCCTCTTTTCAAGTTCTATGACCTTATCAAGTTCTTATTCAATTATTTTTCTTTTCAACCGGAGTGCTGCCCGAATTTGGTCTTCCTTGATCCCCTTCCTTAACCGGAGTGTTTTCAATATATACCTTCCCTTCAACCTCAAGGTGGTCGAAATGTTCTTTGTCCCTCTTTTCTAACGGAGTGTTTTCAACTTTGTTCATCTCCATTGTTTTCTTTTTCTCGAAATGTATTAACCTCTTCAAGGTTCGTGGTTTCACTCGTTTGTCAATGAAGCAACTTAGTCTTACCTCTTCTCTTTCTCTTCCGTTTTCCCTCCGGTGCCATTCTAGATCTCGGGACGAGATCCTCTCGTAGTGGTGGAGTGTTGTAACGCCCCGAGACCGATGTGCCACGTGTCCTCCAGTTTTTTGCTGTTGTTGCCTTGTCATTGCTTGCGTGTCATGCATTTCATATCATGTCTTCGTGTGCATTTCATCTGCATACTTGTTCGTCTCATGCATCCGAGCATGTTCCCCGTGGTCCGTTTTGCTTTCCGGCGCTCCGTTCTCCTCCGGTGGTCATTTCTACCTTTCTTTCGTGTGGGGATTAAAGATTTCTGGATTGGACCGAGACTTGCCAAGCGGCCTTGGTTTACTACCGGTAGACCGCCTGTCAAGTTTCGTACCATTTGGACTTAGTTTGATGCTCCAACGGTTAACCAAGGGACCGAAAAGGCCTCGTGTGTGTTGCAGCCCAACACCCTTCCAATTTGGCCCAAAACCCACCAAAACCCTAGAGCGTTCGATCACGATCGCGTGGCCGAAAACCGCACCTCATTTGGACTCTCCTAGCTCCCTCTACCAATAAATATGTGTCTCTCCCTGATTTTTCGCGCAGTCCAAACCCTAGCTTCTTCCCACTCCGCCGCCGAACATGTCCGTGCCCGCCGGACGCGCCCAGCTTCCACCTCACTCCGCCCAATGAGGGCGTGCCATGTCAGCGCCGCCGCCCCGCTCGACCACTCCCCTTGCGCCACCTGTCGCCGCCACTCTACTCCACCGCGCCGGCCCGCGGAGCCCATCGCGGGCCCGCACGGGCCCGGTGGTCACCGCCGCCTCCCGCGGGCACGTGCCCACATCGCAGCCTCGTCTCTTCTTCGCCGGACTTTTGCCGGACCTTCGTCGGACCTCCACCGGATTTTCCATGCGCCGCCATGCCGGGACCCCGTTCCGCATTGCCGCCTCGTGCCCTGCCCGCGGCGCCTGCAAGCCCGCGCTCGCGCCCGCCGGATCTTGTGCCCCACCGCCTTCGCCGGAGACTTCCTCCGCCGCGCCGCCCGTCGTTGTCTCCAGCCGCCGGAGCTTCGTTGCCAAGGCTCCCCGCCACCTCACCCTTGCTTCCCTGCCGCCGGCTATCGCCGGAGATGGCCGGATCCGGCCACCCGCCGCCAGATCCGGGGCCTCCCGAGTCGCCTCCGGCCTCCCCACGCCCTGAGCTCGCCGGAGCAACGCCGGGTCCGCCGCCACCACCTCCTGCCTCCCCGATCCAGGCGGGATCGGGAGGAGGATGACCTCCCTTGCGTTGACCGCGCGCAGGCCACGTGGGCCTCGGCCTCCCAGGCCCAGCTGCAGCGCCGGCCCGCCTCATCGCCGATTCGGCCCAAACGCCCGTTGACCACTTTTCACCCGAGGTCTATTTCTTCTAAGTCCCCGAAATTCCCAGATTCACATGCCTATGTTCATCATGCCGTAACTTTGCATCCGTAGCTCCGATTCATGCATATAGCATATCAAAATGTTCGTCTCAGAGAGTACATCATTTCATCTCTTTGCATCATTTTCATTTGAGTTCATATTGATGCCCGAAATGCTGTTAGAAGAGTGCCACTTGAGATAATTGTCAGATCTGCTGCTCCATTTAGTTATTTGTCATTTTTACCATGATTATTGTGTGCATGATATGCCCATGCGCTCTACATATGTTTTGTTAAGGGTTTTGCCATCTATCCAGAGGTGCAACCCATGTAGTTTTGTGATGTGTGTGGTGACTACCACAAGCTTGCAAAGTGGTGCATTCGTTAATGCTGATTTCAGGGACTTAGCAATTCCACTGTCCTTGATCTGTTTATCTCATATTGCCATATGTTCATGTTGTTTCCTAGTGATCCGTGCCTCTTTTGAGGATGATCAGTAAGGATGTTTTGTTAATATTGTAGTGCTCTATCGATCCATGTCTCTGTTTGCAATTATGGAGCACCCTAGCTTGAGACAATCGAGCTCCACTTTTGCTACTTTGTGAATCTGGGCAGATTGTCTACTAGTTAGCGATTTTGCCGATGATGTTGTAGTTGATCTGTGTATGCTATGTTGTTGTTCTTGCCATGTCTAGCTTGTATTTTGTGTATTATTGATGGGTGTATGCTTAGATTGTCATGAATTGCTTTGTGGTGAGTGCATCGAGCTCGTTAACATGCGTACTTGATATCTGTTTCAGCATGCTCCTGTTTTCACTAAGTCTGTGATCTGATTATGTTTTTGCCATGTTCACATGCTTGCAATTGTATTTTCTGATCCCTTTTGGCTCAAGGTCACTAAGGGACTTTTGTTATGCTCTTTGAGTAGCTCCATGCCATGCTTACTTTGCCATGTTCAGGCCTTTTAGCATATAGTTTTCATGCTCCGAAGTGTGCTACCTGATCTGAAATTCCATACAAGTGTTAATTTCACAAAGTCTGAAATCTGTTTACCATATGCATTTTTGCCATGCTTGTTTGAACCTGTTAATGTATGAATTGGCCATATCTCAGTGCTAGACTTTTGTTAAGCATCATGAATGGATTCCTGCCATGTATTTTGTTGCCATGTTTGAGTGCTGTAGCATGTTGATCTTGTTGTATTTAGTTGGCTACTTGCTATAAATCGCATATCGGTGTCATATTTGAATCGCTTGCCATTTCCAAACCGTAACTCCGATTCCGGTGATCTTTATATCATTTTCAAGCGATTTCACCTCACCTTTCCGGTGGCACACTTGGATTTCCATGTTGAGGCCAGGTTCATTCATTCCTGGTCAAATCATGCATATGCATCGCATACCGCATCCCGCATATCATACCATGTTCATGTGTTGGTTGTTTACTATGTTGTGTGCTTCTTTCCAGTGTTTTGCTTCTTCGGGTTGGTTCCGGTAACGTCACGTTTGTGAGGACCCGTTCGTCAACGTCCGTTTGTCTTCTTCATGGACTCGTTCTTCTTCCTTGCGGGAAATCAGGCAAGATGACCATACCCTCGAAATCACTTCTATCTTTGCTTGCTAGTTGCTCGCTCGTTTGCTATGCCTATGCCGCGATACCTACCACTTGATTATCATGCCTCCCATATTGTTGAGCCAAGCCTCTAACCCACCTTGTCCTAGCAAACCGTTGTTTGGCTATGTTACCGCTTTGCTCAGCCCCTCTTATAGCGTTGTTAGTTGCAGGTGAAGATTGGAGCTTGTTCCATGTTGGAACATGGATATATTTTGTTGGGATATCACAATATCTCTTATTTAATTAATGCATCTATATACTTGGTAAAGGGTGGAAGGCTCGGCCTTATGCCTGGTGTTTTGTTCCACTCTTTCCGCCCTAGTTTCCGTCATATCGGTGTTATGTTCCCGGATTTTGCGTTCCTTACGCGATTGGGTTATAATGGGAACCCCTTGATAGTTCGCTTTGAATAAAACTCCTCCAGCAAGGCCCAACCTTGGTTTTACCATTCGCCACCTAGCCTTTTTCCCTTGGGAGTCGCGCATCCCGAGGGTCATCTTATTTTAACCCCCCCGGGCCAGTGCTTCTCTAAGTGTTGGTCCAACCCAGAGCACCGTGCGGGGCCGTCCCTTGGCAACTTGGGTTACGTTGGCTCCCGTACGCTTAGAATATCCAGTGTGCCCTGAGCACGAGATATGTGCAGCTCCTATCGGGATGTCGGCGCATCGGGTGGTCTTTCTGGACTTGTTTTACCATTGTCGAGGATATCTTGAAGAACCGGGATACCGAGTCTGATCAGAATGTCTCGGGAGGATGTCTATTCCTTTGTTGACCGTGAGAGCTTGTCATGGGCTAAGTTGGGACACCCCTGCAGAGTTTTGAACTTTCAAAAGCCGTGCCCGCGGTTATGGGCAGATGGAATTTGTTAACGCCCGGTTGTAGAAAACTTGAAGTTTGACCTTAATAAAAATGCATCAACCGCGTGTGTAACCGTGATGGTCTCTTTCCGGTGGGGTCCGGGAATTGAACACGGTGTTGGAGTTATGCTTGACGTAGGTTGCTCTAGGATCACTTCTTGATCATAGTTTCTCGATCGTGCTTTGCCTTCTCTTCTCGCTCTCATTTGCGTATGTTAGCCACCATATATGCTAGTCGCTTGCTGCAGCTCCACCTCTTACCTTTACCTTACCCATAAGCTTAAATAGTCTTGATCGCGAGGGTGTGAGATTGCTGAGTCCCCGTGACTCACAGATACTTCCAAAACCAGTTTGCAGGTGCCGATGTTCAGAGCAGGTGACGCAACCAAGCTCAAGGAGGAGCTCGATGAAGATCTTGTCCTTTGTGTTGTTCGTTCTAGTTGATCAGTAGTGGAGCCCAGTTGGGGTCGATCGGGGACCTTTGTCGCATTTGGGGTTCTTCTTTTATTTTGGTTCCGTAGACGGACCTTGATTGTATCTGGTTGTTGTAATGCTGTATTCATGTATTGTGTGAAGTGGCGATTGTAAGCCAACTATGTATCTTTTTCCCTTATGTATTACATGGGTTGTGTGAAGATTACCTCACTTGCGACATTGCTTTCAATGCAGTTATGCCTCTAAGTCGTGCTTCGACACGTGGGAGATATAGCCGCATCGAGGGCGTTACAGCGGCTCAGGGAAGTCAAAGCTCCGGCTCGCGCGCAGGAGCGTTTCACTTCTTGAAACCTGGCAGGAAGGATTGACAGTTTCTTCAGGATGTCGCTGAGCCGGTTGGGTCCTTGATTAGCAGGAGAGATGGCGGCAATAGCCCGTTTTGCACCAATATACGGTTGTTCTACCAAAGTATATACTGCCTTCAGTTTAATCAACGGGTCTTGGCTCAGATTTTTGCTTCGAGGGCATGCACAAATTTTATACGCAAAGTCAGCTGGCGGCTTATACTCCGGATCAGCAAAAAGCATACAAAGTTAAAGTCGGACGACTTACCAAAGATGGCAGCTACCATTTGAGACACCCGGCCCTTTAACCCGTTCAACTCTGTTGAAATCTCTTCAAGAGCTGTTTCGGCCTTCTCAGCACATTGGGTCAGAAGCGTTTTTTCCTCCTCCCAAGTTTTCTTCTGGGTAGCAAAGCTGATCTTTAAATTTTCCGTCTTAGAGAGACTTATTTGTAGTTTGGAGTTAGTAGATTTAATTTTTGCCTCTTGACTCACTAGCCGGGTCTTTGCATCAGTCAATTGCGAGTTCAATTCAGATAAGGCATTCTGCAAAACATTCAGATGAGTCAAGATTTTGTTTCAAAGTTCAAACAATCAAGATTCAAGTCTCAAGTACTTTACAAACAAACTACTTGACACTTGGGTGCTAATGTATGCCAAAACAAATTTTTATGAATCTAAAGACATACTTTAAGTCCCAAGTACTTTACAAAGTAACATTACTTGACACTTGGGGACTAATGTATGCAATTCAACAAGGTTCTCCAGGTTAAGCCAGAGTATTAAGTTCTTTTAAAACGGTACAAATCAATTTAAAGTACCGGCTCATTTATGATAAAAAAGAACCGGCCCTTGGGGACTACATGTGAAGATTTGTTCTATTCGATTCAAGGAAATTTCAAATGTATAGGTTTTGGCATATATTTTAAAGTCTACAGATCATTCCGTTTCTTTCATAATCCGAAGACTTGGGGGCTGAAGGAATATAGATAAGCCAGAAGATCGTACCTCGTATTTTAACTGTAGCTGCTTGACCATTTCAATCTCAGAATCGTGACCGGAGTGTACATGGCTAAGATAGCCGGATAAAATATCATTGGCATTTAGATGGTCATAGTTGGCAACGTCAAAGCAAACTTTCTGCCTCTCCAAAGCCTCTTGTTTTGCTGTACACCGAGCAAGCACGGTTGGGTTCCCCGGTTCAATAAAGCGGCTCCCGGTAATATGAACATCTTGTGCAGACAGAGACAGCGGGTTGGTTGAGCTTGATGGTCTGGTTGTGGAAGGGCTCATAGTGATCTCGTCAAATGACGGCTCAGGAGGGTTTGCTTCGGTGTCAACAGGCGAGTCTTCTGGAGCGTCAGTTAATGGAGAAGATGGCCTAGCTGGGTCAGATGCCAGCACCGACGGGTCTTCCGCCGGCTTAGCTGCCTTCGCTTTCTTGGATTTAGCTTGGCCACTAAGAAAAAAATGTTGTAGGATTGTCAGTATAAAGATACAATTTGAACTACCCAGTAAATATGAGGATTTTTCATTACCCAGGGGCAGTCTTGAAAGCCGGAAATTGTGTCTGCGATGAGTCGCCAGAAGAGCGAGACACCTCTTGAAAGGATAAAATAGATTTAAAAGAAATACAAAGGGAAGGATCCATTAAACAGAATTAAAGACAGAAAGAGGTAAACCTCATGTGGACGTTTCTGAGGAGTTTGTTGAAGAACGACAGCCGGCTCATCTTCAGTCCAAGCTTGACGGTGGATTTCATGTTGCTGTTTTTTCAAACGAAAGTTGGGATCCAAGTGAGCTAAAGGGTTAGAAAACCTTACTTTACGGATCACTCGTCGAACTTTTTGTCTTGGCAAGGGCTCTGAGTCCGAGGAAATGATAGTTTCCTCTGCTTCCCCAGCCTGACTAGCCCCAGTGTCATCCTGGTAATGATCAGTGTCAATAAGATTGTTGAAAAATTGGCCAAGGGAATCAAGGGCTACCTCCGAGTCAGATGTATCATCAAGCTTCATCAAGTCTTCAGCAGTACGATTTTTCTTCTTTTTCAACCTCCGGGTCGTTTTCTTGGCGTTTATGGCGGCGGCTTTCGCTTTCTTGGCCTCCTCGTGGTCATACTTAACTTTCTAGAAGTCAGAATTAGCCTGCAGACAGGTAAAAACAAGGTAAAGAGTCAGGCAAGTATTAAAATAATATGGCTGGAAAAATACAAAAGAGAGAAATAATGACATCCTTACTTCTGGAACCGGGTTAAGTTGGCAGAAGGGGTTTAACCCAACGACACTGCAATCTTCATATTTCCTGTTCACCAGAAGAGTTGACATTGAGACAATATCTTCTTCTGTCAATTGAACGGGGATATGACGAAGAGAGTCATCCGGGCCTCCACCATACTCATACATCAGCTTTGACCGGTGGCTCAAAGGGATGACTCGCCATGAGATCCAGCAGCGGGTCAGATCAACTCTAGCTAACCCGTTTCCCAACAGAACGTTGATCCTTTTGATGGATGGTATCAGCCTTTTGCGTTCAGCGACAGTCAGCTTATTAGGAAGTGCGAACTTGGAGTCAAGACGATCGGGGCGGTAACCTGGCAGGGGCTTCTCGTTTGCTGGCGAAGTGTCCTGGCAGTAGAACCAAGTCTGGTTCCAGTCCTTTGTGTGGCTTGGTAAGACAATAAGGGGAAAGATGGCACCCTGCCGACGCTGAATTGATATGCCTCCAAGTTCTAAGGTAAGGCCGTTGGTGCACTCATTCTGCCGGCTCAAATAAAAGTATTCTCTAAATAACTCCACGGTCGGCTCTTGTTGAAGATATACTTCACAGAGTACTTGGAAGTTACAAATGTTAGATATGGAATTAGGCCTGATATCTTGAGGATGGAACTTGAAAAAATGGAGGACCTCTCTGAAGAACTTTGAGTCGGGCGGTGAGAAGCCACGGTTCATGTGGTCAGTAAAAACGATCACCTCACCATCTCTCGGATTGGGCCGTTCTTCTTCCGGGTTAGGGGCACCGTAAGACATGACGGTTTTCGCTGGAAGAAATCCTATGATGAAGAACTCTTTTAAACGTTCCTCAGTTATGCTTGATATTATTTCAGATCAAATAGATGTTCAAAATAAAAAAGTTCCAGACCTAAAAATACAGCCCAGATGAGTTCATCAGATTTAAATATAGCTCTTGTACTAGAAAAAAGGAGTCTGCTAGTATCAAAAGGAAGCACCAAACAAGTACTACATGAACATACATCTCTTTTGGATCGAAAAGAGGAGGCAGTGGAAGAACTACGAAGAAGCCATGATGAACTACGAAGAACACGCAGAAACCCTAAACATGGATCTGAGGAGCAGGAATGTGAGAACTTAAAGCTACAGATCTTCTGCGGAGGTCGCCACCGTTTCTCTGAACCAACTCGGGTTGACGCAGCGGCCAAGGTTGACGGAGACGGAGGAGGAGCGCGGCGGCGGCGAAGCTCGAGCAGTAGCAGGGTCGCGAGAGGAAGAAGACGGAGAGAGAGAGAGAAGAATGAGGAAGGCCGGGGCGAGCCTATTTATAATGGAAAAGGTGAACAGACAGGCGCGAAGATCAGGGAAGAGCCGAATAAATGGTTATCCAGCTATAGAGGCGCCTCTATTCTCGGGAAACATTAAAGATAAAAGATCCGTTGGAGGATGACGTCATGAAAGTTTTTTGCGTTTCCAAGAGATGACGTCACGGCGGGTTACAAGGAAATTTCAGTAAAGATAAGAAGGTGGATTTTTTTGCTAAGTATGGAAGATTGACAAAGAACAAAGTTCAAAGTCAACCTGGGGCCTAATGTTGGGGATATTACTATCAGTTGAGACCCGCCCAGGAGGGGCCGGGTCAGCCCCAATGGCAGGTTACGCAAGAATCCCAGTAAACATTCAAAATTATAGTTTATTAAGACTTATAGAAGGCCCGAAGGCCTAAAGGCGGTTTAAGGCCTGATATTATGAACCGCCATATGTAAGGAAAGACTTGTATAGAAAGACATGTAAAGGAAGTCACCGAGTCGGACATGATTATAAGCCGGCCGGAACTCTGTAGGCCACCAGGCGTCAACCCATGTATATAAGGGGACGACCCAGTGGCGACTTAGGGCAAGAAACAACAAGTCGATAACCAAGCCGGCGAGTTGAGCCTCTTGGTGATCGAAACCTCAACAATACCAATCCCAACTAGATGTAGGCTTTTACCTTCATCGTAAGGGGCCGAACTAGTATAAAACTCTCTCGTGTCCTTTGTCCCGATTAACCCCTTTAAGCTTCCTAGTGCGATGGCCCTACGACTAAGTCCTTGCTCCAGGACATTTGCCGTGACAATTCCACGACAGGTTCGGCTAGAGCCCAACACCTCGCACCCACGCGCGTACATGTACGAGAGAAATGCGCATCGCTCGGCCCCGACCACCCACTGTAACCGGGAACACCCCGATATTTTCCTCGCCTCGCTTCTACCATGGTTTTTTCCGTCATGGACGGCCCAAAGAATGTCATGCAGCTGCGTCTCCGACCCGCCTAGGACGAAAAGCCCATTTTTTGTCATAGAAGTAGGACCCCACCACATCTATGATGATAGCGGGTTTTGTCACAATTATCATCATAGAAGTGTCATAAGTATGACAGAAAAAAATTTCGTTTGGCCGAAAATGACACGGATGTGTCTTTTTTTATAGTGTGATGACCCGCCCGGAGCTTGGCGACTCACGAGTAACCCGCCCGATCTTGGAAACTCATTAGTAAACCGGCGGGCGGGTCAGACGGATGACAAGGCCCAAGGTTCAGTATGCTGGTTCGGATGATGGTGTGCCGGTTTAAGAGGAAAGCATAAGGAATATTCCCTTACAAAGGAAGCAAGACTAGGACTCCACTTGTAATAGAGTAATCCTAATCCTAATAGGACTAGTCATGTAAGCCGCCCCTTTAACATATATAAGGAGGGGCAGCGCTGCCCAAGAGGGACAGGTTCCAAAAGTTTTGACAAGTTAGGTTTAGACAGACAACTCAATAGCTCTCGAGATAGAGCACCACTGTAATCGTGATCATCATCATCAATATCAATGAAGCAGGATGTAGGCTTTTACCTCCATCGTGAGGAGCCGAACCTGGGTAAAACCTCACGTCTCCCGTCCCACTCAACCCCTCTCAAGCTACCACATAGATGCATTGGCCTCGCGACTAATTCTTGACACTAAGGACATCTACCGTGACAATTCCACGACACTCCCCGCTCACCCTAGCCCCTATAAGGTTCCCTCTCCTTGTCCCTCGAACCCTCTAGGGTTCCCTCTCCTTCTCCCCGCCACTGCCAGCCCCGTAGAACCACTAGTTCCATCATGCCACCACCGTCCCGAGCGCTTCGGCATGCACAAGCTCGTCGCCGGCGTGCTCATCGACGCCCTCCGCCTCGCCGTCCTTGTCCCTCTTCTTCCTTGGCATCGACTCCGTCCCCGACATCGACTACAGAGGCCTATGGCGTCCAGTTGCAGTGTCGTCGTCCTCGTCTTCAACTCCGGTGGCCGTAGCCGTTCGTCCATCGTCGTCGCCGACAACGTCTACCTCTCCACAAACTGAGCCCACCGTTGAGCTCATGGTGAGCTCCTGATCCTCCCCATCTCTCTTTCCCCCTTATTTGCATGCTCTAAGCGAGGCCACCATCTCCGCCCGAACACGCCGCTGTCGGGCCTCGTCTCCGGCGAGGACCCCGACCTCGCTCGCTGCAGTTAGCATGTCCGGCGTGTCCCCCACGTCGCAGTCGCCTGATCCGCGTCGCAATTTCCAAATCAGGCAAATGCCATTTCTGCATATTCCATTTTAGGCAGGCTATTATTTTGCATAATTGGTGGGATTTTTCTACTGCAACCTAGACATATTATATATGTTTTTGGGGTAGAAAAATCCCACGAATCCATTGGTGGCATCCATTTAATCATATGAGCAAGTTTGCACACATGTCATTTTACATCATGTTGCTCTTTTGTCTTTTATGTGTATATTTATGCAAACATGCTATGTGGTATTTTGGCACATGTGTAGCTTCCTTTCATGTCTACTCCATGCTAGATTTTATTACATGACAGGACATGCTTTATATTGAGTGCCACAAGCTTGCAAAGTTGCTATCATGAATCTGTTTCTACCATGCATGAATTTCCTTTAAGTCTGAAACCTGTTCATATCACTTGCCATGTTTGCATTGATGCTATCATCTTTTCTGTAGTTCTTTGGAACAAGTTCAGTAAGGGAGTTTTGTTTAGTGCATTTAGGGTGAGTATGCGATGCTCAAGTTTGCCATGATGTGTCCCTATACATGTAGTTTACTAGCTCTAAACATTGCTACCTGATGCTATTTTCTATCATGCTTAGTGATTTTTTTGCTAAGTCTGTTAAACTGTTATCATTTGCATTTTTGCCATGTTGTTTTAGACTTGTTCTAGTGAGTTCTAGCAGTAGCTCAATGTTCATGATTTGTAGAGCTTCACCTATACTTCACTACCATGTATTTTGTTTTCCTTTTTGGGTGTCGTAGCATATTTATACCTTGCATCTAAGTTGCCATGCTACTGTTTTCAACATATTACATAGCATCTTGTTTGGCTTGTCATTTCCAAACCGTGCAACCGTTTTCGATGATCTTCATTTTGATTTCATTCGAAATCTTTAAATCTTTCCCATGGCATGCTTGGGTTATCAAGATTATCCCCATATCTTTCATGACTCCACCGTTTCCTTCTCGTTGTTCGTCCCTTTCGTTCCCATAGATCCGTAACTTCATGCATACCGTTCTTGTTATGCATCCTCATTAGTCTTGCATGTAGCACATGTTCTTGCCATGAGTGGTTGTTTATTGTATTTGTCTTTTCTTTGGGTAGTTCCAGGAGACGAGTTTGAGTACGAGGACTGACGGTGTCCTGGACTAGGGGGTACTCACCACGTCATCTCCCGATCTGTTACATTGGGCCGAGGACCCCCATGGCCGTATACTCATGGGCCAGTTCGGACAGTTGCCGCATACATGGAAGATTCCACAAGACTTGGTGATCAAGACAAGGACTCCTCCCCTGGCGTATTCGGCCAGGACTCTTGTTATCCTAGGCCGCTGGTGCATTATATAAACCGAGGCTAGGCTAGTCGATAGATCATATACAACAATCATACCATAGGCTAGCTTCTAGGGTTTAGCCTCTACGATCTCGTGGTAGATCAACTCTTGTACTACTCATATTATTAAGAACAATCAAGCAGGACGTAGGGTATTACCTCCATCAAGAGGGCCCGAACCTGGGTAAACATCATGTCCCCTGCCTCCTATTACCATCCGCCTTAGACGCACAGTTCGGGACCCTCTACCCGAGATCCACCGGTTTTGACACCGACGTTAGTGCTTTCATTGAGAGTTCCGCTGTGTGATCGGCAAAAGGATCAATGGCTCGCCCGCAGGTCAACGGCAATGCCGGCATCTTCGTCGCTAGCTTGACTGGTCACCATGGCTCGACCGAGGACCGTGATCCATCTCCGATCATCATGTTCGGATGGGGGCCTTCTTAAACATCAACTCCGATCTCTATCATGATCATAGAGGAGTCATCCATGGAGCTCGAGGCCTCAATGTCAACATTGCCCTCGGGCAGCCATGTTGTTTTTATGGACATCGAACTTGTATACGCTGTCACCACCTCCTCGAGCGTCGGTTTGACGATTGCTTCAGTGGAATAGTGCGAAATTATGTCCAAAACAGCCATGCAAAATTTCGTCCAGTTCTGATGGAGGAATCTCCGACAATCTACGATATACCGGAGCCCTGTCAAATCTGGATGGGAATCTAGACAAGTTTAGGGCATGGTCTCCAGAGCCCAGCTTGGAGGTCCTTTGGAAGATCCAACCGTTCATCTACTGCGGAATTCCCATATCTACCACCCCTCCAAATTTCAGCTCCATCCGACGGTTCAAACTCCAGGAACCTTCTGATGAGTGGACCAATTTTCGGATCCATTTTCTGCGCGAATATGGATCCGACCCGCATTCATGTTTCTTTATGAACGTGATATTGGACAATCTTTTTAGAGGAGTTCTCTTCTATGGTATTGTGCGTTGTTTTTAAACATGTGCCCATAAATTTTTAAGCCTCCCCGGAGGTCATCTTCATCATCATGCTGGTGTCAAACCAGTCCGGCAATATTGCTTCAAGGTTGCCGACCTGCGCTAGACACGTCATCACTTTGTTGAGCCGAGCTCAACTTCTTTGGATCATCATCTTGGCAAGCCGAACAAGAGTCTGGCATCTTGAAGGACAAATCATCACTAACATCGCCGCCCCACGGATTACACAAAGCGGGCATACCGGCATCGCCGCACGGTCACTTCATCAAGCTGGCATCGACCACGTCACAACCTGCATCGGCAGGGCCGCACTATTTCTTCTTCAAGCTGGTGTCCATCACGCCGACCTACTTCGACTCATCGGCTGACATCGAGGCTTCGACACCTTGGCTGGACCAGGGGCTTCGCCATCTCTTCATCAACCTACTCCGGAGACTTCGGCGTCACTAGCCGACCAGCTCCGTCACGCTAGCTGGATCGAGGGCTTTGCCTTGGCGAGCCAACCTTTGCCAGCATCGCCATACCGTTGCTTTATCGCCCATTAGGCAATGGGTGTGCGGATCGAGTCCCAATTTTCGGAATCACCTTTCTTCGAATTGCTACAACAAATAAACCAGGTGCTATTAATCCTAGTATTTTTTGTTTGTTCTGGTTCATTTTTCCCAAGGAATTATTACTCTAGTTTGTTCATCATATGTACACAGGTCTATCAAATGATGGCCTCATTAACGATGGTCGCATGGTGGTTCGGTCAGTTTCCATACATGGTCCGGCAAATGCCGCATCCGGATCTCAGACCGACCTGTGAATTTAGGCTTTGCCACGCCTTTACCTCATCACGCCGACGCCCTGCATCGACATTGACTTCGGCGCCAGGCCATATTTCTTTTATTACTCACTTTGCATAAATTATTTATTATGCAACGATTTTTTTAATTATTATTATTACTATTATCTCTGGTTTGCACTATTTTTTGTGCACAGGAAAATGATCCGGGTTGGGCAGTATCGCCAACTCGGCGTACTGACATACCACGTCACCTCGGTTGGACGGGGGGCTTCGTCAACACTTCATTACCCCATGCCAGGGACTTCGGCATCACTCTGCCGCCCCGCATTGACCGTGCTATGCCACCACTTCGGAGTGCCGAGCTCTTTGCTCCGCCGCCTTGGGACCGGCTTGGCGGATGGAACCTTGTCCCGCATCAAGCTCGGGCCGCGTCATCAATACCGAACACATTAACCAGCTAAGTTTCCTTCATGCTCAAAGTTTTAAATTTTTAACTTGTGTTCGGTTCGACCAAGCATTATACCTTTTTGAAAAAAAATTGCTTGTAGAGAATCTCCTTGTCAAAACTTTGTTTGTGAGACACAAATTCAAATACCTGTTTACTTGGGGGCTCCCTTCATGGAGCTGTTCCTGATGCATATGATTATACTTGTACGGCTTCGTTCCTTGTTCGTGTATTATGCCACAATATGCACCATATTGACCTAAGCGATTTGCAAGGTGGGTTGCCTGGCTCCTGTGCTTACCCCTACGTTCCCGATTGTTCGGCTAGGGTGTAAAGGGAGCACCTCTGCGATTGTCACGACCGGGTCATCCGAGCTCTGACCTCAGACTGGGTGAAGCCAAAAGCTAGCGCTCTTATTGTTTTCAATCATGGTCGGCACACAACGGAACTCATGAGTACAAAAAATCTATTGCACAAGTCTCATAGTAATAATGAGCACCGAAGAAAGGTATCGGTGGGGGTACTATTTTCTTTGAAGATGCTTCTTACACTTTGTTAGTAATATAGCATAAGTTCCCTGAGCGCGCTTTGTCTATTACAGCCTTATGGCTTGATTGCCTGGTCATCGGAAACACCATCGATACTCTCGACAGCCGGAGTACATGACACTTTTCGGCCCTTGGCCGAAGAGGGAGAAGTCGACGGTCGGTTAAGACGCGTTTAAAGTTCGGGTGAACACAAATATGATATAAGTTCTTCGGTACATATAGTCATTATACATAAATTCTTTTACCCAAGTCACTTGGGGGCTCTTAAAATTTATATGAGCTATTTTATAGTAAATGTGTTTTCTTCTTGGTTGTTGCAAAGTCTTTTTCTATCGCTCCTTTTTCGACGTGAGTGTGTGGTCAATAGCCAGATAACCCATTTTCTCTCTAGTGACCGCTCGAGTTTAGTTTGCTAAATTGGTTTAACGAGAAGCACTCCGCCTTCAGGATAGGAGGCTGCAGCCGTAGGCTGACCCGCTTGAAGTCTTGAGATCAGATGTGTCATATTAATGCACGACAGAAGCACAATTTTTTCCCCAATTTTCGGATTGGCATCGAACACTTGATCTTGTTCGGACGTCAAGTTTTTACTGACATTTTTTGGTTTTCCAAGCTTATGGCACTTTTAAACTATTTATGTGTTTTCAGCACAAGTCTCGCAGTGCAACGCCGGATACCTTTAGAGATTCGGCAAAAACATTCTCGGATATTGCTATATATGCATCGATGTCGAATTGTGTCTTCGGTCAATAGTTGGGTTGCCCGGCTCCTGCGCTTGCCTCCTACGTCCCGCTCTGTTCGTCTAGGTGTGCAATGGGAGAACCACTGTGATTGTGCTTCCAGCTCACTTGGTTAAGCACCTCAATGGAGAAAGCCAAAAACTGACTGTCACAATAAGCGTACACTGGTCAGCGATCCGATGACTGTGTTAAATAATGGGCCATTCATAACATTGGTCGAAGTGTTTACGGCTTGACCTCGACTGTCGCCGAACACTACCGGGGGCTAGTAACTTGCCTCCCAAACTAAAATACTCAATATTTTGCTCTTACATTAGAGTTGAGGTTTCATCATCATGCTTAGTATGACAACCCAAAGAAAGGAACTGATAGCGGGACTATTTTCTTTGGAAGACATTTCTTATGTTAAACAGTAATATAACATATCTCTCTACGTACCTTTGTTTATAAAACCGTATGGCCAGATTGCCTTGTTTGTCGTAAATCTTTGCCCTCATAAAGGCTTTATAAAGTAGGACAAACACTCCTGGGCTACTAGCTGAGGAGGTTGAAGCCGATGGTCGGTCAACAAAGTTTTGTACAATGCGGATCCGACCATTAATGATGTAAAGTACTTGGATACATACAGTCATTACACATAATTTGTGATTTTACTATGGATATCGATCCTTAATTCGGCCACCCGTGCCCGCATTAAGGCTCGGGGGCTACTGGGCTTCGGGCTTATTATTTAAAAATATTAAAGGGGCACATCGATCCCCTGATCTGGTGTTGCCACCCGACTAGTGTCTCGGGGGCTACTGCATTTGATCAGGACATGACTACCTTGGATACGACCAAAAATATTGCATACATGCATATTTGTCAGGTGATTTGTAATGCAAACTATTCAATAATCTATTTATGTTATCTAGAACAAAAATACTTCACACACTTTTGTGTTTTGTCTAATTGCAGGTGTATGGGACATTTGTACAATCCACATATGAAGATAAGGGAAAAGGAGAAGTTTATGTTGTGTTCAAAAAGTCCTCTCACGTCACTTTTGGGCCAAGAGAAGATAGAGTCCAAGTCTTTCACGTTCTGGATTCAGATTCGGACTGCACAGACATACCTGACTCAAAACGCCAACAACTTTTTCATACGGACTCCGAATTGAGTGATTCTTTTTTTGTTGGAAACTAGATTTCGTGCTCTTTCCAACCCAATTGGATTCACCTTCAAATTCGTCCGGAGCGTTGAGTTACGGACGAAACAATCTGATGTTGCAGCAGAATCCGAGTCAAACTACAAGCCCAAAGGTGTTGCATCACCTCCACTTGGGCCCATGAGCCTTGTACGACCTAGGGTTAGTTTTAGGGTGCCTTGGAACGTCCTCCCACCTCCTTGGCCGCCACCCCTTGCTCCTATATAAGTAGATCCATCTAGTAGCTTTTTCCTGGGGATTTGTTTAGTTAAAAGTTAGCCATTGCAACTTCGTGTACTTCGTTTGTGTCCAATGACCAGACCAAGACCGCTTACGGATCCCCACCATTATCAATACCTCATATATATTTGCAATATTCAGATTGCTTTATCATATTCTTGCTCGTTCTTCGATTGCTTGCAGGAATAGACCTTCGTGGTCAGGCTGACCGTGCTTCCGGCATCGTCAGTAACCTTAGAAGATTTGTTTAGCGATTGCTAAGGTGCAACGTCGTGCACGTTTGTAGTCGGATCATCAAAGTCGTCTCCACCAAATCGATAGTTATCATCTCATCGAAAGATCGGGACACCCTCGCCTCTATCAGCATTGTCTGTTCAATACAGAAAATTTTAAGTGCAATACAGTTGCCGAGGAGATTTTGATCCTCGGGTTGGTCGGCCGCACCCAACCTGAGTCTCGAGGACTGAGCATGCCGCTTTTTGTATCCCGAAGTATTCTGCCGAGCTAGGACTTGATCCCGAGGCCAATTTTGCAAATCAACCTGAGTCTCAGCGGCTACTGGGATTAGTGGCCTTAAATCATCCTTCAAGTGCATCTCAGGTTTTAAACTGATACACACGTTGAGGGTTACTAGCTATATATCTCGGCTGAGAATAAATTGCACCAATCGAAAATATTGGCAAAAAAATTGGCCCACAGTCGGGGTGGTGCCCCACTTCGGAAGCAGTCCGGCATAAAGCTCGGGTGCTAGTGGCTGGCTCCATAGAGGGCATTTCCAGCATTAAGCTCGGCTAAACTCCTTCAACTTTTTTGGACCAAGATGATCTATGACATCTTGGATATAGTCTGGCGTTGGAGCTTGGACATAGTCCGGCGTTGGAGCTCGGATACATTTCGGCGTTGGAGCTCGGAAGCAGTCCGACATTGGTGGTCGGTTGCAAAAGATACCTCTAATGTAGTCCGGCGTTAGAGCTCGGACGCAAGAGGACACTGCGTCCCGAGAACAACTTCAAACCCGAGGTGTGGCATAAAAATTACAAGGCATTGATAAAGGCCGGAAACTTAAAGGGGATCCTCAGATACCCGACGTGTAAACTCGTCGAATGCATTTCGGTGATCCTCAAGATCGAAGATGAGAAGATTTGTTGAACCAGTTTTCAAGACCGACAACCGAAGATGAAGAACAGTTCAGAAGAATCGAGGAGCGTCCCTAACTTGAAGACCGGTTCAGGGGGCTACTGACGGTGTCCTGGAATAGGGGGTACTCACCACGTCATCTCCCGATCTGTTAGATTGGGTCGAGGACCCCCATGGTCGTATACTCATGGGCCAGATTGGATAGTTGCCGCATACATGGAAGATTCCACAAGACTTGGTGATCAAGACAAGGACTCCCCCCCAGCGTATTCGGCTAGGACTCTTGTTATCCTAGGCCTCTGGTGCATTATATAAACCGAGGCCAGGCTAGTCGATAGATCATATACAACAATCATACCATAGGCTAGCTTCTAGGGTTTAGCCTCTTCGATCTCGTGGTAGATCAACTCTTGTACTACTCATATTATCAAGAACAATCAAATAGGACGTAGGGTATTACATCCATCAAGAGGGCCCGAACCTGGGTAAACATCGTGTCCCCTGCCTCCTGTTACCATCCGCCTTAGACGCACAGTTTGGGACCCCCTACCCGAGATCCGCCGGTTTTGACACCGACAAGGACCCTGTCGAGTACGTTCACGAGGAGCAAGCTTTCGACAACCCTGAAAACATTGCAGGCAAGATGATCATTACCATCGATATCACTTCTATCTTGGCTTGCTAGTTCTTCGTTCTATCATTATGTCGCGCTACCTACCACTTTTTTATCAAGCCTCCCATATTGCCATGTCAAGCCTCTAACCCACCTTCCTAGCAAACCATTGTTTGGCTATGTTACCGCTTTGCTCAGCACCTCTTATAGTGTTTCTAGTTGAAGGTGCGTTGCCGGTTGTTCCATGCTGGAACATGGATATGTTGGGATATCACAATATCTCTTAGTTAATTAATGCATCTATATACTTGGTAAAGGGTGGAAGCCTTGGCCTTTTGCTCAGTGTTTTGTTCCACTCTTGCTGCCTTAGTTTGTGTCATACCAGTGTTATGTTCCTTGATTTTTGCGTCCCTAACACGATGAGGGTTTATGGGCCCCTCTTGATAGTTCTCTTTGAATAAAGCTCTTCCAGCAAGCCCTAACCTTGGTTTTACCATTTGCCTAATAACAACTAAAATATGTATAGGGAGTAATTAACCCGAGGATTCTTAATCAACAACCCGGGCCAGTGTTCCTCTGAGTGCTAGTCCAACCTGGGTGATGTCTGGCGCCCCCTGGGTAACCAGGGTCTCACCCAACCCGATGTCTTGCCCATCCGGTGTGCCCTAAGAACGAGATACGTGCAACTCCCATCGGGATTGGGCGGCACATCGGGCGGTATTGCTGGTTTTGTTTTACAATTGTTGAAATGTCTTGTGCACCGCTATTCCGAGTCTGATCGGAGGGTCCCGCGATGGAGGATTGTCTCTGCAGATCCTGAGCTTGTAATGGGCTAAGTTGGTACACCCCTCCAGGGTTTAAACTTTTGAGAGCCGTGCCTGTAGTTATGTGGCAGATGGGAATTTTTAATATCCAGTTGTAGAGAACTTGACACTTGACTTAACTAAAATGCGCCAACCGTGTGTGTAACCGTGACGGTCTCTTTTCGACGAGGTTCAGGAAGTGAACATGGTTGGGTTATGATTGAATGTAAGTAGTTCAGGATCACTTCTTGATCATTACTAGATTACCACCGTTGCTTAGTTTCTCACCTTATTATTATATTCGTAAGACAGCCGCCATAATATGCTTAGTGCTTGCTGCAACTCCACCTTATATCCATACCTTACCTTTAAGTTTTGATTGTCTTGACACCGAGGGTAATAGAATTGCTGAGTCCTTGTGGCTCACCATATACTACCAACATAGTTGCAGGTACCGACGAGACCGATGTAGGTGATGCCACTGAACTCAAGTGGGAGTTGGACGAAGACCTTGGCCGTTACTACGTTTCCTTTCCGGATGATCAGTAGTGGTGCCCAGTAGGGCCGATCGGGACTTAGCATGGGTGTTTGTCTTTTATTCATTTGATTTCATCTGCCAACTGAACTTTGTGCTCATCTTGAATGATTAAATAACTTGATGTTATTGTGTGACATTGTGGCTATTTTAAGCCAAAGCTCCTATTCTATCTATTCAGTACATGATATGAGCAAAGATACAACCACTCTTGCGACCATACCAATATGCGCTTATGCCCCAAGTCGTGCCTCGAAACGTATGGAGTATAGTCGCATATTGGGCGTTACAAGTTGGTAATCGGAGCCATCCCGACTTAGGAGCCCCTACTTGATCGAACCGCTGACGTTGTTGAGTCTAGAACAAAACAATTTTGAGTCTTAGGAATATATATATATCCGAGAGTAGTATTCTTTTTACTCCTCATCCCCTTCGTCGCTCTGGTAAGGACTCCTGACGTAGATGCTTTGACTTCCCTCTCCTCATTTTCACTAAAAAAATAGGATCACGCGGGTATCTTGGGATCGTTCTGATATTGTTGTGACAAGAACATTGTTCTTGGTGCCTCCTGACATTTAGGGGTTGTGGCAGTGTCCCGGGGAGTTGAGCTCTGAGGTGTTGTCGTCACAATTCTATCATTGCAGTTCTGGTATACCCGAGCTCGCCGGCATTGAAAATCTCTTTTATGCAGTTAGTGGTGAGATAACCTCGACGCCACCTAGTAATAAGGAGGGAGGTCGTGATTATTTCCACGGCTAGTATAACAGATGCTTTTCGAAGGTTGAGGTACACGATTTCCGGAGTTTTCTTGGTTATGTGTTGACGGATGGATACAGTGGAGCGTAGGGCTTGTTAGTTGTGTGATATATATTGTGCCTCCTTGTATCCCCAACACCAAATAGCATAACCAGAAAGTTTCAAGAGTTATTAGGTGGGAATTCAAGTAGCCCTTAGTTATTCTTCTGACAGATAATTGGTATGGGATTGGGGATCCTTACCATTTATTTGTTCCAGTCGTACCTTATTGTTTCATTCATCAATCTTTGTCTAAGGGGCATCTTACCTTAATGGTCATGTAATGTTAACTTTGGAATGCATTCGTTCAATCTCTGTTCGAATGTTTATTGTGAAGACTTTTTGCACATATCTATCCATTGATTCATCTTGTCTATCATGGTTCTAACGGATGTCACCTTCTTCCGGATGGCTCCCATAACGCGTCTGCATTCGCAACATACCGATGGAGAGCAGTCCAACCCTCCGCCACCTCCTCCACCTCCGGAGGCATGGCGAGCTTTGATGGCGGCCACCAATGCCAACACTCAGATGCTGGTTTAGCTCATGCAAGAGCGGAATCAAGGCCAAGGCAACCAAGGGAATCAAGGCTAAGGGTAATTCAACAATCAGCCTCAGTTTGCTACTCTCAACCAGTTTCTTGCAAATCAGCCAAAGTCTTTCAACGCTTGTGTTGTGGCCATGGACGCAGATGATTGGCTCATGGACATCAACAAGCATTTTGAATGCAGCAATGTCAGGCCTGAGGACTACGTCAAGTTCGCCTCTTTTCAGCTCAAGGACTAAGCAGGTGATTGGTATCAGCAGTACAAAGACTCTAGAGGGGGTTGAGTGATTACTTGGACTGACTTCTGCCGGGACTTTCGATCTCATCACATTCCAACAAGTGTTGGCGAGAGAAAGCGTGAGGAATTCCGTAATCTCAAGCAAGGAAGCATGTTCGTGTATCAATGCAATGTGAATTTTTAGAATCTTTCTCGCTTCGCAAGGCAAGACGTTCCTAATGAAAAGAGCATGATCTATCACTTCAGAGGTGGCCTCAGAGAGAATCTGCAGTTAGCTCTCGTTCTTGTGGAGTCTACTCAGTTCGATCAGTTCTATAACATGGCTCTAAAGCAAGAAGCTGCTCAGCTCAAGTGTGAGGCTTTAAAGAAGAGACTCAGGGATGCGGTCCAGTCTTCCTCTTCCTCTCAGGTGGTAGCTAAGCAACAGAAGTTCTGGCTTCCTCCACATCCTCTGTTTTGTCATCCCTACTAGCAAAAGCACTCAGGTGGTCGTGGATCTTCCCACCGACCCAACCCAAGCCATCAGAACAAGTCTCAGACTCAGGCTTTGAGGATAGGGGTCCTCCTCCTCCACCTTTTCGCCCGCTTTCAGAGGTCACTTGTCACAAGTGTGGTATGAAGGGTCACTATTCCAACAAGTGCTTCAACCAAAGGCGCCTTCCACCTCCTCCTGTCCGGTCAGCAAGCAATGCAGTTATTAAGGACAATCCCAAGTCTGCAAGGGTGAACATGATGAATTTAGCTCAAGCATAGGATTCTTTAGAAGTGATCATGGGTAATCTCCCAGTTAATGATATTCCTACAAAAGTTATATTCGATACTGGTGCATCTATTTCATTCATATCAAGGCCTTTTGCATCCATGCACAATTTGCATACTGTTGATCTACCTAGGCCGTTATCGGTTTCCTCTCCAGGTTGGCTCATGCATACCAAAATGATGGTCCCGGATGTTGGCATCAAGATGGGCAATTATAAATTGCTGGCTTCTCCAATGGTTCTCGGCAACTCTGATATTGATCTGAGTCTCGTCATGGATTGGCTTTCTAAGCACAAGGCCTTTCGTGATTGTGCTGCCAAGGAGATCAAATTGACGCATCCTTCTGTAGATGTGATCATCTTTGCCGCTCGTGATGAAACCATTCGGTTGTTCTTCTCAATGAGAAAGGCGAGATCGACGCTATTTCTCAGATTCCAGTTGTTTGTGAGTATCAAGATGTCTTTCCTGAAGAGCTTCCGGGTATGACTCCTCACCGGCTAGTCGAGTTCGTCATTGATCTTCAGCCCGGCACAGATCCCGCTTGCAAGCGCCCATACAAGCTTGGGCCAAAAGAGCTGAAAGAATTGAAGAAACAGCTCGATGAACAAGAATGTCTAGGTCTGATCAGACCAAGTTCATCTCCTTGGGGATGTGGTGTTATTTTTGTCCAGAAGAAAGATGGCATGGACCGACTTTGCGTTCATTACCGCCCATTGACCAAGAAGACAATAAAGAATAAATACCCAATTCCCAATATCAATGAGCTATTTGAGCAACTCAAAGGTGCAAAGGTGTTTCCCAAGCTTGATCTCCGTATGTGGTATCACCAGATTCACATTCGTTAAGAAGATACCCCAAAGACAACATTCGGAACAAGCTTTGGTTCTTATGAATATATTGTCATGTCTTTCGGGCTTAGCAATGGCCCTCCAATATTCTCTCGCATGATGAACTTCATCTTCAACCCCTACACCAATGAATTAGTCCTGGTGTATCACGACCATATCCTGGTTTTCTCCAAGAATAAGAAGGATCATGCCAAGCATTTGCGATTGGTGCTCGACAAGCTCACAAAGTATCAACTCTACGCAAAGTTCTCCAAATGTGAGTTTTGGCTTGATGAGGTTCTTTATCTTGGTCACATCATCTCCACCAAAGGCATTTCTGTTAATCCGGAGAAGGTTTCTGCAATTGTGAACTAGGAGCCGCCTTAGAACCTCAAGCAGCTTCAATGTTTCCTTGGGCTTGCAAGCTATTGCCGAAGATTTGTCGAAAACTTCTCAAAAATTGCTAAGCCTCTTTCCAACCTCCTCCAAAAGCATGTCAAGTATTCCTGGAATCCTGAGTGTGACGTTGCTTTCAACACTCTCAAAGAGAAACTCGTCACAGCTCCAGTCCTAACTCCTCCTGATGAGTCCGAGCCCTACCAAGTTTTCTGTGATGCTTCGTTGCAAGGTCTCGATGCAGTCTTAATGCAAGAGAAGAAATTTGTGGCCTATACTTCTCGCTAGTTGAAGCCAAACGAAAGGAACTACCCCACTCACGATCTTGAGTTGGCGGCAGTTGTCCATGCATTAATCACATGGAGACATCTTTTGTTCGGTAGGCAAGTGGACATCTTCACAGATCACAAGAGCCTCAAATATATCTTCACTCAACCGAACCTCAACCTCCGGCAAACTCATTGGGTCAAAATGATTCAAGAGCACAATCCAAGCATTGAATACACTCCAGGCAAGGCGATTGTGATTGCAGATGCGTTGAGCAGAAAGGCATATTGCAAAAACTTAATTCTCAAGCCATTCCAACTTGACCTTTGTGAAGCTTTCCGCAAGCTCAACCTCCAAATTGTTCCTCAAGGTTTTGTTGCCAACCTTCAAGTAACTCCAACTTTGGAAGATCAAATCCGTGAGGCACAACTCCTTGATTCCATGGTGAAGAAGGTGAAACATGGTATTGCCAAGGGCCTTCCCAAATACAAGTGCTATCACATTGATGATAGAGACACCTTGTTCTTTGAGGACCGGACTATGGTTCCAAAAGGTGATCTCAGGAAGGTCTCATACATCTCCAACGTATATATAATTTTTGGTTTTTCCATGCTATTATATTATCTGTTTTGGATGTCTAATGGGCTTTATTATGCACTTTTATATTATTTTTGGGACTAACATATTAACCGAAGGCCCAATGCAAATTGTTGTTTTTTCCTATTTCAGTGTTTCACAGAAAAGGAATATCAAACGGAATCCAAACGGAATGAAACCTTCGCAAGGATCTTTTTTGGAACAAACAAAATCCGGGAGACTTGGAGTGGAGGTCAAGGAAGCAAAGAGGCAGCCACGAGGTAGGACGGCACGCCCCGCACCCTCATGGGCCCCTCGTGGCTTGACCGACCTACTTCTTTTGCCTATATATACTCTTATACCCTAAAAACATCTAGGGGATCCACGAAACCACTTTTCCACCGTCGCAACCTTCTATACCCGTGAGATCCCATATGGGGACCTTTTCCGGCGATCTGTCGGAGGGGGATTTGATCACGGAGGGCTTCTACATCAACACCATAGCCTCCCGAATGATGTGTGAATAGTTTACCACAGACCTTCGGTTCCATAGTTATTAGCTAGATGGCTTCTTCTCTCTCTTTGGATCTCAATACAAAGTTCTCCTTGATGTTCTTGGAGATCTATTCGATGTAATTCTTTTTGCGGTGTGTTTGCTGAGATCCGATGAATTGTGGGTTTATGATTAAGATTATCTATGAAGAATATTTGATTCTTCTCTAAATTCCTATATGCATGATTTGATATCTTTGAAAGTCTCTTCGAATTATCAGTTTGGTTTTCCCTACTAGATTGATTTTTCTTGCAATGGGAGAAGTGCTTAGCTTTGGGTTCAATCTTGCGGTGTCCTTTCCCAGTGACAGCAGGGGCAGCAAGGCACGTATTGTATTGTTGCCATCGAGGATAAAAAGATGGGGTTTATATGATATTGCTTGAGTTTATCCCTCTACATCATGTCATCTTGCCTAATGCGTGACTCTGTTATTATGAATTTAATACTCTAGATGCATCCTCGATAGTGGTCCATGTGTGGCGTAATAGTAGTAGATGCAGAATCGTTTCGTTCTACTTGACATGGACGTGATGCCTATGTTCATGATCATGCCTAGATATCATTTTAACTATCCGCTTTTCTATCAATTTCTCGGCAGTAATTTGTTCACCCACCGTAATATATGCTATCTTGAGAGAAGCCACTAGTGAAACCTATGGCCCCGGGTCTACTTTACCTCATATTATTTTCCCATCAACTAGCTATTTTTGTCACTGTTTATTTTGCAATCTTTAATTTTCAATCTATACAACAAAAATACCAAAAATATTTATCTTATTATCTCTATTTGATCTCACTTTCGTAAGTGACCATGAAGGGATTGACAACCCCTTTATCGCGTTGGTTGCGAGGTTCTTGTTTGTTTGTGCAGCTACTAGGCGACTTGCATGTAATCTCCAACTGGATTGATACCTTGGTTCTCAAAAACTGAGGGAAATACTTACGCTACTTTGCTGCGTCACCATTTCCTCTTCAAGGGAAAACCAACGCATGCTTAAGAGGTAGCAAGAAGAATTTCTGGCACCGTTGCCGGGGAGATCTAGGCCAAGTCGAGACATACCAAGTACCCATCACAAACTCTTATCCCTCGCATTACATTATTTGCCATTTGCCTCTCGTTTTCCTCTCCCCCACTTCACCCTTAACGTTTTATTCACCCATTTGCCGTTTTATTCGCCCTTCTTCCGTTTGTTTCCTTTCGCTAGCCTCTTGTGCATTCGTGTATTAGGTCATTTATTTTGCTGTCATGGCTAGCCCTTTCTCCCTTCCTTCGTCTCCTAATTTTGAAGTTCTTCACTTCAAACAAAGACAAGGAGAAAACTTAAAAGATGCTTGGTATAGGATGATGGAATCCTATCGTAGTTGCACTATAGGGGGAGATTTGAAGATTCTACTTTGTAATTTTTATGTTGGGCTAACCATATCCCATAGACTACTCTTGGACATTGCCGCTAAAGGGAATTTTATTGAAATTGATCCCAATATTGCTTATGAAATTATAGAGGGAATAGTAGGAGTACTTCCCCCACACAAGGAACTACATCTTACTCAAGAAGGAACCCAAATTTTAGAGAAATTGTGTGAATTGCAAAAATCTATTGAGCCTCTTAAAAATGTTGTTGGGAACCTTCACCATTTGAATATGTTGATCACTCTTTGCAATAAGCGGTTGGATGCTCTAGATCTAAAAATCTCTGAGCATGAAGGGAAACGTAAGGAACCTCCTGGATCAGAGCACAAATCCATTAAAAAGATAAATACCAAAGAGGGCAATACCTAGATCTATTCTTGTTTTATGCCTAGCTAGGGGCGTTAAACGATAGCGCTTGTTGAGAGGCAACCCAACTTTATTTTTGTTCCTTGCTTTTTGTTCCTGTTTAGTAATAAATAAATCATCTATCCTATGTTATTATTGTGTTTTTTATGTTTTAATTAGTGTTTGTGCCAAGTAAAGCCTTTAGGATCTTCTTGGATGATTGTTATTTGATCTTGCTGAAAAAACAGAAAGTTTGCGCTCACGAGAAAATTTTTAATTTCTCACTAGAGTGCGGTAAAATAATGATTCCAACTGCAGTAGATCAATATACAAATTATTTAGGATGTCCTAATCTCTCAGGATTTTTGGAGTTACATAAGTATTTGAAATCTACAGATTACTACAGACTGTTCTGTTTTTGACAGATTCTTTTTTTGTGTGTTGTTTGCTTATTTTGATGAATCTATGGCTAGTATCGGGGGGTATGAACCATAGAGAAGTTGGAATACAGTAGGTTTAACACCAATATAAATAAAGAATGAGTTAATTACAGTACCTTAAAGTGGTGGTTTGTTTTCTTATACTAACAGAGCTCATGAGATTTTCTGTTGAGTTTTGTGTTGTGAAGTTTTCAAGTTTTTGGGTAAATATTTGATGGATTTAGGAACAAGGTGTAACGCCTCGAGACCGATGCGCCAAGTGTCTTCCAGTTCTTCGCCGTCGTTGCCATGTCATTTGTTTGCGTGTTGCATCTTGTCATGTCATCATCCGCATTGCATCTTCATGTTTTCAAAACTTGCATCCGTCCGGGTTCCCCAGTTCCGTCCGTTGTCCGTTCTGAGCCCAGACACACTCGCATGCGCCCGCGACACGTCCGAAATATTATTTTATAAGTGGCCAGAATAATGTTCTCAGAATGGGATGAAAGTTGGCATGCGGTGCTTTTATGTTGTCAGTAGACCGCCTGCCAAATTTCATCACATTCGGAGTCCGTTTGACGCCCCAACGGATAACTATAGCGGCATTATAGTGGGTCAAACATCGGACGTTTTCGGTCTCTAGAAACCTTGCCGGGCTGCATTTTCGTCTCTCTTCTCAGCCCTAGACCTCTCCTACACAGCCCACTAACCCCACCTAGGCCCAGCCAACCCGTCGGATCGCGATCGGGTGCTTTGAAACGCTCCAAAATCTCCCTAACCCTAAACCTGCCTATTTAAACCACCTCCCCCTTCCAAATCTGGTCATCCCTCTCCTCCCTCGTTTCCCGTGCCATCCTACCCAGCCGCCGCCGCCATCCTCCTTGTTTTCCGGCACCCTGCACCTCGTCCCCGCCACTTGGCGCGTAGCCATTGGCTGCGCCGCCACCCAGCGCCGCCCGTGGCTAGTGGCAAGCCGCCACGTCGCCTCCCCGCTCCCTCCACCGCACCGCAGCCCGCCAGGCCCGGCCGCAGCCCGCGTGGCCCGTAGTGGCCCGCCGCCAGATCCCGCTCATCCCGAGACCCTCCAACCTCCCTCACCTGGATCGGACAGCGGTCGGTCTCCATCGCCGCCGTCCTGCACTCGCCGAACACCGGAGCCTCGCTGCCGACGAGCACCTCCGACCCAGGCCAGTGCCCCGCGCCCCCTCTCCTTTCTTCTCCCTCCGTTTCTATCTCTCTGCTCCTGACCAGTGCCGCCACCCTGCAGGAACCGCCGCCGCCATGGGAGTTCGCCAGAGCCGGAGCTCCCTAGGCGCCGCTGGATTCGCCCGGAAACGGAGCCGCCACCTCCGGATCCGTCGTCCTTCGACGCCCTTCACCCGGCCCCGCCGCCACCTCCTCGCTGGAGCGCCGGATTCGCCGCCGCCTCGCTCGATCGGGAGGTCCCCGATCCACACCTGCCCGTTGATTGCGCGTGGGCCGGCCCATCGCTCCAGCCAGGCCCAGCCGCTCCTCTGCGACACCGCGCCAGCCCAGCGCGCCCCTCCTGGTTATCTCTCCACAGTTCTGGGCAAGGCCCATGGTGTGAACAGATGCGTCCCGTACCATGTTTTTTCCCAGTTCTATGAGTTTAGCTATTTTTCAGAGACAACAGTTTTACAGAAAAACCCTCATGTTTCATGCATTTAATAACTCACAAATGGTGCATCGGATTAAAATGATTTATATGTGAAAAATGCTTGGACATTTATCTAGTTTCATAATATGCTACTTTCATCCATGTTAAAAATGTTCAAAATGCTATTTGTGGTTATTTTACATAATGCCATGTTACAATGATTTAATTCATAACTAAATAACCATAGCTCCAAACTTAACAAACTTTATATATAAATGGGGTGGGAAAATGCATAGTTTAACATGGTGTACTTACTTTGCATGTTTAACAACTCTAAAATATGGTTTAGGGCAGAACAGTACCAAATCCATAAATTGCATATGAGGATTTTCCGGATTTGTTGTTGTTATATCCGGCCTCATTTAAACTTGTCTAGATAGGTAGTTTTCCTATGCTTCACCCCTTGCCATCTTTAAGAACATTTAATATTGTTGGGTACATAAACAAGAGTGAACTAAATGTTTGAATGTGGTGTTCCGTCAATATGCAACTTGTTGCATATTGAGCTCCACTTAATTTGTAGTATTGTTTGTGCACTTTGACATGCCATGCCTCATTAAACCGGACATGCATCATACTTGGTTGTGCAACATGCCATGTTTATGTGGTGGTTGTTTACTATGTTGTTTGCTTCTTTCTGGATTGCCTCTCGCGTTAGCTTCGGTTCCGTTCCGGAGTTGTGAGGATTCGTTCGACTATGTCCATTTGTCTTATTCATGGACTCGTTCTTCTTCCTTGCGGGATCTCACGCAAGATGACCATACCCTCGAAATCACTTCTATCTTTGCTTGCTAGTTGTTCGCTCTATCGCTATGTCGCGCTACCTACCACTTGTTATATCATGCCTCCCATATTGCCATGCCAAGCCTCTAACCCACCTTCCTAGCAAACCATTGTTTGGCTATGTTACCGCTTTTGCTCAGCCCCTCTCATAGCGTTGCTAGTTGCTGGTGAAGTTGAAGTTTGTTCCATGTTGGAACATGGTTATGTTGGGATATTACAATATCTCTTATTTAATTAATGCATCTATAAACTTGTTAAAGGGTGGAAGGTTCGGCCTTATGCCTGGTGTTTTGTTCCACTCTTGCCGCCCTAGTTTCCGTCATACCGGTGTTATGTTCCTTGATTTTGTGTTCCTTACGCGGTTGGGTGCTATGGGAACCCCTTGACAGTTCGCTTTGAATAAAAATCCTCCAGCAAGGCCCAACCTTGGTTTTACATTTGCCTAACAACCTATAACCTTCCCTTGGGTTTTCGCAAGCCCGAGAGTCATTTTTATTTAACCCCCCTGGCTAGTGCTTCTCTAAGTGTAGGTCCAAACCGAGTAGACTGCGGGTGTCGGCGTCAAAACCGGAGGATCTCGGGTAGGGGGTCTCGAACTGTGCGTCTAAGGCGGATGGTAACAGGAGGCAGGGGACACGATGTTTACCCAGGTTTGGGCCCTCTCGATGGAGGTAATACCCTACGTCCTGCTTGATTGATCTTGATGATATGAGTATTACAAGAGTTGATCTACCACGAGATCGTAGAGGCTAAACCCTAGAAGCTATCCTATGGTATGATTGTCTATATGGTCCTACGGACTAAACCCTCCGGTTTATATAGACACCGGAGGGGGCTAGGGTTACATAGAGTCAGTTACAAGGGAGGAGATCTACGTATCTGTATTTCCAAGCTTGCCTTCCACGCCAAGGAGAGTCCCATCCAGACATGGGATGATGTCTTCAATCTTATATTTTCATAGTCCAACAGTCCGGCCAAAGGATATAGTCCGGCTGTTCGGAGACCCCCTAATCCAGGACTCCCTCAGTAGCCCCTGAACCAGGCTTCAATGACGATGAGTCTGGCGCGCAGATTTGTCTTCGGCATTACAAGGCGGGTTCTTCCTCCGAATACTCCATAGAATATTTTGAACACAAGGATAGCGTCCGGCTCTGCAAAACAAGTTGCACATACCACCATAGAGAGAATAATATTTCCACAAATCTAATCTGCTGACACGTTTAGCAACATGACATCATGCCATGGCCCGGTCATTATTCAAACCATTTTTCTCAACCAGCACTACACATATCGCGAGGTGGTATTCTTGACACGTCTTGTCAAAGTAGAGATCGTGTCCCCCTTATTACGGGATTCTCATCAATACGAACGTGGGTAACCCAATCATGCCCGTTGGTATGACTCCTCGATTTTAGACAAGTACCAGACGGCCACGAGGAGGACGCTTGATATTCACCCTCTTTATAAAGAGGCCAGGGCATGTCCTTTTTTCCCTCTCGTGCTCAATCGAATCCTTCCCCCGCCTCGAGTTCCAATACCCAAGGCTCAGGTCAGGCACTTCGGACCTTCAATCATGTCCGGATCCAACCTTCAAGGTCGATGGATGCCTTCCTCTGTCACAGAGGAGGACATCAAGAAGCTAAGAGAGGCCAGGTATTTGACCAGTGAAATCTGGCACAGGCTGCCTGCTTGAGGGCAGGTCATTCCCACTCCTAAACCCGGCGAGAGCATTGTATTCATCTCTCACTTCCTCCGAGGGCTAGGCCTCGCTCTGGATCCCTTTGTTAGGGGGCTCATGTTCTATTATGGGCTGGATTTCCATGACCTAGCCCCGGATTCCCTCCTTCACATCTAGTTGTTCTTCATCGTGTGAGAGGCCTTCCTCCGCATTACCCAACACTTCGGCATGTGGCTCAACACTTTCAATGTGAAGTCGAAGATGATCGAGGGGCGACACGCAGAGTGCGGAGGTGCCGCAATAAGCAAAAGCGATGACGTTCCATGGCCAGAGGGTTCCTTCCAAGAGGTGCCCAGTTTGTGGCAACATGAGTGGTTTGATATCACAGCTCCCCAGAGTACCAAGTGGGTAGCCGCCCCAGCCTTTTGCTCGGGCCCCCCACCACAATTGGCATCATGGATCACCAAGGGGCTAGAATGGGGGTCAGTAAATGATGTGCCGATATTGTAGAGTCGCATCCAATATCTCCTTGAGGGAGATGTCAGCCTGGTCACGGTAATGTAAGTCATGCTAGTCCGTCGAGTCCCGCCTTGAAAACGTCGACCCCTCTATATGTGGGAATTCAACCCAGAAGGACCGCGAACTATTCAGCACTTCCTCGGCATGATGCTCGAAGAGATGTACAAATTTTTCTTCGGACCACAAATAAAGTGTCCGGACACCACCGAGGATGCGGGTCTGAGCTGTAATCCCATGGATACCCAAGTAAGTAATCCCGTGGCCGAACATGCTGTCTTTTTATTTATCATAACATCATTCTGAAAAGTCATGCCTTGACTAGGACTGGGTAAGAAAGGAGAAGATGATCAGGTGTTCGGCTCCCCTTCCCGAAGGCTCGGGCGATCCAATACTAGCCAGAATGCTTGAGCCGGCGCCTTATCAGCCGCCCTCAAGGGAAGATAAAGGGGGGAATAAAGAGGCTAAAAGAAGGCCTCACTCATTATTCATCCCAACCGGGGGAATTAGCGCCTCCGCGAAGGAAGATAAATAGGGAGAAGAATCTGAAATTCCCTCTCCCCAAGGAAGGAAGAGGACCACCTCTGAAGACCCAGAAACAAAGGTTTCCAAACGGGGGAAGAAATCTTCGCCAGAGGGTCCTGCCTTGGAGGGTACTCTTGCTGCACAGCGCCCGCAAGGGATCAACCCTCCACCGAGTTGTAAGTAAACAAAAAGTACTTAATAGTAAAAATATCCTACATTACTTCTAAAGACAATAGCCGAAGCATATATCTTGTAGTTCGGATCATAGCCTTTCTTGACAGAGTTCGTCTTCAGGGGATCTTCTTCTGGAGATGATGGAGAGTGAAACACCTCCCCATGCCACCCCGCCTCATGAGGCGGGCGACCCTGAAGTGTCGTCGCGGAGGGTTTCTCCTGATCCGCCAAGGCCGGAGGGTAATCCTTCGGCCACCCGAAGTCCTCAATATTCGGCTCCTAAAGAGAGCAACAGAAAGAGTCCGGAACCGTCCGGTGTGCGATCGGACGCACTGAAGGATCTTGTGGAGCAAGCGGCTATCTCAGAAGCGCATTGTACGCTAATGGCTACGGTGATTGAGAGGATTTCATCCGCCGAAAGCGGGTTGCATGAAGCTTTTATGAGTCTGCTGAAAGGCTTTGAGGTACGTGAAATAGTGTATGTTTTTGACATTACCGCACACATTAGGTGTGCCCTATGCAGATAGTAGCCCCTAAGACTCTGGTTGCCGTCGAGAACGGCAACAAACAGAGGATCATAGTCCCAGGTAATAATCAGGCTGCCTTCATGTGTAGGTGGCTGAAGGTCCAGTGGCTAGTTGGACTGGTGAGTTTGCCGAGCTGAAGCGGCAACTTGATGCGGCGGATGCTGACATCGTGCTTGTCAACAAGAGGCCCGACGAGGCACATGGTATGTGATTTCTCCGGTGATCAACACATAGTAGGAGGAGCATGATGCTAGCATCCTTAATATGTTGTGACCGCAGATGGAGCTGCCACCATGGAGACCCTTCGAGCGGAACTTGCCTGAGTGAAGGAACAAGCCAGGAATAGTGATGCAGCCGCTGTAAAGGCGGTCGAAGAGCTGAGGACCGAAGAGGATGCGCATTGCCAAAGCAAGGAAATAATAGCCAAGATGGTCGTTGAGTTGAAAGATGCCGCCGACCATTACCAGCTTCTTGAAAAAGAAAGCCGGGCGAAGGCGGCGGACCTGGAGAAGGTGTAACACCCCGGTGTAATGATGCTACAGTAACCCTTGGGGTTAAGCTAATCATTTTGCTAAACAAGTGTTTGGTCATCATTGTCTTCTATCTCTTTCATTATTCCAGTTGAGTTCAAATTCAAATTCTAGGTGAATTTCAAAATTTCTCAAACATGAAAACTAAAATGTTCATCATGTGGATAATATTCTTCTGGTAATATTGGTGGTGAACCAACTTTTATCCAATGTGTCTAAATGGCCTAAAATAGCTAAAGCTGAAAGTTAAAAAAATAGAAAAGGGAGAGAGAGAGAGCAAACTCCTCCCTGGACCGAACCCACCTGGGCCGGCCCACCTAACCCATTCCAGCATGCCGGCCAACTCCCCCCCATTCCTCCCTGGCCGCCTCCTTCCCCGCACACTGCTCCTCCGACCGAGTGGGACAGAGCGCGTCCGTTGCCGTCCAACCACCTAGCTGGCCTCACCGGGAGAGGATAAAGCCCCGACGTCTCGGACTCCCCTCTCCCCTCCCACTTGCCCTGCCGCCCCCACTCGCGCCAGTCCCTATCCACTCTCCCCTCTCGAGCTCTCTCCCTCTCCTCCGAGCGCCATCGCCGCCGTTCTCCGTCATCACCATGGCCACCGGCCACCCCGCGCATCTCCAGCATGACCACGAGACGCGCCGTCCACGGCTACACCCTCTACACCAACCGGAGCGAGAAGGGAGCCACCACCGCGAGCCCGACGACCCCTTCTTCCTCATGCAGCCGTCTTCGTCTCTAGCGCTGATTCGCCGCCGTTGGTCCTCCCCGAGCACACTGCCACCTCCCTACGGCTCCCGGTGAGCCACCACGTCATTCCCCTCTCTTTCCGGAACCTTTCCGCCGTTGTAGCCCCTCCCCCACGTCGAGCCCGAACACGGCTCCGTGCGAGCTCGTCGCCGACGTAGCCACGGCGATCATAGGGTCCCGTGCATGCCACCATCGCGCTCACCGCACCACGTAGGCCTCGTCTAGCCGCTTGGGTTGCCCGCAAGCGCATCCCAGCCCCGTTCCCAACGACGGACGAAGTCCGGCATCCGCCTTGCCGCTCGCCGTCGACGTCCCCGACCTCCGCAGCCTCTGCCACTCCCCCAGATCGCCTCGCCGTCGTCTTCTCGATCGGACGAGCCCGGCTACGCTAAAAACAGTGTCCCATAGCACCGTTTCCGTCGAGCACTCGTACGCGCCGCCGCCTCTGCTCATCGCCGGCGACAATTCCGACCAAGTCCAGCCGCGCTACCGCCACCACTCGACGCGCGACACCGTTCGCGTTCGAACGCACCTGGCTGGGTGTGAAACAGAGCCCTGTGCTCGTTTTCCGGCCATCTCCGGCGAAGGGCCGCCGCGGGAGTGGCTCGCCGGAGCTCTCTCCGACGCTGACCCGACGTGGCTCTGTGGGTCCCGCCCCTGGGTTGCTGACTAGTGGGCCCTGATGGCCCAGTTGACTGGGTTCACTACAAAAAAAAGACACATCCTTGACATTTTGGGCTGAATGAAATTTTTTTCTGTCATACATATGACACTTCTATGACGATAATTGTGACAAAACCCGGTATCATCATAGATGTGGTGGGCTCCGACTTCTATGACAAAAAGTCATGACAAAAAAATGGGTTTTTCGTCCTGGGCGGGCCGGAGACGCAGCTGCATGACATTCTTTGGGACGTCCATGACGGGAAAAACCGTGGTAGAAGCGAGGGGGAGGAAAATTTCGGGGAGTTCCCGGTTATGGTGGGAGGTCAGGGGCCAAGCGATGCGCGTTTCTCTTGTACACGTACGCGCGTGTGTGAGAGGCGTTGGCTCTAACTGAACCCAAGCGAGGCGTTGGGCTCTAACTGAACTCGAGCGATTGCACTACAGGTTACGCGTTACTGAACCCAAGCGATCGATCGATGGCTGTTAACTGAACCCGATCGAGCGATTCCTTCGCTACTGCTGCTAACTGAAGCTGATCGATAGGATGAACAGTGAGCGTTTCGGGGGGGTTTGGATGAACAGTGAGCGGTGGCGTTGCCTCTGGATGAACAGGACCAAGTCGTGTGGTGGAGGGCTGGATGAACAGTAGATGATGGAGGGGTGCCCGTGGAGGGGTGGATGAATAGGACCCCGTGGTGTGGAGGGCTGGATGAACAGTAGATGGTGGAGGGGTGGTTGAACAGGACCCCGTGGTGTGGATAGCTGGATGAACAGTAGACGGTGGAGGGGTGCCTGTGGAGGGGTGGTTGAACAGGACCCCGTGGTGTGGAAGGCTGGATGAACAGTAGACGGTGGAGGGGTGGTTGAACAGTAGCCGGTGGAGTAGCGCGCGGTGGAGGCTGGATGAACAGGAGCCCGTGGATGAATAGTCGCAGGTGGAGGCTGGAGGAGGTCGACAGTGGATGAACAGTAGCTCGTGGAGGCTGGAGGGGGTCGACGGTGGAGATGAACGGTATCTCGTGGAGTCCCATTTTGCGGTACGCCACACCCCTCCCGATGAACAGGACCCACGTTTCGACCGTAGCGCTCCAACACAAGTCCGTTTCATCCGTTTTGCGGTAGGCCACACCCCTCCCGATCAATAGGACCCCCGTTTCGACCGTAGGAGGTCTGTTTCCTTCGTTTTGCGGTACGCCAGAACCCCCCCCCCCCCCGATGAATAGGATCCCGTTTCAAACGTGGCCGGTCGAACACTAGGCCATTTCCTCCGTTCTACGGTAAGCCAGGCCTCATTTCCATTGCCTGTTCCATCCAAGCCCTCCCGATGAACACGATGCATTTCGTTGCCTCCCCATGAACACGACGCATTCCGTTGCCTCCCCATGAACACGAAGACGACGCTGTTTCTCCATTCTAACCCAGCCATGTACACGAGCCCTGGCTGTACGTATGCGGGAGTAGGCGTTCGAGACCCCGCCCGTATGTACACATACGTGGCCGTATTTTCTTTCTTGCAACCTGGCCGCTGTACGTACGTGTACACGCTACGTGCGCGCCTCCACTACGACACGTGCGCGCCTCTACATCGACCAGTATATATGTACGTACACGTTCGCGACCAGAATGACAACGCTACGTACGCTTCGACCAGGTGGGTCCCGACAGTAAGGCACTTCCTTGCGTGCGAAGATGTAGCTGGTGGGTCCCAGCAGTCAGGGGGAAACGTTTTTTTTCATGAAATACGGTGGACCGTCCAGTGGGTCCCGCTGTCAGGTGGAGGAATAATTATTTTGCACGTAATAAGGAGGCACTTCCTTGCTGCGACCATGGACCCGGCTGTCAGCCTCTCCACGTACAGTCCACGTCTGATGGAAGCCGTTCCTTGACCACGTTGACCACGCCGCGCCGAGAGCACCAGGGCGATGGACGACGGCGAGGCCTAGGAAGGGCTCACTGGTTCGCTGTGGTGTGAGGCTGTCGTTGCCGCAGAATAACAAGTGGTGTGGGTGAGTAGAGGGATGGCCTGGCCAGCGGTGGGAGTAGTAGGGGGCGGGGAGGCCTCCGCCGGATCGCAGCCGACCATGGGAGGCAGGAGAACAAGGCATGACCGGCGCTGGTTTGGGCGGCTGGAGCAAGAAGACCAGAGGTTGAAGAAGTACTACGGCCGTTGGATGGACATCGTACGGTCACTGGAGCTAGAATGGTGCATATTGACTAAGTTGACAAAGCCCTCCGTCCCTGTCAACTTAGTAGGCCCACAAGTCAGCCTGCCACTATACTGGGTCCCAGCTAACAGGGGGAGTATTCATTTTTTGTGCGTAATAAGGACGCACTCCTTGCGTGCGAAGATATAGCTGGTGGGTCCGAGCTGTCAGCGGTGGTAACATTTTTTTCGCGAATAACAGAGGCCCTTCCGATGGTTCCCTGATGTCAGGTGGAGGAATCATTATTTTGCGCGTAATAAGGAGGCATTTCATTGCGTGCGGCCATGGACCCAGCTGCCGGCCTCTCCACGTAAAGTCCGCTTCAGATACATGTCGGTCATTGACCACGTTGACCAGGCTGCGCTGAGAGCACCAGGGCGGTGGACGACAGCGAGGCCTAGGAAGGGAACGACACGGAGGCAGGGAAGACTCGGCAGTTGTTTCCCACGCGGAGGGGAGTACGAGTGTACGAGGGTTTACCGGTTCGTCTGCCGTCGCTGGAGAATAACAGCAGGTGTGGGTGAGTAGAGGGATGGCTAGGCCAGCGATGGGAGTACGGTGGGGCGGTGAGGCCCGCGCGATAGTAGAGCCGGCCGTGGGGAGGAGGGAGCAGGCAGTCCCGCCGGCGCCTGTTTGGGCGGCTGGAGCAGGAAGAGCAGAGATTGAAGAAGCACGACGGCCGTTGGATGGCCATCCAACAGTCACTGCTTGTGCGTCAACCTTTTTTTAGGAAAGCCTCAAATATGTGGAAAACAGCATACAGCCCATTTGCTAATTCTTAAGGTTTTTTTTGGAGCCCATATTCTTTTTGTTAGCATTACAGCCCAAATTGTGGCCACGGTTAAAAAATTATACGAAATTTTGCATATTTCGATGCGGTCCGAACTGTTTTTAATCCCGAAATTTCGACTCACATTCAAACTGATTTTAAAAATAAATGTATATCAATATAAAATCCAACAAATTCTCCACGCATAAAAATTAATGTAATTTAAAATCTTGAAATGAAAAAAAAGATATTTGAAACTAATTGCCGGTTTGATGTGTTTTAAAAATGTACAACCCATTTCTCATTACTGATGGGCCATTTTCTCGGCCAGCCGAATGAAAGCTCTCCTCGTCTTGAAAGATTTGCAGCCAAACGGGCCTGACAAAGTGACTTACTTGGCAAATCACAAAAAAACTAGGATGTGGCCGTGGACCCAGCTGTCAGCCTCTCCACGTACAGTACTCTTCTGATGGAAGTCATTCCTTGACCACGTTGACCACGCCGCGCGGAGAGCACCACGACGGTGGACGATGGCGAGGCCTAGGAAGGGGATGACGCGGAGCCGGGGAAGACGCGGCAGTGGAAGCCCGCGCAGAGAGGAGTACCCGGGTTCACTGGTTCGGCTGCGGTGTGAGGCTGCCGTCGCCGTAGGGCCTGGCCAGCGGTGGGAATAGTATGGGGCGGTGAGGCCTCCGCGGCAGCATAGCCGGCAACGGGAGGTAGGAGCATGCGGCACGACCGGCGCTGCTTTGGGCGGCTGGAGCAAGAAGACCAGAGGTTGAAGAAGCACTACAGCCGTTGGATGGACATCGTATGGTCACTGGAGCTAGAATCGTTCATATTGACTAAGTTGACAAAGCCCTCCGTCCCTGTCAACTTTGTTGGCCCACAAGTCATCCTCCCACTATGGTGGGTCCCAGCTAGCAGGGGGCTATTCATTTTTTGTGCATAACAAGGAGGCACTTCCTTACCTGCGAAGATATAGCTGGTGGGTCCGACATGTCAGCAGGGGGAACGTTTTTTTTCGCGAAATACAGAGGCCCTTCCGGTGGGTCCCAGCTGTCAGGTGGAGGAATCATTATTTTGCGCGTACAGTCCACGACCGACTGATGTTGTTCGTTGACCAAGTTGACCAGGCCGCGCCGAGAGCACCATGGCGGTGGACGACGGCGAGGCCTAGGAAGGGAATGACATGGAGCCGGGGAAGACTCGGCAATGGTTTCCCACGCGGTGGGGAGTACGAGGGTTTACTGGTCCGGCTGCAGTCGCCGGAAAATAACAGGAGGTGTGGGTGAGTAGAGGAATGGCCTGGCCAGCAATGAAGTCGGGTGGGGCGGTGCGGCCTATGCGGCAGCATAGCCGGCCACGGGAGGCGGGAGCAGGCAGTCCAACCAGAGCTGGTTTGGGCGGCTGGAGCAAGAAGATCAGATATTGAAGAAGCCAAATACACGTCAACCTAGTAGACCCACAAGTCAGCCTCCAAATCTGTCCCAAACAGCATACAACCCGAAATTTCTAGCCAGATTCAAATTAATTTTAAATCTAAATATACCTTAATTTAAATTCAATCAAATTTTACCCTCACAAAAACTATGAAATTTAAAATATCAAAATCCGAAAGAAAACGGTATTTTGGAACTAATTGTCTGTTTGCTGTATTTTTTCATTTTACAACCCATTTCTTATTACTTATAGCCCATTTCTTATTACTTATAGCCCATTTTCTAGGCAAAATGCATCCCTCCTCGTCTTGAAAGATTTCCGGCCCAGCAGGGCGTAGAAAAGCAAGTAGGCCTATGTTGGTTATTCTACAAAAAACAAAATAGCTGGCTAGCAATTTTCTGAAAGGAAAAAAACAAACTGGGCTGGCCATGTGCTAAACATATGAAATAAAAGCCTGGGCTAGACGGGCCGCGGGTCCCGCACAACCCAGTTGATACCCTTCTCTGTCCTGAAAAAACAAAATTACTACGCGCGCAACTGGGTCCCTACTGTCATCCTCACCATGTACAGTCATCTCCTTATTCCTCTCGGTTGTTGACCATGTTGACAACACCGGAGGGTGGCGCCGCGGCGAGCGAACCAAGGCGGAGGACGATGGTGAGGCCTCGGACGGGAACGAACAGGAGCCGGGGCAGATCACAGCCAGCCATGGGAGGCGGGAGCAGGCGGTCCCGCCGGCGCTGGTTTGGCTTTGGCGGCTCGAGGAAGAAGAGACTGAAGAAACGCGACAGACGTTGAATGCATTCGTCCGCCGTCCTCCTCACAGGCAACGTTTGCCACATAAGTGACTAGCACCCTTGGTTTTCAACCGAGAGGTCTTGGGTTTGAGTCCCAGAACTCTCAATTTTGTCCTCCTTCCTTCCTCGCAAAAAAGGGGAAAGAAAATCAAAGACTTGGGAAGGCGTACAGAACAAGCTAGTGTACCAGTAATGAGACGTTGCCGAGTTTTAGAAAAAATAAAGACATGCTCCTGTAGCTGGTTCGAATCCAAACCTAGACTATGACTATATATGGTGCTATGCTACTCTGCAAGTAATGAAACTGACATATCCAACGTTCGCTTCTCCTCTTCTCTACTTACTCTGCCTAGCATCAGAAGCTCTGGCCGCATCAACCATGTCCACTGGCTGCTCGTCCACCTACTCTTCAGCACGCAACAACCTGATATGCACCAAGTCGCAACCCGTACCATCGCCTGTGGGTCTCATCACACCTTCGCCGGCACGCGCACCGTAGCCGATTGCTCATCGCAACCCGCTGCCGTTGGTGTGGTGCCACTGCTGCAAATCACGCAGAGTCATCCATCGCGTCTCAACCACAATCCGCAACCCTGGCCGACTCTTCTACAAACGCCTGAATCATGGGGTAATAATATGTTTAAGTGTTGTTCTGCTGCTTTCAGTTGCTGATTTTTTAATAGTTTGGTTGATGATCTACCAATTTGATTCGTGCAGAAAAGGGAAGATTCGTGTGATTTGTATTTCTGGGAAGTTGCTAATGTGGGGGAATGCAACTATGCTGATTATTTGGTTAGCAGAGAATCCCAATACCAGCAGGTTGGGCTGTTGGACAAGTAACTGAAGGAACGACAGAAGAGGAAGATGCAGAGCAGAAGCTTAAAGATGCAGTTCCTATGATCATGGCCAAGCAACAGCTGTTGAACGACCTTGACAGTAATGAGGAGATGAAAGAGCTTGTGAAGATAATGGGCAAAATCGATGTGCTCTGTAGGATGATTGTCTCTTTATTTGTAGTGTATGTAGCACTCGTGATGTATTCAGTGGCTACGACATGAGCACTTTGCTGAAACTAGTAATGAACGAAACCTGTGTAGCAGGCTGGGTGTAGTGTTGTGAACATCTAATGATTTCCATTAACAGAAATTAGGGGGTATCCCATTTTGCTCATATAAATAAATAAATAGAAGAGGCCCTGTTGGGTCAGCATTGTTCTCATTCGAAGACGTCGAGCAAATTGTAGTCCAACAGCAAACTATGTCATCAAATTCAAGTTTCACAGCCAAATATGAGTACAACTAAAAAACAATGTCATCATGTTTTAGTTGTCATACAATCACCAAACACAAATCAGCATACATAACAAGTGATGTTCTCACAGCAAAATACTAAACAACATGTTCATCAGGTTTCAGTTGTCATAGCAAACACATTTTCACATAGTAGATAAAAAAACATCTTCTGACAAGCAAATACGACAAAAGCAATGTAATCATCATCCGCAGCAGCAGCGTCAACATCTTCGCCATGTGTATCAGTCTGAATCGTAATTCCCCATGGTGTCATCTTCTTCTTCGTCCTCAACGTCCTCGAACGTTGGCTTCTTCTTGATCAACTCTTGTATGTCCACATCACGACAGGCAATCTTTTCGCCGGCATCGTTGACGTGATGGTTCTCAAAGATATTAGGAACATCTATGTTATCTTGTACATCAGGAGCAGTGTAAGCATCATCTTGTTTTGCAACTTCATTAAATGAATTCCTCTGCTCAAACCTTTGCAATACTCTCCAGTCATCGCTACATGCAAATGTGTCTTCCAAGAAAAATATATGTGTTGCTTGATTTGCCAAAATAAAAGGCTCGTTGGTCTAGTACGCCGCCTTGACATTGATGGATTTGAAATAATCATCAGCTCTGGGTTTTGCGATCCTGGAAAACAGGTTATACCAACGACAGCACAACAGAACCACACACCGATGATCCTCGAAACTAGAGATATACTGCAACTGAATAATGTCTGTTATGTTAGCATACATTTCAGTTGTCTCTTTGTCATATGTATCCGTGCTCATGATGGCACTGTTTTGTGTCTTCCTGCCTTCGTCTCGTGCAAGGGTATTGTAGCGCACATCTCCAACAACGCAAGATTCATAATGTCTTACCCGAGTATCGGGACCCATTGCTAGTGAGTAAAGGGCATCATCAACTACCTGCCCATCCTCCCGCATCTTCTTAACCTAGGGTTAGAAAATAGATAAGGTGGTCATCTTATGTACTCAACATATTAAAAAAATTGACAGTGCACTTCAAAAGCTTACATGGTTCTTGAACCATTTCGCAAATCCTGCCATAACCAGTTTGTCAATGTTTCTTGGATTTTGCGGTAGTAACTCCTCTTTGTAGATGCTGCACAACATAGTGATCGCGTCAAACATCTAAATATATAAGAATGTGCTGCAAGTTTAGTAGATTACGATGTATAAGCTGCAGTACTGCACTTACTTGATATAAGGTAGTATCTCAGGACAGTTATTCAACACATACCAAACCATTTTGTCCAAATCTTTAGGTTTGTCCTCTTGTCGACTCTTCCCTGTAACTCAAACAGAATAATCAAAAACATTGAGCCCGAGATTGTCTTCACCCACTTCTTTGCTAAGCTGATCAGCTGTTTCAATGTATTTTGAGCAGAATGTCAACGCTTCTATAGCAATGTAGGCCTCTGCAATGGAACCCTCGGGTCTAGCTCTGTTCCTAACATTTCCCTTAAAAGTGCCTAGCCGCCTTTCAATAGGGTACATCCAGCCATACTGTACTGGACCTCTAAGTAGTGCCTCATCAGGTAGATGAACAACCAAATGCACCATCACATCAAAGAAGGTTGGAGGATATATCTTCTCAAGGTCGCATAGGATAGTTGGTATCTTGTCTCTAAGACGCTCCAAAGCATCTATCCTGATATTCCTACTGCAGAGTTCCCTGAAGAATTGTCCCAACTCTGCAACTTCTCTGTATAAGTCAGGGTGGCCCAATCCTCTAAGGATAACAGGTAAAACCCTTTGAAGTAGGACGTGGCAGTCATTAGTTTTCAACCCTTGTACCTTGTTTCCATCTGCACTGACTCTCCTTTCAGGGTTGGAAGAAAATTCATGTGGGAATCTCACACATGACAGGACCTCACAGAATTCTTTTCTTTTTACCTTGTCCAAGACGTACACAGCTAGTGCCATATCCCGTGGTTTACCTTCATCTTGCACCTGCAAATCCTTTCTGATACCCAGGTGTGTCAAATCAATCCTAGATTTTAAGGTATCTTTCGTCTTGCCTTCAATATTAAGAAGTGTGCCGATAATGCTGTCACATATATTTTTCTCGATGTGCATCACATCAAGATTATGCCTTAGATCCAAATCTTTCCAATACTCCAAGTCCCATAAAGTGGACCTGCGGGTAAACAATAATCTCTCTTCTACCCTGCCATGCTTCCTTTTCCCGCTACCATTACCAGGATGGTTTCCTGGTGTAATATGCCTGACCTTCTCTAATTCCACTTGCAACTCATCGGCGGTGAGCCTCTTTGGTGCATCACGGTTTTCATGCTTTGCATTGAACACATGTCTTCGGTATTTTCTAGGATGGGGCTTGTCCTTGGCAAGGAAACGGCGGTGTCCAATGTAACTGATCTTGCTAAGTATTGCGTATGACAGCAGATTCCTGTCACAGCGAACCCATGCATTGTAACCATGTGTCGTTCGCCCTGACATAGTGCCCAAAGCCGGATAATCATGGATGCACCAAATTATAACAGCACGCAGAAAGAAATTAGCTCGTGGGCTGCTATATAGGTCTCGAGTGAGAATACCCTTCCATAGCTGTTGAAGTTCCTCCACAAGAGGCTCCATGAACAAATCAAAATCCTTTCCAGGACTTTTTGGACCTGGGATGAGCAAGGCCATCATGTAGGTTGATTCTTCGGTGCATACATTTGGAGGCATGTTGTAAGGGATAACAAGCACTGGCCACATGCTATATGTGGCGCTCTGGTGGCCAAATGGGTTAAATCCATCTGAAGCTAAGCCAAGTCTAATGTTTCTCGGGTCAGCAGCAAACTCTTTGTGTTTATCATTGAAGCTTTTCCACTCACTACCATGAGATGGATGGCTCATTACATTCTGATCTCTGTACTCCTGGTTCCTAGAATGCAACAATACATCCTCTCTTGTTTCAGCATCATGAAACAACCTCTGCAATCTTGGTGTAATTGGAAAATGTCTCAGAACATTATGAGGAATCCTCTTCACAGCATCGCCATCTTTCCATCTTGATGATTTGCATTTTAGGCATTCACTTAAGTTGGCATAATCCTTCCGGAATAGAACACAATTATTCTTACAAACATGGATCATATCATATCCAATTCCAATTGCACGAAGGAAATTCTTCATTTTACTGTAGGTGTGTGGCAGCTCAGACGCATCTAGGAAACATTCGCGGAAAGCAGCCAACATCGCATCGAATGATTTGTTGGTCATCCGCTCAGATGTCTTCACCTGAAGAAAGGTGACCATAGATGAGAATACTGACAGCTTATTTCCTGGGGTGACAGCAACGTTGCATTGTTCCAACATGCGGGCCCACCATTTTTCTTCTGCAGGTGAAAGTTCACGGAATGCACGAGCATTTTGTAGCATTGTTTCAATGTTGTTCAAACTCACTGTCTCCATCACCACCACCTCCTCCTCCTCTTCCACCTGAGCATCAGGCAGATCAAGATGGTCTGCTTCCACGTAGTCAATAACATTGACGTTCACAGCTTCACCATGATGAACCCACCTAGTATATGTGACCGACATCCCATACAAGTGTAGATGATTTTGCACAGTTGACTGGAGTCTTGTAACGGAATTCATACAACTGCTACACGGGCAGAGCACATCTGATTTCCGACCATCGTACTCAGCTTTGATAAAAAGTTCATGAAGTTTTCAAGCCCCTCGACATATGCAGTGGAGAATCATCAAGCTGAAGTGATCCAAGTCCTGTCCATCTATTAGACATACAAATTAGTTCTTCTACTAGATATTACAGGAAAAACATATATGCTTTTTTATGAAGTCCAGAAAAAAATACCTAGGTCGATGTCTAAAGCTATGGCAAGATATTTGGACGAGCAGATCTAAGTAACAAAATATATGTAAAGCTAATTCAGCAAACAGATTTGAGTGCCAAATTATGGCAGGCTGTTTCAGCAGTCAATGAGGCCGAGCACACAGCCATCGAACTATCGAAGGCCATCGCAGCAACAAAGATCGAGTATAAAACGGTGTAGAGCTATTTCAGCTAACAGATTGGCTACTAGACCATGGCAATCTATGTCACAATAAATATATGGCAGGATATTTTAGCAACTAATCGGCCTTGGCATGCCATCTCAGCTAAGCAGATTGAGTGCAGAAAAGGGCAAGGAAGCTTCTTAAGCAGAGCATATTGACAGTAAACTACTTCGGCAAACAGTGAGATTAACAACGTCTATCAGCTAACATTCAGCGCTACACCGACATGAACGGGGCCTCAGTCTAGAATGTGCATACCGTGGGAGAAGCTGACCGACGTGCGTCTCCACACGAACGTCGCCAGCGGTGGCAGCGCTGACCGCCGTGCCCCTCCACAAGAACGTAGCCAAAGGCGGCAGCACGGCTAGAGGACGGCAGTCTACGAGAGCGTACTGTGGGAGCGAGAGGATGGCCGAACCGCGGCGCCGACGTATCGGCGCGGCGGGGAGGGCGTCTTTGGCGGAGCGAATGGAGTGGAGGGGGACAGGGGGCAGGGGGGTTTGGGGAATATTATTGGCTAGTTGGCCGAAGGGCGGTTGAATCAGATTTGGGGGGAATTTTTGGGTGTGGGGGGAGGATTTTCGCACGGTGGGCGGGGGGAGTTTGGCGCATGGTCGGTTTCTCCAAGTGCAGTCCCACATGTCAGTGAAGAGGCAAGCCGAAGCGCGTTCCGTTTGCGTGAGCCGTGTGCAGGACCGAACGTGTGTGGGGTGCAATGCGACCGCGACAGGAGTGCTGTGAGTGTACCGCATTTTTTTCTTTCAAACTAGGTGCTTCGCCCCCTAAAAAAAATCTGTTGCTTCGCGCGATCCATCGATACTACTACTAGTAATCCGGTAATCCCGACTAAAACGGCGCGGCCGGGTCTTTTCCCGCGCGATATGCTGGGAGGTTGGCTTAGTTGGGTTTTTAGGACGAGTAATGCTACACCTACGTAATCCCAGTTATGTAATTAACGCAATGTGAAACGTGTGAGCTATTGATTGTAGATTGGGGGGAGGGGAGGGGCCCACCACCATGAAAATCAGGGGAGGAGAGAGAGAGGCAATTTACGTTAACCCTTTCATAGGTTCCCATAGATGTAGAAAGATGTGTCCGATCCTGCAATATAGGCCGTCCGATCTATATCTAATGGATAGGAAGGAAACTATGACAATTTACCCGCACTCCTCTCCACATTTGCAGATAAGGCTTTCCCTCGTTCATCCTTTTCTCCCACAAGATCTTGATCTTCCGTGCAATGCACGGGCATCTTTCTAGTACTCCTACAATATGTATATTATTGTGAAAGTTCATATACACCGGCCGAGATTAATGCAAACATGGCAGATTTTCATTACATTTCGAACTTTTATAGGACAAAAAAATAAAAGAAACCCGACCCTAAACCTATTCTATGGCGGCGACCGACGTCCTCCATCTATGATCTCCATGTACGGGGGCGGGGTTCAAGACCCGTGAAGTGAAGGTGCGGTCTCCGGCGAGGAAAAGTAGAACACGGGAGACGGACCGGCCAGTTGGCACACCATGCCCTGCCGCCTCCCATGCCCTACTCATCCTCGGAGGAGTCCCCGACCTCGGCGGTGCCGGACGTTGGATGGCGGCAAGTAGGACGCGTGGCTGACGGTGCTCCCGTCGTCGGCCGCCAGCGTGGCCACCGCTTGTGCGGCGACTTGAGCGAGGGCGGCGACCTCGAGCTCCATCCCCGAAGACAAGCTCTCCCGCAGAGCGTTCACGCTTGCGGTCATGGCGGATGTGGTTCCAGGTAGGAGGACGATGCGCTATGGTGTGGAGGTTAGCTGGGCGTTGCCGCTTTAAGTAGCGCATTCGAGTGAGGCCAAGCGTCCGGGTGCGTCATTAAGTCGCCGGAGTTGGTTCCGCGGGCACCGAGCTTCTTAATGACGACATGCGAACAGATGACATGAATGCGGGCAGCTGGCGCCGGCTGGGAACGCACCGCGCGACGGCGCGAGGGACGAGGGTTTTGGTGTGCCAGGGTAGTCAGCTGCGGTCGTGGCAACGTTGGAGATGCCCTTTGCTCACATGCGATCCCCGCATGTCATTGGAAAAGCAAGATGACCCGGCATGGTCTCAGGTCCAGAGGATGCAGTTGGCCGCGCTACACCACTCTGCGGACGCGTCGCGGCGCCCCATGCATCCTCGACTAGCCGGGTGTTGGGGTGTGTTTGGATTGTGGCCAAAGTGCACCTTGCCAAAATTTTGGTCATGACCAAAAGATTGGTCTTTGTTTGGATGGTTGCCATTTTTTGGCATGCCAATGAACTCTAGCCAACTCTAGTTCATTTTCTTGCCAATGTCGGCCAAATCATGGGCAACCAATACCACAACCAAAATTTTGGTCATGACCGAAAGATTGGTCTTTGTTTGGACGGTTGCCATTTCTTTGGCATGCCAATGAACTCTAGCCAACTCAAGTTCATTTTTCTTGCCAATGTCGGCCAAATCATGGGCACCAATACCTCAACCAAAATTTTGGCTAGCCAATGCTTTGATGGGGCAACCTTGGGCACAAACCAAACATACCGTTGGTCGTGCCACAACACTAACGCCACCCTCGGCAAACTGAAACCGACCGTGTCTAGCGACGATATGAGCGTGTCGCTCACCGCGGTCGCTGTGTCCAGAGGCGGTGCTGGAGCTGCGCCCCGTTGTTGGCCCCAAAGACCCACATGAACGGTTGTCGGTGGCGAGGAGGTCGTGGGCCAGCTCCTCCATTGGACTAGTCTGCGCTACATCGTCCCGACAGGTGTGCCCCACATGTCTGTTTCCCTGTTTTCCCGACCATATTCGAGCGTTAGTGCTCCGCGTTGTGCATTAGGCCTTTCACTATGTAGGCCAAGCGAGACAACTTATTGTTTATTTGAGCCGTTCAAGTATAATCATGTGGCGTTTGCTTATTTCTCATTCCTCTCCAACCCTCTTCTCCATCGATCATGTCGCCCTCCAGTCGAGTCCATCCTCCCGCATGCCTCATTTGAACATTCGGCCGAGTATCATTCACATGTACCCACCCTAGTCCTCTTTCAATAGATATCCGGACCCCGAAATGAAATCGAGAGGGAACGAGTGGGGGCACGTGATACCTAAGGCGGATTCAAAATTTTGAACCGGTGATCATAGCATCCGCAAATCATATATAAAGGGTATTCAATGTTCGTTTCGTTTTTGAACGTACAATATACTCCCTCCTATCCTTTCTAGTTTACATATAAGTTTTATGTGTAGTCAAAGTATATCTACTTTGATCAAAAAGGTATCAACATTCAACAACGCCAATCAATATTGTTAGATTCGTACGTACTCCTAGTTTTGTACTCGAGATGGTTTCCAATTTGACTACTGACAAGATTAATAGTACATGAGATGTATAATGTGAAAATTATATCATTGGAAACCCCTTTCACATACAAATTTGACCGTATGCTTTGTGTAAGTTGCATGTCATATATTATTACTCTAACATTTGGTCAAAGTTAGCCTCAAAAAACGCATTAGACCCTGTATGCTTTGTGTAAGTTGCATGTCATATAGGAGTATTATTACTCTAACATTTGTGTAAGTTGCATGTCATATATTATTACTCTAACATTTGGTCAAAGTAGTATTGTGGAAGTGGATCCTCTGACGTAGGTATCCCTGCCCTACCCTCCCTTTCGGTCACTTACTGGCGGACCCCATGCTTGCTAGGCCCCGCATGTCAGTTACTCAATGGGTTCGGCCACGTCAGGGGATCCTCATCCGTAGTATACTCCCTCTGTTTCTATTTACTCCGCATAAAACAGAGGGAGTAGTGGTATAATAAATGAAGCTGGCGGGGGAGGGGGAGGGACATCGGTTTTCTCTCAACTGCGGTCCCACAAGCGAGCGAAAACGCAAGACGAAGCGCGTTCGGTGAGCGACTTGGACGGTCCAGCGTGCCGGGCTGCAACGTGAAAGCGACAAGAGCGATGTACAGTCAAAACCGATTGATCGGTCGTCACCGGAACCACTATCACACCAGACCCTTCGCTGCTCAGCCTACGCCAGCCACTGCCCTAAAACCACACCAAATCTCCAGCCCATTCCCCCACCTTTCGATCCCCTAGACCGCATCAAGTGTCCCCTAGTTCGCCGGAAAGCCATGGTGCGCCACAAGATCACTTACTACAAGATGCTGACGCCGGAGCGCCGCGAAGAAATCGCGGCGGCGGTCGGCGCCACAGACCTCCGTACCCAAGCTCGCTTTGCGGTGGGCCAATCCCCGAGTTCTCTGGAGCCAAGCTACGAGGAGGAGGAAGCCGATCCAATGTTCATGGCGGAGGTCGCGGCGCAGAAGGCCCCCGATGGGTATGAGACGATGGATGTCGACTTTGTGCCGGCGTCTGAGTCCCCCATGGTGCATGCGGGCCAGCGGTTCAAAATGGCGATACTAAAGGAGGACTGGGAGGCAGAGGCTCAACTCGACGCGGAGCGCGCGCATGCCGCTGCCATCGAGGCTCTCCTGCAGGCAGAACCGTATGTTGTGGATGTGAACCGGGCGGCGGAGGCTCAACACGAGGCGGAGTGCGGGGATGCCGCTGCCATCGAGGCCCTCCTGCAGGCGGAACTGGACGTCCTGGACTTGAACCGGGCGGCAGAGGCTCGACTCGATGCAGAGCGCGCGCATGCCACTCTCATTGACGCCCTCCTGCAGGCAGAACCGGACATCCTGGACTTGAACCGGGCGACGGAGACTCGACTCGACGTGGAGCGCGTGGATGCCGCTGCCATCGAGGCCCTCCTGCAGGCGGAACCGGACGTCCTCGACTTGAACCGGTCTGTGCTCTCATCCGTGCAAAGCGCCCGCATGCTCCGCTTGAACGAGTAGCTGCAGGCCGAGGACAACCACGGTGCGGAGACACACGTCGGCAGCGACGGCTGGTTCGCCGGCAGCCAAAGACGACGAGGTCGTCTCTTTCCGCGAGCAATGATAGTTTTTCTTTATGTTGTTGTTTTTATGGTTCTTTTGCTGTGTAAAAACATATATTTGTTATGCAAGTCACCTGACTTGGGTCAGTCTACCATTTCATGCACTTGGATGAATATCCTACGTCTCCTAACCCTTCTTTCCTTCTTCCTCACCTCTTCTTCTTCCCCAACAGACCACCGGACGGGCCATACGGATACTCCCCAACATGCGGTTGGATAAACATACTCTATGAACGAAAATTATGTGTCAGCGATAGGATGGCTGAGTTTGGTGTGTTCCCATGCGACAGCACGTGTTAGTGAGGGTGCGTTCCCTTGGTTGGGTTTGCGGCATGCAGGAGCGACCGTGTGAGGGTGCGGTGCGACCGCGGCGTGCAGGAGCGACCGTGTGATGGTGCGGTGCGACCGCGATAGCCGTGCGCAAGTGTACCTCCTTATCATTTTGAAAACTTTAGGCAAGCTTGGAAAAATGTGTGGCGAAGTTTGGCAATGCAAGGCCTAGACCCAAACAGGATAAGTATGTACGTACTAGGAGTACTAGTGTTAAAAAAGAAAGGCTGGGTTTTCCTTCGCGGGATTTAATCGATACAAATCCTCGTTTCATGTGTCAATTAATGCATATTTTTTCTCCAAAGACCAAAGAGCTAACCATCTCACTCCTCATCGCTTGATTAATGCAGCGCCATGCAAACCAACCTTCTCACTTCCGCATGCATGCAGGGGATATTAATGTCCTTGGTTGCTAACCCCATCAATTTTGCCTCGATTAGTGTTGGTGGCCCTTTGCAAATTGTAATTTTGATATACTGGCCTTTTGTACAAAAAAATGGAGGTAATAACTATATTTGACTTCCTTCCCCATTGCGGTGATGTCGATGATATTTTTTTGGTGGTTTGGCGAAGTGCGTTCGACGGAGAACACCATTGAGGGAGACCACGGAAAGTCGTTCGCAAGTGCCGCCTGCAAGCCGAGACAACCGCCTTATTTGCATCCAGGAAGTCCTTTACTAGTACTACTATAACTAATGCGGTGAGATGGCTTCTCGAAGAAGACGATGGAGAAGCGGAGTCAGTGAAGAGTGAAATGATGGTTGCTTCGTCCGTGCTTTTGTGATTTGACGCCTCACTACTTTGTGATTTGTGATAGAAGGGACAGGGGAGTAGACTCTGTGCTCTATACTGTACTACATGCGTCCAAGCATGGGAGAAAGAGGAGAGTCGTTGCATTTTTCTATTCCTTCAATCAATCAATCAGGGAGCTTCGGTTCCATCTTTTTGGCTTTGGCAACACCGTCCACAATGGTTCCCACGATGCCAAAAGCTATTTTCACATTTGGCTACACATTGTGGATGCCCTTAACCGTACAACTTGGTTTTGCTAATGTTTGCTAGCTATACAAATCTCAATTATATTGATCTAAAAAATTATAGAATCAAGATTAGTAAAAATGAGGTGATTTTGCCGTGCGGATGGCGGGGGAGGTTTCTTATTTTCGGAGAACGTTATCCTGGCGGTTTGCTAACATGCGGCTCCACGTGTCAGTGCATTACCAAGCCGATCCGCGTCCCACATGAGGTAGAACAACGGCAGAAGCAACACGTGGTTGATTTGAAGAAGATGAGGGAGAAGCGGATTCAGCAACGAGTGAAATGATGGTTGCTTCGTCCCTCCAACTTTACTGCGGGAAAGGTGCAGCTTTGTGATTTGACGCCTCATTGCTCATTACTACGCTGGCGCCATGACTGGGGTGCTTCACCCCGGCTGCTCTGCACTATATTCCGGTATGGCACGTGGACCCGGTAGCTTGATGTCCCACATGTCGGCGAAAGGGGCTAGAAGATTTATGAAAGCGAGCGCTCCACTCTTACGACGGAGGAGTAGACGACACGATGGCCTAGTGAACTGTCACTTGTACTGTATAGTACTATAGTTTTGCTATTTCGCACGATCCATCGATACAAACCTGATTAAACAGGAAAGGGCGGGATTTTTCCCGCGCGGTAGATGATACTGGCCATACATTTCAAAGGCAATTTTAATGTACGCAAACTGAATAATTTTAAGTAACAATATGATACCTAGTAAAACTAAAAACACATATGATTTATTGTGTTAGAGTGTAGTAGTAGTGCTGTATTGCATAGTTGTTAGATGTAACATGCGAGAACATGTAGAGATGTAGTTTTGGAGGGCCTATAGAGAGAAAAGCGTAATACGGTCACTGAACTTCAGAATAAGCTGATTATGGTCACTATATACGTTTTGCGGTGATTATACTATACGGTCACTTGCTCACAGCTCAGCATCGGATTGCACTCTGTTGACTGGCCAAATAGTCTGCGTGGCTCCATGTTGACTAGTCAAATTGACCACGTTCATTGTGGGTCCCACCTGTTAGTTCGCATAGGCAAAAGGTCAGATAAACACAAATTTACGCAGGCGCGACAAGGCTCCAACCCGTGCGCGGGAATCACCTGGTTGTGTATGTGTCTGTCAGGGCCTGATATGTGCGCATGCACGTGTAGGTTGAGCACTTGAGCGTGAGAGTGTGTGTTGGTCGTGTGGTGTACTGGTGTGTGCATGCATGTGTGCGTGTGTGCGTGTGAGTTTTGCGTGCGTGCGTGCGTGGCTGCGTGTGTACGTGTGAGTGTTGCGTGCGTGCGTGCGTGCATGTGTCTGTGTGAGTGTTGCGTGGATGTAGTTCATGTGCATGCGTGCGTGTGTGTGTATAATCACCACACCAGCTCCTGTGTGTTAAAACAGACGGCTCAGCATACCAATACAAGGCCACCTTGTTCGCTGTGCCCGCGGTCATGACTTCGAACCACCGTCCAAATATATTTTTGTCCTTTGTTTTCATTCTTACTAGCAAGATGCCCGTGCATTGCATGTAACATCAGGATGCATTTGTATGACTTGTTTATCTTGTGAGAGAAAAGGATGAACGAGGGAAGGCCTTATTTGCAAATGTGGAGAGGTGTGTGGGTACCTTTTTGCAAAATTGCCATAGTTTCTTTCCTATCTGTCAGATATAAATCGGAGGCCTATATTGCAGGATGGCAGGCACACCATCATCACCAACTCTGCTTTTTATAAGATTGTATTTTATGTATTTTATAAGAGTGTAGATGTAGAGTACATACAAGTCGACAGGTGGGCACGATGGTAGTGAGATAATGTGATGCAACACTAGAGGTGCCACGTGGAGCGTTTAACTGGTCAACTAGTCATGTCATGAGCAAATATAGAGTTGTACGGTGAGCCCGTGACTGCATAATAACCACTAAACGTAAATGGTGACCGTAATGAGTGGATTCTGAAGTTCAATGTACATATCGTGCTTTCGCTTCAAATACAATGATCGTCATTGCATATATCGCGAGAGAAAGATGAAATATGCGTGAATTTTCTGGGGGCTTACTTTTAGAGGACCTGGAGACAGTTTTGTGTGCATACGTGAAAGGGGTGTACAGGGGGGGTATGCGATGGAGAGAGAGATGCTCTTCGTTTCTCTTTATTATGACTAACTTTGTATATAGTGTAAAAATATACAAATTCACAGTGCGGAATAAATATCATTGTGGGAACCATGCAATGCAAATTAGCGTTCGTACTCCTCCATATAACTTTGTAATGTTGTATATATGTAGAAACTCTAAAATAATTCTTTGGCCACACTTTATTCAAAAGGAATGTTGTATGCGAAATAAACATGAAGAGAGGGCGTTTTAGATCAATGGGGTACGTGATGTAACATGTGTGAATGTGTAGTTGATGCATTTGGCAGGGCCTAGAGAGGTATGTGTGTATTACGTATTCGAGAGAGGCATGGATAGAGGGGCCGACGGGGGGGTGGGTGGGAGAGATAGCATGAGAAACGAGAGTGGTCTAGAGAGAGAGACGAATATGACGTCACGACAAGAGATTCCATTCCCTTGAGTGTGTATATGCAAGGGGGAAGGGAATAGAGGCACCAGGAGAAATTTTCTGTGTGTGTGGTGTTTGTGTTGGTATGTGTGGGTGTGAGAAGATAATGAGACGTGGGGGCAGAGGGTGTGTCACCGCGTGAGGTCCGGTGGGTCGAGGTGAGGCCCTTCGTTCTGTTCCGTCCTGCGCCACATTGGTCGGCCCGTGATGCATTTAGGAAGACCCATGGATGACTAGTCGTACAAGACAAAGATAGCAGAATTGTGAAGGACTCTATGTCCACTGACAAAGCCGGCTAGGATTTGTGACCCTAGGTTCTCGGACTATGGTAACCCCTTTATCTCTGATATTACTATTCATCCAACCTAACTTTAAGGGGCATCCTACAGAATGCTCTGCTAGAATCATACTCGTCGATTAGGAAGAGAGGTGTGAGACAATGCGTGAGAGATAGGCGTAAAGATAATGTGCATACATGAGACACGTAGGCAGGTCCATGTATATAGAAAGGGTCGATGAGGATTGTGCGTGTGTATGTTTGCGAGAGGAAGAGTGCTTGTGATAAAGGTTAGTGAAAACAGTTGTAAATGGTTACGAGAGGGAGGGAGGGTTATATCTAGAGCATGTGTGCGAGAAAGACACCTCGGGAGAGAGTGTGTGAGCATGAGTGAGAGACCACCGATGGAGAGTGAAACTACACGTAAAAGACTGCTCTACACATTGATTAAAGATATAAATTGTATCCAAATATTAGCATGGGATCATGATATTTGCAATTCGCGTAAGGAGCGGTCACTGATCCATCAGACATCTAGATTCTATCAAATTTGAGCATGTCTATGTTATTATTTGACACAATTGATCCACATAGTTAGCATTTTGAACTCCAGACAATGCATCGCTTTAGCAATCGAATATAAACGTGAGTATAGTTCATGTTGTGTGTGTAAAGCACATTATACATACGAAAGTTACACAATGGACATTATAAATAGCTACTACCTATGAACTATCATACATTTGAATTCAACTTAAGGTGGTTTAAAAAATCGAATTCAACATGAAGTCCATTCAATTATTTGAATTTGATATCATGGCATTTGTAAACCATACCTAAATTATGGGGGCTCCTATATTTGCTCTGATTTTGTACATAATAGCATATGTAGTCGTGTACAAAATAGATTCAAATTTAGCTCCTCCATTCCAAAATAATCGTAGTTATAGTATTTTCAAGTGTCAAGATTTCAAAAAGAAGTAGATAATTTAATGAGGTTTTCAAACATACGAGGTCAAATATAACGTTGTATATTTAGGTCAATCCTCATAGTTCAAGAGTACTCTAAATGTGAATGCTTGTGTTTCAAAATTTTGAACGAAGCGCCAAAAGAGCCTCTACTCGCCCAAAACCGCGTGAGACCAATGTTTGTTAGTACAAGGAAATTACTTTTCTAATAACTCCGACCCGTGAAACCTACTGGCCCGACGTCCAAAGGTCTAAACCGGGGTAGGTTTGTAGCTTCATCTAGACGCCACGCAACCGCATCCGAAAAACATTCATACACAATGGCCGCCTAAGCACACATGCGCGCGGCCGAAATAGCTCCCGCACACTATTTGGGACACCTGGGATTACCATCCTACCCCCGACCCGCAGTAGGTACGAAATTTAAGACGGGGGCAAAGTTTGTACTTTCCCCAAATTTCAAACAAGCGTGTCCCATTTCTGTTCAGAAAAGCAAAAAACAAGCGCGTCCCAGACCGAAACATGGTTCCTCCCCACCCGTCCGATTCCCCATTCGTACTCCGTGGGCGCCAAAACTACCTCTCCACCAGCCGCAAAACCCCAGCGTCCTCCGTCCGCCACCCCATCCCACCCATCAACCGCCGCCCTCCTCCATCATGCCGGAGCCGATACCCCGACGTCGTCGTCCACCGCAACCTCAACCGCAACACCTTCCACGGCTAGTAGTTGAAGCCGAGGCCGAGCCGTCCGTACCCAAGCTAGTTCAACCACGCCGTCCTGCACCTCACCGCTGCCGCTAGTTCAACTTCGCCACCCTCCACCACACCAGAGTTGTTCCTGCTACGCCGTCCTTCGCCGCCTCGGATCTGCTTCCCCTCCGCCGACATACGGCCATGGCAACACAGTCAACAATTTGGCCATGGGTCCGTCCAAGCCTGCACCCTCCAAAACATCAGTTTCCTCGGTAAAAATAAGAAAATCGGCGCGACTTGTGGAGGTGACCACACCGGCAACCAAAAAAGGTACTCCTCTTCCCTTATTCGTGCAAATCTTACGTCTCTACTTGCACGGCATTCATCCCACATAAGACACTAGTTGATCGCATCTTCTTGATACTAGATGTTCCTAGTAACTCGCGATGCACAAGGTTTCTCCTCATATACTATTTCACCTTACCTAGAGGTCCGTTGCCCCCCTGAATTTCAATTTCTGGCCACTTGATTCCCAATTAACGGAAGCATTCCCCGGCGTAACAGGCGCTAGTACGCCTATTACACCAGGAAAGAAGCGCCTTGGTGTTTATCTTAGGGGTGTGTGCGGCCTAGAGCTACTGGCGCCCGATCTGGAGGTCGACCGGGATTAAAGGGATGGCCTGGGGGTGCTGCCAAGCACGGCGGTGGTGTGAGGTCGATGGGAGGGCGGGGCGGCGGAGGCAGGGGTCTGGGCCGGTGGTCGCTGGCGGTTCGAGAAAGATCGTCAACAGTGACTGGCGGGAGGTAGACGAAGATCATACAGAGTAAAATCTATTTATTTTGAGTCGACTGTTATCTTAGATATCACCACATGTGGACTGAAAATAAATGAACCGTCAACAGTGATCGGAAGGTTCATTAAAAAAATTGACTTACCTATTTATTTTCAGTCGACTGTTATCTTAGATATCACCACATGTGGTGGTGTGCTGGAGGAGTACCTGCATTTCCTGTGCTCATATATTACAAAATCATACAGAGTAAAATCTAATTTTGTTTGCCATGCAATGTTGTAGAGCTATCATATGTCTCCTGTCATTTATTTTCCAGCCACCTGCTATCTACTACTTTTACAGTGCACTAGTTTTGCACACACTTCACCCTTACTCTCACTGTTGTGTTTTTATGCTAGGGTATTTCAGACTCTGCTGCCATGAGAGAAGCCAAAAAGAAAAGCGAGAAGTCGCTCCAGTTTGGTGTGCGGGTAGGCAAGACACGTTTCAGCGCTATAATGGGTGCAGTGTCAGCAGATCGAGACGGTAAACATAGCTCTGGAGTTGATGAACTCGCTCGCAATGAACCACCATCCCAGGTGCTTGCTTTAACTTCGCGGTGTCATATGTGGTTGCATGTTCCATATGGTGTCTAGCTTGTATTCGAAAGGCCGAAGTCGGTAAGATAAGGAAAGATGTTTTTTACATGAACCACCATCCCGTGAGCACCAGAAGACAAATAGCTAGCAGGCACTGGCCGAGCCAGTGACAAGCCCAACAACAATAGGCATCACCTGGAAGCCAACTAAAAAGCTGCGATGGTGGCGAAGCAGCCCGCCTCCCACCAGGCTCTCAGGTCCTAGATGATCATGCTCACCACTCCAGCCGGATGTCTAGCTTGTATTGCTTCCAATTTGATTAAATTGCATTTGCTTAGCTTACACATTATACCTTTGAATCTGACATGCCTTTCTGTTTTTGGTACATACTAGTACATGTGTGTATTAACCATGTACTTACATCAAACTAATGTTCTTGTGTATCCCTCATCAATCACTTATGACGAGGCAGGCGGGCAAGGGAACTACTCCTCATTTAAAGAATGCAGCGTCAGCCTCCCGACATGATTCTCAAGAAACAGAAATGCTAGATGAAGATAGTGAACGCAGCTCTGTAGTTGATTACAACATTTCCCCTACACTAGCATCGCAGGTGCTTGCTCTAACTTGGCAGCGTGATATGTGGTTGCATGTTGCATATGGTGTCTAGATTGTAATTCTTCCAATCTGGTTAAACTGCATGTGCTAGTCTGCTTAGCTTATACATTATACGTGTTAATGTGACATGCCTTCCTATATTTAGTACATAGTACATCTGTCTATTAAGCATGTCCTTACGTAAAACTATTGTTTTTTTGTATCCCGCATCAATCAACATGGCGAGACACCTTTAGTATATGTAGTGCGATATTAGTTGCATCTTTCATATGATTTATAGCATGCGCTGCTTCTAATTTGTTGAAATTCCATTTATGATGGGACGCTTTTAACTTGGCAGAGTCATATTGGTTGCATCTTTCATGTGGTGTCTAGCTTGCATTGCTTCTTATTTGCTGGAATGGTTTCTGCTTAGTTTACACAAACAGTTGTGAACATGCTATGCCGTCCTATTTTTCGTACATATTCCATCCCGGTATCATGTGTTTGCCTTACATCAAAGTAGTGATTGTCAGTATCATGCATGAATGAGTTCTGAAGAGAGAATTTTATTGCTTTTTCTTGTCAGTTTTACTTGATAATTCAAAATCAATAAAGCGGAAGGAAGTTAGCAAGGCAGCGGATAAAGGTGCTCCTTCTGAACGGAGGGCCTCTACAGTTTCTACTCCTCCACACCCCCAAGATGATTTCCAAGACAACACATGCATAGACACTCAACAAAGCTGTGTTTATGATGAGCACGTCTCCCCTAGTGCAGCATCATCGGTGCTCCCTCTAACTTGGCATTGTTATATGTGGTTGCATGTTATGTGTGATGTCTAGCTTGTATTGCTTCTAATTTTGTTGAATTCCATCTGCTTACTTTACACATTATACTTGAATAAGACACGTGTTCCTGTTTCTAGAACATACAATATCTGTCTATCACACCATGTTCTTACATCAAATTACTACTGCTGTGTAACCCTCAACAATCACATATCATAAGACACGTTTGACTTTGGAGTGTGATATAGGTTACATCTCACATTCTTTTCTAGCTTGTATTACTAATTTGTTGAAATGGCACTTATGACGAGACAGTTTTAACTTGGTAGACTGATATTCGTTGCATCTTTCATATGGTATATAGCTTTCATTACTTCTAATTTGTTGAAATGCCTTCTCCTTAGTTTACACATCATAAGCTGTGAATATGCAATGCTGTGAATATGCAATGGCACTAATGACGAGAGACCTCTAACATGGTAGTGTGATGTTGTTTGCATCTTGCATATGATTTATTTCTTGTACTGCTTCACATTTGTTTAAACACCATTTATGATGAAAAACTGTTAACTTGGCAAAGCGATATTTGTAGCATCTTTCATATGGTGTCTAACTTCCATTGCATTGCTTCTAATTTGGTGAAATGTCTTCATCTTAGTTTACACATCATAGTCCTGGTTATCTCTTCCGTCCTGTTTTTCATACATATTACATCCTCCTATCATGTGGTTGTCTAACATCAAAGTTCAGTTCGTCTGCATCACGCATCAATTTGTTCTGAAGAACTAAATTGTTATTCGTTTTTCTTGTCGGCTTGACTTAACATGGCATAGAGAAAGAGGAAGAAACGCAGAATGGCAGGGAATGAGAAGCGGATGAATCCTGCAGATTCTGCTGGTACTGATGGTGCAATAGAAGGTCAAAGTCCATCAGAAAATTCGACAAACACGGCATCCCATGCTACACAAGTTGCAAAAAAAGACAAACAGAAACAAATAGCTGCCACCAAACAAGCAGAGACAGCCCTAGTTCTTGCAACACCTACCACAGTACTACCAGCTGTACGACGTACTCGTGCGTCAACTGAGCTAGCAGCGCATTCCCAAGCTGCCTTGCCACTTGACACAAGACGAGTTGGCAATATCAGATGAACCTTGTGAGCTTCAACAGCAAGAAGGTAGTTGCTAGAGTCAAGTTACAGTTGCATGCTTCTTTATATGTAGTCTCACAGTTTGATGTACACTAACACTTCCTATGTTTGTTGTTGGACTAGCACCTAGGCACAAGAGGAAACAAACATCAGGAATAATGATCGATAGGTTAACTAAATCTAGAGGAGGAAGAATGGAGATCCGTTTTGAGGTAGGTTTAAAAAGGCCACATGATGCTACAGAGTCAGCCAAGTGAGTATCAGAGGCAGCGGTTGCTGTTAGGTGTCATGTACTTATCCTCCCAACATGGACTCGGTACAGGAATGACAAAGACGAAACCCAGTTCAACATCTTCCTCGACCATTTATCTGTAAGTATGGTTATGTATGGAAACTAGTAATATCATCTTGCTTTGTCCAATACTTTCTAGGTTGCTGATAATGAGACTCCCATAATTTTCAACAGATGAGGTTCAAGTTGGATAGCCAAGATGATGCAACCAGACAAGCTTGCACCCATGTTTTCAAGTCTTCTCTGCGACAGTATCGGTATAACTTGAGGAAAACTCACTTTGAAGGCAAGGCTAATAGTGAACTTGCCCAAACATCTCTAGTGGAAAATATATCTGATGAAGACTGGAGAGGCCTCGTTAAACACTGGTCCGATCTGAAGTGTCAGGTACATTATATATATATATGTCATCTGATCACATGTTGAAGTCCTATTTACGCATGTGCCACACAAATCTATATTCTTGTAGGTGAACTGTTCAAAGAACAAGGCCAACCATACGAAAGTGAAATTCCAACAGATGACAGGATCTCGTAGCTATATTGCACACTGTGAGGCTCTTGTAATTAGCTGCTGTTTCACTCTTTTCGCTGTACCATATTATCAGATCTATATTGACTTGTTCCAAATGCAGAGGAAAGCCCGCAAGGACCAAAAAGTACCTAAACCAAATGCTGTGGAAATCTTCAAGGACTATCACACCAGCAAGAAGAAGGGCATGACTACACCAGTCAAAGCCGCTGTTGTAAGTCCTTAATCCTCATGCCTTTTAACTACTACTTACTCTGACTTGTTCCTTGAACTGCATGGTTTGCAGCCAATGTCTATTACTCTTTTGAATTTTATACACAATTGTCTTAGCGTATCATTGCACCTTACAAGGTTTAAAAGAGAGGAGTGATGTTCCTTTGATCTTGACCCGTAATCTAGTTCCGTGCTGGACTTGCCCACACAATGTTACAATTGCATGTTTGTCTGTTCTCAGTTGTTTTGTGATATGAATGACGTCATACTATGCTTACTGTATTATAAACTTCGTCTCTTCATCCTTCGACCTCAATACAATGTGAAGAAATAGACAATACATTAGCGATGGTACATGGTCAAATGTTTGGAACCTGGTTTTATTATGTACTTTGCAATAAAATACAACTAATATTTTACATGGGTTCACTAGAATAAGTTTTGTATATAAACCAAAGCTATTTCGTTTGGTTTTGCTGCCTCCTTAATATCTTTTGTTCTGGTAATATTAATGTAAAACCTCAACTTTTCAGTGAGCTATGGAAAAAATGGTGGAACCGCCACCTTCTGAAGGTGGCGAGGCAACTATAACCGCAATGTCAGCTCTTGCTACAGTGGGTCCGTACCTGTCCACTAACAGTGGCAAAAGCACGTTCCTGCGTAATACTGGGTTGGTTGTTAAGGCAATATCATCCAAACTGCCTCATGATCAACATATGCAGGCTCAAAGCAATGTTGTATCTGCGCTCCAGGCACAAGTCCATTCCCTAATAGAGACCCTTTGTGAAACAAGGAGAAACATTGATCAATGTCGTCAAGATATGCATGGTTTTGAAACCAGACTATCAGACATTTGCTATGTTGTTCAGGAGCCTAGGGGAAATGAAGGCGAGGATTATGGTGCTCCATCGGACAATACAACATGAAAACATAACAGTCAGGTCAAATGAACCGAGCTTCTGAACTTCTGGTGGTGCATTTATCTGCTAGACTGTTAAGTTTTATGCCAACCTTCCTTTTGTTATATAGTTGTAATTTGTTTTGGTGCGATACAAAATTTATTCTTAACGTGCAGTGTCGGTGTACAAAAAGAGGGGTACGCTTTTTGTACCCCTATAACTGTGCACGGGCAGTCTGAGCCACGGGCACCACCACACTGAGCAAGGCAAGGGAGGTGAGCCAAGGTAAGGCCGAAGCTCAGGAGAAGCAGAACGACACCAAGAACAAGACCACAAAGAGCAAAGGGGACAAAACGGACCCCCCCCGGCAAGATCCTTGCCGGGAGGCGGTTTTAGCAAACCCGGCAAGACCTTTGCCATCGCAACTCGCCCCACACCTACGGAGTGAGTCACCCTTGAGTCCACTGCCCCCATGGGGCAAGGATTCGGGAGACATCCCCGTGGTGGCATGCAGATCTTTGTGAAGACATTCAAGATCAGATACACCCTTCAGAAGATGATGATCCTTGGCGGGATCCCAGCCAAGGAGGACCACAAGGCCCCCGGCAAGAGCCTTGCCGGGGATGACAGCAGGCGCCACGGCAAGGCCCTTTCCGGGGCCCCGGCAAGGCCCCTGCCAAGAACACCCATTGGGCCACCATCAGGCCCACGCCAGTCAAACCTCCACCGCCGTTCGCATGCAGCTGCCGACCCAACCAGCTGGGCAGGCACCTGCGTGGTGGCATGCAGATATTCGTGGAGACCCACCACTGCGCCACCTCAGCTGCCTGCCTACCTACATGGCAGCACGGGCGCCACTGGCCAGGGCGCGTGTCGACGCGAGAGGGAGCAGCGATGGACGAGACAGGACTCTCCCCCGTCCCCGATAAAGCAAGGACACCTGGGCAAGACGCATTAAATGCACCTTGTCATGTAATGCGAGGGATAACCTCACATCACTGTTCCCTTTCCACCTCCTGTGTGCCACTGTGGCAACCCCTTTTCCTATAAAAGGAGGCCCGAGGCGACCAGGAGGAGGATTCGGCTTTTTGGAGCTCCTCACGCCCCATAGCTAGCTCAAGAACACAGATATACAATCCACCAAAGCAGGAGTAGGGTTTTACGCATCCTTGCGGCCCAAACCTGGATAAACAAACCGTGTGCTATCTGTTTGATCCGCTCTTCTCACGACCCCCGCCCCGCAACCGTAGTAGGGATTCTTGCGATCCCATAGGTGTTGTTCCCACCGACATGCAGCCACCGCCTGAAGAAAACAGCAAGCCATTTTTGTATAGTGTAGGGTGTTCCCTATATTTGCACTAGTGGCAATCTTTGATGCCGAGTGGATGTAATCTATGCAATCACCTTAATAGCCTAGCGTTAATTTCGGCCTTATTTATTTCCTAGTCTTCTTTTTCCCTGGTTTGCTAGTGGCCGCAACTACCATGGGCCATATACTGGCCGTAGGATCCATGGGTCTCCTACGGGCCGTCGATAAATGGGCCTATAATAGGTGGGCCTCGGGCCGTCGGATAAATGGGTCAACATGGGCCATAATCGGGCGTAATTGGTATCGGCCCAGCACGGTAACAAGCCGTTAACAGGCCGTAGGATAGCAAAGGCTTAATTCTATCATAGGCATAACGGGTCATTAATGGTCCAGAATATAGGACGGGTTGGAAACAACGCAATGGGTTAACAGGCCAGAAACGGGCCGACTCTTGCCATGGGCCAAATTTGGCCCATTAGGGTAACAGGCCAGTAACGGGCCAACTCTTGCCATGGGACGAATTTGGACCATTAGCGGAACAGGCCAGTAACGGGACGACTCTTGCCATGGGCCGAATTTGGCCCATTAGGGGAACATGCCAGTAATGGGCCGGAAGTAATCGTGGGCCAAAAAGGAGCCCAAGAACGTATGGGCCATCAATAGGCCAAAAGCTAACACGGGCTGGAAACGGCCCATGTAAATCACGGGCCGTTAACGAGTATAATGAAAATTACTGTTCATTATGGGCTAGAGTCACCGTGGGTCTTTACCTAGGCCGGCCTATTATGGCACACGAAAATCTTGTGGGCCTTTACCTGGGCCGGCCCATTATGGCCTGCAAAATCTGGTGGGCCTTTAGCTGGGCCAGCCCATTATGGTCCACAAAATCTCGTGGGCCTTTAGCTGGGTCGGCCCATTATGGTCCACAAAATCTTGGGGGCCTTTAGTTGGGCCGGCCCATTTAAACTTGTTGGGCCGTGCCACGTGTCGACGTATCATAGGCACCTTCTGTCCAGTGAGTGGATGACATCTGTCGCGACGATGAGCCGACACGTGTTTCCTCTAGCCAAAGATAATTTTACACGTGGAAAATCCCCATTGGTCGGGGCTATTAACGGGTTATCAGATCCAAAACCCGACCCGATAGCTTAACGGCGTTCTGTTATGGTGGACGCCACGTGTTGGTCACCCATGATGAAAGCACTTCTGTGATGCGCGATTTATCATCATGGAAGTGGACACTTCCGTGATGATAATTTTGGTAATGTCATGGAACACTTCTACGACAGCACATTTATGACTATCTTGATTCTGTCATAAATTTGTCATGGATGTACATGCATGACAAAAAGGCGACCTATTGTGACAAACACGTATCATCACGGAAGTGTACTTTTTTGTAGTGGTTGACCTAGTCAACTGCTGACTCGGCCGCCCAATGGCATTGACATGCGGGCCCCACCGCAAATTAAACTAATTAAATTGTTTTAATATTTAAAACTAATTAGTTTAGCTAACTAATCTATGACAGGTGGGTCCAGTAGCTAATTAACCTACTTTTGTTAGTTTAATGCACTATTAGACTAACAGAGGCTGACATGTGGGTCCTGCTGGACCCATAGGTCAGGTTTAACCTAGTCAGCCGTCTGCTGACCTGCTGATGTCACTGTGACATCATGCTGACGTCATATATCATTTTTTGTAAACAAAATAATTCCAGAAAATAAGAAAATCTTTAGAAATTCATAGTAATTAAACCGTAGCTCGGATGAAAATGTTTTCTATATGAAAGTTGCTCAAAAAATCCAACGAATCCGAATACGCGGTCCGTTCATCTGTCACATGCCCCTAGCATGTCGAACATGGAAATTTCCCCCTCTTTTCCTCTGTCTGGAATCCGCCTAATGCCGGGAATTCATCCTTGGATGTTTATCCCCTCCGTCTGCAACGTGTAGTACTACGTTAGGGCAACCCTAGCTCTGCCCATCGTCATTTTATGCTTTTTGATGCTATGTTTGCTTTATATTTACTGTTTCTTCCCCCTCTTCTCTCCGGTAGACCCCGAGACCGATGCCGCCCCTGTGATCGACTACATCGACGATGACCCCTCCTTGCCAGAGCAACCAGGCAAGCAAACCCACCTTGAGCATTCCGATATCGCCTATTTCGTTCCCTTTGATGCTTACATTAGAACTGCTACTGCTTTCTGTATGATCCTACTCTGATGCATAGCCTGTTGTTGTTACCTGATTTCATACCTTACCTGCTTATCCTAAACTGCTTAGTATAGGTAGGTTAGAGATCCATCAGTGACCCCACCTTGTCCCAGTTGCCTCGCATTTTGTTCGATGACTCGATCAATGTGATCGACATCCAGGCCCCGACACTTCACATCACCTCCCTAGTTGTACGACTCTGCAGAGTTACCATCGAGTGCCGAGGGTGGACCTGTTACATCACTCCTGATGAGATCTCTGTAGTGTAGCTATACGATCATGGTCATCGAGGGTGATTTCCTCCTTAACCACTTCCGTTATGGCTCTGTCGTGCAACCCCTCAAGTGTGAACCTCGAGGGTGGTTCCTCTTACGTTCACCTTGATGATAACATCGAGTGGATTTCACCGGGGGTGATTCCTCGGGTTTCCTCTTTGGTGTTAGACACACAGTTACTATGGTTAATATGACTTTGCACTGAGCCATGTTACTAAAGACGGGTCGGCCCTGAGGGGTACCCGCGCGAACTTCATAGCGAGTGATGTGGAGTCGGGTTGACCTGAAAGGTGCCTGCGAGATACTTACGAGGCATGGCCATGCATTCTTAGCCCTTGCCGCAAGTACTCGAGATGGGGCGACGGGGTCACATCGATCATGAGTCTCTGCTCGTTACCGCGTACTCCTAATCCACTACGGTTTGGATATTTGATCCGAGGGGCCTCTGGCCTGATAGCACTAACCATCACGTTGGCATATGTAACACCCTCGATGCAACTATAGCTCCCACGTGTCGAGGCAGTGCTTAGAGATATAATCGCATTGAAGGCATATGTCGCAAGTTAGGAAATCTTCACAACATCCCATGTAATAAGATAAAAAGGGAGATAACATAGTTGGCTTACACTCGCCACATCAATCAAGTACATAAATAACATTACATCATCCAAACACTCATGGCCCGACTACGGCGCCAAAATAAAAGAGAACCCAACATGCGACAACGGTCCCGTTCACCCCCAACTGGGCACCACTACTGATCATCGGGAAAGGAAACGTAGTATCGTTGAGAGTCTTCGTCGAACTCCCACTTGAGCTCATACGCGTCACTTGGAGCGGAATCATCAGGCCCTGCATCTGGTGTAATAGTAATCTGTGAGCCACAGGGACTCAGCAATCTCGCACCCTCGCGATCAAGACTATTTAAGCTTATAGGTATGGCAAGGTAAAATATGAGTGGAGCTGCAGCAAGCGACTAGCAAGTATGGTGGCTAACTTATTCGCAAAGGAGAGCGAGAAGAGGAGGCAAAGCACGAGCAAGAAACTAGAGAACAACCGGCACAAACATTACTCCAATACCGTGTCCACTTCCCGGACTCCGCCGAGAAGAGGCCATCACGGTAACACACTCAGTTGATTCATTTTAATTAATTAAGGTTCAAGTGATCTCAAACCGGACATTAACAAATTCCCATCTGCCCATAACCGCGGGCACGGCCTTCGAAAGTTCAAATCCCTGCAGGGGAGTCCCAACTTAGCCCATCACAAGCTCTCACGGTCAATGAAGGAATAGACCTCCACCCGAGACGTTCCGATCAGACTCGGTATCCCGGTACAACAAGACATTTCGACAGGGTAAAACTAAACCAGCAACACCGCCCGAATGTGCCGACAAATCCCGATAGGAGCTGCACATATCTCTTTCTCAGGGCACACTTAGATGAGACATCCTACGAGTAAAACCAACCCTCAAGTTGCCCCGAGGTGGCCCCGCAGTCTACTCGATCGGACCAACACTCAGAGGAGCACTCGCCCGGGGGGGGGGGGGGGGGTTAAAATAAAGATGACCCTTGAGTCTGCAGAACCCAAGGGAAAGAAAAGGCTAGGTGGTGAATGGTAAAACCAATGTTGGGCATTGCTGGAAGAGATTTACTTAAGGCGAACTGTCAAGGGGTTCCCATTATAGCCCAACCGCGTAAGGGACGCAAAATCCGGGAACATAACACCGATATGACGGAAACTAGGGCGGCAAGAGTGGAACAAAACACCAGGCATAAGGCCGAGCCTTCCACCCTTTACCAAGTATATAGATGCATTAATTAAATAACATAATATAATGATATCCCAACAAGTAAATAAAAGATGTTCCAACAAGGAACGGCCTCCAATCTTCACCTGCAACTAGCAACGCTATAAGAGGGGCTGAGCAAAGCGGTAACATAGCCAATCAACGGTTTGCTAGGACAATGGTGGGTTAGAGGTTTGACATGGCAATTTGGGAGGCTTTCAAGCAAGTGGTAGGCATCTTAGCAATGGCATAGCGAAAGAGCGAGCAAACTAGCATAGCAAAGATAGTAGTGATTTCGAGGGTATGATCATCTTGCCTGCACAGTTGTCAGAGTTGACTGGATCCTCGAAAGCAAACTCAACGGGCTCCTCGTTAGCAAACTCGTCTCCCGGCTCTACCAAAACAAGACAAACAAGCAACAAGGACACAATCAACCACGTGCAAGAACAAGCAATGTGATGAAATGATGATATGCTATGCGGGATGCGATGCGGGATGCAAAATGCAAGATATGACAGGAAATGCATGAACCTGGCCTCAACTTGGAATTCCAAGTGTGCCACTGGAAAGATGGGATGAAATCGCTTGAAAACGATATAAAGAACGCCGGAATCGGAGTTACGGTTTGGAAATGGCAAGCGATTCAATATTGACACCGGTCTGCGATTTATAGCAAGTAGGCAACGAAATGAACATGCTACACCATCCAAACATGACAACAAAATACATGGCAGGGATGCACACAAGATGCTTAACAAAAGTCTAGCACTGAGCTACGGCCAATTCATCCATTAGGAGGTTCAAACAGGCATGGCAAGAACGCAAATGGTAAAACAGATCTCAGACTTGGTGAAATTAACACTTGTCTAGAATTTCAGATCATATAGCCCTCTTCGGAGCAAAAAAACAACATGCTACAGGACCTGAACATGACAAACAAAGACATGTCATGGAGCTACTCAACAAGCTTATCAAAAGTCCCTTAGTGACCTTGAGCCAGAAGGGATCACAAAATATACTAATAAGCACACGAACATAGCAAAAACATAATCAGTTTTCAGACTTAGTGAAAACTGGGACATGCTGAAACATAACTCACAAAGGCATGTTTACGAGCTCGATGCACTCACCAAAGTGCAAGTCATGGAAAGACAATCATACATCCCTAAATAACGCACAAAATGCAAGCTATACATGGCAAGAAGAATGGCATAGCATGCACGGATCAACTACAATAACATCGCCAAAATCATTAACAAGTTGGCGATCTGCCCAGATTCGCAACGAAGCAAACGTAGAGCTCGTTTGAATCAAGCTAGGTTGCTCCGTAATTGCAAAAAAACACATGTATGGATAGAGCACTACAAGGTTAACAAAACTCCCTTACTGATCATCCTCAAAAGAGGCACGGATCACTAGGAAACAACACGAACATATGGCATCATGAACTAAACAAACCCAGGACTTAGTGAAATCACTAAGTCCCTGAAAACAGAATTAGCAAGTGCACCACTTTGCAAGCTTGCACAAGTCACCACACACATCCTAAAAATACATGGGTTGCACCTCTGGATACATGACAAAACCCGTAACAAAACATATGTAGAACTCACGGGCATATCATGCACACATTAATCATGGCAAAAATGACAAAAGTGCTAAACGGAGTAGCAGATCTAACAATTAACTCAAGTAGCCTTCTTCTAACAGCATTTCGGGCATCAAGATGAGCTCAAATGAAAATGATGAAATGGAATGAAGTGATGTACTCTCTGAGATGAACATTTTGATATGCTATATGCATGAATCGGAGCTACGGATGCAAACTTACGGAGCCGCCAACATGGGCATATGGATCTGGGACAGTGAAAATTATACCCTCCGAGAAACTCAACCCGGGACGGAGTGGTGCGGGACGGAGGGATCCGGTTCGGGATGGCTCCGTTTGGTTCGTCTCCTGGTGGATCTCGTCCATCATCGTCTCCGGCGAGCTCGAGGAAGTCCGGCGAGGTCGGGGTTGGCCGGAGTTGATGGATCCGGGCCGGATCTGTCCGGATCCGACCGGATCTCGACGAGGGCGGCGCGGGCAGGCTTGCCGGTGACAAGGTGGCGGCCGGGGCGGGGTATAGGCGGCGGAGGGTCGCCGGCCGGTGGGAGGAGCTGGGGCTCCGGCGAGCAAGGATGGCGGCGGCGCCCGGCGGAAAACCGCGATGGGGCGGTGGCGCTCGGAGGCTGCCGGGCGCGCGGGCGGCGGGCCAGTGCCGGCGGAGGAACAGGGCGGAGGCGGCGGCCGGTGGGCACAGGCGGCGGCGCTTGGCGACGGTCGGCGCTATGCGGCGGAGCTCGGCTGGCGAGGGAGATACGGGAGCAGGCGCGGGCTCCCGCTGGGAGGCGGCGGCGAGATGGGCCCGCGCGGGCACCGGATGGGCTCCGCGGGCCGCGGCGGCGGGGAGGAGAGAGAAGGGCGACAGCCAGACAGGTGGCAGCGCGCGATTGGGCGCGGGACAGGGCGGACATGTCCGGGCGAGAGGGTGGACGTGTCCGTCGGTGGGAGGATGAAGAAGCTAGGGTTTCATGCGCGAAAATTTCGGGGGTGGCCACATATTTATAGGTAGAGGGAGCTAGGAGAGTCCAAATGAGGTGTGGTTTTCGGCCACGCGATCGTGATCGAACGCTCTAGAACATGGAGCAGAGTTTGGTGGGTTTTGGGCCAACTTGGAGGGGTGTTGGGCTGCAACACACATGAGGCCTTTTCGGTCCCTTGGTTAACCGTTGGAGTATCAAACGAAGTCCAAATGATACGAAACTTGACAGACGGTCTACCGGTAGTAAACCAAGGCCGCATGACAAGTCTCGGTCCAATCCGGAAATGGTTAACCCCCACACATGAAAGAAATGTAGAAATGACCACCGGAGGAGAACGAAGCGCCGGAATGCAGACAACGGGGAAAATGCTCGGATGCATGAGACGAGCACGTATGCAAATGAAATGCACATGATGACATGATATGCAATGCATGACACGTAAGCAATGACAAGGCAACAATAGCGAATAACTGGACGACACCTGGCACATCAGTCTCGGGGCGTTACAACACTCCACCACTACGAGAGGATCTCGTCCCGAGATCTAGAATGGCACCGGACAGAAAACGGAAGAGAAAAAGAAGAGGTAAAACTAAGTTGCTTCTTTGTCAAACGAGTGAAACCAAAGAACCTTGCAAGGTTGAGCAAATTGAAAGAAAGAAGCAACAGCGATGAACGAAGTTGAAAGCACTCCGTTAAGAAAGAGGAATAAGAAAGAACCAATTCGGGTAGCACTCCGGTTAAAAGAGATGAAAGACTTGTTAAGAAGAAAGAACTTTTGCAGAGGACACCACACTCCGGTTAAATGGATAAACCAAGAAAAGAACACGATCCTAACAAAACAAAAAGATGGGTTGAAGAGAGCAACATCACAATGCCTCCAGAACAAAAGTAAGAATGGAATGGAAGGAACGAAGGGGAACACGATCTTGAGAGAGCACGCTTACAACAAATGCTAGAACGGAGTTGTTGGAAAACCACAATGAAAAGAATAAGCTTGATATGGTCTTATGGAATACATCTCAAATTATGAGGTGACAACCTGCCAATCACGGGAAAAAGAATTGAATTGATATGAACGAGGAGACGAGAAACTTATTTCACCGGGAGGATAAATGAAGAACTTGGGACATTTATAAGCACCATAATTAGCAACAAACCTTAGGGAAGGATTTAGGTGGAATATAACCCAAGGTAACTCCAATGACGAGATTGATGGATTTAAAATACCTCATTCTTAACAATCTATGAATCATGAAACATGAACTCAAATTATCAAGAATGACATAATACCACCTCCAATGATAAGAAAGAAAGAATTGCACTCCGGATAGCAAGATGAAGAATGCTTGAACTCCTCTGAAAAGAATCTCGATGAACACTTCGAGAAGGAAATAATCTTTGATGAACCCTCATGTATAGCCTCCATGAAGAAACTCCGGTAAAAGAATGGTCAAACGAATGGAAAGAAAAGTTGAAACACAGGTTGAACCCTTGCAATGATTAGATGGATCTTCATGACGATATAGTTGAGAGGGCTTGGAACTCCGGTAATAGAAAAGATAAAGCATCTCGAACTGAGAATATGATGAGCCTCCGGAATAAAGAATTAATCACTTGGATGAACAAGAATAAGAATTATGTTATGCGTATCCTTCACCAATTAAATTGATGACACTCAACGGATTTGGCACACTACTTATTCTCGTAGAAAGGATTAAGATAGATATAGCGCAACTTGAGAATTCCTTCACCGGTAAAATTGGAGAATGATAACTAAAAGCTGAGAATGAATAATCCCGAAATGATGGACTCCGGATAACAAACTGAGAAGACTCTTAAATCTCTCCGGAAGGGTGAAAAGAATTCTCACGATCAAAACAATTATGAGAGGATGGCAACAAGCTAGAATCACGAATCTTGAAGAGAATGGAGCAAGATTAAAGAGAAACTCTTCTTCGGTCTTCAAATGACAACGAGAAACACCACCGTGAATTGTTGAGGCACTCCGGAATGAATAATGGAAAGGTTGAGCCAACGATGAAAAGAATTGACAGATCTTGAGAATACATTTGACTGATGATAAATCATTCTTACGTCAAACTTCAAAAGAATTTAGGCTAGCTCCGGGAGAATAAGAAGAGTCAGGTAAGATCCTGGGAAAAGACCTGTGGGTTAGGGCCCACTCAAAAGAAACACCGTAGAACGTTTTGAAGAGAGATAATGCACCGGTTGAAATAAAAGACTTGAATGAGAGAACATCCTCGAAAGATCTTGAACGAATGCATAGTGGAAACACGAATCTTTGAGATATCTTGAGCATTCCGGAACAATTGAATAGCGAGAAATGAATGAATATGAGGAGCACCGTCAAGAGAAGGTATTTGAAACGAGAAAAGGGGATATAATCGACAAATCTTGACTTGAATCCACTAGAGAAGAAAAGAAAGAAGAATGACGAACTTGAAGCTCCGTTAGAAACTTCATGAGAATCACCGGATAAGAACATTTAAGGAAAGAATGGAGAGACTTCACATCAATAAGATGGATACTTGATCAATAATTCTGAATCCTTCAAGAAAACAAGGGTGGGAGGGTGGGAAAACACCGTTGAGAACGAAACGAACACCGTTGAGAAGAAATGATAATTGATCTTGCTGATGTTGAAATGATCGGATCCACTTGAAGAGAGACACACCGGTTGAAAAGGATTGGCAAGACAATCTCAATTATCCAGAATGATTAGTATTCAAATCGGAGTATGAGAACATCATTTGGGGAAGGTATGGAATCAACACTTGACATTGAAGCAACTTCAATACCACAACTCAAAACAAAACAAAGGATTGGCTTGCAGAATAAGCCGGAACAAACATATGATAGAGATTTCGTCCGAAGTTTTCGTGGTGGGGCCTACACGGGCTCGATCGTACAGCACCATCATGTACAAGGCAGTGCACATGACATACGAAGCGTCCCCGAGTCGGCATAGCCAAGGACTCTTTAAGACACAACGAGACCACTGTAAAACCGACCGTGAATAGGCGGACCACTAGACGTCGAACCCCAATTTCATATCATACATCTGTCGGAAAGATATCCTAAGAGCTACTTGAATTCCCACCTATGAAACTCCCGAACTTTTCCGTTTATGCAATCAGGTGTTGGGGATACAGGGGAAGCATAATATCTCACCAAACTAGCAAAACCTACATCCAGCTGTATCCATCCTTCAACACATAACCGAGAAAACTTCGGAAACCATCTACCTCAATCTTCGAAAAGCATCCGTTATACAAGTTATGGCGATACTCCCGAACTCCCGCCCCGGTACTGGGTGGCGTCGAGGTTATCTCACCAACGAACTGCATAAAAGAGATTTTCGATGTCGGCGTACTAAACTCAAGTATTCCAGAATTGCAACGATAAAATTATGATGACAACACCTCAGAGCTCAACTCCCCGGGACACTTCCACTAAACCCCTGACAGGAGGCACCAAGACAATGTTCTCATCATAAAACCATCGAACGATTCCAAGATACTCGCGTGATCCTAAAATTTTTTTTAGTGAAATTTGAGAAGAGAATAGTCAAAACTCTACGTCAGGATGCCTTACCAGAGCGATGGGGAGACTGGGAAGTAAAAAGAATTCCTAAACTCTCCGATATATAATTCCTAAATGACTCAAACCATTTTTCTAGACACAACTCGGCCGCTAAAAACGATCAAGCAATGGGGCTCCTAAGGTCGGGGAAGGCTCTGATTACCAACTTGTAACACCCTCGATGTGACTATAGCTCCCACGTGTCGAGGCACGACTTAGAGATATAATCGCATTGAAGGCATATGTCGCAAGTTAGGAAATCTTCACAACATCCCATGTAATAAGATAAAAAGGGAGATAACATAGTTGGCTTACACTGGCCACGTCAATCAAGTACATAAATAACATTACATCATCCAAACACTCATGGCCCGACTAAGGCGCCAAAATAAAAGAGAACCCAACATGCGACAACGGTCCCGTTCACCCCCGACTGGGCACCACTACTGATCATCGGGAAAGGAAATGTAGTATCGTTGAGAGTCTTCGTCGAACTCCCACTTGAGCTCATACGTGTGACCTGGAGCGGAATCATCAGGCCCTGCATCTGGTGTAATAGTAATCTGTGAGCCACAGGGACTCAGCAATCTCGCACCCTCACGATCAAGACTATTTAAGCTTATAGGTATGGCAAGGTAAAATATGAGTGGAGCTGCAGCAAGCGACCAACAAGTATGGTGGCTAACTTATTCGCAAAGGAGAGCGAGAAGAGGAGGCAAAGCACGAGCGAGAAACTAGAGAACAACCTGCGCAAACATTACTCCAACACTGTGTCTACTTCCCGGACTCTGCCGAGAAGAGGCCATCACGGTAACACACTCAGTTGATTCATTTTAATTAATTAAGGTTCAAGTTATCTAAAACCGGACATTAACAAATTCCCATCTGCCCATAACCGCGGGCACGGCCTTCGAAAGTTCAAATCCCTGCAGGGGAGTCCCAACTTAGCCCATCACAAGCTCTCACGGTCAACGAAGGAATAGACCTCCACCCAAGACGTTCCGATCAGACTCGGTATCCCGGTACAACAAGACATTTCGACAGGGTAAAACTAAACCAGCAACACCGCCCGAATGTGCCGACAAATCCCGATAGGAGCTGCACATATCTCTTTCTCAGGGCACACTCAGATGAGACATCCTACGAGTGAAACCAACCCTCAAGTTGCCCCGAGGTGGCCCTGCAGTCTACTCGGTCGGACCAACACTTAGAGGAGCACTGGCCCGGGGGGGTTAAAATAAAGATGACCCTTGAGTCTGCAGAACCCAAGGGAAAGAAAAGGCTAGGTGGTGAATGGTAAAACCAATGTTGGGCATTGCTGGAAGAGCTTTACTTAAGGCGAACTGTCAAGGGGTTCCCATTATAGCCCAACCACGTAAGGGACGCAAAATCCGGGAACATAACACCAATATGACGGAAACTAGGGCGGCAAGAGTGGAACAAAACACCAGGCATAAGGCCGAGCCTTCCACCCTTTACCAAGTATATAGATGCATTAATTAAATAAGATAATATAATGATATCCCAACAAGTAAATAAAAGATGTTCCAACAAGGAACGGCCTCCAATCTTCACCTCCAACTAGCAACGCTATAAGAGGGGCTGAGCAAAGCGGTAACATAGCCAATCAACGGTTTGCTAGGACAATGGTGGGTTAGAGGTTTGACATGGCAATTTGGGAGGCTTTCAAGCAAGTGGTAGGCATCTTAGCAATGGCATAGCGAAAGAGCGAGCAAACTAGCATAGCAAAGATAGTAGTGATTTCGAGGGTATGATCATCTTGCCTGCACAGTTGTCAGAGTTGACTGGATCCTCGAAAGCAAACTCAACGGGCTCCTCGTTAGCAAACTCGTCTACCGGCTCTACCCAAAAAAGAGAAACAAGCAACAAGGACACAATCAACCACGTGCAAGAACAAGCAATGTGATGAAATGATGATATGCTATGCGGGATGCGATGCGGGATGCAAAATGCAAGATATGACAGGAAATGCATGAACCTGGCCTCAACTTGGAATTCCAAGTGTTCCACTGGAAAGATGGGATGAAATCGCTTGAAAACGATATAAAGAACGCCGGAATCGGAGTTACGGTTTGGAAATGGCAAGCGATTCAAAATTGACACCGGTCTGCGATTTACAGCAAGTAGGCATCTAAATGCAACGAAATGAACATGCTACAACATCCAAACATGACAACAAAATACATGGCAGGGATGCACACAAGATGCTTAACAAAAGCCTAGCACTGAGCTACGGCCAATTCATCCATTAGGAGGTTCAAACAGGCATGGCAAGAACGCAAATGGTAAAACAGATCTCAAACTTGGTGAAATTAACACTTGTCTAGAATTTCAGATCATATAGCCCTCTTCGGAGCAACAAAACAACATGCTACAGGACCTGAATATGACAAAGAAAGACATGGCATGGAGCTACTCAACAAGCTTATCAAAATTCCCTTAGTTACCCTGACCAAAAGAGATCACAAAATATACTAACAAGCATACGAACATAGCAAAAACATAATCAGTTTTCGGACTTAGTGAAAACTGGGACATGCTGAAACATAACTCACGAAGGCATGTTTACGAGTTCGATGCACTCACCACGTTGCAAGTCATGGCAAGACAAGCATACATCCCTAAAGAAGGCACAAAATACAAGCTAGAAATGGAAAGAACAATGGCATAGCATGCACGGATCAACTACAATAACATCGGCAAAATCGTAAACAAGTTGACGATCTGCCCAGATTCGCAAAGAAGCAAAAGTAGAGCTTGATTGACTCAAGCTAGGGTGCTCCATAATTGCAAAAAAAGACATGGATGGATAGAGCACTACAAGGTTAACAAAACTCCCTTACTAATCATCCTCAAAAGAGGCACGGATCACTAGGAAACAACACGAACATATGGCATCATGAACTAAACAAACCCAGGACTTAGTGAAATCACTAAGTCCCTGAAAACAGAATTAGTAAGTGCACCAGTTTGCAAGCTTGCACAAGTCACCACACACATCCTAAAAATACATGGGTTGCACCTCTGGATATATGACAAAAACTCTTAACAAAACATATGTAGAACTCACGGGCATATCATGCACACATTAATCATGGCAAGAATGACAAAAGTGCTAAACGGAGTAGCAGATCTGACAATTAACTCAAGTAGCCTTCTTCTAATAGCATTTAGGGCATCAAGATGAGCTCAAATTAAAATGAAGCAATGGAATGAAATGATGTACTCTCTGAGATGAACATTTTGATATGCTATATGCATGAATTGGAGCTATGGATGCAAAGTTACGGAGCCGCGAACATGGGCTTATGGATCTGGGATTCCAGGACTTGGTGAAAATTATACCCTCCGAGAAAGTCAACCCGGGATGGAGTCGTGCGGGACGGAGGGATCCGGTTCGGGATGGCGCCGTTTGGTTCGTCTCCTGGTGGATCTCGTCCATCATCGTCTCCGGCGAGCTCGAGGAAGTCCGGCGAGGTCGGGGTTGGCCGGAATTGATGGATCCGGGCCGGATCTGACCGGATCTGACCGGATCTCGACGAGGGCGGCACGGGCAGGCTTGCCGGCGACAAGGCGGCGGCCGGAGCGGGGTATAGGCCGCGGAGGGTTGCTGGCCGGTGGGAGGAGCTGGGGCTCCGGCGAGCAAGGATGGCGGCGGCGCCCGGCGGAAAACCGCGATGGGGCGGTGGCGCTCGGAGGCGGCCGGGCGCGCGGGCGGCGGGCCAGTGCCGGCGGAGGAACAGGGCGGAGGCGGCGGCCAGTGGGCACAAGCGGCGGCGCTCGGAGACGGTCGGCGCTAGGCGGCGGAGCTCGGCCGTCGAGAGAGATACGGGAGCGGGCACGGGCTCCCGCGGGGAGGCGGCGGCGAGATGGGCCCGCGCGGGCACCGGATGGGCTCTGCGGGCCGCAGCGGCGGGGAGGAGAGAGAAGGGCGACAGCCGGACAGGTGGCAGCGCGTGATTGGGCGCGGGACGGGGCGGACATGTCCGGGCGAGAGGGTGGACGTGTCCGTCGGCGGGAGGATGAAGAAGCTAGGGTTTCATCCGCGAAAATTTCGGGGGTGGCCACATATTTATAGGTAGAGGGAGCTAGGAGAGTCCAAATGAGGTGTGGTTTTTGGCCACGCGATTGTGATCGAACGCTCTAGAACATGGAGCAGAGTTTGGTGGGTTTTGGGCCAGCTTGGAGGGGTGTTGGGCTGCAACACGCACGAGGGAATTTCGGTCCCTCGGTTAACCGTTGGAGTATCAAACGAAGTCCAAATGATAGGAAACTTGACAGACGGTCTACCGGTAGTAAACCAAGGCCGCATGACAAGTCTCGGTCCAATCCGGAAATGTTTAACCCCCACACATGAAAGAAAGGTAGAAATGACCACCGGAGGAGAACGAAGCGCCGGAATGCAAAATGGACAACGGGGAAAATGCTCGGATGCATGAGACGAGCACGTATGCGAATGAAATGCACATGATGACATGATATGCAATGCATGACATGCAAGCAATGACAAGGCAACAACAGCGAATAACTGGACGACACCTGGCACATCGGTCTCGGGGCGTTACAGCATAGTATGGGTGTTCTGCGTCGTATACATCAGCCGAAGCTTAATAGACGTCAGCGACTGAGCGGCGCGCGCCGGGTTGGACTGGTAAGCACCTGCCTTTTTGAAGGAGGTTGCTAGGTCTACTCACCGGCCGCGTACACAACGTGCAGGAGTTCCTGGGGAGATGGCCCATGACCCCTGGGGGCATAGGTTTAGTCCAGCGTGCTGGCCTCTCTATTAAGCCTAGGTCGGGTTGTGGCGTATTGTTTGGCCGAGGCCGGGCATGACCCAGGAAAGTGTGTCCGGCCGGAGTTAATCGAGCATGGTGGGTAAGTTGGTGCACCCCTGCGGGGAAGAAAACATCTATCGATAGCCTGTCCTACGGTAACAGACACTTGGAGTTGTATCCCGATCGATACAACTAGAACTTGATACTTGTGATGAGAACTGGATGGTCATGAGATTCGGAACGTGTTGACACTTGCATAGTATGGCACTGGGATTCCTTTCTCGCAGGGAGTTGAGAAAGGATCTCTGGCCGAGTTTGATAATATTACTGCTACTTTACTTTATGCTACTCTACTCCCTCCTGTTGCTGCAAGACGGTGGTTTACAGAAGATGCTAGTCTTCGATAGGCTAGGCTTTCCCCTTCCCTTCTGGCATTCTATAGTTTAGTCCATAGATACAGCCCATTTCCTTTGATACAGATGCATACTTAGTTTAGATCTGATGTAAGTCTTGCGAGTACTTTGGATGAGCACTCACGGCTGCTTTGCTACCTCTTTTCCCCCAAACCCGATTGTTGTGACCAGATGACGAATCCCAGGAGCGAGACGACACCACTGATGACTACTGCTACCCCGAGGGTGCCTACTACTATGTGACGGCTGTTGTCGACTTGGAGTAGTTAGGAGGCTCCCAGGCAGGAGGCCTTGCCTTTTCGATCAATGTTGCTGTTGTGCTAGCCTTCTTAAGGCAAAAGTTGTCTAACTTATGTCTGTACTTAGATATTGTTGCTTCCGCTGATGCTTGTGTATTCGAGCTTATGTATTCGAGCCCTCGAGGCCCCTGGCTTGTAATATAAAGCTTGTATTATTTTAATTTGTGTCTGGAGTTGTGTTGTGATATCTTCCCATGAGTCCTTCATCTTGATCGTACACATTTGCGTGTATGATTAGTGTACGATTGAATCGAGGGCGTCACAAGTTGGTATCAGAGCCAACTGCCTATAGGTAGCCCCCTTTCCAACTCCTTGGCCAAAGTTGAGTCTAATCACTGAACAACTTTTACTAACATTGGTTGTCTGTCTTACGGGCCCACGTTGCCATATGGGTGGTATTAGGATCTTTTACTCCTAGATCTTTACTCTGGGACTCTGATCTCTTTTCTATTCGGGTTTAAATGGTTTTACTAACTCTAACATTAGGATCCCGTGACCACATTCACCCCAAAGCTGGATAAGCCATAGTTTTTCCTTAGAATAGTATTGTGGATAGTACACACACTGTCGTGATGACAACGAAGTGGTATCCATCATACCACTTTCATTATGAATTTTCATCATGAATGATCCTTGTTTTTACAAATGCTCAATGTTGAACTACCCCCTATTACATGTTGGCATGATGGTTAGACCCGCTGGTCGTGGCCGTGGTGCCAATGATCCACCACCGCCCGAATTCTTTGCTGGAATGATGCAACAATTTGAGATGAACTGCCAGTTCATGGAAGGAATAATGGCTCAGTGTCCTCGTCCGAACATGAATCAACAGCCAACCCCAGTAACTCTGCAAGACTTCATGCTTCTCAACCCAACTATTTACCAGAGCTCAACTCAACCCCTTGATGCTGATGACTGGCTCCGCGACATCACATATGAAATGGAGTCTGCTAGTGTGGCGCCTGCTAGCTATGTCACCTTTGCATCTTTCTTTCTGAAGGGTCCCGCTGCTCAATGGTGGGACAGCCACAGGCGTACCCTGCCTACTGGAATGGTCATCACTTGGCCAGGTTTCCAAGCTACCTTCCGTGCCCGCTTCATTCCTCAGGGAATCATGAACAGGAAGAAGCAAGATTTCCGCGACCTCACCCAAGGCAACAATACTGTAGATGCTTATCAGTGGGAATTTCGGGACTTGTCTCGTTATGCTGAAAAAGACATTGCAACTGATGCTCGTAGGCACGAAAAGTTCCGTGATGGACTTCACCCTGATATTAAGCTGGCACTGCTCGCTCATGACTTTGCCGACTTCGCCACCTTGGTGAACAAGGCTATTCAGGTTGAGACTGGTCTTCAGGAACACCAGGGATCCCTTAGGCGCAGCCGTGACGCTGGCTCATCTTCGGGCCCGTTAGCGCAGAAGCGTCGAATATGGATTCCCCACAACATGTATCGTCCAGCTGCACCTGCACCAAGACAGACCTATGCTGCACCTCGTCTGCCTCCTCCACCGTAGAGGCAGCCCCTTCGGGTTGTACCACCCCAAGCTTCTGCTCCCGATCCCATTGATGGTCTGTGCTTCAGATGTGGCCGCTCAGGTCACCTTGCCAAAGAGTGCCATCAGAAAAAGAGTCAGCTGGCTCTGCCTTCAACTGGCCGTAACAACCAGCCCCACAACAACAATGCTAGAACTTATGGTCATGGTCAAGCTAATCATGTTGATCTGAATGAAGCTCAAGACCAGCCTGCTACTTGTCATGGGTACTCTTCTCGTAAATTCAGTACCGGCTTCTGTTTTATTCGATTCAGGAGCATCACATTCATTCATGTCAGAAATTTTTTCTTACGCACACGACATCCGATGCGAGCCCATGAACACCCCGATAGTGGTACGCACCCCTGCGGGTCAATGTCAAACTACCATGATTGGTCGTGACGTCCCCGTTGAAATTGAAGGGTTGGAATTTCATGTTTCTCCCATTATTCTGGAGTCTTCCAACATTGACCTCATTTTGGGAATGGAATGGTTGAAAGCACATACTGCCTCCATCGTTTGTGCCACCAAAGTCGTTCATCTCCTACATCCTTCCGAGGAGATAGTAAGCTACCATGCTCAACTTGTTCAAAACGCTAAAGCACGACTTTATGTCATGAATGCATTGAACGCAGCACCTCTTGAGGGAATTGAAAAGATTCCAGTTGTTCGCGACTTCCTAGATGTCTTTCTAGAAGAACTTCCAGGAATACCTCCTGCCCGGGTTGTCGAGTTCGTCATCGACTTGAAACCAGGGACCGTTCCTATTGCCAAACGACCCTACAAGATGCTGCCTGACGAACTCCTTGAACTTAAGTAGGAAATCGACAAATCTCTTCGCAGTGGTTTCATTCGTCCAAGTTCCTCAGCTTGGGGAGCACCTTCTCTCTTTGTAAAGAAGAAGGATGGAATGAACCGTTTGGTCCAAGACTATCGTCCTATCAACCAAGCTACAATTCAGAACAAATATCCCCTTCCTTGGATCAATGATCTGTATGATGAACTTGCTGTCAGGACCCCGATTCCAAGTCACATCGATCTAGCCGGTAACACCTCATATCACTTTGCGGCCTCACGCACGGTATTCCCACGGGTGTCGCCTTACCATGGCCCGGGACCGTTTGCGCCTTTTGGCTCACGTATATGATAGTGTCGCTAGCATCCATATGACAGAGAACCCGGGCCGACATGACTAGTCGTGAACCCAAAGTGGCACTAACTTACGGGGACAGGCATACATGAATCAACATCGAGCATGTCGGTCAGCAGCATATGAATCCGGGCTGTAGCACTGGGCTAACAGGACTCCGGTGAACTGGGCTGTAGCAGGCTAGGCAGGACTCCGGATGTCACCGCGTGACTTTTCCCCAAAGGGACAGACACAGGAACGAAGTGAATCACATGCCGGCTAGTCAAGTGTTCCGGAGCAGTAGTGCTGGGCTAGCAGCACTCCGGTGAACCGGGCTGTAGCGGAGTACTATGGCTCATGGAAGCAGAAGACTACATTTCCCCATAAGAGAGGCTACCAAGGATAAACAACTAGGTTGTCGGATCCCACACATACCAAGCATTTCAATCATACACACAATATGCTCAATATGTGCAATACAACATGGCATCACAACAAGACTCTACGACTCAGAGTATTTATTCATTAGGCTCCGAGGAGCGAGATATTACAAACATGGGTCTCATGACCCAACAATCATAGCATACAATCAAAGCACATGTGGAAGCTTAACATGTCTGAGTACAGACATCTATAAATGGAAAAGGCTGAGAAGCCTGACTATCTACCAAATCCTGCCAAGGGCACAAGATCGTAGCTGAGGTATCAAGCTAAACGTCGAAGTCCACGCGGAACTACTAGCGAGACTGACGTCTCTCTGCAAAACATAAAATAGGCAAACGTGAGTACAAATGTACCCAGCAAGACTTACATCAGAACTATCTACATATGCATCGGTGTCAACAAAGGGGTGGTGGAGTTTAACTGCAGCAAGCCAGCTTTGACTCGGTGGCTATCCTGAACTACGACTACAAGTAACTCTTTTGAGGTGGCGCACACGAGTCCACATATTCTCCATACCAATACACCACTATGGATCCACTCCCGTCTCCCTACGAGAACGCCATCCATAGCACTCACGCTTATCTTGCGCATTTTAGAGTATCCACTTTCAGTTGTCTATGAACTATGCAAGGGGTCCAAGTTTCCATATTCGAGGAATCCATCTATTCGAATAGATAATGTTAACCCTGCAGGGGTGTACTTCTTCACACATGCTCTCGCCACTTACCACCATGTACACGTCGTGTATCTTGGCAACCTTCAAGCGAAAGCCAGGTGAGGGAGTCAATTAAGGATCCCAATGAGTGGTAGTAGCTGTTCATGGATCACAGACACAGAACTCAATTCCTGAGGACGGCTACAGTGAGACAACCCACCATGTACTCCTACATGGCCTCTCACCGCTACCTTTACCAAATCGTGTTCACACACTTAGCTCACACACAGTAGGACATGTTCATCACCATTCCAATTCGTCCCCGATGAATCGGACCTGACTCAACTCTAAGCAGTAGCAGGCATGACAAACAAGCATGAATGAGTAGGCACATCAGGGCTCAAACAACTCCTACTCATGCTAGTGGGTTTCATCTATTTACTGTGGCAATGACAGGTCATGCAGAGGAAAGGGGTTTAGCTACCGCAGCATGTAATAGTTGAATCGTTGTTGTCCTAATGCAGTAAAAGAGAGCCGGAGCGAGAGAGAGTGGGATTGTATCGGAATGAACAAGGGGGTTTTGCTTGCCTAGAACTTCTGAAGATAGCATTGGGTCTTCATCAGTGTCAACGATCAAATCATCGGAACGTCATCTACTAAGAGGGGACAAACACCGGCAACAGAGGGAAACACAATCAATACAATGCAACAATATGATGCATGAATGTGACATGGCAATATGCTGTGAATGGAGCTAATGCAGCTAGTAACAAGTGCAAGGGAGTCCATTTGAACCAAAGGTTCAAATGCAAACTCTAGTTTGAGCATTTAAAATGCCATTTGAACGTTTTCACTTATACAGCAGGTATAAGTTGGTTTTTCATGCATGAAAGTAACAGAAATGGATAGATTGGATTTTTCTGATAATTTTTCATATATAATTTATTTCATTTGGAGTTACGGTTGATTTTCTATGATTTTTAGAAGTTTATAGCATTTTTTGGAATTTCTAATTATTTCTAATTTATTTTAATTCCAGAAAAAGCTTTACCACGTCAGCACTACATCAAGGTGATGTCAGTAGGTCAACTAGACAGGTCGTGGTCAAACCTGACCAGTGGGTTCCATTGGTCAGTGACACAATGCTGTCCAGGGTCAATGACAGGTGGGTCCGGTCAAACGCCACGTCAGCAAAGTCAATGCTGACGCATGGGTCCACTGGATTAGATTAACTCTAACTAATTTGGTTAGCCGGTTAATTGAACCTGTGGGGTCCGGCTGTCAGTGTCTGGGGGTTAACTAAACAAGGTAATTAAGCCCTAATGGCGTGGTTAGCCAGCGGCTAATTGCCGGCGACCACAGGCCACGGCGGAGGCGTCGGGTTTGCTCCTCCAGCAACCAAACGAGTGGCGAAAGGGCTCTGCGTGGAGCTGGTGCTCATCCGCATCCAACGGAGCAAGAAGCAGTGGCTGGGGTGGTCTACAGCGCTGATGGCATCGAGCTTTGCGGCGGCCGGAGCTCGGGAAATGGCGGAGATGGTGCTACAGGCGGCAGTGGGTCAAGCCAAGGGCACTAGTGGGTTGCCCTCGCATGCCCGCATCCAGAGGAGCATGTGGGTGGCTGTGGGGGCACCGGAGCTCGCCGGAACGGAGCTCGCGGCATTGGCCGGAGTTCGGTTAAGATGGACAGAGCGCTACGGTGCACGGGAGGAAGAGTGGTTAGGTGCTCTGGGTTCCTGGGAACGCGCTGAGGATGACAGCGTGCTCGGACGCGATGTGTGTGGGCTCTAGCCACGGCGACCTCGTGGCCGGCGGCGATGAGCTCTCGGGCTCGACAGAGCCTGCGGTTAGAGGAAGAAATCGGCATCGGGGAGAGGGAGGTTCAGTGCGGAGGCTCACAGCGAGTCCAACGAGCGCGAGGGCGAGGTTGGGGACGCCCGTAGCTCCTGAATCGACAGCGAGGATCTACAGTGGCCGGCGATGGAAACGACGATGCTGGCGACATTGTGGTGTGTCCTTCGTTCCAAGGCTCGGTGGAGAGGATGAGGAAGACGATCCGGAGCTCTTGGACACACTGGATGGGCGAGGGAGGGTCGGTGGCCACGGCGAACGGTGTCGGTGGCGACGAGCTCCGCTCGGTGGTGCTCGGGGGAGAGGGGCAGACGAGGAAGAGACACGGGAGGGAGTGAGAGGGCGCCAAGGGGTCGCGTGGCATCCTCAGGGCGATGGGGAGACAGGCAGGGAGGCAGGAAGTGGCCGGCGCGTGTCGGAGCGCGGCGAGCCCAAGCCCTCCTGCCTACTGGCAGGAGGTTGAAGACGGTGGCGAGCGCTGGGCTGGGGTCGGCTGCACTCCTGGGCCAGGTAAGTTACATGACTGGGCCTCAGGTACGGTCAGGTAAGTTTATGCCACTGTTTTATTTCTATTTTTCTATTTTTGTCATTCTGTTTTGATTTAGTTCAAAGACCAAACCATTTTGTAGCTTCTGAAAATAATTATGGGGTTAGATATGAAATATCCAGAACCGCATAAAAAGCTCCAGAATTATTGGACTTATATTTAATATATAACAAATATAAATCGAATGCAAATAATTATTAGATTAACTCAAATTCCCAAAACAAATATTTCTGAGCTTCCAAAAATATTGGCTTGAATGTTACCTCTTGCCAATAATTTCATGGAGAAACAGGAATATTTTCTTAGACTCATTGAAATGATTTTAATGTTGATCATTTCTAAAAGGTTTCTGAGGCTTTGAAAATTCCTCAACTCAAATTTCACTTGAATTTAAACATGATGACATGAAGATCAAGCAAAGACAATAGGGGCTGAGCTAGGGCTGTGACACTTTCTAGTTCATCAATATTCTCTAAACTCAACTTGAGGTTGGGTTACCACCACATTCGTGTTCGTGAAGAGGATATTCCAAAGACCGCATTCATCACTCGTTATGGTTCTTTCGTCTGATGAACTACATATTCATGGATTACCTCGACAAGTTCTTCGTAGTCTATCTGGATGATATCCTGGTATATTCGAAGAACAAAGAAGAACATGCTGAACATCTCTGACTTGTTCTAGAGAAGCTTCGAGAACATCAACTTTATGCCAAGTATTCCAAGTGTGAATTTTGGTTACCCGAAGTCACCTACCTTGGTCATGTCATCTCCAAGTATGGTATTGCCGTCAACCCAAAGCGAGTTCAGGCTATTCTTGACGGACCCCTTCGAAGACTGTCAAGCACGTCAGAAGCTTTCTCGGTCTAGCCAGCTATTGTCGCCGCTTTGTCGAGAACTTCTCCAAGATCGCCAAGCCACTGACCAATCTGCTTCACAAAGGCGTTAAGTTCGATTGGACAGACAAATGTCAGGAAAGTTTCCAGGCACTCAAAGACAAGCTGACATTTTCCCCAGTGCTTGCTCCCCCTGATTCTCGCAAGGACTTTGTCATCTATTGCGATGCTTCACGTCAAGGATTAGGCTGTGTCCTAATGCAAGAGCGCAAGGTGATTGCTTATGCCTCCCGTCAAGTGCGTCCTCACGAAGAGAACTACCCAGTTCATGACTTCGAGCTTGCTGCGGTTATCTTTGCACTGAAGCTATGGCGATAGTACCTTCTCGGAAATCATTGCGAAATCTTCACTGATCATCAAAGTCTGAAGTATTTGTTTACTCAGCCAGATCTGAACCTCCGTCAACAGCGATGGATGGAAGCTATTGTTGACTACAACTGCGGTATATCCTATACCCCTGGTAAGGCTAATGTAATGGCCGATGCCCTGAGTCATTAGTCTTATTGCAATAACCACATGGTTCATAAAGCTCAGCCTCGCCTTTATGAAGAGCTATGCAAGCTGAACCTTCAACTAGTTCCACAGGGTTCTCTGAATAACCTTGTCTTGGAACCAAGTCTTCTGAAAGCAATTAAGTCTGCTCAAGCCAAAGATGCTCATGTTGATCTGATGAAAAAGGATCTTGCCTTGGAGAAATCCAGAGATTTTTCACTTGGTGAAGATGGAACCTTATACTTCAGAGATCGCATTGTGGTACCCCGATTCGAGCTTATGACAGAGAAGGTGATGAAAGAAGCGCATGACACCCCTCTCTCTATTCATCCGGGAAGTACCAATATGTATCTAGAAATCCGTCAGAAGTACTGGTGGTCTAACATGAAGCAAAACATTGCTCAATATATTGAAGAATGTGACGTTTGTCGTCGCGTCAAAGCAGACCATCAGAAACCGACTGGACTTCTACAACCGCTTCCGATTCCTGAATGGAAGTGGGATATGATCCAAATGGACTTCGTCACTGGCCTTCCCAAGTCTCAGAAAGGTAAAGATGCTATCTTTGTCGTCATCGACTAATTCTCGAACATTGCTCACTTTCTGCCAGTCAAGGAGACTATCACTGCTAGTGAATTAGCAAACATGTATATCTCCTGAATTGTGTCACTCCACAGCATCCCGAAGGAGATCAGTTCAGACCATGGTAGTATATTCACTTCGAAGTTTCGGGATAGTTTCCAAGAGGCAATGGGAACTCGTATTACTTGGAGCACTACTTATCATCCCCAATCCCAAGGCCAAGTCGATCGAGTCAATCAAATTCATGAAGACATGCTTCGGGCTTGTGTTATTTCTTTCGGCAAGAAGTAGGAAGAATCTCTCCCTTATTCAGAGTTCTCTTATAACAACAGTTATCAAGCCATCTTGAAGATGGCACCCTTCGAAGCGCTTTATGGACGTAAGTGCCAAACCCCTCTGAATTGGTCAGAAACTGGGGAATGGACGCTCATTGGTCCAGGCATTATTCAACAAGCAGAAGAGCAAGTTCGCATTGTCCGGGATAATCTCAAAGCGGCCCAGTCCCGTCAGAAGAGCAACTATGACCGGAAACACTGGGGTTCAACTTATCAACCCAGTGAACAAGATTATCTGCGTATCACTCCGTTGAGGGGCACTCATCGGTTCGGAGTCAAGTGAAAGCTAGCTCCGCGCTACATTGGTCCCTTTCGCATCCTCGCCCATCGTGGGCTGGTGGCTTATCAATTGTAGTTGCCACCTCAGTTCTCTCACGTCCATGTTGTCTTCCACGTGTAGCTACTTCGTCGATGCTTCAAGGATCCGGAACGTGAAGTGGATCTGTAATTGATTGAAGTTCAGGATGATCTCACATACAAGGAGCATCCGATCTGCATTCTTGAAGAAGCTGAACGTCGAACACGGTAGAAGGTTACAAAATTCCTCAAGGTGCAATGGTCAAATCATTCTAAAGATGAAGCTACATGGGAACGCGAGGATAACCTCCGTGCTGAATACCCCGACCTGTTCCCTTCTACCTCTTAATTCTCTGGACGAGAATTTCTTTTAGAGGAGGAGAGTTGTAACACCCCGGTGTAATGATGCTACAGTAACCCTTGGGGTTAAGCTAATCATTTTGCTAAACAAGTGTTTGGTCATCATTCTCTTCTATCTCTTTCATTATTCCAGTTGAATTCAAATTCAAATTATAGGTGAATTTCAAAATCGCTCAAACATGAAAACTAAAATGTTCATCATGTGGATAATATTCTTCTCGTAATATTGGCGGTGAACCAACTTTTTTCCATTGTGTCTAAATGACCTAAAATAGCTAAAGCTGAAAGTTAAAAAAAGAAATAGAAAAGGGAGAGAGGGAGAGAGCAAACTCCTCCCTGGACCGAACCCACCTGGGCCGGCCCACCTAACCCACTCTAGCAGGCCGTCCCACTCCCCCCATTCCCCCCTGGTCGCCTCCTTCCCCACGCACTGCTCCTCCGACCGAGTGGGACAGAGCGCGTCCATCGCCGTCCAACCACCTCGCCGGCCTCGCCGGGAGAGGATAAAGCCCCGACGCCTCGGGCTCCCCTCTCCCCTCCCACTTGCCCTGCCGCCCCCACTCGCACCAGTCCCTATCCCCTCACCCCTCTCGAGCTCTCTCCCTCTCCTCCGAGCGCCATCGCCACCGTTCTCCGTCGTCACCACGGCCACCGGCCACCCCGCGCCTCGCCAGCCTGACCACGCGATGCGCCGTCCTCGGCTACACCCTCTGCACCAACCGGAGCGATAAGGGAGCCACCACCGCGAGCCCGACGACCCCTTCTTCCTCCTGCAGCCGTCTTCGTCTCCGGCGCTGATTCGCCGCCGTTGGTCCTCCCCGAGCACACTGCCACCTTCCTACGGCTCCCTGTGACCCACCGCGTCTTTCCCCTCTCTTTCCCGAACCTTTCCGCCGCCGTAGCCCCTCCTCCATGTCAAGCCCGAACGCGGCTCCGCGTGAGCTCGTCGCCAGCGTAGCCACGGCGAGCATAGGGTCCCGTGTGTGCCACCATCGCGCTCACCACACCGCGTAGGCCTTGTCTAGCCGCTTGGGTTGCCCGCAAGCGCACCTGAGTCCCGTTCCCGACGACGGCCGAAGCCCGACGTCCGCCTTGCCGCTCGCCGTCGACGTCCCCGACCTCCGCAGCCTCTGCCACCACCCTAGATCTCCTCACCGTCGTCTTCTCATTCGAACGAGCCCGGTCGTGCTAAAAATGGTGTCCCGTAGCGCCGTTTCAGTCGAGCATCCGTACGCGCCGCCGCCTTTGCTCATCGCCGGTGACGATTCCGGCCAAGTCCGGCCGCGCTACCGCCACCACTCGACGCGCGGCACCATCAGCGTTCGAACGCACCTGGCTGGGTGTGAAACAGAGCCCTGTGCTTGTTTTCCGGCCGTCTTCGGTGAAGGGCCGCCGTGGGAGAGGCTCGCCAGAGCTCTCTCCGGCGCTGACCCGACGTGGCTCAGTGGGTCCTGCCCCTGGGTCGCTGACCAGTTGGCCCTGATGGCCCAATTGACTGGGTTGACCCAGTCTACTGCTGACTGGGCTGCCCAATGGCACTGACATGCGGGACCCACTGCGAATGAAACTAATTAAATTGTTTTAATATTTAAAACAAATTAGTTTAGCTAACTAGTCTATGACAGGTGGGGTCCAGTAGCTAATTAACCAAGGTTTGTTAGTTTAATGAATTGTTAGACTAACAGAGGCTGACATGTGGGTCCTACTGGACCCACAGATCAGGTTTGAACTGGTCAGCCGTCTGTTGACCTGCTGATGTCACTGTGACATCATGCTGACGTCATATATCATTTTCTGTAAATAAAATAAATCCAGAAAATAAGAAAATCTTTAGAAATTCATAGTAATTAAACCGTAGCTTGGATGAAAATGTTTTCTATATGAAAGTTGCTCAGAAAAATCCGACGAATCCGAATACCCGGTCCGTTCATCTGTCACATGCCCCTAGCATCTCGAACATGGAACTTTCCCCCTCTTTTCCTCTGTCTAGAATCCGGCTAATGCCAGGAATTCATCCTCGGATGTTTATCCCCTCCGTCTGCAACGTGTAGTACTAGGTTAGGGCAACCCTAGCTCTGCCCATCGTCATGTTATGCTTTGTGATGCTATGTTTGCTTTATATTTACTGTTTCTTCCCCCTCTTCTCTCCGGTAGACCCCGAGACCGATGCCGCCCCTGTGATCGACTACGTCGATGACGACCCTTCCTTGCCAGAGCAACCAGGCAAGCAAAGCCCCCTTGAGCATTCAGATATCGCCTATTTCTTTCCCTCTCATGCTTGCATTAGAACTGCTACTACTTTCTGTATGATCCTACTCTGATGCATAGCCTGTTGTTGTTACCTGCTTTCATACCTTACCTGCTTATCCTAAACTGCTTAGTATAGGTTGGTTAGAGATCCATCAGTGACCCCACCTTCTCCTAGTTGCCTCGCTTTATGTTCGATGACTCGATCAACGTGATCGACGTCCAGGCCCCGACATCGCACATCACCCCCCTAGTTGTACGACTCTGCAGAGTTATCATCGAGTGCCGAGGGTGGAACCTCTTACATCACTCCTGATGAGATCTCTGTAGTGTAGCTATACGATCGTGGTCATCAAGGGTGATTTCCTCCTTAACCACTTCCGTTACGGCTCTGTCGTGCAACCCCTCAAGTGTGAACCTCGAGGGTGGATCCTTTTACGTCCACCTTGATGATAACGTCGAGTGGATTTCACCGGGGGTGATTCCTCGGGTTTCCTCTTTGGTGTTAGACACACAGTTACTATGGTTACTATGACTTTGCACTGAGCCATGTTACTAAAGATGGGTCGGCCCTGAGGGGCACCCACGCGAGCTTAATAACGAGTGATGTGGAGTCGGGTTGACCTAGAAGGTGCCCGCGAGATACTTACGAAGCATGGTCGGGCTTTCTTAACCCTTGCCGCAAGTACTCGAGATGAGGCAACGGGGTCACATCGATCGTGAGTCTCTGCTCGTTACCACGTGCTCCTAATCCACTACGGTATGGATATTTGTTCCGAGGGGCCTCCGGCCTGATAGCACTAACCATCACATGGGCATAGTATGGGCGTTCTGCGTCGTATACATCAAGCGAAGCTGAATAGACGTCAGCGACAGAGCGGCGCGCGCTGGGTTGGACTGGTAAGCACCTGCCTTTTTGAAGGAGGTTGCTAGGTCTGCTCACCGGCCGCGTACGCAACGTGCAGGAGTTCCCGGGGAGATGGCCCATGACCCCTGGGGGCATAGGTTTAGTCCGGCGTGCCGGCCTCTCTATTAAGCCTAGGTCGGGTTGCGGCGTTTTGTTTGGCCGAGGCCGGGCATGACCCAAGAAAGTGTGTCCGGCCAGAGTTAATCGAGCATGGTGGGTGGTGGGTAAGTTGGTGCACCCCTGCAGGGAAGAAAACATCTATCGATAGCTTTTCCTACGTTAACGGACACTTGGAGTTGTATCCCGATCGATACAACTAGAACTAGATACTTGTGATGAGAACTGGATGGTGATGAGATTCGGAACGTGTTGACACTTGGATATTATGGCTCTAGGATTGCTTTCTCACAGGGAGTCGAGAAAGGATCTCTGGCCAAGGTTGATAACATTAATGCTACTTTACTTTATGCTACTCTACTCCCTCCTGTTGCTGCAAGATGGTGGTTTCCAGAAGATGCTAGTCTTTGATAGGCTAGGCTTTCCCCTTCCCTTCTGGCATTCTGTAGTTTAGTCCACAGATACAGCCCATTTCCTTTGATATATATGCATAATTAGTTTATATCTGATGTAAGTCTTGTGAGTACTTTGGATGAGTACTCACGGCTGCTTTGCTACCTCTTTTCCCCCATACCCGTTTGTTGCGACCAGATGACGGATCCCAGGAGCCAGATGACACCACTGATGAGTACTACTACCCCGAGGGTGCCTACTACTACGTGACGGCCGCTGATGACTTGGAGTGTTAGGAGGCTCCTAGGAAGGAGGCCTTGCCTTTTCGATCAATGTTGCTTTTGTGTTAGCCTTATTAAGTAAAAACTTGTCTAACTTATGTCTGTACTCAGATATTGTTGCTTTCGCTGACTCTTGTGTATTCGAGCTTATGTATTCGAGCCCTTGTGGCCCCTGGCTTGTAATATAAAGCTTGTATTATTTTAATTTGTGTCTAGAGTTGTGTTGTGATATCTTCCCGTGAGTGCTTGATCTTGATCGTACACATTTGCGTGTATGATTAGTGTACGATTGAATTGAGGGCGTCACAGAAGGCTATGGTAGCAGCCAAGGAAGCCTGTTCTAAAATCAGAGCGGCGAAGGAAGAGCTGCGTCAAGCTAGAGATATCGCGGCTAGGAAGCCCTTTTTGTTGCGGATGAAGTTCGGAGATCCGAAGTATGCCCCTCTTGATCAACTATGGAGTTCTGCAGATGCATACATGGATTGGGCAGCCAGTGCTGTTGATGCGTCCGAGTACTTCAAGGATCAAAAAGATCGTGAAGTGGAAAGGCTATTATGGTCACAGTTCCATGTTCCAGTGCATCCGCTGCTGTTGAATGAGCGAATGGCCGAGTGGGCCGAGCTCCATAAGTTGTCCGGGCTTGCCATGAGGTCTGTTGTGGATCATCTTTGGCCGGAAGGGCCAAGGCCGAATAGTTATTTTAGTTTAGTCCGACAGTTCCTTGGTGTTGTGACGCACATCGACGCTATGAAGAGGTCGGCGTGCATAGAGGGTGCGTGTATGGCACTTGCCCGTGTCAAGACATACTGGGCAGAGATGGAGGCCACCGCTATTGCAACCCAGAGTGTGGCCGTAGGCCGAGTACCTGCCGAGCACTATTTTCAAGAAGTCCTTGAAGGCGCTCATTCAATAGAGGCTCAGTGCTCGAAGAATATTATGTTCTAGTGACATGTATTCCCATTGTAAAAACAATGTTTTATTGAATTATAAAGGCTGTGTTTATACTTTTGTCTGAAAGTATTATGATGCCTCCTGTGCGGCCGTTTATGTATATATGTATATAACCTGAAAGTTTGCAGTCGTCGGCTTCAGCCCCACGCATATAATGCCGGGGTGTTTGCAAAAAACACATATTCACACTTGATCCAACGTCTTGGTCCATTAAGGAGGTGGTAGCGCAGCGAACGAGGCAATTGGACTATATTGCTTTAACACTTTCACTTAGCCATGGGAGTTTGATGGTGGGACTACTATATAGCCCCTGGTACCTTCGCGCTCGTCCGAATACGGTGCACATACGTACATGACCGGGCAACAGCCCTTCGTTAATGCGGAGGAATCCCGAAGATACCGCTAAGTCATCGAGTGGTTGACCAGTCTCGCACTTTATCATGACAACCAGTTTTCGGCTTTCTCTACTAAGGTGCTCATCCGGATGAACCAGGGCACAATCACAGTAGTTCTCCCGGTGCCGCCTTAGCCGATAGAGCGGAACGTAAGGTAGCAAAACACGGGAGCCGGGCAAACCCAACATTTGACCAAAGACATGAATCAGAGCTGATGCATATAAGGCCAAACTCGCGACGCCGAACACTCCATAAGGTATTCGGTCTTTATAACATATTCCGGGCTGAACAATGCCCTTAAAAATAAACCCCGAGTGTCCAAGTATGTGCAATATTCTGACGTGGCGAAATGTCAATAACGGGAGCATCCTTCTCGGATGTATTGAGTATCCGGACGGTGTGAACAACAAGAGATAGTAAAAAAGGTTTACGCAGGGTCTTAATTTGAAAAGAAACCTTTGAGCAGGTCCCTGCTGCACGTCTGCACCTGTGTCTCTGTTGTGTCGTGTCCTGGACGGGTGTAGCACGATTGTCATCTGTAAAAGAGAAGAACTTAGGTGAAAGTTGTTGTGCCAAAAAAATTGGTTATTCTTCGATAAACCATTAAAATTCAAGAATAAGTCAAGTTGAGACGAACTAGCCTTGATTACACACGAGAAGCCCCCGGTACCGTCTATGAGGGTTTAACCATCAAACCGATCTCAGGTATATCTAGTGATGCGCCGAACTCATCTAACCGTGTCCGCGGTCTTGACGAGCTGTCATTTATTCTGGTTGGTGAGGCCGTCTAGTGCTCGGCTGTTAAAGCCAGCGCACATTCTTCCGCGCGTAGAGAACGCTAAATATCTCCACTAACTGTGATGGTGCCACGTGGACCGGGCATCTTAAGCTTGAGAGAAGCGTAATGCGGTACTGCATTAAAACGAGCGAAAGCCGCTCTTCCGAGTAGTGCTTGATAGCCGCTTTGGAATGTAGCGATGTCGAAGGTTAAATTTTCGCTTCGGAAGTTGTCGGGAGGACCGAATACAACCTCTAGTAATAGAGAGCCCATACAGCGGGCCTCTAGGCCTGGTATTACTCCCTTGAAGGTAGTATTACTGTGGCTGATTTTTCTCCGGTCTATCCCCATTTTGCGGACTGTGTGCTCATATATCAGATTAAGACTACTACTGCCGTCCATAAGGACTCGTGTGAGATGGTATCGGTTTATTATTGGGTCTAACACCAAGGCAGCCAATCCTTCATGCCGGATACTTGTCAGGTGATCCCTGTGATCAAAAGTGATCGGGCAGGCCAATCAGGGGTTGAACTTAGGCGTGACGGGCTCTACGGCGCGTGTGTCTCGGAGTGCATGTTTGCTTCTCCTCTTTGTCACGTGGATCATGTTTACTGTTTTAACCTCTGGTGGGAATTTTTTCTGTCCCCCAGTGCTTTGCTGTCGAGGCTCTTCCTCGTCTTCACTTGGTGTCTCCCTCCCCTTGTGTTCGGCATTTAGCTTACCGGCCTGCTTGAAGACCCATCATTCTCTGTGGGTGTGATTTGCAGGTTTATCGGGGGTGCCATGAATCTGACATAGTTTGTCTAGAATCCTATTTAGGCTGGACGGTCCATCTATGCTGCCTTTGAAAGGCTTTTTCCGCTGACCTGGTCGAGAGCCCCTGAACCCGGTGTTTACCGCCGTATTATCTGGGTTGTCTTCTTTATTTCGATGCTTGCTTTTACTGCGTCGTGGTTTTCCATTGCCATCCCTGACTTCGGATGTGCTTGGGTCGCTGGTGCTACTACGGGCTAACCAGCTATCTTCGCCCGCGCAATAGCAGGTCAAGAGGCTTGTCAGGGCTACCATTGTTCTCGGTTTTTCTTGGCCGAGGTGTCTGGCGAGCCATTCGTCTCAGACGTTGTGCTTGAAAGCTGCTAAGGCCTCGGCGTCCGGGCAGTCAACGATTTGGTTCTTCTTAGTGAGAAACCTGTTCCAAAGCTTTCGGGCTGACTCTCCCGGCTGTTGAATTATATGACTTAAATCGTCTGCATCCGGAGGTCGGACATAGGTCCCTTGAAAATTAGCCCTAAAAGCATCCTCGAGCTCCTCCCAACTTCCAATTGAGTTTTCAGGGAGGCTTTTCAGACAGTGCCGAGCTGGTCCTTTAAGCTTGAGGGGCAAGTACTTGATGGCGTGGAGATCGTCTCCGCAAGCCATATGGATATGGAGGATAAAGTCCTCAATCCAGACCCCAGGGTCTGTGGTCCCGTCGTACGCCTCTATGTTCACTGGTTTGAATCCTTCTAGAAATTCGTGGTCCAGCACCTCATCGGTGAAACATAGGGGGTGTGCGGCACCCCTGTATTTGGATGTATCATGGCGTTCGGACGGTTGTGGTATTCGGTTTTGATTTTGTGCCGGAGCGGGCTTCCTAGATCCATAGATGGATCTGGTCATACTGGATTTTTGGCGCAAGTCCTCACGTAGATCATGTGTTGACTTATGAGCGGCCTTCTTAGCCGCTCTATCGCGGCCACAAGGTGGTTGATCCGGCCGGTTAGCTATTTTATTTTTCGGCTGTGTGGGCTGTAAGGCCTCATCGTCGAATTCAGGCAGTAACTTGCGCTTTGGATAGCTCTTTGTGTGGTGACTTCTGCCATACTTTTCTTCGTTGTCGAGCACTTTGTTCCATCTGCTGCTGAGCATATTTTGTGTGGCCTTAAGCCTTTGCTTCTGCTTCTTCAGAATCCTTGCTGTGGCAATAAGCCTTCTGCGGAGGTTCTCTTGTTCCAAGTGCCTTTCCGGGATGATGTGTGCATCTTCGTCCGGACTGTTTTCCTCCCCGGAGAGAGGTTGATGAGATTTATCCTCGGCGTCGCCGTGTTTGGATATCGGATCCGTACTATGTTCGCCGTGTGCAGTTTCATAGTGTTCTGCCGCTAGGTCAATGTGGTCGTCGCTTCCTCTAGAGTCAACTGGAGTGTTATTTTCTCTTGCGCAGTTATCGCTGTTTTTTCTATGGCGGGTCTTAGAGCGGCGCTGCTGACGTCGGCACTTGGGTTGCTTCTTGGAGGGGTCATCCTCCGTTGTCTCGTCGCCATTGCCTTCTTTGGGGGTGTCCACCATGTATATATCATATGATGAGGAGGCGATCATGTGCCCTGTGGGTGGTGGTTCCTATTCGTCTCCTGCATCGTCGTCCATTCCGTTGATGTCTTCGGAGTCGAAGTCGAGCATGTCGGTTAAATCATCGACAGTGGCTACTAAGTGGGTGGTGGGTGGGGAGCAAATTTCTTCGTCGTCCGCATCCCATTCTAGCCGGACATAGTTCGGCCAAGGTTCTCCTGACAAGGAGAGAGACCTTAATGAATTTAGCACGTCTCCAAAAGGTGAGTGCTGAAATATATCCGCGTAGGTGAACTCCATGATCGGCGCCCAATCAGATTCGATAGGCATGGGCATAGGCGGCTCGGAGTCCGTGGTCGGAGACGAATCCAGTGGTTTGACAACACGGCAATCGTAAGGGGTGAAGTCAGTATCCGGCTCTATCGCCACTGAGAGTGCAGCCTCCATGGCGGGGTCTATCCACCCGTCCTCGGATGGAGCGATTTGTTTCGGATTGAAGGCCGGAGTAGTTGCAGGTGTGATCTCCCAAACACTGTCCGACGGCAAAGCTAAATCCTGCTCGTCGTGATCATGCGGCGCACCTGACATGGGCTCGAATCCGTCGAAGATCAAGTCCCCGCGGATGTCGGCAATGCAGTTTAAGTTTCCGAACCTGACCTGACGGCCAGGGGTGTAGCTCTCGATCTGCTCCAGATGGCCAAGCGAGTTGGTCCGCAGTGCGAAGCCGTCGAACACGAAGATCTGTCCAGGGAGGAAAACCTCACCCTGGACCGCATTGTTACCGATGATCGAAGGAGCCATCAAGCCTTACGATGACGACATAGTGGAACTCTCAATCAAAGCACCAATGTCGGTGTCAAAACTGGCGGATCTCGGGTAAGGGGTCCCGAACTGTGCGTCTAAGGCGGATGGTAACAGGAGGCAGGCGACACGATGTTTACCCAGGTTCGGGCCCTCTCGATGGAGGTAATACCCTACGTCCTTCTTGATTGATCTTGATGATATGAGTATTACAAGAGTTGATCTACCACGAGATCGTAGAGGCTAAACCCTAGAAGCTAGCCTATGGTATGATTGTCTATATGGTCCTACGGACTAAACCCTCCGGTTTATGTAGACACCGGAGGGGGCTAGGGTTACACAGAGTCGGTTACAAGGGAGGAGATCTACGTATCCGTATTGCGAAGCTTGCCTTCCACGCTAAGGAGAGTCCCATATGGACACGGGACGAAGTCTTCAATCTTGTATCTTCATAGTCCAACAGTCCGGCTGTCCGGAGACCCCCTAATCTAGGACTCCCTCAGTGGGGCCACCTCGGGGAAACTTGAGGTTTGGTTTTACTCGTAGGATGTCTCATCCGGTGTTGCCCTGAGAATGAGATATGTGCAGCTCCTATCAGGATTGTCGGCACATCGGGCGGCTTTGCTGTTCTTGTTTTACCATTGTCGAAATGTCTTGTAACCGGGATTCCCAGATTGATCGGGTCTTCCCAGGACAAGGAATATCCTTTGTTGACCATGAGAGCTTGTGATCGGCTAAGTTGGGACACCCCTGCAGGGTATAAACTTTTGAGAGCCGTGCCCGCGGTTATGTGGCAGATGGGAATTTGTTAATATCCGGTTGTAGAGAACTTGACACTTGACTTAATTAAAATGAATCAACCGCGTGTTTAGCCGTGATGGTCTCTTCTCGGCGGAGTTCGGCAAGTGAACACGGCCTTGTGTTATGCTTGAACTTAAGTAGCTTCAGGATCACTTCTTGATCACTTCTAGCTTATCGACCGTTGCGTTGCTTCTCTTCTCGCTCTTATTTGCGTGTGTTATCCACCATATATGCTTAGTGCTCGTTGTACCTCCACCTCATTACACTATCCTACACATAAGCTTAAATATTCTTGATCTCGCGGGTGTGAGATTGTTGAGTCCTCATGACTCACAGATACTTCCAAACAGTTGTAGGTGCCAATGATGACCGTGCAGGTGACGCAACCCAGCTCAAGTGGGAGCTCGATCAAGATCTTCGTTGTTGTTTTGTTCTGTTTCCCTTTTGATTAGTAGTGGAGCCCAGTTGGGACGATCGGGGATCTAGCATTTTGGGTTGTCTTCCTTTATTTTGGTTCTGTAGTCGGACCTTGTTTGTAATTTGGATGATGTACATTTAAGTTGTATTTGTGTGAAGTGGCGATTGTAAGCCGACTCTTTATCACTTTCTATTCAGTACATGGGATTGTGTGAAGATTACCCCTCTTGCAACAAACCTACCATGCGGCTATGCCTCTAAGTCATGCCCCGACACGTGGGAGATATAGCCACATTGTGGGTGTTACACAAGGAGTGGCAAGAGCCTAATCTTGTGGATGCCCAAGGCACCCCAAGGTAAAATCCAAGGACAACCAAAAGCCTAAGCTTGGGGATGCCCCGGAAGGCATCTTCTCTTTCGTCTTCATCTATCGGTAACTTTACTTGAGGTTATATTTTTATTCACCACATGATATGTGTTTTGCTTGGAGCGTCTTGTATGATTTGAGTCTTTGCTTTTTAGTTTACGGCAATAATCCTTGTTGTACACACCTTTTGGAGAGACACACATGAATCAGAATTTATTACAATACTCTATGTGCTTCACTTATATCTTTTGAGCTACATAAGTTTGCTCTAGTGCTTCACTTATATATTTTTAGAGCACTGTGGTGGTTTTATTTTATACAAATTATTGATCTCTCATGCTTCACTTATATTATTTTGAGAGTCTTTTAGAACAGCATGGTAATTTGCTTTAGTTATGAAATTAGTCCTAATATGATACGCATCCAAGTTGGGTATAATAAAAACTTTCATATAGATTCCATTAAATTAAATACTATGAAAAGTTTGATTCTTGATAGTTGTTTTGAGATATAAAGGTGGTAATATTAGAGTTTTTCTAGTTGAGTAATTATGGAATTGAGAAATACGTGTGTTGAAGTTGGCAAGTCCCATTGTCATATTGCTTTGCATGATCATGTATTTGACATCGTATTGTGGAAAAGCCCCCTTCATAATTCTTTCATACATGTCACTCTTGATTCATTTCATATCACGGTACACCGCCGGAGGTATTCACATAGAGTCATATTTTGTTCTAAGTATCGAGTTGTAATTCTTGAATTGTAAGTAAATGAAAGTGTGATGATCATCATTATTAGATCATTGTCCCAGTGAGGAAAGGATGATGGAGACTATGATTCCCCCACAAGTCGGGATGAGACTCCGGACCCAAAAAAAGAGGCCTAAAAAGAGGAAAAAGCCCAAAAAATAAATGAGAGAAAAAGAGAGAAGGGACAATGTTACTATCCTTTTTCCACACTTGTGCTTCAATGTAGCACCATGATCTTCATGATAGAGAGTCTCCTATTTTGTCACTTTCATATACTAGTGGGAATTTTTCATTATAGAACTTGGCTTGTATATTCCAATGATGGGCTTCCTCAAAATGCCCTAGGTCTTCGTGAGCAAGCAAGTTCGATGCACACCCACTTAGTTTCTTTTGTTTAGCTTTCATATATTTATAGCTCTAGTGCATCTGTTGCATGGCAATCACTACTCCTTGCATTGACACCAATTGATGGGAATCTCCATAGCCCGTTGATTAGCCGCGTTAATGTGAGACTTTATCCCTTTTTGTCTTCTCACACAACCTCCATCATCATATTCTATTCCACCCATAGTGCTATGTACATGGCTCGCGCTCATATATTGTGTGAAAGTTGAAAGAGTTTCAAAAGGATAAGTATGAACCAATTGCTTGGCTTGTCATCGGGGTTGTGCATGATGGGAGCATTTTGTGTGACGAAAATGAAGCATCACCAAACTATATGATTTTGTAGGGATAAGCTTTCTTTGGCTATGTTATTTTGATAAGACGTAGTTGTTTGGTTAGCATGCTTGAAGTGTTATTGTTTTTATGTCAATATTAAACTTCTGTCTAGAATCTTTTGGATTTAAACCTTCATGCCGCAATAAAGAGAATTACACTAAAAATTATGTTAGGTAGCATTCCACATCAAAAATTCTATTTTTATCATTTACCTACTCGACGACGAGCAGGAATTAATCTTGGGTATGCTTGATACATCTCCAACGTATCTATAATTTTTAATTGTTCCATGCTATTATATTATCTTTTTCGATGTTTAATGGGCTTTATTATGCACTTCTATATTATGGAGTGGAGGTCAAGGAAGCAACGAGGCGGCCACAAGGTAGGGCGGCATGCCCCCCACCCTCGTGGGCCCCTCGTGGCTCCACCAACCTACTTCTTTCGCCTATATATACTCTTATACCCAAAAAACATCCAGGGGAGCCACGAAACCACTTTTCCACCGCCGCAACCTTCTGTACCCGTGAGATCCCATCTGGGGACCTTTTCCGACGATCTGCCGAAGGGGGATTTGATCACGGAGGGCTTCTACATCAACACCATAGCCTCTCCGATGATGTGTGAGTAGTTTACCGCAGACATTCAGGTCCATAGTTATTAGCTAGATGGCTTCTTCTCTCTCTTTGGATCTCAATACAAAGTTCTCCTTGATGTTCTTGGAGATCTATTCTATGTAATTCTCTTTGCGGTGTGTTTGCCGAGATCCGATGAATTGTGGGTTTATGATTAAGATTACCTATGAACAATATTTGATTCTTCTATGAATTCTTATAAGCATGATTTGATATCTTTGCAAGTCTCTTCGAATTATCAGTTTGGTCTGGCCTACTAGATTGATTTTTCTTGCAATGTGAGAAGTGCTTAGCTTTGGGTTCAATCTTGCGGTGTCCTTTCCCAGTGACAGCAGGGGCAGCAAGGAACGTATTGTATTGTTGCCATCGAGGATAAAAAGATGGAGTTTATATCATATTGCTTGAGTTTATCCCTCTACATCAAGTCATCTTGGCTAATGCGTTACTCTGTTCTTATGAACTTAATACTCTAGATGCATGTTGGATAGCGGTTGATGTGTGGAGTAATAGTAGTAGATGCAGAATCGTTTTGGTCTACTTGACACGGACGTGATGCCTATGTTCATGATCATGCCTAGATATCATCATAACTATGCGCTCTTCTATCAATTGCTTGGCAGTAATTTGTTCACCCACCGTAATATATGTTATCTTGAGAGAAGCCACTAGTGAAACCTATGCCCCCCAGGTCTACTTTACATCATATTATTTTCCCGTCAACTAGCTATTTATGTCACCGTTTATTTTGCAATCTTTACTTTTCAATCTATACAACAAAAATACCAAGAATATTTATCTTATTATCTCTATCAGATCTCACTTTCGTAAGTGAGCGTGAAGGGATTGACAACCCCTTTATCGCGTTGGTTGTGAGGTTCTTGTTTGTTTGTGCAGGTACTAGGCGACTTGTGTGTAGTCTCCTACTGGATTGATACCTTGGTTCTCAAAAACTGAGGGAAATACTTATGATACTTTGTTGCATCACCCTTTCCTCTTCGAGGGAAAACCAACGCATGCTCAAGAGGTAGCAATGTCATAATGAACAAAGCGCACAATTCTCTTTTTTCCATCCACCCAGGCAGTTCAAAGATGTACCATGATCTCAAGCAGTCATATTGGTGGACTCGCATGAAGCGAGATATCGCTCAATTCGTGAATGAATGTGATGTTTGTTGAAGGGTGAAAGCAGAACATCAATAATCAGCTGGTCTCCTTGAACCTCTTGCTATTCCAGAATGGAAGTTTGATCATATTGAAATGGACTTTGTCACTGGCTTTCCCAAGTCCAAGCGAGGGAATGATGCTATCTTCGTTGTCATTGACAAGCTTACAAAAGTGGCTCATTTCCTTACAATTAAAGAATCTATCACGGCAGCTCATTTAGCAGAGCTACACACCTCCGGAGTTGTGTCGTTGCATGAGATTCCGCAATTGATCTCCTCACACCGTGAAAGAAATTTGACTTCCAAGTTCTGGGACTCCTTCCAGAAGACCATGGGCACAAACATTCATTTCAACACGGCCTTTCATCCTCAAACAAGTGGCCAAGTCGAGAGAGTCAACCAAATCCTTGAAGACATGCTCAGAGGTTGTGTCATCTCTTTCGGTATGAAGTGGGAAGATTGCCTCCCATATGCCAAGTTCTCCTACAACAACAGCTACCAAGCAAGTTCGGGCAAGGCCCCACTCGAAATTCGTTATGGCAGAAAGTGTCATACTCCTCTCAACTGGTCCCAAACTGGTGAACGCCAACTTCTTAGCAATCACTTGATCACATAAGCTGAAGAAATGTGTAAAGTCAACCATGAAAATCTCAAAGCCGCGCAATCGTGCCAGAAGAGTTACTATGATAGCAAGCACGGTGACTTGGCTTTTTAGATTGGAGAACATGTCTATCTCTGCGTCTCTCCAATGAAAGGCACTCAATGATTTGGTATCAAAGGGAAGCATGCCCCTAGATATGCGGGTCCTTTCAAGATCATTGGCAAAAGTGGCGACCTCGCCTATCAACTTGAGCTCCCGTACAACTTCTCAAATGTGCACGATGTGTTTCACGTGTCACAACTTCGCAAGTGCTTCAAGACGCCCGAGCGCACTATCAACTTCGAAGAGATTGACCTCCAAGACGACATGTCTTATCATGAGCATCCCGTTTCCATTCTTGAAGAAACCGAGTGCAAAACTCGCAACAAGTCAACCAAACTCCTCAAAGTTAAGTGTTCTCACCATTCCGACCGAGAAGCTACTTGGGAGCACGAGGATCACCTCCGTCTGAATATCCAGAGTTCTTTTAGTCCTAGATCTCGGGACGAGATCCTCTTGTAGTGGAGGAGAGTTGTAACACCCCAGATGTAAAACATCCCATTTTGGAAATATATCCAACTTTGAACATGATCAATTCCATTCTGGGATCCTTCATTTTGGGTCATTTTGTTGTTTTCTTTCTAGCATTATTGTTGGTTGCCATGTCATCATCATATATTGCATATTTATCTCATGCCATTCTTGTCATATTGCATTTTATTCTTACTATGTCATGGCATCATGGTCATTGTGTGGTTGTTTTGCCTCTTGTCTTTTACATGCTCAACATATGCCTTGAGGTGCTCATAATGTTGTTCTATGCATCATCACCTTCTCCTTCCCTCTACTTCCTCCTTTTGGCAAGTGCCACATTCCCTTCTCTTTTAGTGTTCATCTTTGCCTCATAATTCTAGCACCACATCCTAAACCTCTCTACCAAATTTTAGCTCTTTTGGAGTTGTTTTGGTTAGGTTTTAAAATGGCTCAAGTTTGGATTTAATTAGAACTTGAATTATTTTACTCCCTCTAAAAATGCTCAACTCAATTTATTCAAAAAGAGCAATAACCTAGGGTCATGGGATATTTTAATAACTCTCACACCCCTCTCCTAGCTCTCTGTGCTTTTCTTATTTATTATTCTATTTGAAGAATATTAAAAAGGAAGAGATCAGCAGCAGCAGCGCAACCCAGCAGCAGCAGCAGCCACCTGGGCCTCGGCCACCAGGCCGGCCGAGCTAGCGCCAGCCCCGCAGCCTAGCTAGCCCCGTGGCCCCCTCCTCCCTGCCTTTTCTCACCCGCGTGCGCACGAATCCCCGCTGCCCCGCCGACGCGTGGCCAAGGCGGCCCCGCTCGTCAGCGAGTCCCTGTAGACTCCAACCCACCTTTTCGTCCAGCTCTCGCCGGGGACATGGGAACCCCATGCCGAGTGCACTCGAACTTGCCCCGCTCGCCCTAGCCCCTATAAGGTTCCCTCTCCTTGTCCCTCAAACCCTCTAGGGTTCCCTCTCCCTCTCCCCGCTACCGCCAGCATCGTAAAACCACTAGTTCCATCGTGCCACCGCAGTCCCGAGCGCTTCGACGTGCATGAGCTTGTCGCCGGCGTGCTCACCGAAGCCCTCCGCCTCGCCGACCGTGTCCCTCTTCTTCCTCGACATCGATTATGGAGGCCTCGGACGTCCAGCTGCAGCATCGTCGTCCTCGTCTTCAACTCCGGTGGCCGTAGCTGTTCGTCCGTCGCCGTCGTCCACTCCATCTACCTCTCCACAAACCGAGCCCACCGTTGAGCTCCTGATCCTCCCAATCTCTCTTTACCCCTCGTTTGCATGCTCTAAGAGAGGCCACCATCTCCGCCCGAATGCGCCACCATCGGGCCTCGTCTCCGGCGTGTCCCTCGCATCGCAGTCACCCGATCCGTGCTCGCTGCCGCCCGTCTAGGTCCCCCGCGTCGTTGCGTCCATCCTCGCCATGCTTCCTCTATATCACGTCGCCGCCAACGCCTCCATCATCGTCCTGTTCTTTTTGCAACAACCACGGGTGCGGGATCCTATGGCGACCCCAATGCGCCCCTCCGCCGTGCATAAGGGCCACCGGAGCTACTCCGGCGAGGCCTCCGCCATGCCTTGCCCGTCGCCGGTGCCCTCCCCTGTTTTCCTCTGCTCGGGCACCGTGTGGGACCCCGCGGGCCCCACCAGTCAGCCACACACCCAAGCCGGACCCACTGCTCAGCCACATAGGGGACCAGGACCTACCTGTCATCCCCTCTCCCTTTTCCCTTTTTCTTTTGTTTTAATTCCACGAATATTCCATTTCTGGCATAGGGCATCTTTCCAAATCGGGCAAGTCCATTTCTGGACATTTCCAAATCAGGCAAATGCCATTTCTGCGTATTCCAGCTTAGGCAGGCTATTGTTTTGCATAATTGTGGGGATTTTTCTACTGCAACCTAGACACATTATATATGTTTTTGGGGTAGAAAAATCCCACCAATCCATTGGAGGCATCCATTTCATCATATGAGCAAGTTTGCACACATGTCATTTTACATCATGTTGCTCTTTTGTCTTTTATGTGTATATTTATGCAAACATGCTATGTGGTATTTTGGCACATGTGTAGCTTCCTTTTCATGTCTAGTCCATGCTAGAATTTATTACATGCCAGGACATGCTTTATATTGAGTGCCACAAGCTTGCAAAGTTGATATCATGAATCTGTTTCTGCCATGCATGCATTTCCTCGAAGTCTGAAACCTGTTCATATCACTTTCCATGTTTGCATTGATGCTATCATATTTCTTGTAGATCTTTGGAACAAGTTCAGTAAGTGTTGGGGATATGACTATCAGGTATGACCCGCCCAGGAAGGGCCGGGTCATCCCTATGGCGGTTCATCTCAATGAAGCCCAAGAGCATAGTAACAATGGCGGTTCATAGATAGGCTTAGTAGAGGGCCCAAAACCCGAAGACGTCTTAAGGCCCACGGATATAAACCACCATGTATATAGACTTGTATTGTAAGGCATGTAAGAAAAGTCGCCGAGCCAGATATGTTGTATGAGCCGGTCGGGACTCTATAGGCCGCAGGGCGTCGACCCGTGTATATAAGGGGACAACCCAGCGGTGGCTTAGGATAAGAAACAACAGATCAAGAGCCAGGTTAAGCGTATTTGCTCCATGTTCATTGAAACCCTAGCAATACCACTCCAACTATATTAGGCTTTTACCTTCACCGCAAGGGGCCGAACCAGTATAAACTCCCCATGTCCTTTGTCCTGATTAACACCTTTAAGCTAACCTCATCACGATGGCTCCATGACTAAGTCCTCACACTAAGACATCTGTCGTGACAATTCCACGACAGTTGGGGCCCACCATGGGGCTATGGCACGATGGTTTCAAGTTCTTTGACGGCAACTTCGAGGGGATCAAGGGATACGCCGTGGGCCGGATGACCAAGATTCATCGCGGCAAGCTCTACATCGACGAAGCAGGTTGGGGCCCTGGGGCCGGTTCAATTGAGTACGGGTACCGGGTCCCCTTCGGCGGAATTCACGTCTTCATCGGCAAGATCGGCGAACCGGGCCCTTAGCCGGACATCTGCACTGGCATCATCGAGACGGCTCAGCGTGCGAGACCCGCCCGGGTTCAGCCAGCCATGAATCGTGCCTTCGTGGGATTTATCCATGGAGCAGAATCTGAGGATAGATTGGCATCTGGTGGTGAGACGGTTGTTTATTCTGATGGTGAGTCATCCACCGGTGAGCCCGAGTCATTGTATACCCTGGCAGGAGACCCTGAGCACCCATCGGCTCAGGTTTTAACTGACTTGCTGGATAAGCTGACATCACTATTAACAGCGGTGGTTAACCCGGCGGATCAAGATCAGCATAATGCAGCGATCGCAAAATTGCGTGATGAGATAGCTCAGGCCAAGGAGGATCTAAGCACAGAAAACACCAGGATGGCCGAGGAGCGGACTACTTTGGAGGCTCAGGCGTAACGGATTCAGTCGTAGTCTTACCGGCTCATGCTAGATCAAAACGCTTCAAATGAATTCATGAGGAGGAGGCATCAGACTCGTCTGCCCTCGGTTACGAAGCAAGAAATCTCTTTAACACGCCAGGAGTATGAACTAGTAACCCAGCAGTGGTAAACCGGGTCGAAGAACCTAGGACGGGTACGCCGGTTCAGCCGCACACGACGAACCCGCCTCGTTAGAACAATAACCTGCCGCAACACATGTCGACGCCACCGGGTCATTACTCTAACCCTTTGGATAACATGATCGTTGCGGCGTCACGATTGGCGGCTCACCCGGTTGAAGGCGAGTCACCGATGGCGGTTGAAACACGAAGGGATAGAGAGCTCCTTCAGACAGCACTGGTACAACAGCAGGCTTATTCTTACAGTCGTGACAGGATCCAATCCACCCCACGTCCGAGCCGGAGTTACAGCAGGCATATCGATGAGCCGGCTGTGTCAAGCAGTGGGCGGAACCATAACCCTCCTCGTGGACATGACCCGGCGGGCGGTGGCACTGATGCTCAGAATGTAGTGGATCAAGGTAGAGCACACCGAGAGGCCGAGCTGGCGGCACAGTATGCGGCCCGTCAACCTACTCCGGTTCGTCCAACCACTTCTGTGGAGCCACGGGTAACCTTCAGGAATTTGGGTGTGCCATGTTTAGTGCCGGCTCTACGTAATGAGCATCTACCCAAGGATTTCAAGGGTCCTCGCAAGGTGCCTAATTATACAGCCGATTTACCACCTGAGGCATGGATCAAGAGTTATGAGATGGCCAAGGAATTGCTAGATGTCAGCGATGCTGCGTGTGCTAAATATTTCCCCCTGATGTTGGAAGGAACGGCCCGCACTTGGTTGAAGGGGCTCCCTGCCAATTCCATCGGGTCATGGGCCGAGTTAAAAGCCCGGTTCATCCAGAATTTCAAGGATACATGTAAGCAGTCAATGTCAATTGTGGATTTAGCCTCCTGTGTCTAAGAAGAAGGTGAGTCGACAACCCATTGGGTGCGGCGGGTCTCAACAATCCTGCACTCGTCGGATCGCATCAATGCCGACTCAGCAGTGTTGATGTTGGAGAAAAATTGTCATTTCACGCCCCTAAAGCAGAAATTAGGGTGGCTCAAACGCCACTTCAATGACATGGGGACACTGATGGAGGCTCTGGTTAAGTATGCTGACTCTGATGGTACCAAGGACCCCATGTCTGATGACGAAAAGCCGAAAAAGGGAAAGAAGAGAAGCAACACCAAGGGGCAGCAGCATAACCCGGCGAACCAGGGAGGCAACTGTAAGCGCAAAGCTGATAATAGTTTTGACTTTTTGGCTAATACCAATGCGCAGAATAATGGTCAGCGTCGTAAGGGTAAACCACCCCCACGGACCGGAGGATCCGGCTTCAATCTTGAACATATGCTAAAAAGCCCTGCCCAAGACATGGTACGCGAGAAAGACTGTCCTGGCACATTTGGAAGGATTCTTACATTATGAAGGAGTACAAGAATTCCAATCTTTTTCAAGACATTCATGGGCCAGGTGGCGGTTCAGGATCCGACTCTCACGGACGGGGTTATGGTGGTGGCGGCTCTGAGTCTGGATTCCAAGGAAATCAAAGTAATCACGGCAACCAGGGTGGTTACAATCAGCATCAACGGTCTGCTTATCAAAGCAACCCGAAGCTTCATGTAAGTGTGACCAGAAGCTTCATAAGAGGGCAGCCAATGCCGTTGAGCCGGCGGCTCCCGTTTACTTGCACTGGTTGGAGCAGCCCATTGTGTGGAGTCGGGAAGATCACCCGCCCCGGGTTGATAATCCGGGTCACTTGGCTTTGGTGGTCACACCTCAGGTCGGAGGGTATAAGTTTACCAAGGTACTCATGGACGGAGGGAGCAGCATCAATATCCTTTATTATGAAACTTTCCGTCACATGGGGTTGACTGATAAAAATCTTAAGCCATCAAACATTGTTTTCCATGGCGTGGTGACTGGTAAGTCGGCGTACCCAGTTGGTAAGATAGCTCTGGATGTTGCTTTTGGAGATGATCATGAATCTAGGTCAGAGACATTGACCTTTGAAGTAGTCAAGATTCACAGCCCGTATCACGCTCTGTTTGGACGGCCGGCTGATGCCAAGTTCATAGCACGGCCTTGTTATGTTTATCTGCAGCTGAAGATGCCGGGTTACAAGGGGACCATTACACTGCATGGGAGCCGCAAGATAGCTCTGGAATGCGAAGAAGGTGATGCGGCTTATGCTGAGTCGGTTTGTGCAACGGAGGAGTTAAAATTCTATAAGAACAATGTTGATCCGGCGGATATGGCATCTTTGAAAAAGCCAACTACATAGCATGATCTGGTCTTAAAGTTTAAATAGGCAGATGATACTAAGATGGTTGATTTTGTTCCTGGCGATTCATCCAAGTAGTTAAGTATCAATGCTAATCTGGATCCGAAATAGGAAAGCACGCTCATCGAGTTCATCCGTGAGAACTGGGACATCTTTGCATGGAAGCCTTCAGACATGCGGGGTGTACCGAGAGAACTCGTGGAGCACACTCTTAATATTGATCCAAAATTTAAGCCAGTTAAGCAGCTTCTCCGCTGGTTTAACGAAGAGAGGCGGAAGGCCATTGGAGAGGAAGTGGTCCGACTCTTGGCAGCCGGGTTTATCGTCGAAATTTTCAATCCTGAGTGGTTGGCTAACCCGGTGCTAGTACTTAAGAAGAACGACACTTGCCATATGTGTGTGGACTACACGGATTTAAACAAGGCTTGTCCGGTTGATCCTTTTTCTCTCCCTCGCATTGATTAGATTATTGATGCTACGGCGGGTAGTGAGCGTTTGAGTTTTTTGGATGCTTATTCTGGTTATCATCAGATCAAGATGGAGGTTAAGGACCATGAGAAGATAGCTTTCATAACTCCCTTTGGAGCCTTCTGCTATGTGTCTATGCCTTTTGGTCTCAAGAGTGCCCAAGCGACTTATCAGAGATGTGTGCAAAATTGCCTTCATGATCAAATTGGGCGCAATGTTCATGCTTATGTGGATGATATGGTGGTGAAATCCAGAGAGAAAGAGACATTGATAGATGATTTGAAGGAAACCTTTGATAATCTCCGGGTTTATAAAATGATGCTTAACCCGGCCACGTGTGTTTTTGGTGTGCCGGCAGGCAAACTCTTGGGCTTTTTGGTGTCTAACAGGGGCATTGAAGCTAATCTGGAGAAGATCAAAGCCATCACTTCTCTGGCTAAACCGGCGTGTGTCAATGATGTGTAATGTCTGGCGGGTCGTATTGCGGCATTAAGCCGGTTCATAAGCCGGTTGGGAGAGAAGGCCATCCTCGGTATCAGATGATGAAAAATACAGATAATTTTGTCTGGAGTGATGCCGCTAATGCAGCGTTTGAGGACTTGAAAAAGCAGCTAGCAGAGCCGCCTGTTTTGGTTGCTCCGGTTGATAAAGAGCCATTATTGCTGTACATAGGAGCCAATGCCCAGGCTATTAGCGTAGCTATTGTGGTGGAACGGAAGGAGGCAGGCAAGGATTATCCGGTTCAAAGGGCGGTTTACTACATCAGTGAGGTGCTTATTGAGTCCAAGCAGAGATATTTGCACTGGCAGAAGCTTGTATATGGGGTGTTCATGGACAGCCAAAAGCTTAAGCAATATTTTCTGGGTCATCCCATCACTGTGGTTAGTTCTTCTCCTTTAGGGGACATTATTCAGAACAGAGAAGCCACAGTTTGGGTAGCCAAGTGGGCCATTGAGCTTGGTCCTCATGGTTTGAAATATATGCCTCGCACGGCCATCAAGTCTCAGGCGCTGGTGGATTTCATCAATGACTAGACAGAGCTGCAGATGCCTGAGGAAAAGCCAGATAACACGTATTGGACTATTCACTTTGATGGGTCCAGGCAATTGGAGGGCTCGGGGGCTGGAATTGTGCTCGCTTCGCCTCGAGGTGATAAATTTTGTTATGTTCTCCATTTGATGTTCCCTTGCACTACCAATGCAGTTGAATATGAGTCCTTGCTCCACGGTCTTCGGATGTCTAAGGAGATGAACTTAAGCCGGGTTAGGTGCTTTGGCGACTCAGATTTGGTGGCTCAGCAAGTCTCTGGTACTTGGGATTCCAAGGATCCACTCATTGCGGCTTATCGACGAGAGGTGGACGTTATTGCTGGTCACTTCAAGGGTTATCAAGTTGAGCATGTTGATCGGAGGAAAAATGAAGCGGCAGATGCTTTAAGCCGTTTGGGTTCTCAACGTAAACCGGTGCCGCCTAATGTCTTTCTTGACGTTTTGCATGACCCGTCGGTCAAGTTACCTACAGAGGAGGATTTGGCTATTCCTGACCCGGAAGGTCAGTTGGTGGCGGATCTTCATGTAATTCCGGATTGGACAGTACCTTATTTGGCTTATATGACTCGGGGCGAGTTACCTGAGGATGAAACCTTAGCCAGGCAGATAACCCGGCAGTCTAAGTCAATGACAATTGTTAATGGAGAGCTACATCATCGTAGTGTCACAGGGGCGTTTCAACGTTGTGTTTCTCCAAAAGAGGGTTGTGAGGTCCTTCGTGAGATTCATGAAGGAGACTGTGGTCATCATGCCGGTTCAAAATCTCTTGTGGCTAAAGCTTTTCGTCATGGGTTTTATTTGTTAACAACTCATGCAGATGCGGAGGACCTGGTCAGCAGGTGTGATGGATGTCAGAAATTTTCACGACGAGCTCATGTGCCGGCTCAAGAATTGTGGATGATTCAAATTACTTGGCCGTTTTGCAGTTTGGGGGCTTGATATTGTTGGACCTTTCAAAATATCCAAGGATAAGAAGACCCACCTTTTGGTGGCGGTTTATAAGTTCACTAAGTGGATAGAGCAGAGCCAGTCAGTAAGTGTGATGCAGCAACGGCTGTTCAATTCATGAAGAAGGTGATCTTCCATTTTGGCTTTCCACACAGCATCATAACAGACAATGGCACTAATCTCTCTAAAGGTGCTATCGAAGAATTTTGTCAATGTGAGCATATTCGGCTTGATGTATCGTCACTGGCTCACCCCCAATCTAATGGTCAAGCTGAGAGAGCCAATCAAGATATCTTGAGAGGCATCAAGCCCTGGCTTATGGTTCCCCTGCAGAGGACGCCGGGTTGTTGGGTGGAGGAGTTACCTTCCGTGTTATGGAGCATTAATACCACCCCTAACATATCTACAGGATACACGCCTTTCTTCGTGGTTTATGGAGCAGAGGCGGTTCTCCCTAGTGACATCCGTCATGACTCACCTCGTGTGGCGGCTTATGTTGAAGCTGACAATGAAAAAGCACGTCAGGAAGCACTTGACCTGTTGGATGAGGAGCATGCCATTACAGCGGCTCGTTCAGCGATTTACCAACAAGATCTGTGCCGTTACCACAGCCGCCGGGTTAAAACCAGAACTTTCCAAGAAGGTGATCTGGTGCTCCAGCTTATCCAGGATCAGACTAATATGCACAAGTTATCCCCACCTTGGGAAGGACCCTTTGTGGTCAGCAAGAATCCGAACAACGGGTCATATTACCTTATCGATGTTCGAGACCACAAGGACTCACGCACGTCGGAGGAAGAGATCCGCCGGCCGTGGAATATTGCTCATCTTCGGCCTTACTACACTTGAGCCACTGGCTCTTCTGATGTACATAATTTTGACAATGTATATATTATGATAAATATAATAAACCGTCATCCCTGCTGAAGCAGGGCCTCTGACGCTTTTTCTTTTAAATAATGAGTTTTTGGTCACTTGGGTGCTTTTGCTTCATAGAGCGAAGTTATGATTACCCTTTGATTCGGTTTACTGGCCACACAAAAAAACTTGGGGGCTTTTACCCAAGTTAAAGGGACCAAAGAGAGTCTGTTGCAAAAGCACAACTCAAACATAGGTGCCCCTTGAGCACAGCTCAAAATATTGCTTGGGGGCTCCTTTGTTCTAAAGAACAAAGAGTTTTTATAACCTTTGTAATAGGTTTAAAAGCCAGGCTTGGAAGCTAGGTGTATTCACCTAAAACCCTGGGTAATCCTGCCTTTTTAAGTAAGCCACTCCACCCAGGTAATCCTGGAATGACCCGCTGAACGTCCGACAAGTCAATCTTATGCAGACACTGAACTTGTCAAAGTTAAAACGACGATTGGTTATGTGAGGTCCATCTTATAAGGTTTGTATATAAGTTTAACTCAGTGGTTGTGCGGCCCGTGAAAGCCCTCGATTTTTGGCCTGGCAGCCCATGAAAAGCCTCGTTTTTCATTTGGTTTTATTCGACAGATTTTCTTTTTAAGGTTTATTTGATGAGGCTTATAAAGATTTATGATTATAATTCACCGGTGTTTATTAACCCGGCATGGCTTTTGACTATAAGTCGCCAGTATGAGATGAGATGCTATCCGGTGTTTATTAACCCGTCCTGGCTTTTGACTATAAGTATTTGAGATAAGATAATATCTGTTGTTTATTAACCCGGCCCAGCTTTGTTTATAAACCAGCAATCTTTGATAATTACCAGTGCTCAAATTTTGGGTTACCACCCTTACCGCACTGGCTTGGTAAACCAACAGTGTGATCAAATATCACAGGTATGACATATTTTCAATCATATATGGTTATCATTCAGTTCAGCCTTGGTTATAAAGTGTGATAGTTTCCTATGGTTTATATCGGGCATTATAACCCGTCCAGCGGTAAACCGCCAGGACACTTTTTCACTTGTTCTATGTAGGAACAGATTTAAAATTGGTAATATCATAAAGCATACATGGTATATGTTAACATGGCAGATGAACAGTGTCTTGCACAACAAATATGCACGATGGTATAGCAGAATAAGAGTTTAAAGCTAGCCTATTACAAGAAGCTTGGTTCCCAAAAAGGATAATTGTTTTTAAGTCTTGCAAAAAGAAGATGATAAACCGGCCACGGTTCATGAATCTTGGCCTGGCTGGCTTGAAGGTTGTGATTCCTCCCTTGCTGGTTCGTCTTCCTCCTCCACCGTCTGGAAGTTGGGTTTGGACCAGTCCAGCCACGCAAGGCGACGAATTCAGCTTCGTCGTTAATCAGATCAGACGGGTCAATATCAGGGGCAAAAGTGTGCTCACAAATCGGCGGAATTAAATCCATCGCTTTATACGAAGGAGTCTGCATCTTCTGATTATCTACATCGTAAGCCGGCTAGTACTTTGGTCTCTTCAGCGATGATTGTTGCATGCGGACGAATCTCTTTGACACAGGTGGCAAAGTCTTGCTGGTCAAAAGAGGTTCCATCTTGCTTTAGACTAGGATACCCACTTGCTACATCTGTCGGGTCTAGTTCGGGTACCCATGCTTTGGCACGGCGCAAGGCTGTTACAGCTCCGGCTCTAGCACAAGACCGTTTGATTTCTTGAAACCAGGTGGGTAAGATGGACAGTTTCTTCAAAACATCACTTAACAGATTTGGTCCTCGATTCATTGGGGAGATAGTAGCGAGAGTCCGCTGAGCTCCAGTGTATAGTTGCTCAACAAGAGTACAAACCGCCTTGAGCTTCACCAGTGTGTCTTGGCTAAGGCTGCTGCTCCTAGGACCTGAAAAAGTTCAAAGATTGGTTACGTGGTGGCTTACATTATGGTGACAAATACTTACTTTGGATAAATAACAAGGGGACTTACCGAAGATAGCAGAAACCATCTGAGACACACGGTGTTTTAAGCTGATTAGTTCAATGGTGGCTTCCTCAAGAGCCGCCTCTCCCTTTTCAGCATGCTGTATCAAGGCAGTTTTTTCCACAGCCAAAGCCTTTTTTTTCCTCAGCCAAACTGGTCTTTAATTTTTCTGACTCAGACACACTGAACTGGAATTTTGATTCAGCTTTTCGGGTCTCATTTTCTTGAGACGCCAGCCGAGTCTTGGCATCATTCAGTTGAGACTCTAGTTCAGCAGTAGCAGCCTGCATATAGCACAAGTTTATCAAACATATTTCAAGGAGGATTACAACAGTTAAGTCCCAAGCACTTTGCAAGCGAAACCACTTGGCACTTGGGGGCTAATGTCTGTCAACACAATTTTTCAATGGAAATGGATTTTCTAAAGTCCCAAGTGCTTTGCAAGCAACAACACTTGGCACTTGGGGGCTAATGCATATTGCTTGTTTCTTCCTAAAGATGAGCCGGGTGAGCTGTCAACAATCTCAGCCGACTCATGGGGGCTTTACAGTTCAGTTATGTTCTTTTACAACGATCATTGGGACCGGCTCATTCATACTGATTAAACCGGCCCTTGGGGACTATACATGCAAAATTGTGATACTATCAGCATCCGGCTTAGTTGTAAACTAGACATGGAGGGAGTCTAGGACAGAAGCTTGTAAGTTTTTTAAGTCTAAATATTATTCAATCTTATCATAATCTGAAGACTTGGGGGCTGGCAGGATATATAACATATATAAGCCGGAGAACGTACCTCATACTTCAGGTGCATCTGTTTGGCTGTCTCAATTTCTAAGTCACAACTGGAGTGTACATGATTGAGATAACCAGATAATACTTCACTATTACTCAATTGAGCATAGTGGGAGACATCGAACCTCACTTTCCGTCTTTCCATGACTTCTTGTTTGGCAGAATGTCTTGCTAGTGCAGTTGGATTCCGCGGCTTAGTAAATCGAGTGCCACTGATTAAAACGTCATCAGTATGAGTTTCTGGCGGGTTAAGGGAGCTTGATGGTTCAGTGGTTGATGGGTCATTATTGGTGTCGTCAACAGATAACTCGGGCATCTCAGGTTGAATATTGGGAGCAGGATCTTCTGGTTGTTCAGAGGCTTATGGTGCAGAAGTTGACTGGTCTGGTTCAGCGGCTTTAGGGGCTTCGGCCGACTTTTTCACCTTCGCTTTCTTGTTGGGCTTTGCTTGACCACTAAAAAGAAATTGGACAAGTCAGCATAATGATAAAGATATAAAGGTACAGAAGAAAGATACTTATTCTTAACCAGGGGTGGTCTTGAAAGCCGGTAGTTGAGTCTACGATGAATCGCCAGAGGAAGAATGGGAAATCTCCTGTAAAAATGGAATCAAGGGAATTGAGTGGTTAACAAAAGAAACTAGCCGGTAAATAAAAGAGTTAAGGTTAAAAAGAACCTCATTTTGGCATTTTCGAGGAGTGTTTGGTAAATCGGAGGGTAAGTCTTCACCTCCATTGGTCCAGGTCCAGCGGCGGCTCTCATGTTGCTGTTGTTTGAAACTAAAATGAGGATCTAAATAAGCCAAGGGGTGTGAAAACCTTACTTTCCGGGTTACTCGCTGAAGTTTCTGCCTTGGTAAAGGTTCTGAGTCGGAGGAAATGTTAGTTACCTATTCTTCAACTACTTGGCTGGCTCCCGTGTCATCTTGGCAATAATCAGTGTCAATAAGGTGGTTGAAAAACAAGCCAAGAGAGTCAAGGGCTACCTCCGACTCAGAGGTTTCGTCCAGCTTAAGCAGATAAGAGGCACTTGGTTTCTTCCTAGATCTCCTGATGGTCTTCTTGGCGGCTTTCGTGGCAGCCCTAGCCTTTTGGCAGCCTCATGGTCATATTTTGCCTTCAAGAAATCAGATTTAGCCTGCAGAAGAATAATATATTTGGGTTCACGCAATGTTTGGGTGATGAAGTAAGGTAAAAGAAATCAAGAGACTTACATCTGGCGGCGTGTTAAGCTTGCAGAAAGGATTCAAGCCCACTTTGTTGCAGTCTTCAAATTTTCTATTTACAAGCGTTGTTGCCATTTCAATGATGCCCTCTTGAGTCAGACGTAGAGAGCTATGGCGTAAGGGATCGTCTGTTCCTCCAGTATAAGTACACATTAAGCCGGGTCGGCGGCTTAAGGGTATGATCCGCCATGCAACCCAGCAACGGATTAAATCGACTCTGATTAAACCGTTTCGTAGGAAGGCTTGGACTTTCCTGATGGTAGGTATGAGTTTCTTGTGTTCGGTGGTGGTAAGTTTATCAGGGAGTTGATAACTTGAGTCGAGACGTTCAGCATGATAGCCCGACAATGGATTTTCATCAGACGGCGAGATATCTTTGCATTAGAACCATGTTTGATTCCAGTCCTTGGGGTGACTCGACAGAGCTGCTTGAGGGAAGATGGCATCTCTTCTGCGCTGAATTGAAATTCCACCAAGTTCCAAGCTGGGCCCTTTTTTTGAACTCATTTTGCCGGTTCAGGTAGAAGTATTCCCTGAAAAGCTCAATGCTAGGCACTTCTTGAAGATATACCTCACAGAAACTTGAAAGTTACAGATGTTTGATATAGAGTTGGGTCCAATGTCTTGCGGATGGAGTTTGAAGAAGTGCAGGACATCCCTAAAGAACTTAGAGCCGGGCGGCGAGAAGCCCCGGTTCATATGATCAGTAAAGAAAATAACTTCACTGTCCTTTGGCTGAGGTCTCTCTTCGCCCGGGTCAGGAGCACCGTAATGCATGACACTTTTCTCTGGCAAATATCCAACGGTGACAAAATCCTTCAAAGTGCTCTCAGTGACGATGGTGGTAATTGTCTTTGGTGGCATGGTGAAAGGACAACCTAAAGAAAGGAAATAATTTGACGGCTCAAGTTAGTTGGTGGGATTACAAGTTAACAATTGCAGTGCATGTTCAGAATGGCAGCTTAAGTGAGGGCTAATGATATATGAAGTAATGATAAGCCGGCAGAATAAGACGCCATGACTAAGATATTTAAAGAGCTACCAAGAGTAAATTTGCTAAGTGTTGGGACAAACAGGTTCCATAGGTTGAAGCTATAAACTCGGATCTACCGTTGTTCAGAAAAGGGAATAAATTCGAAATCTACAGAGGCGATAGTAGAAAAGCAGAGGTGCCCTAGAGGAGATCTGTCGCGATGAGGATATATTCTAGTATCAAAAACATGTGCTAAAACTACTAATGCACAAGATTTATGTGCTTAATGGATTTAATCCATGGATCTAAGCAAGGAGAAAGAAGGGCGGTGACGAACACCGATGAAACCTAATGACAGATCTATGATGAAAGAAATGAGGGCTTACTGATGCTGATAGGATAGCGGAGTGGTGCCGTGGTTTTCTGGTCCGTTCAGGGTGATGCAGCGGCCGGAGTTGAGGTCAGAGATGAAGGTCGACGATGGCGGGGCTTGTGCGGGTTGGTGCGTCGCGAGGAGGAAGAAAGCGAGAAGGAGAAGTAGAAGAATGAAAGGTGACTCCGTGGCCCTATTTATAGGCATACAAGTATAAATGGCAGGCGTGGGAATCGAGGAATGGTAAAATGGTATGTGTCGGCACGGGCGCCTCGATTTTCGGAGGGTCAGTAGAGAAAGAGATTTATTAAGATTTGGACTCTGTGTAGCATTAATCGCAGGTGACGTCATGGCGGGTTATCACAATTTTTGGAGACGACGTCATGGCGGGTGATAATATTTCACAGTAAGAGGAGGAAGGATTTTTCTAAGTATTGAAGATTGACATGAACAAGTTCGAATCAACCTCGGGCCTAATGTTGGGGATATGACTATCAGGTATGACACACCCAGGAGGGGCCGGGTCATCCCTATGGTGGTTCATCTCAATGAAGCCCAAGAGCATAGTAACAATGGCAGTTCATAGATAGGCTTAGTAGAGGGCCCAAACCCGAAGGCGGCTTAAGGCCCATGGATATAAACCGCCATGTATATATACTTGTATTGTAAGGCATGTAAGAAAAGTCACCGAGCCGGATACGTTGTATGAGCCAGTCGGGACTATGTAGGCCATAGGGCATCGACCCGTGTATATAAGGGGACGACCCAGCGGCGGCTTAGGAAAAGAAACAACAGATCAAGAGCCAGGTTAAGCGTATTTGCTCCCTGCTCATTGAAACCCTACCAATACCACCTCCAACTAGATTAGGCTTTTACCTTCACTGCAAGGGGCCGAACCAGTATAAATGCCCCGTGTCCTTTGTCCTGATTAACCCCTTTAAGCTAACCTCATCATGATGACTCCACGACTAAGTCCTCACACTAGGACATCTGCCGTGACAATTCCACGACAGTAAGGGAGTTTTGTTCAGTGCATTTAGGGATAGCATGCTATCCTCAAGTTTGCCATGATGTGTCCCTGTAGCATGTAGTTTACTAGCTCTAAACATTGCTAGCTGATGCTATTTCTATCATGCTCAGTGATTTTGTGCTAAGTCAGTTAAATTGTTATCATTTGCATTTTTGCCATGCTGTTTTAGACTTGTTCTAGTGAGTTCTACTAGTAGCTCAGTGTTCATGATTTGTAGAGCTTCACATGTACTTCACTACCATGTATTTTTTTTCCTGTTTGGATGCCGTAGCATATTTAAACCTTGCATCTAAGTTGCCATGGTACTGTTTTCAACATAGTGCATTGCATGTTGTTTGCCTTGTCATTTCCAAACCGTGCATCCATTTCCGGTGATCTTCATATCGACTTCATTTGAAATCTTTCAATCTTTCCCGTGGCATGCTTGGGTTACCGAGATTCTGCTCATATCTTTCATGACTCCACCGTTTCCTTTTCGTTGTCCGTCCCTTTCATTCCGATAGATCCGTAACTCCGTGCATACCGTTCTTGTTATGCATCCTCGTTAGTCTTGCATGTGGCACATGTTCTTGCCATGAGTGGTTGTTTATTGTATGCTTGTATTTTCTTTGGGTAGTTCCGAGAGACGAGTTTGAGTACGAGGACCCTGGCAAGTATGTTCATGAGGAGCAAGCTTTCGACAACCCTAAAAACATTGCAGGCAATATGATCATTACCACCGATATCACTTCTATCTTTGCTTGCTAGTTGTTCATTCTATCGTTATGTCGCACTACCTACCACTTGTTTATCAAGCCTCGCATATTGCCATGTCAAGCCTCTAACCCACCTTCCTAGCAAACCGTTGTTTGGCTATGTTACCGCTTTTGCTCGGCCCCTCTTATAGCGTTGCTAGTTGTAGGTGCATTGCCGGTTGTTCCATGCTGGAACATGGATATGTTGGGATATCACAATATCTCTTAGTTAATTAATGCATCTATATACTTGGTAAAGGGTGGAAGGCTTGGCCTTTTGCTCGGTGTTTTGTTCCACTATTGCCGCCTTAGTTTCCATCATACCGGTGTTATGTTCCTTGATTTTTGCGTCCCTAACATGGTGATGGTTTATGGGCCCCTCTTGACAGTTCGCTTTGAATAAAGCTCTTCCACCAAGGCCTAACATTGGTTTTACCATTTGCCTAATAAAACTAAAATATGCATAGGGAGTAATTAACCCAAGATTCTTAATCAACAACCCGGGCCAGTGTTCCTCTGAGTGCTGGTCCAACCTGGGCGATGTCCGACACCCCCTGGGCAACCAGGGTCTCAGCCAACTCGATGTCTTGCCCATCCGATGTGACATGAGAACGAGATATGTGCGACTCCCATCGGGATTTGTCAGCACATCGGGTGGTCTTGCTGGTTTTGTTTTACCATTGTCAAAATGTCTTGTGCACCGGGATTCCGAGTCTGATTAGAGGGTCCCGTGATGGAGGATTGTTTCCGTGGATCGTGAGCCTGTAATGGGCTAAGTTGGGACACCCCTGCAAGGTTTAAACTTTTGAGAGCCGTGCCCGTGGTTATGTGGCAGATGGGAGTTTTTAATATCCGGTTGTAGAGAACTTGACACTTGACTTAATTAAAATGCGCCAACCGCATGTGTAACCGTGATGGTCTCTTTTGGACGAGGTTCGGGAAGTGAACAGGGTTGGGTTATGATTGAACATAAGTAGTTCAAGATCACTTCTTAATCATTACTAGATTATGACCGTTGTGTAGTTTCTCACCTTATTCTTATATTCGTAAGCTAGCCACCATACTCTGCTTAGTGCTTGCTACAACTCCACTTTATATCCATACCTTACCTTTAAGATTTGATAGTCTTGACACCAAGGGTAATAGAATTCCTGAGTCCTTGTGGCTCACCAAATACCTCCAACACAGTTGCAGGTACTGACGAGATCGATGCAGGTGATGTCACTGAACTCAAGTGGGAGTTCGACGAAGACCTTGGCCGTTACTATATTTCCTTTCCGGATGATCAGTAGTGGTGCTAAGTAGGGTCGATCGGGACTTAGCATGGGTGGTTGTCTTTTATTTGTTTGATTTCGTCCGTAGCCGGACTTTGTGTTCATCTTGAATGATTGTATAACTTGATGTTATTGTGTGATATTGTGGTGGTTGTAAGCCAAACCTCATATTCTATCTATTCAGTACATGCGATGAGCAAAGATAAAACCACTTTTGCGACCATACCAATATGCGCTTATGCCCCAAGTCGTGCCTCGACACGTATGGAGTATAGTCGCATATTCGGCGTTACAGCCATGGACCTGGTGGGCCCGGGACTATCATCCTCTCGACGAACAGTCGTCTCCCGATTCGTCTTGTTTTGCTGACCATGTTGGGAATGACAAACGGCGGCGCCGCGACGAGAGCACCAAGGTGGAGGACGACGTAGAGACCTCGGACCGAATGAACCGGAGCGAGGGAAGACAAAGGCGGAGGGCAGTACGAGGGTTGACTTGTTCGGGTGCAGGGTGGGCCGATGGAGCTGCCGCCGCCGGATAATGTGTTGGAGTAGAGGGATGGCCTGGCCAACACCATAGGCTATGATGGGTCACCGAGGCATGTGCGGCAGTGCTGCCAATCGCTGTATAGGAAGAGGACGAAAGATTGAACAAAATAAAGAGATACAAGTGGATAGGTGGTTTCTCCCAGATGTCTGTGTACGAGACCTCCTGGGTCTACCTGAGAAGGGGAATATGTTGGGAGGAAGGAGATTCAAAGCACAATAGCTCAGTGAACTAGTTACATACATAAGCAAATAGCCACTAAAAAAAGCAAACATGTTAATGGGTTCTTAGACGAAATATTTCGGACAAAACAGATAATTACGACACATAGGCTAATGCATCAAACACTCAGATTATAAAGGTGCTTAAACAGATAAAGTACATCATCTAGACCTTCCTGGCACGCTTGATCATGACGCTGCGGCTGTCTGTGTACTTGTCGGTTACGGGAAGCACACACACCCTCATGTCCAAGATCTTCATGTACATGTCATAGCATGCGTATGCGTCCTTGGTCATGTAGGTTGTGTAGGCTAGATTCAGAGGTACCTACCACATGTTTAGGTCCTTGCTATCATTGTCTTCTTTCATGTTAGTGTAGCAGGAATCGATGATGGTCTCGGTGAGGTCAACCACGGTGTTAGCTTTCTCGTCCTGTAGGTACTGCTTGAACTCGGCAAGGCAGAGCTTCACCGAGTCCGGATCGTTGGTGTACATCACATTCAACTTGGTGCAGTCATGGGACTGAACGGTGAACTCAAAGGTGAACTCCTTATTGTAGTCCATATCCAACAGGCTCACCCCTCCGATCGCCATTGGAGTCTCTTCAAATGAACGAGTGGGTAGGCGGCTGCAGTAGTTCGTTTTTCAGCTCTTGGGGAACTGGATTCAACAGTAAATTGAGTTTAAAGTTACTACCCCTCCCTCGCCCGCTGCACTCCTGGAACAACATGCACCCTCGGCGCATTCAAACGCCTCCATTAAGAAACCTATTTCGGCCACACGTCTGTTCACGAGCGATCAACATGCACAACAATTAGAATTATTATTGTCAGGACGCACAGGATCAGCACATTTGTCGCACTTTCACACAGATAATACTACCAAGCTTGAACTGTTTGTTATGGTTGATGTCCACTGCATCATCATGCCATGTTTCCTAGCTTGCAAGATTCATAACCAACAAATAATATTCAAATAATAAGTACAACAAAGATGCGGATGTCTACAACACAACCTTCTTCTTGTACACGTTGTTGGGCCTCCAAGTGCAGAGGTTTGTAGGACAGTAGCAAATTTCCGTCAAGTGGATGACCTAAGGTTTATCAATACGTGGGAGGCGTAGGATGAAGATGGTCTCTCTCAAACAACCCTGCAACCAAATAAAGAGAGTCTCTTGTGTCCCCAACACACCCAATACAATGGTAAATTGTATAGGTGCACTAGTTCGGCAAAGAGATTGTGATACAAGTGCAATATGGATGGTAGATATATGTTTTTGTAATCTGAAAATATAAAAACAGCAAGGTAACTAATGATAAAAGTGAGCAAAACGGTATTGCAATGCTAGGAAACAAGGCCTAGGGTTCATACTTTCACTAGTGCAAGTTCCCTCAACAATAATAACATAATTGGATCATATAACTATCCCTCAACATGCAACAAAGAGTCACTCCAAAGTCACTAATAGCGGAGAACAAACGAAAAGATTATGGTAGGGTACGAAACCACCTCAAAGTTATCCTTTCTAATATATTCAAGAGTCTGTAGTAAAATAACATGAAGCTATTCTTTCCGTTCAATCTATCATAGAATTCGTACTAGAATAACACCTTAAGACACAAATCAACCAAAACCCTAATGTCACCAAGATACTCCAATGTCACATCAAGTATCCGTGGGTATGATTATACGATATGCATCACACAATCTCGGATTCATCTATTGAAACCAACACAAAGTACTTCAAAGAGTGCCCGAAAGATTCTATCGGAGAGTCAAGACGAAAACGTGTGCCAACCCCTATGCTTAGGTTCATGGGCGGAACCCGCAAGTTGATCACCAAAACATACATCAAGTGGATCAGTAGAATACCCCATTGTCACCATGGGTATCCCACGCAAGACATACATCAAGTGTTCTCAAATCCTTAAAGACTCAATCCGATAAGATAACTTCAAAGGGAAAACTCAATCCATTACAAGAGAGTAGAGGGGGAGAAACATCATAAGATCCAACTATAATAGCAAAGCTCGAGATACATCAAGATCGTGCCACCTTAAGAACACGAGAGAGAGAGAGAGAGAGAGAGATCAAACACATAGTTACTGGTACATACCATCAGCCCCGAGGGAGAACTACTCCATCCTCGTCATGGAGAGCGCCGAGATGATGAAGATGGCCACCGGAGAGGGATTCCCCCTCCGGCAGGGTGCTAGAACGGGTCTAGAATGGTTTTCGGTGGCTATGGAGGCTTCTAGCGGTGTAACTCCCGATCTATTGTGCTCCCCGAAGTTTTTAGGGTATATGGGTATATATGGGAGGAAGAAGTACGCCAGTGGACCTCCGGGCTGTCCACGAGGCAGGGGGCACGCCCAGGGGTGTGGGCGCGCCCCCCACCCTTGTGGGCAGCCCGGGACTCTCCTAGTCCAACTCTGATACTCCGTGGGCTTCTTCTGGTCCAAACATAAGTTCCGTGAAGTTTCAGGTCAATTGGACTCTGTTTGATTTCCCTTTTCTGCGATATTCTAAAACAAGGAAAAAACAGAAACTGGCACTAGGCTCTAAGTTAATAGGTTAGTCCCAAAAATCATTTAAAATAGCATATAAATGCATCTAAAACATCCAAGGTTGATAATATAATAGCATGGAATAATCAAAAATTATAGAAACGTTGGAGACGTATCAGCATCCCCAAGCTTAATTCCTGCTCGTCCTCGAGTAGGTAAATGATAAAAACAGAATTTTTGATGTGGAATGCTACCTAACATATTTATCCATGTAGTTCTATTTATTGTGGAAAGAATATTCAAATCCATAAGATTCAAGACAAAAGTTTAATATTGACATAAAAGTAATAATACTTCAAGCATACTAACCAAGTAATCATGTCTTCTCAAAATAACATGGACAAAGAAAGTTATCCCTACAAACTCATGTAGTCTGAATATGCTCTATCTTCACCACACAAAATATTTAAATCATGCACAACCCCGATGACAAGCCAAGAAATTGTTTCATACTTTTGATGTTCTCAAACTTTTTCAATCTTCACGCAATAAATGAGCGTGAGCCAAGGACATAGCACTATAGGTGGAATAGAATTGTGGTTGTGGAGAAGACAAAAAGGAGAAGATAGTGTCACATCAACTAGGCGTATCAATGGGCTATGGAGATGCCCATCAATAGATATCAATGTGAGTGAGTAGAGATTGCCATGCAATGGATGCACTAGAGCTATAAGTGTATGAAAGCTCAAAAAGAAACTAAGTGGGTGTGCATCCAACTTGCTTGCTCACGAAGACCTAGGGAATTTTGAGGAAGCCCATCATTGGAATATACAAGCCAAGCTCTATAATGAAGGATTCCCACTAGTATATGAAAGTGACAACATAGGAGACTCTCTATCATGAAGATTATGGTGCTACTTTGAAGCACAAGTGTGGTAAAAGGATAGTAGCATTGTCCCTTCTCTCTTTTTCTCTCATTTTTTTATTTTTTTATTTTTTTATTTGGGCCTTCTCTTTTTTATATGGCCTCTTATTTTCGTCCGGAGTCTCATCCCGACTTGTGGGGGAATCATAGTCTCCATCATCCGTTCCTCACTGGGACAATTCTCTAATAATGATGATCATCACACTTTTATTTACTTACAACTCAAGAATTACAACTCGATACTTAGAACAAAATATGACTCTATATGAATGCCTCCGGCGGTGTACTGGGATGTGCAATGACTCATGAGTGACATGTATGAAAGGATTATGAACGGTGGCTTTGCCACAAATACGATGTCAACTACATGATCATGCAAAGCAATATGACAATGATGAAGCGTGTCATAGCAAATTGAACAATGGAAAGTTGCATGGCAATATATCTCGGAATGGCTATGGAAATCCCATAACAGGTAGGTATGGTGGTTGTTTGGAGGAAGATATATGGTGGGTTTATGGTACCGGTGAAAGTTGCGCGGTACTAGGGAGGCTAGCAATGGTGAAAGGGTGAGAGTGCATATAATCCATGGACTCAACATTAGTCATAAAGAACTCACATAATTATTGCAAAAATCTATTAGTTATCGAAACAAAGTACTACGCGCATGCTCCTAGGGGGATAGATTGGTAGGAAAAGACCATCGCTCATCCCTGAGCGCCACTCATAAGGAAGACAATCAATAAATAAATCATGCTCCGACTCAATCACATAACAGTTCACCATGCGTGCATGCTATGGGAATCACAAACATTAACACAAGTATCTCGCAAATTCACAACTACTCACTAGCATGACTCTAATATCACCATCTCCATATCTCAAAACAATTATCAAGTATCAAACTTCTCATAGTATTCAATGCACTTCATATGAAAGTTTTTATTATATCCCTCTTGAATGCCCATCATATTAAGACTAGTTTCATAACCAAAGAAAACTACCATGCTGTTCTAAATACTCTCAAAATAATATAAGTGAAGCACGAGAGTTCAATTATTTCTATAGAATAAAACCACCATCGTGCTCTAAAAGATATAAGTGAAACACTAGGGCAAATGACAAACTACTCCGAAAGATGTAAGTGAAGATCAATGAGTAGTCGAATAATTATACAATGATGTGAAGACTCTTTGACATTTAAGGGTTTCAGATCTTGATAATTTATTCAAACAGAAAGCAAAACAAAATAAAATAAATTGACGCTCCAAGAAAAACACATATCATGTGGTGAATAAAAATACAGCTCCAAGTAAAGTTACCGACGAACGAAGACGAAAGAGGGGATGCCTTCCGGGGCATCCCCAAGCTTAGGATCTTGGTAGTCCTTGAATATTACCTTGGGGTGCCTTGGGCATCCCCAAGCTTAGGCTCTTGCCACTCCTTATTCCATAGTCCATCGAATCTTTACCCAAAATTTGAAAACTTCACAACACAAATCTTAACAGAAAACTCGCAAGCTCCGTTAGTATAAGAAAATAAATCACCACTTAGGTACTGTTGTGAACTCATTCTAAATTCATATTGTTGTAATATCTACTGTATTCCAATTTATCTATGGTTCATACCCTCCCATACTACTCATAGATTCATCAAAATAAGCAAACAACACATAGAAAACAGAATCTGTCAAAAACAGAACAGTCTGTAGTAATCTATAGGATTCGAATACCTCTGTAACTCAAAAAGTCATGAGAAATTAGGAAGTCCTAGGAAATTTTTTTATTAATATAATTCAATTGAAATTGGTATTTTATCGCTCTCTGGTAAGAAATGAAAATTATTCCCTTGAGCGCATACTTTCTGTTTTTTACAGCAAGGTCAAATAACAATCACTCAAGAAGGTCATAAAGGCTTTACTTGGCACAAACACTAATTAAAACATAAAACCACATCTAAACAGAGGCTAGATGAATTATTTATTACTAAATAGGAACAAAAAGCAAGGAATAAAAATAAAATTGGGTTGCCTCCCAACAAGCGCTATTGTTTAACGCCCCTAGCTAGGCATGATGATTTTAATGATGCTCACATAAAAGAATAGAATTGAAACATAAAAAGAGCATCATGAAGAATATGACTAGCACATTTAAATCTTATCCACTTCCTATGCATAGCGATTTTGTGAGCAAGCAACTTATGGGAACTAGAATCAACTTGCATAGGAAGGCAAAACAAGCATAACTTTAAAACTTTAAGCACATAGAAAGGAAACTTGATATTATTGCAATTCCTACAAGCATATATTCCTCCCTCATAATAATTTTCAGTAGTATCATGAATGAATTCAACAATATATCCAACACCTAAAGCATTATTTTCATGATCTACAAGAACCTCCACACAAGCAAAATTCTTCTCATGAATAGTAGTGGGAGCAAACTCAACAAAATAATTATCATGTGAGGCATAATCTAATTGAAAACTAAAATCATGATGACAAGTTTCATGGATATCATTATTCTTTATATCATACAAGTCATCACAATAATCATCATAGATAGCAACTTTGTTCTCATAATCAATTGAAACCGCTTTCAAAATAGTGGTTTCATCACGAAATAAAGTGATGACCTCTCCAAATCCACTTTGATCAATATAATCATCATAAATAGGAGGCATGCTCTCATCATAATAAATTTTCTCATCAAAACTTGGGGGACAAAAAATATCATCTTCATCAAACATAGCTTCTCCAAGCTTCTGGCTTTGCATATCATTAGCATCATGGATATTCAAGGAATTCATACTAACAACATTGGAATCATGCTCATCATTCAAAATATTTAGTGCCAAACATTTTAATGCATTCTTCTTCTAACACTTTGGCACAATTTTCCTTTTCATCATACTCACGAAACATATTAAAAAGATGAAGCGTATGAGGCAAACTCAATTCCATTTTTTTGTAGTTTTTTTATAAACTAAACTAGTGCTAAAACAAGAAACAAAAAGATTCGATTGCATGATATAAAGATATACCTTCAAGCGCTAACCTCCCCGGCAACGGCGCCAGAAAAGAGCTTGATGTCTACTACAGAACCTTCTTCTTGTAGACGTTGTTGGGCCTCCAAGTGCAGAGGTTTGTAGGACAGTAGAAAATTTCCTTCCAGTGGATGACCTAAGGTTTATCAATCCGTGGGAGGCATAGGATGAACATGGTCTCTCTCAAACAACCCTGCAACCAAATAACATAGAGTCTCTTGTGTCTCCAACACACCCAATACAATGGTAAATTGTATAGGTGCACTAGTTCGGAGAAGAGATGGTGATACAAGTGCAATATGGATGGTAGATATATGTTTTTGTAATCTGAAAATATAAAAACAGCAAGGTAACTAATGATAAAAGTGAGCAAAAATGGTATTGCAATGCTAGGAAACAAGGCCTAGGGTTCATACTTTCACTAGTGCAAGTTCCCTCAACAATAATAACATAATTGGATCATATAACTATCCCTCAACATGCAACAAAGAGTCACTCCAAAGTCACTAAAGGCGGAGAACAAACAAAGATATTATGGTAGGGTACGAAACCACCTCAAAGTTATCCTTTCTGATCGATCTATTCAAGAGTTCATAGTAAAATAACATGAACCTATTCTTTCCGTTCAATCTATCATAGAGTTCGTACTAGAATAATACCTTAAGACACAAATCAACCAAAACCCTAATGTCACCTAGATACTCCAATGTCACCTCAAGTATCAGTGGGTATGATTATACGATATGCATCACACAATCTTAAATTCATCTATTCAAACCAACACAAAGTACTTCAAAGAGTGCCCCAAAGATTCTACCGGAGAGTCAAGACGAAAATGTGTGCCAACCGCTATGCATAGGTTCATGGGCGGAACCCGCAAGTTGATCACCAAAACATACATCAAGTGGATCAATAGAATACCCCATTGTCACCATGGGTATCCCACACAAGACATACATTAAGTGTTCTCAAATCCTTAATGACTCAATCCGATAAGATAACTTCAAAGGGAAAACTCAATCCATTACAAGAGAGTAGAGGGGGAGAAACATCATAAGATCCAACTATAATAGCAAAGCTCGCGATACATCAAGATCGTGCCACCTCAAGAACACGAGAGAGAGAGAGAGATCAAACACATAGCTACTAGTACATACCATCATCCCCGAGGGAGAACTACTCCCTCCTTGTCATGGAGAGCGCCGAGATGATGAAGATGGCCACCGGAGAGGGATTCCCCCTCCGGCAGGGTGCCGGAACGGATCTAGATTGGTTTTCGGTGGCTACGGAGGCTTCTGGTGGCGGAACTGCCGATCTATTGTGCTCGCCTAAGTATTTAGGGTATATGGGTATATATGGGAGGAAGAAGTACATCGGTGGACCTCCGGGCTGTCCACGAGGCAAGGGGGCGCACCCAGGGGGTGGGCGCGCCCCCACCCTCGTGGGCAGCCCGGGACTCTCCTGGTCCAACTTCGATACTCCGTGGGCTTCTTCTGGTCCAAAAATAAGTTCCGTGAAGTTTCAGGTCAATTGGACTGTGTTTGATTTTCCTTTTCTGTGATACTCTAAAACAAGGAAAAAACAGAAACTGGCACTGGGCTCTAGGTTAATAGGTTAGTCCCAAAAATCATATAAAATAGCATATAAATGCATATAAAACATCCAAGGTTGATAATATAATAGCATGGAACAATCAAAAATTATAGATACGTTGGAGACGTATCAGATGCCTACACATCTCATTTATTCCCGGCTTGCAAGATTCAAAACCAACAAATAAAATTCAAATAATAAGTACAACAAAGATGCCTACACATCTCATTCATTCACAGCTTGCAAGATTTAGAACCAACAAATAAGATTCAAATAATAAGTATAACAAAGATACCTACACATCTCATTGATTCCCAGCTTGCAAGATTCAGAACCAACCCATTAGAGCCTTTTAACAAAGTGAATATCGGGATTAAATCCACCTTGGCTAGTCGTGTTATACAACCCAAGAACTTGGCGAATGCTCTTGACCATCACAATATCTGTAGTTGAGTATTCCTGTTTGCACATCACAGATAAGAAAGAGCATGATTACTATAATAGTGGCACTCCTTGAACTCAACCTGCAGATCCACTCGATGATTCAAGTCATGCGACTTTTTTTGCAGTTCACCTGAAATGAAGGAAAGATTACATCAATCAGCTAGCAAGAAGTACTTGCTCTCATGAGCTGGCAGGTTCTTCTTTAGTAGTTGCACTAAAATTAAGCAACATTAAGGTTGGTTGTCCTGCTCATGTAAGGTGCAACTATAATCTTATCCTTTTGTGTAGTTCCATTAAAATAAAGTGCCATTATGGTGACAGTGACGGCTCATCTTGCAAAGGCTAATAAAATGTTGCATGAGATTACCAACATAATTTGATGGAGATTTTGGAAACTCCAATCACCATTTTGTGCAGTTCCAATCTAGAGACAGATCCAATCCAGACACCATCACGGAGGGGTTCATCATCCTCATTGGTGCCTCTCCGATAATGCGTGAGTAGTTCATTGTGGATCTACGGGCCCGTAGTTAGTAGCTAGATGGCTTCCTCTCTATCTTTTGATTCTCAATACAATGGTCTCTTGGAGATATGTTTGATGTAACTCTTTTTTGCGGTATGTTTGTTGGGATCCGATGAACTTTGAGTTTATGATCAGATCTATGTTTTTATCCATGAAAGTTATTTGATTCTTTCGATCTCTTATATGCATGATTACTTATAGCCTCGTATTTCATCTTTGAATCTTTGGTTTAGTTAGGCCGACAAGGTCGATTTTTCTTGCCATGGGAAGAGGTGATTTGTGATGGGTTCGATCTTACGGTGCTTGATCCCAGTGATAGATGGGGAACTAACACATATGTATCATTGCTATTAAGGATAACAAGATGGGGTCTATTTCTACATAAATAGATCTTGTCTACATTATGTCATCGTTCTTATTCCATTACTCCGTTTTTCCATGAACTTAATACACTAGATGCATGCTGGATAGTGGTAATTGCCCAATAGTAATTTTTTACCCACCGTATGCTATTTTTCTCGAGAGATGCCACTAGTGAAATCTACGGCCCCGGGGTCTCTTCTTTATTATATTTGCGTCTGTGATCTATTTTTATTTACTTTTATTTTCAGATCTATTAATCCAAAAATACAAAAATACCTTGCTGCAATTTATTATTATTTATTTTATCTTGTGTTCTCGCGAGATCTATTTTTGCAACCTAATACAATTTTACCTATCTTTTTACCCGTGAGGGATTGACAATCCCTCTCTTACATCGGGTTGCAAGTTTTTGTTCTTTATGTGCAGGAGCTGTTTACGTGGTATTGCGTGGTTCTCCTACTGGTTCGATAATCTTGGTCTCATCACTGAGGGAAATACCTACCTTAGCTATGCTGCATCATCCATTCCTCTTTGAGAAAATACTAACATAGTTCAAGCTGCATCAGGTTACATGTTGTGCGACCGCCTCACCTGCCGTGGTGATCCGCAGAGTTCGAGACCAGGATAGATTTTTTACGGTGTCAGCCTTGGGCGATTCATCAGGTCGCAGGTTGATGGACAAGGAATTTTGGCTACGGCACTGCAAGTCTAGAGGGATAGTACAGCGATGCAGCAGGCAGAACCAAAAGCGTTTGTGGTTGTTATTTCTTATGTGAAGGCAAGGTTGACCCGTTAAATCAAAGAGAGTACTAGTCCCACGTGAAACTATTCAGAGTCCCGCGTGAAACTATTCAGAGCCAATCGGCCATGGGATGATGCGACCGGCCGCACCACGCTCCACGTGATCTTCTACGACCTCCGCGTTCGCGTTGAGCCGCCTGAGCGGCCTCCGTCGCTATGACCCGCACTTATAAGCCGCCTCTACTGTGGTCCACTCACGCTACGCCGTTCTTACCTCTACTGCATCGCCAAGTTACCGTCACCTCTACATCATCGTCAAGATGCCCTGGTGGCCAGCTTCCGCCTCAATCGCTACCCGCGCCGGGCTGGCTTCGAGAAGGAATCGGGGACAGCCACGACTCGGGAATCAACGGCCACATCCCGGACGCCTAGGCCACCGAGGCCACAATCTCAAGCGGCCTCGTGGTCGCGGTTCCGCTCGCCGACCTCCGCCTCTGCTGCGGTCCTCACCTGCGTTTCTTCCATAGCCACCCGCCGCTGTTGCTGAGGCCCAGCGTCAAGACGCCATTGCCTTCGCTATCGTGCCAGGCATGCTTCATTTCCTTTGAGTCGCCGTCCGAGTCTCGCGCGTTGCCTCCACATCTGGGGGCAACACCTGCGAGCCGTCCCCCTGTCTCTCGAGCCGCTCGCTTCCGCTTCAACCTCGTCTCGCCACTGCGGCTCTCTATCGCAGCCTCAAGTCATTGCTACCATATCGCTGTTACAAGGCACCACTATTGTCGTGGCTCATCCCGTCGACTTGCCTCTGCCATGGCCTGCCAAGCAAACCTCCGCCTACACGGCATCGCCTCCGCGACGAGTCGGCCCTGCCCTTACCTCCAGGCCGCCTCGGCGTCAGCCTCCGTGGCCGGCCCCGAGCTGCCCTTGCCTCGTTGACCCGCCTGGTTCCGCTCCTGAGCCACTAGCTTGACGGATCGCTGAGCCACCACTGCTATCGCGGGTCCATCTTGAGCGTCTGCCTCTGCTGCAAGACGCGCTGTTGCACCATCCCCGCGGCTGTTGTCCCCACAGCCTCACTACTCCTCCGTCTCCCCACGGCCCTGCTGTCACAGACGCATGTCGAGCCGCCGTTCCGAACAACTGCAGGTTGAGCCTCCATCGCCTCATCAAACTGCCGCCATGACCTTGACTCGCCTTCGCTGCTGCACACCGAGCCGGCCCTCTGTCGCCGCGCTCCGCCTCAAGCCAGCATTGTTGAGTCGCCTCTACCTCCGCGCCGCCGCTCCGGCCAAGGCCGTGACCTCGAGCCGCTGGCCTGCGGGTCGTAGCCTCCCTGGCCATGCTCCGCCTCACCCAGACATGACTCCTCCCTTTTCATCCGCGCGCCCGGACTAGCCACAGTCTTCCTTCACCACGCTACGCCTCCAAGTTGCCTCTTCTAGCGCGTCGTAAGCCACCCGCCAACACCGTCGCCGCGACCCCTCTCCAACCCGTCGCCGTCGCGGACGCACCTCCAAATCACCTCCGCTGACTCGCCTTAGTCCTGACGCCTGAGCGGCCTTGTACCGGGCCATTGCCCCTTTCCAAGCCGCCTTCACCATAACGGCTATTACAACGCCTTGAGTCGCCGTGTTTGACTCGCTGCCTGCCGTCACCGTCTCCGCCGCAGGTTTTTGTCTTGCGTCGTGACCCGCTTGTTGCGTCGTGGCCGTCCCCACGGACGAGCGTTGAGACGCCGATTTTTAAGCCGCAGTTATTCAAACTGCCACAAGCCATCTGCAGCGGACGCCCTTCAGGGTCACGCGTGGCCGCCACCGCCTTGAGTCGTCACTTCCTTTGCCGGCCCTCGCTCCGAGCTGGCTCCGTCGCGGCCTTCCTGAGCCGCCTCGCCTCCACCTCGCCGGGCGACCTCCGAGCCCGATGTCGCAGCACGAGCTGCCACCGATGCTTGGCCCTCCAAGTCGCTTCCGCTCCTGCACAGTCGCCGCTGCGGCCATGGTTTTGCCCTGCTCGAGGGCCTCCTTGGCCTCTTCTCCCTTACTCTCCCTTGTAAGCAAAAAATAAAAAAGATGAGAGGAGGTCGGTTGAGAGAAAGGAAGTAGTGGGCAGTTTTAAAAATATCCAATGGTCAACATGACCCCAAGGATCCTTTTTGAGCCTCCTGGTGCCCTTTTTGCCACGGTGGCGCTTTAAGCCACCACCTCTGCCGTTGTTGCTGTAACCCTACGGTTGATAATTTTTGATAAAACATATCAGGTGATACATCTTTATTTTCTTTAAAAACAATTACTCTTGTCTGTGAAATTTCTTATGCAGAGTACTTTGTCATTACAAAAGAGACCATCAAGCTATGGGTATGAATCTCCTATTTGTATTACTCGGTGAATGGACGTGCGCCAATTCGCCGCCCCTATAGCTCGGTCTATATCGACTTGCCGGGACCCCGCCTGCTTACTACTCAACGGACATGTGCAAATTCACCACTCATCCGGCTCGGTCTACATCAACACGCTGGAGCCCACCCGTTTGCATGAGCTGCTTATTGAGTGCAAGCAAGTCACTGCTCCGGTGGCCCGGTTTTCTTCCAACATCTCTTGAGTACATCATAATATATTATCAGCCTCCGCCTTCACCGGATGATCTAATGGGCAGGCACATCAGCCACCGCCACTGCGGTTGAGTTAACTTCAATCAACCAGCTAGGATGAACAACTGGCCAGATTACTGACACAAAATCATATGGGGTCATTTATAACCCGCCACGGTCGACCTCAACCTTCCGTGGATTCATCTTGCGTTATCAATGCCAAGGATATACAATGAGTGTTGCGAAGATCATCAACTCGCCACTTTGCCTCCAATTTCAACACATTCCAGTATTCCGCTGTTCAACTATATGCCAGTTTATATCATGGTCAAGTATGGAGAATCTCATGCTAACTCCTCAAGTCGTCTTAAGACTCGGGGGCTACACTGACATGATTCAGCAAATTTTGCCAGTTTCAGCAAATTGAAGAACCCCAGGACATTGGAGGGAAAAATAACCCAGTCCTGGAGGCTACTGCCACATTGATGAAAATTTAAAGGCCGTCAGAAAATTTCTAGTTTAAAAAGAAGGATTCCGATTTAAAATCCAGCTCAAGGGAAATCTATCTCTCACAAAGTTTTGATCTCTCAATGTTCGGTTAAAAGTCCGGTTCAAGATGAATCCATCTCTCGCAAGTTCGAGTTTTCAGAAGAAAAAAATTAAAGGTTGCCAAAGAGAACTTGCTGCCATGATGCACGGTTCAAACATGGATATCCTGCTTTATTGGCCTTATCATATTATGATCAACGTAATAAAGTCGGCATCCCTGAAACTTGGGGTGTCTGTCATTTCATCTCATATTTATTGAGCATGAGTCTTTATTAATTGATCATAAGGGTGTTGGGGAACGTAGTAATTTCAAAAAATTTCCTACGCACACACAAGATCATGGTGATGCATAGCAACGAGAGGGGAAAGTGTTGTCTACGTACCCTCGTAGACCGAAGCGGAAGCGTTGACGCAACGTACATGAAGTAGTCGTACGTCTTCCTGATCCGACCGATCCAAGCACCATTACTCCGGCACCTCCGAGTTCTTGGCACACGTTCAGCTCGATGACGATCCCCGGACTCCGATCCAGCAAAGTGTCGGGGAAGAGTTCCGTCAGCACGATGGCGTGGTGACGATCTTGATGTACTACTGCCGCAGGGCTTCGCCTAAGCACCGCTACAATATTATCGAGGACTATGGTGGCTGGGGGCGCCGCACACGGCTAAGAATAAGATCACGTGGATCAACTTGTGTGTCTCTGGGGTGCCCCTGCCTCCGTATATAAAGGACCAAGGGGGAGAGGCCGGCCGGCCAGCATAGGGCGCGCCAGGAGGAGTCCTACTCCCTCCGGGAGTAGGGCTTCTCCCCCAATCCTAGTTGGAATAGGATTCGCGAGGTGGGAAGAGAGAGAGAGAGAGAGAGAGAGAGAGAGAGAGAGAGAGAAGGAAGTGGGCGCCGGCCACCTCTCTCCTTATCCTATTCGGACTAGGGGGGAGGGGTGCACGGCCCAGCCCTGGCCGCCTATCCTCTTCTTCCACTAAGGCCCATTAAGGCCCATGTACCTCCTGGGGGGTTCTGGTAACCTCCCAGTACTCCGGTAAAATCCCGATTTCACCCGGAACACTTCCGATATCCAAATATAGGCTTCCAATATACCAATATTTATGTCTCGACCATTTCGAGACTCCTCGTCATGTCAGTGATCACATCCGGGACTCCGAACAAACTTCGGTACATCAAAATGCATAAACTCATAATATAACTGTCATCGTAATCTTAAGCATGCGGACCCTACGGGATCGAGAACAATGTAGACATGACCGAGACACGTCTCCGGTCAATAACCAATAGCGGAACCTGGATGCTCATATTGGCTCCTACATATTCTACGAAGATCTTTATCGGTCAGACCGCATAACAACATACGTTGTTCCCTTTGTCATCGGTATGTTACTTGCCCGAGATTCGATCGTCGGTATTCCAATACCTAGTTCAATCTCGTTACCGGCAAGTCTCTTTACTCGTTCCGTAATACATCATCCCGCAACTAACTCATTAGTTGCAATGCTTGCAAGGCTTAAGTGATGTGCATTACCGAGAGGGCCCAAAGATACCTCTCCAACGATCGGAGTGACAAATCCCAATCTTGAAATACGCCAACCCAACATGTACCTTTGGAGACACCTATAGAGCACCTTTATAATCACCCAGTTACGTTGTGACGTTTGGTAGCACACAAAGTGTTCCTCCGGCACACAGGAGTTGCATAATCTCATAGTCATAGGAACATGTATAAGTCATGAAGAAAGCAATAGCAACATACTAAACGATCGGGTGCTAAGCTAATGGAATGGGTCATGTCAATCAGATCATTCAACTAATGATGTGATCCCGTTAATCAAATAACAACTCTTTGTCCATGGTTAGGAAACATAACCATCTTTGATTAACGAGCTAGTCAAGTAGAGGCATACTAGTGACACTCTGTTTGTCTATGTATTCACACATGTATTATGTTTCCGGTTAATACAATTCTAGCATGAATAATAAACATTTGTCATGATATAAGGAAATAAATAATAACTTTATTATTGCCTCTAGGGCATATTTCCTTCAGTCTCCCACTTGCACTAGAGTCAATAATCTAGATCACATCGCCATGTGATTTAACATCAATAGTTCACATCTTTATGTGATTGGTTCACATCTCCATGTGACTAACACCCAAAGGGTTTACTAGATTCAATAATCTAGTTCACATCGCTATGTGATTAAGACACAAAAAGTGATCATGTTTTGCTTGTGAGAGAGTTTTAGTCAACGGGTCTGCCATATTCAGATCCGTATGTATTTTGCAAATTTCTATGTCAACAATGCTCTGCACAGAACTACTCTAGCTAATTGCTCCCACTTTCAATATGTATCCAGATTGAGACTTAGAGTCATCTGGATTAGTGTCAAAACTTGCATCGACATAACCCTTTACGACGAACCTTTTTGTCACCTCCATAATCGAGAAACATATCATTATTCCACTAAGGATAATTTTGACCGCTGTCCAGTGATCTACTCCTAGATCACTATTGTACTACCTTGCCAAAATCAGTGTAGGGTATACAATAGATCTGGTACATAGCATGGCATACTTTATAGAACCTATGGCTGAGGCATAGGGAATGACTTTCATTCTCTTTCTATCTTCTGTCGTGGTCGGGTTTTGAGTCTTACTCAATTTCACACCTTGTAACACAGACAAGAACTCTTTCTTTGACTGTTCTATTTTGAACTACTTCAAAATCTTGTCAAGGTATGTACTCATTGAAAAAAAACTTATCAAGCGTCTTGATCTATCTCTATAGATCTTGATGTTCAATATGTCAGCAGCTTCACCGAGGTCTTTTTTTGGAAAATTCCTTTCAGAAACTCCTTTATGCTTTGCAGAATAATTCTACATTATTTCCGATCAACAATATGTCATTCACATATACTTATCAGAAATTTTGTAGTGCTCCCACTCACTTTCTTGTAAATACAGGCTTCATCGCAAGTCTGTATAAAACTATATGATTTGATCAACTTATCAAAGCATATATTCCAACTCCGAGATGCTTGCACCAGTCCATAGATGGATCGCTGGAGCTTGCATATTTTGTTAGCACATTTAGGATTGAGAAAACCTTCTGGTTGTATCATATACAACTCTTCTTTAATAAATCTATTATGGAATGCAGTTTTGTTTATCCATTTGCCAGATTTCATAAAATGCGGCAATTGCTAACATGATTCGGATAGACTTAAGCATAGATACGAGTGAGAAACTCTCATCGTAGTCAACACCTTGAACTTGTCGAAAACTTTTGCGACAATTCTAGCTTTGTAGATAGTAACACTACTATCAGTGTCCGTCTTCCTCTTGAAGATCCATTTATTATCAATGGCTTGCCGATCATCGGGCAAGTCAACCAAAATCCATACGTTGTTCTCATACATGGATCCCATCTCAGATTTTATGGCCTCAAGCCATTTTGCGGAATCTGGGCTCACCATCGCTTCTTCATAGTTCGTAGGTTTGTCATGGTCAAGTAGCATGACCTCCAGAACAGGATTACCGTACCACTCTGGTGCGGATCTCACTCTGATTTACCTACGAGATTCGGTAGTAACTTGATCTGAAGTTACATGATCATCATCATTAGCTTCCTCACTAATTGGTGTAGTAGTCACAGGAACAGATTTCTGTGATGAACTACTTTCCAATAAGGGAGAAGGTACAATTACCTTATCAAGTTCTACTTTCCTCCCACTCACTTCTTTCGAGAGAAACTCCTTCTCTATAAAGGATCCATTCTTAGCAACGAATGTCTTGCCTTCGGATCTGTGATAGAAGGTGTACCCAACTGTCTCCTTTGGGTATCCTATGAAGACATATTTCTCCGATTTGAGTTTGAGCTTATCGAGATGAAACTTTTTCACATAAGCATCGCAACTTCAAACTTTAAGAAACGACAGCTTAGGTTTCTTGCCAAACCATAGTTCACACGGTGTCGTCTCAACGGATTTAGATGGTGCCCTATTTAACGTGAATGCAGCTGTCTCTAATGCATAACCCCAAAACGATAGTGGTAGATCGGTAAGAGACATCATAGATCGCACTATATCTAATAAAGTACGGTTATGACGTTCGGACACACCATTACACTATGGTGTTCCAGGTGGCGTGAGTAGTGAAACTATTTCACATTGTTTTAATTGAAGGCCAAACTCGTAACTCAAATATTTTACCTCTGCGATCATATCGTAGAAACTTTTATTTTCTTGTCACGATGATTTTCCACTTCACTCTGAAATTCTTTGAACTGTTCAAATGTTTCAGACTTATGTTTCATCAAGTAGATATCCCCATATCTGCTCAAATCATCTGTGAAGGTCAGAAAATAATGATACCTGCTGCAAGCCTTAATATTCATCGGACCACATACATCAGTATGTATGATTTCCAACAAATCTGTTGCTTGCTTCATTGTTCCAGAGAACGGCGTTTTAGTCATCTTGCCCATAAGGCATGGTTCGCAAGCATCAAGTGATTCATAATCAAGTGATTCCAAAAGCCCATCAGCATGGAGTTTCTTCATGCGCTTTACACCAATATGACCTAAATGGCAGTGCCACAAATAAGTTGCACTATCATTATTAACTTTGCATCTTTTGGTTTCAATATTATGAATATGTGTATCACTACGATCGAGATCCAATGAACTTGTTTCATTGGGTGTATGACCATCGAAGGTTTTATTCATGTAAACAGAATAACAATTGTTCTCTGACTTTAATGAATAACCGTATTGCAATAAACATGATCAAATCATATTCATGCTCAACGCAAAAACCAAATAACACTTATTTAGGTTCAACACTAATCCCGAAAGTATAGGGGAGTGTGCGATGATGATCATATCAATCTTGGAACTACTTCCAACACACATCGTCACTTCACCCTTAACTAGTCTCTGTTTATTCTGCAACTCCTGTTTCGAGTTACTACTCTTAGCAACTGATCCAGTATCAAATACTGAGGGGTTGCTATAAACACTAGTAAAGTACACATCAATAACATGTATATCAAATATACTTTTGTTCACTTTGCCATCCTTCTTATCCGCCAAATACTTGGGGCAGTTCCGCTTCCAGTGACCAGTCCCTTTGTAGTAGAAGCACTTAGTCTCAGGCTTAGGACCAGACTTGGGCTTCTTCACTTGAGCAGCAACTTGCTTGCCGTTCTTCTTGAAGTTCCCCTTCTTCCCTCTGCCCTTTTCTTGAAATTAGTGGTCTTGTTTACCATCAACACTTGATGTTTTTCTCGATTTCTACCTTCGTCAATTTCAGCATTACGAAGAGCTTGGGAATCGTTTCCGTTATCCCTTGCATATTATAGTTCATCACGAAGTTCTACTAACTTGGTGATGGTGACTAGAGAATTCTGTCAATCACTATTTTATCTGGAAGATTAACTCCCACTTGATTCAAGCGATTGTAGTACCCAGACAATCTGAGCACATGCTCACTGCTTGAGCGATTCTCCTCCATCTTTTGGCTATAGAACTTGTTGGAGACTTCATATCTCTCAACTCAGGTATTTGCTTGAAATATTAACTTCAACTCCAGGAACATCTCATATGGTCCATGACGTTCAAAACGTCTTTGAAGTCCCGATTCTAAGCCGTTAAGCATGGTGCACTAAACTATCAAGTAGTCATCATATTGAGCTAGCCAAACGTTCATAACATCTGCATCTGCTCCTGCAATAGGTCTGTTACCTAGAGGTGCATCAAGGACATAATTCTTCTGTGCAGCAATGAGGATAAACCTCAGATCACGGATCCAATCCGCATCTTTGCTACTAACATCTTTCAACACAATTTTCTCTGGGAACATATCAAAATAAACACAGGGAAGCAACAACGCGAGCTATTTATCTACAACATGATTTGCAAAATACTACCAGGACTAAGTTCATGATAAATTTAAGTTCAATTAATCATATTACTTAAGAACTCCCACTTAGATAGACATCCCTCTAATCCTCTAAGTGATTACGTGATCCAAATCAACTAAACCATGTTCGATCATCACGTGAGATGGAGTAGTTTCATTGGTGAACATCGCTATGTTGATCATATCTTCTATATGATTCACGCTCGACCTTTCAGTCTCTGTGTTCCGAGGCCATATCTGTATATGCTTGACTCGTCAAGTATAACCTGAGTATTCTGCGTGTGCAACTGTTTTGCACCCGTTGTATTTGAACGTAGAGCCTATCACACCCGATCATCACGTGGTGTCTCAGCACGAAGAACTTTTGCAACGGTGCATACTCAAGGAGAACACTTCTTGATAATTAGTGAGAGATCATCTTATAATGCTACCATCAATCAAAGCAAGATAAGATGCATAAAAGATAAACATCACATGCAATCAATATAAGTGATATGATATGGCCATGATCATCTTGTGCTTGTGATCTCCATCTTCGAAGCACCGTCATGATCACCATCGTCACCGGCGCGACACCTTGATCTCCATCGTAGCATCGTTGTCGTCTCGCCAATCTTATGCTTCCACGACTATCGCTACTGTTTAGTGATAAAGCAAAGCATTACAGCGCGATTGCATTGCATACAATAAAGCGACAACCATATGGCTCCTGCCAGTTGCCGATAACTCGGTTACAAAACATGATCATCTCATACAATAAAATTTAGCATCATCTCTTGACCATATCACATCACAACATGCCCTGCAAAAACAAGTTAGACGTCCTCTACTTTGTTGTTGCAAGTTTTACGTGGCTGCTACGGGCTTAAGCAAGAACCAATCTTACCTACGCATCAAAACCACAACGATAGTTTGTCAAGTTGGTGCTGTTTTAACCTTCGCAAGGACCGGGCGTAGCCACACTCGGTTCAACTAAAGTTGGAGAAACTGTCACCCGCAAGCCACCTATTTGCAAAGCACGTCGGGAGAACCGGTCTCGCGTAAGCGTACGCGTAATGTCGGTCTGGGCCGCTTCGTCCAACAATACCGCCGAACCAAAGCATGACATGCTGGTAAGCAGTATGACTTATATCGCCCACAACTCACTTGTGTTCTACTCGTGCATATAACATCAACACATAAAACCTAGGCTCGGATGCCACTATTGGGGAACGTAGTAATTTCAAAAAATTTCCTACGCACACGCAAGATCATGGTGATGCATAGCAACGAGAGGGGAAAGTGTTGTCTACGTACCCTCATAGACCGAAGCGGAAGCGTTGACGCAACATAGAGGAAGTAGTCGTACGTCTTCCCGATCCGACCGATCCAAGCACCGTTACTCCGGCACCTCCGAGTTCTTGGCACACGTTCAGCTCGATGACGATCCCCGGACTCCGATCCAGCAAAGTGTCGGGGAAGAGTTCCGTCAGCACGACGGCGTGGTGACGATCTTGATGTACTACTGCCGCAGGGCTTCGCCTAAGCACCGCTACAATATTATCGAGGACTATGGTGGCTGGGGGCGCCGCACACGGCTAAGAATAAGATCACGTGGATCAACTTGTGTGTCTCTGGGGTGCCCCTGCCTCCGTATATAAAGGACCAAGGGGGAGAGGCCGGCCGGCCATCATAGGGTGCACCAGGAGGAGTCCTACTCCCTCCAGGAGTAGGACTTCTCCCCCAATCCTAGTTGGAATAGGATTCGCGAGGTGGGAAAAGAGAGAGAGAGAGAAGGAAGTGGGCACCGGCCACCTCTCTCCTTGTCCTATTCGGACTAGGGGGGAGGGGTGCGCGGCCCAGCCCTGGCCGCCTATCCTCTTCTTCCACTAAGGCCCATTAAGGCCCATGTACCTCCCGGGGGGTTCCGGTAACCTCCCGGTACTCCGGTAAAATCCCGATTTCACCCGGAACACTTCCGATATCCAAATATAGGCTTCCAATATATCAATCTTTATGTCTCGACCATTTAGAGACTCCTCATCATGTCCGTGATCACATCCGGGACTCCGAACAAACTTCGGTACATCAAAATGCATAAACTCATAATATAACTTTCATCGTAACCTTAAGCGTGCGGACCCTACGGGTTCAAGAACAATGTAGACATGACCGAGACACGTCTCCAGTCAATAACCAATAGCGGAACCTGGATGCTCATATTGGCTCCTACATATTCTATGAAGATCTTTATCGGTCAGACCACATAACAACATACGTTGTTCCCTTTGTCATCGGTATGTTACTTGCCCGAGATTCGATCGTCTGTATTCCAATACCTAGTTCAATCTCGTTACCGGCAAGTCTCTTTACTCGTTCCGTAATACATCATCCCGCAACTAACTCATTAGTTGCAATGCTTGCAAGGCTTAAGTGATGTGCATTACCGAGAGGGCCCAGAGATACCTCTCCGACGATCGGAGTGACAAATCCAAATCTTGAAATACGCCAACCCAACATGTACCTTTGGAGACACCTGTAGAGCACCTTTATAATCACCCAGTTACGTTGTGACGTTTGGTAGCACACAAAGTGTTCCTCCGGCACACGGGAGTTGCATAATCTCATAGTCATAGGAACATGTATAAGTCATAAAGAAAGCAATAGCAACATACTAAACGATCGGGTGCTAAGCTAATGGAATGGGTCATGTCAATCAGATCATTCAACTAATGATGTGATCCCGTTAATCAAATAACAACTCTTTGTCCATGGTTAGGAAACATAACCATCTTTGATTAACGAGCTAGTCAAGTAGAGGCATACTAGTGACACTCTGTTTGTCTATGTATTCACACATGTATTATGTTTCCGGTTAATACAATTCTAGCATGAATAATAAACATTTATCATGATATAAGGAAATAAATAATAACTTTATTATTGCCTCTAGGGCATATTTCCTTCAAAGGGCACTAGGGGGCTTCCAACTCACTGAGTTTAGCTTAAAAAACCCTTTTGACCCGGCAAAAATGCATATTGGTTAAACCTGTTGTACGCTTGATGCTACTCTGAACAAGATGACCCGCCGTACTCTTGACAAGTCAATCTTCATGACCCTGAACTTGTCAAGGTTAAAATGGAGACTTAAGTCATGTGAGAGCCGGCTTACTGATAGCGAGGATAAACCAAGGCTATTAAACCAGCTTCATTGAAACTTGGTTAAACGTGCCTGTTTGCAAGATGATACTCTGACCCCATATACTCTTGATAAGTCAATCCATATGGACCTTGAACTTATCCAGGTTAAAACATCGATTGGGTCATGTGAGATCCGACTTATAGAAGGCGAGGATAAACCAGTAGCTATCATGCTCGTTTCATTGAAGTAAAGACTCGAGGCTCGAAAACAGTCATTTTTATACTTTGTCATCATACACATACATCATCATACATTTCATCATCCATTGCATCATCATTACATCATCATACCATGCATCATATATGCATGGATATACTGGTTTATGTTACAGGCACCGGTTTTCATACCGGGTTACATTATTCAAATCTTTAATAGCCAAACTGGCCGAATTTTCATTATGGTTATCATAACTTGTATTGGATGATTGAGGTTTTCAAAGCCCCTTCAGAGTAATGGCTATTATTCCCTCATCCAAAAATACCAGCTTACAACAAGAAGCATGGTTCAAGATGGATAGGCAAAGCTTTCAGTAACATCATCCAAACAGTGGATACAATTTTATTCTACAATGGAAGGAATAGTCCCGAGTCGCTGCAGGCACATGACCCAGCACTTGGGGGCTACATTATTAAAATCAAGATTACATCAAGTATGCAAGTCCCATGTCACTAAAAGAATGTAGCACAACACATGGGGGCTAATGCAAGTTGCTTTTCATCACATTCTCAACAGATCCGGTTATCTCAGGGAGATGAGCTGGACTTCCATCATTTTCGAAGTCCCAGCCCAGTATTATCTTACTGAGCTGGCCCTTGGGGGCTACACATTGCACGTCAAGTCTATATAATCACATCTGCATAAAGACCTGCTCATTATAGCATAATTACCCGGCCCTTGGGGGCTACACTAGCTGAAGTTTTATAAGCATAAGACTGGTACAAGTCCCAGGATTGATGCAGGCAAGACAACCAGGCACTTGGGGGCTACACATGTGAAGTACAAAATATTCAGTTTATGACTGGTGACTGAGATGAACAACCCGGATTTCTTCAAGGTTACAGTATTTATATTGAAGCAAGTCTTAAGCTATCACTTTGTTCTACTCAAGACTTGGGGGCTACAGGTGAAGGAGAACACCTTAAAAAAATTTGTGTTGAGCAAACTAGGTCTAATTTTTTTATGGAGAAATTTGCAAAGATTATTTGTTCTAAGCTATTCAGACAACTTAACATCATATGAAATTTTTATCAAAGTCTAAAGTATTGAACAGTTGGCACAACATCAGATGAATTTTATCAAGTCAAGGCAGTTGAAGATAATAAGGGTTATTTTCTCCAAGGAGCCAACATAAGTTTATATATATGACAGAGATTCAGATATTTTAGGAGCTGATTAATTGGTATTTTTTGAGTGAGCCAGTCCCTTTACATATTTTTATTTTAAGAGTTTAGCATGAATAAATTCAAAGCTAAACTAGGGGCTAATGTTGGGGATATTCCCCACGACCAAGACCCGGTAGGTGAGACCGGACTGGTGAGACCCGGTATGTGAGACCCGGTTGGTGAGACCCGGTTGGTGAGACCCAGTTGATGAGACCTGGTAGGTGAGACCCGGCTTGTGAGAACCGGTTGGTGAGACCCGGTATGTGAGACCCGGCAGATAGTCTTTAACCCGAAGACAATCTATAACCCGGCAGGCAGTCTCTAACCCGGCAGACAGTTATGGCCCGGCAGACAATTATGACCAGGCAGACAGATTGTGACCCGGCAGATGCATGGATTCATGGAGATGAGTCTCAGAGATGAGTCACCTGGGGTTAAGAAGCCCATGAAGAGAAGCCCAAGACGTTAATAAGCCCATGGTAAGAAGTCGGAATAGTTTAAGTATTAATCCGACTTGGACTCTACAAGTAACCCACCCCTTCAACTTATATAAGGAGGGGCGGGGTGCCCCAATAGGATCAGGTTTTTTCTAGACGTCTCAATAGACAATTCTTAGACAACATCAAAGTAGATGCTCTCAAGATAGAGGTAGTGAAACCTCACCCTTGTAACCGAGATCGTCATGATTATCTTTATCAATCAAGCAGGATGTAGAGTTTTACCTCCACCCTGAGGGGCCGAACCTGGGTAAAAACTCGCATCACTCATCCCACTCAACCCCTCTCAAGCTTCCAGTTAGATGCATTGGTCTCACGACCAAGTCCTCACACTAAGGACATTTGCCGTGACAAAACCATGACAGTAAAAGTGACCACTGTCAGGGTTGCGTTGCAACCTTCATGCAACGATCACTCCAAGATTATAAAGTTTAATTCCTATGAAAGAGTGTGTATGAGGCTCAGGTCAGGAGCACATAGTGTGTTGCTATCCTGTTTGCCCATGATGCATTTGCCATTGAAGAGTGCAAAGTAATGAATTGAAGGAAAAATGTATGCTCTTTATTCTAGCTTATGTCACTCCTCTATCGCCAATGTAACAAAGACTAGCCAAAAATGACTCATACTCTGATTGGTGGTTCGTCCAGCGAACCCCAAGATGGAATCTTACATGCAACACAGAACGCTGCTAGAGGCATAGTGAAAGCATTATCATAAAGGCTAAATGAAACTCTAGACTCACGAGGATGATATTTAAATTTCTTAGTGATGTCTTTATGGGTTAGAGATCTTGCATGCACTTATCTGCGATGAAGGGAGTGAGCTTGGTGTTGTGAACATACTGCTCAAACTCTTCATTGATACATGTACCAACCATGAACTTGTCAAACGGCCATAGGCACGATTTGGTGTTGGTGTCTCGCATCGAGCTTGCACTTGGCTCAACATAGGACTGTTGTATTGAGCTCCCGCTTGATGATACCTCCGAGGACCTCTGATGACTACTACGCAACATTATTCTTGTAGACTCATGTTGGGCCTCCAAGTGTAGAGTTTTGGAGGATGAAGATGGTCTCTCTCAAGTGGATGACCTAAGGTTTATCAATCCATGGGAGGTGTAGGACGACGATGGTATCTCTCAAACAACCCTACAACCAAATAACAAAAAGTCACTTGTGTCCCCAACATACAAAATACAATGGTAAATTGTATAGGTGCACTAGTTTGGTGAAGAGATGCTGATACAAGTGTAGTAATGATAGTAGATATTGATTTTTGTAATGGTGACAATAAAAAAGCAAGATAACGAGTAGCAAAAGTGAGCACAAACGGTATTGCAATGCTTGAAAATGAGGCCTAGGGTCCGTACATTCGCTAGTGCAATCTCTCAACAATGCTAATATAATTGGATCATATGACCATCCCTCAATGTGCGATGAAGAATCACTCCAAAGTTCCTATCTAGCGGTGAACATAAGACGAAATTGTTTGTAGGGTACGATCTCAAAGCTATTCTTTCTGATCAATCTATCCTAGTGTTCGTACTAAAATAGCACCAAGCTATTCTTTCCGGTCGATCTATCCAAGAGTTTGTACTAAAATAACACCATATGATACACATCAACCAACTCTAATGTCACCTAGATACTCCAATGTCACTGCGAGTATCCTTGAGTTGATTATACGATATGCATCAAACAATTTCAGATTCATAATACTCAATCCAACACAAAGAGCCTCAAAGAGTGCCCCCAAGATTTCTACCGGAGAAACAAAGACGAGAACGTGCATCAATCCCTATGCATAGATTACCCCAATGTCACCTCGGGAATCCGCGAGTTGAGTGCCAAAGCACATATCAAGTGAATCAATATGATACCCCATTGTCACCACGGGTATTCATAGCAAGACATACATCAAGTATTCTGAAATCCATAAAAGTATTTGATCCGATAAAATGAAATCTCAAAGGGAAAACTCAATTCATCACAACAATATAGAGAGGGGAAACACTATCTGATCCAACTATATTAACAAAGCCCACGATACATCAAGATCGTGCCATCTCAAGAACACGGGAGAGAGAAAGAGATAGTAAACACATAGCTACTGGTAGAAACCCTCCGCCTGAAGGTGGAATACTCCCTACTCATCATGGTGGCCATACGGATGATGAAGATGGCCACCGATGATCATTTGCAACTCCATCGGAGTGCTAGAACAGGGTCTAGATTGGTTTTCATGGCTACATAGACCAGCAGCGGCTGAACTTCTAATCTATCTAGTCCATAAAAATTCTCCAAAAAGTTTCGCTGCATTTGGACTACGTTTGGTATTGATTTTTTGTGATGTAAACAACAAGTAAAAAATAGCAACTGGCACTGGGCACTTTGTCAATAGGTTAGTCCCAAAAAATGATATAAAGTTGCTATAAAATGATTTTAAAACATCCAAGAATAATAATAAAACAACATGAATACTTCATAAATTATAGATACATTGGAGACGTATCAGTATCCCCGAGCTTAATTCCTACTCGTCCTCGAGTAGGTAAATGATAAAAGAAATAATCTATGAATTGTGAATGCTAGCAAAGTGCATAAGTTTGATCAATGATGTAACATCCCAAAATTCTAAATTTTGGAATGTTATAATAAATAGATAGATTTGATTGTTTGTTTGATTGTGGAGTGATTGATTGACTGAAAGTGAGTGAATTCGAAACCTTTTTGAAAGTGAAATGAGAGGGAATAAAAGGACTTTCCCAAACTTTCATTTTTGCATTTATGATCTCCGTGAATTCAAATTCTTTTCATCATAAAACCCTGGAGAGAAGATGACATGACTTCTTCCATTTAAATAAATGAAAAGGGTTTTTGAAATATTTGAATTCCATTTGGAAATATTTTCCAATTCAGAAACTTTAAGCAACTCAATGATTTTCATGAGCGAAGATAAAATGACTTCTTCAAAACATATGAAATATGAGTTGGGAGTTTAAAAGGATCAAATTCAAAGTCCTTTTGGAAATTATTTTCAATTTGAAGTTATTTGGGTTGTATTCAAATTATTTTTCTCCAAAAATAAAATATACAAAAATTAGGGTAAAATGATTCCCTGCATCAGAAAATTGGAGATAAATAAATTTGAAATTATTTTGATATTTTTAAAATGATTTTTATTGGATTTTATTAGAGCAGAAGCACTATTTGAATTAGTTGAATTTCTGCGGATTTTATTTGACGTTAGAAAAATGTTCATGTCGTAGAAATTTTTTTTCTGAAAATTTTGATATATAATATGCCTATATAAAATTTTTATCTTATTTTCGTTATTCAGTTTCCCTTTCTGTTTCTATTTAAAAAAAATTGTATGTACGTCCCATAACTGTATGCACGGCATCGGACGCCCCATCATTTTAGTTTTTCTTCCCTCCTACATGGGCCAGGCCCAGCCAACCTTTTCATTTTTTTCCTTAGGCCGAATTTTGTTTAGAAAAAAAAAGCTGCAGCCGCAGCGTGCACGCGGCCGGCCGAAGGCCTCTAGGCCCATTCGAGCCGCCTCTTTTCTTCTCTGTTTCTTTTCTTTTCATCTACGTTTAGTCCCATATTGCCTAGCCTTTGACCTTTAAGCCTCTCTTCCACCAATAAATATAGACCTATATAGCCTTCAAAAATCATCCGATTCGGATTAAATCGATATTTTGGTTTGACTAGATTCACTAAAGAAAAATTATTTCTTTTCTCCGGCGGGACTTCTGGAAATTGTCTCCTCTCTCCGAAGTCATTTTTTTCTTTACCTTATAAAGGTATCTTTCTTCATATATACTTCCGTAGCTTATTATTTCTAGACTAGTATGGTAGAATAATTAGATTATCAATTAGTCTATGTATTTATACACTAGACATAGAATTTTCTCAGCCGTAGTTATTTTACTTCCGTAAAACAACTTGACCCTGATTTTTTAAATAGCCATAACTTTTTACTCGTTCATCCAAATTAGATGAAACCAACGCCTATAGTTTCGTCTTGTTTTTACCTATCCAGTTAACCTGTCACGTCAACTTTTTGAAATTTTCAAATTTCGAAATTTGTTTAGATTCATATTCAAACTTCTTTTGTTCATAACTTGAGTTCCGTAACTCCATTTGAGTTGATTCTTTTTGCAAAGCGAAGCTCTTGACCTAAACTTTCTGATAAGGCCAAATCCACCTAATTTTGGTACTGTTAGAAACTGTTTTATGTTGCAAGAGTTATTTTCTTGTTTTCGAAGTTTTCTGTGATCTGTTCTTCGATTCTTTTGCTTGATTGCTTATGTGTGGTTACTATTGCTTGCTTACGATAGATTGACCGGAGTGTGACGAGTAGAACTATCAAGAGTTTTGAGAGTGAATCATCTTCATCAACAGTACAGGCAAGTTCACACTTTGATCATATCCCTTTCATACCCAGTTTTTATGCATTAGTTTCACACTCAAACATTGCATGAGTAGGATTGATAACATGTGGGTATTGGGAAGTAGTTGATGAGGTAGGAACCTATTGCCCTGCATTCAAACCTTGGGAGTTACTATTACGTTATGCTTATATTGCCATGCTATGCTCGTAGACGTGGATTGGGTTTGAGTGTATTCCATGACAGATGTGATATTGTTAATTAATGGTTAAACTTAAGGTGGCAACTTTAATGCACATCTGGGTGGATTGAGGCACCTAGGTATTCCAGTAATTGCCTGTTTTTCTTTATGGACCGCCACCCAGGCTCAAAGGGATCATGAGATTATTCATGCTAGAAATTCCGCGTGTAGCCACAAGCTACTATGGGCTCTAGCATAGTTGATTAAGTCGTGCGAACTCTTAAAGTGGTAGACTAGCAGATGTAGGGGAAAGTAGGTGTAACGGTCTACCCAATCGTAAGGTGCTAGCGCTTCTGAACGGCTATGTCTCGGTCATCCGTTTCTCAAACACCATTTAGTGCGAGAATCCCAACGGAGGAGATCGAGTCTTGTGGGGAAAAGTGCGCAAACCTTCGCAGAGTGTACAAACTAATCATGATTAGCCGTGTCCCCGGTTATGGACGTCTTGAGTATCTAGTACTTGGATTGTCATGTTGATCTCATCACTCTATAATTAATTTGTTGGGTTGTTAATGATTACTTTTAATTGGGATTGAGAGTGGGTTTACCTTCTCAATGTTTTCAACAAACTTTGTAGTTAAATAAAATTTATTCCTTTGCAGTAGGGAAAAATTGGCTTTTCGCAAAACATATTAACCCTACAGCCTCCACCAGCCATATATGCATGTAGTGATAGTTATTATTCATCATTATCCTATGGTGTGAAATTGCCAGTACATTCAATGTACTAACCCTTTGTGGTTGCAACGTCTCATGTTGCAGGAATCTTGCGACGAGTAAGTGATACGTTAGGGTTATGATTTCTACACTCAACTTTGCTGCTGGTGTTGATGGGAATCCACAACCTTGTTACTTCTGCTATTTGGATAGAGGTAATAGTAATTACGTTACTTTATACATGTGATTTACCTCTATTATAAATCCTCGAGTATTGTGTGTGTCAGAATACCGATCCAGGGATGACACTTAAGCACAGAGACTTGACCGTATGAGGTCGGGTCGCTACAAGATGGTATCAGAGCACATGTTGACTGTAGGACGTGACCCCTAGAAACTGGCAAGCCCATAGCAAAGATTTTTCTCTACAACTTTCCCTTTCAAAAAGATCTTTTACCTATCTTCTCTTCCAAGCTTATTAAAATATCCCCTTTTAGTGGGACCATACCCCCTTTCCCTTTTGACCACACAAAGATTCGACTGATGAGACCACTCCAAGAAGTACAAGATATCGGACAACCGAGACCATTCGGAATGAAGAGGATTTTACCATACATTTTGATAATGGAAACTACAACTGTTGAAGACTCTGAAGACTAGGAGAATTTGAAGACTCTGAAGAATTTCCCGATTAGTATGACTAGGAAGACTACCCTTATGGAACTTGGCAGACTATGGAAACTGTCAATACCGGAGATCAAGGTGTGTCAGAGAAAGACCGGAACATGGAGCATTAGAACTGAAAGTTTTTGTAAATAAAACCCCAAGCCAGGAGATATCAATTATGGAATGAAAGGTCATGGCAGTAACATGGGCATAGACACGGCTAACCATGGAGTTATCGTCGCTTATGCTATTATCACCGTGCTGAGTTAAGCATGCATTTCTTCGGAAGGATTGGATGGTAGAAGGCTGATGGAGCACCTATCAGCAAGAGAGGAAGTTTTAATCTTAGCCAGTGTATCACCAGGATCTGGAGTATTAAATCAAGGATTTTAAGATGGACCTGCAGGAAGCCGTATTTGACGAGAAAGCATTTCATGAAGAACTTAGGAGCAAGAAGCTGAAGTAGCCAAGCTAGCAGAATAAAACCTTGAGATACAGGAGATTCGTCAGGAAGTAAAGGATAGTAGGACCATGGTTCATGCCAAGGATGTTGAAACCCAGAAGTTTGGAACGCAACTCCAAAAATATTAAATGACGTCATGAGAGACTTCGCGTCAATAGAGATGATCTGGCAAAAAAACTTGTGAAAGACAAGGACGATCGGAAGAAGCAATCGGAGACATGAACAAGACTTCAAGAGTTTGGCGATATTGACTTTTAGAAGACCAAACCCCAGTTATATCCCTACGTTAGATGCGACGATTGTGAGCTGTCATTTGTTTGATGTTTTTCTGACAGGCACAATAAAAATCTGTCTTTTCAAAACTTTAGTTTGTATTGTGTGTATCCCTCTCTATCTCTCTTACCCCACCCCAAACCCCTTGACCCAATAGAGGATGAATGGAGATGAAACCATATTTTCTGTACCGATGAGTCAATTGGAGACAGACCGTTGGATTCAGAACATGGAGGATCATATGGAGAATAACACTATAACCAGAAAGGATATGGCCCAGCATGCTCTTGAGTGCTTTGAAAGAGGTGCCACTACCTGGTAGAGGATTTACCAAACCATCAATGGATGGAAAGGAGTAACCACTTGGAAGGAATTTAAGTGGACTTTGTTAAAGTCTTGCCTTGTGTCCCAGAAATTGAGGCCTTATGGGAAGGATATGAAGAAACCTAGTGCATACAAGCTTTGTGGAGAAATAGGACACAACCATAAAGAAAACAAGGACGAATACCTTCATAATCGAAGGATTACCAAAGGAGTTAGCCGAGGATCTCAGGGAACTTCGGTTGGAGATTGTTCCCAAAGGTTTTGTTACAACAATGGAAGTTCAGTCTACATTGTTGGGAAAGATCCGTGAAGCTCAGAAGGATGACAAAGAGATTGCTGAGGTAAAAGAGGGGATAAGCAAAGGAAAGGCCAAAGTTTTTCGTAAGGATGAGAACGACACCTTATGGTTCGAGGACCGTGTATATGTGCCCAATAATGCAAAGATCAGGAAATTAATACTTCAGGAGGCTCATGACTCACCATACTCGATTCGCCCTGGAAACACCAAGATGTATTTGGATTTGAAGGAGCGTTTCTGGTGGACTGGTATGAAGAAGGATATTGCGGAGTATGTAGTCGTAGGTGATGTATGACAAAGAGTAAAGGCAGAGCATCAAAAGCCAACAGGATTACTACAGCCTATGTCGATACCCTAATGGAAGTGGGATAATCTTGTCATGGATTTCATTACCAGATTTCCCAGAACCCGATCGGGATATGATTCTATCTGGGTAGTAGCTGATTCGCTTGACCAAAGTAGCTCACTTTATCCCAGTGAAAATCACCTATACAAGTGCAAAGTTGGCCAAGATATATATGACCAGGATCGTATGTCTGCATGGAGTTCCGAGGACCATCGTATCAGATAGAGGAACACAGTTTACCTCAAAGTTTTGGAATCAGCTGCACCAGACTTTCGGTACTAGGCTAGAGTTTAGTACAGCCTTTCATCCGCAGATAGATGGATAGACTGAGAGTTAATCTGATTCTGGAGGACATGCTGAGAGCGTGTGCGCTAAATTATGGATCTAGTAGGGATGATAATCTACCTTACGCGGTGTTCTCATACAACAACAGTTACCAAGCCAGTTTGAAGATGGCCCCTTTTGAAGCTTTGCATGGAAGAAGGAGCCAGCCACCGTTGATGTGTGATGAAGTTGGAGACCGTCAGTTGTTTGGACCAAATGTGATCAAGGAGTCAGGGCACTACCTCAGCCGTTGCCCAAAAAGGAAAACTCGAGACTTGTCAGAAGTAATATGTTTCTGCTGTAATGAAGCAGGGCACTCTGCCAGAGATTGTCCCAAAGAGAAGGAGCCTTGAGCTAAATAGTTGAGTTTGCAAGAAAGAAATGTAGTAGTAGAAGTAGTGGGAACAACTCTTTTGTATTGAGGTGTTGTGTTGAGGCATGTAATGAAAACCAGGAGATTGTAATCATTGGAGAATCAATTAAGTTAGCCTCGTTGGTACTGATTGGATATTACCCTATGAAGCAAGAGTTTGACCATTTTCGAGGATATGAGAAATATGGTCTATGGATGGTTGGAACATTTAAGGGTGGTAGTAGCCTGTGAGGAGATTTGACCCCTGGAAATGATAATGATGTACCACGGAGTGGACTTCATAAGTATAAGTTTTATCTCGGTATGTGGGATATCCCCAAGAGTATGAAGAGATGAAGTACTATTGGATAAAGGAGGTATGATGTTGGAAATATGGAGCAATTGCAACTCCATGATGAGTTTGAGTAAGCACGTCTTAGTCTTGTACAAATAGAAGGAAGGGAGGCAATACAATTGGATGGATTTTAAGTATGCTAGGAATCTGGAAGTTGGATGTTGGAATAACGATCAGTTGCCCCATGGATGAGTTCAAGGTTTACAAGTGATGAGATGGGCCATAACCCACATGCCCCAGGACCTGCCAAGAAGCAAGCACACTCTTGCTGAAGGAAAAACCCTGGAAGAGATACGACCTTACCCGCCGATGATTTTATAGGAGTAACGCAAAACCTGGGAGTGGTGAAGGAACGATAGATGATTGTTTGGCTGGCAGAATCCATGGATTTATCCGAACCCAGTTTGTCGACAAGAGAAATTCTGCAATGCTTGTGAGGATGACCGAGTGTTAGAATGCGAGATTCACTAAACCATATACAGGGTAATGATTTGAGTGCGGGATGGATTCATCACCATACTGACTTACTCTTATTATTCGCCTTGCTATATGGGATGGTAAATCTGAGTGACTTATCTATAATAGAGAGATGACGATCAAAATCTTGTTTAAACCTTAGAATGGTATAGCAATTTTCCCTAGTACAAGGAAGCTTTTTCCAACCGTAGGTTATACGGTGAGGATCAACCAGACCCCTTCCCTGCAGGAGAAACCATGAATTGATGACCACCATGAGATATCGATAGTTGTTTAGTTTTGGCGCCAGACCCGTCAGCTAAGAAGACCCAATCATGGAAGAACCTTACCAAGATGAAAGGATAGAAGAATTGCGGTAAAGGTTATGCCACTACTAGAAGAGCCCAGAGAAGGAATTTTCCCAAGAATTTGAGGAGACCGACCCCGTCAAGAATAAGGAGTAAATGAGTTTACATGGAACAATAACCATGTTTCTAAGGGTGGTAGCACCCCAGACCCCCTGTGATGATTGATGGATTTCGAGAAGACCCCCAAACCCCCCTATTTCTTTCTAGCATCTCCGAATCTCGAGGACGAGATTCATTTTAAGGGTGGTAGGTTTGTAACATCCCAAAATTATAAATTTTGGAATGTTATAATAAATAGATAGATTTGATTGTTTGTTTGATTGTGGAGTGATTAATTGACTGAAAGTGAGTGAATTCGAAACCTTTTTGAAAGTTAAATGAGAGGGAATAAAAGGACTTTCCCAAACTTTCATTTTTGCATTTATGATCTCCGTGAATTCAAATTCTTTTCATCATAAAACCCTAGAGAGAAGATGACATGACTTCTTCCATTTAAATAAATGAAAAGGGTTTTTGAAATATTTGAATTCCATTTGGAAATATTTTCCAATTCAGAAACTTTAAGCAACTCAATGATTTTCACGAGCGAAGATAAAATGACTTATTCAAAACATATGAAATATGAGTTGGGATTTTAAAAGGATCAAATTCAAAGTCCTTTTGGAAATTATTTTCAATTTGAAGTTATTTGGGTTGTATTCAAATTATTTTTCTCCAAAAATAAAATATACAAAAATTAGGGTAAAATGATTCCCTACATCACAAAATTGGAGATAAATAAATTTGAAATTATTTTGGTATTTTTAAAATGATTTGTATTGGATTTTATTAGAGTAGAAACACTATTTGAATTATTTGAATTTCGGTGGATTTTATTTGACGTTAGAAAAATGTGCATGTCGTAGAAAATCATTTCTCAAAAATTTTGATATATAATATGCCTATATAAAATTTTTATTTTATTTTCATTATTCAGTTTCCCTTTCTATTTCTATTTAAAAAAATTGTACGTGCGGCCCATAATTATTTGTTGCCCACGTGCGCTCCATAGTGGCATCGGGCGCCCCATCATTTTAGTTTTTCTTCTCTCCTACATGGGCCAGGCCCAGCCAGCCTTTTCATTTTTTTTCCTTAGGCCGAATTTTGTTTAGAAAAAAAAGCTGCAGCCGCAGCGTGCACGCGGCCGGCAGAAGGCCTCTAGTCCCACGCGAGCCGCCTCCTTTCTTCTCTGTTTCTTTTCTTTTCATCTACTTTTAGTCCCACATTGCCTAGCCTTTGACCTTTAAGCCTATTTTGCACCAATAAATATAGACCCATAGAGCCTTCAAAAATCATCCGATTCAGATTAAATCGATATTTTTGTTTGACTAAATTTACTAAAAAAAATCATTTCTTTTCTCCGGCGGGACTTCTGGAAATTATCTCCTCTCTCCGAAGTCATTTTTTTTCTCTACCTTATAAAGGTATCTTTTTTCATATATACTTCCGTAGCTTATTATTTCTAGACTAGTACAGTAGAATAATTAGATTATCAATTAGTCTCTGTATTTATACATTAGACATAGAATTTTCTCAGTCGTAGTTATTTTACTTCCGTAAAACAGCTTAACCCTGATTTTTCAAATAGCCATAACTTTTTACTCGTTCATCCAAATTAGATGAAACTAACGCCTATAGTTTCGTCTTGTTTTCACCTATCTAGTTAACCTGTCATGTCAACTTTTTGAAATTTTCAAATTTCGAAATTTGTTTAGATTCATATTCAAACTTCTTTTGTTCGTAACTTGAGTTCCGTAACTCCGTTTGACTTGATTCTTTTTGCAAAGCGAAGCTCTTGACCTAAACTTTCTGATAAGGCCAAATCCACCTAATTTTGGTACTGTTAGAAACTATTTTATGTTGCCAGAGTTATTTTCTTGTTTTCGAAGTTTTCAGTGATCTTTTCTTCGATTCTTTTGCTTGATTGCTTATGTGTGGTTACTATTGCTTGCTTACGATAGATTGACCGGAGTATGATGAGTAGAACTATCAAGAGTTTTGAGTGCGAATCATCTTCATCAACAATACAGGCAAGTTCACACTTTGATCATATCCCTTTCATACCCAGTTTTTATGCATTAGTTTCACACTCAAACATTGCATGAGTAGGATTGATAACATGTGGGTATTGGGAAGTAGTTGATGAGGTAGGAACCTATTGCCCTGCATTCAAACCTTGGGAGTTACTATTACGTTATGCTTATATTGCCATGCTATGCTCGTAGACGTGGATTGGGTTTGAGTGTATTCCATGACAGATGTGATATTGTTAATTAATGGTTAAACTTAAGGTGGCAACTTTAATGCACATCTGGGTGGATTGAGGCACCTAGGTATTCCAGTAATTGCCTGTTTTTCTTTATGGACCGCCACCCAGGCTCAAAGGGATCATGAGATTATTCATGCTAGAAATTCCGCGTGTAGCCACAAGCTACTATGGGCTCTAGCATAGTTGATTAAGTCGTGCGAACTCTTAAAGTGGTAGACTAGCAGATGTAGGGGAAAGTAGGTGTAACGGTCTACCCAATCGTAAGGTGCTAGCGCTTCTGAACGGCTATGTCTCGGTCATCCGTTTCTCAAACACCATTTAGTGCGAGAATCCCAACGGAGGAGATCGAGTCTTGTGGGGAAAAGTGCGCAAACCTTCGCAGAGTGTACAAACTAATCATGATTAGCCGTGTCCCCGGTTATGGACGTCTTGAGTATCTAGTACTTGGATTGTCATGTTGATCTCATCACTCTATAATTAATTTGTTGGGTTGTTAATGATTACTTTTAATTGGGATTGAGAGTGGGTTTACCTTCTCAATGTTTTCAACAAACTTTGTAGTTAAATAAAATTTATTCCTTTGCAGTAGGGAAAAATTGGCTTTTCGCGAAACATATTAACCCTACAGCCTCCACCAGCCATATATGCATGTAGTGATAGTTATTATTCATCATTATCCTATGGTGTGAATATGCCAGTACATTCAATGTACTAACCCTTTGTGGTTGCAACGTCTCATGTTGCAGGAATCTTGCGACGAGTAAGTGATACGTTAGGGTTACGATGTAACGCCCTCGATGCGGCTATTTCTCCTACGTGTCGAAGCATGACTTAGAGGCATAACCACATTGAAAGCAATGTCGCAAGTAATGTAATCTTCACAACAACCCATGTAAATAGATAAAAGGGGAAAGGATACATAGTTGGCTTACACTCGCCACGTCACACAAATACATGAATAACATTACAATCATCCAATACACTCATGGTCGGACTACGGCACCAAAATAAAGATCAACCCCTACATGCGACACGTTCCCCGATCGCCCCAACTGGGCACCACTACTGATCATCTGGGAAAGACACATAGTAACGGCGAGAGTGTTCATCGAACTCCCGCTTGAGCTCAAGCGCATCGTCTGGAGCGGTAGCATCGGTCCCTGCATCTAGTTTGGAAGTAAACTGTGAGTCACGGGGACTCAGCAATCTCGCACCCTCGCGATCACGACTATTTAAGCTTATAGGTAAGGCAAGGTATGATGTGGAGCTGCAGCAAGCGACTAGCATATATGGTGTCTAACCTATTCGCAAAAGAGAGTGAGAAGAGAAGGCAAAGCACGGATGTAGAACTATGATCAAGAAGTGATCCTAGAAGAACCTACGTCAAGCATTACTCCAACATCGTGTTCACTTCCCGGATTCCGCCGAGAAGAAACCATCACGGTAACACACGTGGTTGATTCATTTTAATTAAGTTAAGTTTCAAGTTATCTACAACCGGACATTAACAAATTCCCATCTGCCCATAACCGCGGGCATGGCTTTCAAAAGTTCAAATCCCTGCAGGGGAGTCCTAACTTAGCCCATCACAAGCTCTCACGGAAAACGAAGGATATTCCTTCTCCCGAGACATTCCGATCAAACTCGGCATCCCGGTTACAAGACATCCTCGACAATGGTAAAACTAAACCAGCAACACCGGCCGAATGTGCCGACAAAACCCATAGGAGCTGCACATATCTCGTTCTCAGGGCACACCGGATTGTCCAAGGTTCTGGTAGGCCAGCTCAGAGTTGCCCCTGGTGGCCACCAGCAGCTGATAGGTTGGACCAACACTCAGAGGAGCACTGGCCCGAGGGTTTAAATAAAGATGACCCTTGAGTTTGCGGAACCCAAGGGAAAAAGAGGTTAGGTGGCGAATGGTAAAACCAAAGTTGGGCATTGCTGGAAGAGTTTTATTCAAGGAGAACTGTCAAGGGGTTCCCATTATAACCCAACCGCGTAAGGAACGCAAAATTCGGGAACATAACACCGATATGACGGAAACTAGGGCGGCAAGAGTGGAACAAAACACTAGGCAAAAGGCCGAGCCTTCCACCCTTTACCAAGTATATAGGTGCATTAAGATAACAAGATAATATAGTGATATCCCAACAATAAACAATGTTCCAACAAGGAACGATCTCCAATCTTCACCTGCAAATAGCAACGCTATAAGAGGGGCTGAGCAAAGCGGTAACATAGACAATCAACGGTTTGCTAGGACATGGTAGGTTAGAGGTTTGACATGGCAATTTGGGAGGCATGATAAGCAAGTGGTAGCCATCGTAGCATAGGCATAGCAAAAGAGCAAGCATCTAGAAAGCAAAGATAGAAGTGATTTTGAGGGTATGATCATCTTGCCTTCAAAGTTGTCAGAGTTGACTTGATCCTCGTAAGCGAACTCAACGGGCTCCTCGTTCACGAACTCGTCTCCCAGCTCTACCAATAAAAGAACAACAAGCAAACGGAACACAATCAACCACGTGCAATGCTCAAACAACATGATGCAAACATGGTATGATATGCGGGATGCGGTATGTGATGCATATGCAAGATTTGACAAGGAATGATTGAACCTGGCCTCAACTTGGAAATCCAAGAGTTCCACTGGAAAGGTGAGGTGATTTCGGTTGAAATCGATATAAAGATCACCGGAATCGGATGCACGGTTTGGAAATGGCAAGCAAAACAAATATGGCACCGGTCTGCGATAATCAGCAAGTGACCAATTAAAAGCATCAAGATAAATATTCTACAGCACTCAAACATGACAACAAAATACATGGCAGGGATCCACTCATGATGCTTGACAAAAGATGAACACTGAGCTATGGCTAGTTCATCCATTAACAGGTTCAAACAAGCATGGCAAAAATGCAAATGATAACAGGTTTCAGACTTGGTGAAATTAACACAAGTCTGGAATTTATCATCAGGAAGCACACTTTAGAGCATGAAAACTACATGCTACAGGAACTTAACATGGCAAAGCAAGGCATGTCATGAAGCTACTCAAAGCACTTAACAAAAGTCCCTTAGTGACCTTGATCCAAAAGGGATCAGAAAATAAAATTGCACGCATGTGAACATGGCAAAAACATAAACAGATCTTAGACTTTGTGAAAAACTGGAGCATGCAAATCAGTTAACGCGAAGGCATGTTTACGAGCTCGATGCACTCACTAAAGAGCATTGCATGACAAACTAAGCATACAGCCATCAAGAATACATGGCATAGGAGCTAGACATGGCAAGAACATCATCATAGCATGCACAGATCAATAGCAACATACTCGGCAAAATCGCTAAACATGTCAACAATCTGCCAGGATTCGCTTTATAGCAAAAGTAGAGCTCGATTGACTCAAGCTAGGATGCTCCATAAATGCAAACAAAGACATGGATGGATAGAGCACCACAATGTTAACAAAACATCCTTACTGATCAACCTCAAAAGAGGCACGTATCACTAGGAAACAACATGAACATATGGCATAATGACAAAATCAGGACAAGGACTGTGAAATTCTAAGTCCCTGAAATCAGCATTACCGATTACGCTAGTTTGCAAGCTTGTGCTAGTCACCACAAATGTCACAAAAATACATGGTAAGCACCTCTGTAAAGATGTCATGGTATATAACAAAACACATGTAGAGCTCAGGATCATAGCATGCACACATTAGCCATGGCAAAAATGACAAAATGCCATTTGATGAAACATATCTGACAAATTCATCACATAGCCCTCTTCCAACAGCATTTCGAGCATCAAGATGAGCTCAAATGAAAATGATGCAGTGATATGAAATGATGTACTCGTCAAGACGAACATTTTGATATGCTACACGCGCAAATCGGAGCTACGGATGCAGAGATATGACATGATGAAGATTGCCAAAATTTTAGGATTTTAGATCTGAGATCCAGATCGGCACTGTAGATGCACTGTTCACCGACAGAGACGAGGTCGCCGGACTTGGAGCTTGAGGGCGTCACCGGCGACGAGGTAGGGCAGGGCGGTGGAAGTGGCCGGCGTGGTCGGGTGGCGGAGGCGCGGCGTTTCCGGGCGGCGGCGCGGCGGAGGAGCGGTGCGCCGGCGAGGAGAGGCGGCTGGCGGCTGCTGTGGTCGACACGGGGCCTGCAGCGGCGCGGCGATCAGGTGCGGCGAACGGCGCCGGGCACGAGGGCGGCGACCTGGCGGGAGGTGGCGGCGGAGACCGGGCCGGGAGGGCCCCGCACGGGCCTCGCGGGCCCGCGGGGTCGAAAGCGGATTGGGGACCGGCCCAGGGACACGTGGCGACGGCGGGTTGGTCCGGCGGAGCGGGCGGACATGTCCGCTGCCTAGATTTTTTGTCCGGCGGCGGCGGGTGGAGTTTTTCTAGGGTTAGGGTGGAAGAAGACCCGGGATTTTTGGAGGAGGAGCTCTTTATAGGCATAGAGGGAACTAGGAAGCTCCAAATGAGGTGCGGTTTGCGGCCACGCGATCATGATCGAACGCTCTAGATGATGGAAGGGTTTTTGGTGGGTTTTGGGCCAAATTGGAAGGGTGTTGGGCTGCAACACAAATGAGGCTTTCTCGGTCCCTCGGTTAACCGTTGGAGTATCAAACAAAGTCCAAATGGCGTGAAACTTGACAGGCGGTCTACCGATAGTGAACCAAGGCCGCATGACAAGTCTCGGTCTAATCCGGAAATGTTTAACCCCCACACACGAAAAGAGGTAGAAAGGGGCACCCAAGGAGATAGGAGCGCCGGAATGCAAAACGGAAAATGGGGAAAATGCTCGGATGCTTGAGATGAACACGTATGCAAATGCAATGCACATGATGACATGATATGAGATGCTTGACAAAGGCAAAAAACACACGGAGACGAAAACCCGACACCGAGGAAAATAAAATAACTTAGGCCGGAAACGACAAGAGTTGGAGTACAGATAAGGTAAATTACATCCGGAGTGTTACAACACTCCACCACTACGAAAGGATCTCGTCCCGAGATCTAGGACTGGAAAAACGCCGGGTACTCAGAATGGAGGTGATCCTCGCGTTCCCAGGTGGCTTCACGGTCGAAATGGTGGGACCACTTGACTTTGAGGAATTTGATTGACTTATTGCGAGTCTTGCGCTCAGTTTCTTCAAGAATAGCAACTGGGTGCTCACGATAAGAAAGGTCTTCTTGGACATCAATGTCTTCGAAGTTGGCGGTGCGGTCAGGGGTCTTGAAGCACTTGCGGAGCTGAGAGACATGGAACACGTCGTGCACATTTGCAAAGTTGGAAGGAAGCTCAAGTTGATAGGGGAGATCGCCTCTCTTGCTGACGATCTTGAAAGGACCCACGTATCTAGGGGCAAGCTTCCCTTTGATACCGAAGCGACGAGTACCTTTCATTGGAGAGACGCGGAAATAAACATGGTCTCCGAGCTCGAAAGCGAAATCACGATGCTTACTATCATAGTAGCTCTTCTGGCGTGATTGCGCTGCTTTGAGGTTATCACAAATAACTTTGCACATCTCCTCTGCCTCTGTGATCAAGTCATTTCCAAGAAGTTGAGGTTCACCCATCTCTGACCAGTTGAGAGGAGTACGACACTTCCTGCCAAAGAGAATTTCAAATGGGGCCTTGCCCGAACTCGCTTGGAAGCTGTTGTTGTAGGAGAACTTGGCATATGGAAGACAATCTTCCCATTTCATACCGAAAGAGATAACGCAAGCCCTGAGCATATCTTCAAGAATCTGATTGACACGCTCGACTTGACCGCTAGTTTGAGGATGAAAAGCTATGCTGAAATGGATGTTGGTGCCCATGGCCTTCTGAAAAGAATCCCAAAACTTGGAGGTAAAGATGCTGCCACGATCTAAAGAAATCAACTGTGGAATGCCGTGCAGAGAGACAATCCAAGAGGTATAAAGCTCTGCCAATTGAGCTGCTGTGGTAGACTCTTTGATAGGTAGAAAGTGAGCCAATTTAGTGAGTTTTTCGATGACAACGAATATAGCATCATTGCCACGCTTGGACTTTGGAAATCCCGTCACGAAGTCCATCTCAATGTGGTCAAACTTCCATTCTGGAATGGCAAGAAGTTGGAGGAGACCAGCTGGTCGTTGGTGTTCTGCCTTCACTCTTCTGCAGACATCACATTCATTCACGAACTGAGCAATCTCACGCTTCATTCGAGTCCACCAATACGCCTGCTTGAGGTCCTGGTACATCTTCGTACTCCCAGGGTGGATGGAGAGGAGTGAATTGTGAGCCTCATTCATAATGACTTTACGAAGGTCACCTTTAGGCACAACAATGCGATCCTCGAAGAAGAGAGTATCCTTGTCATCAAGGCGATAACACTTGTACTTGGATTGACCCTTGGCAATCCCAATATTCACCTTCTTCACCATAGCATCAAGAAGTTGAGCCTCGCGAATCTGATCTTCCAAAGTAGGAGAGACTTGAAGGTTGGCGAGGAAACCTTGAGGAACAACTTGCAGATTGAGTTTGCGGAAAGCTTCACAAAGCTTGGGTTGGTAAGGCTTGAGAATCAAACTGTTGCAGTAAGCCTTCCTGCTCAATGCGTCAACAATTACATTGGCCTTGCCTGGTGTATATTCGATGCTCGGATTATACTCTTGAATCATTTTGACCCAACGAGTCTACCTGAGGTTGAGATTAGGCTGAGTGAAGATGTACTTGAGACTCTTATGGTCAGTGAAGATGTCCACTTTTCTTCCCAATAAGAGATGTCTCCAAGTCAAAAGAGCATGCACAACTGCCGCCAACTCGAGGTCATGAGTGGGGTAGTTCTTCTCGTTGGGCTTCAACTGGCGAGAGGTATAAGCCACAACTTTCTTCTCTTGCATCAACACTGCACCCAGACCTTGAAGAGAGGCATCGCAGAAGACCTCGAACGGTTTGGATTCATCAGGAGGAGTCAGAACTAGAGCAGTGACTAATTTCTCTTTCAGGGTGTTGAAAGCGATGTCACACTCAGGAGACCAAACGTACTTCACGTGCTTCTGGAGAAGGTTGGAAAGAGGCTTCGCGATCTTTGAGAAGTTCTCAACGAACCTTCGACAATAGCTTGCGAGACCTAGGAAGTTGCGGAGTTGCTTCACGTTCTGAGGTGGTTCCCAATTCACAATTGCAGACACCTTCTCAGGATTCACCGCTATGCCCTTGGCAGAGATGATATGCCCAAGATAGAGAACCTCATTGAGCCAAAACTCACACTTTGAAAACTTGGCGTAGAACTGATGTTCTCTTAGCTTATCTAGCACCAAACGCAAGTGCTTGGCATGATCTTCCTTGTTCTTGGAAAAGACCAAAATGTCATCGAGGTAGACCAAGACGAAGTCATTTGTGTAGGGGTTGAAGATGAAGTTCATCATGCGAGAGAAAGTCGGCGGAGTGTTGACGAGGCCAAAATACATGACCGTGTACTCATATGAACCATAGCTTGTTCTGAAAGCCGTCTTGGGGATATCTTGCTCACGAATTCGAATCTGGTGATAGCCCATACGAATATCAAGCTTGGAGAATACTTGAGCACCTTTGAGTTGTTCAAACAGCTCGTTGATGTTGGGAAGTGGGTACTTGTTCTTTATAGTCTTCTTGTTCAATGGACGGTAGTCAACACAAAGTCAGTCCATTCCATCCTTCTTCTTCACAAAAAGAAATCCACAACCCCATGGAGAAGAACTAGGTTGGATGAGACCCATACGCTCCTAAACATCGAGTTGCTTCTTCAGCTCCTTCAACTCTTCAGGTCCAAGCTTGTAAGGACGTTTGCAAACAGGTTCCGTGCCAGGCTGAAGATCGATGACGAATTCAACAGGCCGGTGCGGAGGCATTCCTGGAAGCCCTTCTGGAAAGACATCTTGATATTCGCAAACGACTGGAATTTGAGAGATGGCATCCAGTTCACCCTTCTCATTTAGAGAAAACAGACGAATGGTATCATCCCTTGCCGCAAAGACAATTACATCCTCAGACGAATGAGTCAATTGAATCTGCCTGGCAACACAATCAAGCTGAGCCTTGTGCTTAGAAAGCCAATCCATTCGGAGAATAAGATCAATATCCGAGTCACCAAGAACCGTAGGAGAAGACAGAAACTTGTAGTCGCCCAAAGTGATAGTAACATCCAGAACAATGGATTTAGCATTCATGCGCCTACCGGGAGAGACAACTACTATCGGTCTAGGCAAAACTTGCAAAGCCAACTCACTCTTAGATGCAAAAGGTCTTGAGATGAAACAATGTGATGCACCAGTGTCAAAAAGAACTTTTGCAGGGATATCGTTAACAGGAAGGTTACCCATGATGACATCTGACGAGTCCTCTGCCTGAGCTGCATTCATCAAGTTGACCTTGGCGTGCTTGGGGTTATGCTTGACCACAACTGTACTTGCAGATCTCACAGGAGGAGGAGGAGGAGGGAGACGCCTCTGATTGAAGCATTTGTTGGCATAGTGACCCTTCTATTGACACTTGTTGCACGTGACCTCTGAAAGCGGATGGTAATACGGAGCACTTGATCTTGGAGCTTGAGACGAAGTCTTGTTCTGAAAGCCAGGGTTGGGTGGGAGGGAAGATCCACTGCCACCTTTGCTCTTCTACTGATAAGGCTGACAGAACAGAGGAGGAGGAGGAAGCCAATATTTCTGCTGCTTAGCCACTTGAGTTTAGGAAGAAGGAGTAGCATCTCTGACTCGCTTCTTGGAAGCATCGCACTTCAGTTGAGCAGTCTCTTGCTTCATTGCCATGTTGTAAAACTCATCGTACCTCTTGGGCTCAAAGAGAACGAGAGCTAGCTGGATTTCTTCTCTGAGACCACCCCTGAAGAGGTATATCATGCTCTTCTCGTCAGGGATGTCTTGCTTAGCAAAACGGGCGAGCTTCTGAAACATTTTGTTGTAGTCGTAAACAGACATAGTGCCTTGCTTCAGGTTGCAGAATTTCTCACGTTTGCTTTCAACCACACTCTGAGGAATATGATGAGCTTTGAAGTCTTGACGGAATTCATCCCAGGTAATCACACGGCCTCCTCTGGAATCTTTGTACTGTTGAAACCATTCTGCAGCTCGGTCTTTGAGTTGGAAGGAGGCGAACTTGACATAGTCCTCAGGCCTGACGTTACTGCACTCGAAATGCTTGCATATGTCCACGAGCCAATCATCAGCGTCTGTTGCCTCAACATAATTGCTGAAGGTCTTTGGCTGGTTAGCAAGGAACTGGTTGAGTGTAGCAAACTGATTCTGATTGTTGCCATGACCCTGGTTCCCTTGGTTGCGCTCTTGAAGAAGTTGCATGATCAGCTGCGTGTTTGCATTGGTAGCGGCCATCACAGCTTGCCATGCCTCCGGAGGTGGAGGTGGTGGTGGCGGATCAGGATTCGGAGTCGTGCGTGTTGGAGGAGCCATCCTGAAGAGGTTGACATCCATTAGCACATTGACAGACAAATATTGAAGCTGAATCAAATGGGTTAAAATTGCAACATATAGTCTTCACATCCGAACCAAATGAACGAATGCATTCCAATCGAAATGATCACATATCCATAAATTGAGAAGCCACTTAGAATTGAGGTAGAAGAAAAACAACAAGGTACGGGCAAGAACAAATACTTGGTGAGGATTACCCAATTTCAAACCAAATATCCGCGGAAGAAGAACTAGAGCTACAAGACTTTGCACCTATGAAACTCCCGAACCTTTCCGGTTATGCAATCAGGTGTTGGGGATATAGGGGAAGCATAATATGTCACCCAAAACTAGCAAATCCTACATCCAGCTGTATCCATCCTTCAACACATAACCGAGAAAAACTTCGGAAATCATCTACCTCAACCTTCGAAAAGCATCCGTTATACGAGTTATGGCAATACTCCCGAACTCCCACCCCAGTATTGGGTGGCGTCGAGGTTATCTCACCAACAACTGCATAAAAGAGATTTTCGATGTCGGCGAAACTCAGGTATTCCAGAATCTCAACGATAAAATTGTGACGACAACACCTCGGAGCTCAACTCCCCGGGAGACTGCCACAACCCCTAAATGATAGGAGGCACCAAGAACAATGTTCTCGTCACAAATCGATCGGAACGATTCCAAGATACCCGCGTGATCCTAAATTTTTTTAGTGAAATTTCAGAAGAGAAGAGTCAAAACTCTACGTTAGGATGCCTTACCAGAGCGATGAAGGGACTGGGGAGTAAAAAGAATTCCTAAACTCTCCGATATATAATCCTAAATGACTCTAAACATTTTTCTAGACTCAACAACGCCAACGATTCGATCAAGCAGGGGGCTCCTAAGGTCGGGGAAGGCTCTGATTACCAACTTATAACACCCTCGATGCGGCTATATCTCCTATGTGTCGAAGAACCACTTAGAGGCATAACCGCATTGAAAGCAATGTCGCAAGTAAGGTAATCTTCACAACAACCCATGTAAATAGATAAAAGGGGAAAGGATACATAGTCGGCTTACACTCGCCACGTCACAGAAATACATGAATAACATTACAATCATCCAATACACCCATGGTCCGACTACAGCACCAAAATAAATATCAACCCCTACATGCGACACGTTCCCCGATCGCCCCAACTGGGCACCACTACTGATCATCTAGGAAAGACACATAGTAATGACGAGAGTCTTCATCGAACTCCCACTTGAGCTCAAGCGCATCGTCTGGAGCGGTAGCATCGGTCCCTGCATCTGGTTTGGAAGTAAACTGTGAGTCACGGGGACTCAGCAATCTCGCACCCTCGCGATCAAGACTATTTAAGCTTATAGGTAAGGCAAGGTATGATGTGGAGCTACATCAAGCGACTAGCATATATGGTGGCTAACCTATTCGCAGAAGAGAGCGAGAAGAGAAGGCAAAGCACGGATGAAGAACTATGATCAAGAAGTGATCCTAGAACAACCTACGTCAAGCATTACTCCAACACCGTGTTCACTTCCCAGACTCCGCCGAGAAGAGACCATCACGGTAACACACGCGGTTGATTCATTTTAATTAAGTTATGTTTCAAGTTATCTACAACCGGACATTAACAAATTCCCATCTGCCCATAACCGAGGGCATGGCTTTCGAAAGTTCAAATCCCTGCAGGGGAGTCCCAACTTAGCCCATCACAAGCTCTCATAGTCAACGAAGGATATTCCTTCTCCCGAGACATTCCGATCAGACTCGGCATCCCGGTTACAAGACATCCTCAACAATGGTAAAACTAAACCAGCAACACCGCCCGAATGTGCCGACAAATCCTGATAGGAGCTGCACATATCTCGTTTCAGGGCACACCGGATTGTCCAAGGTTCCGGTAGGCCAGCCCAGAGTTGCCCCTGGTGGCCACCGACAGCTGACAGGTTGGACCAACACTCAGAGGAGCACTGGCCCGGGGGTTTAAATAAAGATGACCCTTGAGTCCGCGGAACCCAAGGGAAAAAGAGGCTAGGTGGCGAATGGTAAAACCAAAGTTGGGCATTGTTGGAAGAGTTTTATTCAAGGCGAACTGTCAAGGGGTTCCCATTATAACCCAACCGCGTAAAGAACGCAAAATCCGGGAACATAACACCGATATGACGGAAACTAGGGCGGCAAGAGTGGAACAAAACACTAGGCAAAAGGCCGAGCCATCCACCCTTTACCAAGTATATAGGTGCATTAAGATAACAAGATAATATAGTTATATCCCAACAATAAACAATGTTCCAACAAGGAACGATCTCCAATCTTCACCTACAACTAGCAACGCTATAAGAGGGGTTGAGCAAAGCGGTAACATAGCCAATCAACGGTTTGCTACGACATGGTCGGTTAGAGGTTTGACATGGCAATTTGTGAGGCATGATAAGCAAGTGGTAGCCATCGTAGCATACGCATAGCAAAAGAGCGAGCATCTAGCAAGCAAAGATAGAAGTGATTTCGAGGATATGATCATCTTGCCTGCAAAGTTGTCAGAGTTGACTTGATCCTCGTAAGCGAACTCAATGGGCTCCTCGTTCACGAACTCGTCTCCCGGCTCTACCCAAACAAGAACCACAAGCAAACGGAACAGAATCAACCATGTGCAATGCTCAAACAACATGATGCAAACATGGTATGATATGCGGGATGCGGTATGTGATACATATGCAAGATTTGACAAGGAATGATTGAACCTGGACTCAACTTCGAAATCCAAGAGTGCCAGTGGAAAGGTGAGGTGATTTCGGTTGAAATCGATATAAAGATCACTGGAATCGGATGCATGGTTTGAAAATGGCAAGCAAAACAAATATGGCACCGGTCTGCGATAATCAGCAAGTGACCAACTAAAAGCATCAAGATAAATGTGCTACAACACTCAAACATGAAAATAAAATACATGGCAGGGATCCACTCATGATGCTTGACAAAAAGATGAACACTGAGCTACGGCTAGTTCATCCATTAACAGGTTCAAACAAGCATGGCAAAAATGCAAATGATAACAGGTTTCAGACTTAGTGAAATTAACACAAGTCTGGAATTTATCATGAGGAAGCACACTTTAGAGCATGAAAACTACATGCTAAAGGAACTTAACATGGAAAAGCAAGGCCTAGAATGAAGCTACTCAAAGCACTTAACAAAAGTCCCTTAGTGACCTTGAGCCAAAAGGGATCAAAAAATACAATTGCACGCATGTGAACATGGCAAAAACATAAACAGATCTCAGACTTAGTGAAAAACTGGTGCATGCAAATCAGTTAACGAGAAGGCATGTTTACGAGGTGGATGCACTCACTACAGAGCATTTCATGACAAACTAAGCATACACCCATCAAGAATACATGGCATAGGAGCTAGACATGGCAAGAACATCATCATAGCATGCACGGATCAATAGCAACATCCTCGGCAAAATCGCTAAACATGTCAACAATCTGCCAGGATTCACTTTATAGCAAAAGTAGAGCTCGATTGACTCAAGCTAGGATGCTCCATAAATGCAAAAAAAGACATGGATGGATAGATCACCACAATGTTAACAAAACATCCTTACTGATCATCCTCAAAAGAGGCACGGATCACTAGGAAACAACATGACCATATGGCATAACGACAAAATCAGGACAAGGACTTGGTGAAATTCTAAGTCCCTGAAATCAGCATTACCGATTATGCTACTTTGCAAGCTTGTTCTAGTCACCACAAATGTCACAAAAATACATGGTAAGCACCACTGTAAATATGGCATGACATATAACAAAACACATGTAGAGCTCAGGATCATAGCATGCACACATTAATCATGGCAAAATGACAAAATGCCATTTGATGAAACAGATCTGGCAAATTCATCACATAGCCCTCTTCCAACAGCATTTCGGGCATCAAGATGAGCTCAAATGAAAATGATGCAATGAGATGGATTGATGTACTCATCGAGACGAACATTTTGATATGCTACACGTGCAAATCGGGGCTACGGATGCAGAGATACAACATGATGAAGATTGCCAAAATTTAGGGTTTTGGGAATAAAAACTCAACCGTCTGGATTTTAGATCTGAGATCCAGATCGGCACTGTAGATGCACTGTTCACCGACGGAGACGAGGTCACCGAACTTGGGGCTTGAGGGCGTCGCCGCCGACGAGGTAAGGCAGGGTGGTGGAGGTGACCGGCGTGGTCGGGCGGCAGAGGAGCGGTGCGTCGGTGAGGAGAGGCGGCCGGCGGCTGCTGTGGTCGACGCGGGGCCTGCGGCGGCGCGACAAGCCGGGTGCGGCGAATGGCGCCAGGCGCGAGGGCAGCGACCTGGCAGGAGGAGGCGGCGGAGACCGGGCCGGGAGGGCCCCGCACGGGCCTCGCAGGTCCGCAGGGTCGGCGGCGAACTAGGGACCGGCCCAGGGACACGTGGCGACGGCGGGTTGGTTCGGCGGAGCGGGCGGACACGTCCGCTGCCCGGATTTTTGTCCGGCGGCGGCGGGTGGAGTTTTTCTAGGGTTAGGGTGGAAGAAGACCCGGGATTTTTAGAGGAGGAGCTATTTATAGGCATAGAGGGAGCTAGGAAGCTCCAAATGAGGTGCGGTTTGCGGCCACGCGATTGTGATCGAACACTCTAGATGATGGAAGGGTTTTTGGTGGGTTTTGGTCCAAATTGGAAGGGTGTTGGGCTGCAACACAAATGAGGCTTTCTCGGTCCCTCGGTTAACCGTTGGAGTATCAAACGAAGTCCAAATGGCGCGGAACATGACAGGCGGTCTACCGGTAGTGAACCAAGGCCGCATGACAAGTCTCGGTCCAATCCGGAAATGTTTAACCCCCACACACGAAAAGAGGTAGAAAGGGGCACCGGAGGAGATAGGAGCGCCGGAATGCAAAACGGACAACGGGGAAAATGCTCGGATGCATGAGACGAACACGTATGCAAATGCAATGCACATGATGACATGATATGAGATGCATGACAAAGGCAAAAAAACACGGAGACGAAAACCGACCCTGAGGAAAATAAAATAACTTAGGCCGGAAACGGCAAGAGTTAGAGTACAGATAAGGTAAATTACATCCGGGGTGTTACATACGATTTCTACACTCAACTTTGCCGTTGGTGTTGATGGGAATCCACAACCTTGTTACTTCCGCTATTTGGATTGAGGTAATAGTATTTACGTTACTTTATACATGTGATTTACCTCTGTTATAAATCCTCGAGTACTGTGTGTGTCAGCATACCGATCTAGGGATGACACTTAAGCACAGAGACTGAGGTCGGGTCAGTACAAATGATAATTTCAATCGGTTTTCCTAGCATCATAACAACAATTCTTTCTCATAAAACTCATCATGTTAAAGTAGAAACCAATTCACATTTTAAGGTTCAAATAATGAATTCTCTTGAAACTCAACAACCTATATTCTTAGTCACCAAACAATTGCAATTCAACTTATTCAATAGAGTCTAAGTAAGAGCTCCACATAGTGAATCATCATATAGTCTTCCATGATTGCTAGTACTCAAAGCATATTCTTAGAACAAATGGAATCCATCGAACACAGAGAAAGATAAGGGCTTAATATTTTGCCTCCCAACTCAATTATCATAGAGATAATTGTGAGCAATAATAATTCATGAGCAAATATATTTGTCTGGTCATATGTGCCTAGACCTTTCCCCACCACATGATGCTTGCCAACTAGAGAATAGTTGAGGTTGAAATGAGAATTCATACTATTGACCCTTTACATAAAAGTAAATACTGAAAAGTAAAAGATAAGCCCTTCGTAGAGGGAAGCAGAGGTTGTCATGCGCTTTTTATTTGGATGCCCAAGCTCTTAATGCAAAGGAACGTCATGTTATATTGCCCTTTATGATAGCAAACTTTATTATGCAGTCCATCACTTTTATTACTTTTCCATCACAAGTTCGTACAACGCTCAATTTTCCCTTACAATAAAATATCAAATATATTTAGGAGCAATTTTTATTGCTTTATGCACCGATGAAAATTTACTTGAAGGATCTTATTCAATCCATAGGTAGGTATGGTGGACACTAATGGCAAGAAACTAGGTTTAAGGGTTTTTGGATGCACAAATAGTATCTCTACTTTGTACAAATTTTTGGCTAGCAAAAGATCCTAGGCAAACACCGCATGTTGGAGGATCCATAACAATATAACTTCTATGCAAATATACACAACCATAACTCATTACGTTGTCTTCCTTATCCAACTTCAACTAATTTTCTCAAGTTTGAAAATAATTAATGGGTACTCACAGTCATAGAAGATTTCCAAGAAAATATATTTATATGGTGAAGTTCTCTTCCTTATAAAAATCATTCATGAATTGCTTGTATGACCAACGTTGTGATTGTCAAGCTTCAAAAGATTTCACTTTCTAAACCCAATGTGAAGCTACTACTAGGCATGATATGAACATATAATTTCAACTTCATCATATTCAATTCATTAAACAATTTACTCATAAGATATAGGTGAAGCACAAGAGTAAAAGGCAAAATAGTCCAAAAAGATATAAGTGAAGATCAAACGAGTAGTTAAGTAAATGGGTAGCTATTTGAGGACTCTCTCTTATTTAAAAACTTTCATATCTAAGTATTATATTAAAACAGAAAGCAAAACAAAATAAAATGACATTTCAAGAATAGCACACATCATGTGAAGAAGCAAAAACTTAGGCTCAACTGATACTAACCGATAATTGTTAGAGAAGAAAGGTGGGATGCCTACCGGGGCATCCCCAAGCATAGATGCTTGAGTCTTCTTGAAATATTATATTGGTATGCCTTGGGCATCCCCAAGCTTGAGCTTTTGTGTCTCCTTAATTCCTTTTATATCACGGTTTCCCTAAATCTTAAAAACTTTGTCCACACAAAACTCAACAAGAACTCATGAGATAAGTTAGTATAAATCAATGCAAAACCTTATCATTCTCTACTGTAGAAAATCACTAAAATTATTATTTAACATTGCATACTAAATGCCTCCGCATATTTAATAGTCCTATCCTCAAATAGAATCATTAAACAAGCAAACATATGCAAACAATGCAAACATAATAGCAATCTGTCAAAACAGTATAGTCTGTAAAGAATGCAAGAATATTAATACTTATTTAACTCCAAAAATTCAGAAAAACTACCACAATGTAAAAAAATAATCATACTGTAACATCCCAATTTTCAATTTGGATGTTATTCATTAGATCATCATATGCATCCATAATTTGTGCATTTTTTAATTTGTTTTATTTGGAATTTTGATCCTAGAAACCTTAAGCAACTCAAGGACCCATTGAGAGAGTTGGAGGTTTTCACAAAAATCCATTTTTGAATTTTTCAAAATTGGAAAATTGGATCAAAATGATTTCATTCGAAATTATTTTTCCAATTATTTCAAAATAAATAAAATAATGAGAGAAGATAATATGACTTCTTCAAAGCAGCAAGGAAATATTGGAAATTTAATTTTGAATAATTGTTTTTATTATTATTTGCAATTTTATTCGTTTGCATTTTATTAAATTAGGGAAAAAGATACATTTCTAAAAATTGCATTTAGCCTAGAAAAATGTTCACATTGTCCCAAATATTAGGAGGGGATGGTGAAAATTGTTTCTGGAATTTTAGAATTTTTTTATTCGGATTTTTCTTCACGACGCTATTTTAAAAAGGGGTTTTCGGCCGAATAGGGCCGGCCCAACTGGCGCCAGGCCGCGGCCCAGCCACCACCGCCTCGCTCGTCCGCCTCCGGGACAGAGTCCCGTGCCGCGCCGCTACCCGCCGGAGTCCGGGTCAGACTACTGGCCGTCACCGCCTCTTCTTGCCCCCTCCACGCCTCGCACCCCCCGGGCCCCTTTTAATATCGCCGCCCCCGACCCCCTTCTCTCCTCATCAGCCGCCGCCGCCTCCTGCCGCCACTGCCGCTATCGCTTCTGCGCCGCCCCGCACCACCGCCGCTGACGCCGTAGCCGCCGCTCCGCGCAGTCGCCGCTGCCGCTTGCAGTCGTCGCCGCAGCCCCGCGCAACCGCCGCCGTCGCCGAGGTCACCGGAGCCCGCCACTGCCGCCACTGATGACCCGCCGCCCAATTCGCCTGAACCGGCCGAACCGTTATTCGGCTGTTCCTGTTTTTTAGTTTTCGTTTTCTTTACTAAAAACTCAGTTTATTATTTAGTTTAGTTTATTTAGCGGACGTTCGTCCGTTATTCTTCGGTAACAAATGGTTTTCGTTTGTTAGGTCTCTGTAGTGAACATTCATTTGTTAGATTTTTTGCTTTTTCTATTTGTTTACGACCAGGGACCTATCCATAATTATTTTCATCGCAGATTAGTCCCTGATCATTAAACAATAACAACCTTTTGCTCGTTTATCCAAATCCAACGAAACCAATGCCAAATTCTTTGTTACGTTCTCCTCTGTCTAGATAATCAACTTGAACATGTTTTTGAAAATTTAAAATTTGGTTTCGAACAAATTTGAATTTGAACTTCTTTTGATCGTAACTTTAGTTTCGTATCTCCAATTTGATTGATTCTTTTTCCAAAAGAAAGCTCTTCACTTGAACTTTCTGTTAGATCTTTTTATTTTGTTTTACCTTTGCATCTTATGCTTGAGTGCTTATGTATACTATTGTTTGTCTATGATAGATTTTCCGGAGTGGGAAGCTTAGTACTACGAATCTCTAGGGTTTTCCGACCGTCATCAACGCAAGTTACAGTTTGATCATATCCCTGTATTACCCAGTTTTTATGCATTAGTTTCAATCCTCCAACAATGCATGAGTAAGATTGGGAAACATGTGGTTGTTGTTAAGTAGTTGATGAGGTAGGAACCTAATACCTTTTATCACCCTAGGAATATACGTTATGCTCATATTGCTTAGCCATGCTTGTAGACGGGGATTGGTATGTGTGATTCATGAAAGTTGCGAGAGTAATAACTAAGGGAAACTTAAGGTGGCTACTTGAATACAAATATGGGTGGATTGTTTGTGGGCACCTAGAGAATCCAGTGTTGTCCTAGGTTATCCCGAAGTACCCGTGTGATCATCCTATGGAATGCCACCCAGGCTCAAAGGGATCATAAGATTATTCATGCTAGAAACTCCCGTGTGCAACCACAAGCCATTATGGGCTCTGGCATAGTTGAGTAAGTTGTGTGACCTCTTTCAGTGGTAGGCTAGCAGACGTAGGGAAAAGGAGGTGTAACTGTCTACCTAGAGTAAAGAGGTAATGCTTCAGAAAGACTATGTCTCGATCTTTCGATCATGGATGTGGTCGAGTCTTATGGGGAAAATTGTGCAAATCTCTACAGAGTGTATAAACTAATCATGGTTAGTCGTGTCCCTAATTATGGACATCTTGAGTATCTGGTATTTGAATTATTGGTTGATCTCATCGCTTTACTTAATGATTTTGTTGGGTTATTAATACTATTTTGGTATTGAGTTGAGGGAACCTTCTCAATAATGGCATAAACTTGGTAGTTAAATAAAAAATCTATTCCTTTTTGTTGGAGGGAAAAATTAGCTTTATGCAAATATTAAACTTAGAGTCTCCACCAGCCAAATATGCATGTAGTGGTAGCCATTATTTTATCATTTTCTCTGTAGTGTGATCTTGCCAGCATATTCCATGTGCTGACCTACACGGCTGAAACATATCATGTTGTAGAATTTTCAGACGAAGAGTAAGATGTGATAGGTCATTGTCATGCACTCAGTTTTGCCATGGAGTTGGATGGACTCATTTATCTTCAAAGCTTCCGTAGTTATTGAGATGGCCTTCAGCCATATTAGTGTAATAAGTACTCTTTATGAGACACCCGATGTAATAAGTGTGTGATTGAACTCTTTTATAAATCCTTGAGTATTGTGTGTCAGCAATACCGATCCAGGGATGACACTTAAGGAAAAAGACTTCGATCCATTCTGGTTGGGTCACTACAAGATGGTATCAGAGCACATGCTGACTGTAGGACGCGACCACTAGGAAAAACCACATGATACTCTTCTCTACTCATTTATAACTCTTCTCTATTTCTACATTATAGATGTCGGACCCAAGGAACAAGTTCACCTAACCGGGCGACGACACCCCTTTCAGACAACACTTGAAGGAAGTCACTAGGTACCTGAAGATCGGCATACCAAGCTTCACCGGAACCTTCACCGCCACTTTACCAGAAGAGGAGCGCTGGACGATTCAAGTTTGTTTCCAGGAAGGACTTCTGCACCAATTACTGAGCCCATTGAGTTTTCCTTTGATGCACCAACCTGGAGTTTAGGGAAGAGCATGGCCGCTCACATCACCATTGGACGCATAGGCGAGCTGTACAACAAGGATCTTAAAGACACCACCTACCAGATATGTGGACGGCGAGATGAGCAATGGGAGATGATTCGCACCAAGAAGGATAGATCTATTGCATCCTACATATAGGAGTTGAACCAGCACATTCGTCGTTATGAGAACCAGATGTGCGCAAAAGTGATAGATATGAAGAAGTGATGACCCGAAATATGGAGCTAGAAGAGGAACTCAAGGCTACACGTGATGCATACGAAGAGGAAATTGATGTACTACTGGAGCATAATGAAGACCTGAAGAGGAAACTAGGAATACCCATGGCGATACCCGAGCCTGAAGTGGACATTCGTTCTGAAGACTACATCATACTAGATGACACACACACAGACCCTGACAGCGATGATGAAGACAATGATGATTATGAAGACGAAGTTGGAGAGGATATTATGGAGTCCTCCACCGATCAAAATTTCTAGTCGACCACCATATTACTATTAGTATTCTTCCAAGTAGTTAGAAATCGTTGCGAGTTTTTGGAACAGTAGCTTAGGTCGATTGTATGAATCTTGTTTGATTTGAGTGGTGTGAATTGAATATGTTTGTCTCATGTGCATATGGGTAGTAAAATATCTCTTTAGACCCTACTCTATTCTGTTCTCACCCCTCTAAACCTATCATATGCCTTCGAGACGTGACCCTGGATTCGTTTTCCCACCGGAGCTCACTCAGTTGATCCAACAGCAGAATGCCTTGATGCAGTTGCTAGTCTAGAACCAAGGCAACAACAACAACAACCCACTGCCACCACCCCAAGTTGACAACTTAGCCCGTTTGCTAAGGTTGAATCCGCCGGTATTTTCTAGCAGCACCGAGCCGATTGTTGCTGATGATTAGCTCCGCAAGATTGGATGGGAGCTGACCAACACAGGTTGCACTGATGCTGAGAAGGTGCACTTTGCCGCACATCAACTGGATGGACCCGCAGCCTCATGGTGGGATAACTAAACCGCAACTTCCCCCGTGGCCAATGTTACTTGGGATCAGTTTCAGCAGGCCTTCTGCACTGCACATGTCTCAGCTGGAGCCATGAGTATGAAGAAGCGTGAGATCCGCAACTTACGCCAGGGAAATCATACTGTGGTGCAGTACGTGGATGAGTTTAGTAAGTTAGCACGCTACGCCCCAGATGATGTGGCCATAGATGCCGCGAAGCAGGAGAAGTTTCTTGAAGGACATAATGATGAGCCGAGTATGCAGTTGATGGTGGCAACATTCACCAACTACCAGGAGCTGGTAGACAGGGCCCTCAGGATAGAAGGCAAGCGACAGCAGATACAGAATCGCAAGGGAAGTATGGATAGGGAAAGTAAAACACTGGAGCTCAGCAGAATCCCCGCTATTCCCCGTACTCGGGAGGGCAAACCATCATACCCATGGAGGACATAACAATGGAGGACATTCCCTCAATGGAGGAAATTCACACAACCATATTGGCCCTAAGAATGGTAATGGGAGTGGAGGAGACAACAACCAGAGCGGTTCCAACCCCTCTACACCCGCCAAGAAGGATCTGAGTCACATTACTTGTTTCAAGTGCGGGAATACTGGACACTACTCCACCTAGTGTCCTGAAGCAAAGAATGGTAATGGCAATGGAAGCTCAGGAAAGAAGCCAAGTCCCTTCACTAAAGGTCAGGTGAATCACGTCAACGTGGAGGAAGTTGAAGAGCAGCCTTACACAGTTATTGGTAAGTTTTTTATTAAGTCATTTACAACCCTTGTTCTTTTTGACACTGGTGCATCACATTCATACATATCCAGGGGATTTGTGGATAAGTTTGAGTAGCCAACCATAGCCCTTAGGTCACCCATGTTAGTGAGATCACCAGGAGCGGAATATATGGCTAGCCGAGGATGTTATCAGTTGCCATTGACCATAGGAAAGCATGTTTTTCCCACGGATCTCATTATTTTGGAATCACAAGGATTGGATGTAATACTAGGAATGGATTGGTTATCGAAGTATGGAGGAATCATCGATTGTGCTAGTAAGTCAATTCTTCTCACCACCCAGAGGGGAAATGGATCGAGTATGTGTCTAGGCACGCGCCAAGGAGGAATCAAGTAAATTCACTCTCGGGAGTTGTTCAAGAGGAAGTACCAGTTGTGAAGGATTATTCCGATGTATTCCTGGATGAATTACCAGGCATGCCACCAGACCGAGACATAGAGTTTTTGATCGAGCTATTGCCAGGCATCGGACCAATATCTAAGAGACCGTATCGGATGCCCGCAAATGACCTGGAGGAAATTAAGAAGCAGATTAAGGAGTTATTGGAGAAAGGTTATATTCGACCAAGTTCATCACCGTGGGGAGCCCCAGTGCTCCTAGTTGAGAAGAAGGATGGATCCTTGAGAATGGTTGTTGATTATCGTGCATTGACTGAGGTGACGGTCAAGAACAAATACCCTATGCCGATGATCAATGATTTGTTTAACCAGCTGCAGGGAGCTAAAGTATTCTCCAAGATTGATCTTCGATCAGGATATCACCAGTTGAAGATTCGAGAATAGGATATACCCAAGACAGCTTTTACCACAAGGTATGGGCTATATGAGTACACGGTCATGTCTTTTGGTTTGACTAATGCCCCTGCCTACTTTCTGAGTATGATGAATAAGGTGTTCATGGAGTTCTTGGATAAGTCTGTTGTGGTGTTCATTGATGATATATTGGTGTACTCGAAGAATGAAGAATAACACAAGGAACATTTGCGCTTGGTTCTCGAGAAGCTCAGGGAACATCAGTTATATGCCAAGTTCAGCAAATGTGAGTTTTGGTTGAAGGAAGTCAGATTTCTAGGACATGTTATATCTGGAGAAGGTATAGCAGTAGACCCTTCAAAGGTTCAGTCTATCACCGAGTGGTTGGCACCCACCTCGGTTGGAGAGATACGTAGTTTCCTTGGACTCGCGGGATATTATCGGAGATTCATTGAGAACTTTTCCAAGATTGTGAAGCCCATGACGGAGTTATTGAAGAAGGACAATAATTTCAAATGGACCGAGGAGTGTGAGGCGAGTTTTCAGGAGTTGAAGAAACGTTTGGTTAAAAACCCAGTGCTAATTCTTCCGAATATACGCAAGGATTTCCAGGTCTATTGCGACTCTTCTCGCCAGGGACTTGGAGGCATTCTTTCAAGAAGGAAGAGTGGTTTCATATGCCTCACGACAACTTCGACCTCATGAGTTGAATTATGCCACACATGATTTGGAGTTTGTAGCCGTAGTGCATGCCTCAAGACCTGGAGACATTTTCTTATTGGAAATCGTTGTGATGTTTACACGCGCCATAAGTGTTTGAAGTACATTTTCATGCAAAAGGAGTTGAACCTCAGGCAGAGGAGATGGTTGGAGCTCATAAAGGATTATGACATGAAACTGCATTATCATCTAGGAAAGGCCAATGTTGTAGCGGACGCCTTGAGCCACAAGAGTTATGTCAATACTCAAATAACTGGAGGTTTACCTCAGGAGTTAGCCGACGATCTCAGAGAACTTCGATTGGAGATAGTTCCAAGAGGTTTTGTTGAAACGTTGGAAGTTCAGTCCACTTTGTTGGGAAAGATCTGAGAAGCTCAGAAGACTGATACGGAAATTGCGGAGATAAAGGAAAAGATGAGCAAAGGAAAGGCAATGGTTTTCGTGAGGATGAACATGGAACTTTATGGTTTGAGGATCGCATCTATGTGCCAAATGAGCCTGAGATCAGGAAGTTAATTCTTCAGGAGGCTCACGATTCACCATACTCAATTCACCCCGGCAACACCAAGATGTATTTGGATTTGAAAGAACGTTTCTGGTTGACATGTATGAAGAAGGATATTGCCGAGTATGTAGCAGTATGTGACGTATGTCACAGAGTTAAGGCAGAACATTAGAAGCCAGCAGGATTACTTCAGCATTTGCCGATACCCGAATGGAAGTGGGATAAGCTTGGCATGGATTTCATCACCGGATTACCCAGGACACGTTCAGGATATGACTCCATCTGGGTAGTAGTTGATCGCTTGACCAAAGTGGCTCACTTTATCCCCGTGAAAACCACTTATACAAGCGCGAAGTTGGCTAACATATATATGACCAGGATCATATGTCTGCATGGAGTTTCGAGGACCATCTTATCAAATAGAGGAACACAATTTACCTCGAAGTTTTGGAATTAGTTATGCCAGACTTTGGGTACCAGGCTAGAGTTCAGTACATCCTTTCATCCGTAGACAGATGGACAGACTGAGAGAGTCAACCAGATTCTGGAGGACATGTTGAGAGCTTGTGCACTAGATTATGAATCTAGCTGGGATGATAATTTGCCCTATGTAGAGTTCTCCTACAACAACAGCTACCAAGCTAGTTTGAAGATGGCCCCTTCCGAAGCGTTGTATGGAAGGAGGTGCAGGACACCATTGATGTGGGATGAAGTTGGAGACCAACAATTCTTCGGGCGAGATTTAATCAGAGAGTCTGAGGAGAAGCTCAAGTTGACTCATGATAGACCCAAGGTAGCTCAGTCCAGGAAGAAGAGTTATGCCAATACTAAACGTAAGGGGGTAGCCTATGAAGTCGGAGACAGAGCATATCATTGTGTGTCACCACCTCAAGGAGTTAAATGATTTGGAGTTAATGGAAAGTTAGCACCAAGGTTTGCAGGGCCATACCGAGTTTTGGAGCGTATGGGTGAAGTTGCCTCCAAGTTGGAGATACACGAAGGCTTGTCAGGAGTTCATGATGTATTTCACGTTTTCTAGTTGAAGAAGTGCCATGCAGAGATGGCCGATATTCCTCTGAGAGATACAGTACCCCTGGAAGCAATTCAGTTAGAGAGTGACCTAACCTATGAGGAGAAACCCGTCAAGATTCTCGAGTTCGCCAACCGAGTTACGCGCAACAAGGTCATCAAATTTTGCAAAGTTTAGTGGAGCCACCATACCGAGGAGGAAGCCACCTGGAAGCGAGAAGAAGACCTCTAGAAAGACCACCCACACCTTTTTGCTAGCCAACCCGAATCTCGAGGACGACATTCATCTTATGGGGGTAGGTTTGTAACATCCCGATTTCCAATTTGGATGTTATTCATTATATCATCATATGCATCCATAATTTGTGCATTTTTGAATTTGTCTTATTTAGAATTTTGATCCTAGAAACCTTAAGCAACTCAAGGACCATTTGAGAGAGTTGGAGGTTTTCACAAAAATCCATTTTTGAATTTTTCAAAATTGGAAAACTGGATCAAAATGATTTTATTTGATATTTTTTCCAATTATTTCAAAATAAATAAAATAATGAGAGAAGATAATATGACTTATTCAAAACGGCAAGGAAATATTGGAAATTTAATTTTGAATAAATATATTTTTTATTATTTGAATTTTATTCGGTTGCATTTTATTAAATTAGGGAAAAAGATGCATTTTTAAAAATTGAATTTAGTCTAGAAAAATGTTCACATTGTCCCAAATATTAAGAGGGGATGGTGAAAATTGTTTCTGGAATTTTAGAAAAAAAAATTATTCGGATTTTTCTTCGCGGCGCTATTTAAAAAAAAGAAGAAAAAGGGGGTTCGTGGCCGAACAGGGCTGGCCCAGCCGCCACCGCCTCGCCCGTCTGCCTCCGGGAGGGAGTCCCGCGTCGCGCCGCCACCCGCCGCAGTCCGGTCGGACTCCTAGCCGCTGCCTCTTCTTGCCCCTCCTCCACGCCTCGCACCCCGGGCCCCTTTTAATACAGCCGACCCGGACCCCCCTCTGTTCTCATCAGCCGCCGCCGCCTCCCGCCGCCACTGCCGCGCCGCTGTCGCTTCCGCGCCACCCCGCTCCACCGTCGCCGACACCGTAGCCGCCGCCCCGCGCATTCGCCGCCGCCGCCGTCGCCGAGGTCATCGGAGCCCGCCACTCGCCGCCGCCGCCGATGACCCGCCGCCCGATCTGCCTGAACCAGCCGAACCGGTATTCGACTGTTCTGGTTTTTTTAGTTTTCGGTTTTTCTAAACACCTGGTTTATTATTTAGTTTAGTTTATTTAGCGAACATTCGTCCGTTAGTCTTTGGTAGCGAACGGATTTCGTTCGTTAAGTCTCTGTAGCGAACGTTCGTTCGTTAGATTTTTCCTTTTTCTGTTTGTTTTCGGCCAGGGACCTATCCATAATTATTTTCATCACAGATTAGTCCCTGATCTTTAAACAATCACAAATTTTTGCTCGTTTGTTGATAAACCACAAGTATAGGGGATCACAACATTTTTCGAGGGTAGAGTATTCAACCCAAATTTATTGATTCGACACAAGGGGAGCCAAAGGATATTCTCAAGTATTAACAGTTGAGTTGTCAATTCAACCGCACCTGAAAGACTTAATATATGCAGCAAAGTATTTACTAGCAAAGTAATATGGAAGTAATAGTAGCAGTGGCAAAAGTAATCCTATATACATAAAAAGTTGATCCCCACTATCATATTTATCTGAACATGCACACATGCCACCTCATCAAAGGCCCACCACTATATGCATGAGAAAAAAATCCATTATTAGTTGATCTCATGCACACTTTTCACCTCACCACACATGACACCTCATCAAAGGTCCACTCAACATGCATGAATTTTTTTCCATTATGTTATGCCACTTATATTCAAAATATTTTCTAACTACACAATAATCAAATACAATATATAATATTTATTTTTAGCTTTAGTTTATATATTATTAATTCAATAATGCAAGCTTCGTACAATCAAATCACCGAAGTATATTGCAATTGATTCCCGCAGCAACGCGCGGGGTATTCTCTAGTAGTATTGGTTTTGTAGTGATTGTAAGAGTGGCAACGGAAAAGTAACTAAGCAAATATCAATATGTGAAAAGCTCGTAGGCAATGGATCAGTGATGGATAATTATGTCTGATGCGATTCCTCATGCAACAATTATAACATAGGGTGACACGGAACTAGCTCCAGTTCATCAATGTAATGTAGGCATGTATTCCAAATGTAGTCATACATGCTTATGGAAAAGAATTTGCATGACATCTTTTGTCCTACCCTCCCAAGGCAGTGGGTTCCTATTGGAAACTCAGGGATATTAAGGCCTCCTTTTAATAGAGTACCGGATCAATGCATTAACACTTAGTGAATACATGAACTCCTCAAACTATACTCATCACCGGTAATTGTCCCGATTATTGTCACTTCGGGGTTGACGGATCATAACACATAATAGGTGACTATTGACTTGCAAGATAAGATCAAGAACTCACATATATTCAAGGAAACATAATAGGTTCAGATCTGAAATCATGGCACTCGGGCCCTAGTGACAAGCATTAAGCATAGCAAAGTCATAGCAACATCAATTTCAGAACATAATGGATATTACGGATCAAACCCTAACAAAACTAACTCGATTACATGATAAATCTCATCGAACCCATCACCGTCCAGCAAGCCTACGATGGAATTACTCACGCACAGCGGTGAGCATCATGAAATTGGTGATGGAGGAAGGTTGATGATCATGATGGCGACAGATTCCCCTCTCCGGAGCCCCAAACGAACTCCAGATCAGCCCTCCCGAGAGAGATTAGGGCTTGATGGCGGATCTGTATCGTAAAACGTGATGAATCCTTGTCCCTGATTTTTTCTCCCCGAACATGAATATATAGAGTTGGAGTTGAGGTCAGTGGAGCTTCAGGGGGCCCACGAGACAGGGGGCGTGCCCCAGGGGGTGGGCGTGCCCCCCACCCTCGTGGACAGGGTGTGGGCCCCCTCATGTTGATTCTTTCGCCGGTATTTTTATATATTCCAAAAATAATCTCTGTGAAGTTTTGAGGTCATTCCGAGAACTTTTATTTCTGCACAAAAATAACACCATGGCAATTCTGCTGAAAAAAGCATCAGTCCGGGTTAGTTCCATTCAAATCATGCAAGTTAGAGTCCAAAACAAGGTCAAAAGTGTTGGGAAAAGTAGATATGATGGAGACGTATCAACTCCCCCAAGCTTAAACCTTTGCTTGTCCTCAAGCAATCCAGTTGACAAATTGAAAGTGATAAAGAAAACCTTTTACAAACTCTGTTTGATCTTGTTGTTGTAAATATGTAAAGCCAGCATTCAAGTTTTCAGCAAAGATTATGAACTAACCATATTCAAAATAACATTTAGGTCTCATGTTTACTCATATCAATGGCATAATCAACTAGCGAGAAATAATAGTAAATCTCGGATGACAACACTTTCTCAAAACAATCCTAATATGATATAACAGGATCGTATCTCTCTAGCCCTTTCTGAGACCGCAAAACATAAATGCGAAGCACCTCTGAAGTTCAAGGACTGACTAAGCATTGTAATTCATGGTAAAAGAGATCCAGGCATACTCAATGTAAACTAATATTAATGCATGCAAATGACAGCGGTGCTCTCCAACTGGTGCTTTTTAATAAGAGGGTGATGACTCAACATAAAAGTAAATATATAGGCCCTTCTCAAAGGGAAGCAGGGATTTGTAGAGGTGCCAGAGCTTGATTTTGAAATAGAGATGAATAATATTCTGAGTGGTATACTTTCATTGTCAACATAACAAATGAGAGATCTCGATATCTTCCATGCTACACACATTATAGGCGGTTCCCAAACAAAATGGTAAAGTTTATACTCCCCCTACCACCAACAAATATCAATCCATGGCTTGTCCGAAACAACGGATGCCTCCAACTAACAACAATCCTGGGGGAGTTTTGTTTGCAATTATTTTAATTTAAGCATGGGACTGGGCATCTCGGTTACCAGCCATTTTCTCGTGAATGAGGTGTGGAGTCCACTCCTCTTGAGAATAACCCACCTAGCATGGAAGATATAGACATCTCTAGTTGATACATGAGCTATTCGAGCATACAAAACATAATTTCATTTGAAGGTTTAGAGTTTGGCACATACAAATTTACTTGGAACGGTAGGTAGATACCGCATATAGGAAGGTATCGTGGACTCATATGGAATAACTTTTGGGGTTTATGGAAGTGGATGCACAAGCAGTATTCCTGCTTTGTACAAGTGAAGGCTAGAAAGAGACTGGGAAGCGACCAGCTAGAAAGAGACTGGGAAGCGACCGGCTAGACAGCGACAATAGTCATAAACATGCATCAAAATTAATCAACACTGAGTGCAAGCATGAGTAGGATATAATTCACCATGAACATAAATATCATGGAGGCTATGTTGATTTTGTTTCAACTACATGCGTGAGCATGTGCCATGTCAAGCACTGGAATCGTTCAAAGGAGGATACCACCCTATCATACCACATCACAACCATTTTAATAGCATGTTGGCACGCAAGGTAAACCATTATAAACTCCTAGCTGATTAAGCATGGCATGAGCAACTATAATCTCTAACTATCGTTGCAAACATGTTTCATTCATAATAGGCTGAATCAGGAACGATGAACTAATCATATTTACAAAACAAGATAGGTCGAGTTCATACCAGCTTTTCTCATCTCAATCAGTTCATCATATATCGTCATTATTGCCTTTCACTTGCATAACCGAAATGGTGTGGATAATAATAATAGTGCACGTGCATTGGACTAAGCTTGAATATGCAAGTATTCAATACACAGGAGAAGACAAGGTAATATGGGCTTTTTGTTAGATCAACAATAATGCATATGAGAGCCACTGAACATTTTAATCAGGGTCTTCTCCCCTCGACCCCCAAAGAAAAGAAAAGAAACAAAACTATTTACACAGGAAAGCTCCCAACAAGCAAAAGAAGAATGAGAAATCCTTTTGGGTTTTTTTTAGTTACTAGTACTACAGGCATGGAAAGTAAACTAGCTAAAAGCTACAACTAATTTTTTGGTTTTTTGTAAGGTTTTTCAAACACACAAGAAGAATGCTGGAAATGAAATATAACTAGCATGGATATTACAATGAAAAAGTATGAGCACCGACAACTGGCATGAGTGTGTGAACATGAATGTAATGTCGGTGAGAAATATGCACTCCCCCAAGCTTAGGCTTTTGGCCTAAGTTGGTCTATGGCCATCGCTCAAAGCTGCCCTCTTCGGTGTACGGAGGAGTGTCCTCTGGGTGCCCCTGGTTGGCGATCTCCTCCAGATCCCACTGATAAACAGAATGTCGATAAGGATCAAGGGGTGGCTCCAGCTTAGGCTATGGAGCTGGTGTCCGGCTCTAGTATGCATAAACGGCCTCCGGCAAAACGAGGTACACGCCTGAAAATATGTTAAACAAAGAGGGTGCAGGCAAGGTAATAACCTCATAGTAGTTTTTATAAAAAATCAATCTATACTTAAGCACCTTCTTCTTATCCTTAACAATAAAATCATGTGCTACCATACTCTTATAATCTAGAAAAATAGGGGGCAACAACTTTTCCTCTTTCTCATAATGCCTAATAGGTCCTAAAGTGTGCAGCAAGGCGCGAAGCAAAGATGCCTCCAATGATGGGGCATTTTGTACGGTTCAGATTTAACCATTGAGCAACAATAGCGCCTAAACTAAAAGTGGTATCACGAAACAAGGCATGGCGCAAAATAACAATATCGGGGGCACTGAGATTTCCACTGTTCCCGCGACCAATTAAGCATCTACTAGCAAATATTGCAAAGTAACGTAGAATAGGAAAATGTATGCTAGTAATTCTTGCATCAGAAACTTTCCTCGTTTTCCCTACAGCAATTGTATCAATAAACCCCTTCACATCATTACGATGTGGTTCCTCTATGCTGCACTCAAAGGGTATCTCCCAGACCCGGCAAAAATCATATAATGACAACTTCTTAACCACATCATATAAGTGAAATTCCACCGAAGGTGGTGATTTCTTAGCATGAAAGTGAAAATTTTGCATGAAAATAATAGTGAGGAGGAGATACTGTTTGCGCTGGTCGCGGAGGAAGTCGATGAGGCCTGCATTCTCAGCCAAATAATAAAAGGCTTCATAAATCCCGGCTGCTCTCAAGAACTCATCACAAGGCCATTCGCATGGCCGAACCTGCGTAGTGCGAGGGTGATTATATTTGGGCTTCTTATTCTCTTCACTTTGCTTATCCTTCGAGCTTCGGCTTGAAGAGCCCCTCAAAAATCTCTTCATCATTTCCTCTGAAAAACTTCTGAAATTTTTAGTGACTCAAAATAAAAGTGGATCAAACTCATAAAGATTGATAGCACCTACTCCTACAAGTGCCTAGAGACCATATCATGCATTAGAACTACTTTTGACCACATAAATTTGGCATGCAAGCTCAAGAACAGGGTCACCTAAGAAGAAAAGAATTGCAATAAATAAAGCACTAGAACAAAAACTAATTGGACCATTGGAGGAGTCACATACCGAAGAACAATCCCCCAAAGAAGTTTTGTGAATGGAGCTTTGAGCTAGGAGATCGAAAATGGCAGCAAGATGAGCTAGAACTCGGGTTTGAGCTGGTGAAGGATTTTTTATGGAGGAAGACGAAGTGTGTGGGTGCAAGAATAAGTGGAGGGGGCCCACGTGGGGTCCACGAGGCAGGGGGCGCGCCCCAGGGGGCTAGGCGCTCCCTGGACCCTCATGGCCAGGTGGTGAGGCCCCCTAGTGTGTTCTCAGTGCCAAATATTCTTAAATATTCTAAAAAAATAATATAATATTTTTAGGACATTTGGAGAACTTTCATTTTCGGAGTATTTTTTATTGCAAGGATAATTCAGAAAACAGACAGAAAATACTATTTTCGCTTTATGTAATCTAAATAATAGAAAGTAAAAGGAGGGTACAAAGAGTTGTGCTTTCTAACTTCATCCATCTCATGCTCATCAAAAGGAATCCACTAACAAGGTTGATCAAGTCTTGTTAACAAACTCTTTCCGAATAACATGAAACCAGGGAATTTTCGAAAAACACTAGGTTACCTCAACAGGAATATGCACATCCCCAACAATAAGGATATCATATTTCTTCTTGACAGTAGGGAGAGGAAATTCAAAACCTCCAATAGTAATCGTCGGAATTTTTCCAATAGAATTGATACTGTGGACTTGAGGTTGTTTCCTCGAAAAGTGTACCGTATGCTCATTACCATTAACATGAAAAGTGGCATTGCCTTTATTGCAATGTAGCGACCAGACCTCAAACAATCTGATCTCTGTGCTTCAGTGTCATCCCTGGATCAGTAATGCTGACATGCACAGTACTTGAAGGATTTATAACAGAGTAGCAATCACACACTTATTATAGCGAGTGTCTCAAAAGAGAACTTATTACAAATAATGTGGCTTAAGGCCATCTAATAACGATAACAATGGAAGGGTTGGAAGATAAGTGAGTCCATCAACTCCAACGACATCACTGAGTATAGAACCACAACCTAAAGGCACCTTACTTGTCGTCTGAAAAGTCTGCAACATGAACGTTGCAGCCCGAAAATGGGTCAGCACATGGATATGCTGGCAATGTATCACATAAAGAGTAATGAACAGAAATAGGGTATAGTACATGCATATATGGCTGGTGGAAAGCTCTATTGTTACTGTTTTGCGTAAAGCCAGTTTTTCCCTACTGCAAAGGAATAAATTTTATTTAACTATCATGGTAGTTGTTGAACATTGAGAGTGTAGACACCCTCTCAATCCCAATTAAACATCATCATTAAAACCCAACAAAATTAAATTAAAGTCACATGATGAGATTCACATGATAATCCAAGTACTACATACTCAAAACATCCATAATCAGGGACACGGCTAACCATGATTAGTTTATACACTCTGCACAGGTTTGCGCACTTTTCCCCACAAGACTCGATCTCCCCCATTGGGATTCTTGCACTACATGGTGTTTGAGAAACGGATGACCGAGACATAGACTTTCAGAAGCGCTAGCACCTTACGATGGGGTAGACCGTTACACCTACTTTCCCCTACATATGCTAGTCTACCACTGTAAGAGTTTGCACGACTTAATCAACTATGCTAGAGCCCATAGTAGCTTGTGGCTGCACACGGAAGTTCCTAGCATGAATAATCTCATGATCCCTTTGAGCCTGGGTGGCGGTCCATAAAGAAAACAGGCAATCGCTGGAATACCCAGGTTCCTTAGTCCACCCAGATGTGTGTTAAAGTTGCCACCTTAAATAAACCATTAATTAACAATCTCACATCTGTCATGGATACACTCACCCAATCCATGTCTACTAGCATAGCATGGCAATATAAGAAAACGTAGAAGTAACTCCCAAGGGTTTGATAATAAAACTGGTAATAGGTACTAACTCATCTACTTCCCATCCCACAATTTAATTATATCCTAATCATGCAATGTTTGAGGATTGATCTAATGCAATAAAACAGGGTAGTAAGAGGTATGATAAAAGTGTTACTTGCCTTGCTGATGATCTATGAAACCTAGAGATTCGAAGTAGCAAGCGGCGCACTCTGGGTACTCTATCGCAAACAAACAAGCACACAATAAGTACTCATCTAATGCATATGTAAAACTCAAATAAGAGATCTAACCAGAAAGTTCAACTTAAGAACTCCGGTTTGCAAAAATAATCAAATCAAACGAAGCAACGAAAGTCAAACGGTGAAAGAAACAAGGTTCGTTTACTAATATGGATCTAAGTCAAATTTTACAGAAGCAAAAACTTGTTTGAGTTGGTTAAATGGAAAGAGGGTTTCGAGATGAAACTCTAGGCGCTTGAATCGTCTGATTCCGATAAACGAGAGAAAAGTTAAACTAAAACGAAAATCGGATTAGAAATCGCGATCAGAAATAATCGCGGAATATCCGAGAAAAAGAAAAAACGACGAACAGGCTAACGAACGAACGTTCACTGTCTGCGGCTAAACGATGAAAACCGTTTGTTAAAATGAACGTACGGACGAACGTCCGCTAAATAAACTAAATCGGGAAAAAAAAATAAACTGATCTAAATAAAAAAACGACCGCGGTTTTTATAAAAAAACCGGGCGGTTGACCGGCGGCGGCGGCGACGAACTCCGGCGGGGCGGCGACGGTCGGTGGCGTGGCGGCGGCGGCGCACAGCGCGAGCGGCGGTGGCAGCGGGCAGCGGCAGCGGCTAGGGTTAGGGCGGGGCTGGGCGGCTCGGGCTGGGCTCCCCCGGTTTATAAAGGCCGGCCGGCTAGAGTTCGGGTCGGGTACGGTCCGGCTAGGTCGGTTCGTTTTTTAATAGTTTCGTGTAGAAAAACAAATAAAAGAAATACTAAACGGACTCCAAAAATCACGAAATAAATTTTCCTCGACTTCTAAAATCAAGCCCGACCAGATGAACATTTATTTGGGGCCTAAATGCAATTTGGAAAAACACGCATTTTTCCTAAAATCAAATAAAACGGCGAAAAACTCCAAAATAAAATCTTATTTGATTTTTTATTAAATCCTAAACATTCCTTTAATTTGGGAAAGTCATTTTATTCCCTCTCACTTATTTTTATAATTGTAATTATTGAAGATAAAATAATTAAATCAAATGATCCTATTTTCAAAATTTGAGAAAACCCCAAATATGAAAATAACGAAACCCCAACTCTCTCCATGGGTCCTTGAGTTGCGTAGGATTTCTAGGATCAAGCCAAAATGCAAATAAAATATGATATGCAATGATGATCTATGTATAACATTCCAAATTGAAAATTTGGGATGTTACAAACCTACCCCCCCTTAAGATGAATCTCGCCCTCGAGATTCAAGTTGGCTGGAAAATAGGTGAGGGTGGTCCTTCAGCAGATCTTCCTCTCGCTCCCAGGTGGCTTCATCCTCGGTGTGGTGGCTCCACTGAACTTTACAAAACCTGATAACCTTGCTGCAGGTGACTCGGCTGGCATATTCGAGAATCTTGACTGGTTTCTCCTCATAGGTCAAATCACTATCCAACTGAATCGCTTCCAGCGGCACTGTATCTCTTAGTGGTGTATCAGCCATCTCTGCGTGGCACTTTTTCAACTGGGAAACGTGGAACACGTCGTGAACTCCTGACAATCCTTCGGGCAACTCCAACTTGTAAGCAACTTCTCCCATACGCTCCAAAACTTTGTATGTTCCCACAAAATGTGGCGCTAATTTTCCCTTAACTCCAAAGCGCTTAATTCCTCGAAGCGGGGATACACGAAGATAAACTCTGTCTCCGACTTCGTAAACTGTCTCCTTGCGTTTATAATCTGCATAGCTCTTCTGCCTGGACTGGGCTCCCTCGAGCCTATCGTGAATCAACTTCACTTTCTGTTTATACTCCTTAATCAAATCTGGTCCAAACAACTGACGGTCTCGAACTTCATCCCACAACAATGGTGTTCTGCACCGTCTTCCGTACAAGGCTTCAAACGGGGCCATCTTCAAACTGGATTGATAACTATAGTTGTAAGAGAACTCCGCATATGGCAAGTTGTCATCCCAACTAGATCAACAATCTAGCGCACAAGCTCTCAACATATCCTCAAAAATCTGATTGACTCTCTCGGTCTGTCCATCGGTCTGCGGATGAAAAGTTGTACTGAACTCTAGCCTGGTACCCAAAGTTTCACGCAACTGATTCCAGAACTTTGAGGTAAACTGGGTTCCTCTATCTGATACAATGCTCCTCGGAACTTCATGCAGACATACGATCCTAGTCGTGTATATCTTTGCCAACTTAGCACTGGTGTAAGTGGTCTTCACTAGGATGAAATGAGCTACCTTCGCCAAGCGATCGACTACAACCCATATTGAGTTATAGCCTGAGCGGGTCCTGGGTAATCCCGTGATAAAATCCATGCCTAGCTTATCCCACTTCCATTCGGGTATCGGCAATGGCTATAGCATTCCGGCTGGCTTCTGATACTTTGCCTTTACTCTCTGACATACATCACAAACTGCTACATACTCTGCAATATCCTTCTTCATTCCAGTCCACCAAAAAGTGTCTTTCAAATCCAAATACATCTTGGTATTTCCTAGGTGAATCGAGTACGGCGAATCATGGGCCTCTTGCAAAATTAACTTCCCGATCTCCGGGTCATTGGGCGCACAAACGCGGTCCTCAAACCATAAGGTATCGTGTTCATCCTCACGAAATCCTTAGCTTTTCCCTTGCTCATTTTCTCTTTAATAGAGGCAATCTCCTTGTCGGTCTTCTGAGCTTCTCTGATCTTATCCATCAGAGTAGACTGAATCTCCAATGCTGCTACATAGCCTCTCGGAACTATCTCCAAACATAGCTCACGAAGGTCCTCGGCTAACTCCTTTGGTAACTCTCCGGTCATTAGTGTGTTGACATGGCTCTTGCGGCTCAACGCATCGGCTACTATGTTAGCCTTTCCGGGGTGATAATGCAATCTCATGTCATAATCCTTGATGAGCTCCAACCATCTTCTTTGCCTGAGATTCAACTCCTTCTGCGTGAAGATGTAATTCAAACTCTTGTGATCCGTGTACACCTCACAATGGTTTCCAATGAGAAAATGTCTCCAAATCTTCAATGCGTGCACTACGGCTGCTAACTCCAAATCATGTGTAGCATAATTCAACTCATGGGGCTTAAGCTGTCGTGAAGCATACGAAACAACTCGTCCCTCCTGCATAAGCACTACTCCAATTCCTCGACATGAAGCGTCGCAATACACCTCATAATCCTTGTGCTGATCTGGCAGAATCAACACTGGCGAGGTAACCAAACGTTTCTTCAACTCCTGGAAACTGGCCTCACATTCCTCAGTCCAATTGAACTTGGTATCCTTCTTCAACAACTCCGTCATAGGTTTTGCAATCTTCGAGAAATTTTCAATGAACCTCCGGTAGTATCCCGCGAGTCCAAGAAAACTACGGATCTCTCCAACTGTTGTTGGAGCTTCCCAATTTTTCACAGTGACAACTTTGGTGGGATCTACTTCTATTCCTTCTCCGGATATAACATGTCCGAGGTATCCAACTTCCTTCAACCAAAACTCACATTTGCTGAACTTGGCGTATAACTGATGTTCTCTGAGCTTACCAAGTACCAAACACAAATGTTCTTTATGTTCTTCTTCATTCTTCGAGTAAACCAGAATATCATCAATGAATACTACGACGAACATATCCAAAAACTCCATAAACACTTTGTTCATCATGTTCATAAAATAAGAAGGTGCGTTAGTCACACCAAATAACATAACCACTACAAGAAATATGTCAACTAGTGACCTTCTGTCAGTGACCCTGAAAGAATTGGTCATAGATCTATGACCATTTGAGACCAATTGGTCAAAAGCTATTCGGGGGGCTCCAAACTCTAAACCATTGCGACCATTTTGGTCAGAAAGGTCGTAATTTCCTTCCATGAAATGGTCATAAAGCAAATAGGGCTAGTCCACTGCCTTATTTCTAGTTGTTAACGACCAATATAGATGGTCATAGCCTTGTAAATTGTGGTGGGTTGCGATGACTAGGCGCCATCTCATCAGTTTTGCCTATGTGTCATGTCCATGTGTCAATTTTTGCCCTAGGTTGTGAAGCAACCTATATTTCTGTTATTCCAAAAATTCCCAAAAAATTCTCATAAATTGTTTGGATCATATCTTCATCAAATATGTCAAAAACCTTCCTTGCCTATTTCAAAAATAATTCAACAATATTCATTTTCCTATTCTGTTCAAAGCAGCACTTTGTGAAGGAAGTACCACTTTGGCATGTCCAAATAATATCCATTTTCTATAATGCTTTCATATGCCCAAATAACCATCCTCCACCAAATGCCAGCTCAATCCATTCATTATTTTGAGCCCAGCTTCAACATTCGTATTTATGTCCAGTGTGGTACTTTGCAAAGCAAGTACCACCTAGGCTCCTCCTTTTGAGCTGAAAATTTGTGAAGACGGTCTTCTTAGTAACTGATCATCCTCAGCCAAAACTCACGCCCATTATCCATGTACATTTCCCGTACCGCTAATCAAAAACTTGGTTGCTAATTCATGTTTGAGCATCGATCGATTTCCTCGTGAGAATCTTAGGTTGTAATTTTCTTCCTAGCACGCACCTGGGGAATGCCCAACCCACTACACATTCCTAGGCCGCCCAAAACACATGGCAACGCCACGGTCACGCGGTGACCACACGTCGGGCATGCGAGTTTATGCGCTCTAGAGTTGGGGCCCTCGGCCACCGCCCAAACCTTGATGCATCGCCACCAAACCATGTATTTATGATTAAATAGGTACTTATGTAAATAGAAATGATTTTTGGAAAAAATAAGTAGCAAAGTATGAGGCAGCTGTAGTTCAAATTTTACCCGCTTCCAACTAAATCGGCGGAAATTTGTCTTTTTCATGAGAGGTGGATCAAAACTTTTTACACCCAACCATTTTATCAATTGTTCATTAAATATGTCCTAGTATTTTAGAAAATTGATTTGGTCCAATTTTGCAACAATTGTTTGGGAGGTCCTTCACAAAAAAACCTCCTTTTGGGCACTCGGAAAATGGAAAATGTTTTTTCGTCCAAAGAAAATGAAAACTTCCTTAGGCAACATTGTTTGCCATTCCAATATGCACCCTTGTGCATAATATGAGATCATTTGAACAAACTATGCCATGAATGTGGCCATAAGATTGATCATTTGGCTTGAAAGCCATTGATCTCCATACGTGATAGCTCGTTTCTGAGAACAATTTTTAAAAATAATTGCCGTATTACAAGTTTGTTATTTTTCCTAGGAACTTGGCCACATATAATGACACAATGCGAAGGTTTCCCAATTTTTTGATTTTTTTTAATTTTTTATGCCCGTTTCAAAATGCGGTCAAAATGGCGGGAATGACCGTTCCTAGATAATGGTTGAATCTTGGAATTTTTTTGGTGTTTCTATGGTTAAATAGATACTTATGTACCTCGAAATGATTTTTGGAAAAAATAAAGAGCAAACTACAAGGCAACTACAGTTCAAATTTGACCCACTTCCAGCTAAATCGGTGGAAATTTGTCTTTTTCACGAGAGGTGGATCAAAACTTTTTACACCCAACCATTTGGTCAATTGTGCATTAGATATGGCCTAGTATTTTATAAAAAATGATTTGGTCCAATTTTGCAACAATTATTTGGGAGGTCCTTCACAAAAAAACCTCCTTTTGTGCACTCGAAAAATGGAAAATAGTTTTTTCGTCCAAAGAAAATGAAAACTACCTTAGGAAACATTGTTTGGAATTCCAAGATGCACCCTTGTGCACAATATGAGATCATTTCAACAAACTATGTCATAAATGTGGCCATAGGATTGATCATCTGGCTTGAAAGCCATGAATCTTCACGCATGATAGCTCATTTCTGAGAACACGTTTTAAAAATAATTGTCGTATTACAATTTTATTATTTTTCTGGTTACTTGGTCACATATAATGACACAATGCGAAGGTTTCCCAATCTTTTGAATTTTTTGAATTTTTTATGCCCGTTTCAAAATGCGGTCAAAACGGCGGGCATGACCGTTCCTAGCTAGTGGTTGAATCTTGGAATTTTTTGGTGTTTCTTGGATTAAATAGATATTTCTTTACCTAGAAATGATTTTTGGAAAAAATAAAGAGCAAACTATGAGGTAGCTACAGTTCAAATTTGACCCGCTTCCTGCTGAATCGGCAGGAATTTGTCTTTTTCATCAGAGGTGGATCAAAGCTTTTGACACCCAACCATTTTATCAATTGTGGATTAAATATGACCTAGTATTTTAGAAAAACGATTTTGTGCCATTTTGCAACAAATGTATGGTAGTTCCTTCACAAAAAAACACATTTTGGTCACTCAGAAAATGGAAAATGGTTCTTTTGAGCAAAGAAAATGAAAACCTCCCAAATCAACATTGTTTGTCATCCCTAAATACACACATGTACAAAATATTGGTTTATTTGAACTAGCTATAATAGGTTAAATGTTTGCCTGAATAAGAGGGTAAAACTATAAGAGAAAAAACAAAAAAAGCTTAATTCTGAATGGTGGAACCAGCTATGGCATGGATCAATGACATGGCAAACATCTGTCCATCCATCCATCCGTCCATCCACCCCTCCGCTCTCTCTCTCTCACACGGCAAACCCCTCACACAGCTAACCCTAGCGATCCACCTCTCCCCTCCCCTCCCCTCGCGCAGCCGCCACCCACCTCCACCACGCCTTCTTCCCACCCACATTACCGCCGCTGCCGCCGGCCTACGCCCTCCCCCCACACCGCCGCCGTGAAACCCCATCCTCACCTTCTCTCCCCGGTCGAGCAGCAGCAGGTCAGGCGGAGGCGGCAGCCAGATCCGCCATGTTGCTTCCGGATCCATGCCTTCCCACCCTTGATTCATCTCTAATCCCGTCGCCGACACCCAACCCCACCCCCACCGGCGACCTCCCTTACACCATCACCGCCGGACCCGTCCTCGCCTCGAGCCACCGCCCCTCTTCCACATATTCTCCGGGCACAGACGCCGCCCCTGCCTCTCAGGAGGATAGAGGAAGGCCCCAGCCTCCACCATGCTCCTCCATCTCCAAGGCCATGGAAGGGGCGGGAGGGCCCATTGCTGCGGATCTACGCCGGGACATGGCGGCGGCGCAAGCGGCGTGCGAGCGGCGGATCGCGCAGGACCGTGCCCGCACCACGGCCACCTCTGCCTTCTCCGGCGCCGTCCTCTCCGCCCGCTCGCTCGCCGAGCACAGCGTCGCGCACCGAAGTACGCGCCTCCCCCATCATCGTTCCTCTTCCGTTCAGGTAGTAGTACAGAACGGCATCCATCACAGCACCAGTTACGTAGATTCAGGGGTAGTAGTACAGAATGATGGATGCATGCATCCATTACAGCACCAGTTACGTAGAGATATTTCTAGGGATTGTGCAACTTTAGCAAAGATCGTGTAGGCATCTTGAAGCCTTGGGGATATACTACTACTGGTACTAGTACTTGTAGTCGATGGATGGAACTGCATGTTCCTCTGCTTGTCGATCCAATTTCCCGGCCGTAAGTGCTGCTTCTTGTATTTTTCTGCCAAGTCCTCTAGACGCACAGAAGCTACTTGTAGTCGCTGGACAGTAGACTCTGTTGTATTTAGGAATTAGTTGTGATTACTAGTTAGATTCAATGTTTCTCGCCATTGAATAGAACTATGAACCACTTTGATATCTTATCTTAAAATGTTTTATTTGTGCCTCCTGATTGATTACTAGTGTTTCCTGGTTAGCACTAATGTTCCAGACCTAGGTGTACTCATGTGCTTCTCATGGATATGTCTTTCAGGTGTACATCAAGAAGCAGAAGGCAAGGGCGTACTCCTAGCGTTTCCAAGTCCAGTTCAAGAGAAGGCGCTATATGTGTTAGCACCTGCCTCTCCATGAATCTGCTACTTCTGTCATTTGACAGTGATTCTGATTGGCTGATTTTCCTTTCTCCCTTGTTTTCTCAGGGGGAAGACCGACTATCGGTCCAGGCTGAGACCAACCAGGACAAGGACAAGTACAATACCCCCAAGTACCGTTTTGTTGTGCGATTTGTATCCTTGAAAGATTCTTCATCTGTTCATCATAGTTTGTGCACTTCTCAATTATCTATATATGTTGCTTATGTTGCTTATTATTACCATAGAGTCATGTTGTATCTCTTAACATTAGTACTTTAGACCAACAAGGATGTCACTGCTCAAATTGTTTACGCTACCATTGCTGGTGATGTCGTAATGGCCGCTGCCTACTCCCATGAGTTGCCTTGCTATGGTCTTGAAGTTGGCCTCACCAACTATGCTGCAGTTTGATTTTAGCTACTGAATGAATGTGCAAATGCATGATGTGAGCATATGCATGCCTCTTTTCTAATCTATTTTTCTGAATGCATGATGTAGCCTACTACAGTGGTCTGCTTTTGCGCCATAGAAGGTTGTTCCCCTGCTCCCTCCTCTGCCTTCCCCCATCATGATGTAGCCTACTGCAGTGTCTGAGATATTCAGTGAACTGTGTGGATGCCTGTTCGGATCTAGTGCAAATCTAATTGGTGCCTAGTTCGGGGATTCGGGAGGCGTTTCTTTCTTTAATTGTCGAGCTGCAAAGGGACATTTTCGGCAGTTCGGTTGAGATGTTGTTGTAGCCCCAGAGAATTAAATCTGTCTTGTGATGCTGCTTTGTTTTAAGTGTTGTTTAATGCTTGCTGTCACATTGCACAATTACTAGTACTAGTAGATGCATAGTTATACTTATTATGGACTAATAGAAATTTCGCTGCTGCTATAGTTAGGTTTGGCTGACTTGTAACAACAGAGTAGTATTTCTACTTGTTTACAATGTTTTTAGGCCCTGGTACGAAAGCTGCCCTTGACAGGAACATAGTACCACAATATATATACACTACTAAATATAGTTTGGCATCTTGTTTTCGTCAATTGCTGTGTTCCTGCTTCCTGTTGTCAAGCCCAAACCCACTGAATTACCTATCTCCGGTCTTCTCTTCATATCGAAGCTCATCAAACATGTCAGCTGTACGCAACACTCTAGCAGTAGCTTTGTTCCGGGCATGTAGCAATCACCCATTTTTTATAGAGCATATGACCAAATGCTAATTGACAACATCTAGGTGCATTCATGTTTCATTTATGCGGATTGTATAGGGGAAGTTGTTTCTAACAAATAAGGGGGTCTTTGGTGAAATTGAATAAATAACTTCCCATGTGATTTCAGGTTGTGTTCCCCGGACCTGCTGTTGCTGCTGGTTGTGTTCCCCGACCGAGTCCCCAAGCTGCTGCTTCTGGTTGTTTTCCCCAACCATGTCCCCAAGCTGCATCCTGCTGCCCCTTCCCGGTGCATCCTCAACTTTGCTCCTGGATAGCTACTGCAGGTGAGTCAATTGCCTCCATCTGTTGCTACTACTATTGTAGTTTGGTTGTAGACGCAACTGTTGTAGGTCGGGTGAAATCTTAGTTTGCCTGCCTTGAGATAACGAGAAGGATATAGCGCATAACATTGCTTCGGACATTTGCAATGCATCTCTTAATTTAATATACAAGGTTGGGGTAATTCTGTTATGTTAAGCAGAAATATTGAAATACCAAGTAACTATATATCCACAACATTGTAATCTGGGTACCTTTTATTCAAGGATGTTCAATATCTGCCTCTGCTTCCCAAAGCATATTGATAGTAGAGACATATGCAGAAGCACAAAAGCCGCTTTTGCATTATCACTATTGTTGGTTGCTGCTTTACTAATAACTAGTCAATATACTGATAAGAGAGGGGTCTGATCCTAGCTATAAATGTAGGGGACAGTATGGTATGTGTTCATGTTCACGTTGTTTGTCATGTTCTTGCTAACTGCAAGGGATTGTGTATGGAAAACCAATTATCCAGTCCATTTTTCACAAAAGGATTAGTCTGCTTAATTAGTACTGATGTTTTATTTTACGGAGTAGTTGCTTATTTGGCCAGATTATCTTTCTTGCTTTTGGCATAAGAATAAGCCGATAAGAACATAATATTGATACTATGTGCTATTAGTAAAATGTTCTATTTCCGTGCATCACCTTTCTTGTATGCACGAGTATCTCGTTTTAACTAACTAGAGAACAAAAAATCATTGTACTATGTAAATTTGTGTTATTATTCTAAAGAAATTGCCCTTTTTTGAATGGTCTATTTAGAATATATTGGCTCCAGTGTTTTGATTCTTCTCTTCTGACTCATGTAGCAGGGCGACGGTCGAAGGCGTGATGATAGTTCTATTGCTGTTCTGTTAGCCCAGTGTAGCGAAGGTCATGGCCTAGTCGACTATATCTGTGTGACTGTGATTGTATTTGTATATGTGTTATTACATTAACAGAGTATGTAACCATGTCATATGAGAGAAGGAGCCCAGTATGTAATTTGAAGCTTGTAATTACACTTGTGGAGCTTGTAATTTTTGTTGTCAATGTATCTATAACAGATTTATTCTCGCTGCTGTTATTTGAAGTATTACTTGTGTTTTCTGTCTGTTCTTATTTAAATATGGTTATTTATTCTCTCAAATTGAAATCTGAAGAAAATGATGCTGTCAAAAGAGTCCCACTTGAATAGAACCTGACAATTGGGACCCATCTAACTAGTTTACCTGAAAAAAGAAAAACTAAATTTGTTGAATCAAAAAGGCCATGGCCCAAAAAATGGAAAGGCCAAATTATTGGGCTTGGCCCATGAGGCTGACCTAAATTAATAGAAAAAAAATATATAAAAGGCTGAATTATTGGGCTCGGCCCATATAAACACCCAATTGGACCGGGCCGATTCTAATTTTTGACCTTTTCAATTGGTCGTAACTTTGCCACATCAGATTGCCACGTCGGATCCGACATGGCCTGGGCAGACAGCTAGTGACCAAAACAAAAGTTCATGGGTTCAACGACCTTCTGGTTTGGTCAAAAACGTCTATGACCTTCTCACAGAAAAGGTCGTTAATTTCAATTTGCGACTGCTGGCTTTTGACCTTCTGTTTTTGGTCACAAAAAGGTCGCAAATGAAAAACTATGACCTTTCAGGGACCAATAGTGAGGGTCACAAGTTGACATATTTCTTGTAGTGAACGGTATACTCATACAACCCATACCTTGTGGTAAAAGCTGTCTTAGGTATGTCCTGCTCTCGAATCTTCAACTGGTGGTATCCTGATCGCAAATCGATCTTGGAAAATACCTTAGCTCCTTGCAATTGGTCAAAGAATTCATTGATCATCGGTAGTGGGTACTTATCATCACTTCATTCAGTCCTCGATAATCAACAACCATCCTTAACGGTCCATCCTTCTTTTCCACTAGAAGTACTGGTGATCCCCAAGGTGACGAACTTGGGCGAATATGTCCATTATCCAGTAACTCCTTAATCTGCTTCTTAATCTCCTCCAAATCCTTTGCAGGCATTCTATACGGTCTCTTAGATATTGGTCCTGTGCCTGGCAAAAGCTCAATCAAAAACTCAATATCTCTATCCGATGGCCGGCCGGGAAATTCTTCTGGAAATACATCCAGAAAATCCTTTACCACCGGTACTTCCTCCTGTACAACTCCTGATAAGGAATTTACTTGAGTCCTATTCGGCACATGCCGTGATACATACTTGATCTTTCTTCCTTCTGGGGTGGTAAGTAAAATCGACTTACTGGCGCAATCGATGTTTCCTCCATACATTGATAGCTAATCCATACCGAGAATTACATCCAAACCTTGTGATTCCAAAATGATTAAATCCGAGGGAAACACATGTCTACCTATACTCAATAGCACTTGAAAACATCCTTTACTGGCCATATACTCCGCTCCTGGTGAGCTTACTAACATTGGTGTTCTAAGAACCTTGGTAGGCAGTTTATACTTATCCACGAATCCCCTTGATATGTATGAATGAAATGCACTAGTATCAAAAAGAACGATTGCAGTAAATGACATAACCAAAAACTTACCTATTACTGCATCTGGCCGAGCTTCAACCTCCTCCATGTTAACGTGGTTCACCTGTCCCCTGTTGAAAGGGTTCGGCTTCTTCCCAGAGCTTCCATTGCCATTTCCATTCTGGGTTTTAGGACATTCATTGGCATAATGTCCGGTCTTCTGACACTTATAACATGTGACTTGGCTCAGGTCTCTCTTGGCTGGGGTTGATGGGTTGGTACGGTTCTGACCGTTGCTTCCCCCATTCTGATTACCGTTCTTGGGGCCATTATGATTATGCGAACTCCCTCCTCCATGGATATGCTGCAAATGTACTCCCGATTTTGGGGTAAAACGTGGCTTCTGCTGAGCTCCTGAATTGTACTTCCCTTGTCCATACTTCCTCTTGCGGTTCTCAATCTGCTGCTGCTTCCCTTCAACCATAAGAGCATGATCTACTAGTTCCTGGTAGTTGTTGAAAGTTGCTACCATCAACTGCATGCTCAACTCATCATTCAGTCCTTCCAGAAACTTCGCCTGCTTAGCTGCATCCGTAGCAACGTCATCCGGGGCATAACGTGCTAACTTACTAAAGTCATCCACGTATTGGCCAACTATCCGTCCTCCTTGGCGCAAGTTGCGAAACTCACGCTTCTTCATGGGCATAGCTCCTGCTGAAACAACGGTGGTACGGAAAGCCTGCTGAAATTGGTCCCATGTCACTGTGGCTATAGGGTAGGTGACACTGTAATTCTTCCACCATGATGCTGCTGGTCCATCCAACTGATGTGCGGAAAAACGCACCTTCTCAGCGTCAGTACACCCTGTACTGGTTAACTCCCTTCCAATCTTGTGGAGCCAATCATCTGCTACTATACGCTCGGTGCTACTTGAGAACACCAGTGGATTCAGTCTAAGGAAACCGGTTAAGTGATCAACAGGTGGTGGTGGTGGTGGGTTGTTGTTGTTGTTCCCCTAATTCTGATTCTGGACTAGCAACTGCATCAACGCATTCTGCTGCTGGATCAACTGAGTGAGCTCCGGTGGGAAGGAAAATCCATTGTCACGTCTTGGACGCATTTGATGGGTTTAGAGATTTGTAACGCCCTCGATGCGGCTATATCTCCCACGTGTCGAAGCACGACTTAGAGGCATAACCGCATTGAAAGCAATGTCGCAAGTGAGGTAATCTTCACACAACCCATGTAATACATAAGGGAAAGAGATACATAGTTGGCTTACAATTGCCACTTCACACAATTACATGAATACAACATTACATCAACCAGATACAATCAAGGTCCGACTACGGAACCAAAATAAAAGAAGAACCCCAAATGCGACAAAGGTCCCCGATCGACCCCAACTGGGATCCACTACTGATCAACTAGAACGAAACAACACAAAGGACAAGATCTTCAACGAGCTCCTCCTGAGCTGGGTCGCGTCATCTGCAAGGGCTCATCGGCACCTGCAAGCTGGTTTTGGAAGTATCTGTGAGTTACGGGGACTCAGCAATCTCACACCCTCGCGATCAAGACTATTTAAGCTTATGGGTAAGGTAAAGGTATGAGGTGGAGCTGCAGCAAGCGACTAGCATATATGGTGGCTAACATACGCAAATGAGAGCGAGAAGAGAAGGCAAAGCACCGTCGATACAAATATGATCAAGAAGTGATGCTATAGCAACCTACGTCAAGTATAACTCCAACAACCGTGTTCACTTCCCGGACTCCGCCGGAAAGAGACCATCACGGTTACACACACTGTTGATATATTTTAATTAAGTTAAGGTTCAGGTTTTCTACAACCGGACATTTACAAATTCCCATCTGCCCATAACCGCGGGCACGACTTTCGAAAGTTGAAATCCCTGCAGGGGTGTCCCAACTTAGCCCATGACAAGCTCTAACGGTCAACGAAGGAATAGACCTCCTCCCGAGACATTCTGATCAGACTCGGTATCCCGGTTCTTCAAGACATCCTCGGCAATGGTAAAACAAGTCCAGCAAAGCCGCCCGATGCACCGACATCCTGATGGGAGCTACACATATCTCGTTCTCAGGGCAACACCGGATAGGTCAAGCTACGAGGAAAACCAGCCCTCAAGTTTCCCCAAGGTGGCCCCGCAGGCTGCCCATTTCGGACCAACACTTAGACAAGCACTGGCCCCGGGGGGGGGGGGGTTAAAATAAGATGACCCTCGTGATGCGCGACTCCCAAGGGAAAAAGGCTAGGTGGGAATGGTAAAACCAAGGTTGGGCCTTGCTGGAGGAGTTTTATTCAAAGCGAACTGTCAAGGGGTTCCCATTATAACCCAACCGCGTGAGGAACGCAAAATCCGGGAACATAACACCGATATGACGGAAAACTAGGGCGGCAAGAGTGGAACAAAACACCATACATAAGGCCGAGCCTTCCACCCTTTACCAAGTATATAGATGCATTAATTAAATAAGATATATTGTGATATCCCAACAAGTAAACATGTTCCAACAAGGAACAACATCTCCATGTTCCAACGAGGAACAAACTTCAATCTTCACCTGCAACTAACAACGCTATAAGAGGGGCTGAGCAAAGCGGTAACATAGCCAATCAACGGTTTGCTAGGACAAGGTGGATTAGAGGCTTGGTTTAGCAATATGGGAGGCATGAAAAACAAGTGGTAGGTATCGCAGCATAGGCATAGCAAAAGAGCGAGCATCTAGCAAGCAAAGATAGAAGTGATTTCAAGGGTATGATCATCTTGCCTGAAATCCCGCAAGGAAGAAGCACGAGTCCATGAAGAAGACAAACGGACGTAGACGAACGGGTCCTCACAAATGCGACGTAACCGGAACCAACCCGAAGAAGCAAACACAAGAAAAGAAGCACACAACATAGTAAACAACCAACACATGAACATGGTATGATATGTGGGATGCGATGCATATGCATGATTTGTCAAGGAACGAATGAACCTGGGCTCAATTTGGAAATCCAAGTGTGCCACTGGAAAGGTGAGATGAAATCTCTTGAAAATGATATAAAGAATGCCGGAATCGGAGTTACGGTTTGGAAATGGCAAGCAATTCAAATATGGCCACGTTCTGCAATTTACAGCAAGTAGCCATCTAAATGCAACAAGATTAACATGCTACAGTACTCAAACATGGCAACAAAATACATGGAAGGGATTCATTCATTATGCTTAACAAAAGTATAGCACCGAGCTACGGCCAATTCATACAATAACAGGTTCAAACAAGCATGGCAAAAATGCATTTGGTAAACAGATCTCAGACTTAGTGAAATTAACACTTGTCTGGAATTTCAGATCAGATAGCACTCTTCGGAGCAGCAAAACTACATGCTACAGGACCTAAACATGGCAAAGTAAAGCATGGCATGGAGCTACTCAAATAGCTTAACAAAAGTCCCTTAGTGACCATGAGCGAAAAGAGATCAGAAAATACAATTGCAAGCATGTGAACATGGCAAAAACATAATCAGTTCTCAGACTTAGTGAAAACTGGAGCATGCTGAAAACAGATATCAAGTAGGCATGTTTACGAGCTCGATGCACTCGCTACAGAGCAAGTCATGACAAACTAAGCATACACCCATCAAGAATACACAAAATACAAGCTAGACATGGCAAGAACAATAACATAGCATGCACGTATCAACTACAACATCATCGGCAAAATTGCTAACAAGTAGACAATCTGCCCAGATTCACGAAATAGCAAAAGTAGAGCTCGATTGACTCAAGCTAGGGTGCTCCATAATTGCAAACAAAGGCATGTATGGACAGAGAACTACAAGATTAACAAAACATCCTTAATGATCATCCTCAAAAGAGGCACGGATCACTAGGAAACAACATGAACATATGGCATAATGAAATAAACAGTCCAAGGACTTCGTGGAAATGCTAAGTCCCTGAAATCAGCATTAACAAGTGCCTCACTTTGCAAGCTTGTGCTAGTCACCACACACATCAAAAAAATACATGGGTTGCACCTCTAGAAATATGGCAAAACCCTTAACAAAACATATGTAGAGCTCATGGCCATATCATGCACACAATAATCATGGCAAAAATGACAAATATCTAAATGGAGCAGCAGATCTGACAATTATCTCAAGTGGCACTCTTCTAAAAGCATTTCGGGCATCAAGATGAACTCAAATGAAAATTATGCAAAGAGATGAAATGATGTACTCTCTGAGACGAACATTTTGGTATGCTATTTGCATGAATCGGAGCTACGGATGCAAAGTTACAGCATGGTGAACATAGGCATGTGAATCTAGGAATTTCGGGGACTTAGAAGAAATACAGTGAGCGTCGAATAGTTAAAAGGCGCACGCGCGGGATATAGCAGGCGCTCACCCAAATGGGCTCGGCCCAGGATGGGGAAGGAGGCCGAGGTAGTGGGCCGGATCGGGCTTGGCGGCCCACGGATGCGGGAGGAGGCCCAGGGCGCAAGGCGTCGTCCTCCTCCTCGATCCCGCCTGGATCGAGGGAGGCAGAGGCGGCGGCGGCGCCGTTCGCCGGCGGGGCAGCGACAAGGAGGGGCGGAGGAGGCCGGGGAAGGCCGGGAACGAGCGGATCCGGGCGTGGGGTCCCCGGATCCGGCGACGGGTGAGGTCGGGGAGGACCACGACGAGCTCGGCGGCGGCCCTGCAAAACAATGGCGGCGGCGGCTTGGGCTTAGAGGAGAGGGAGCGCCAGGGAGGAAAAGGAGGGGAAGAGGAGGCGCGGGGCACTGCCGAGCCGATGGCGTGACGACGGCGGAACTCCGGTGGCCGGAGCGGTAACGAGAGGCGGCGAGGTGCGGTTGCCGGCAGCGAGGTACGAGGCGGCGGCGGAGAACTCCGGCGGAGGTTTGGCGAGACGGCGCGGCGCGGCGCGGATCCCCTCGGGCCTGGCGCGGCCCGGGGCGGGCCGGAGATGGGCTCCACGGGCCCAGCGGCGAAGTGGGGCGCGGGAGGACACATGTCGGCTCCGGATTGGACGAAGGTGGCGGCGGACATGTCCGGGCGGTGGGAAAAATGCCCGGTAGCGCGGAGGGAGTTGGATCTAGGGTTTGTACCGCGGAATTTTTGGGGGAGGCCACATATTTATAGGAAGAGGGAGCTAGGAGAGTCCAAATAAGGTGCTGTTTTCGGCCACGCAATCGTGATCGAACGACCGAGATGATGGAGGAGGTTTAGGTGGGGTTTTGGCCAAATTGGAAGGGTGTTGGGCTGCAACACACACGAGGCCTTTTCGGTCCCTTGGTTAACCGTTGGAGCATCAAACGAAGTCCAAATGGTACGAAACTTGACAGGCGGTCTACCGGTAGTAAACCAAGGCCACTTGGCAAGTCTCGGTCCAATCCGGAAATGTTTAACCCCCACACATGAAAGAAAGGTAGAAATGACCACTGGAGGAGATAGGAGCACCGGATTGCAAAACGGACAACGGGGAAAATGCTCGGATGCAAGAGACGAACATGTATGCAAATGAAATGTGCATGATGACATGATATGCAATGCATGACACGCAAGCAATGACAACGCAACACCAGCGAATAACTAGGCGACACCTGGCACATCGGTCTCGGTGCGTTACAACACTCCACCACTACGAGAGGATCTCGTCCCGAGATCTAGAATGGCACCAGAAGAGAAAGAGAAGAGGTAAAACTAAGTTGCTTCTTTGACAAACGACTGAGACCAAAGAACCTTGAAAATGTTAAGCCATTTCGAGAAAAAGAATAACGGAGATGAAAAATTTGAAAACACTCCGTTAGAAAAGAGGGACAAAGAACATTGCGAAAAACCTTGAGGTTGAAGGGCAAGATGTATATTGAAACCACTCCGGTTAAAACAAGATAGAGAAGGATTAAGAATGATATAATTTGAGCAGCACTCCATCTGAGAAGGGAGGCAAAACTTGGATAAATGGGAAAAATTCGAAAAGCAGGCACGACACTCCGGTTAAAAGGATAAGGACAAAAAGAACACGATCCTGACAAAACAAGAAGATGGGTTGCAGAGAGCAACATCACAATGCCTCCGGAACGAAAGAGTAGAGTAAAGATAATTGAGACAAACGAATGTAGAAGACAATGCCAACTTCTGCTACAAAAGAGCCTGAAAAGGCATCTTTAGGAGAAGGGTTGAACGGAGTTGTTGGAAAACCAACAATGAAAATAATAAGCTTGATATGGTCTTATGGAATACAACTCAAATTATGAGGTGACAACCCGCCACTCACGGGAAAGAATTAGATTGGAATAAACAAGGAGACGAGAAACTTATTTCACCGGAAGGATAAAAGAAGACATTGGATCATTTATAAGCACCATAATTGCAACAAACCTTTGGGAAGGCCTTAGGTGAAATATACCCCAAGATAACTCCAATGACGAGATGATGGATTTAAAATATCTCATTTAACAACATGTGAATCGTGGAAACATGAACTCAAATTATTAAGAATGACATAACACCACCTCAAAAGATAAGGAAGAACAATTGCATTCCAGATTACAAAATGAAGAATGATTGAGCTCCTTAGAAAAGAATGTTGATGAACGCTTCGAGAAGGAAATAAAACCTCGATGAACCATCATGTAGAACATCCATGAGGAACTCCGGTAAACAAAATGATGATAAAAGCAAGAGAAGTTGAAAACACAAGGTGAATCCTTGTAATGATTTAGATGAATCTCCATGGTGATATAATTGTGAGAGGTAGGAACTCTGGGACAAAGATAAGATGAACAATTGAGATCAAGAATTTTGATGAACCTCCGGAATAGGGAATTAAATCACTTGGATGAAACAAAGAATAAGAATTACGTTGTGCGCATCCTTCACCAATTAAATTGGTGACGAGCAAACGGATTTGGCATACTACTTATTCTCGAAGAAAGGATTAAGATAGATATCACGTAAACTTGAGAAGGTCTTCGACGAACCACTGGTGGAATAGAAACAACGAATAAATTGATAAGGAAGAGAAATCTTGAACGACCCACCGTAAGAATTAAAAATGGACGAAGAAAAAAATAAAGAAACACCGGGAAGAATTAGCAAATGAACGAGGATGCTTGAGAGAATTTAGATACATGAGAACGAAGAGATCATGAATTGATTAGAGAATATTTGAATGATGCACCGGTAACATTGGGAGGACGATAACTGAAAGCTGGGAATGAATAAACCTGAATTGATGGACTCCGGATAACAAACTGAGAAGAATCTTGAATTACTCCGGATATGTGAAAAGAATTCTCACGATCAAAACAATTACGAGAGGATGGAAACAAGCTAGAATCACGAATCTTGAAGAGAATGGAGCAAGATTAAAGAGAAACTCTTATTCGGTCTTCAAAACGACGAGAAACATCACCAAGAATTATTTAGACACTCCGGAAGAATCAAAACGAAGAGGTTGAGCCAACGATGAAAAGAATTGTGAAAGATCTAGGAGATGGCATTTGACTAATGATAACTCATTCTTACGTCAAACTTTAAAAGGAATTTAGGATATCTCCGGGAAAATAAGAAGAGTCAGGTAAGATCCTGGGAATAGACCTGTGGGTTAGGGCCCACTCAAAAGAATCACCGTTGAAATGATTTAAAAGAGAGGTTGCACCGGTTGAATTAAATGACTTAATGAGATAACATCCTCAAAAGATCTTGAAAGAATCTTGAATGACAAGACGAACCTTTTGAGAAAATTTGAGCACTCCGGGACAATTGAATAGCAAGAGGTGAAAGATTGAGAATTGCACCAGCATGAGAAAGCATTGAAAATGAGGAAAGGGATATGATCAACACCAAAAGCTTGACTTGAAACCACCGGAGAAGATAAAAGAAACGAAGAATGATGAACTAGAAGCTCCGTTAGCATCTTCATGAGAATCACCGGATAAGAACATGAAGGAAATAGAACGGAGGGACTTTCATCAATAAAATGGATAGTGATTAAGGAATCTGAATCCTTGAAGAAAAAGGGGTGGGTCGGTGGGAAAACAAAGACAACTTGAAGACGGATGAAGCAAACAACGTTGATGAAAACTGAGATTGGATCTTGCGGATGTTGAAATGATCGGACCACTTGAAGAGAAAACACGCCGGTGAAAAGGATTGACAAGACAATCTTGATGATCAAGAAGGATTGGTATCCACATAGAAATATGAGAACACCATTTAGGAAAGGTATGGAATCAACATTTGACTTCAAAGCAACTCGAATACCACAACTGAAAAACAAAACAAAGAATTGGCTTGCAGAATAAGCCAGAACAAACATATGATAGAGATTTCGTTCGAAGTTTTCGTGGTGGGGCCTACACGGGCTCGATCATGCAGCACCATCATGTACAAGGCAGTGCACATGACATACGAAGCGTCCCCGAGTCGGCATAGCCAAGGACTCTTTAAGACACAACGAGACCACTGTAAAACCGACCGTGAATAGGCGGACCACTAGACGTCGAACCCCAATTTCATATCATACATCTGTCGGAAACATATCCTAAGAGCTACTTGAATTCCCACTGATGAAACTCCCGAACCTTTCCCAGTTATGCAATCAGGTGTTGGGGATACAGGGGAAGCATAATATCTCACCCAAAACTAGCAAGTCCTACATCCAGCTGTATCCATCCTTCAACACATAACCAAGAAACCTTCGGAAATCATCTACCTCAACCTTCGAAAAGCATCCGTTATACGAGTTATGGCAATACTCCCGAACTCCCGCCCCAGTACTGGGTGGCGTCGAGGTTATCTCACCAACGAACTGCATAAAAGAGATTTTCGATGTCGGCATACTAAACTCAGGTATTCCAGAACTGCAACGATAAAATTATGATGACAACACCTCGGAGCTCAACTACCCGGGACACTGCCACAAAACCCCTGACAGGAGGCACCAAGACAATGTTCTCGTCACAAAACCATCGGAACGATTCCAAGATACCCGCGTGATCCTAAAAAAAATTAGTGAAAATTTGAGAAGAGAAGAGTCAAAACTCTATGTCAGGATGCCTTACCATAGCGATGAGGAGACTGGGGAGTAAAAAGAATTCCTAAACTCTCCGATATATAATTCCTAAATGACTCAAAACATCTTTCTAGACTCAACAACAGCTGCTAAAAACGATCAAGCAATGGGGGCTCCTAAGGTCGGGGAAGGCTCTGATACCAACTTGTAACGCCCTCGATGCGACTATATCTCCCACGTGTCGAAGCACGACTTAGAGGCATAACCGCATTGAAAGCAATGTCGCAAGTGAGGTAATCTTCACACAACCCATGTAATACATAAGGGAAAGAGATACATAGTTGGCTTACAATCGCCACTTCACACAATTACATGAATACAACATTACATCAACCAGATACAATCAAGGTCCGAGTATGGAACCAAAATAAAAGAAGAACCCCAAATGCGACAAAGGTCCCCGATCGACCCCAACTGGGCTCCACTACTGATCAACTAGAACGAAACAACACAAAGGACAAGATCTTCAACGAGCTCCTCCTGAGCTGGGTCGCGTCATCTGCAAGGGCTCATCGGCACCTGCAAGCTGGTTTTGGAAGTATCAGTGAGTCACGGGGACTCAGCAATCTCACACCCTCGCGATCAAGACTATTTAAGCCTATGGGTAAGGTAAAGGTATGAGGTGGAGCTGCAGCAAGCGACTAGCATATATGGTGGCTAACATATGCAAATGAGAGCGAGAAGAGAAGGCAAAGCACGGTCGATACAAGTATGATCAAGAAGTGATCCTATAGCAACCTACGTCAAGCATAACTCCAACAACCGTGTTCACTTCCCGGACTCCGCCGAAAAGAGACCATCACGGTTACACACGCTGTTGATATATTTTAATTAAGTTAAGGTTCAGGTTTTCTACAACCGGACATTAACAAATTCCCATCTGCCCATAACCGCAGGCACGGCTTTCGAAAGTTCAAATCCCTGCAGGGGTGTCCCAACTTAGCCCATGACAAGCTCTCACGGTCAACGAAGGAATAGACCTCCTCCCTAGACATTCCGATCAGACTCGGTATCCCAGTTCTTCAAGACATCCTCGACAATGGTAAAACAAGTCCAGCAAAGCCGCCCGATGCGCCGACATCCTGATGGGAGCTGCACATATCTTGTTCTCAGGGCAACACCGGATAGGTCAAGCTACGACTAAAACAGCCCTCATGTTTCCCCGAGGTGGCCCCGCAGGCTGCCCATTTCGGACCAACACTTAGACAAGGACTGGCCTGGGGGGGGGGGGTTAAAATAAGATGACCCTCGAGATGCGCGACTCCCAAGGAAAAAGGCTAGGTGGCGAATGGTAAAACCAAGGTTGGGCCTTGCTGGAGGAGTTTTATTCAAAGCGAACTGTCAAGGGGTTCCCATTATAACCCAACCGCGTGAGGAACGCAAAATCTGGGAACATAACACCAATATGACGGAAAACTAGGGCGGCAAGAGTGGAACAGAACACCAGGCATAAGGCCGAGCCTTCCACCCTTTACCAAGTATATAGATGCATTAATTAAATAAGATGTATTGTGATATCCCAACAAGTAAACATGTTCCAACAAGGAACAACATCTCCATGTTCCAACGAGGAACAAACTTCAATCTTCACCTACAACTAACAACGCTATAAGAGGGGCCGAGCAAAGCGGTAACATAGCCAATCAACAGTTTGCTAGGCAAGGTGGGTTAGAGGCTTGGTTAAGCAATATGGGAGGCATGAAAAGCAACTGGTAGGTATCGCAGCATAGGCATAGCAAAGGAGCGAGCATCTAGCAAGCGAAGATAGAAGTGATTTCGAGGGTATGATCATCTTGCCTGAAATCCCGCAAGGAAGAAGAACGAGACCATCAAGAAGACAAACGGACGTAGATGAACGGGTCCTCACAAATGCGACGTAACCGGAACCAACCCGAAGAAGCAAACACCGGAAAAGAAGCACACAACATAGTAAACAACCAACACATGAACATGGTATGATATGCGGGATGCGGTATGCGATGCATATGCATGATTTGTCAAGGAACAAATGAACCTGGCCTCAACTTGGAAATTCAAGTGTGCCACTGGAAAGGTGAGATGAAATCGCTTGAAAACGATATAAAGAACGCCGGAATCGGAGTTACGGTTTGGAAATGGCAAGCAATTCAAATATGGCCACGTTCTGCGATTTACAGCAAGTAGCCATCTAAATGCAACAAGATTAACATGCTACATCACTCAAACATGGCAACAAAATACATGGCAGGGATCCATTCTTGATGCTTAACAAAAGTATAGCACCGAGCTACGGCCAATTCATAAAATAACAGGTTCAATCAAGCATGGCAAAAATGCATTTGGTAAACAGATCTCAGACTTAGTGAAATTAACACTTGTCTGGAATTTCAGATCAGATAGCACTCTTCGGAGCAGCAAAACTACATGCTACAGGACCTGAACATGGCAAAGTAAAGCATGGCATGGAGCTACTCAAAGAGCTTAACAAAAGTCCCTTAGTGACCTTGAGCCAAAAGAGATCAGAAAATACAATTGCAAGCATGTGAACATGGCAAAAACATAATCAGTTCTCAGACTTAGTGAAAACTGGAGCATGCTGAAAACAGATATCAAGTAGGCATGTTTACGAGCTCGATGCACTCGCTACAGAGCAAGTCATGACAAACTAAGCATACACCTATCAAGAATACACAAAATACAAGCTAGACATGGCAAGAACAATAACATAGCATGCACGGATCAACTACAACATCATCGGCAAAATTGCTAACAAGTAGACAATCTGCCCAGATTCACGAAATAGCAAAAGTAGAGCTCGATTGACTCAAGCTAGGGTGCTCCATAATTCCAAACAAAGGCATGGATGGATAGAGCACTACAATATTAACAAAACATCCTTACTGATCATCCTCAAAAGAGGCACGGATCACTAGGAAACAACATGAACATATGGCATAATGAAATAGACAGTCCAAGGACTTAGTGGAAATGCTAAGTCCCTGAAATCAGCATTAACAAGTGCCTCACTTTGCAAGCTTGGCCTAGTCACCACACACATCACAAAAATACATGGGTTGCACCTCTAGAAAGATGGCAAAACCCTTAACAAAATATATGTAGAGCTCATGGCCATATCATGCACACAATAATCATGGCAAAAATGACAAATATCTAAATGGAGCAGCAGATCTGACAATTATCTCAAGTGGCACTCTTCTAACAGCATTTCGGGCATCAAGATGAACTCAAATGAAAATGATGCACAGAGATGAAATGATGTACTCTCTGAGACGAACATTTTGATATGCTATATGCATGAACCGGAGCTACGGATGCAAAGTTACGGCATGATGAACATAGGCATGTGAATATGGGAATTTTGGGGACTTAGAAGAAATACAGTGAGCGTCGAATAGTTAAAACGCGCACGCGCGAGATATAGCAGGCGCTCACCCAAACGGGCTCGGCCCAGGACGGGGAAGGAGGCCGAGGTAGTGGGCCGGATCGAGCTTGGCGGCCCACAGATGCGGGAGGAGGCCCAGGGCGCAAGGCGTCCTCCTCCTCCTCGATCCCGCCTGGATCGAGGGAGGCAGAGGCGGCGGCGCCGCCGTTCGCCGGCGGGGCAGCGGCAAGGAGGGGCGGAGGAGGCCGGGGAAGGCCGGGAACGAGCGGATCTGGGCGTGGGGTCCCCGGATCCGACGACGGGCGAGGTCGGGGAGGACCACAATGAGCTCGGCGGCGGCCCTGCAAAACAATGGCGGCGGCGGCACGGGCTTAGAGGAGAGGGAGAGCCGGGGAGGAAAAGGAGGGGAAGAGGAGGCGCGGGGCACTGCCTGGCCAAGGGCGCGACGACAGCGGAACTCCGATGGCCGGAGCGGTGATGAGAGGCGGCGAGGTGCGGTTGCCGGCGGCGAGGTACAAGGCGGCGGCGGAGAACTCCGGCGGAAGTTCGGTGAGACGGCGCGGCGCGGATCCCCTCGGGCCTGGCGCGGCCCGGGGCGGGCCGGAGATGGGCTCCATGGGCCCGGCGGCGAAGTGGGGCGCGGGAGGACACATGTCGGCTCCGGATTGGACGAAGGCGGCGGCGGACATGTCCGGGCGGTGGGAAAAATGCCCGGCAGCGCAGAGGGAGTTGGATCTAGTGTTTGTACCGCGGAATTTTTGGGGGAGGCCACATATTTATAGGAAGAGAGAGCTAAGAGAGTCCAAATGAGGTGCTGTTTTCGGCCACACGATCGTGATCGAACGACCGAGATGATGGAGGAGGTTTAAGTGGGTTTTGGGCCAAATTGGAAGGGTGTTGGGCTGCAACACACACGAGGCCTTTTCGGTCCCTCGGTTAACCATTGGAGCATCAAACGAAGTCCAAATGGTACGAAACTTGACAGGCGGTCTACCGGTAGTAAACCAAGGCCGCTTGGCAAGTCTCGGTCCAATCCAGAAATGTTTAGCCCCCACACATGAAAGAAAGGTAGAAATGACCACTGGAGGAGATAGGAGCGCCGGATTGCAAAACGGACAACGGAGAAAATGCTCGGATGCAAGAGACGAACATGTATGCAAATGAAATATGCATGATGTCATGATATGCAATGCATGACACGCAAGCGAAGACAATGCAACACCAGTGAATAACTGGACGACACCTGGCACATCGGTCTCGGGGCGTTACAAGATTAGAATAGAATGAGGTCTAATGAGAAAGCACTACCCATATGCACATGGGACAAACAATACATTTCACTCAATCAATCAAACAAGGGCATACAATCGGTCTAACTATCGCAAAAGTGCTTGGACTATTATATTTACATGGTGGAATACTACTACTGATGTGGTGGTCTAGTAGAAATACTCCTCGGTTGCAGACTCCATGATATCTACTCGAGCTTCGTCTTCAAAGTCATCATCGCTCAGGTCAGAGTCGGTGTCGTCGATGATGATGTAGTCTTCTAGGCGAATCTCCTTTGGTTCTTCGTCTTCTTCTACAGGTGTGGGGTCTCCCATGAATATTCTGATCTTCTTAATCAGGTCGTCATTCTTATCCACTACTACGACGATTTCCTTCTCATAGTCTTCACGCGTAGCCTTGAGTTCTTCCTCCAGTTCCGTGATCCTTGTCATCGCTTTCTTCAGAACTATCATGCCTGCGCACATCTGGTTCTCCTAATGTCGAATGTGCGAGTTTAACTCCTGGATAAAAGCTGCGATTGATCTATCCTTCTTGGTGCTGATCATTTCCCAGTGCTCGTCTTGGCGCCCACAAATCTAGTAGATAGTATCCTTGAGATCATTGCGGTAAACTTCTCCAATACGTCCCATGGTGATGTGGGCCACTGTGCTCTTTCCTAGACTCCAGGTTGGTGCATCAAAGGAAAACTCTATGGGCTCAGTGACTGGCACGAACGTCCTTCCTAGAACTTGAACTTGAATCATCCAGCGCTCCTCCTCGGGTAAAGTGGCGTTGTAGGTCCCGGTGAAGCTTGGTACTCCGATGTTCAGGTACTTAGTGACTTCCTTCAGGTGGCGTCCAAAGGGTGTATCTTCATCCGGTTGCGTGAACTTGTTCCTTGCATCCGCCATCCTAAAAGAGTAGAAAAGATGAGGAGTCAGAAATGAGAAGAGTGAGTAGTGATCTAGGGCTTTAGCTTAGTGGTCGTGTCCTACAGTCAGCGTGGGCTCTGATACTATCTTGTAGCGACCAGACCTCAAACAGTCTGATCTCTGTGCTTTAGTGTCATCCCTAGATTAGTAATGCTGACACACACATTACTTGTAGGATTTATAACAGAGTAGCAATCACACACTTATTACAACGAGTGTCTCAAAAGAGAACTTATTACAAATAATGTGGCTTAAGGCCATCTAATAACGATAACAGTGGAAGGCTTGGAAGATAAGTGAGTCCATCAACTCCAACGGCATCACTGAGTATAGAACCACGACCTAAAGGCACCTTACTCATCGTCTGAAAAGTCTGCAACATGAACGTTGCAACTCGAAAACGGGCCAGCACATGGAATATGCTGGCAATGTAACACATAAAGAGTAATGAACAGAAATAGGCTATACTACATGCATATATGGCTGGTGGAAAGCTCTATGGTTACTATTTTGCGTAAAGCCTACAAAGGAATAAATTTTATTTAACTATCATGTTAGTTGTTAAACATTGAGAGTGTAGACACCCTCTCAATCCCAATTAAACACCATCATTAAAACCCAACAAAATTAAATTAAAGTCACATGATGAGATTCACATGATAATCCAAGTACTAGATACTCAAAACGTCCATAACCGGGGACACGGCTAACCATGATTAGTTTATACACTCTGCACAGGTTTGCGCACTTTCCCCTACAAGACTCGATCTCCTCCGTTGGCATTCTCGCACTACATGGCGTTGGAGAAACGGATGACCGAGACATAGTCTTTCAGAAGCGCTAGCACCTTATGATCGGGTAGACCATTACACCTACTTTCCCCTACATGTGCTAGTCTACCACTTTAAGAGTTCACACGACTTAATCAACTATGCTAGAGCCCATAATAGCTCGTGGCTGCACACGAAAGTTCCTAGCATGAATAATCTCATGATCCCTTTGAGCCTGGGTGGCGGTCCATAAAGAAAACAGGCAATCGCTGAAATACCCAGGTGCCTCAGTCCACCCAGATGTGCGTCAAAGTTGCCACCTTAAATAAACCATTAATTAACAATCTCACATATGTCATGGATACACTCGCCCAATCCACGTCTACCAGCATAGCATGGCAATATAAGCAAACATAGAAGTAACTCCCAAGGGTTTGATAATAAAACTGGTAATAGGTACTACCTCATCTACTTCCCAACCCACAATTTAATTAGATCCTAATCATGCAATGTTTGAGGATTGATCTAATGCAATAAAACTAGGTAGTAAGAGGTATGATCAAAGTGTTACTTGCCTTGCTGATGACCCGTGAAACCTAGAGATTCGAAGTAGCAAGCGGCGCACTCCGGGTACTCTATCGCAAACAAACAAGCACACAATAAGTACTCATCTAATGCATAGGTAAAACTCAAATAAGAGACCTAACCAGAAAGTTCAACTTAAGAACTCCAGTTTGCAAAAAGAATCGAATCAAACGAAGCAACGAAAGTCAAACGGCGAAAGAAACAAGCTTCGTTTACTAATATGGATCTAAGTCAAATTTTACAGAAGCAAAAACTTGTTTGAGTTGGTTAAACGGAAAGAGGGTTTCGAGACGGAACTCTAGGCGCTTGAATCATCTGATTCCGATAAACGAGCGAAAAGTTAAACTAAAACGAAAATCAGATCAAAAATCGCGATCAGAAATAATCACGGAAAATCCGAGAAAAAGAAAAAACGACAAACAGACTAACGAATGAACGTTCGCTGTCTGCGGCTAAACGACGAAAACCGTTCGTTAAAACGAACGTACGGACGAACATCCGCTAAATAAACTAAACCGGGGAAAAAGAATAAATCAATCTAAATAAAAAAAATGACCGCGGTTTTTATAAAAAAACCGGGTGGTTGACCGGTGAAGACCGGCGGCAGCGACGGCTACCTCCGGCGGCGGCGGTCGGTGGAGAGGCGGCGGCGGCACACGGCGCGAGCGGCGGCGGCAGCGGGCGGCGGCTAGGGTTAGGGCGGGGCTGGGCGGCTCGGGCTGGGCTCCCCCGGCTTATAAAGGCCGGCCGGCTAGAGTCCGGGTCGGGTACGGCCCGCCCAGGTCGGTTCGTTTTTTTAAATAGTTTCACGCAAAAAAAAATAAAAGAAATACTAAACGGACTCCAAAAATCCCGAAATAAATTTTCCCTGACTTTTAAAATCAAGCCGGACAAGATGAACATTTATTTGGGGCCTAAGTGCAATTTTGAAAAATGTGCATTTTACCTAAAATCAAATAAAACGGCGAAAAACTCCAAAATAAAATCTTATTTGATTTTTTATTAAATCCTCAATATTCCTTTAATTCGGGAAAGTCATTTTATTCCCTCTCACTTATTTTTATAATTGGAATTATTGAAGATAAAATAATTAAATCAAATGATCCTATTTTCAAAATTTGAGAAAACCCCAAATATGAAAATAACGAAATCCCCAACTCTCTCCATGGGTCCTTGAGTTGCGTAGGATTTCTAGGGTCAAGCCAAAATGCAAATAAAATATGATATGCAATGATGATCTATGTATAACATTCGAAATTGAAAATTTGGGATGTTACAAGCAATCAATAACATCCCATGCAGTATTCAAAAAGGGTCTACCAAGAATAATAGACATACTATCGTCCTCGGGAATATCAAGAATAACAAAGTCCGTTAAAATAGTAACGTTTGCAACCACAACAAGCACATCCTCACAAATACAGACATGTATAGCAGTTGATTTATCAGCCATTTGCAAAGATATTTCAGTAGGTGTCAACTTATTCAAATCAAGTCTACGATATAAAGAGAGAGGCATAACACTAACACCGGTTCCAAGATCACATAAAGCAGTTTTAACATAGTTTCTTTTAATGGAGCATGGTACAGTTGGTACTCCCATATCTCCAAGTTTCTTTGGTATTCCACCCTTAAAAGTATAATTAGCAAGCATGGTGGAAATTTCAGCTTCCAGTATCTTTCTTTTATTTGTAACAATATCTTTCATATACCTAGCATAAGGATGCATTTTAAGCATATCAGTCAAACACATACACAAAAAGATAGGTCTAATCATTTCAGCAAGGTTCTCAAAATCCTCATCATCCTTTTTCTTGGATGGTTTAGGAGGAAAAGGCATGGGTTTCTGAACCCATGGTTCCTTTTCTTTACCGTGCTTCCTAGCAACAAAGTCTCTCTTATCATAACATTGATTCTTTGATTGTGGGTTATCAAGATCAACAGCAGGTTCAATCTCTACATCATTGTCATTGCTAGGTTGAGCATCAACATGAACATCATCATTAACATTATCACTATGTTCATGTTCATTACCAGATTGTGTTTCAGCATCAAAAATAGAAACATCATTGGGATTCACAGGTGTGTCAACAATAGGTTCACTAGAAGCATGCAAAGTCCTACCATCTTTCTTTTTCTTCTTCTTAGAAGAACTAGGTGCATCAACATTAGTTCTTTGAGAATCTTGCTCAATTCTCTTAGGGTGGCCCTCAGGATACAAAGGTTCCTGAGTCATTTACCCCCTCTAGTCACAACTGTAACAACATTATTATTTTTCTTATTATCTAATTCAGTGAGCAAATCATTCTGAGCTCTAAGTACTTGTTCTACTTGAGTGGTAACCATAGAAGCATGTTTACTAATAAGTTTAAGCTCACCTTTAACTCTAGACATATAATCACTCAAATGTTCAATCATATAAGCATTACGTTTCAATTGTCTACTAACATAAGCATTGAAGTTTTCTTTCTTAACAATAAAATTATCAAACTTATCCAAGCATTGGCTAGAAAGCTTATTACGAGGAATATCACCTTCATCAAATCTACAAAGGGAATTTACCTTTACTACCTGTGTCGGGTTATCAAGACCATGTATTTCTTCAATAGGTGGTAAATTCTTAACATCTTCAGCTTTAATACCCTTTTCTTTCATAGATTTCTTTGCCTCTTGCATATTCTTTAGGAATGAGAAATAGAATACCCCTTTTCTTCGGAGTTGGCTCAGGAGTTGGTTCAGGAAGTGTCCAATCATTATCATTACTCAACATATTATTCAATAGTAATTCAGATTGATCAACAATTCTTTCCCTGAAAACACAACCAACACAACTATCCAGGTGGTCTCTGGAAGCATTAGTTAGTCCATTATAAAAGATATCAAGTATTTCATTTTTCTTGAGAGGATGATCAGGCAAAGCATTAAGTATTCAGAGAAGCCTCCCCCAAGCTTGTGGGAGACTCTCTTCTTCAATTTGTACAAAATTATATATTTCCCTTAACGCAGCTTGTTTCTTATGAGCAGGGAAATATTTAGCAGAGAAGTAATAAATCATATCCTAGGACTATGCACAGAACCAGGATCAAGAGAATTAAACCATGTTTTAGCACCACCCTTTAATGAGAACGGAAACATCTTAAGGATAAAGTAATAGAGAGTTTTCTCATCATTAGTGAACAGGGTGGCCATATCATTTAATTTAGTAAGATGTGCCACAAGAGTTTCAGATTCATAGCCATAAAAAGGATCAGATTCAACCAAAATAATTAACTCAGAATCGACAGTGAAATCATAATCCTTATCAGAAATACAGATAGGTCAAGTAGCCAAAGCAGGGTCATATTTCATTCTAGCATTCAAAGAGTTCTCTTTCAGCTTAACTAACAGTTTCTTAAGATCATATCTATCATTGCAAGCTAAAAAATCTCTAGCAGTTTCTTCATCCATAACATAACCCTTAGGCAGAACAGGCAATTCATATCTAGGGGGAGAATCTTCATCATCACTTTCATCAATATTATCAGTTTCAATAATTTCATTCACTCTAGCCCTACCAAGTTGTTCATCAAGAAATTCACCTAGTGGCACAGTATTATCAAGCATATAAGTAGTTTCATCATACGTATCATGCAAAGCAGAAGTGGCATCATCAATAACATGCGACATATCAGAATAGATAGCATGTGTAGGTGTCACAAGTTTACTCAAAACAGAAGGTGAATCAAGTGCACAGCTACATGGCAGTTCCTTACCTCCCCTCATAGTTGAGAGAAAAATCTTGGTTCTTTCATCTTTCAAGTTCTTCATAGTGATCAACAGATATAAATCCCAAGTGACTCAAAGAATAGAGCTATGCTCCCCGGCAACGACACTAGAAAATAGTCTTGATAACCCACAAGTATAAGGGATCGCAACAGTTTTCGAGGGTAGAGTATTCAACCCAAATTTATTGATTCAACACAAGGGGAGCCAAAGAATATTCTCAAGTATTAACAGTTGAGCTGCCAATTCAACCGCACCTAAAAGACTTAATATCTGCAGCAAAGTATTTAGTAGCAACGTAATATGGAAGTAACGGTAGCAGTGGCAAAAGTAATAATATTGGTTTTGTAGTGATTGTAACAGTGGCAATGGAAAAGTAGCTAATCAAAGATCAATATGTGAAAAGCTCGTAGGCAATGGATCAGTGATGGATAATTATGTCGGATGCGATTCCTCATGCAACAGTTATAACATAGGATGACACAGAACTAGCTCCAGTTCATCAATGTAATGTAGCCATGTATTCCGAATATAGTCATACGTGCTTATGGAAAAGAACTTGCATGACATCTTTTGTCCTACCCTCCCGTGGCAGCGGGGTCCTATTGGAAACTAATGGATATTAAGGCCTCCTTTTAATAGAGTACCGGAACAAAGCATTAACACTTAGTGAATACATGAACTCCTCAAACTATAGTCATCACCGGTATATGTCCCGATTATTGTCACTTCGGTGTTAACGGATCATAACACATAATAGGTGACTCTTGACTTGCAAGATAGGACCAAGAACTCACTTATATTCATGGAAACATAATAGGTTCGGATCTGAAATCATGGCACTCGGGCCCTCGTGACAAGCATTAAGCATATAAAAGTCATATCAACATCAATCTCAGAACATAATGGATACTAGGGATCAAACCCTGACAAAACTAACTCGATTACATGATAAATCTCATCCAACCCATCATTCCAACAAGCCTACGATGGAATTACTCATGCACGATGGTGAGCATCATAAATTAGGGATGGAGGAAGGTTGATGATGACGATGGCGACGGATTCCCCTCTCCGGAGCCCCGAACGGACTCCACATCAGCCCTCCAGAGAGAGATTAGGGCTTGGCGGTGGCTCCGTATTGTAAAGCGTGATGAATCCTTCTCCTTGATATTTTCTCCCTGAACATGAATATATAGAGTTGGAGTTGAAGTCGGTGGAGCCTCAGGGGGCGCACCCCAGGGTGGTGGGCGTGCCCCCCACCCTCGTGGACAAGGTGTGGGCCCCCTGATGTTGATTCTTTCACTAGTGTTCTTTATATATTCCAAAAATATTCTCCGTGAAGTTTCATGTCATTCCGAGAGCTTTCATTTCTTCAGAAAAATAATACCATGGCAAATTCTGCTGAAAACAACGTCAGTACAGGTTAGTTCCATTCAAATCATGCAAGTTAGAGTCCAAAACCAGGTCAAAAGTGGATGGAAAAGTAGATACGATGGAGATGTATCATTTATCCAAATCCAACGAAACCAATGCCACATTCTTTGTTATGTTCTCCTCTGTCTAGATAATCAACATGAACATGTTTTTGAAAATCTAAAATTTGCTTTCATACAGATTTGAATTTGAATTTATTTTGATCATAACTTGAGTTTCGTATCTCCGATTTGATTGATTCTTTTTGCAAATCAGTGCTCTTCACTTGAACTTTCGGTTAGATCTTTTTATTTGGTTTTACCTTTGCATGTTATTCTTGAGAGCTTATGTATGCTATTGTTTGTCTATGATAGATTTTTTCGGAGTGCGAAGCTTGCTACTACGAATATCTAGGGTTTTCCGATTGTCAGCAAGGCAAGTTACACTTTGATCATATCCCTGTGTTACCCAGTTTTTATGCATTAGTTTCAACCCTCAAACATTGCATGAGTAGGATTGGGAAACATGTGGTTGTTGCTAAGTAGTTGATGAGGTAGGAACCTAATACCTTTTATCACCCCGGGAATATACGTTATGCTCATATTGCTTAGCCATGGTCGTAGACGGGGATTGGTATGTGTGATTCATGAAAGTTGCGAGAGTAATAACTAAGGGAAACTTATTGTGGCTACTTTAATACACATCTGGGTGGATTGGTTGCGGGCATCTGGAGAATCCAGTATTGTCCTAGGATATCCCGGAGTACCCGTGTGATCATCCTATGGAATGCGACCCAGGCTCAAAGGTGTCATGAGATAATTCTTGCTAGAAACTTCCGTGTGCAGCCACAAGCCATTATGGGCTCTAGCATAGTTGAGTAAGTTGTGTGACCTCTTTTAGTGGTAGGCTAGCAGATGTAGGGGAAAGTCGGTGTAACTGTCTACCCAGAGTAAAGAGTTAATGCTTCAGAAAGACTATGTCTCAATCTTCCGATCATGGATGTGGTCGAGTCTTGTGGGGAAAGTGCGCAAACCTCTGCAGAGTGTATAAACTAATCATGGTTAGCCGTATCCCTAGTTATGGACATCTTGAGTATCTTGTATTTGAATTATTGGTTGATCTCATCACTTTAGTTAATGAATTTGTTGGGTTATTAATATTATTTTGGGATTGAGTTGGGGGGAACCTTCTCAATAATGGCATAAACTTGGTAGTTAAATAAAAAATCTATTCCTTTTGTTGTAGGAAAAAAATATCTTTATGCAAATATTAAACTTAGAGACTCCACCAGCCAAATATGCATGTAGTGGTAGCCATTATTTTATCATTTTCTCTATAGTGTGATCTTGCCAGCATATTCCATGTGCTGACCTACACGGCTACAACGTATCATGTTGCAGAATTTTCAGACGAAGAGTAAGGTGCAATAGGTCATTGTCATCCACTCAGTTTTCCCGTGGAGTTGGATGGACTCATTTATCTTCGAAGCTTCCATAGTTGTTTAGATGGCCTTCAGCCATATTATTGTAATAAGTACTCTTTATGAGACACTCGATGTAATAAGTGTGTGATTGAACTTTGTTATAAATCCTTGACTACTGTGTGTCAGCAATACTGATCCAGGGATGACACTTAAGCACTGAGACTTCGATCCATTCGGGTCAGGTCGCTACACATAGCATATTTTGTAAAAATTTCATAATTTTATCATGTTCTGACTTTCCAGAAGAATTCAGACAATTATAGCAAACTTTCTATTTTTAAAGAGCAACATGTAGGCTTGCAAAATAAGCATGGAAAAGGCTATAATTGACAGTTTTATTGAAATAAAAGATACAGAACATTATTCTAAATAACAGAAAGAAAATCCTAGCAAAATAAAATGATGCTCCAAGAAAAACACATATCATGTGACGAATGAAAATATAGCTCCAATTGAGGTTACTGATAATGTTGAACATGGAAGACGGGATGCCTTCCGGGGCATCCCCAAGCTTAGTTGCTTGGATTTTCCATGAATATTACCTTGGGGTGCCTTGGGCATCCCCAAACTTAGGGTCTTTTCACTCATTATTCTCCTGATTCCGATGTCTCACCCAAAACATGAAAACTTCAATCACACAAAACTTAACGGAACTTCGTGGGATACGTTAGTATGATAAAGAGCAAACCATTCACTTTTGGTACTATCAAAGACAGGATTCATAATTGTTCTTACACAATGCCTATTGTATCTTATCATTTCTACAATTTATATTCAGCAATATAAGCCATAGACACTAGAAAACAAGCAAACTATGCATTGAAAATGAAATCTGTCAAAAACAGAACAGTCTGTAATGATTTGGACAACGGTCATACTTCTATGAATCCAAAAATTCTGAAAAATTAGGACGATTTAGTATATCAATCATACGTAAACAATTCAGAAGCTTTCGTCACTTCTGTGATTTTTTAAAATTGTTTTACTGGATGCAAAAGTTTCTGTTTTCCAACAAGATCAAATCAACTATCACCAAACATAATCCCAAAGGCTGTACTTGGCACTTAAGTCAAACAAAAGATATAAAACATGATTACTCAAGTAGCCTAATCATGTGAACACAGAAAAATAGTAGGTATAAATATTGGGTTGTCTCCCAACAACTGCTTTTCTTTAATGCCTTTTATCTAGGCATGATGATTTCAATGATGCTCACATAAAAGTAAAGATTTGAAACATAACAAGAGCATCATGAAACACATGACAAGCACATTTAAGCCTAACCCACTTCTTGTGCATAGGGATTTTGTGAGCAAACAATTATGGGAACAAGAATCAGCTAGCATTGGAAGGCAAAACAAGTGTAACTTCAAAACTTTCAACACGTAGAGAGGGAGCTTGATATTATTGCAATATGTAAAAGCATATGTTCCTCTCTCATAGTAATTTTCAGTAGCATCATGAATGAATTCCACAATATAACTATCACATAAAGCATTATTTTCATGATCCACAAGCATAGAAATTTTATTATTCTCCACATAAGCAAATTTATTCTCATGAATAGTAGTGGGAGCAAACTCAACAAAATAACTATCATGGGATTGAAAATTAAAATCATGATGACAAGTTTCATGGTTATCATTATTCATTATAGCATAGCAACTTTGTTGTCATAATCAATTGTAACCTCTTCCAAAATAGTAGATTCATCACTAAATAAAGTTTTGAACTCTCCAAATCCACTTTCATAATTATTAAAATAAGATTCAACACCCTCCAAAATAGTGGGATCATTAATACCTAGAGTTGACACTCTTCCAAACCAACTTTCATCATTGTAATCATCATAAATAGGAGGCATGCAATCATCATAATAAATATTCTGAACAAAACTTGGGGGAGTAAAAATATCATCTTCATCAAACTTAGCATCCCCAAGCTTATGGATTTGCATATCATTAGCATCATGGATATTCAAAGAATTCATAATAACAATATTGCAATCATGCTCATCATTCAAACATTCAATGCCAAACATTTTATTGAATTCTTCTTCTATCAATTGAGCACAATTTCCTTTCCATCATTTTTACGAAAGACACTATAATTGGATCCTATAATATGATGCAACCTCAATTCCATTTTTAGTTTTCTTTTATAAACCAAACTAGTGATAAGACAAGAAACTAAAAGATTCAATTGCAAGATCTACAGATATACCTTCAAGCACTCACCTCCCCAGCAACGGCACCAGAAAAGAGCTTGATGTCTACTACACAACTTTATTCTTGTAGACTCGTGTTGGGCCTCCAAGCGCAGATTTTTGTTGGACAGTAGCAATTTTCCCTCAAGTGAATGACCTAAGGTTTATCAATCTGTGGGAGGTGTAGGATGAAGATGGTCTCTCTCAAACAACCATACAACCAAATAGCAAAAAGTCTCTTGTGTCCCCAACACACCAAATACAATGGTAAATTGTATAGGTGCACTAGTTCGGCGAAGAGATGGTGATACAAGTGTAGTAATGATAGTAGATATTGATTTTTGTAATGGTAAAAATAAAGAAAGCAAGGTAACGGGTAGAAAAAGAGAGCACAAACGGTATTGCAATGCTTGAAAATGAGGCCTAGCTAGGGTTTGTACTTTCGCTACTGCAATCAACAATGCTAATCTAATTGGATCATATAACCATCCTTCGACGTGCGATGAAGAATCACTCCAAAGTTCCTATCTAGCGGAGAACATAAGACAAAATTGTCTGTAGGGTACGAAACCACCTCAAATCTATTCTTTCTGATCAATATATCTTAGACTTCATACTAAAATAACACCAAGCTATTCTTTCTGATCGATTTATCCAAAAGTTCATGCTAAAATAACACCATATGATACACATCAGCCAACTCTAATGTCACCTAGATACTCCAATGTCACTGTGAGTATCCTTGAGTTGATTATACGATATAAATCGAACAATTTCAGATTTATAATATTGAATCCAACACAAAGAACCTCAAAGAGTGCCCCAAGATTTCTACCAGAGAAACAAAGACGAGAACGTTCATCAACCCCTATGCATAGATTACCCCAATGTACCTCGGGGATCCGCGAGTTGAGTGCCAAAACACATATCAAGTGAATCAATATGATACCCCATTGTCACCATGGGTATTCATAGCAAGAGATACATCAAGTGTTCTCAGATCCATAAAAGTATTCAATCCGATAAAACGAAATCTTAAAGGGAAAACTCAATTCATCACAAAAAGATAGAGGGGGGGGGGACACCATATGATCCAACTATATTAACAAAGCCCGCGATACATCAAGATCATACCATCTCAAGAACACGAGAGAGGGGGAGAGAGATTAAACACATAGCTACTGGTACAAACCCTCCACCCGAGGGTGGACTACTCCATCCTCATCATGATGGGCATAGGGATGATGAAGATGGCCACTGATGATGATTTCCCCCTCCGACGGAGTGCCAGAACGGGGTCTAGATTGGTTTTACGTGGCTACAAAGGCTTGCGGTGGCTGAACTTGTGACCTATCTACTCCCCTAGTGTTTTTGGGATATTTGCGAATTTATAGGGCGAAGAGGCGGTGCGGGAGGCCATCGCGGTGGGCACAACCTGCCAGGGCACGCCTGGGCCCCCAAGGGCGCCCAGGTGGGTTGTGCCCCCCTCGGGGCACCCCTCTGGTACTTCTTTGGCCCAAGTTTTGTCTTCTGGTCCATAAAGAGAAAGGCATAACACTAACACAAGCTCGTAAATCACATAAAGCAGTTTTGACATAATTTCTTTTAATAGAGCATGGTATAGTTGGTATTCCGGGATCTCCAAGTTTTTTAGGTACTCCATCCTTCAAAGAATAATTATCAAGCATGGTGGAGATTTCATCTTCAAGTATTTTTCTTTTATTAGTAACAATTTCTTTCATATATTTAGCATAAGGGGCCATCATTAAAATATCAGTTAGACGGGTACGCAAAAAGATTCACCTAAGCATTTCAGTAAAGCGTTCAAATTCTTCAGCATCTTTTTCTTAGATGGTTTAGGTGGAAATGGCATGGGTTTATGAACCCACGGTTCTCTTTCTTTACCATGTTTTCTAGCAACAAAGTCTCTTTTATTATATCGTTTATTTTTAGGTTGTGGGTTATCGAGATCAACAACAGGTTCAATCTAAACATCATTGTCTGGTTCTTTTTCATTTTTTGATTGAGCATCTTCATGAACATCATCATTGTCATTTTCATTATCACTATGTGAATGTTCAATACAGATTGAGTTTCAGCATCTGAGATAGAGACATCATTGTTATCTTCAGAAGGATTTTCAATTTCAGGTTCACGAGAGGTTTTTCCTATTAGAGGGACTAGGTACATCAGAATTAATTGTTTGAGAGTCTTATTTAATCCTTTTAGGGTGTCCCTTAGGATAAAGAGGTTCCTGAGTCATTCTACCTCCTCTAGTCATTACTCTAACACCATGATCATTCACATTATTGTTCATTTCACTAAGCAATTATCTTTGAGATTTAGCAACTTGTTCTAACTGGGTTTGAACCATAAATGCATGTTTTCCTACACCTCGAACATCATTACCGATTCTAAATAACAATTCACTCAAACAAGCAATCATATCAGAATTTTGTCTCAATTGTTTTGTAACATTTGCATTGAAGTTATCTTCCTTCATTACATAATTATCAAATTCATATATGCATCAACTAGGATGTTTATTATAAGGGGTGTCACCTTCATCAAACTTTAATAAATAATTTAGCTGTACCACCTATTGTGGTGGTGTGTCAAGTCCATGTATCTCTTCAATAGGTGGTAATTCTAACATCTTCACCTTTAATACCTTTTCCTTCATACATTTCTTTACCTCTTGCATATCTTCAGGACTGAGAAATAAGATACGCCTCTTCTTCGGAGTGTGTTTAGGCAGTGGTTCATGACGAGTTCAATCATCATAATTCTTTAATATGTTATTCAATAATTCATCGGCTTGTTCAACAGTTCGATCGTTCCCTTAAAACACAACTAACATAACTATCTAGGAAATCCCTAGAAGCATCGGTTAGTCCATTATAGAAGATATCAGGTATTTCATTTTTCTTGAGAGGATGATCAGGCAAAGCATTAAGTAATTGGGGAAGCCTCCCCCATGCTTGTGGAAGATGGTCTCTTCTTCAATTTGCACAATGTTAAATATTTCTTGTAAGGCATCTTGTTTCTTATGAGCAGGAAAATATTTTTTAGAGAAGCAATAAATCATATCCTGGGGATTACATACACAACCAGGAGTAAGAGTATTTTACCATATCTTAGCATCACCCTTTAATGAGAACTGAAATAACTTAAGAATATAGTAGTAGCGAATTTTCTCATCATGAGAAAATAGGGAGGTTATATCATTTAGTTTAGTAAGATGTGCCACAATAATTTGAGTTTCATAGCCATGGAAAGGATCAGATTCTACCAAAGTAATTAACTCTGGCCGACAGAGAAGTCATAATCCATATATGCATTGACGAGCAATCATATCAGAATTTTGTTTCAATTGTTTCGTAACATTTGCACCGAAGTGATCTTGCTTCATAACATAATTATCAAATTCATATATGCATTGAATTGGATGTTTATTATAAGGGGTGTGACCTTCATCAAACTTTAATAAAGAATTTACCTCTACCACCTATTGTGGTGGTGTGTCAATTCCATGTATTTCTTCAATAGGTGGTAATTCTTAACATCTTCACCTTTAATACCTTTTTCCTTCATACATTTCTTTGCCTCTTGCATATCTTCAGGTCCGAGAAATAAGATACGCCTCTTCTTAGGAGTGGGTTTAGGCGGTGGTTCATGAAGAGTTCAATCATCATAATTCTTCAATATGTTATTCAATAATTCCTCGACTTGTTCGACAGTTTGATCGTTCCCTTAAAACACAACTAGTACAACTATCTAGGAAATCCCTAGAAGCATCGGTTAGTCCATTATAGAAGATATCAAGTATTTCATTTTTCTTGAGTGGATGATCAGGAAAAGCATTAAGTAATTGGGGAAGACTCCCCCAAGCTTGTAGGAGATGATCTCTTCTTCAATTTGCACAGAGTTAAATATTTCCTATAAGGCAGCTTGTTTCTTATGAGCAGGAACATATTTTTTACAGAAGTAATAAATCATATCCTGGAGACTACGTACACAACCAGGAGTAAGAGTATTGTACCATATCTTAGCATCACCCTTTAATGAGAACAGAAATAACTTAAGAATATAGTAGTAGCAAATTTTCTCATCTTGACAAAATAGGGAGGCTATATCATTTAGTTTAGTAAGATGTGGGAGAGTATTGTGCCATATCTTAGCATCACCCTTTAATGAGAACGGAAATAACGTTAGAATATAGTAGTATCGAATTTTCTCATCATGAGAAAATAGGGTGGCTATATCACTTGGTTTAGTAAGATGTGAAACAACAGTTTCAGTTTCATAGCCATGGAAAGGATCAGATTTAACCGAAGTAATTAACTCTGGGTCGATGAAGAATTCATAATCCTTATCAACAATAAAGATAGGTGAAGTACCAAACATAGGATCACATTTCATTTGAGCATTTATAGATTTTTCTTTCAACTTGCATAATTATTTCCTAAGATCTTATCTATCCTTACAAGCAAGCACTACAAAAAAAGACACATCCGTGACATTTTGGGCCGAATGAAATTTTTTTCTGTCATACATATGACACTTATCATAGATGTGGTGGGCTCCTACTTCTATGACAAAAAATCATGACAAAAATGGGCATTTCGTCCTGGGCGGGCCAGAGACACAGCTGCATGACATTCTTTGGGCCGTCCATGACGGAAAAAACCGTGGTAGAAGGGAGGGTGAGGAAAATTTCGGGGAGTTCCCTGTTACGGTGGAAGGTCGGGGGCCGAGCGATGCGCGTTTCTCTCGTACATGTACGCGCATGTATGCGAGGCGTTGGCTCTAACTGAACCCGAGCGAGGCGTTGGGCTCTAACTGAACCCGAGCGATTGCATTGCAGGCTACGCGTTACTGAACCCAAGCGATCGATCGATGGCTGTTAACTAAACCCGATCGAGCGATTCCTTCGCTACTGCTACTAACTGAAGCCGATCGATTGGATGAACAGTGAGAATTGCACGCGGGGGGGGGGGGGGCTGGCTGAACAGTGAGCGGTGGCGTTGCCTCTGGATGAACAGGACCCCGTGGTGTGGAGGGCTGGATGAATAGTAGACGGTGGAGGGGTGTCCGTGGAGGGGTGGTTGAACAGGACCCCTTGGTGTGGAGGGCTAGATGAACAGTAGACGGTGGATGGATGGTTGAACAGTAGCCGGTGGAGTAGCGTGTGGTGGAGGCTGGATGAACAGGAGCCCGTGGAGGCTGGAGGAGGTCGACGGTGGAGATGAACAGTATCCCGTGGAGTCCCGTTTTGCGGTACGCCACACCCCTCCCGATGAACAGGACCCCCGTTTCGACCGTAGCGCTCCAACACAAGTCCGTTTCGTCCGTTTTGCGGTACGCCACACTCCTCCCGATCAACAGGACCCCCGTTTCGACCGTAGGAGGTCCGTTTCGTCCGTTCTGAAGTACACCACACCCCCCCGATCAATAGGACCCCCGTTTCGACCGTAGGAGGTCCGTTTCCTCCATTTTGTGGTACGCCTCACCCCTCCCGATCAACAAGACCCCCGTTTTGACCGTAGGAGGTCCGTTTCCTCCGTTTTGCGGTGCGCCACACTCCTCCCGATCAACAGGACCTCCGTTTCGACCGTAGGTGGTCCGTTTCCTCCATTTTGCGGTACGCCACACCCCTCCCCATGAACACGAGGCATTCCGTTGCCTCCCCATGAACACGACGCATTCCGTTGCCTCCCCATGAACACGACGCCGACGTTGTTTCTCCGTTCCCACACAGTCATGTACACGAGCCCTCGCCATACGTATGCGCGAGTAGGCGTTCGAGACCCTGCCCGTATGTACGTACATCGCCGTATTTTCTTTCTTGCACCCTGGCCGATGTACGTACGTGTACATGCTATGTGCGCGCCTCTACTACGACACGTACGCGCCTCTACTACGACACATGCGCGCCTCTACATCGACCAGTATATATGTACGTACACGTTCGCGACCAGAATGACAAGGCTACGTACGCTTCGACCAGGTGGGTCCCGACTGTCAGGCACTTCCTTGCCTGCGAAGATGTAGCTGGTGGGTCCCAGCAGTCAGGGGGGCGAATCGTTTTGGTTTTTTTTGCCCGGATGCACTTCCTTGCATGCGAAGATGTAGCTGGTGGGTCCCAGTAGTCAGGGGGGCGAATCATTTTTTTGCCCGAACACACTTCCTTGCGTGCGAAGGTGTAGCTGGTGGGTCCCAGCAGTCAGGGCGAAACGTTTTTTCACGAAATATGGTGGCCCGTCCAGTGGGTCCCTGCTGTCAGGTGGAGGAATCATTATTTTCCGCATAATAAGGAGGCACTTCCTTGCTGCCGCTGTGGACCCAGTTGTCAGCCTCTCCACGTACAGTCCACGTCCGATGGACGTCGTTCCTTGACCACGTTGACCACGCCGCGCCGAGAGCACCAGGGCGGTGGATGACTGCGAGGCCTGGGAAGGGGATGACACGGAGCCGGTGAAGACGCGACAGTGGATGCCCACGCGGAGAGGAGTATGAGGGTTCACTCGTTCGGCTGCGGTGTGAGGCCGTCGTCGCCGCAGGGCCTGGCCAGCAGTGGGAATAGTAGGGGGCGGTGAGGCCTCCACCGCAGCACAGCCGGCCACGGGAGGCAGGAGCAGGCGACAAGACCGGTGCTGCTTTGGGCAGCTCAAGGAAGAAGACCAGAGGTTCAAGAAGCACTACGGCCGTTGGATGGACATCGTACAGTCACTGGAGCTAGAATCGTTCATATTGACTAAGTTGACAAAGCCCTCCGTCCCCGTCCACTTAGTAGGCCCACAAGTCAGCCTCCCACCAAGGTGGGTCCCAGCTAGCAGGGGGAGTATTCATTTTTTGTGCGTAATAAGGAGGCACTTCCGGTGGGTCTGAGCTGACAGCGGGGGGAATGTTTTTTTTGCGAAATACGGTGGCCCGTCCGGTGGGTCCCAGCAATCAGGGGGGAAACATTTTTTTCGCGAAATAAGGTGGCCCGTCCGGTGGGTCCCCGCTGTCAGGTGGAGGAATAATTATTTCGTGCGTAATAAGGAGGCACTTTCTTGCGGCCGCCATGGACCCAGCTGTCAGCCTCTCCACGTACAGTACTGTTCCGATGGAAGTCAGTCGTTGACCACGTTGACCATGCCACACCGAGAGAACCAGGCCGGTGGACGATGGCGAGGCCTAGGAAGGGGACGACGCGGAGCCGGGGAAGATGCAACAGTGGAAGCCCGCGTGGAGAGAAGTACGAGGGTTCACTGGTTCGGCTGCGGTGTGAGGCTGCCGTCGCCGCAGAATAACAGGGGGTGTGGGTGAGTGGAGGGATGGCCTGGCCAGGGGTGGGAGTAGTATGGGGGCGGTGTGGCCTCCGCGGCAGCACAGCCGGCCACGGGAGGCAGGAGCAGGCGGCATGACCGGCGCTGCTTTGGGCGGCTGGACCAAGAAGACCAGAGGTTGAAGAAGCACTACGGCCGTTGGATGGACATCGTACGGTCAATGAAGCTAGAATCATTTATATTGACTAAGTTGACAAAGCCCTTGGTACAGTCCAACTTAGTAGGCCCACAGGTCAGCCTCCGAAACGGTGCACCCCAGATGTCAGGGGAGGAATCATTTTTTGGGCGGCCGAAGCTAAGAATATCCGAGATTGAAGAAGAAGCACGACATCCGTTGGATAGACATCCAACGGCCACTGCTGCAAGAACCGTCTGTTGACTATAATAAGTTGACAAAGCCTTGCATATGCGTCAAGTTATTTTTTTAGGGGACGCATCACTTAGTAGGCCCACAAGTGTGTGGCAGAGAACTTATAGCCCATTTGAGTTTTGTAAGAATGTACAACCCATTTTTGAATTCTAATGGAATTTACAACAGCCCATTTACAGTTTGTTAAAAGTACAGCCCATTTTCTAGCTAGGACAACGATTAATAATTTCAACCAACCGTTGAAGACAGAATTCAATAAAATTTCCCAAAATTTCTAGTCAGATTAAATATAAATTTGTATTAGGTAAAAATCAAACGAAACATTGCGCGCGCAACAATGAAAATTTAAGATTTTCATAATCCATAAATAATATTTTATAAACTAATTTCGTGTTTGGTGCATTTTTTTATAGTTACTACCCAGTTTTTATAATTACATCCCATTTATTATTTTTAAAGCCCATTTTCCTGTTAAGCCTAATGCATCCCTCCTAGGAAAGATTTGCAGCCCAGCGGGGCGGAGAATAACAAGTTGACCTTGCCTTGGTATTCCTCAAAAAGATGTATAGCTGGGCTAGCCATTTTCATCTTGAAAAAATTTGTATCTGGGCTGGATATCTGGCCTGGGCTAGACGGGCCACAGCCCGCCCAATTAATACCCTGCTCTCCTCTGAACAACAACGAAATCATCGCCAAGAAAAACTCTGCAGTGCTCACACCTCAAAAACACAAATACTGCTCGAGCTGCTTGGTCCCAGCTGTCGGCAGCACCTTGTGCAATTCTCTCGTTTATATTGACTACATAGGTTGACAATGGTGTGGGACTGTGATGTCAGGAAACCAGGAGAAAGCAAAAAAAACAGTTGTACATAATAAGGAGGCACTTGCGTACGTACGGCTATGGCCCTAGTGGGTCCCTAGTGTCATCCAGTCAAAATAAAGTCATCTCCTGAACCCTCATGTTCGTTGACGATGTTAACAATGCTCGGCGCCAAGGCGAGTGCAACAACTCGAAGGACAACAGAGAGGGCCTCGCGGGCCCTACATATGGTCTGATACAGCACCCGCTGCTCATTCAGGAAGCCAGGATCATCGGACACCTATGAGCACCTTCGAGAAACTGAGACGACATGAAACGGTAAGGCCGCACTTGGGAGCTCTGGTTTATTTCAAACCTGTATTAACGTACAAGTGTAATTTACTCATCATCGAAAACAACGCGTAAAATACAGGCGTAATGAAACCGAGGGCCCAAGGTCTGTAAGTAAAACCGGCGGGTTATGCGTGTAATTTGAGAGACCAGTGTATATTTTATGAGCACTGCTATATGGACGACATTACCAGACGATACATGCACGACGTGCGTATCATGACATCCATGGGCAAGGCTGAAACAGCAGCTAACGGCTGGATTAGCAATCGTCCGAGTGTGTTCAGTGTTTTTATCGTGTGTGAAGTACTTCCGATATTTTACTAGTCAAAATCGACCAACCAAGCGCCTTCACCCGAGACCATATGCTTTAATTTACAAGCGTCAGTTTTACAAGCGGTTTTGGTTGGAAAACGACGATCCAATCACGGCCTAATATCATGAGTTGGTCAGAAGATCATATGGTTTCACGTCTAACCTACTCGACTTGTCGTATAGACTATGAATGAAACATCAGACTATTAACTTCTTAAGCACGGAAACAGCAGAAGAGGATGATCTTCTTAACAAGCAAATCACTGGCATTAGATCGACATGCAAAACAATACGAAGCATTATTTTCAGGAGGCAGGGTGAACAACTCGTGATGCCGCATGCCACAACATTCCAAGCTCAACTTTGCAATCAAACACAAGGCCTGGCATTACATAGACAATATTCAGAACAAACTCTTAACACAAGAATATCTCAGTAGAGTAACTATTTACTTCTAAACTGAACACAGGAACAGGAGAAAACACTCGACGCTGCTCACAGCAAGGGCGCCCACTCAAAAATATCAAATGCATGTCCTCTGGCTAACATCAATGAGCAAATTTTGACAAGGTTTTCCAATTCCAATATATTAAACTAACGTCTACTTGCTAACATCAATGATTAAACTTTGAAAAGCTTTTCCCATTCAAAATATGTAATGCCTATGATCGTGGAGTCCTGCCGTAGCTTCTTATACTTGTTTGGGCACTTTTTGCCCAAGGCACTCCACGTGTTGTTAAATTGCCAATGGTCTCTGCAGACTAGTCATGTCACAGGTGTCTAATAATACTCTATAAAGCATCTCAGTCATTCCTTCTGTAATGTAGCGCAAACAGTGACTGCTTCTTTCTGCAAAGTGGAACGACCAACTAGACCCAGTAATGCAGCAGTTTGCCTTACACATTGGCTCCTTTTGTGAAGTTCAACTAAAATCAAAGTCGGAATAAAACCGAGCTTTAATTTTGATATCCCTATAAGAAACAATAGGTATAAAGGAAACAATTACTAAGAGATAACGTTTGATGACTTGTACTCCCAGAAGAAAAGCGTCTACTGATCTACTTTATCTTAATGGGAAACAATGCAGGAGAGTACAATTCTCCATTAGTGTGATTCATTCATATTGACTGAGACATTATCTTAACAATGCTTTGTTTCAACATGTATAAAGAACAACAAAGCAGAAAAGTACCATTCCTAAAACATTGCAACTGATTCATTTTAATAGAGACATTATCTTAACAATACCTTGGTTAAACATGTAGAAAGAACTACAAAGCAGGATAGTACCATTCCTAACAAGTGTTGCAGTTTTGAACTAAGATTCAGTAGTTAATTAATTCTAAGAGTGGAATTGCTTAATTTTACCAGCTGCATTAGATTAACGAAAAGCATAAACAGTTGCAAGGGAGAGTGGGCCCAATAACAGTATGTGCTTCCATCTACTTATAAAGGGGGTGATGTAGAGTTCGTTGTAACAAAGCAACAAGCATCATGTCTGGGTTGGTCCCATTTTTGTTCACTACTTAATGGGAAAAGACAGCAATACAATAGCTTCAATTCAATATTTATTTAAAACAGTACCAATACAAGTAGCACAACATCTCAAAGCACACTGCACAATCATGTGGATGAAGGCCTGTACTGACCTTTCATGAGACGGACAAGATAAAATACGAATCTGCCAACACGGATAGGAGATCCAATCTTGTTTTGTGCAGTTGCACTGAAATCAAGCAAAGTGTTTCGCGTAGCGAAGCAAAATGTCGCAATAGCAACAAGTTGAATAGATATCCCTATTTAAACAGAGACAAAAAAGGAATCAATTACTGGCTAATAAAGGAGGATGAAACATGCGGCCACAAAAATGGTAATCCCGCCAATCCCTAACAAGTGTTGCAGTTTTGAAATAAGATTAAGTAGTTAATTCTGAGAGTGGCATCAATTACTGGCTTATAAAGGGGGTGATGCTGAATATGTTGTAACAAAGCAACAAGCATCATGTCTGGGTTGGTCCCATTTTTGTTCACTACTTAATTGGAAAAGACAGCAATAAAATAGCTTCAATTTAATATTTATTTAAAACAGTACCAAAACAAGTAGCACAACATCTCAAAGCACACTGAACATCATGTGGTTGAGACCAAGATTTGAAACAACTCGCCACGAAGACAGGAAACAAATCTTGATCTCTTTTTATGGAGTTCCACCAAAATTAAGCAAAGTCACCGGTGTGACATTCAAGTTGAACTGCACAAAACACTCGTAAAACATAAGTGTTTCGAGTAGGGAAGCAAAATGTCGCAATAGCAACAAGTTGAATCGATACCCCTGTTTTAACAGAGGCAAAAAGGAAACAATTACTTGCCGATAAAGGAGGATGAAACAAACGGCGACAGAAAGAAGCATCTAACTTATCTTGGATGGAAAACAAAGTAGGACCGTTGCATTTCTAAAATGGTTGCATTGATTCATATTAACAAAGACATTCTCTTGAAACAACATTCGTTAAAAAATGTAATTTACTTTTAACAATGGCATTGCTTCAATTTTCCTGCGGCATTCTTAGATTAACAACAGCAAAATAGTTGTATGGGACATGCCAGCACCATGTGCATCCACACGTATAAATGGGTGATGCAGTGTATGTAGCCAAGCAGCATATATGCGCTGGTCCCATATTTGTTCTCTTTGAACCTTCTTCCTATGTGAGGGCAGCAAATCTAGTCCTGCACAAACTACCCGACCCCCCAGTTTCTTTCCCTTTTCAACAAAGAGATCGGTTCCTTACAGATGTGTGTACTGGGTTACCCCCATTTTCCCTTTTCAACCTACAAAGCGGCTGGATAGCCAGTCTATACTACTTTTCGCCCCTCCATTCCTCATTGAACCACGTCCTAGATTCTTGCTCCAGCCCACCGCACCCTTCTTTCCTCTTTGAACCAAGACCTAGATTCGACTACAGATCGAACAAGATCCACATGCAGCTAGAGCAACGACAGTTTCAAAGAAACTTATACCTTAGGGTCGTCGGGATGTGGCAAGGCATGCGGTGGGAGGCCGGATCTGCCCACACTATGTACGACAGTGAGGAAGAAGGGGTCGGTGGCCCTCTCGCACAGGCGCTGGGTGAAAGAGAACAGCGCAGCCGGCAGTGGATTGCCTCCCTCGCCGAAGGCGATAGAGTGAACGCTGCACCTCCTCCCCTTCCCGGTGCGACGGGATACGGACGCCTCCTTCACCAGCTGTGAGGGGGGAGAGAGAGACAAGAGGCCAACGCAATCTTGTTTAGATCTGGTGAAGATAGGGTGAGAGACTGTGAATATAGCAAACCCTAGCAAATGAACCCTGAGTCTCCAGCGTGTAACATAAATGTAGTGCGGTGAGCGTGTGAAGAGTGCAATCCCTAGCGAACAAGCGCTGAGGCTCCCGCTTATATATATACTACTATAGTACAGACTGAGCTCCGATGCCTTCACTGCACCTGCTTTTGGCTGTATGATAGGTGAGCCAGCCACATTTTGGTCCCACCTTTCGTGAATCCAAAGGCAGGTGCACTAAGTCAATGAAGCTGCGTCCATATAGTACTCTCGTGTATACGACTAATATATAGTGGAGTGGTTTTCTTATTATCTCCATAACAATCGTTTTAAATTGTGTAAGTACAAAACGAAACTCTTTATTTAATGTACAAACTGATTTTCTAATGTACCAAGAAAGAAAACTCGATCAAAAACACGCCCCTGCTTCTAGGTCGCGAGAGTCATCGCGCACACAGACATAGACAAAGACATGCATATCCGTGTTTACGTAAAATTCCATTTCCATCTCCATCTCCAATCATATTTGTCCGATTGGAACATTATTTACGTTGTTAATTATATACGCAGCAATATTAACGTACATCATCTCTTGTTTGCGCATGTCCGGACTGCTGCCACGGCCGGTCCTGACCAACCCGAACCGTCTTCATCACCCGCGCGTGCTTCCCACCCGAAACGGCCAGTGCCGCATTCATGCCCGGCCAGAGCGGATGCGACCTCTCACTGGCGCCGGCATTGAAGCGGCGCGCCGGATGAGAGAGCATCGCCTACACCGCTTCCGGGTGGACGCGGCTGCTCCACGTTCAAACGTCGCAATAGCCGGCTACAACATGCATGTAAAAAGTTCTTGGGAGTCCGTGCTACAGCTAGCTGTCCTCCCCCAACTCGTTAATCTCTTCCAGTAGTGCTAGTACTCGATGGCGCGATCCATTGACAAGCAGGCGGGAAAGTTATCGTACCCTCAGTTTGCGGTGAGTGGCATGCCGAGCGACCATGTCGGGTCGAGCCGTGGAGGAGGGTGAGACACGAACACGACATGCGTGATTTAAATGTTGGTTTTGCTCGATGGCGCGATCCAATGAAACGAAACGTTGGTTTCTCTCCGTTTCCAATTTTTCTCTGGAAAAACGGAAACTTTCCACTCCATTTTCATTCCTATTCCAAGGTTGCCCCGTTACAACATTCCATCAAATGCAAAGGAAAACTAACACGCATGCTGATGCATCTCAATGATTCACAGATCATAGCCAATATTTACTTCATAACTAAAGAAAAAAGTTCTGAGAGCGTGTACGAAAGAAAAACTACTGATGGGGTCACTACGACTTAAACCCTAAACCGTAAACATGATTTAATTTCCTGGCCAGGTAGAACCTGTCAAAGGAAAGATGGATGGCACCCTCGGATCATATGATGCTTTTGTGCAGTTCCACTAAAATCGACCTGAGCATACCTGATGGCAAAGATATTGAAGAAGTGTGATTAGAATAATAGTACTGGAACTAGTTCATGAGACATAAACTCATCACAAGTAGAAGCCGGTAGAAGTAGAGAAAGATCGACATGGAGATGGAGCTACGGCAGTGGAGAAAGCCGGCTCCAAAAGGAAGATGGACTACCTAGGACGTCGGGCTGTAGCTAGAAGGGCGGTTGGGACGCGGCATCGGCCCATACCGCGGTGACCCCCGATTGGGACGCACCGACTGTGGGTTTTCTCCCTCGCCGATGTCGTCCACGTCTACGCAGAACATTGTTCCCTTCCCCCAGCTCCGGGATCAGGCCCGTCGTTCTATGCTTGTGAAGAGAGCAACCTAAGAAAGTAGGCTTGTAGCTTAGGCTCCTGCTAGTGTATATATAGTGGTTTTATTTTTTTCTCCATATCAACCATTTTATATTGCGTACGTGTCATTCAAGAGTGAAATGATGGTTGCTTCTTCCGACTAACTTACTGTGTGATTTGACTGCTCCTTAGTGGCCCCTACACGTACTCCCCCTACGTGTATGCAATAGTCACACGTACACATGGACGCAAAAACGCGTGCGACGCCCTAATGCATGCATGTCCGAGCACACGACGGAACACACACTGTCACGCTCAAGTGCTCATCCTACACGTGCCTGCACACACATACTCAGTCAGGGTGAGCTAGTGACCATATAAACGCCGGAAAATATATATATATTGAGCGCAATGAGCATATTATGAAGTCCACTAACCGTATTTTTACAAATATATAGTGACAGACAGTGTATTTATCTCGTTTGAAATTAAGCCATATTAACCGGAGAGGAGGCAATATGAACTAGCATTACTTTGCTGTGTCCCGTCAACTTGCCGAACGAGGAGAAGGTTGCAGGACGGGACAAGCTTGCGCGTGGTGGCTCGTAGGACAAGGAAAACTTTTGACTAATGCAAGCTCTCCCTCGCTCAGGCGGTGGACGTGCAACAGTTAATTCGGTGTCAGATTGCCTGAAGCATACACTATACTACTAGTGCTATTATTGTTCGACTTCCCGAATAGGCGAACAGCCAAGCACAAAGTTTACTAGTACTACTACTATAGTCTATAAAGGTACATACTATACTAGTACTAGGAACCGTATGGAGGAGTGTAGGATCAAAAGTATGTCTAGAGGGGGGTGATTATACTACTTGACCAAATAAAAATCTAGCCTTTTCCCAATTTTAGTTCTTGGCAGATTTTAGCTATCTTAGCACAAGTCAAGCAATCTCCACACAAGTCAAGCAAGCATGCAAAAGAGTATATGAGCAGCGGAAAGTAAAGCATGCAACTTGCAAGAATGTAAAGGGAATGGTTTGGAGGATTCAAACGCAATTGGAGAAACAGATGTTTTTGTCGTGGTTCCGATAGGTGGTGCTATCGTACATCCACGTTGATGGAGACTTCAACGCACGGAGGGTAACGGTTGCACGAGTCCACGGAGGGCTCCACCCACGAAGGGTCCACGAAGAAGCAACCTTGTCTATTCCATCACGGCCGTCGCCCACGAAGGACTTGCCTCACTAGCGGTAGATCTTCACGAAGTAGGCGATCTCCTTGCCCTTACAAACTCCTTGGTTCAACTCCACAATCTTGCCGGAGGCTCCCAAGTGACACCTAGCCAATCTAGGAGACACCACTCTGTAAGAAGTAACAAATGGTGTGTTGATGATGAACTCCTTGCTCTTGTGCTTCAAATGATAGTCTCCCCAACACTTAACTCTCTCTCACAGGATTTGGATTTGGTGGAAAGAAGATTTGAGTGGAAAGCAATTTGGGGAAGGCTAGAGATCAAGATTCATATGGTTGGAATGGAATATCTTGACCTCAACACAATTGTAGGTGGTTCTCTCTCAGAAAATGTGTATTGGAAGTGTAGTTATGTTCTGATGGCTCTCTCCACAAATGAAGAGTGGGTGGAGGGGTATATATAGCTTCCACACAAAATCTAACTGTTACACACAATTTTCCAAACTCGGCGGGACCGAATGGTTAAACTCGGTCGGACCGATTCAGCAAACCTAGTGACCGTTAGGATTTTCGGTGGGACTAAGATGCAAATCGGTAGGACCGATATGGTTAGGGTTAGGGCATAACGTAATCTCGGTGTGACCGATTACACAAACTCGGTAGGACCGATTTTGGTAATAAGCTAACCAGAGAGTTGGTCAGGTAAACTCGGTGGGACCGATTCGCTCATCTCGGTGAGACCGAAATGTTACAAAAGGGAAACAGAGAGTTTACATTGCAATCTCGGTGGGACCGATCGCTCATCTCGGTAAGACCGAAACATTACGAAGGGAAACAGAGAGATTACTATCCCATCTCGGTGAGACCGAGATCCCTATGGGTGAGGCCGATTTGCCTAGGATTTGTGGTAGTGGCTATGACATTTGAAACTCGGTGGCGCCGGATAGAAAGAATCGGTGGGTCCGAGTTTGACTTTTGGTTTAGGTCATATGTGGGTGTGGGAAGGTAGTTGAGGGTTTTGGAGCATATCACTAAGCATTTTGAGCAAGCAAGCCATTAAGCAACACCTCTTCCCTCCTTGATAGTATCGGCTTTTCCTATAGACTCAATGTGATCTTGGATCACTAAAATACAAAATGTAGAGTCTTGAGCTTCAAGCTTGAGCCAAACTTTTTGTCCTTAGAATTTTGAGGGATCCACTTTCCTCATCTATGCCACGCCATTCATTGAGCTTTTCCTGAAATATTAATCTTGGAATAATGTTAGCTCAATGAGCTATATGTTGTTAGGAATTACCAAAACCACCCAGGGATAGTTGCACTTTCAATCTCCCCCTTTTTGGTAATTGATGACAACATATAGATCAAAGCTTCGACAAATGATAATAAGAGTGAAAGATATTGTCGCTTTGAGAAGTATGTGAAAGCAAGAGCTCCCCCTAAATTTGTGCATATATTAAGATTTGCTTTGGACTGCAAATGCACAATGAGTTAGGATCATGGGTTACTCTTCCATGTCACATACATCTTGGTGGAGCGCTCAAAATGATAAGAATTAAGTACATGCACTCATCACCAAGAAAATTGAATGATCATATAAGTATAAGTAAGATAATATCATCTAACAAGCATAAGTGTAGCTTATGATCAACCATATGATCATCAAAGTCTCACAGATAATAGCATAGTATCTCAAGCAATCAAAAGACAAACAAAGTTCAACCAAAAAGACAAGAGAGAACAAAAGCAAACTCTCTCTCTCTCGAAGCCTATGATCTATACATTTTTCTCCCCCTTTGGCAACAAGTTACCAAAAAGTTCATAGAAAATGCATAGCACTAAAATGTCTCTCAGGCTTGGTCTTCAGGTGGTGGTGTCCGGAGAACGCCAAGGACGAAGACTTCAGTCGAAGTAGATGGAGCTGCTGGGGTAGGTGCTGGAGCTGGTGGCACTGAAGCTGTTGCTGGTGCAGATGAAGTGGCTCTGGTGTCTGTTACTGGCACTGCAGTTGATCTCTGAGCTCGAGGCACTCTGGCAAATGCATCAGTGGTTGTTCTGCCCTTCCTCTCCTGCATATCATCTTGTAGCTGCTCCACAACTGACTGAATCTCAGTTACTTTGACATCTAAATCATAGAATTTTTGCTCCATGATTATTTCCAAGCTCTCCTGGTTTTGAGTCAGGGTGGCCAACCCCTTCTCGATCCTCAGAGTTGATGCTATCAAATAACCAAGCTGGTCCTGCTTGCTTTTCAAAAAGTACCTAGATGCCTCCTCTTGAGTTGGCATCTTGGCAGCCTTCTCTTTCTTTGCTTTCTCCTTCTTCTCTTGAGCTTGTACTGATGATGGTTCATTCTCATTCATCACAACTTGATTGTCCTCGAAGCCTGGGTAGATAGGCAAGTGTTCCTTATCCAACAAGTATGTGCCTGTGCCCATCTTTGAGTTTATCAACTCCTGGATTTGTGGGGCATATCCACAACTTCTTTTCTGGTCTGCTGCAGTCCTCTTGATAGTCTTAACTATAAGGCTCATGACCTTGAACTTTCGTGGCACATCAAATATATGTAGCACGTTAATCGCATGGCCTCTGATCATTCTGTGATCACCAGACTTGGGCAAGAGAGTGTGCCTAAGGATCCAATTGATTGTAGGCAGCACTGACAGCAAGTGTTTTACTGACCCAAACTGGTGAGTCTCAGGATCATCTTCAGGAATCTCCTTGTACATGTTTGCCATAGAGTTGTGATCCATCTTCTTCTTGGCATAGAAATCCAAGTCATTTTCTTCTTCCTTAGGAGCATTGATCAGATTTGCCCATTCCTCAATAGTTGAGTGGTACCTTGTACCTTCAGACATCCATACTATTCTGCCATCTGGATAGAAGTGTGCTGTGGAGTAGAATTGCATTATGAGCTCCTCATTCCACTTTGTGAGCTTCTGCCCAACAAAGTTTGCAACTCCACAAGCACTGAGCTGTCAAACACACCAGGATAGTGTTCCTCATTTTCCTTGATATACTTCCAGTCGACCCACCTCATTTCACACACTATAGGCTTCTTGTCCAACAACACTGTTTCATAGAAGTCCTGCTCTTCCTTTGTGTGGAACCTGTAATCAACAACAGTCCTTCTCCTGGTAGCATATGGATCTGTCTCTCTCCATAGCCTCAACCCTGAGTCTCTCCTGATATTCATGTTCTCAGCCACAGGATGAGCATCATTGTGGTCTGGAATCTTGGGTTTGAGCTTTCTCAGGACTTGTCCTTCATCATCTTCATCAGCAGCAACTTCAGGCACTAGGGCCTTGTTCTTCTCAGTAGCTGGTATACTCCTGGTATTCCTCTTAGGTGCACTCTTGGGCTTGGAGGCTGCTTTGGGTGCTTCTTTGGGCTTTGATGAAGCATCCCCTGTCCTGATAGCATCACCCATAAGCTTCTGGGCCTTAGGTGCTGGTGCAACAACCTCTTCTTCCTCTTCCTCTTCAGAATCTCTCATGATTGAGGATCTCCCAAGCACTCTAGCAGTGGTCTTTTTGATCCTATCCTTCCTCTTCTTCCCTTCTGCAGCAGCCTCTTTGGGTTCATGTAACGCCCTTGATGCGACTATATCTCCTACGTGTCGAAGCACGACTTAGAGGCATAACCGCATTGAAAGCAATGTCGCAAGTAAGGTAATCTTCACAACAACCCATGTAAATAGATAATAGGGGAAAAAGGTACATAGTTGGCTTACACTCGCCACGTCACACAAATACATGAATAACATTACAATCATCCAATACACTCATGGTCCGACTACGGTACCAAAATAAAAGATCAACCCCAACATTGCGACATGGTCCCCGATCGCCCCTACTGGGCACCACTACTGATCATCAGGGAAAGACACATAGTAACGGTGTGAGTCTTCGTCGAACTCCCACTTGAGCTCAAGCGCGTCATCTGGAACGGAATCATCGGTCCCTGCATCTGGTTTGGAAATAATCTGTGAGTCACGGGGACTCAGCAATCTCGCACCCTCGCGATCAAGACTATTTAAGCTTATAGGTAAGGCAAGGTAATATGTGGAGCTGCAGCAAGCGACTAGCATATATGGTCGCTAACTTATTTGCAAAAGAGAGCGAGAAGAGAAGGCAAAGCACGAACGAAGAACTATAGAACACCCTACGGCAAACATTACTCCAACACCGTGTTCACTTCACGGACTCCGCCGAGAAGAGATCATCACGGCAACACACGCGATTGATTCATTTTAATTGAGTTAAGGTTCATGTTATCTACAACCGGACATTAAAAAATTCCCATCTGCCCATAACCGTGGGCATGGCTTTCGAAAGTTCAAATCCCTACTGGGGAGTCCCAACTTAGACCATCACAAGCTCTCACGGTCAACGAAGGATATTCCTTCTCCCGAGACATTCCGATCAGACTCGGTATCCCGATTCTACAAGATAACTTCGACAATGGTAAAACAAGTCCAACAACACCGCCCGAATGTGCCGACAAATTCCGATAGGAGATGCACATATCTCGTTCTTAGGGCACACTTAGATGAGACATCCTACGAGTAAAACCAACCCTCAAGTTGCCCCGAGGTGGCCCCGCAGTCTGCTCGGTCGGACCAACACTCAGAGGAGCACTGGCCCAGGGGGGTTTAAATAAAGATGACCCTCGGGCTCCGGAAACCCAAGGGAAAAAGAGGCTAGGTGGCAAATGGTAAACCAAGGTTGGGCATTGCTGGAGGAGTTTTATTCAAGGCGAACTATTGAGGGGTTCCCATTATCACCCAACCGCGTAAGGAACGCAAAATCCGGGAAAATAACACCGATATGATGGAAACTAGGGCGGCAAGAGTGGAACAAAACACTAGGCAAAAGGCCGAGCCTTCCACCCTTTACCAAGTATATAGGTGCATTAAGATAACAAGATAATATGGTGATATCCCAACACTAAACAATGTTCCAACAAGGAACGATCTCCAATCTTCACCTGCAACTAGCAACGCTATAAGAGGGGCTGAGCAAAGCGGAAACATAGCCAATCAACGGTTTGCTAGGACATGGTGGGTTAGAGGTTTGACATGGCAATTTAGGAGGCATGATAAGCAAGTGGTAGGCATCGTAGCATAGGCATAGCAAAAGAGCGAGCATCTAGCAAGCAAAGATAGAAGTGATTTCGAGGGTATTATCATCTTGCCTGCAAAGTTGTTAGAGTTGACTTGATCCTCGTAAGCAAACTCAACGGGCTCCTCGTTAGCGAAATCGTCTCCCGGCTCTACCCAAACAAGACAAACAAGAAAAAGGAACACAATCAACCACGTGCAAAGCTCAAACAAACATGATGCAAACATGGTATGCTATGCGGGATGCGATACGTGATGCATATGCAAGATTTGACAATGAATGATTGAACCTGGCCTTAACTTGGAAATCCAAGAGTGGCACTGGAAAGGTGAGGTGATTTCAGTTGAAATTGATATAAAGATCACCGGAATCGGATGCACGGTTTGGAAATGGCAAGCAAAACAAATGTGGCACCGGTCTGCGATAATCAGCAAGTAGCCATCTAAATGCATCAAGATAATTATGCTACAACACTCAAACATGAAAACAAAATACATGGCAGGGATCCACTCATGATGCTTGACAAAAAATGAACACTGAGCTATGGCCAATTCATCCATTAACAGGTTCAAACAAGCATGGCAAAAATGCAAATGATAAATAGGTTTCAGACTTAGTGAAATTAACACAAGTCTGGAATTTTACATCAGGTAGCACACTTTGGGGGTACGAAAACTATATGCTACAGGAACTTAACATGGCAAAGCAAGGCACGGAAAGAAGATACTCAAAGCACTTAACAAAAGTCCCTTAGTGACCTAGAGTCAAAGGGGATCAGAAAATACAAATGCAAGCATGTGAACATGGCAAAAACATAATCAGATTACAGACTTAGTGAAAAACTAGAGCATGCAAATCTTTTAACGAGTAGTCATGTTCACGAGCTCGATGCACTCACTACAGAGCATGGCATGACAAACTAAGCATACACCCATCAAGAATACATATCATAGAAGCTAGACATGGCAAGAACAACAACATAGCATGCACGGATCACTAGCAACATCCTCGGCAAAATCGCTAACAAGTCAATAATCTGCCAGGAATCACGAAATAGCAAAAGTAGAGATCGATAGACTCAAGCTAGGTTGCTCCATAATTACAAACAAAGACATGGATGGATAGAGCACCACAATATTAACAAAACATCCTTACTGATCATCCTCAAAAGAGGGACGGATCACTAGGAAACAACATGAACATATGGCATATTGATAAAATCAGATCAAGGACTTGGTGAAATTCTAAGTCCCTGAAATCAGCATTAACGAATGCACTACTTTGCAAGCTTGTGCTAGTCACCACACATATCACAAAAATACATGGTAAGCACCTCTGTAAAGATGGCATGGCATATCACAAAACTCATGTAGAACTCAGGAGCATATCATGCACACATTAATCATGGCAAAAATGACAAATAGCTAATTCATGCAGCAGAATTGCCAAATATCTCATATAGCTCTCTTCCAACAGCATTTCGTCTATCAAGATGAGCTCAAATGCAAATGATGTAATGAGATGAAATGATGTACTCTTTGAGACGAACATTTTGGTATGCTACATGCGCAAAACGGAGCTACGGATACGGAGTTACGGCATGATGAAAAATGCAAATAAATTAGGGTTTCGGGGAAAGTCAACCCTTCGAATTCCAGATCCAGATCTGGATCACTGTAGCTGCACGGTCGCCAAAGTTCGCCGGGGAATTCCTGTTCGCCGGAGTGTCGCCGGACTTGACGAGGGGAGGCGCGGTTAACGGATCCGAGCGGAGGGGCGATGGAGGAGCGCGGCGGAGGTCGGAGGAGGCGCGGGCCGGCCGCGGCGGAGCTCACCTCCGGCCGGCGAGGAGCGAGGCGGAGGCAGCCAGCGCACGGAACAATGACGGCGGCACGGCGAGGTCCTCTCGGGCGCGGGCGGCGCTCTGGAAGAGGAGGCGGGGCCCGGACGCGGGGGCGGAGAGGGCCGGCCTTGGGCCCGGCGGGCCTTGGCGGCGGCGGCGGGACGAGTGCCACGTGGCAGCTCACCAGTGGTTGCGGGGCGGCGGCGCGAGACGTCCAGCGCGGACCGGACATGTCCGGCGCGTGGATGAAGCGGGGCTAGGGTTTGGGGTTGGATTGGATCCGGGATTTTCAGGGGAGATGCCTATTTATACATAGGAGGAGCTAGGAGAGTCCAAATGAGGTGTGGTTTGCGGCCACGCGATCGTGATCGAACACTCTAGTTGATGGAGAGGGTTTTGGGCCAAATTGGAAGGGTGTTGGGCTGCAACACACATGAGGCCTTCTCGATCCCTCGGTTAACTGTTGGAGTATCAAACGAAGTCCAAATGACACGAAACTTGACAGGCGGTCTACCGGTAGTAAACCAAGGCCGCATGGCAAGTCTCGGTCCAATCTGGAAATGTTTAGCCCCCACACACGAAAATAGGTACAAAGGACCACCGGAGGAGATAGGAGCGCCGGAATGGAAAACGGACAACGGGGAAAATGCTCGGATGCATGAGATGAACGCGTATGCAAATGCAATGCACATGATGACATCATATGAGATGCACGACACAGGCAACAACCCACGGAGACAAAAACCCGAACCCGAGGAAAAATAAAGTAACTTAGCGCCGGAAGCGGCAAGAGTTGGGATACATATAAGGTAAATTACATCCGGAGTGTTACAACACTCCACCACTACGAAAGGATCTCTTCCCGAGATCTAGGACTGGAAAAACGCCGGGTACTCAGAACGGAGGTGATCCTCGCGTTCCCAGGTGGATTCATGGTTGGAATGGTGTGACTAGTTGACTTTGAGGAATTTGATTGACTTATTGCGAGTCTTGCGTTCAGTCTTTTCAAGAATAGAAACTAGGTGCTCACGATAAGAGAGGTCTTCTTGGAGATCAATTTCTTCGAAGTTGATGGTGCGGTCAGGGGTCTTGAAGCACTTGCGGAGCTGAGAGACATGGAACACGTCGTGCACATTTGCAAAGTTTGAAGGAAGCTCGAGTTGATAGGCGAGATCCCCTCTCTTGATGACTATTTTGAAAGGACCCACGTATCTAGGAGCAAGCTTCCCTTTGATACCGACGAGTGCCTTTCATTGGAGAGACGCGGAGGTAAACATGGTCTCCGATCTCGAAAGTCAAATCACGATGCCTACTATCATAGTAGCTCTTCTGACGCGATTGCGCTGCTTTGAGGTTATCACGAATGACCTTGCACATTTCCTCTGCCTCTGTGATCAAGTCATTTCCAAGAAGTTGACGTTCACCGGTCTCTGACCAGTTAAGAGGAGTACGACACTTCCTGCCATAGAGAATTTCAAATGGGGCTTGCCCGAACTTGCTTGAAAACTGTTGTTGTAGGAGAATTCGGCATATGGAAGACAATCCTCCCACTTCATACCGAAAGAGATAATGCAAGCCCTGAGCATATCTTCAAGAATCTGATTGACACGCTCGACTTGACCGCTAGTTTGAGGATGGAAAGCTGTGCTGAAGCGGATGTTGGTGCCCATGGCCTTCTGAAAAGAATCCCAAAACTTGGAGGTAAAGATGCTGCCATGGTCTAAAGAGATCAACTGTGGAATGCCGTGCAGAGAGACAATCCGAGAGGTATATAGCTCCGCCAATTGAGCTGCAGTGATAGACTCTTTGATAGGCACAAAGTGAGCCACTTTAGTGAGTTTGTCGATGACAACGAATATAGCATCATTGCCACACTTGGAATTTGGAAACCCAGTCACGAAGTCCATCTCAGTGTGGTCAAACTTCCATTCTGGAATGGCAAGAGGTTGGAGGAGACCAGCTGGTCGTTGGTGTTCTACCTTCACTCTTCTGCAGACATGACATTCATTCATGAACTGAGCAATCTCGCGCTTCATTCGAGTCCACCCATAAGCCTGCTTGAGGTCCTGATACATCTTAGTACTCCCAGGGTGGATGGAGAGGAGTGAATTGTGAGCCTCGTTCATGATGACTTTATGAAGGTCACCTTTAGGCACACCAATACGATCCTCGAAGAAGAGAGTATCCTTGTCATCAAGGCGATAGCACTTGTACTTGGATTGACTCTTGGCAATCCCAATCTTCACCTTCTTCACCATAGCATCAAGAAGTTGAACCTCGCGAATCTGATCTTCCAAAGTAGGAGAGACTTGAAGGTTGGCGAGTAAACCTTGAGGAACAACTTGCAGATTGAGTTTGCGGAAAGCTTCACAAAGCTCGGGTTGGTAAGGCTTGAGAATCAGACTGTTGCAGTAAGCCTTCCTGCTCAATGCGTCAGCAATCACATTGGCCTTGCCTGGAGTATACTCAATACTCGGATTGTACTCTTGAATCATTTCGACCCAACGAGTCTGCCTGAGGTTAAGATTAGGCTGAGTGAAGATGTATCTGAGACTCTTGTGGTCAGTGAAGATGTCCACTTTTCTTCCCAATAAGAGATGTCTCCAAGTCAAAAGAGCATGCACAACTGCCGCCAACTCGAGGTCATGAGTGGGGTAGTTCTTCTCGTTGGGCTTCAACTGGCGAGAGGTATAAGCCACAACTTTCTTCTCTTGCATCAACACTGCACCAAGACCTTGAAGAGAGGCATCGCAGAAGACCTCAAATGGTTTGGATTCATCAGGAGGAGTCAGAACTGGAGCAGTGACCAATTTCTCTTTCAAAGTGTTGAAAGCGATGTCACATTCCAGAGAGCAAACGTACTTGACGTGCTTCTGGAGAAGGTTTGAAAGAGGCTTCACGATCTTTGAAAAGTTCTCAATGAACCTTCGACAGTAGCTTGCGAGACCTAGGAAGCTGCGGAGTTGCTTCACGTTCTGAGGTGGTTCCCAATTCACAATTGCAGACACCTTCTAAGGATTCACCGATATGCCCTTGGCAGAGATGATATGTCCAAGATAAAGAACCTCATCGAGCCAAAACTCGCACTTTGAGAACTTGGCATAGAACTGATGATCCCTGAGCTTATCAAGCACCAAACGCAAGTGCTTGGCATGATCTTCCTTGTTCTTCGAAAAGACCAGAATGTCGTCGAGGTACGCCAAAACAAAGTCATTTGTATAGGGGTTGAAGATGAAGTTCATCATGCGAGAGAAAGTCGGAAGAGCGCTGACGAGGCCAAAAGACATGACAGTGTATTCATATGAACCATAGCTTGTTCTGAAAGTCGTCTTGGGAATATCTTGCTCACGGATTCGAATCTGGTGATAGCCCATACGGAGATCAAGCTTGGAGAATACTTGGGCACCTTTGATTTGTTCGAACAGCTCATTGATGTTGGGAAGTGGGTACTTGTTCTTGATAGTCTTCTTGTTCAATGGACGGTAGTCAACACAAAGTCGGTCCGTTCCATCCTTCTTCTTCACAAAAAGAACTCCAAAACCCCACGGAGATGAACTAGGTCGGATGAGACCCATTTTCTCTTGAATATCGAGTTGCTTCTTCATCTCCTTCAACTCTTCAGGTCCGAGCTTGTAAGGACGTTTGCAAACAGGTTCCGTGCCAAGCTCAAGATCGATGACGAATTCAACTGGCCGGTGCGGAGGCATTCCTAGAAGCTCTTCTGGAAAAACGTCTTGATATTCGCAAACGACTGGAATTTGAGAGATGGCATCCAGTTCACCCTTCTCATTGAGAGAAAACAAACGGATTGTATCATCACAAGCGGCAAAGACAATTACATCCTCAGACGAATGCGTCAATTGAATCTACCTGGCTGCACAATCAAGATGCGCCTTGTGCTTAGAAAGCCAATCCATTCCGAGAATAAGATCAATATCCGAGTTTCCAAGAACCACCAGAGAGGACAGAAACTTGTAGTCGCCCAACGTGATAGAGACATCGGGAGAAACCAAACTAGAAGTCAAAAGCTTGCTGGGAGAAACAACTTGCATGACTTTGGGCATAACCTCGGTATCAACATTGTGCTTCGATGCAACTGGGAATGACAAGAAAGAATGTGATGCACCAGTGTCAAAAAGTACTTTTGTAGGAACATCGTTAACAAGAAGGTTACCCATGATGACATCTGACGAGTCCTCTGCCTGAGCTGCATTCAGCAAGTTGACCTTGGCGTGCTTAATTGGGGTTATGCTTGACCACAGTTGTACTTGCCGATCTCACATGAGGAGGAGGAGGAGGAGGGAGACGCCTCTGATTGAAGCATTTGTTGGCATAGTGACCCTTTTGTTGGCACTTGTTGGACGTGACCTCTGAAAGCGGACGGTGATACGGAGCACTCGATCTTGGAGCTTGAGACGAAGTCTTGTTCTGAAAGCCAGGGTTGGGTGGGTGGGAAGATCCACTGCCACCTTTGCTCTTCTGCTGATAAGGCTGACGGAACGGAGGAGGAGGAAGCCAATACTTCTGCTGCTTAGCCACTTGAGTTGAGGAAGAAGGAGTAGCATCTCTGACTCGCTTCTTGGAAGCATCACACTTCAGTTGAGCAGTCTCTTGCTTCAATGCCATGTTGTAAAACTCATCGTATCTCATGGGCTCAAAGAGAACAAGAGCTAGCTGGATTTCTTCTCTGAGACCACCCCTGAACTGGTATATCATGCTCTTCTCGTCAGGGACGTCTTGCTTAGCAAAGCGGGCGAGCTTCTGAAACATCTTGTTGTACTCATAGACAGACATAGAGCCTTGCTTCAGGTTGCGGAATTCCTCACGCTTGCTTTCAACCACGCTCTGAGGAATATGATGAGCTTTGAAGTCTTGACGGAATTCATCCCAGGTAATCACACGGCCTCCTCTGGAATCTTTGTACCGCTGAAACCATTCTGCAGCTTGGTCTTTGAGGTGGAAGGAAGCGAACTTGACAAAGTCCTCAGGCCAGACGTTACTACACTCGAAATGCTTGCATAAGTCCATGAGCCAATCATCAGCGTTAGTTGCCTCAACGCAATTGCTGAAGGTCTTTGGCTGGTTAGCATGGAACTGGTTGAGTGTAGCAAAGTGATTCTGATTGTTGCCTTGGTTGCCTTGGTTGCCTTGGTTGCGCTCTTGAAGAAGTTGCATGATCAGCTGCGTGTTTGCATTGGTAGTGGCCATCACAGCTTGCCATGCCTCCGGAGGTGGAGGTGGTGGTGGCGGATCAGGATTCGGAGTCGTGCGTGTTGGAGGAGCCATCCTGAAGAGGTTGACATCCATTAGCACATTGACAGATAAATATTGAAGCTGAATCAAACGGGTAGAAATTGGAACATATAGTCTTCACATCCGAACAAAATGAACGAATGCATTCCAATTGAAATGGTCACATATCCATAAATTGAGAAGCCATTTAGAATTGAGATAGAAGAAAAACAGCAACAAGGTACGGAACAAGAACGAATACTCGGTAAGGATCACCCAATCTCAAACCAAATATCCGTGGAAGAAGAGCTAGAGCTACAAGAATTCCCACCTATGAAACTCTCGAACCTTTCCGGTTATGCAATCAGGTGTTGGGGATACAGGGGAAGCATAATATCTCACCCAAATCTAGCAAATCCTACATCCAGCTGTATCCATCCTTCAACACATAACTGAGAAAAACTTCGGAAATCGTCTACCTCAACCTTCGAAAAGCATCCGTTATACAAGTCATGGCAATACTCCTGAACTCCCGCCCCAGTACTGGGTGGCATCGAGGTTATCTCCCCAACAACTGCATAAAAGAGATTTTCGATGTCGGCGAAACTAAACTCAGGTATTCTAGAACTGCAACGATAAAATTGTGACGACAACACCTCGGAGCTCAACTCCCTGGGACACTGCCACAACCCCTAAATGACAGGAGGCACCAAGAACAATGTTCTTGTCACAAATCGATCGGAACGATTCCAAGATACCCGCGTGATCCTAAAATTTTTTTAGTGAAATTTGAGAAGAGAAGAGTCAAAACTCTACGTCAGGATGCCTTACTAGAGCGATGAAGGGACTGGGGAGTAAAAAGAATTCCTAAATGACTCAAAACATTTTTCTAGACTCAACAACGCCAGCTAATTCGATCAAGCAGGGGGCTCCTAAGGTCGGGGAAGGCTCTGATTACCAATTTGTAACGCCCTCGATGCGGCTATATCTCCTACGTGTCGAAGCACGACTTAGAGGCATAACCGCATTGAAAGCAATGTCGCAAGTAAGGTAATCTTCACAACAACCCACGTAAATAGATAATAGGGGAAAAAGGAACATAGTTGGCTTACACTCGCCACGTCACACAAATACATGAATAACATTACAATCATCCAATAAACTCATGGTCCGACTACGGTACCAAAATAAAAGATCAACCCCAACATTGCGACATGGTCCCCGATCGCCCCAATTGGGCACCACTACTGATCATCAGGGAAAGACACATAGTAACGGCGTGAGTCTCCGTCAAACTCCCACTTGAGCTCAAGTGCGTCATCTGGAACGGAATCATCGGTCCCTACATCTGGTTTGGAAATAATCTGTGAGTCACGGGGACTCAGCAATCTCGCACCCTCGCGATCAAGACTATTTAAGCTTATAGGTAAGGAAAGGTAATATGTGGAGCTGCAGCAAGCGACTAGCATATATGGTGGCTAACATGTTCGCAAAAGAGAGCGAGAAGAGAAGGCGAAGCACGTACGAAGAACTATAGAACACCCTACAGCAAACATTACTCCAACACCGTGTTCACTTCCCGGACTCCGCCGAGAAGAGACCATCACGGCAACACACGCGATTGATTCATTTTAATTGAGTTAAGGTTCATGTTATCTACAACCGGACATTAACAAATTCCCATCTACCCATAACCGCGGGCGCGGCTTTTGAAAGTTCAAATCCCTGCAGGGGAGTCCCAACTTAGCCCATCACAAGCTCTCATGGTCAACGAAGGATATTCCTTCTCCCGAGACATTCCGATCAGACTCGGTATCCCTGTTCTACAAGACAACTTCGACAATGGTAAAACAAGTCCAGCAACACCGCCCGAATGTGCCGACAAATCTCGATAAGAGCTGCACATATCTCGTTCTCAGGGCACACTCAGATGAGACATCCTACGAGTAAAACCAACCCTCAAGTTTCCCTGAGGTGTCCCCGCAGTCTGCTCGGTCGGACCAACACTTAGAGGAGCACTGGCCCAGGGGGGTTTAAATAAAGATGACCCTCGGGCTCCGGAAACCCAAGGGAAAAAGAGGCTAGGTGGCAAATGGTAAAACCAAGGTTGGGCATTGCTGGAGGAGTTTTATTCAAGTTGAACTGTCGAGGGGTTCCCATTATCACCCAACCACGTAAGGAACGCAAAATCCGGGAACATAACACCGATATGACGGAAACTAGGGCGGCAAGAGTGGAACAAAACATTAGGCAAAAGGCCGAGCCTTCCATCCTTTACCAAGTATATAGGTGCATTAAGATAACAAGATAATATGGTGATATCCCAACACTAAACAATGTTCCAACAAGGAAGGATCTCCAATCTTCACCTGCAACTAGCAACGCTATAAGAGGGGCTGAGCAAAGCAGAAACATAGCCAATCAACAGTTTGCTAGGACATGGTGGGTTAGAGGTTTGACATGGCAATTTGGGAGGCATGATAAGCAAGTGGTAGGCATCGTAGCATAGGCATAGCAAAAGAGCGAGCATCTAGCAAGCAAAGATAGAAGTGATTTCGAGGGTATGATCATCTTGCCTGCAAAGTTGTCATAGTTGACTTGATCCTCGTAAGCAAACTCAACGGGCTCCTCGTTAGCGAACTCGTCTCCCGGCTCTAACCAAACAAGACAAACAAGAAAAAGGAACACAATCAACCACGTGCAAAGCTCAAACAAACATGATCAAACATGGTATGCTACACGGGATGCAATATGTGATGCATATGCAAGATATGACAAGGAATGATTGAACCTGGCCTCAACTTGGAAATCCAAGAGTGCCACTGGAAGGATGAGGTGATTTCGGTTGAAATCGATATAAAGATCACCGGAATCGAATGCACGGTTTGGAAATGGCAAGCAAATCAAATATGGCACCGGCCTGCGATAATCAGCAAGTAGCCATCTAAATGCATCAAGATAATTATGCTACAACACTCAAACATGACAATAAAATACATGGCAGGGATCCACTCATGATGCTTGACAAAAAATGAACACTGAGCTACGTCGAATTAATCCGTTAACAGGTTCAAACAAGCATGGAAAAAATGCAAATGATAAATAAGTTTCAGACTTAGTGAAATGAACACAAGTCTGGAATTTTACATCAGGTAGCACAATTTGGGGTATGAAAACTATATGCTACAAGAACTTAACATGGCAAAGCAAGGCATGGCATGAAGCTACTCAAAGCACTTAACAAAAGTCCCTTAGTGACCTAGAGTCAAAGGGGATCAGAATATACAAATGCAAGCATGTGAACATGGCAAAAACATAATCAGATTACAGACTTGGTGAAAAACTAGAGCATGCAAATCTGTTAACGAGTAGTCATGTTCACAAGCTCGATGCACTCACTACAGAGCATGGCATGACAAAATAAGCATACACCCATCAAGAATACATATCATAGAAGCTAGAGATGGCAAGAACAACAACATAGCATGCACGGATCACTAGTAACATCCTCGGCAAAATCGCTAACAAGTCAACAATCTGCCAGGAATCACAAAATAGCAAAAGTAGAGCTCGATAGACTCAAGCTAGGGTGCCCCATAATTGCAAACAAAGACATGGATGGATAGAGCACCACAATGTTAACAAAACATCCTTACTGATCATCCTCAAAAGAGGCACGGATCACTAGGAAACAACATGAACATATGGCATATTGATAAAATCAGATAAAGGACTTAGTGAAATTCTAAGTCCCTGAAATCAGCATTAACGAATGCACTACTTTGCAAGCTTGTGCTAGTCACCACACATATCACAAAAATACATGGTAAGCACCTCTGTAAAGATGGCATGGCATATCACAAAACTCATGTAGAACTCAGGAGCATATCATGCACACATTAATCATGGCAAAAATGACAAATAGCTAATTGATGCAGCAGATCTGACAAATATCTCATATAGCTCTCTTCCAACACCATTTTGGGCATCAAGATGAGCTCAGATGCAAATGATGCAGTGAGATGAAATGATGTACTCTCTGACGAAAACATTTTGATATGCTACACGTGAAAAACGGAGCTACAGATGCGGAGTTACGGCATGATGAAAAACACAAATAAATTAGGGTTTCGGGGAAAGTCAACCCTTCGAATTCCAGATCCAGATCTAGATCACTGTAGCTGCACGGCCGCCGAGGTTCGCCGGGGAAGTCCTGTTCGCCGAAGTGTCGCCGGACTTGACGAGGGGAGGCGCGGTGACCGGATCCGAGTGGAGGGGCGGTGGAGGAGCGCGACGGAGGTCGGAGGAGGCGCGGGCCGGCCGCGGCGGAGCTCGGCTCCGGCCGGCGAGGTGCGAGGCGGAGGCGTCCGGTGCACGGAACGATGAGGGCGGCGCAGCGAGGTCCTCTCGGGCGCGGGCGGCGCTCGGGAAGAGGTGGCGGGGCCCGGACGCGGGGGCAGAGAGGGCCGGCCTTGGGCCCGGCGGGCCTTGGCGGCGACGGCGGGACGAGTGCCACGTGGCGGCTCACCAGTGGCTGCGGGGCGGCGACGCGAGACGTCCGGCGCGGACCGGACGTGTCCGGCGCGCGGATGGAGCGCGGCTAGGGTTTGGGGTTGGATTGGATCCGGGATTTTCGGGGGAGATGCCTATTTATACATAGGAGGAGCTAGGAGAGTCCAAATGAGGTGCGGTTTGTGGCCACGCGATCGTGATCGAATGCTCTAGATGATGGAGAGGGTTTTGGTGGGTTTTGGGCCAAATTGGAAGGGTGCTGGGCTGCAACACACACGAGGCCTTCTTGGTCCCTCGGTTAACCGTTGTAGTATCAAACGAAGTCCGAATGACACGAAACTTGACAGGCGGTCTACCGGTAGTAAACCAAGGCCACATGGCAAGTCTCAGTCCAATCCGGAAATGTTTAACCCCCACACACGAAAATACGTATAAAGGACTACCGGAGGAGATAGGAGCGCTAGAATGCAAAACGAACAACGGGGAAAATGCTCGGATGCATGAGACGAACGCGTATGCAAATGCAATGCACATGATGACATGATATGAGATGCACGACATAGGCAACAACCCACGGAGACAAAAACCCGAAACCGAGGAAAAATAAAATAACTTAGCGCCGGAAGCGGCAAGAGTTGGGATACATATAAGGTAAATTACATCCGGGGTGTTATAGTTCAGATCCCAAAGGGACTTGAGTAGATGCTCTGGCCTTAGACATTGGAATTCTCTTTGCAGGAACCTTTTTCTTCATGCCTGGCTTGGTGGCAGCAGCAGTGCTATATTCCTTCTTAACCACTTTCTTCTTGGAAGTGGCCTCATCCTCAACTGCCACATAGTCTTCATCCTCAGACTCTGAAGTTCTCTTCTTCCTTGTTCTGGTGGCAGCTTTGGGCATGTTGCTAGGAGTGCTCCTGCTACCATCATCTGAACTGCTAGAGGGACTAGTGCCCTCACTCAGGTGAACCTGCTCCGCTGACCTGGTCTAGCTGTCACTCTGATCAGACATATTACAAACACTGACAACAGACCCTGTGAATAGATATAGATGAGATAGAGTGGATGAGCATCACAAAATGCAGAGGTTTTTGCAAAAGAATGAGTCAAAAACTTAGTTTTAGTTTTCCACAGAAAGCATTTCGGATCAACCGATTTGTAAACTCGGTGATACCGAAGCAGCTGTTGGAACCTAAACTAGTGAACTCGGTCAGACCGAGTCACAGTTCGGTGGCACCGAGACTGCTAGGGTTTCACAAAGTCCTGAAATCGGTCACACCGATTTGCAATTCTCGGTCAGACCAAAAATTACATGTGCAATGGCCTGAGCCGAATCGGTGGTACCGAGTTCCACAACTCGGATGGTCCGAGATGGTTTTGGCGGAAACCTAACCCTAAATTTTCAATTCAACTCTAATCTACGGAGTGTTTTGACTGGATAGAAGCGTTTCAATCGTGGTAAGAATCATAGTGAACACAATGTGCTAGGAATCGGACGGGGATAGCACTGTGATCGAGTCCATACCCTAGTTCGGCGATGAACTCGCTACGGCGGCAACGGCGGGGAAGAATTCCATTGACGGCGGCGGAGACCAGCGACAGGAGGCGGCTGGCGATGAGGAGGACGATCCGGAGACCTAGGAGGCAGAGCGAGCTATGCGCGGGCGAAGGGGTTTCGGAGAAATTTCCAAAACTTTGACCGTGAGTACATATAGCCCGACCCTGTCGGTGTGACCGAGTGGAACAACTTGGTGGCACCGAGATTCATAACTGCAAGCATTTACTGACACTCGGTGTGACCGAAAGGTTCAAATCGGTTTCACCAAGATTGAAAACCTAGATCGACTTAGTGATCTCGGTATGACCGAAATGGATGAATCGGTCAGACCAAAACGCACAGAGAAGTTTTGGAAGTTTATGTCTTTGACGAATCGGGGACTCCGAGTGCTCCTCACACACAGTGGTTCGAATCTGACTTGATCAAATTTTGTGATGTAGCATGAATAGAGTTTGAGACGAGAAAAGAATAGATAGCTATAGAGGGTTCTTAGGCATTCTTGTCCATCCACTTGGCAAAAGAAAAGAAAAACAATCAATCAAAACAACAAGTGGATGTCCTCGAATGAGTGAAATATGCAATCAACATGCTCACACAATAAAATGGCAATCAAAATATGTGGCAAAGCATGCACAACCAATTCTAGCATCTATCAAACAATTTGCGATGACTAGGTCATCTATATATGAGTATATTGACTTAGGAGTCAAATGAGAACATTTGATCATAGGTCATACTCATCGTTTAAGCACAAGTGGGGTTACCACTTTTACATAAAGCATTGTTGTGTTCACACCATTAGAGTTGCTTTAGCTCAATTCTTAGAGTAAAGCCCCCCCTAGATGTGAGACCCCCCCTAAGAGGGATGAACTAACCTTGGGTTTTGTCGATGATGACTTCATGTAGATGTTGAATATGTGGATGCTCAATGTTGATGTAGATCATTTGGAGCTATCCATTGGAGTGAGTTGCAATTTCAATACCTACACGGGTTAGTCCCACAAGGAACAAACAAGGATATCCATAGACATAGAGTGATGCACAAACAAGATGATGTCTATGAAAGCTTTTAGGTTACCTTGTCCCTTGTCTTACCAACAAGAGGGTTTGTGACTCCTTGAACTAGTGCAAGATGTGGAAGTTGATTGCACTTGTTCTTGCCAAGATGATAAGAGTGAAGTATGTTGGCGGAGTCACCCTCAAGAACTCTCTAGTTCTTCTTCTTCGGGATCCACGCCATCTTGATGGGAATCCTCGGTGTTGTAGTTGTACTTGATGAAGTGGAACTTGAAGTAGTATTGGGAACCCACTTGACCAAGCCCTTAGGAGCTTCTTCAAATGCATCAATTTTCTCTTGAAGCTTGCCCTTGCCTTTTTGCTTGTGGTCTTGTGGTCGAAGATCATCTTGAGCTTGTGTCCCTTTGAGAGAAGTAGGATCATAATTGTAGTGACCCGACCCGAATGGGTCACGTCTCTGTGCTTAAGTGTCATCCCTGGATCGGTATACTTGACATGACTCAGATCCTTCCTGGAATCCAATCTACTTCTCTTTCTGGACTTTTCCATTCCCATCAGAGCTTCTATTTCCAGTGGGTCATACTCTACTTCCTCTGTCGGGAATTCTACTAAATCCCCATTCAAACAATTCTGGGAGATGTGTCCTTCTTCTCCACATGAATAGCAAGACTTAGTGCAGGGTTTACTCGAGTCCTCTTTAGGTGTGTCCTCCACCTCTTCCTTCATCACAGTTTCTTCTAAAATTTCCATGAGGGCTCCTTTCATTACTTCTTTCTTCTGCTGGATGGTTCGTTGTACCATGGGGTAAATGTGACACTGAGCAGGATAGTGGGTAGTCCCTTCACACAAGAAACAAGTAATCTGCCTAACTGGGCATTCTTCAACTGGGTGACTTCCTTCACAATTAGGGCATTCATCCTTGTGTTCTTTATGGTTGTGTCCTATTTCTCCACAAAGCTTGCATGCATAAGTTTTTTTCATATCCTTTCCATAAAGCTTCAATTTCTGGGACACAAACTGAGACTTTGGCAGATTCAACTTAAATTCTTTCTAAGTGGTTACTCCTTGCCATCCATTGATGGTTTGGTACATCCTCCACCAAGTAGCTTTATGTTGGGTCATATCATGTCCAACTATAGGGTTATTCTTCATGTGATCCTCCATATTCTGAATCCATCAGTCCGTCTCCAACTGACTCATCGGTCCAGAAAATACAAGCTCATCTTCATTCATCCTCTATTGGGTCCATGGGTTTGGGGTAAGATAAGAGAGAGGGAGAGGGATACACACAATGCAAACAATAGTTTTGAAAAAGACAGATTTTTGTTGTGGCTGTCGAAAAACATCAAACAAATGACATCTCACAATCGTCGCATCTAACGTAGGTATATAACAGGGGTTTGGTCTTCTAGAGGTCAATAAATCTTCAACGTCTCCAAACTGTTCAAGCCTTGTTCAAGCCTCCAATGGCTTCTTCCAATCATGCTTGTCCTTCTCAAGTTCTTTTGCCAGATCAACTCTTATGACGCGAAGTCTCTCATGACGTCCTTTAATATTCTGAAGTTGCGTTCCAAACTTCTGGTTTCAACATCCTTCACATGAACCATGTTCATACTGTCCTTCAGTTCTTGAAAATTCTCCGGTATCTCGAGGTTGTAGCTCCTCCAGCTTGGCTACTCTCATCTTTAGGATCCTGAGTTCCTCATGAAATACTTCCTTGTCTAATACGACTTACTGAAGCTCCATTTTAAATTTATTGATGTACTACTCCAGATCTTGGTGATACACCAGCTAAGTTTAAAACTGCATCCTTTGCTAATAGATGCTCCATCAGCCTTCTACCATCCAATCCTTCCGAAGGAATGCATGCTTAGCTCATCTCGGTGACAATAGCATCAGCGACAATGACATCACGGATAATCGTGTTTCTGCCCTTGTCATTGCCATGAACTATCTTCCATAGTTGATATCTCCTGCCTTAGGGTTTTCTTGACAAAACTTTGAGTTCTTAACTCTGCATGCTCCGGTCTTTCTCCAACACACCTTGATCTCGGGCATTGACAACTTCCATAGTCTGCCAAGTTCCATAAGGGTAGCATTCCTAGGTCATACAAATCTGGGGATTCTTCAGAGCCTCCAATTCTCCTAGTCTTCAGAGTCTTCAACAGCTGTGGTTTCCATTATCATAATCTATGGTAAAATCCTCTTCATTCCGAATGGTCTTACTTGTCTGATATCCTGTACTTCTTGGAGTGGTCTCATCAGTCGAATCTTCGTGTGGTCAAAAGGGGAAAGGGGTATAGTCTCACTAAAAGGAAATTTTTGAATAAGCTCGGAAGAGAAGAGAGGTAAAAGATCTTTTTGAAAGGGAAAGTTGTAGAGAAAAATCTTTGCTATGGGCTTGCCAGTTTCTAGGATCACGTCCTACAGTCAACATGTGCTTTGATACCATCTTGTAGCGACCCGACCCGAATGGGTCACGTCTCTGTGCTTAAGTGTCATCCCTGGATCGGTATGCTGACACACACAGTACTCGAGGATTTATAACAGAGGTAAATCACATGTAAAAGCAACGTAAATACTATTAACTCAAATCCAAAATAGCGGAAGTAACAAGGTTGTGGATTCCCATCAACACCAACGGCAAAGTTGAGTGTAGAAATCGTAACCCTAACGTATCACTTACTCGTCATAAGATAATCCTACAACATGAGACATTGCAGCCATAGAGGGTCAGTACATTGAATGTACTGGCAAATTCACACCATAGAGAATGATGAATAAAGGCTATCACTACATGCATATTTGGCTGGTGGAAAAGCTCTATGGTTATAAGGTTTTTGCGTAAAGCCAATTTTTCCCTACTGCAAAGGAATAAATTTTATTTAACTATCATGGTGGTTGTTGAACATCGAGAATGGTTGACAGCATTCTCAATCCCAATTAAGTAACATCATTAAACCCAACAATATTCATTTAAGGTAACGTGATGAGATCAACAGGATAATCCAAGAACTAGATACTCAAGATGTCCATAACCGGGGACATGGCTAATCATGATTAGTTTATACACTCTACAGAGGTTTGCGCACTTTTCCCCACAAGACCCGATCGCCTCCGTTGGATTTCTCGCACTACATGGTGTTTGAGAAACGGATGACCGAGACACAGTCTTTCAGAAGCGCTAGCACCTTACGTTGGATAGACCAGTACACCTACTTTCCCCTACATCTGCTAGTCTACCCTATAAGAGTTCGCACGACTTAATCAACTATGCCAGAGCCCATAATGGCTTGTGGCTGCACATGGAAGTTTCTAGTATGAATAATCTCATGATCCCTTTGAGCCTGGGTGGCGGTCCAAAATAAAATAGGCAAGTCCTGGAATACCCAGGTGCCTCAATCCACCCAGATGTGTGTTAGGTTGCCACCTTAGATAAACCATTAATTAACAATCTCACATCTGTCATGGATATCACTCACCCAATCCACGTCTACTAGCATAGCATGGCATAAAGCAAACGCAGAAGTAACTCCCAAAGGTTTGATAATAAACAGGTAATAGGTACTACCTCATCTACTTCCCATCCCACAATTTAATTAGATCCTAATCATGCAATGTGTGAGGATTGATCTAATGCAATAAAACTGGATTGTAGAAAAAGGTACGATCAAAGTGTGAACTTACCTGCAATGTTGATGAAGATGATTCGCACTCAAAACTCTTGATAGATCTAGTCGTCACACTCCGGTCAATCTATCGTAAGGAAGCAATAGTAACCACACATAAGCAATCACTCAAAAGATCAGAAAGAACGAAGAAGTCGATTCGGAAAACATCAAAACCAAACAAATAACTCTTGCAACATAAAACAATTTCTAACAGTACCAAAATTATGTGAATTTGGCCTTATCAGAATGTTTAGGTCAAGAGCTTCGATTTGCAAAAAGAATCAACTCAAACGGAGCTACGAAACTCAAGTTATGATCAAACGAAGTTTGAATTCAAATCTGATCTAATTCAAATTTTAAACTTTTTAAAAACATGTTTAAGTTGTTTATCTGGATAGAGGAGATCATAACGAAGACGTGGGCGTTGGGTTCGTTGGATTTGGAATAACGAGCAAAAAGTTATGGCTATTTGAAAAATCAGGGCCAAGCTGTTTTACGGAAGAAAAAAATAGCTACGGGCTAGGGTCTAATGTATAAATACGTAGACTAATTGATAATATAATTATTCTATCGTATTAGTCTAAAAATAATAAACTACGGAAGTATAAGAAGAAAAAAAATAAAGAAAGATACCTTTATAAGGCAGAGAAAAGACAACTTTGGAGAGTGGAGACAACTTCCAGAAGTCGCGCCGGAGAAAAAAAATATTTTTCTTAAATAAATCTAGTCAAACCAAAATATTGATTTAACCCGAATTGGATGATTTTTGGAGGCTCTATGGGTCTATATTTATTGGTGGAAAAGAGGCTTAGGGGTCAAAGGCTAGGCAATGTGGGACTAAACGTAAACGAAAATATACGAAACAGAGAAGAAAAGAGGCGATGGGCCTAAAGGCCTTCGGCCGGGCGGGCGGTGCAGTTTCTTTTTTTTTCGGCCGGCCGCGCGGTTTTTTTTACAGAATGTGATAAACTGAAAAACGAAAATAAAATAAAACTTTATATAGGCATATTATATATCATACATACAAATTCTAATAATTCAAAGAGTGCTACTAGTCTATTAAAATCCAACAAAAATCATTTTTTAAAATACGAAAATGATTTCAAATAAATTTTTCTCCAATTTTCTAATGAAGGGAATCATGTTACCCTATTTTCCATGTATTTTTATTTTGGAGAAAAGTAATTTGAATAAAACTCAAATAATTCCAAATTGAAAATAAATTCAAAAGAACTTTGAATTTAATTCTTTGAAACTCCCAACTCATATTTCATATAATTTGAAGAAGTCATTTTATCTTCTCTCGTGAAAATCATTAAGTTGCATAAAGTTTCAGAATTGAAAATATTTTCAAATGAAATTCAAATATTTTCAACAACCCTTTTCATTTAATTTAAATGGAAGAAGTCATGTCATCTTCTCTCCAGGGTTTTGTGGTTGAAAAGAATTTGAATTCGCGGAGATCGGAAAGCAAATATGAAAGTTTGGGAAAGTCCTTTTATTCCCTCTCATTTAACTTTCAAAAGTTTTGAATTCACTCACTTTCAGTCAATCAATCAAACAATCAATCAAATCTATCTATTTATTATAACATTCAAAAATTTAGAATTTTGGGATGTTACAAACCTACCACCCTTAAAATGAATCTCGTCCTCGAGATTCGGAGAGGCTAGCAAGAAAAAGGTTAGGGTTTGGGGGTCTCCTCAAATTCCATCAATCATCACCGGGGTCTGGGGTGCTACCACCCTTAGAAGCATTGTTACGGTTCTATCAAAACTCATATATTCCATCCTTATTCTTGACGGGGCCGGTCTTCTCAGATTCTCAGCAAATTCCTTCTCTGGGCTCTTCCAGTAGTGGCATAACCTTTTCCTCAATTCTTTTGTCCTCTTGGTAAGGTTATTCTGAGACTGGGTCTTCTTAGCTGACGGGTCTGGCGCCAAAACTAAACAACTATCGTTATCTCATGGTGGTCAACAATTTGTGGTTTCTCCTGCAGGAAATGGGTCTGGGTGATCCTCACCGTCTAACCTACGGTTGGCAAAAGCTGCCTTGTACAAGGGAAAAAAATACCTATACCATTCTAAGGCTTAAACAAGGTTTTGATCGTCGTCTCTCCACTATAGGTAAGTCACTCAAATTTACCATCCCATATAGCAAGGCGAATAATAAGAGTAAGTCGGTATGGTGATCAATCCATCCCGCACCCAAATCATTACCTTGTATACGGTTTAGCGAATCTCGTATTCTAACGCTCGGTCATCCTCACAAGCATTGCAGAATTTCTCTTGTCAATGAACTAAGTTCGGAAAATTCCATGGATTCTGCAAGCCAAAAAAACATCTATCGTTCCTTCACAACTCTCAGGTTTTACATTACTCCTATAAGATTGTCTATCGACAAAGGTATATCCTCTTCCAGGGTTCTTCCTTCAGCAAGAATGTGCTTGCTTCTTGGCAGGTCCTGGGGCCTGTGGGTTATGGCACACCTCATCACTTGTAGTCCTTGAACTTATCATTGGGCAACTGATCATTATTCCAACTTCCAACTTCCTAGTATTCTTAAATCCATCCAATTTTACTATCTTGCTTCCTTCTATTGGCACCAAACTAGGACATGATTACTCGGACTCATCATGGAGTTTCCATTGATCCATATTTCCGACATCATACCTCCTTTATATCCAATAGTAATTCATCTCTTCATCCTCGTGGGATATCCCTCATACCGAGATAAAAACTTATACTTATGAAGTCCATATTCCACTTCGTGGAACATCATTATCCTTTCCGCGGTCAAGCGTCCTTACACGGGAATATTGGCCATCTCTGCATGGCACTTCTTCAACTGGGAACCGTGAAACACATCCTGAACTCCTGATAGTCCTTCGGGTAACTCCAACTTGTTGGCCACTTCTCCCATACGCTCCAAAACTCGGTATGGTCCTACAAATCTCCGTGCTAACTTTCCCTTAACTCCAATCCGTTTAACTCCTCGCAGAGGGATCACGCGAGACATGCTCTGTCTCCAATGTCATAGACTACCTCCTTGCGTTTTTTTAGTCTGCATAACTCTTCTTCCTGGACTGAGTTACCTTCAGTCTATCTCGAATCAACTTAACATTCTCTTTTGACTCCTTGATCACATTTGGTCCAACAACTGACGATCTCCAACTTTATCCTACATACTCTTGGGGCATCACACATATCGAGACAAAACTCGTATTCATTTTGTCCGAAATCCACTCAGTGGAGTATCCTTATCTTTTCCAGGGGTCAATGGTTCTTTATAGGGTACTACCACACTTAAAATGCACAAATCTTCCATAGACCATATTTCTCTTATCCTCAAAAATGGTCAAAATCCTTCTTCATAGAGTAACAACTCATAAAATCCCTATCAGTACCAACGATGCTAACTTTATTTTATTCTCCAATGATTATAATCTCTTGCTCTTCCATTACATGTCTCAACTCAACACCTTGATACAAAATAAAATGTTCTCACTTCTACTGCTCCATTTCTTTTTTGTTGCAAACTCAACTATCTAGCACAAGTTTCCTTCTCCTTGGGGCATTCTCTAGCAAAGTGCCCTGCTCCTTTACAACTAAAACATATTACTTCTGAAAAGTTTCGAGGTTTCATTGTGATTACGTAGCCTACTTGGGTCCTTGGCTTCCTTTTTGGGCAATTGCTGAGGTAGTGCCCTGACTCCTTGCACTTATAACAGGTGACATGACTTAGATCCTTCCTGGAATCCAATCTACTTCTCTTTCTGGACTTTTCCATTCCCATCAGAGCTTCTATTTCCAGTGGGTCATACTCTACTTCCTCTGTCGGGAATTCTACTAAATCCCCATTCAAACAATTCTGGGAGATGTGTCCTTCTTCTCCACATGAATAGCAAGACTTAGTGCAGGGTTTACTCGAGTCCTCTTTAGGTGTGTCCTCCACCTCTTCCTTCATCACAGTTTCTTCTAAAATTTCCATGAGGGCTCCTTTCATTACTTCTTTCTTCTGCTGGATGGTTCGTTGTACCATGGGGTAAATGTGACACTGAGCAGGATAGTGGGTAGTCCCTTCACACAAGAAACAAGTAATCTGCCTAACTGGGCATTCTTCAACTGGGTGACTTCCTTCACAATTAGGGCATTCATCCTTGTGTTCTTTATGGTTGTGTCCTATTTCTCCACAAAGCTTGCATGCACAAGTTTTTTTCATATCCTTTCCATAAAGCTTCAATTTCTGGGACAAAAACTGAGACTTTGGCAGAGTCAACTTAAATTCTTTCCAAGTGGTTACTCCTTGCCATCCATTGATGGTTTGGTACATCCTCCACCAAGTAGCAGCACCTCTTTCAAAGCACTGAACAGCATGTTGGGTCATATCATGTCCAACTATAGGGTTATTCTTCATGTGATCCTCCATGTTCTGAATCCATCAGTCCGTCTCCAACTGACTCATCGGTCCAGAAAATACAAGCTCATCTTCATTCATCCTCTATTGGGTCCACGGGTTTGGGGTAAGATAAGAGAGAGGGAGAGGGATACACACAATGCAAACAACAGTTTTGAAAAAGACAGATTTTTGTTGTGGCTGTCGAAAAACATCAAACAAATGACATCTCACAATCGTCGCATCTAACGTAGGTATATAACAGGGGTTTGGTATTCTAGACGTCAATAAATCTTCAACGTCTCCAAACTCTTCAAGCATTGTTCAAGCCTCCAATGGCTTCTTCCAATCATGCTTGTCCATCTCAAGTTCTTTTGCCAGATCAACTCTTATGACGCGAAGTCTCCCGTGACGTCCTTTAATATTCTGAAGTTGCGTTCCAAACTTCTGGTTTCAACATCCTTCACATGAACCATGGTCATACTGTCCTTCAGTTCTTGACAATTCTCCGGTATCTCGAGGTTGTAGCTCCTCCAGCTTGGCTACTCTCATCTTCAGGATCCTGAGTTCCTCATGAAATACTTCCTTGTCTAATACGACTTACTGAAGCTCCATTTTAAACTTCTTGATGTACTACTCCAGATCTTGGTGATACACCAGCTAAGTTTAAAACTGCATCCTTTGCTGATAGATGCTCCATCAGCCTTCTACCATCCAATCCTTCCGAAGGAATGCATGCTTAGCTCATCTCGGTGACAATAGCATCAGCGACAATGACATCACGGATAACCGTGTTTCTGCCCTTGTCATTGCCATGAGCTATCTTCCATAGTTGATATCTCCTACCTTAGGGTTTTCTTGACAAAACTTTGAGTTCTTAACTCTGCATGCTCCGGTCTTTCTCCAACACACCTTGATCTCGGGCATTGAAAACTTCCATAGTCTGCCAAGTTCCATAAGGGTAGCATTCCTAGGTCATACAAATCTGGGGATTCTTCAGAGCCTCCAATTCTCCTAGTCTTCAGAGTCTTCAACAGCTGTGGTTTCCATTATCATAATCTATGGTAAAATCCTCTTCAATCCGAATGGTCTTACTTGTCTGATATCCTGTACTTCTTGGAGTGGTCTCATCAGTCGAATCTTCGTGTGGTCAAAAGGGGAAAGGGGTATAGTCTCACTAAAAGGAAATTTTTGAATAAGCTCAGAAGAGAAGAGAGGTAAAAGATCTTTTTGAAAGGGAAAGTTGTAGAGAAAAATCTTTGCTATGGGCTTGCCAGTTTCTAGGATCACGTCCTACAGTCAACATGTGCTCTGATACCATCTTGTAGCGACCCGACCCGAATGGGTCACGTCTCTGTGCTTAAGTGTCATCCCTGGATCGGTATGCTGACACACACAGTACTCGAGGATTTATAACAGAGGTAAATCACATGTAAAAGCAACGTAAATACTATTAACTCAAATCCAAAATAGCGGAAGTAACAAGGTTGTGGATTCCCATCAACACCAACGGCAAAGTTGAGTGTAGAAATCGTAACCCTAACGTATCACTTACTCGTCATAAGATAATCCTACAACATGAGACATTGCAGCCATAGAGGGTCAGTACATTGAATGTACTGGCAAATTCACACCATAGAGAATGATGAATAAAGGCTATCACTACATGCATATTTGGCTAGTGGAAAAGCTCTATGGTTATAAGGTTTTTGCGTAAAGCCAATTTTTCCCTACTGCAAAGGAATAAATTTTAATTAACTATCATGGTGGCTGTTGAACATCGAGAATGGTTGACAGCATTCTCAATCCCAATTAAGTAACATCATTAAACCCAACAATATTCATTTAAGGTAACGTGATGAGATCAACAGGATAATCCAAGAACTAGATACTCAAGATGTCCATAACCGGGGACATGGCTAATCATGATTAGTTTATACACTCTGCAGAGGTTTGCGCACTTTTCCCCACAAAACCCGATCGCCTCCGTTGGATTTCTCGCACTACATGGTGTTTGAGAAACGGATGACCGAGACACAGTCTTTCAGAAGCGCTAGCACCTTACGTTGGATAGACCAGTACACCTACTTTCCCCTACATCTGCTAGTCTACCCTGTAAGAGTTCGCACGACTTAATCAACTATGCCAGAGCCCATAATGGCTTGTGGCTGCACATGGAAGTTTCTAGTATGAATAATCTCATGATCCCTTTGAGCCTGGGTGGCGGTCCAAAATAAAATAGGCAAGTCCTGGAATACCCAGGTGCCTCAATCCACCCAGATGTGTGTTAGGTTGCCACCTTAGATAAACCATTAATTAACAATCTCACATCTGTCATGGATATCACTCACCCAATCCACGTCTACTAGCATAGCATGGCATAAAGCAAACGCAGAAGTAACTCCCAAAGGTTTGATAATAAACAGGTAATAGGTACTACCTCATCTACTTCCCATCCCACAATTTAATTAGATCCTAATCATGCAATGTGTGAGGATTGATCTAATGCAATAAAACTAGATTGTAGAAAAAGGTACGATCAAAGTGTGAACTTACCTGCAATGTTGATGAAGATGATTCGCACTCAAAATTCTTGATAGATCTAGTCGTCACACTCCGGTCAATCTATCGTAAGGAAGCAATAGTAACCACACATAAGCAATCACTCAAAAGATCAGAAAGAACGAAGAAGTCGATTCGGAAAACATCAAAACCAAACAAATAACTCTTGCAACATAAAACAATTTCTAACAGTACCAAAATTATGTGAATTTGGCCTTATCAGAATGTTTAGGTCAAGAGCTTCGATTTGCAAAAAGAATCAACTCAAACGGAGCTACGAAACTCAAGTTATGATCAAACGAAGTTTGAATTCAAATCTGATCTAATTCAAATTTTAAACTTTTTAAAAACATGTTTAAGTTGTTTATCTGGATAGAGGAGATCATAACGAAGACGTGGGCGTTGGTTTCGTTGGATTTGGAATAACGAGCAAAAAGTTATGGCTATTTGAAAAATCAGGGCCAAGCTATTTTACGGAAGAAAAAAAATAGCTACGGGCTAGGGTCTAATGTATAAATACGTAGACTAATTGATAATATAATTATTCTATCGTATTAGTCTAAAAATAATAAACTACGGAAGTATAAGAAGAAAAAAAAATAAAGAAAGATACCTTTATAAGGCAGAGAAAAGACAACTTTGGAGAGTGGAGACAACTTCCAGAAGTCGCGCCGGAGAAATAAAAAATATTTTTCTTAAATAAATCTAGTCAAACCAAAATATTGATTTAACCCGAATTGGATGATTTTTGGAGGCTCTATGGGTCTATATTTATTGGTGGAAAAGAGGCTTAGGGGTCAAAGGCTAGGCAATATGGGACTAAACGTAAACGAAAATATACGAAACAGAGAAGAAAAGAGGCGATGGGCCTAAAGGCCTTCGGCCGGCCGGGCGGTGCAGTTTCTTTTTTTTTCGGCCGGCCGCGCGGTTTTTTTTACAGAATGCGATAAACTGAAAAACGAAAATAAAATAAAACTTTATATAGGCATATTATATATCATACATACAAATTCTAATAATTCAAAGAGTGCTACTAGTCTTTTTGGAGAAAAATAATTTGGAGAAAAATAATTTGAATAAAACTCAAATAATTCCAAATTGAAAATAAATTCAAAAGAACTTTGAATTTAATTCTTTGAAACTCCCAACTCATATTTCATATAATTTGAAGAAGTCATTTTATCTTCTCTCGTGAAAATCATTGAGTTCCATAAAGTTTCAGAATTGAAAATATTTTCAAATGAAATTCAAATATTTTCAACAACCCTTTTCATTTATTTTAAATGGAAGAAGTCATGTCATCTTCTCTCCAGGGTTTTGTGGTTGAAAAGAATTTGAATTTGCGGAGATCGAAAAGCAAATATGAAAGTTTGGGAAAGTCCTTTTATTCCCTCTCATTTAACTTTCAAAAGTTTCGAATTCACTCACTTTCAGTCAATCAATCAAACAATCAATCAAATCTATCTATTTATTATAACATTCCAAAATTTAGAATTTTGGGATGTTACAATACTTCTCTTGTTGAGGAACAAACTTCATCTTGGAGTATTGATCTTCTTCCCACTCAACTCCATTGGCATTGAACTTTCGTTCAAAACCAACACCTTGATTCTTCCGGTGCATTCCTTTCTTGCGTACAATTTCCTCGAATTGCTTACTTCCGGCAAGGCTCTTGTAAACACCTTTCTCTATAATTCCCTTCAATAAGCTATTTTCTTGCTCAAGTGTAACTTGGCTAAGAGAATCATTAGTGGAATCAAGAGAACTACTAGAAGCAACAATATTGGATTTAGCATGATTATTGTTACTACTAGAGGAAGAATCTTTCTTGTTCTTGTTACTAGACTTGACTTGAGGCATGTAAGTGGATAAGAGTAAACGCTTGGCAATATAAGAAGAACTTTTCTTGCGAAGATCATCATTGATTGCTTTTAAGAACTCATGCTCTTGCTCAAGGTTGAGCTTTTCAAAGCGTAATTTCTCATGAGTTCTTAAAAGTTCTCGATGATCTCCTAAGATAGTTTCATGAGCTAACTTAAGAGTGTTTAGTTCTTTAGTTAGAGACTCAATCTTCTCCTTATCATTGTCATTCGTTTTATCTTGATTAGCATGATTAATTGACGTTTCATCATAGTATTCATCACTAGAGTTGTCAACAAGTAAATCATCATCACCTAACAAGTCATCTTCATCACTATTGAAATCAACATACTCGGGGTGTGATACCTTTGGGCCTTTAGCCATGAAGCATGTTCCAACTCCTTCATTTGGTGAGTCAAATATGTCGTAGGAGTTGGTTGTCACAAGTGCTAGACCGGCAACACCTTCATCTTGAGTATATTCGGAGTCGGAGTGATAGCTTCTCTCGGAGTGGTTGTCGGAGTCGGAGCCGGATACCCATTCACCAACATGAGCTTGATGTCTTCATTTTGTGTAGCTCCTTGAGGACTTGACCTTTCTTTCCAAATCCTTGCTTCTCCATGAGGGTCTTCGTTCATAACGATCATCTCTACTCCTTCTTTCTCTAGATGGTGATTCTTCTCTTCTACTTATTCTCTTGGGAGAATCTTCTCTTCTCTTGTAGTGGGCCTTACACTCATTGGAATAGTGTCCGGTCCTTCCACAATTGTAGCAATTTCGCTCTCGACTAGAAGATCTTTTGTCATTGTAGGACCTTGACTTGGAGCTTCTCTCTTTGCTTCTATTCTTGTAGAACTTGTTGAAGTTCTTCACCATTAAGCTCAATTCTTCATTGAAGGTTTGTTTCTCACTCGATGATGTGGGGGCTTCACATGAGGCTTTGTAAGCACCACTTGATTTGTTGTGAAGTTCCTCTTTATCCTTGAGTGACATCTCATGAGCAACAATTCTTCCGATGACTTCCGTTGGCTTGAGATCTTTGTAATTGGGCATCATTTGGATCAATGTGCACACGATATCATATTTTCCATCCAAGGATCTTAGGATCTTCTTGATGATGAATCTATCAGTCATCTCTTCACTCCCTAAGCTGGCAATCTCATTTGTGATAAGAGCAAGCCTAGAGTACATTTCAACGACACCTTCACCATCCTTCATTTTGAACTTGTCAAGTTGACTTTGAAGCACATCCAATTTGGATTCCTTGACGGAGTCCGTACCTTCGTGCATATCAATGAAAGTATCCCAAATTTCCTTTGCATTCTCAAGACGACTGATTTTGTTGAATTCTTTGGGGCACAATCCATTGAAGAGGATATCACAAGCTTGAGCGTTGTATTGCAGCATCTTCAACTCTTCCACGGTAGCTTCACGGTTCGGTTCTTTCCCATCAAATAATTAACCTTGCAAGCCAATACACACAATAGCCCAAACGGCGGGGTTTTTTCCAAGAATATTCATTTTCATCTTATGCTTCCAACTAGCAAAATTAGTGCCATCAAAGTAAGGACCTCTACAGTGATAATTTCCCTCGCTAGACGCCATACTCTCCTAGGTTGTGAAACCAAGGCTATGATCACCAAAATCTACGGAAATCAAAGCAAATGGAGACCAAAGCTCTGATACCACTTGTAGGATCGAAAGTATGTCTAGAGGGGGGTGATTATACTACTTGACCAAATAAAAATCTAGCCTTTTCCCAATTTTAGTTCTTGGCAGATTTTAGCTATCTTAGCACAAGTCAAGCAATCTCCACACAATTCAAGCAAGCATGGAAAAGAGTATATGAGCAGCGGAAAGTAAAGCATGCAACTTGCAAGAATGTAAAGGGAAGGGTTTGGAGGATTCAAACGCAATTGGAGACACGAATGTTTTTGTCGTGGTTCCGATAGGTGGTGCTATCGTACATCCACATTGATGGAGACTTCAACCCACGGAGGGTAACGGTTGTGCGAGTCCACGGAGGGCTCCACCCACAAAGGGTCCACGAAGAAGCAACCTTGTCTATTCCATCACGGTCGTCACCCACGAAGGACTTGCCTCACTAGCGGTAGATCTCCACGAAGTAGGCGATCTCCTTGCCCTTACAAACTCCTTGGTTCAACTCCACAATCTTGTCGGAGGCTCCCAAGTGACACCTAGCCAATCTAGGAGACACCACTCTCCAAGAAGTAACAAATGGTGTGTTGATGATGAACTCCTTGCTCTTGTGCTTCAAATGATAGTCTCCCCAACACTCAACTCTCTCTCACAGGATTTGGATTTAGTGGAAAGAAGATTTGAGTGGAAAGCAACTTGGGGAAGGCTAGAGATCAAGATTCATATGGTTGGAATGGAATATCTTGACCTCAACACAAGTGTAGGTGGTTCTCTCTCAAAAAATGTGTATTGGAAGTGTAGGTATGTTCTGATGGCTCTCTCCACGAATGAAGAGTGGGTGGAGGGGTATATATAGCCTCCACACAAAATCTAACTGTTACACACAATTTGCCAAACTCGGTGGGACCGAATGGTTAAACTTGGTCGGACCGATTCAGCAAACCTACTGACCGTTAGGATTTTCCGTGGGACTGAGATGCAACTCGATAGGACCGATATGGTTAGGGTTAGGGCATAACGTAATCCCGGTGTGACCAATTACACAAACTCGGTAGGACAGATTTTGGTAATAAGCTAACCAGAGAGTTGGTCAGGTAAACTCGGTGGGACCGATTCGCTCATCTCGGTGGGACCGAAATGTTACAAAAGGGAAACAGAGAGTTTACATTGCAATCTCGGTGGGACCGATCGCTCATCTCAGTAAGACCGAAACGTTACGAAGGGAAACAGAGAGATTACAATCCCATCTCTGTGAGACCGAGATCCCTATCGGTGAGACCGATTTGCCTAGGGTTTGTGGCAGTGGCTATGACATTTGAAACTCGGTGGCGCCGGATAGAAAGAATCGGTGGGGCCGAGTTTGACTTTTGGTTTAGGTCATGTGTGGGTGTGGGAAGGTAGTTGAGGGTTTTGGAGCATATCACTAAGCATTTTGAGCAAGCAAGCCATTAAGCAACACCTCATCCCTCCTTGATAGTATTGGCTTTTCCTATAGACTCAATGTGATCTTGGATCACTAAAATATAAAATGTAGAGTCTTGAGCATCAAGCTTGAGCCAAAGTTTTTGTCCTTAGAATTTTGAGGGATCCACTTTCCTCATCCATGCCATGCCATTCATTGAGCTTTTCCTAAAATATTAATCTTGGAATAATGTTAGCTCAATGAGCTATATGTTGTTAGGAATTACCAAAACCACCCAGGGATAGTTGCACTTTCAAGGAGCGTCTGCACTCTTATTATAATTTTAAAATGTGATAAAGCAATCTTCAACACAGTTGGTTCTCTTCGAGGGTTCTCGCATGTGATAATGGAAGTTGATTGCATGGAACACTCGCCACAATTTTCGCTTAATTCTGGCTCATATCCTGTTACAAATAGTAGCGCTCGGTAATATTTCCTCTTTTTTTGTTATTCATCATGTAAACAGGTCAGCAAACCTTGCGGCTCATCTTCGTGCGAACCGTGCTTGCTGCACTTTGAATGTGGCCGAGAGCTGGCTTGATGAAACACCTCGCTTCTTACTTTTTTTGCGGGGTACCTCACTTCCTAGTTACCAGTGTCTTGGCTGATCGTCCTAAGAATGCTTATATATGAATAAAGCTCTCTCATTTACCCGCAAAAAAGATTAAGCCATATTAACCGGAAGAGGGAGTATGGACTAGCACTACTTTTTGGTGTGTCCCGTCAACTCGCAGAACGAGGAGAAGCTTGTAGGACAAGGTGAAGCTCTCTCACGCCTTTTGACCAATGCAACCTACCCTCGGTGGACATGCATCAGTCCATTTGGTGTCAGATTGTCAGAGGCATACACTGTAGTACCCAACATGCGGAGTACCATCATTGTTCGACTTCACGAAGAGGCGAAGAGCCAAGCGCAGTAGTACGAGTAGTACTACTACTAGAACCGCATGGTGGAGCGTCTGTACTCTTATTTTTTTATCTCTGATAAAGTACACATTTATTCCGGAGAAGGGCGGAAAACGGCAGCCCAACATGTAATGAATGATATCGATCAAGCAACCATGCTCGAATATAACTTGGCCTCCGTGCGAGCCCGTCCGTGTGGTCTCGCTCCTCGTCTCTCTAGGAACGGCGGGTTGGCTCTTTGCCGTCAATTGAGATCGGCTTGCTCACACTCCCGTCCCACAGATTGGCCATACGCGTACTTGGTTTTGCACCATCATACTACTCCTCCCTCCGTCACAGTTTACAGGGCGCGCTTTCATTATGATGCATTTCTCTCAATGCATTTCCACCACCAGAGAGACTTTAGACGCGTTTGGTTTAATGCTCAATTAATTAGGGCGTGGTAACCGCAATCAAGTCCACAATTTTCTCTCCATGTACTGTACTACTACGGAGTGGAGTAAGTGCATGCATGTGTGTACCCGGGGTGGAAGCACTGCATGCATGTGTGTACTCATTATTCCCTCTAGTAATAGACGTCGTGCTATAACTACCAATGCTATTTTTCTGGCCGATCGCTAGTCGCCTTGGTCCCACAGATTTTTTTTCTTTTTTCTGAAGCGCGTTGTATAAACAGTGATGGATGGAGTAGTAGGAGCGGATTCAAAGAAGGGTGTATTGATGGTTGCTTCTTCAGAGCAACTTATAGTGGGAAAGGTGGGGCTTATGATTTGACTGCTCATTACTCACTATTAATGTGGCGCAATGACCGGGCTGAGTCTCCCATGCGGTTGAGCACTACCCCCTCGGTTCTTAAATATACTCCGGAGTATTTGTCTTTCTAGAGATTTCAACGAGTGACTACTCAAATATTTGTCTTTTTAGAGATTTCAAATGGACTGGCACATACGAATGTATATAGACATATTTTAGAGTGTAGATTCACTCATTTTGCTCCGTATGTAGTCACTTGTTGAAATCTCTAGAAAGATGAATAGAATATTTAGGAACGGATGGAGTACACATACGAAGCAAAATGAGTGAATCCACACTCTAAAATATGCCTGTTTGAAATTTGTAAAAAGACAAATATTTAGGAACGAAGGAGTATAATTTTGTGCATGGCACATGGACCCGGATGATGAAGAGGCTTCTGGCAATGCTATCAAGCTTCCATCATTTGTTTACATAATTGACGTACTATACAAATAATTTTCCAGCGACATGAAATTGTACAATGGTGTGAGCTTTCAGCTTTTGTTTCGCGTGTCTTGCTATCGATGCTCTTTCGGAAACAATAAAAAACTAACTTCCTTGCTAATGCATGTCAATTATTAGCAGATCAGAGCTAATAATTACATCACAACTGAAGACAGAGTTGTGAGAAGGTGTTAAATTAAAATTGATCCATGCTTTCGTTGGCAGCAACGTCCCCCCCAGCTCTGCCTAAATCAACAAGCCATGTTGGGAAAAAAGTAGCTGTCTGTAGCATGCAACATTCCGATCATTTTGTGTAGTTCCACTAAAATAGAGCTGAGCGTCCCTGTTCCAAAGATATTAAGTGTGATTACGATAATAGAGAACTGCCGATCAAACAATAAACACACAAATAGAAGCCGGTCACCTTGCAGTCTCTCTTAAGACTAACTAGTTGGTGAAGATTAGGCTCGGAGTTCGATGATGAGGATAGAGCAAAACCAATATCCCTTTGTGCAGTTGCACTGAAATGTAGAGACGTTTCCCGTGTGACATTTTAGTTAAACTTCACAAAACACTCTTAAGAAAAAAGTGATTTGTGTAGTTCACCAAAAGTTCGCAATATCAACAAGGTGAAATGGATAGCCCCGCTTGCAAAAAAGAGGTAGAAAGGAAACAATTACTGGCCAATAACAGTTGATGACACATGCGACAATAAAAAAGAAGCATATTCCTTGTCCTAAGGGAAGATAACAACACGGTTGTGTTTGTCTAAAACAGTGTGAGGACGAGAATGCAATTTGGAAAGTACGCTGGACGAGCTATGTTTTGGGCAAAGAACTATGGAAGATCCACATGCAGCGACATGGGAAGACGGGCAGTGGAGCAAGGGCGGAGGGGATACCTGGAGGTCGTCAGGATGTAACTAGGTGAGCGGCGGCGGGCGGAATCTGCGAGCAGGTGGCGTAAGCCCTGCCGCGCTGGAGCTTGGTTAGAGAGAACGACGTGTACCGCAGATCGGGACGTGCTGCCTCAGCGTCGTCGAACGGAGAAACAATGCACTTCCTCCCTTTCTCCCGGCAGACGGGATGCGGCCGGATCAGTGACCAATGGTGAGAGAGAGAGGCCACTACACTCCCTTTCCCCTGGCGGACGGGATGTGGCCGGATCAGTGACCAACGGTGACAGAGAGAGAGGCCACCGCAGCCTTGTGTGAGATACTCTGAAGAGTGACAAACCAGGCAGGCAGGCTCCATTGTATATAGTGAGCGGACTACCTTTTTATCCATAAAAATCGTTTTATATTCTGTGTACGTGCCATTGAGCGCTATAACTTTATTTAAAAATAACGCGGCAACACATCAAGTCAAACTTTGTTTTGTGCACATGTGGTACACGACCTCCCTAGGTAAACAACCGCTACAGGCGTTCAAATTAGCACGTGGGCTGCCATTTTGTAAAGAAATGAGCTCCACCGTGTACCCGCGCTGGTGTGGCTGGGCACGAAGCGTGAGTACGTGCACAGTGCACCTATTCTCTTCTTGTATACGTACACCACCTACGTGGGGTTGTGTGAGAGAGATACAAACCTATAGAGATATAGTGTGTGGGTTCTTGAGAGTTTTTTTTGGGGGGGGGGGAGGGGTCAATCAAAAAATGTAACATATGCAATGTGTGTGAAATAGAGTCCTGGATATAACATATATATAGAGGGGGCGATCCACGAGAAGAGAGTGGAGGTATCATCGGCTTGAGGTGTCCATAGAATCGAAGAGAGGGATGATGTGTGTGTCTGTGTGCATGCGCGATCGCTAAAGAGTGCCATCGAATTTGTGTGTGCCCACGTCAAAGATATAGAGTGGCTGGCCTACTGGAACATCATATGGGACATGTGCAGTTTGTCTCTGTGGCATGGATACCTACCTGCAGCGCTCGACTATCGGTGTGTGGTGGGGGAAGAGGGAGGCCCAATTAACTATAAAGGTACAATGGCTGGTATATGTGTGGAGGAGGAGAGAGGCCTACCTCATGTATTAAGGAGATCGATCTGCCTCATGTATTAAGGGAGATCGATCGTCATCCATGCATATGTGCAGGAGAGGAATAAGGTTGGGAGAGAGACAGAGCTAGAGTGTTGGAGGGGGTGGTAGTGGAGTTGCTTCTAACAAATGGTGGGATAGGCTTGCTAGACAAACGGAGGGCGCGCCTGCAATATAAATAAGAGAGGAGATGGCTGCTTGTTGTCTGTGCATGTGTGTGTGAGAGCCGAGCCAGGAGGCATGCACGAATGATGAGGGGGGACGATGTGGCTGTGGTAAGCAGACGTAACTACATAGGAAGATCAATCACCCTTTGTTAGAGAAAGGAGAGACATAACTTGTGAGGTACGTCGATCGATGGGGGGGTAGTTAAAGTCGATCTAGGTATATCTTGGGAGATTGATCGGTATACATGCATGTGTGTGTTAGAAGCAAATGAGGCATGAGGAGAATGATAGAGAGAGAGGGATGCATGTAGGAGGTGGTACGAGAGGCATACTATATCAAGGGGGGAGGAGTGTGCGAGTAAGAGAACGATGAAAAGAGTGGTGGGAGTGACGCATGGACGGTGACAAGAGAAGAGGGGAAGCTTGTGTTTGTGCTAGGCACACCAGGCTGGAGACGCATATCGATCGATGTGTGCCGTAAAGAAGGAGCTGGGGGGCCTACACACACCGTGGTTGAACGACCTAAAGTGAAAATACGAATTTGCGTGATGGAGCTAGAGAATGCTGAGGGAGGGTGAGAGGGATGCGGGCGTGTGCATGCACAAGAGAAAGTTAGCGCTAGCTAAAAAGATAAGAGTGTTGTGTGGGTGTAAAAGATGAATATAGATCATATATACTTGATTATAAAAAGTGAATTCGGATATTTGAAGAATTTATCATAGTGTTTCAAACCGACGCATGTGTGAATATATATAACAGTGATACACATGCTGTGGTTATGAACATGTTATACTACATTTAATATATTTTATCTCTACTCTCATAAAAAACAGAGCTGTTGATGATGGTGTGCCTGCCATCCTGCATTATAGGCCGTCCGATTTATATCTGGCGGATAGCAAGGAATCTATGATGGTTGAAGTTGGCAACAATCATGATTGTAGATTCTTATTGAAATAGAGAAACGAATTCAAATTTAGTTCGAATTGCAGCGGTAGTATAGACATTTGGAATGCACTAAAATGTTGGTATGAGTAGGTTACATGCATTATACAGCAAGCCAAAAAATTTAATCGGACATAACATGGATTCATAATCCCTCCTTCCATCTATATAGGGCGTAATGAGATTTTTAAGACCGCCTTTGACTATTGACAAGATTAATAGTACATGACATGCACAATGTGAAAATTTTATCATTGAAAGAACCTTTCACAGATGAATTTAACGGTGTGCTTTGTGTAAGTTGCATGTCATATATCATTACTCTAATATTTGGTCAAAGTTAGCATCGAAAAATGTATTAGGCCCTATATAGATGGAAGGAGGGAGTAGCTTTGAATAGCATTTGTATAGTAAAACGGGGCAAGACTCTCTCTTTGTATGGTGTGAATAGTTTTATTTTTTCGTTTTCTTTTTGGTTGAGGGAAGTGCGAATTGATTTGGTACATAGAAGTACAATATTACTACACGTTAGGCTTGTCCCTAAATTTCAACCCGCATCTTGTTATATCCCAAAAATTCAGATATTGTGCTCCCAAAACTGGCGCTTTCACAACCCGCACCTTGCTATCCTGAAATTACAACGCACACGAAAACGCCCTCCAGCTGCCAAATCCCGACACGCAAAATCCCCCTTCTAACCCTGAGTCGAAAGGGCCGCTAGTTCAAACCAGTGGGGGGTACTTTTGTAACACACCCTACATTTTGGACAAGCGTGTCCCTAAGTCATCCTTCACCCCCTCCCAGCGCCCCCTTTTCGTCATTCGAAATCCCAGGCCGCCATAACCTCTCGACTCCAGCCGCGAAACCCCACCCTCCTCCGTCCGCCATGTCACCGCTACCCAGCCAGAGACCCTTCCCCGATGACGTCGTCCACCGCAACAGCTCGACGTCCCTCGTCCACCTCCCCGGATGAGGATCCGTCGTCCATCTCGCCGTCCCGCCGGTTCAGCCGCCCCGTCCTCCACCTCCAAGGAGCTGCTCCAATGATCGCCTCGTCTATCGCGGCTGTTCCATCCCCACAGCGCCACCTTAACCTACTCCACCAGAACCGCAACATCCTCACCGACTCCTCGGACGAAGCCGAGGCCTACTCGGCGCCACCAAAGAGGTTCTGCACTCATCACATCGCACCTTCTCCTTAACTCGACCTCCCAGCGCTGACGGTGCTCCATCCCGCACCCCCATGGAGCGGCTACCTTGAAGCCGGCGCCGCGGGCGACATATCCACGGCAGCTCTCCCCCAGTGCAAGTTCCCTTCGGCGGCGGCGTCCATACCAGTCGGATCTGTTGCTGCTGCTCCGGGTCTCGCTCGCTCGCGCTGCTGCTGCTGCTCCGGCTCTCGCTCGATCGCTCGCTCGCCCAGCTGCTGCTGCTGCTGCTGCTCTCCCCCTCGCTCGTGCTACTGCTCTGCTCTGATTAAGCCATACTTCAGTCGACTGAATCGACTTTTGGGTCAGTCGATTTTCAGGGGTTGGGGGGCTCGCCGGAGTTAAGGAAGAACCACCCGCAGCGGGGACGGGGGCTCGCCGGAGAGGTACCCCACTATCTATCTTAGGGTTCAGGGTGGGGCGGGGGGGCTAGAGGGCTGGCCGGGGCGGCGGTGGCGAGTTGTTTCGGGGTGGCGAGGCAGCGTTGGGGCCGGTGGTTCGGCCGGTGGTGGCTGGCAGCTCAGGGGGTGCAGGTTGAAGATGAACTGCAGGCCCTCCCTAAACTACATGTCAAGTGCCTCTCTGCTACCATTGCATTCAGTTTCAACAGTAGCATTCAGATTCCACAGTAAATTTCAGTTTCGACAGTTAAGTTCAGAGTCAACAGTTTTTACCTCATCTGTTGTAGTCAGGTGGTTTTTGGTGATGTTAATTTTACATCCATTTTATATCATCTATTGGAGATGCTATTAGAATCCCACTTGAGATTGACGATGTCTATCTTGTGCTGCTTCAGCCTTGATGTCTTACGGCTCACCGGAGCTGCTCCGATGACAGAACCATCCATCACAACAGAGCAGTGTCCTGAACGCCGTCTAGAGATTCCTCAGATCTTCCTCCACACCTTCGACAGCCACCTCTGCCTCAACTGCTTCAGTGACCAACCCAATGATGCTGAGGTCGACACGGCTACGGCAAAGAGGTTGTACACTTGTTGCATCACCTTATTACTATACATTCACGTCGATCCATTAGGGCTATTTTGGTTCAACGGAAAAACGTCGATCCACTGGTTGTTACCATCACTCGAAATTTTTGCATGCTCTCCTTACATAATCTCACCATATTTTTTTTGTATGCATGTCAGATATTGTACACAGTCATGCTGAACATGTAGAAAAAAAAGAAGAGTTTTGCGCGGCAATAGAATGTCATGCAGAAATCGCTCCATGGTGGGTTCAATGGCAAACCCTCCCCACCCCTCTCCAGATTGTAATCCAGAGGAAGATATCTGTTCTGAGGCGGATTCAGATGCCGCTGACCACTCCTATTTACCCCCAAGGTGTTTGCTCTACCTTGGCATGATGATGTTAGTCATATCATGCATATGTTGCCTTGCAGTGCCTACTTTTGACATCATATATGTGATCTGCTTAGTTTAGACATGTTCTGTAATGCCACCTGTTTAGTTTCTATATCATATATGGGAATTATGCAGTCTCATGTCTGTTAGCGAGCCATAATATATGTGAAATTTGCAATGCCATCCTGTTTAACTAGGCATCGTATATTTGAATGATATCTTGCCCATCCTTTTCTTCATTACATTTCCATTTGTCGACAATGTTTGTACATTAAACTAATCTTCCTGTGAATCAGACATTTGGGTGGGAGATGGAAAAATCTGGAGTGAAAACAAGGCCTTCAGAGAAGACAGTGCTACCTGTCGAAGCAGATCTCTTGTTGGATCCCGATAGCTCCTCGGAGATGGATTCAGAGACAGATGACTAGTCCTGTCCCCCCACTGAGGTGTATGCTCTAACTTGGCACGGTTATACTGCTCATATCATCCATACGGTGTCTTGCATTGTATAGTTTAGACATCATATACACAATATTCAACACCATGTTCTTAGTTCAGACATCATATCGAATGCCCTCTGTTTAGCATATAAATCACATATGTGAATTAAATGATGCGATCCTGATTACTTAGATAACATGTAGGTGAATTATGTCATGCGATCCTGTTTAGTTATTCATCATATCTTTGAATTATGTTATGCTATGCTATCCAGTTTAGATAGACATCATACATGTGAAATTATGTCATGCTATCCATTTTAGTTAAACAATATACATGTCAACTATTTCATGCCCTCTTTTTTCCACACTATCTATTGCATCTGTCTCTCATACAATTTATGTACATTCAACTATGTTTCCTGTTTATCAGCCATTTGAATTGGAGTGGGTGATGCCAGTATCTAGCGGACTAAAAACACGGTCTTCAAATAAAACAGTGCTACCTCTTGGTGGAGATAGCACCCCGGTTGTACATGCACAAGAAGCAGCCCTACCACACATAACCCAAACTCTCGCAGACTGTACCCCTACTGCGATGGACAGAGAACCAGCTTCACCCAATCTAACCCCAACCCCAGCCAATAGTAACCCAGTTCCTATTGACACAGCACCATCTCCACCACAGAGCTCCCAAACAAGAGCAGTTAGTAAGGCAGCTCTAGTGCCCAAAGGGCCAGTACTATCACAGCGAACCCCAACTCCACCAGTTAGTACGCCTATTCCTGTGGAGGAAGCACAACCAGCTAGTCGTAGTTTAGCATCTATCACATTTGATGTTGTTAAATCGTATGTGCGTATGTTCCCATCTTGGAAATATTATACTGAAGATGAAGGAAAATGCCAGTTGCAGGTGTTTGTCCAGGAGTTATGTGTATGTAATGTTATTCATGGCAATTACTTTGCTTCGTCCCATACATCCTACCTCCATGATGGTTATAATACAACAAAATTTCCCATTTTTCTCTATAGAGAAGGAACGATTTGGAAACTAAGGATGAGGTAACCTGTGCTAATACCTCTGCTATCTTCAAGAATGCTTGGTGGCAGTATCGGAATTACCTGAAGAAAACGTACTTCACCGGCAAATAAACTCATCAAATTCCCTTACTTTCTCCTGAGACACATTTACTCGATGATGACTGGGAACGCCTTGTTCTGTACTGGTCCCGAACCAAGAATGTAGTAAGGTCTATGAGCTCATTTTTATTTTTAAGTATTATATTCTTGCGTCTTATTGTACTCTGTTCATGTAGAACAAGTGCCTAAACCTGAAGAACAATTGTTCTAATTTAAGATTCCATTGCTATCACAGTTAAAAAAAGCGCTAGGCCTTAATTGTGCGTTTTGCCACCGCCTTGCGCTTTACTGACCAAAGCGCATGCTTATGCGCAGTTATGCACAGATTATGCGTAGTTATGCACAATGCGTTTTGCCAATGCCTAGAGCCTAGGCGCGCCGTTTTTAACTATGATTGTTTTTCTCTTGTATCACTGTATTTACTCATACAAACTTATTTTTAAATTGAAGGATCCAATCGAAACTCCAATGGCATAGCAGGTATGTTCACACATGTTTCTTTAACAGGTTTGCTCTTATCAATAGCTCTGTTGATTTCAATTTCAATTGTGTATACAGTTGACTTTCATATCATGCACATTACTAGCATCACAACAGAGCCAATAGTGTTGTTGTACATGTAGACCCGTGGTACCCATCTGAAATCTTGTTGTGCCGTGTAGTTTCCCACACTTTGTATTCTTTCACTGCTGCTTTGTCTTGAACGGATATGATTTGAACCGTGTCTCTATTTTAATTTGGCAAGACAATGCAGTGACCATAGGACATAGATATATGTTTGTTTGATGCTTTTATTATGTACTAGTACTTGGCAATAGAAGACTTGGTAGTTTAATCCTGTCCACCTTACTAATGAACTGGTTCACCGAAATGAGTTTCATATACTAGTGCATGCTAAACTTGTTATGTGTCTTCTTGTTTCTTCTTTTAGAATGCTGACAGAATATTGGGGAAGAGTGCCTTATTAAGCAATGGTAAAGGAAGTAATGCAGATAAGGTTCAGGATAGCGACACAACCTTGTTGGTCTCCAACAAAGCTGATAAAACAGCTAAGGAAGACTATCTTGAAGACAGTGAGACAACCCTAAAGTCCTGTCTTGGTTTAGTGTTTGAGTTACTGGCCACTACCGCTTGCACAAGCTATTCAAACTCACTGTCTGAATCTGTTCGGTTTCTTGAGTCTCAACACAAGCTGAAAGACATCGATCAGCTATGCTGCGACAAGAAGCGGAAGGACTGCGGAAGTCCCTGGAGCATTCAGATGCATACTTTCTGGTGCAACATCAAGCATTGGAGGATTTTAGCGCCAAACAGGACAAAGCTAATCAGCTTGCTAAGCTTATTGCCAGCATGGTGGATACCCAGGATAACGTTTCTTGAGCTCTTCTGAAGTTGTTTCAATTATGCTCTTGTTTTGCTGCCATGTTTATTTGCATTGGTGGCCAATTTTGATGGCTAGTGTATGTAATGCGCTGCTTTGTTCCCCATATTTGCACTGGTGGCGAACTTTGATGCCTAGTGGATGTAATATGTGTAATAGTGGTAATAGGCTAGCGTTAATTGCATGCTTATTTATTTCCTTATTGTCTTGTTTAGTTGTTTGCTTGTAGTCACTGCAGTTCTTTTTCTGTTTTTTCTAGTGGCCACAATAGCCTATTTTTGGTAACTAGGCCAAAATAATCATGGCAACACACGGACTGTTGTAACCATGGGCCTCCTGCAGGCCGTATGATCCATGGGCCTTCGTCCGGCCGTAGGATCCATCGACCTTCTATACGGGCCTTAGGGTCCATGGGCCTTCTATGGGTCGTAGGGTCCATGGGCCTTCTACGGGCCGTACGATCCATGGTCCTTCTATGGGCCGTACTATCCATGGGCCTCATATGGGCCGTAGGATCCATGGGCCTTCTATGGGGCGTATCATCATTTTTCCAATCATGGGCTGTACTATTCGTGGACCATAATGGGCCGTTAATAGGTCGTATTAGATAACTCTATGAAAACAGCCCAACGGGTATTTTTTTGACATGAAAACGGCCCAACGTATTAACGGCCCGCAAACAGGCCGACTGTAACGACGGGTTGAATTTAGCCCACAAGCAGAAAATGATAGTAACGGGCCGTATGTAACCGAATGCTGCAAATGAGCCCAAGAATCAATGGGCCCCGAGAAGGCCAAAAGATAACTTGGGCTGGAAACGGCCCAATGGAATAACGGGTCGTTAATGGGTATAAAGTGATACACTGTTCATTACAGGCCAGTTTCACCACGAGCTGTTAATGGGCCAAGAGTCACAAAGGTCCTCATATGGGCCGAAAGAAGTCATGGGCCACACATGGGCTGGAAGTTAAAACGGGCTGAATCATATTGGACGGCCCAGATGATGCTACTGGGCCTAATTCGGATAGGGCGTAACGGGCCCTGGGTTAGCGGGCTGTAAATGGGCTATATACGAACAGGCCGTTGACAGGCTTTCCATGGGCCGGCCCGCCACCTGTTGCCAAGTCAAACAGGCCAGCCTTTTCACAGGAATGGGCCTTTGTTGGGCCATGCCACATGTCGCCGTATCATAGGCGCCTTCGATCCAATGAGCGGATGACATCTGTCCTAACGGTGAGCCAACATGTGTTTCCTCCAGCCAATGATGATTTTACACGTGGATAATCCCCATTGGTCGGGGCTGTTAACTGGTTATTGGATCCAAAACCTGACCCGATAGCTTAACGGCGTTTCGTTACGGTGGATGCCACGTGTCGGTCACCCTTGACGAAAGCACTTCTATGACACACGATTTATCGTCATGGAAGTGGAAACTTCCGTGATGATAATTTTGGTAATGTCATGGAACACTTCTACGACAGCACAGGTATGACTATCTTGATTCTGTCATAAAATCATCATGGATGTACATGCATGACAAAAATGCGACCTACTGTGACAAACACGTATCATCACGGAAGTGTATTTTTTTGTAGTGAAGAAAGCCTCAAGCTACCTCTCCGTTCATAAAATAACCCTCGGGTATATTAGGCAATTCAAATCTAGGAGAGCTAGATCTAATAGGTGTTTCATAGCTTTCAGTTTCAAAGACTTCATTAGTTTCAGTAATTTCATCAATTTCGACATTCTCAATATCTTTGGCTCTAGCAATTTGTTCATCAAGAAATTCACCTAGTGGCACATTATCATCAAGAAAGGTACCAGCATCATCAATAGCATCATTCATAGCAAAAGTAGCATCATCAATAACTTGCAACATATCAGGAGCAATAGCATGTGGTGGGGTTGCAAGCTTACTCAAAACAGAAGGTGAATCAAGTACAGAGCTAGATGGCAGTACCTTACCCCCCCTCCTCGTCTTAGAGGGAAAATCTTGGTTCTAGTATCTTTTAGAATCTTCATAGTGATCAGTAAATATAAATCCCAAGTGACTCAACAAATATAGTTATGCTCCCCGGCAACGGTGCCAGAAAAAAGTCTTGGTAACCCACAAGTATAGAGGATCACAACAGTTTTTGAGGGTAGAGTATTCAACCCAAATTTATATATTCGACACTAGGGGAGCCAAAGAATATTTTTAAGTATTAGTAGTTTAGTTGTCAATTCAACCACACCTAGAGATTAAATATCTGTAGCAAAGTGATCAGTAGCATAGTAATATGATTGTTTGATAGTGATAGCAATAGTAGTAGCACTAACGGTAATAGTAACGGTAGTAGTGATAATTTGGTAACAGTTGTAACAACAGTAGTAGCAGTAGTAGTAACTTAGCAAGAACAATATGTGAAGAACTTGTAGTCATTGGATCGATGATTTTGTTGGATGATATTCATCATATATGAGTCATAACCTAGGGTGATACAAAACTAGCTCCAGTTCATAAATATAATGTAGGCATGTATTCCATAAATAGTCATACGTGCTTATGGAAAAGAACCTGCATGACATCTTTTATCCTACCCTCCCGTGGCAGCGAGGTCCCTAAGGAAATTAAGGGATATTAAGGCCTCCTTTTAATAGATAAGTAGAACAAATCATTAACACATAGTGAATACATGAACTCCTAAAACTACGGTCATCACCGGAAAGTATCCCAATTTTTGTCACCTTGGGGTTTACGGATCATAACACATAATAGTTGCATATGACTTGCAAGATCGTATCAAGAACATAGATATAATGGTGAAAACATAAATGGTTCAGATCTGAAATCATGACACTTGGGCCCTACTATGAAGCATTAAGCATAGCAAAGTAACAGCAACATCAATCTCAAAACATAGTGGATACTAGGGATCAAGCCCTAACAAAACTAACTAGATTACATGATGAATCTCATCCAACCAACCACCGTCCAGCAAGCCTATGAAGGAATACTCACTCCAGTGGTGAGCATCATGAAATTGGTGATGGAGGATGGTTGGTGATGACGAAGACCAAAGATCCCCCTCTCCGGAGCCCCGAACGGGCTCCGGATTTGGCCTCCCGATGAAGAACAAGAGGTGGCGGCCGCTCCCTATTGTAAAATGCAATGAAACTTCCTCTCCTATTTTTCTGGAAAATAGGATTTATAGCATCGGAATTAGGGTTAGTAGGGCCTCATGGTCCCCACCAACCACTAGGGCACGCTAGAGGGGGGTGGCGTGCCTTGGTGTCTTGTGGACTACTGGGGCCCCCGCCAGTGGGTCTTGATTCCAATATTTTTTTATTCCAAAAATATCTCCAAAAAGTTTCACCTAAATCCGAGAACTTTTATTTCTGCATAAAAACAACACCATGGTAGTTCTGCTGAAAAAAGCGTCAGTCCAGGTTAGTTTCACCCAAATCATGCAAATTAAAGTCCAAAACAAGAGAAAAAGCATTAGGAAAAGTAGATACGATGGAGACGTATCAACTCCCCCAAGACTAACCCATTGCTTGTTCTCAAGAAATTCAGTTGGCAAACTGAGAGTGATATAGAAAAACTTTCATGAACTCTTTTGTTCTTGCTTACATATATACGCTTAAATAGCACCTAGGTTTTCAGCAAATATCATGACTAACCATGCAGGCAATAACTCTTAGAAATTATATGAGCTCATATCAATGGCATAATCAACTAGCGAGCAATAATAAAGTATTTCAAATGCCAACACTTTGTCAAAACAATCATAGTATAATATGACAATAGTGGTATCTTGCTAGCCCTTTCTGAGACCACAAAACATAAATGTAGAGCACCCCCAAAGTTCAAGCAGCGACTAAACATTGTAATTCATGGTAGAAGAGATCAAGTCATGATGCATTCAACATTAACTATACACAATTCATGAGGATTACAACAATGCTCTCAGGTCTGGTGCTTGTTTGGGAAGGTGATGACTCAACATAAAAGTAAAATAACATAAAAAATAGATAGGCCCTTCTTAGAGGGAAGCAGCGATTTGCAGAGGTGCCAGAGCTCAAAGCTTAAATCAGAGATAAATATAGTTTTGGGAGGTATACCCTTCCTGTCAACTTTACGACCGATTTTTCAATATCTTCCATGCTAAACAAATCGGCGGCGGTTCCCAAGCAACAAACGTAAAGTTTACACCCCCTCCACCAACAAAAACAAGCCATGGCTAACCGAATCCACGGGTGCCTTCCATACCAACAACAGTCCTGGGGGATTTTTTTAAATTATTTACAATTTTTTATTTCAGGACTGGGCATCCCTATTAGCAGCCCCTCTCATGCAAGGACAAGTGAATAAACACTCATCATGAGAATGACCCGCTTAGCATGGAAGATACTGACCACCCCCTATCACTCCATGAGTGGTCCAGGCACACAAAACAGATGTTCATTTGAAATTTTAGAGGTGGCACATGCAAATTTACTTGGAATGTCAGGGTAATGCCGCATATAGGTAGATATAGTTGACTCATCTGGAATAACTTTGGTTTAACGGTTTTGATGCATAAGCAGTATTCCCGCTTAGCTCAGGCGAAGGCTATCAAATAGGTTGAGAAGCGACCGGCTAGAGAGAGAAAATGGTCATGAACATGCATTATGAACAATCAACATTGAATACTAGCATGAGTAGGATATAAACACCATGAACATAAATATGATGGAGGCTATGTTGGTTTTGATTCAACTACATGCATGAACATGTGCCAAGTCAAGCCACTTGAAACATTCAGAGGAGGATACCATATCAACATACCACATCACAATTATTTTAATGCATGTTGACACCCAAGATAAATCATTATCCACTCCTAACTACTTAAACATGGCATGAGCAACTATAATCTCTAATTGTCATTGCAAACATGTTTAACAATAACATGCTAAATCATGGATACTAAGTTAAACATATTTTCAAAAACAAGATGAGTTCATACCCGCTTTTCCCTACCACAACCACTTCATCAAATATCATCATTATTGCCTTTCACTTGCCGAGCGAATGATATGAAAATAATAATAGTGCAATACTATCGTGGACTAATCTGTAATCTGCAACATTTTATTCAGAGGATAAGGCGAAATAATATGGGCTCTTCGTTAGATCAACAATAATGCATATGAGAGCCACTCAACATTTTCATCGTGGTCTTCTCAGTACGACTCAACAAAAGGAAAGAAAAGAATTTCAGAGAAACACACTGAAATATTTTTGGAGTTTTTTTGGAGAAAGCACAATAAAGAAAAAAAAGAAAAACTATTTACAAGGGAAAACTCCCAACAAACAAAACAAGAATTGAAAAATCTTTTTGGGGTTCCTTTTAATACTACAACTAAATTAAACTAGAAAGAAAAACTGAAAAGAAGTAAGAAATATTTTTGGATTTTCTCAAAGTTTTTCGAACACAAGAAGAAAGCGAGAAAATAAATCTAGCATGGATAATACAATGAAAAAGTGTGAACACCGACAAATGGAATGAAATGTGTGAACATGAATTTAATGTCAGTGGAAATACGTACCCCCCCAAGCTTAGGCTTTTGGCCTAGCTTGGTAATCACCACCCGTAGCCTGGATAATAGTCAGAGTCATAGCTCACAGGGGCTCTTCATGCGCCATCAACAACTCGTCGAGCTGTCTCGACCGCCACATTGTACTCGCGGACCTCGCTCTCAAGAATGTAATATCTTCCTTTGCTGCGATAATCAAAGAGAGCAGGTGTAGGGAAAATAACATGCATAATGGGGTTTTTATTGAACATCAAGTTGTAGCTATAGTTAGTGGTTGTGGCCTTAATGAACTTATGGCACTTCATAGCCTCAAGTTCTAAGTATTAAGTAGGTAGAATGGGGTCGTTAGGCCAAGGTGGCACACCCATCTCCTTAGCTACACGGGAGGCATAAAATCCCACCATAAAAGTGACAACTGTCAGTGTTGCATTTCAACCTTCGTGCAATGATCGCTCCAAGATTATAATGTTTAATTCCTATCAAAGTAGTGTGTATGAGGCTCGGGTCAGGGGCACACAGTGTGCTGCTATCCTGTTTGCCCATGATGCATTTGTCATTGAAGAGTGCAAAGTAATGAATTGAAGGAAAATGTATACTCTTTGTACTATCTTGTGTCACTCCTATATCCTCACCATAACAGAGACTAGCCAAAAATGACTCATACTCCGATTTTGGTGGTTCGCCTAGTGAACCCCAAGATGGAATCTTACATGCAACACGGAACACTGCTAGAGGCATAGTGAAAGCATTATCATAAAGGCTAAATGAATCTCTAGACTCACGAGGATGATATTTAAATTTCTTAGTGGACGGATTTGTGAGTTTGGGATGTTGGATGCACTTATCTACGATGAAGGGAGCGAGCTCGGTGTTGTGAACATACTGCTCAAACTCTTCCTTAATACATGTACCAACCATGAGCTTTTCACACAACCATAGGCATGATTTGGTGTTGGCGTCTCGCATCGAGCATGCACTTGGCTCAACATAGGATTGTCATATCGAGCTCCTGCTTGATGATGCCTCCTAGGACCTCCTCCTCGAAGAGCTACTAAAGAGGTGCACTTTATTCACGAACAATTTTCTAAAAACTTTGGGTCCAAAAATTTTGTCAACAAAACTTCACAAGATTGATAGCAACTACTCATATGGATGTCTAGACGCTATATTAAGCATTCAAACTACTTATAACTCTAAGAATTCAACATGCAAGCTCATCTACATAAGTACGAAGAGTAGCTAAATACTCAAAATATTAACCACTAGAATAAAACTAATTGGAACAATGGAAGAGTCACATATATACCAACTAGCAATCCCCCAAAACAGTTTCAAAAACGGAGCTTCGAGCAAAGAGATCGAAATCCGCGGGTTTGAGAGCAAGAACACGAGAGGGAGAGCTAGAGTGATTTTTTCTGGAGGTAGAAGATGACATGGTCTAAAGGGATAAGTGAGGGGGCCACATGGGCCCACTACCCACCAGGGCGCGCCTGGGGTAGCTGGCGTGCCCTGGTGTCTTGTGGGTACCAGGGGCACCCCTAGTGATGTTATTTGCACCAAAAAATCTTAAATATTCGGGGGAAAATCATGTTAAAATTTCAGGTCATTCCAAGCACTTTTATTTTTGACCACTTTTTTATCGCATGGGAAACTCAGAAAATAGGATGAACATGGCATTCTATTTTATTTAACTATGAAAAAGAGAAAACGAAAAGTTGAGACACAAGGTTGTTCTTACTAAATTCATCGACCACATGCCTCTTGAAAATAATCCATTAATAAGGTTGACCAAGTCTTATTAACAATCACTTTCGATTAGCATGAAGCCAATTTTTTTCTTAAAACACGAAGTTACCTCAACGGGAATACGCATATCCCCAACAATAAGTATTTCATATTTATTTTTAGTAGTAGGTAAGGGGAGTTGAAAACTTCCAATAGTGAATGTCAGAGATTTTCAATAACATTAATACGATTCACTTAAAATAGTTTCTTCAAAAAGTGCACCGTATGCTCATTACCATTGATATGAAAAGTGACTTTGCTTTTATTGCAATCAATAACAACACCTGCAGTATTCAAAAAGGGTCTACTAAGGATAATCGACATGTTGTCATCCTAGGGCATCTCAAGTATAACAAAGTTGGTTAAGATAGTAACATTTGCAGCAACAATAACAACGGGCACATCCTCACAAATACCGATAGGTATGGTAGTTGATTTGTCAGCCATTGCAATGATATCTCAGTAGGTGTGAGTTTATTCAGATCAAGTCTTTTTTATAAAGATAAAGGCATAACACTAACACCAGCTCCTAAATCACATAAAGCAGTTTTGACATAATTTATTTTATTAGAGCACGGTATAGTAGGTATTCATGGATCTCCAAGTTTTTTAGGTACTCCATCCTTAAAAGAATAATTAGCAAGCATGGTGGATATTTCAGCTTCAGGTATTTTCCTTTTATTAGTAACAATTTCTTTCATATATTTAGCATAAGGGGCCATCTCTAAAATATCAGTCGGACGGATACGCAAAAAGACTGGCCTAAGCATTTCAAAAAAGCGTTCAAATTATTCATCATCTTTTTTTCTTAGATGGTTTAGGTGGAAAGGGAATGGGTTTCTAAATCCATGGTTCTCTTGCTTTACCATGTTTTCTAGCAACAAAGTCTCTTTTATCATATCGTTTATTTTTAGGTTGTCTGTTATCAAGATCAACAACAGGTTCAATCTCAACATCATTATCTGGTTCTTTTTCATTTCTGGATGAGCATATTCATCAACATCATCATTTTCATTTTCATTATCACTAGGTGAATGTTCAATACCAGATTGAGTTTCAGCATCTAAGATAGAGACATCATTGTTATCTTCAGAAAGTTTTTCAATTTTAGGTTCACTAGAGGTTTTTCCTATTCGAGGGACTAGGTACATCAGAATTAATTCTTTGAGAGTCTTATTCAATCCTTTTAGGGTGTCCCTTAGGATAAAGAGGTTCCTGGGTCATTCTACCTCCTCTAGTCATTACTCTAATAGCATGATCATTCATATTATTGTTCATTTCACTAAGAAATTCTCTTTGAGATTTAGCAACTTGTTCTAACTGAGTTTGAACCATAAAGGCATGTTTTCCTACACCTCGAACATCATTAGTGATTCTAAATAACAAGTCACTCAAACAAGCAATCATATCAGAATTTTGTCTCAATTGTTTCGTAACATTTGCATTGAAGTTATCTTCCTTCGTTACATAATTATCAAATTCATATATGCATCAACTAGGATGTTTATTATAAGGGGTGTCACCTTCATCAAACTTTAATAAATAATTTAGCTCTACCACCTATTGTGGTGGTGTGTCAAGTCCATGTATCTCTTCAATAGGTGGTAATTCTAACATCTTCACCTTTAATACCTTTTCCTTCATACATTTCTTTACCTCTTGCATATCTTCAGGACTGAGAAATAAGATACGCTTCTTCTTCGGAGTGTGTTTAGGCAGTGGTTCATGAAGAGTTCAATCATCATAATTCTTCAATATGTTATTCAATAATTCATCGGCTTGTTCAACAGTTCGATCGTTCCCTTAAAACACAACTAACATAACTATCTAGGAAATCCCTAGAAGCATCGGTTAGTCCATTATAGAAGATATCAGGTATTTCATTTTTCTTGAGAGGATGATCAGGCAAAGCATTAAGTAACTGGGGAAGCCTCCCCCATGCTTGTGGAAGATGGTCTCTTCTTCAATTTGCACAATGTTAAATATTTCTTGTAAGGCATCTTGTTTCTTATGAGCAGGAAAATATTTTTTAGAGAAGCAATAAATCATATCCTGGGGATTACATACACAACCAGGAGTAAGAGTATTTTACCATATCTTAGCATCACCCTTTAATGAGAACTGAAATAACTTAAGAATATAGTAGTAGCGAATTTTCTCATCATGAGAAAATAGGGAGGTTATATCATTTAGTTTAGTAAGATGTGCCACAACAGTTTGAGTTTCATAGCCATGGAAAGGATCAGATTCTACCAAAGTAATTAACTCTGGCCGATAGAGAAGTCATAATCCATATTAGTAATAAAGATAGGTGAAGTAGCAAACTTAGGATCACATTTCATTCTAGCATTCACAGATTTTTCTTTCAACTAGCATAATAATTTCTCAAGATCTACTCTATCCTTACAAGCAAGAAAGTCTCTAGCTACCTCTCCATCCATAACATAACCCTCAGGTATCTTAGGCAATTCAAATCTAGGAGAGCTAGGTCTAATATGTGTTTCATAGCTTTCTGCTTCAAAGACTTCATCAGTTTTAGTAATTTCATCAGTTTTGGCATTCTCAATATCTTTAGCTCTAGCAATTTGTTAATCAAGAAATTCACCTAGTGGCATGTTATCATCAAGCAGGGTACCATCATCATCAATAGCATCATTCATAGTAGAAGTAGCATCATCAATAACTTGTGACATATCAGGATCAATAGCATGTGGTGGGGTTGCAAGCTTACTCAAAACAGAAGGTGAATCAAGTACAGAGCCAGATGGCAGTACCTTACCCCCTCCTCGTCTTGGAGGGAAAAATCTTAGTTCTAGTATCTTCCAGATTCTTCATAGTGATCAATAAATATAAATCCCAAGTGACCCAACAAATATAGCTATGCTCCCTGATGCAGCTTGAACTATGTCGGTATTTCCCCAAAGAGGAAGGGATGATGCAGCACAGCTATGGTAGGTATTTCCCTCAGTGATGATACCAAGGTTATCGAACTAGTAGGAGAACCATGCAACACTATGTAAACGGTACCTACACACAAAGAACAAATACTTGGAACCCGTCGTAAAAGAGGGGTTGTCAGTCCCTCCCGGGTAAAAAGATAGATAAAATTGTAGTAGATTGGATAAATAGATCTCGAGGGAACGCGAGATAAAGTAAATAAATAAAATTGCAGAAAGGTATTTTTGGGTTTTTGGATTAATAGATCTGAAAATAAAAGCGAATAAAAATAGATCTCGAAGGAAAATATGATAAAGAAGAGACCTGGGTGCCGTAGATTTCAGTAGTGGCTTCTCTCGGGAAAAATAGCATACGGTGGGTAAACAAATTACTGTTGGGCAATTGATAGAACTTTGAATAATCAAGACCATATCTAGGTAATCATCATTATATAGGGATCACGTCCAAGATTAGTGGACTGACTCTTGCCTTCATCTACTACTATTACTCCACACATCGACCGCTATCCAGCATGCATCTTGTGTATTAAGTTCATGGAAAAATGGAGTAATGCAATAAGAATGATGACATGGTGTAGACAAGATCTATTCATGTAGGAATAGACCCCATCTTGTTATCCTTAATAGAAATGATACATACGTGTCATTTCCCCTTCTGTCACTAGGATTGAGCACCATAAGATCGAACCCATCACAAAGCACCTCTTCCCATGGCAATAAAAATCGATCTAGTCGGCGTAACTAAACCAAAGATTGAAGAAGAAATATGAGGCTATAAGTAATCATAAGAGATCAAAACTCAAATAAATTTCATGGATGAAATAGATTTGATCATAAACTCAAAGTTCATCGGATCCCAACGAACACACCACAAAAAGAGTTACGTCAAATAGATCTCCAAGAGACCATTCTACTAAGAATCAAAAGATAGAGAGGAAGCCATCTAGCTACTGCCTACGGAACCGTAGGTCTACATTGAACTACTCACGCATCATCGGAGAGGCACCATTGAGGATGATGAACCCCTCTATGATGGTGTCGTGATTGGATTTGTGGTTTCTGCACTTGCGGCGGCTGGCATTGTGTTTCGTCGACTCCCCTAGGGTTTTTGGAATAGTGGGGTATTCATAGAGCAAAGAGGTGGTGCGGGAGGTCACCGAGGTGGGCACGACCCACCATGGCACGCCTGGGCCACTAGGCGCGCCCAGGCGGGATGTGCTTGTTGGGGAACGTAGAATGCAATTTCAAAACAAATCCTATGATCACGCAAGATCTATCTAGGAGATGCATAGCAACGAGAGGGGGAGAGTGAGTCCACGTATCCTCGTAGACCGAAAGCGGAAGCATTAGGTTAACGCGGTTGATGTAGTCGAACGTCTTCACGATCCAACCGATCAAGCACTCAACGTATGACACCTCCAAGTTCAGCACACGTTCAGCTCGATGACGTCCCTCGAACTCTTGATCCAGAAAAGTGTCAAGGGAGAGTTTCTTCAGCACGACAGCGTGGTGACGGTGATGGTGATGTGATCCGTGCAGGGCTTCGCCTAAGCACTACGACAATATGGCTGGAGGAGTAAACTATGGAAGGGGGCACCGCACACGGCTAAGAGAACAATTGATGTGCTATGGGGTGCCCCCTGCCGTCGCATATAAAGAAGGAGGGGAGGGAGGCCGGCCTAAGGGGGCGCTCCATGGGGGGGAAACCGACTAGGACTCCTAGTCCAAGTCGCCCCCCTTCCTTCTTTCAGAGGGGAAAGGGGGAAGGAGAGGGACAGGGGGAAGGAAAGGGGTGCCGCGCCCCCTCCCCTTGTCCAATTCGGACTGCCCATGGGGGGCGCCACCCCTTGTGGGCTCCCCTCTCCCTCCCCTATGGCCCATGTTGGCCCATTACTTCCCTGGGTGGTTCCGGTAACCTCCCGGTACTCCCAAAAATACCCGAAACACTCCGAAACCATTCTGGTGTCCGAATACTATCGTCCAATATATCAATCTTTACCACTCGAACATTTTAAGACTCCTCGTCATGTCTGTGACCTCATCCGGTACTTCGAACAATCTTCGGTCACCAAAACACATAACTCATAATACAAATTGTCAACGAACGTTAAGCATGCGGACCCTACTGGTTCGAGAACTATGTAGACATGACCGAGACACATCTCTGATCAATAACTAACAGCTGAACCTGGATGCTCACATTGGTTCCTACATATTGTATGAAGATCTTTATCGGTAAAACTGCAATGACAACATACGTCATTCCTTTTGTCATTGGTATGTTACTTGCCCGAGATTCCATCATAGGTATCTACATACCTAGTTCAATCTTGTTACCGGAAAGTCTCTTTACTCGTTCCGGAATGCATCATCCCGCAACTAACTCATTATTCACATTGCTCGCAAGGCTTATCGTGATGTGCATTACTGAGAGGGCCCAGAGACACCTCTCCGATACTCGAAGTGACAAATCCTAATCTCAATCTATGCCAACCCAACAAACACCTTCGGAGACACCTGTAGAGCATCTTTATAATCATCCAGTTTTGTTGTGACGTTTGATAGCACAGAAGGTGTTCCTCCGTTATTCGGGAGTTGCGTAATCTCATAGTCAAAGGAATATGTATAAGTCATGAAGAAAGCAATAGCAATAAAACTTAACGATCATTATGTTAAGCTAACGGATGGGTCTTGTCCATCACATCATTCTCCTAATGATGGGATCCAATTCATCAAATGACAACACATGTCTGTCGTCAGGAAACTTAACCATCTTTGATTAACGAGCTAGTCAAGTAGAGGCATACCAGGGACACTTCGTTTTGTCTATGTATTCACACATGTATCAAGTTTACAGTTAATACAATTCTAGCATGAATAATAAACATTTATCATGATATAAGGAAATATAAATAGCAACTTTATTATTGCCTCTAGTGCATATTTCCTTCAATCTCCCACTTGCACTAGATTCAATAATCTAGATTACACTGTAATGATTCTAACACCCATGGAGTCTTTTTGTGTTGATCATGTTTTTCTCGTGGAAGAGGATTAGTTAATGGGTCTGCAACATTCAGATCCGTATGTATTTTGCGAATCTCTATGTCTCCCTCTTTGACTTGATCGCGGATGGAGTTGAAGCGTCTCTTGATGTGTTTGGTTCTCTTGTGAAATCTGGATTCCTTTGCTAAGGCAATTGCTCCAGTATTGTCACAAAAGATTTTAGTTGGACCCGATGCACTAGGTATTACACCTAGATCAGATATGAACTCCTTCATCCAAGCTCCTTCATTTGCTGCTTCCAAAGCAGCTATGTACTCCGATTCACACGTAGATCCTGCCACGATGCTCTGCATGGAACTGCACCAACTGAAAACTCCACCATTCAATATAAATATGTATCCAGTTTGCGACTTAAGGTCATCTATCAGGTCAAAGCTAGCATCAACGTAAACATTTTCGACAAGCTCTTTGTCACCTCCATAAACGAGAAACATATCCTTAGTCCTTTTCAGGTATTTCAGGATGTTCTTGACCGCTGTCCAGTGATCCACTCTTGGATTACATTGGTACCTCCCTGCTAAACTTATAGCAAGGCACACATCCAGGTCTGGTACACAGCATTGCATACATGATAGAACCTATCACTACTAGGGAAAACCTTATACACAGAACATTAGCAGTAGCGTGGGCTAAAAACACATGCGGGTGCTAATTAGCAGTAGCGCGGTGTTTTAAACCGTGCTACAGATACAGTTATAGTAGTAGCGCACCCGAGTACAAAAGCGCTACTACTAAAATTCCCACGGCTTAGCCGATAGGCTACACATAGTAGTAGAGATCTACGTAGAACGGCGCTACCGCTACTTGTTTTGTAGCAGCGCGTTTACGAACAAAGGCGCTACTGCTAACGAAAATAAAATTAAATGGAAAGCAAATAAAAAAGAGAAGGAATAGAAGTAGCGCTTGTTAAGAAACACGCTATAGCTATCATAGCAGCAGCGCACTTCCTGGAACGCACTACTGCTACTTTTAACTTAACCGCGCGGTTCGTTCTTCCCCCACAGCCACTTCCCCCAAATCCCTACTCCTCCGCTGTCGCCGCCCTGCATCGCCGTCGGCCGCCATGCGCGACCCGTTGCTCTCCGCACACCCTCGAAGCCGCCCCCGCCCCCGACCATGACCTCGGCGCCGCTCCCGACCCCGACCTCGACGCCCCCCCCTACATCGCCGCCCTCCGCAGTGTGCCCGTCGCCCCGACCCCGTCCTCGACCTCGACGCCGTGTGCCCCTCTCCCTAACTCCACCGGCGCCAGAGGTGAGCACGCCCTCCTCCTCCTCCTCCCCTACCTCTGCTTAGCTAGGGTTCTTAGGGTTAAATTTCAGAGTTCATCTAATTAGTTAGGGTTTATCAAATTAAATGCTAATTATGGCAGTAGTTGTTAAGTAGAATTAGTTTTAGAGTTCATCGAATTAGTTAGGGTTAAATTTTAGAGTTCATCAAATTAGTTAGGGTTAAATTCTAGAGTTCATCAAATTAGTTAGGGTTCATTAAATTTTAGAGTTCATCAAATTAGTTAGGGTTAAATTTTAGAGTTCATCAAATTAGTTAGGGTTCATTAAATTTTAGAGTTCATCAGTCAGGGTTAAATTTTAGAGTTCATCTAACAAGTTTTTTTTACTGTTTTTAGTAAGTGTTTAATAGAATTAGTAAGAAAATTAATATAACTAGTTGAACTAGTTTATTTTTAGTAAAAACTAGTTTATTTTTATTCATAGTAAGTGCTTAATTGAACTAGTTGAGTTAATACAACTATTTTATTTTTAGTACGAAAATTAATAGAACTAGTTTACTTTTTTAGTTAAAGCAATTATTCCCGCATTGACGTCGACGATGCCAATCCCGCATCCTCGTCGTCGAGTCGGCGGAGGACACCTGCGTCACCAGATGGGTCATGTCCGGGACTGGGTTCCGCCGGGGTGGTACTGGGAGGCACTACCTACCGGGGGGCGCAGGTTGGTGAGGAGTCAGCCCGTCGTTGACCCGAACCTTCTTTGGTGGCGGTTGCATGGGCCAGTGATGGTCCAGAGGCTTGAGGACCCCGCGGAGGTGGTGCGTTACCATGTCAGTGAGGAGGACGCGCACGTCCGTCGCTACTTGTTTGCGTTAGAGCACAGGTTCTCCAATACCTGGCCGGTTCTCCAGGGATCTCACTTGAGCTATGATCCTGTGATGGTTTCTTCTCTGTGGGTGTCCACCGCGCGCGCCGATACCCGTCTTGCGCTAGGGTTTTAGTTGTATTAGTGATGTTATATGTATGATACTATTCGGGATGTATTAGTGATAATATTCGATGATTTACGGACGCATGAGATGATTTACTTTTGCCTATTCAGTGCATGCTAATTTGAATACTTACTTATTTTACGATTTGGTTTTGCTTATTGAATGCTCATGTCAATATGAGTCCTATAAGATATTTTAAAGTGTATATCTTGTGTTGCTCAAATAGGACATGTGCTTGCCCAAGTGGCTGGTCATGTTTGCAGGTTACACCTTCGAGTGGCCTATGCTTTGCTGGAGTGTTGATTCATTTCCGTTCCGGAAAATTTCAGGCGCTCGATATGTCCTATTTTAGCAACGGTCATGCCAGATTTTTCCGTGAATTTTGGCAAGACTTGTGCCAGAATATGTAGGAAATATCGAGTGTCCCGGATTTGCGTGTTGAGTATCCTGGTAGTTGTCTTCGATCGATTTTCAATTAGTGTTTCAACTATGAACATAGGAAATGTCTGACGACGAAAAGGATTTCGGTATTTGCATGTACTGCGAAGACGAGCGTGGCATGTGCGACGGAATCTTCCTAGATGATGCTAGGCGCTTCAGCATCAAGCTGGACGAGAACTTCGAAGTGGATACAGTAAGTCACAATGGCAAGTCTTTTTTCATAATTAAGCATGACATCTCCTTCATTTGCTTCAACTTATAATTTAATTTTTTACTATTCTATTAGCGTATCCCCTGCCATGCAAGAGTTTTTGTTTTGGATAAGATAGGTTTCAGTCGTACTATGGAGGTAAAGAAAGTTTCCTTGAAGACCGAGCATGGTTATATTTTCCATGCAAAATTATACAATGAAGATGACTACACCTATTTTGGATGCAAAACTTGGCGAGCACTATGCAAGACTTATGCATTTGAGCCTGATATGGTTATCACCTTTGATATTTGTCCGGAAGATGATATTGAAGGTAATACCGACATCTGGGTCGATGTGCAGACGCCTCTAGTTATACCATTATGTGAGTTTCTTAACCATATTTATGTCTTTGATATTGTTTATTCAAAAATAGTTGACAGCTAATTTCTATTGTCAGCTTATTTCCGTTCAAGCAAACATGACCAGCGCTTGGTAGATAGGACCTACTACTGTCCCAGGGCTGAACTAAACTGCGAGGAGCTAAGTCATTATGTTTCATGGCTTCAGGACCTTGATACTGTCAAGACAAATTTTCTTCCTGCACTTAGAAATGTTAGTACTGAAAACGTGCGACCAATAGTGTTCGTACTGAACTACGGTCACATCTATTTAAGAAAGATGGTAAGATTTTTACTATTTGTCCTCAGTTCGTCTTTTGCATACATTATTTTTAAGCTAAACTTCATTGCTAAGTATGTTACTATACGATGTTCTTCAACAGGGACTCCCGATGTACTTTGGTACCTCCCTACTAAACTTTTAGCAAGGCACACATCAGGTCTGGTACACAACATTGCATACATGATAGAACCTATGGCTGAGGCATAGGGAATGACTTTCATTTTCTCTCTATCTTCTGTAGTGGTCGGGCATTGAGTCTGACTCAACTTCACACCTTGTAACACAGGCAAGAACCCTTTCTTTGACTGATCCATTTTGAATTTCTTCAAAACTTTATCAAGGTATGTGCTTTGTCAATGTAACATCCCAATTTTCAGTTTGGATGTTAATCATTAGGTCATCATATGCATCCACGATTTTTTCATTTTTTGATTTTATTTATTTGGACATTTTGATCCTAGAGACCTTATGCAACCCAAGGACCATTTGAGAGAGTTGGAGGTTTTCATAAAATTCCATTTTTGAATTTTTCAAAATTGGTAATTTGGATCAAAATGATTTTATTCAAAATTATTTTTCCAATTATTTCAAAATAAAATAAATAATGAGAGAATATAATATGACTTCTTCAAAAGAGTGAGGAAATAATGGAAATTTAATTTTGAATAAAAATATATTTTATTGGAATTTTATTTGAGATTTTTATTCGGTTAAATTAGGGAAAATATGCATTTTTAAAAATTGGATTTAGCCTAGAAAAATGTTCATTTTGTCCTAAATATTAGGAGAGGACAGTGAAAATTATTTCTGGAATTTTAGGATTTTTATTTTATTTAGTATTTTTCTTCGCGGCGAAATTTGTTTAAAAAAAGTTCCGGACCGAACTCGGCCGAAGGACCAGCCGGCCCGACAGCGCCGCCGCCTCCTAGCGAGTGGCCGAGCCGGACTCCATCGGAGTCCTCGCCGCCCGGCCCCTCCTCCAAGTCGGACCGCCCCGGCCCCCCTTTATAAGCCGCCCCCGGCCTCTCCCCACAGCCCCGCTGCCGCCGCTCGGGCCGCGCCGCGCCGCTCGTCGTTGCCGCTCGCCGCCGCCCGAGCCGCACCACCCCGTCCCGCAGCCACCGGAGCCGCGCCGCCCTCGTCGGAGTTCGTCGCCGCTGTCGCCGCTTTATTTCGTGAACCGGTATAAACCGTCGAAAACCGGCCCCGGTTTATATATTTTTTCTTCTAGGTTTTGGTTTTTCGTTTAGATCGGTTTATTTATTAGGTTAAGTTAATTAATGAACGTTCACCCGATTGGTGTTGTTAACGAACGAATTCGTTCGTTAGTTTCTGTTAGCGAACATTCGTTCATTAGAATTTTCCTTTTAGTTTTATTTTTCGGCCAGGGACCTATTCGCAATTAGTTTTCTTATAGATTAGTCCCTGATCTTTAAACCATCACTACTTTTTGCTCGTTTATCCAAATCCAATGAAACCAATGCCAAAATCTTCGTCTTCTTTCCCTCTGTTTAGATAAATAACTTGAGCATGATTTTGAAATTTTAAAATTTGGTTTCAAGAAGATTTGAATTTGAACTTTTTTTATCATAGTTTGTGTTTCGTAACTCCGATTCAATTGATTCTTTTTGCAAATCGAAGCTCTTCACTTGATCTTTCTGCTTAGATCTTTTCTTTTAGTTTTACATTTGCACCTTATGCTTGAGTGCTTATGTATGTTATTGTTTGTTCACGATAGAGTTTCCACAGTGCGAGGCTTGCTACTATGAATCTCTAGGGATTTCCGATCATCAGCAAGGCAAGTAATACTTTGATCATATCCCTTTATTACCCAGTTTTTATGCATTAGTTTCAACCTTCAAATGTTGCATGAGTAGGATTTCATAACATGTGGGTGTGGGAAGTAGTTGATGAGGTAGGAACTTATTGTCTTTTAGCAAACCTCGGGTATTATACGTTGTGCTTATACTACTTTGCTATGCTCGTAGACATGGATTGGTATGTGAGATTCATGAAAGATGTGAGAGTTATATTTAACTAAGGGAAACTTAAGGTGGCTACTTTAGTACACATCTGGGTGCATTGGTTGTTGGCACCTAGGGAATCCAGTGTTGTCCAAGGAGATCCCGGGGTACCCGTGTGATCATCCTATGGAATGCCACCCAGGCTCAAAGAGATCATAAGATTATTCATGCTTGAAACTTTCGTGTGCAGCCACAAGCCATTATGGGCTCTGGCATAGTTGAGTAAGTTGTGGGAATCCTTTCCATGATGGGCTAGCAGATGTAGGCGAATTGTAGGTGTACCAGCCTATCTATCGGTTAAGGGGACCTCTTCGGAAAGACTGTGTTTCGATCATCCGTTTCTCAAACATCATGTAGTGCGAGAAATCCAATGGAGGAGATCGAATCTTGTGGGGAAAAGTGTGCAAACCTCTGTAGAGTGTATAAACTACTCATGGTTAGCCATGTCCCCGATTATGGACATCTTGAGTATCTGGTACTTGAATTATTGTTTGATCTCATCACTTTACTTAATGAATTTATTGGGTTATTAATATTATTTTGGGTTTGAGTTGGGGTACCTTCTCAATAATGACACAAAATTTGTAGTTAAATAAAATCTATTCCTTTGTTGTAGGAAAAAATTAGCTTTATGCAAATGATAACCATAGAGCCTCCACCAGCCAAATATGCATGTAGTGATAGCTACTATTTGTTCATTGCTCTATAGTGTTATCTTGCCAGCATATTCCATGTGCTGACCTACACGGCTGCAACGTATCATGTTGCAGAGTTTTTAGATGAAGAGTAAGGTGCGATAGGTCATTGTCATGCACTCATTTTTGCCATGGAGTTGGATGGACTCATTTATCTTCGAAGCTTTCGCAGTTATCTTATTTAGATGGCCTTCAGTCATATTATTGTAATAAGTACTCCTTTTGGGACACTCGATGTAGTAAGTGTGTTATTGAATTCTGCAATAAATCTTCGAGTACTGTGTGTGTCAGCAATACCGATCCAGGGATGACACTTAAGCACAAAGACTACGGTCCATTGGGATCGGGTCGCTACAGTGAAAGTCCAATTAAGCATCTTGATCTATCTCTATAGATCTTGATGCCCAATATATAAGCAGCTTCATCGAGGTCTTTCATTGAAAAATTCTTATTCAAGTATCCTTTTATGCTATCCATAAATTCTATATCATTTCCAATCAACAATATGCCATTCACATATAATATTAGAAATGCTACAGAGCTCTCACTCACTTTCTTATAAATACAGGCTTCTCCAAAAGTCTGTATAAAACCATATGCTTTGATCACACTATCAAAGCATATATTACAGCTCCGAGAGGCTTGCACCAGTCCATAAATGGATCGCTGGAGCTTGCATACTTTGTTAGCACCTTTAGGACAGACAAAACCTTCTGGTTGCATCATATACAACTCTTCTTTAAGAAATCCATTAAGTAATGCAGTTTTGACATCCATTTTCCAAATTTCATAATCACAAAATGCGGCAATTGCTAACATGATTCGGACAGACTTAAGCATCGCTACGGGTGAGAAGGTCTCATCGTAGTCAACTCCTTTAACTTGTTGAAAACCTTTCGCAACAAGTCGAGCTTTGTAGATAGTAACATTGCCATCAGCGTCAGTCTTCTTCTTGAAGATCCATTTATTTTCTATGGCTTGTCGATCATCGGGAAAGTCAACCAAAGTCCATACTTTGTTCCCATACATCGATCCCATCTCAGATTTCATGGCCTCAAGCCATTTTGCGGAATCTGGGCTCATCATCGCTTTCTCATAGTTCGTAGGTTCGTCATGGTCTAGTAACATGACTTCCAAAACAGGATTACCGTACTACTGTAGTGCGGAACGTACTCTGGTTGACCTACGAGGTTCGGTAGTAACTTGATCTGAAGTTTCATGATCATCATCATTAGCTTCCTCACTAATTGGTGTAGGCATCACTAGAACTGATTTCTGTGATGAGCTACTTTCCAATTTGAGACAAGGTACAACTACCTCATCAAGTTGTACTTTCCTCCCACTCACTTCTTTCGAGAGAAACTCCTTCTATAGAAAGGATCCATTCTTAGAAACACATATCTTGCCTTCGATCGGTGATAGAAGGTGTACCCAACAGTTTCTTTTGGGTATCCTATGAAGATGCACTTCTCCGGTTTAGCTTTGAGCTTATCGGGATGAATCTTTTTCACCTAACCATCGCAACCCCAAACTTTAAGAAATGACAACTTAGGTTCCTTGCCAAACCATAGTTCATATGATGTCGTCTCAACGGATTTAGATGGTGCCCTATTTAACGTGAATGCAACTGTCTCTAATGCATAACCCCAAAACGATAGTGGTAAATCGGTAAGAGACATCACAGATCGCACCATATCTAATAAAGTATAGTTACGACGTTCGGACACACCATTACGCGGTGGTGTTCCAGGTGGCGTGAGCTGCAAAACTATTCCACATTGTTTCAAATGAAGACCAAACTCGTAACTCAAATATTCGCCTCCATGATCTGATCATAGAAACTTTATTTTCTTGTTACGATAATTTTCCACTTCACTCTGAAATTCTTTGAACTTTTCAAATGTTTCAGACTTATGTTTCATCAAGTAGATATACCCATATCTGCTTAAATCATCTGTGAAGGTCAGAAAATAAAAATACCCACCGCGAGCTTCAACACTAATCAGACTGCATACATCAGTATGTATTATTTCCAATAAGTCTGTGGCTCGCTCAATTGTTCCCAAGAACAGAGTTTTAGTCATCTTGCCCATGAGGCATGGTTCGCAAGCATCAAGTGATTCCAAAAGGACATCTGCATGGAGTTTCTTCATGCACTTTACACCAATATGACCTAAATGACAGTGCCACAAATAAGTTGCACTATAATCATTAACCTTGCATCTTTCGGCATCAATATTCTGAATATGTTTATCACCATGATCGAGATTTAACAAAAATAGACCACTCATCAAGGGTGCATGACCATAAAAGATATTACTCATATAAATAGAACAACCATTATTCTCTGATTTAAATGAATAACCGTCTCGCATCAAACAAGATCTAGATATAATTTTCATGCTCAACGCTGGCACCAAATAACAATTATTCAGGTCTAAAACTAATTGCGAAGGTAGATGTAGAGGTAGCCTGCCGACGGCGATCACATCGACTTTGGAACCATTTCCGATGCGCATCGTCACCTCGTCCTTAGCCAATCTTCGTTTAATCTGTAGCCCCCTGTTTCGAGTTGCAAATATGAGCAACAGAACCAGTATCAAATACTCAGGCACTACTACGAGCATTAGTAAGGTACACATCAATAACATGTATATCAAATATACCTTTCACTTTGCCATCCTTCTTATCCGCCAAATACTTGGGGCTGTTCCGCTTCTAGTGACCAGTCCCTTTGCAGTAGAAGCACCCAGTTTCATCCTTAGGTCCAGATTTGGGCTTCTTCCCGGGAGGAGCAACTTGCTTGCTATTCGTCTTGAAGTTCCCCTTCTTTCCTTTGCCCTTTTTCTTGAAACTAGTGGTCTTGTTAACCATCAACACTTGATGCTCCTTTTTGATTTCTACCTCCGCAACCTTAAGCATTGCGAAGAGCTCAGGAATCGTCTTGTTCATCCGTTTCCTATTATAGTTCATCATGAAGCCTTTATAGCTTGGTGGCAGTGATTGAAGAACTCTGTCAATGACACTATCATCTAGAAGATTAACTCCCAGCTGAGTCAAGTGGTTATGGTACCCAGACATTCTGAGTATGTGTTCACTGACAAAACAGTTCTCCTCCATCTTGCAACTATAGAACTTGCTGGAGACTTCATATCTGTCAACTCGGGCATTTGCTTGAAATATTAACTTCAACTCCTGGAACATCTCATATGATCCATGACGTTCAAAACGTCTTTGAAGTCCCGATTCTAAGCCATAAAGCATGGCACACTGAACTATCGAGTAGTCATCAGATTTAGCTTGCCAGACATTCATAATGTCCGGAGTTGCTCCTGCAGCAGGCCTTGCACCTAGCGGTGCATCAAGGACGTAATTATTCTGTGTAGCAATGATGGTAATCCTCAAGTTACGGACCTAGTCCGTGTAGTTGCTACCATCATATTTCAACTTAGCTTTCTCTAGGAACGCATTAAAATTCAAGGGAACGGTAGCACGGGCCATTCATCTACAACATAATATGCAAAAACTATCAGGACTAAGTTCATGATAAATTTAAGTTCAATTAATCATATTACTAAATAACTCCCACTTAGATAGACATCCCTCGCGTCATCTAAATGATCACATGATCCGTATCAACTAAACCATGTCCGATCATCACATGAGATGGAGTAGTTTTCAATGGTGAACATCTCTATGTTGATCATATCTACTATATGATTACGTTCAACCTTTCGGTCTCACTGTTTCGAGGCCATGTTTGTACATGCTACGCTTGTCAAGTTTAACCCGAGGATTTCGCACGTGCAAAACTATCTTACACCCGTTGTATGTGAACATGGAGCTTATCACACCCGTTCATCACATGGTGTCTCGGCACGACGAAATGTCACAACAGTGCATACTCGGGGAGAACACTTATACCTCGAAATTTAGTGAGGGATCATCTTATAATGCTACTGCCGTACTAAGAAAAATAAGATGCATAAAAGATAAACATCACATGCAATCAAAAAAATATGTGACATGATATGGCCATCATGATCTTGTGCCTTTGATCACCATCTCCAAAGCACTGTCATGATCTCCATCGTCATCGGCCTGACACCTTGATCTCCATCATAGCGTCGTTGTCGTCTCGCCAACTATTGCTTCTACAAGTATCGGTACCGCATAGTGATAAAGTAAAGCAATTACATGGCGATTGCATTTCATATAATAAAGAGACAACCATAAGGCTCCTGCCAGTTGCCGATAACTTTTACAAAACAAGATCATCTCATACAATAACGTATATCACATCATGTCTTGACCATATCACATCACAACATGCCCTGCAAAAACAAGTTAGACGTCCTCTACTTTGTTGTTACAAGTTTTACGTGGCTGCTACGGGCTTCTAGTAAGAACCGTTCTTACGTATGCATTAAAACCACAATGATTTTTCGTCAAGTGTGATGTTTTAACCTTCAACAAGGACCGCCCGTAGTCAAATTCGATTCAACTAAAGTTGGAGAAATAGACACCCACCAGCCACCTTTATGCAAAACAAGTTGCACGTCTGTCGATGGAACCGGTTTCATGAACGTGGTCATGTAAGGTTGGTTCGGGCCGCTTCATCAAACAATACCACCGAATCAAAATAAGACAATGGTGGTAAGCAGTATGACTATGATCGCCACAACTCTTTGTGTTCTACTCATGCATATCATCCACGCATAGACCTAGCTCGGATGCCACTGTTCGGAAACGTACCATGCAATTTAAAAAAAAAATCATACGATCACACAAGATCTATCTAGGAGATGCATAGCAACGAGAGGGGGAGAGTTTGTCCGCATACCGTCGTGGACTGAAAGCAGAAGCGTTAGGTTAACACGGTTGATGTAGTCGAACGTCTTCGCAATCCAGCCGATCAAGCACCGAACGTACGACACCTCCGAGTTCAGCACGCGTTCAACTCGATGACGTCCCTCAAACTCTTGATCCAGCAAAGTGTCGAGGGAGAGATTCGTCCGCACGACAGCGTGGTGATGGTGATGTGATTCACGCAGGGCTTCGCTTAAGCACTACGACAATATGACCGGAGGAGTATCCTATGGAGGGGGGTACCGCACATGGCTAAGAGAACAATTGATGTGCTATGGGGTGCCCCCTGCCCCCGTATATAATGGAGGAGGGAAGGAGGCCGGCCTAAGGGGGCGCGCCATGGGGGGGGGGGGAAACCGACTAGGACTCCTAGTCCAAGTCGGCCCCCCTTCCTTCTTTCGAAGGGGAAAGGGGGGAGGAATGGGGGGTCACGCCCCCTCCCCTTGTCCAATTCGGACTTCCCATGGGGGGCGCGCCACCCCTTGTGGTATCCCCTCTCTCTCCCATATGGCCCATGTTGGCCCATTACTTCCCCGAGGGGTTCTGGTAACCTCCTGGTGCTCCAAAAATACCTGAAACACTCTGGAACAATTCCTGTGTCCGAATACTATTGTCCAATATATCAATCTTTACCTCTCAACCATTTTGAGACTCCTCATCATGTCCGTGATCTCATCTAGGACTCTGGACAATCTTTGGTCACCAAAACACATAACTCATAATACAAATCGTCATCGAACGTTAAGCGTGCGGACCCTACGAGTTCGAGAACTATGTAGACATGACCGAGACACATCTCCGATCAATAACCAATAGTGGAACCTATATGCTCATATTGGTTCCTACATATTCTACAAAGATCTTTGTCGGTCAAACCGCAATGACAACATACGTCATTCCCTTTGTCATCGGTATGTTACTTGCCCGAGATTCGATCATCGTTATCTTCATGCCTAGTTCAATCTCGTTACCGGCAAGTCTCTTTACTCGTTCCGTAATGCATCATCCCGCAACTAACTAATTAGTCGCATTGCTTGCAAGGCTTACCGTTATGTGTGTCGGATTTCGAGTTCCGGCAAAACCCTTGAGGTTCGAACACTGGGGTGCGCACAAAGATCTCTCCCCCTCTCTATCTCGCACACTCCACGATCTCACGGCCTAGCTCGACGAACCCAAAGAATGAGAGACACAAAATTTATACTAGTTCGGGCAACCATTGTGGTGTAAGACCCTACTCCAGTGTGGTGTGGTGGATTGCCTCTTGGGCTGAGGATGAACAGTTACAAGGGAAGAATAGCCTCCTGAGGAGAGGTGTTCTTGTGTTTGGTGAGCATGTGTGGTTCGGGATGATCCGGGTCTGATCAGCTCTCCGCGCTATGGTGGTGGCTAATCCTATTTATAGAGGCCATGGTCCTCTTCCCAAATATTGAGCAGGAAGGGATCCCACAACGGCCAAATTCAAAGGGAGACAACTAGTACAAGTTATCTTGACAAAAGTAGTCTTCGCCTGCCAAAGGCTCTGGTGGTGACGCCGTCTCGGGCTCCACAGTGACCTCCATCCTGCTGTCCTGCTGGTCTTGGTCTTGTTGCACCGATATGGAAACCTTTGCCTGATGCCTCGTGACTCCTCGCCTGCACTTGGCTCTTTAGAACCAAAGAGGAAACGAGGACACTGCGCGCAGGCGCCCGCCTGGCTCCAGTTGTCATGGCTTACGTCACAGGAACCTCGCGAGGTGTCCCTTACCTTGATCTCTCCACCCCTCGTGAGCCAGCCTGGTGAGACCGCCCCTGAGGAGGTCTTGCGTCATCCACCTCGCGAGGCTTGGCCCCTCGTGAGGGTCTTGAGTGTTTGCTGGTGAAGATGGGTCGTACAGGGCCATTGCTAGAGCCACGCCATGGGCCGCAGGCAAGCAAGTCTGGGGAACCCCGTTCCCATAACGCTGACGGTGGCCCCTGGGCCCAAGGCGCACTCGGGATTGGCTTCAAGGCGAAGCCAAAGGGCAAGCGCGAAGCGTCGCGGTCCCCAATAGCCTGCGGCCACGGTTGGTGTGTGGCGACTGATTGGACGTGGGCGCCTTCGGTTCCCCACGCTGCCTCAACAACTACCCGTCTAACAAAAAGGCCGGTGCGGGCAACGCTTGCCTTCATTGCTTCCTTCGTCTTGCTCTAGATCCCCTCTCTTGCTCCTTGATTCTGAAATCCCCAGATCTGCTTCAATCCCCTTCCGAGTTTCTGACCAATGGTGCCCCGAAAGCCCAAGGCCGTTTCACCGCCTGCCTGGTACGAGCCGGCTCTGGACGCGCCCATTGTCTCGGAGAAGAACCTCGCCACCACGCGCCTGCTGACAGCGGGGGAAAACAACAAGAAGGGGAAGACCGAGCTCCGGGCTGGCTCCGCCGTGCCGGAGACTTCAAAGAGCTCCTTCTACCCCTTCTTCGTGAGCAGCGTCGTCGCTGGCTTGGTTCCACCCTTCTTTGACTTCTTCTTCTCCGTCCTCCAACATTACTGGTTACATGACCTCCATTTCCATCCCAACTCTGTTCTTCTCTTGTCGATCTTTGCCATCTACTGTGAGGCGTTTGTCGGGGTGATGCCGTCCGTGGCATTACTGTGCCACTTCTTGTTCCTCCGAATCAACAACGGCCACACCACGGGGTGCACCAACTTCGTTGCAGCCGGCAAGGACAACGTGATCTCGAAGGCCGGAAAGAAGGCCGATGGCTTTAGGAGCAAGTGGGTCATGATGGATGCCAAGTGTGTCCACCCACGGTTGAAGCTGCCGATGAAGATGCCCCTAGTCTGACGAGGGGTGGGCCCGCGTGAAGCTTATTGACGACCGGGCGAAGCTGGTGCTGGAGAAGATGACCGCCGACTTGAGGCCAGGCAATGCGAATGCAGTGAAGCTGACGGGGCCATGCTCCTGAGGGATTTCCTGGTGCTGCGGGTGGCTCCTTTCCAGGTGCACTCGCGCCCCTTGTAGATGCTCCGGGACGGAGGAGACAATCTTCGCTTGTGCCCGGCAGCCTTGTCTGAAGAGGAGCTGGCTATGGCTTTCCGCCTCTAGGTCGGGGACGACCAGGAGTATCTGCCGAATGCCCATGTTCCCCTGTTCCTTCGGAAGGACAGGGCGCAGGTCGTGGCCGCCATGCCCACCTTTGACGGGCGTGGCCTGGTGCGGCGGGCGCCCCCTGTGGTCCCGGTGGTGACAGCGACGGTGGACGTGTCTTCTGGCGATTCCCGCGAGGATGGGGAAGAGGAGGAGGGTGAGGGGCGCGACCCGAAAGCGACCGCCGAGGGAATGGGGGAGACCTCCCCCTTATGCAAGGCTGGCATCCTCTGCCTCCTGCTTCACGATGATGACGAGGCCGACGTCCTCCTGGAGAGGGGGTAGACGCCCGTGGTTCCGACGAAGGGCAGGTCTGCGCTGCTCTCCCAGGACGACGCTCCCACCTCAACACCGCCTGGAGCTACTTCTGGTCCATCTATTGCCCCTGCTTCTGCTCCTGGAGCCCGCGCGCCTGTGCCTCAGGCTGCAAGGCTCTCCGGCTTCAAGCTTACAAAGCGGAGGGACTATGCCGCGGTGGACTAGTAAGTGTTCTTGTCTTGCCTTGTTCTGGCTTTTGCTGCTCGTCCTTAACGCTTCTACACTGTGCAACCAGGCCGATGCCCGCGGCAAAGAGGAGAAGGGAGGATGAGGTGGTACTGCTCAAGCCCAGACCGCCTCCTGCGGTCACACCCCTCTCCATGGGTAAGGGCGGCGATGACGCTCGTGCTTCTCCAGCCCGATCATCCTTGCGAGGCTAGGTGGAGCATCCTTGGGAGGAGTCAGCCCCGCTGGCTCCGGAGGTGCCAACATCCGGTTTGGGCGCTGGGGTCCCCGAGGCTCAGGAGCCTCTGCCCTCCCAGGCCATGGTGACGACAACGCCTCCACCTCCTCCTGTCACATTGCTATCTCCGGGTTCCTCTGCCTCTCCTGATGTCCTGGAGTGCGCTCTTTCTGTGATGGCCCTGCTACGAGATGATCTTCAAGGCACCGACCATTGCCTAGTGGTCGGGCGCCTGGAGCTGGTCTCTGGCTGAGTTCACTCCGATGTGTCCATCCGGGCGACGCTGAGCTAGGCTACTGCAGACTCCAAGAACGACAGGGAGGCCATCGCCCAGGTTGTGGCTGCCCGTGAGGTGGCGGTGTAGGATGCCGATGCTGCCCAAGACCGCTACCGGTCGCTGGCGGCCAAGCTGGAGACCATGCAGAGGGAGCACGCAAAGGAAGCCCGAGGCTACAAGGCGGAGGATGAGAAGATGAAGGCCCGAGAGGACGTCGTCAAGGATCGCAACGCTGAACTGGAGCAGTTGGGTAAGGCACAGGCCACGGAGCGCAGCAAGCTGGAGGAGCTGGAGCAGAAGCTGCGGGCGGAGAAGGCCGAGCTTGACGCCAAGGCTAATGTCCTGGCTGAGGACCGCCTGGCCTTCAAGCTCCTTGAGGAGAGGTCTCGGACGGCGCTGCGGTCGCTCTACGAGAAGGGCTTGGATGAGCCGCTGGCCGGCAGCGACGAGGGCCCAACCCATGGCAGAGGAAGAAGCCCGTGTTCTTTCTACGGCTGCACTGACGCGCGTCTTTAGCCACCTCCATCTCCGCGATCCTGCCGCCCGCCTTGACGAGTTGCTAGAGCCCATGGACGACAAGCATTATGAGGCCGCTGCTGCGGCTATGAACGGTCAGGTCGAGGCCCTACTGAAGAGGTTCCGTGCCTTTGCTCCCTCACCCTCGAGCGACGGTGTTGCTGATCTTGCAACTCTGGACAGTGGCATAGGCAAAGGCGGCACCATTGGAGGAGGAGCATCCCCTGCAGGTGGCAGCGATGTCCAGGGATGACTTGCTGGCAGCTCCTTTCCTGTTTCAGTTTCTGCAATATGCACCATGCCTTGTGGAGGCTTTAAAGTCGTGTTTGGTTTCAGGAGAGCAATATGTATTGTAATATTTGCTTTGAAATTCTACGATTTCCTTTCCATTTTCTCTAAGTTCTATGTCGGCAGGGCCCGACCCCGCGCATACCTCAGCCGCCATTGGGCCATCCGGATCACCAGGACGGACCAAGGAGTGAGGGGCTACGTGATAAGTTAGGCTCTTGAGTCGCGATGCTCAGGAATCCCCCTTGACGTGCAAATAGCCTATAGAAAAGAGATCTGGGAGTAGGCCTAGTGTTGTACGTCGGTAGGGCCCGACCCCGCGCATACCTCAGCCACCATTGGGCCGACCGGATCACCAAGACGGACCAAGGAGTGAGGGGCTACGTGGTCAGTTAGGCTCCTGAGTCGTGATGCTCATGAGTCCCCCTTGACGTTCAAACAACCTTCGTACCTTGGCTCTGCTTGGGAGGGCACGCGACCACCAGGTCCGAGGGACCTGGCAGGGTGGCGTACGCTTGGGTGTGACCCCAGCGCCCCAGCCCCCTCGCGTGACTCTCCTGAGGGGAGGTGTTGTGATGGGGCCAGACACCAAGCTCGGAGGCTCCCTGAGGTTGATACGGTCGTGAGGCCGCCCTCAGTTGTTTATCACCAGCGTGGAGCATAGCGCTTCCGCACATGCATGGGCATAGCCGCTCCTCAGCAGTGTCGACTGCCAGCGCGGAGCATGGTGCTTCCACTGGCATGTGGGAGGGGACTCCCTACTACAGAGAGCCCCCGGGGCATGTACAGCCCCGCCCTGACACGTGGCTTGCATGAAAGGGCTAGACGAGGTGTGTCTGGGCACTCGTGAGCCAGCGCGGGACTCACGAGGCCCTACCTCAAGGCGGGTTGCGCCTGGTCTTGGTTCTTGAAGGCTATGGCGCTCCAGCGAGATGGTTAGACAACCTGCACCGAATGACTTTCCCGAGGTTATCACACGATAAGGCCAAGCACCATTGACCCCAGGAGGTGACGTGAACGGGGCCGGCCCGCCAGACAGAGCTCAGCCGTTGGATTTATCGACGCTGCAGGGACGGGCCCGAGCACAGACACCGTTCCTAGCCTTCTTATGCGAAGTATCCTGAAGAAAGATGATCGGCGCGCGGCTCCCATGGTGGGTGACAATCAAGCAGGTGATAACTATAGATGGATTATGCATGAGAAGAAAACTAGCTTAGGTAAACGCAAGAACGATACATGCCACTGGGTCGGACCCGAGCGGCCTGGGGATGATGCAGCCCGAGGGGTGCCCCCAGCAGGGTGAACTAAAGATGCTGTCGGATACATGCCACAGGGACTAACCCATGCGGCCTGGGAATGATGTAGCCCAGGGGGCACTCCCAGCTGAATTAACTTGGAAAAATGTCACCTGGTTTGGTTGTCGAAGGAGTGTTGGGGTAGCTGAAGACACGTAGCGAAGAAGTCGCTCCTCACGAGCCGTCGAGGCCCAAAGCCTCAGGAGGCTCTGGAGGCTCTGGTGGCCTCCTGAGGACCGTCTCCATCTCCGCCAGGACTGCGTGATGCCTAGCCTCCTGACGTGCCAGGATGCTCCACAGGTTGCGTTGGAAGGCGGCAGCCACGCTCGGCAGGCCGAACGGCATGCGAACGTAGCTGTGAGGTGGACCCTCGCACCGGCCAGCACACGAAGGCCAGAAACGCTCCTGGGATGTCAATGTAGATGCGCAGCTCACCACCCTCGCTGGGTGGGGAGCAGTGCCAGGTGGGCGGCGGTCACCGCGTATGGCTCTTGCTTCCTGAAGCTCCTGACTAGTCTTAACGATGAACTCCTGAGCGCCGGACGCTCCTCGCCCGGTGCCCTCCTGAGGGAAACGTGCCGCGAAGCACGCCTCCACGCGGTGCCCGAGCGCCTCCCTCGTGACGTTGGCCAGGTCCGAGGCCCTCCTGAAGAGAGCCCCCGAGCCCTGCCCGAGGACGGCGCCGGGCACGCCTCCCTATGCGAGGGAGGGAGGAGCCCCAGGCACGGGCGCAGATCCTGAGGTGGCGCTGCTGGAGGTGCCGCTCCCTTGAGGTCCAGTGCGGAGTAGCTGCTTCTTCTTCTTGGGGTTGGCCTCAGGAGGGTACTGCGCACCCGCGCTGTCAGGATCTTCGATTGACGTGTAGCTCCCCACACATACGGACTCTAAAAACAACCTATAATCAAGTACTTCAAAATTACATGGGCCTAGCCCAAAAATAAGGTGACGCAGCACCTAGGATAGCCTCTGGACGAAATTTATGAAGTGGCATCGTGTATATTTCGTCCAAGGCTTCATGCACTCATTATGGTGGCTTCAAAGTCCTGGAATCATCACTTGTAATGCCGTTCTTGTTCCCCTTGCGCACGCAATCATCTCCATGCTTGAACTTCCTCCAAGGTTCATATTTCTTGTCCAAGCTAGGCCCTTCATTTCTAAGCAAAACAAATGTATCCAATTTAGGCAGCATCATATTCTCATGAACATTATAATCGTTACCAAGAAACAAAAGTACCTGGTAATTTAATTTGCGTGCACGAGCTCTAATAATTGGTCCAGTATGTATAGCAGCAGGGGCTACGGGTGTAACAATGGTATTGATGTCCTCATCATCCTCCCCTTCTTGAAATGAATTTGTCCTTGACGGAAGCTTATCTTCCTCACCCAAATAAGGCTTCAAATCTGCAATGTTAAAAGTGGGACTCACCCCAAAATCTGCAGGCAGCTCAAGTTTATATGCATTATCATTTATTTTCTCTAACACCTTAAAAGGACAATCAACACGTGGCATTAGCTTTGATTTGCGCAAATTAGGAAATCTATCCTTACGCAAATGTAACCAAACAAGATCTCCAGGTGCAAACACAACATGTTTTCTACCCTTATCTCCAGCAAGTTTATATTTAGCATTCATACGCTCAATGTTTTCCTTAGTTAACTCATGCATTTTTAAAATAAGCATCATGCACATATTGATCTTTGAGTTAACTAGTTGTGAAAGCATCATGCATTTTTAAAATAACCAAATATTTTGAAGTCAAGTTGTGAAAGCATAGTATAGCGACGATACAATGCATCAGCAATAACATTTTCTTTACCCTTCTTGTGTTTAATAACATAAGGGAAAGTCTCAATGAATTCAACCCATTTAGCATGTCTATGATTCAGTTTATCTTGACTTTTAATATGTTTCAAAGATTCATGATCAGAATGTATAATTCTTTGGGCCATAAATAATGTTGCCATGTCTCTAAAGTCCGAACAAGAGCATAAGTAGAATAATTCAGACTAGGCCCACTCAATTTTTTAGAAAAGTATGCAACAGGTTTTCCATCTTGTAATAACACACCTCCTAATCCAATTCCACTAGCATCGCATTCAAGCTCAAAAGTCTTATTAAAATCACGAAGTTGGAGTAAAGGAGCATGTACCAACTTATCTTTCAATACCGTGAAGGCTTCTTCCTGTGCGGTACCCCAAACAAAAGGCACATCCTTCTTTGTAAGCTCGTTGAGAGGTGTAGCAATGGTGTTGAAATCTCTCACAAAACGCCTATAGAAACTAGCGAGGCCAAGGAAACTCCTCACTTGTGTGACCGTTTTGGGCGGCGGCCAACTCTCAATAGCTTCAATCTTCGCTTTATCAACTTCAATTCCCTGTGGAGTAACAACATAGCCAAGAAAAGATACTCAGTCGGTGCAAAAGGTGCACTTCCCAAGGTTACCAAACAAACATGCATCACGTAAAGCAATAAAAATATCACGTAAATGTTCCAAATGTTCCTCAAAAAATTTGCTATAAATCAATATGTCATCAAAGTAAACTACCACAAATCGTCCAATGAAAGCACGTAAAACTTCGTTCATTAATCTCATGAAAGTACTAGGTGCATTAGTTAACCCAAAAGGCATGACTAACCACTCATATAATACAAACTTAGTTTAATATGTTGTTTTCCATTTATCTCCCAATTTCATATGAATTTGATGGTATCCACTACGGAAGTCAACTTTGGAGAATATTGTAGAGCCACTCAATTCATCAAGCATATCATCTAGCCTAGGAATAGGATGACGATAACGAATAGTAATATTATTAATTCCTCTACAATCAACGCACATATGCGACGTACCATCCTTTTTCGGCACTAAAATGATCGGAACAGCGCAAGGACTAAGGGATTCATGTATATAACCTTTGTCGAGCAGCTCTTGTACTTGACGCATAATCTCCTTCGTCTCCTTTGGATTGGTATGGTATGGTGCACGGTTGGGTAATGATGCACCGGGAATTAAGTCAATTTGATGCTCAGTCCCTCAAATAGGTGGTAATCCTGGTGGTACGTCTTGTGGAAAGACGTCAGCGAACTCCTGCAAAATGTTAGTGACAGCAGGAGGCAAAGAGGAAGACACGTCCTCGAATGAAAATAATGCCTCTTTGCACACAAAAGCATAGCAAACAGATTTGCTAAAATCTAGATCATCAATATCAGATTTGGTAGCAAGTAAACATGCAATTTTCAATTTAATTTCAGAAGCAACACTAGATGGTTTATTATTAGGCTTCATTTGTTTCTCAAATTCTTTTGCCACAATCTGATTTTCACTCTTAGTTTGCTCCTATTTTGCTTTATTAGCTCTATTAATATCATCTTTCAAAATGGATTCAAGAGTCATAGGAAGCAAAGTAATAGTTTTGTCCTTATGAACAAGAGTATACTGATTGTTTCTACCATGGTGTACAGAATTTTTATCAAATTGCCCTGGTCTACCAAGTAATAAGGAACATGTTGTAAGTGCATCTAGTGCCACCCCTAGTTGGTTTTGGAGTATTGACGACAAATCTGGTTGAGGGACTAACGTGTTTGTGAGAATTGCAGGATAACACAGGTAGTAGTCCCTCATTGATTCAGTTTACCTACTGGAGATGACCCCTAAAAATGTGTGAAGACATTGAAGACAACGGTGGTCTGTGAAGTGTTTCACATTGAAGGCTATGACATGAGAAGACATCATATGAAGACTATGGATTATGAAGACATAGTTGTTTCATAGTTTCCTTTTCTTCTTTGTTGAGTCATAGGAACCACCATACTGTTAAGTGGGGTCTAAGTGAACAAAGTCAGAGTGACTGAAGTGATGCTCAACCAAATCCTATGTCTTCGAGCGAAGACAATGGGAGCAAATCTTATCCAGAGCTGGATAAGTCAGCTTGACTTGTAGCCCAAGTCAAGCTGTCACATGTGTTTGAAATCTAACCGTTAGACACGTGTCAGTTCCCTGGTGACCCAGGGTCATTTCGGACAAATCATGTCGGGTTGCCTAGTGGCTATAAATAGCCCACCCCCTATACCATAAATTGGTGGCTTCTCAGAGTTAGTGCATGGCTTTTGTCGTTTGAGAGCAACCCACCTCGAAGCTTTTGAGAGAGAAATCCTTGCGAGGACAAAGCCCTAAACACCCAGAGCCAAAGAGTGTTAGGCATCGCTGAAGTCTTTCCATCTGCGTTATCTGAAGACTTGTTACACTTGAGGACTGTGAATCCTCCAGTCGGTTAGGCGTCGCATTCTGAGCATCCAAGAGTCATTGTGGATCGTCGGTGAATGAAGTCTGTGAAGGTTTGGAAGTCTACCTTGAAGAGTTACCAGAGTGATTGCACGAGGACTGTGTGTCCTTAGCTCAAGGGGAATAAGGTGAAGACGCGGTCTTCTGAGTTGAATCTCAGCCTCCCTAACCAGACGTACAGTTGTCACGGCAACTGGAACTGGTCCAACAAATACCTGTCCTCACCAAGCAACTGCTTCTATCCTTATCTCTCTCTTACTTACAGTTTTTCTTGTGAAGTCATTGCATGCTTGCATGATATGATTGACTTCACTGTGTGAATACTGTTGTTGTTTGGCTTCATACTTTCTTCCATCTTGATCCATACAACATAGCTGCTAATAGTCTTCGTGCTTTCATGTCATTGCTTACTTGACTATGGCTTTTCTAGTGTAGTCTACCTTCTGCTGCATATCGATAGGTTCATTTCTACTGTTTGTCTTGAAAGCCCTCATGTTTTGAAGAATTTCATAAAAATCGCCTATTCACCCCCCTCTAGTCGATAACTAGCACTTTCAATTGGTATCAGAGCAAGGTGCTCCCTTGTTCTCTATGATTCGATTTAACCACCTGGAGTTTTAGCTATGTCGACTGCAGGGATAATCAAAGTCTCCGCTGCGTGCCCTGTCTTCGATGGCACTGATTACCCTTACTAGAAGAATAAGATGCGCAGGCATCTTGAAGCCATTGATGTCGATCTCTGGTATGTCGTCAAGAATGGCATTCCCAAGGCCGGTGAAGGCGTCACCGCAGCTGATGTTAAGAAGTTCATTCAACTGGATTCTACTACCAAGAACATCATCTGTGGTCATCTGACCCAAGGACAGTATGGTCGTGTGAGTGCTCTGGAAACTGCAAAGCTAGTCTGGGACTGGCTCTCCAAGGTCAATGAAGGCACCTCAACCCAGAGAGACTCTAGGATCAGTGTTTTTCACAATCTCTTCAATCGCTTCAAGAGAAATGACAATGAGAATGTTCAGCTGAAGTTTGATCACCTCACTGATATCACAAATGAGCTTCATGCACTCGGTGCCACTGAAATCACCAAGCATGAAATCGTCAAGACACTCTTGAGATCACTTGACAACTCATTTGACACCCTGGCACTGATGATTCAAGAACGCTCTGACTTCAAGACTCTTGATCCATCTGACATACTTGAGAGGCTCAACACACATGAGTTCCAGCTATCTGAGAAAAGAGATATCTATGTTCCCAACTATGGCCGAGCTCGCACCTTGAAGGCAAAGGTTGTTTCCTCATCTGAAGAAGAATCTAACTGCAGTTCTGAGGATCCTGAAGATATTGGAAAGGAGCTTTCCATGCTCGTAAAGAAGTTCCAAAGGTTCACTAGGAAGAAAGGCTCCAGACAGTCTTCAAGATCCAGCTCAAGAAATGATGAAGCTTCCTCCCGTGACTACAAGAAGAGAACGTGTCACAAGTGCAAGAAACCTAGTCACTACATCTCTGAATGTCCTCAATGGGACAATGAGAACAAGAAGAATAAGAAGAAGAAGAAGAGCAAGGAATAATATTCTGATGACAAGAAGAAGAAGAAGAAGAAATCCTCAAAGTATTCTTCTAAGTCTTCATCACACAAGAAGAGCTCATATAGCAAGGTTCGTGCATTTGTTGGCAAGGAAATGGATTCTGAGGAGGAGTCTGCATATGAGGAGGTGGAGATGGAATATGAAGAGGAATCTGATTCAGGCATGGCAAGCCTGGCTTTAGCTTCATCGTATGTCGCCAAGTCCATCTTCAACACTGAAGACGATGGCCTCTTCACCAACACTGATGCTAACGAAGATGACTCTGCACCCACCTACTGCTTCATGGCACGTGGTGGCAAGGTAAACTCACGCCATGCTCACTATCCAACATCCAGTGAAGATGACTCTGAATGTAAATCAAAACCTAGCTACAAAACTCTTGCTAAAATTGCAACACAGCAACAGACTGCTATGGAACATATTCAAAAACTGTTATACAAAAGCGATGACCTTCTGGACGCGGAAATGACTCGAACTCAGTCCTTAATTGAAGACTTTAAAAATCTTCATGTTAAGTACGAAGAACTTGAAAGTCGTCATGAAATGCTCTCAACTACTCATGAAAAGCTCTCCTATGATTATCTTCAAAGGAAGCAAGAACTTGAGAACTTGAGAGCGGCTCATGAAGATCTTCAAAAAGAGAATGAGTCACTTCGCGCTCAACAGATCAGTCCCACCCAGGAAGGATTTGAACCACCATGTCTAAAATGCCTTGAGCGTGATAACACTACTTCTGTTGCTGGATGTTCTACTTCTACTGCGATTGCAATATCTTCAACTACTAATGTGGTAACTAACCCCTCTGCCGAGGATACCGCTACTATTGTTGATGAGAATGCCATGTTGAAGACATTTCTTGAGACATGAGTGTACAAGAGTCTCGAAGGGCATCAGACACTATGTGACATCCTCAAGAAACAGATTCTGAACCGAAACCCTAGGAAAGAGGGTGTCGGGTTGAGAGGAAAATGAATGTTGATGGTTCTTACTGGAAGCCTGGGCAGTACCCCAAAGCCACATGGGTTGCTGCAAAGGGACCTTCAGTGGATCCATCTACCTTATCTGGCTTCACTTGTGCTAACCCGATTATTATTGATGAATCCTTTGATGCAAACTATAAACTGTTTAAGAATCAGAATGGTGAAGTGTTTGCTAGGTATATTGGTACTAACTGCAGGAATGGACCACTTTTGAAGAAGATCTGGGTGCCCAAGAGTTGTCTTGAAAATCTTCAGGTGAATGTCATCATGACACCACCTGGGAAAAGACAAACCCCAGACCAAAGGCTTCACATGGTCCAAAGGCTTCATACAAACAGAGGACTCATCAGAGTCGTCCTAACACAAATGTTTTGTAATGCCCCGTATGTAACTCGCCATATTAGTATTCCAACTCTTTCCATTTTCGGCACTAAGTTATGATATTCCGCATTGTTGGGTTTTGTCTTTGTTTTTGCTTTTGTCCTTGTCATGCATCTCATATCATGTCTTCATGTGCATCGCATTTGCATACATGTTCGTCTCATGCATCCGAGCATTTTCCCCGTTGTCCGTTTTGCATTCCGGCACTCCTATGACCTCCGGTGTCCCCTTTTGCCTCTTTTCGTGTGCGGGTGCTAAACGATCTCGGATTGGACCGAGACTTGCCAAGTGGCCTTGGTATACTACCGGTAGACCGCCTGTCAAGTTTCGTGCCATTTGGACTTCGTTTGATACTCCAATGGTTAACCGAGGAACCGTAAAGGCCTCGTGTGTGTTGCAGCCCAACACCTCTCCAAAATGGCCCAAAACCCACCTAAACCCCCTCCATCATCTCGGTCATTTGATCATGATTGCGTGGCCGAAAACCGTGCTCCATTTGGAGCCTCCTAGCTCCTTCTATGTATAAATAGGCCCCCCCCTCCAAAATTTAGGGTCAAAACCCTATCTCCCTCTCCCCTCCGCGCTGCAGGACGTGTCCAGGCGCCACCGGAAAAAACTCCCACCGTCCGCCGCCACGTGTCATTGCCGGATTCGTCGGGGCCTCGCGCCCACATCCCCGCGCCGCCACCCGGGCCCAGGCGGGGCCCTCCCGACCCGGAGCGCAGCCGCGCCGCCCGGCCGCTTCCTCGCGCGTCCCCGAGCCCGAGGACGAAGAGCGCCGCCGCCGCAGCTCCCTCCTCCCTCCGCCGCGTCCGTCTCCAGTGACCAGGACACCGTCGACTGCCACGCACCGCTACCTCATCGCCCTTGGTCACCGTCGCCAGCTCCACCGAGTCGCGCCTCCACCTCCGCCGCCTCGCCGCCTCCCGGTCGGATCCAGCCAGATCTGGCCCAGTCACCACCAGCTCCGGCCACCGCATCAAGCAACTCCGGCGAGAAGCCCCGTCGAACCTCGTAATCCATGCCCCGATCCAGATCTGCTACAGTAAACCCTAGGGGTTGACCCATTTTCCCCCAAGTCTCTTATATTTTTAGCATGGTTCATCGCATCATATCTCGTCATCCGTAGCTCCGTTTTGGGTGTGTAGCATACCAAATTGTTTGCCTGGATGTGCACTTCATTTCATTCCATTACACCATGTTTATTTGAGTTCATCTTGATGCCCTAAATGTTGTTGCAAGGGTGCTATGTAATGTTAGTTTCTGTTGCTTTACAGATTATGGACATTTGTCATTTTTGCCATGTTTAATGTGTGCCTCCTATGAACTTGAGCCCTACATGTGTTTTGGGCTATGCCATGCTATCTTTACAGGGGTGTATGCCATGTATTTTTGTTATCATTGTGGTGACTAGCACAAGCATGCAAATAGCTCTCGTGATGTTGCTGATTTCAGGGACTTAGAATTCTTCTAAGTCATTTCCCTGATGATATTATTATGCCATGTATTCTTGTTGCTACAGAGTGATCCATGCCTCTTTTGTGCATGTTCAGTAAGGATGATTTTGAGATATCGTTATGTTCAATCCATCCATGTCTTTGTTTGAAATTATGGAGCACCCTAGCATGACTCAATCTTGCTCTACTTTTGCTATAAAATGTTCCTGGCAGATTGTTTACGTGTTAATCAATTTTGCCAAGGTTGTTGTAGTTGATCCATGCATGCTATGAGAGTGTTCTTGCCATTTTTAGCTTATTGATCATGTCTTCTTGCTGGGTGTATGCTTAGTTTGTCAGGCAATGCCTTGTGGTGAGTGCATCGAGCTCGCAAACATGCCTACGTAACTCTGTTTTATGCCATGTCCAGTTTTCTGCTAAGTCTGACTCTGTTAACGAAACTTGCTATGTTTACATGGTTGCCATTGTATCTTCTGGTCCTTTTTGGCTTATGGTCAGTAAGGGACTTGTGTTATATGCTTTGAGTAGTTTCATGCCATGCCTTGCTTTGCCATGATATGTTCCTGTAGCATGTTGTTGTCTTGCTCTAAACATTGCTTCCTGATGTTAAATCCTAACATGTTATTCTCACCAAGTCTGTGAACCTGATATCTTTTGCACTTTTGCCATGCTTGCTTGAACCTGCTATTGTGTGATTTGGTCGTAGCTCAGTGTTCATCTTTTGTCAAGCATCTTGAGTGGATCACTGCCATGTGCTTTGTTGTTATGTTAGAGTGCAGTAGATTATTTTTCTTGATGCATTTGGATGGCATCGTGCTGTTAATCGTAGAATAGTGCCATTATTGTTTTGCTTGCCATTTTGCAAACCGTGCATCCGTTTCCGGTGATCTTTATATCGATTTCGACCGAAATCAACTCATTTCCAACAGCACTCTTGGTTTGCCAAGTTGAGGCCTGGTTCAATCTTTTCCTTCCGGAGTATGCATATGCATTGCATATTACATCCCGCATATCATGCCATGTTTTGCATCATGTTGCTTGTGCATTGCACCGTGGTTGATCGTGGTTCCCTTTGTTTGTGTTCTTGCTTTGGGTAGAGCCGGGAGACGAGTACGTGATCAAGGAACCCGTTGAGTACGCTTACGAGGATCAAGCTTACCTCAACTTGGAGAACTTTATAGGCAAGATGACCATACCCTCAAAATCACTTCTATCTTTGCTTGATGTTGCTCGCTCTTTTGCTATGCCTATGCCGCGATACCTACCACATGCTTTATCATGCCTCCCATATTGCCATGTCAAACCTCTAACCCACCTTGTCCTAGCAAACCGTTGTTTGGCTATGTTACCGCTTTGCTCAGCCCCTCTTATAGCTTTGCTAGTTGCAGGTGAAAATTGGAGTTTGTTCCTTGTTGGAACATGATTATTGTTGGGATATCATTATTATATCTTGTTTACTTTAATGCATCTATACACTTGGTAAAGGGTGGAAGGCTCGGCCTTACGCCTGGTGTTTTATTCCACTCTTGCCGCCCTAGTTTCCGTCATACTGGTGTTATGTTCCTTGATTTTGCGTTCCTTACGTGGTTGGGTTACAATGGGAACCCCTTGATAGTTCGCCTTGAATAAAACTCCTCCAGCGAGGCCCAACCTTGGTTTTACCATTTGCCACCTAGCCTTTTCCCTTCGGTTCCGCGGACTCACGGGTCATCTTTATTTTAACCCCCCCCCCCGGGCCAGTGCTCCTCTGAGTGTTGGTCTGAAACGAGTAGACTGCGGGGCCACCTTGGGGAAACATTTGGGTTGGTTTTACTCGTAGGATGTCTCATCCGGGTGTGCCCTGAGACCGAGATATGTGCAGCTCCTATCGGGATTTGTCGGCACATTCGGGCGGCTTTGCTGGTTTAGTTTTACAATTGTCGAGATGTCTTGTAACCGGGATTCCGAGTCTGATCGGGTCGTCATGGGAGAAGGAATATCCTTCGTTGACCGTGAGAGCTTGTGATGGGCTAAGTTGGGACACCCCTGCAGGGATTTGAACTTTCGAAAGCCGTGCCCGCGGTTATGGGCAGATGGGAATTTTTTAATGTCCGGTTGTAGAAAAGCTGAAACTTAACTTAATTAAAATGGATCAACAGTGTGTGTAGCCGTGATGGTCTCTTTTCGGCAGAGTCCGGGAAGAGAACACGGTCTCGTGTTATGCTTGAACGTAAGTAGTCTAGGATCACTTCTTGATCATACATTCTCGAACGTGCTTTGCTTTCTCTTCTCGCTCTCATTTGCGTAAGTTCCCACCATATATGCTAGTGCTTGCTGCAGCTCCACCTCATACCTTTTACCTACCCATAAGCTTAAATAGTCTTGATCGCGAGGGTGTGAGATTGTTGAGTCCCCGTGACTCACAGATTACTTCCAAAACCAGATGCAGGTGCTGATGATACCGTTCTAGGGGATACAACTGAGCTCAAGTGGGAGTTTGATGAGGACTCAGGACGATACTATGTTTCTTTTCCAGACGATCAGTAGTGGAGCCCAGTTGGGGCGATCGGGGACATTATGCATTTGGGGTTGTCTTTATTTTGGTTCCCTAGTCGGACCTTGATTGTATCTGGATGATTGTAATGCTATATTTATGGATTGTGTGAAGTGGCGATTGTAAGCCAACTATGTACCTCTTTTCTTATTCAGTACATGGGATGTGTAAAGATTACCCCTCTTGCGACATTGCCTACAATGCGGTTATGCCTCTAAGTCGTGCTCCGACACGTGGGAGATATAACCGCATCGTGGGTGTTACAAGTTGGTAATCAGAGCCTTCCCCGACTTAGGAGCCCCCTGCTTGATCGAATCGCTAGCGTTGTTGAGTCTAGAAAAATGTTTTGAGTCTTTTATGATTTATATATATTGGAGAGTAGGATTCTTTTTACTCCTCAGTCCCTTCGTCGCTCCGGTGAGGCATCCTGACATAGAGTTTTAACTCTTCTCTTCTCAAATTTCAAAAAAAAATTAGGATCATGCGGGTATCTTGGAATCATTCTGATGGTTATGTGACAAGAACATTGTTCTTGGTGCCTCCTCACATTTAGGGGTTGTGGCAGTGTCCCGGGGAGTTGAGCTTCGAGGTGTTGTCGTCACAATTTTATCGTTGTAGTTCTGGAATACCTGAGTTTCGCCGACATCGAAAATCTCTTTTATGCAGTTGTTGGTGAGATAACCTCGACGCCACCCAGTACCGGGGCGGGAATTCGGGGGTATTGCCATAACTCGTATAACGGATGCTTTTCGAAGGTTGAGGTAAATGATTTCCGAAGGTTTCTTGGTTATGTGTTGAAGGATGGATACAGCTGGATGTAGGATTTGCTAGTTTTGGGTGAGATATTATGCTTCCCCTGTATCCCCAACACCTGATTGCATAACCGGGAAAATTTCGGGAGTTTCATAGGTGGGAATTCATGTAGCTCTAGTATTTCTTCCGCAGATATTTGGTTTGTGATTGGGTAATCCTTACCAAGTATTATTTCTTGTCCGTATCTTGTTGTTTTTATTCATCTACCTCTATCTAAGTGGCTTCTCAATTTATGGAAGTGTGACCATTTAATTTGGAATTCATTCTTTCATTCTTGTTCGAATGTTAAGACTATATGTTGCAGTTTCGATCCATTTGATTCAGCTTGAATATATGTCTGTCAAGATGCTAACGGATGTCACCCTCTTCAGGATGGCTCCTCCAACGCGTCTGAATCCGGAACCATCGCCACCACCTCCACCTCCGGAGGCATGGCAAGCTATGATGGCCGCTACCAACGCCAACACGCAGCTAATTATGCAACTCCTGCAAGAGCGCAACCAAGGAAATCAAGGCAATGGCAACAATCAAAATCAGTTTGCTACACTCAACCAGTTCCTCGCAAACCAGCCAAAGACCTTCAGTAACTGTGTCGAGGCCACAGACGCTGATGATTGGCTCGTGGATATCTGCAAACATTTCGAGTGCAGCAACGTCAGGCCGGAGGACTTTGTCAAGTTTTGTCGTGGAATTGTCACGGCAGATGTCCTTAGTGTCAGGACTTAGTCGCGGGGCCAACGCATCTATGTGGTAGCTTGAGAGGGGTTGAGCGGAATCGATAGACGCAACACAAGACATGGGTTTAGACAGCTTCCGGCCCCGGGAAACATCATCCGGTAATAACCCTACATGTTGTTTGTGGCTAGGTCTCATTATGATCATGAGGGAGTCGTCGGTAGGTCGACTCTTTGTGTCTAGCCCTAAAGATTATTTTCTTGTGCTTGTCCCTCTTTGGGGAGCCCTGACCCTCCTTATATAAGTTGAAGGGGCGGCTTACATGTAGAGTCAGATGAGGATTAGAACTAACTTATTCTCTATTACAAGTCGGATACAAGTACGGGTCTTGCTTCCTCGTATAGGAAATATTCCTCATGCCCTCTGTCTTAAGCCGGCCCACCAGAGTATATGCCGGCTTGCTGGGCCTTGGGCCTTGTCGTCCTCCTGATCCTCCCGCCGAGTTCCAGTGAGTCACAATGTCCAGGCGGGTTACATGTAAACCGCCATGTCCGGGCGGACCGCTAGTGAGTCGCCAATCTACAGCCAGGTCTCTGGTGAATCGCCAAGTTCGACCGGGTCATGATTCCGGCCGGGTCATACCGTGGGGTATATCCCCAACATTAGCCCCCAGTTTAATTTGGATGTATCCATGTTAAACTGATCATGTAAAATAAACACAAAAACAAACTTGATAGATTGTGCTCTGGGTTAAATATTTTCCTGAACCGGCAACTGATCATCTTTAAGTCCTTGTCATTTCCTCCTGGATGCATACTCAAAGATCTTATAGCAAATCTCTTTTAACAGATATGTCCAAACCTTGCCAATGCAAAAATCCAAATACTTATTTTGAAAAATCTGGGTCAATAGGCCAGCTTCAGAGCCAATTTGCAGACATTGGTATCTTATAGAGAAATATTGTAATAAATAATCCACTTGAATCAGCTTCCAAAGCACCGGCTTAAAAAATATTGGTCTTGAAAAACTCATTTGACTTTCAGCTGGCTTGTAGAACTTGCCGATTTATCATTGCCAAAATATCCGGTTTGTAAATATTGATAGCACCGGGTCATAATTGTTGCCGATGCCAGGTCATAGTTATTGGTGACGCCGGGTCAATCTGGTTTACTCAAAACTGAGAATTTGAAGATTTTTCTCCCTTATATCCATATTACCTGTAGCCCCCAAGTCTTGAGCAGAAACAAAGTGATGACTTAATACTTGCTTCAATATAAATACCGCCACTTTGAAGAAATCCATGTTGTTCATCTTAGTCACTAGTAAAGACTGAATACTCCATATATGTAACCCCCAAGTGTCGGGTTATCATGCTTGCAGCAACCTGGGACTTGTAATTGCCTTATACTCATAAAAGCTTCAACCAGTGTATCCCCCAACGGCCGGGTCATTATGCAATAATGAGCAGGGACTTTATAAATATGATCATATAGACTTGAACAACAACGTGTAGACCCCAAGGGCCGGCTCAGTAAGATAATATTGAGCTGGGACTTTATATATCCTTCTTTTGAAAAGAAACATCATATGATGTAACCCCCGTCATGGGGCTTGAACCCACGTCCACAAGGTTAAGGGCTTTGTGCTTTACCAACTGAGCAGTGGACCCTTCAATATAATGGAATAAAACTTGTGTACCTTGAATTGTTGACAGGAGCAATGGGTAGCCCCCAAGGGCCGGCTCATTATGATTTGATGAGTCGGGTCTTCAATAAAGCCAGTAAAATTGTCTTTGCATTAGCCCCCAAGTGCCATGGTGCATGCTGGCAGTGACATGGGATTTGCATATTTGATATCATCTCAAACTGAATAATGTAGCCCCCAAGTGCCGGGTTGTAAGCTTGCAGCTACTCGGGACTATTCCTTTCATTGTAGAATAAATCCTATCCATTGATAAAATAATAGCCATTGCGCCAAAGCGACTTTGAATACCTCATCATAATATTAGTTACTGATAACCATAATAAAAATCCAGCCATGTTGGCTATTAAAGATTTGAATAACCCGGTTTGAAAACCTCAATCATTCAATATCATAATGAAAAATCTAGCCAAGTTTAGCTATTTAAAGATTCAAGTACCTTATCTGTTGACAAGTAAATCCAGAGTTTTAAATACCCGGCGGCTCTTGGCAGATGGCGATTTAATACGCCTCCATTGTAAGCCGGAATTTTTATAACCCGGCTATTTATAGCTTTTGAGAGGATCCAGCACGGATGTTCATTCTGAAGCATCAGTTTTAATGATGAGCTTGGACTTAAGCATTTATATAAGCCATAGTTCTGCAAATCCTGCACAAAGTTTAAACGTCATACGCCCTGGCGACTTAATGTCAAAAGCCAGGGCGGGTAACCACCCAAATGTAGTCTTATCATGTGATATTGAATTTGCACTGTCGGTCTATGCGACCTACACAGTAAGGGTGATAACCCAATCTTTGATACGCGCATGATTCCAATGGCGTAATTCAAACTATACCGGCAGCTTAAAGTCCATAGTCAGGGATGGTTTAAACATAATCATGTATAAACAATATTATACCTGTGATATCGAATCGTACTACCGGCTTATGATACCTATGCAGTAAGGGTGATAACCCAAAACTTAGAAGTTTAAACTTTCCGAGTATTAATATTGTCATATGCTGGCGACTTGTTCGTCGAAATCCAGGGCGGGTTAATAGAAATGACATATATATGCTTCAGGTATGAGCAAAAAGTCTCAAAACAGAAAAAATTGTTTGCAAAAACTTAAACCAAATAAAAATTGAGGTTTTTGATTCGAATACGATCAGTAAACCGTTCCAAAGGGGTAAAGCTAGGATTCGAATATGATCATGTAGCCCCCAGTGGCTTTGGCGTTGCGCCGATCAAGAGGGTACCGACAGCTATGTTCTCTTTGGTTCGAATACGACCTATGTTTGAACAGGAAGCCCCCAAATGACCTTGAGAGGTTTTTAACGATCCTAATTTGAATACAATCCAAGTCAGACCCAAAAGGGGTTAAGCTATGATTCGAATACGATCAAGAAGCCCCCAAGTGAGTTTGGCTTTGCGCCGATCAAAAGGGTTACGACAGCTATGTTCTCTTTGGTTCGAATACGACCTATGTTTGAATAGGAAGCCCCCAAGTGACCTGTAAATGTGGCTATGATCCGGATCAAAGGGTAATCATAGCTTAGCTCAATAAGTCAGAAGCCCCCAAGTGATATATTTCTGAGTTGTGATCGTCGAGTGCCTATGTTTGAGTTTTGCTGTGCAACAAAACTCTCTTTGGTCCCTGTAATTTTTCCTGAAAACTCGAACTTGCGAGAGATGAATTCTTTTTAAACAGGAACTATAAACCGGATTTGGGAGCTTCAAGCTTTGTGGGAAACGGGTTTACCTTGAGCCAGATGTTTGATCCAGATTTGAGAGCTTAAAAGATTTTTAAGAGACAAATTTACCTTGAGCCGGATGTTTGAACCGGATTTGAGAGCTTCAAAGCGTGTAGGAGAGAGATGACTCTTGAACCGGATTTTAATCCGGAATCTTTATTTTGAACCGTTAATTTTCTGACGGCCTTTAAATTTCCATTAATATGGCAGTGTCCTCCGGAACCGGGTTATCATTCCCTCCAGTGACCCGGAGTTCCCGAGTCATGTCATTGTAGCCCCCGAGTCTTAAGACTACTTGAGGTGTTGGCTTGAGACTCTCCATATTTGACCACTATATAAACCGGTATGAGTCCTTCAACAGCTCAGTGATATAACTTGTCCTGCATTGGAGAAGCTCACAAGACAGAGTGATCGCTTTTAAAGAAAGCAATATGTAATATAAAAATATACTGGATGATTTTCACCTGATATGTTAGGCCGGAAATTATCTGCCATGGAGTTGATGATCTCTATGGTGAAGTTTAATTTAACCATGAGTGAGTCGGCCACGGGAGCAGGCAGACTAGCCGGCTGCGACATCGTAAGCCGGTGCAGACGAGCAAGATGTCCTCCTCATTGTAAGCCGGCGCGGACACGAGAGACGGCCACGGCGTTGTAAGCCGGCGCGGTCGCGAGAGATGGCCACGACGTTGTAATCCGGTGCGGGAATCCGTTGAGTAAGGACAACCACCTGTGCCAAATAATGTTTGGTGTGTTTCCATCTCCGCGGTATAATACCACTTTGTGATGGATAATTTTCCTGCATATAAAATACAACAGGGCAATGTAGCTTTGCTTGGATGAATTAATATGTGCATAAAAAATAGGGAAAACAACATCTGGTATTTTTCGTATGTTGATAGCAGCTCATCTGAAAATCTCCAGCAGCTACCCTTCCCTGATAACAGCTATACACGTGACCATACCATCAAGTACTGCCAACAGACATGTCCAAATAACATGGTTGACTTTTCAATTTGATCTTCCATGTAAATACTTGATGTTTTCTCCGATATGTATTCATAGTAGGCTGTGTGCAACAGCCAACTTTTCTCATAGCCATTGTTGAAGTGACCTTCTCCCATATTAACTATATGTTCCAGGCCTAGGCAAAGGTGGCTCGCGGCGACTATCAGGGATGGCGACTGTGACTCGCAGAGGCAACGAAAACGGCCGGGAGGCGAACGGCAGGGTCGAGGCCGCAAATGATTTGGAAACAACGCAAACCAGAGTAATTGTTCTTCGACAAAAACAATATATGCTAATAAATTTAAACGTATAAATATCACCTGATTGTTCGGATGACGGTTAATCCGTTCAACGCAACAGAGGCGACTCAATATGGCAGAGGCGGCTCAACATGGCCCCGGTGGTTTAACATGGTAATGAAACAGAGGCATCACCATGGAGGATGCTCAAAAACTACAGCGACAACGCGTTTGAGATAGTGGCGGCGGCTCGCAACGGACGTGCGGTGACCATGAATAAACGCCAGTCGGGGTGGCTCCGCGTAATGTCATAGCGGCCACAGCGAAGGTAGCGGTTTAAGCGCGCGACGGTTTGCAACGGATGCGCGGCGGTTTTCCAATATCTCAGACTTGGTGACGACTCGTGATGCAGCCGCGGAGGGTCGGGTCGTGTCAGGCAGTTGAAAAGACCCTGGTGAAACAGCATCAGGCTTGGTGAGTTCTCCTTCTCGGGGTCGCAGTTGATTTGTAGAACCTATGTCCGCATAGCATTAAAACGTCGATAACGATAGATCACTTTTTACCAGCGGCTTGCACAGACATCTATGGAAGAATTACTCCAGCCGCTTGGTTACTTCCTCAATCCGTGTGCCTAATGAAATTCTTGCTGTTTTTTCTTTCTTCAGACATCTACAGACAATGGTTTGCTTCCTCACATAGCAGTTTTGGCCCAATAAAAAATTTAGAGTTGTAGATCAACTTGGCCATCACCTGGCAGAGCACTAATTGGAATAGCACCATTGCTACTTGTTGGCTCTTCCCATTATTGCAGGTTTCACGTGAGGATATGGAAGCTGGTATGACCCCTTGGATGCACGGGTGCCTAACTTGGTCGATGGGAGGAAAACAAGGACTACAGCGGCTCGTCGGCCTTCGTGTGGACGATCGGCTGCTACTTTCAAGGGGTTGATCCGACCACGTAATTAGGTGAGCACCCGTGAAGGAAACGGTTTCGATCTCCTTAAACTTCTGTCGGTCTCGGCGATATTTGTGACAGATCACAGAACGGCGGCTGCACTCCCAGACGTGACCCTCTTTCTAGGGTTTCAACAAATCTCGTTGGGCAGACGTGTTTGGCCGGTCAACATTGAATTTACCTTTTGACTCTCGTCTAGTTTATACAGCTGCCAAAACTTTTTCAATCTTCACTAATAAACTCAGAATTGATTTAGATCCTTTTGCACCGGTTCTTCTCTACCCGGCAAATCGCGAACTTCTCGATCTCTAGGAGAGATCCCTCCAAGAACTCATCACCACCGTGCGTAGGCCCCACGGTGGGCGCCAACTGTCATGGAATTGTCACGGCAGATGTCCTTAGTGTCAGGACTTAGTCGCGGGGCCAACGCATCTATGTGGTAGCTTGAGAGGGGTTGAGCAGAATCGAGAGACGCAACACAAGATAGGGTTTAGAAAGCTTCAGGCCCCAGGAAACATCATCTGGTAATAACCCTACATGCTGTTTGTGGCTAGGTCTCATTATGATCATGAGGGAGTCGCCGGTAGGCCGGCTCTTTGTGTCTAGCCCTAAAGATTATTTTCTTGTGCTTGTCCCTCTTTGGGGAGCCCTGCCCCTCCTTATATAAGTTGAAGGGCCGGCTTACATGTAGAGTCCTATTAGGATTAGAACTAACTTATTCTCTCTTACAAGTCGGATACAAGTACGGGTCTTTCTTCCTCGTAAAGGAAATATTCCTCATGCCTTCTGTCTTAAGCCGGCCCACCAGAGTATAAGCCGGCTTGCTGGGCCTTGGGCCTTGTCATCCGTCTGATCCGCCCGCCGGGTTCCAGTGAGTCACAATGTCCAGGCGGGTTACATGTAAACCGTCATGTCCAGGCGGACCGCCAGTGAGTCGCCAAGCTACAGCCTGGTCTCTGGTGAATCGCCAAGTTCGACCGGGTCATGATTCCGGCCGGGTCATACCGCAGGGTATATCCCCGACAAGTTTGCCTTGTTCCAACTCAATGACCAAGCTGCAAAGTGGTATCAACAATACAAAGATTCCAGAGGAGGTCGTGTGATTACCTGGGATGAATTCCACCAAGACTTCAGAGCTCACCACATCCCTCAGAGTGTTGTTGAGAGCAAGCGTGAGGAGTTCCGCAATCTGAAGCAAGGTAGCTTGTCTGTTTACCAATACAACATCATGTTCCAGAAGCTCGCTCATTTCGCTAAGCAAGACGTCCCTGACGAGAAGAGCATGATTTATCAGTTCAGAGGTGGCCTTAGAGAAGATCTGTAACTAGCTCTTGTGCTTTTTGAGCCGAAAAAGTATGATGAGTTCTACAATATGGCACTAAAGCAAGAGGCTACTCAGCTCAAGTGTGATGCTTGCAAGAAGAGAGTCAGGGATGCAACTCCTTCTTCTTCAACTCAACTGGAAGCTAAGTAGCAAAAGTATTGGTTGCCTCCTCCTCCTCTGTTCCGCCAGCCTTATCAGCAGAAGAGCAAAGGTGGCAATGGATCTTCCCACCCACCCAACCCAGGCTTTCAGAACAAGACTTCGTCTCATGCTCCAAGATCAACTGCTCCATATCACCGGCCGCTTTCTGAGGTCACGTGCAACAACTGTCAGCATAAGGGTCACTATGCAAACAAATGTTTCAACCAGAGGCGTCTTCCTCCTCCTCCTCCTGTGAGATTTGCTAGCAATGCAGTGGTCAAGCATAATCCCAAGTTTGCAAAGGTCAACATGATGAACACAGCTCAGGCAGAGGACTCGTCAGAAGTGATCATGGGTAACCTTCCTGTTAACGATATTCCTGCAAGAGTTCTTTTTGATACTGGTGCATTGCATTCTTTCATGTCATTCCCTTTTGCATCGAAGCACAATGTCGACACAGAGGTTTTGCCCAAAGTCATGCAAGTTGTTTCTCCCGGAAAGCTTATGACTTCTACTTTGGTTGCTCCTGATGTCTCTGTTCAGTTCGGAGACTATAAATTTATGTCCTCTTCAGTGGTTCTTGGTAACTCAGATATTGATTTAATTCTCAGAATGGACTGGCTTTCTAAGCACAAGGCTCAGCTTGATTGTGCTGCCAGGCAGATTCAATTGACACACTCGTCTGAAGATGTGATCATCTTTGCCGCTCGTGATGATACCATTCGACTATTTTCTCTAAATGAGAAGGGCGAGTTGGATGCCATCTCTCAGATTCCAGTCGTTTGTGAATATCAAGACGTCTTTCCAGAAGAGCTTCCAGGAATTCCTCCTCACGGGCCAGTTGAATTCGTCATCGATCTTGAGCCTGGCACGGAACCTGTTTACAAACGTCCTTACAAGCTTGGACCAGAAGAGTTGAAGGAGTAGAAGAAACAACTCTATATTCGAGAGCGTATGGGTCTCATCCGACCAAGTTCTTATCCATGGGGTTGTGGTGTTCTTTTTGTCAAGAAGAAGGATGGAACGGACCGACTTTGTGTCGACTACCGTCCATTGAACAAGAAGACCATAAAGAACAAGTACCCACTTCCCAACATCAACGAGCTTTTCGAACAACTCAAAGGTTCTCAAGTATACTCCAAGCTTGACCTCCGTATTGGTTATCATCAGATTCGCATTCATGAACAAGACATCCCCAAGACAGCATTCAGGACAAGCTATGGTTCATATCAATACAATGTCATGTCTTTCGTCCTTATCAACGCTCCTCCAACATTCTCTCGCATGATGAACTCCATCTTCAACCCCTACACAAATGACTTCGTCTTGGTCTATCTCGATGACATTTTGGTCTTTTCCAAGAACAAGGAGGATCATGCCAAGCACTTGAGATTGGTGCTGGACAACTCAGAGAACATCAGTTCTATGCGAAGTTTTCAAAGTGCGAGTTTTGGCTCGATGAGGTTCTCTACCTTGGGCATATCATCTCCGCCAAGGGCATAGCTGTTAATCCTGAGAAGGTGTCTGCAATTGTGAATTGGGAACCGCCTCAGAATGTGAAGCAACTCCACAGCTTCCTTGGGCTCGCAAGCTATTGTCGAAGGTTCGTTGAGAATTTCTCTAAGATCACGAAGCCTCTTTCCAACCTTCTCTAGAAGCATGTGAAGTATGTCTGGACGCCTGAATGTGACATCGCTTTCAACACCCTCAAAGAGAAGTTAGTCATAGCTCCAGTTCTGACTCCTGATGAATCCAAACCATTCAAGGTCTTCTGTGATGCTTCCCTTCAAGGTCTCGGTGTTGTGTTAATGCAAGAGAAGAAAGTTGTCGCCTATACCTCTCGCCAGTTGAAGCCCAACAAAAAGAACTACCCCACTCATGACCTCGAGTTGGCGGCAGTTGTCCATGCTCTTTTAACATGGAGACATCTCTTGTTGGGAAGAAAAGTGGACATCTTTGCTGATCATAAGAGTCTCAAGTACATCTTCACTCAGCCCAACCTCAACCTCAGGCAGACTCGTTGGGTCGAAATGATTCAAGAGTATAATCCGAGTATTGAATATACTCCAGGCAAGGCCAATGTCATTACTGACACATTGAGCAGGAAGGCTTACTGCAACAGTTTGATTCTCAAGCCCTACCAACCAGAGCTTTGCGAAGCTTTCTGCAAACTTAATCTCCAAGTTGTTCCTCAAGGATTCCTTGCCAACCTCCAAGTATCTCCGACTTTGGAAGATCAGATTCGTGAGGCTCAACTTCTTGATGCCATGGTGAAGAAGGTGAAGATTGCGATTGCCAAGAGTCAACCCAGGTACAAGTGCTATCGCCTTGATGACAAAGATACTCTATTCTTCGAGGATCGCATTGTTGTTCCTAAGGGTGACCTTCGTATAGTCATTATGAATGAAGCTCACAATTCACTCCTATCTATACATCCTCGAAGCACAAAGATGTACCATGACCTCAAGCAGTCGTATTGGTGGACTCGAATGAAGCGCGAGATTGCTCAGTTCGTGAATGAATGTGATGTCTGCAGAAGAGTGAAAGCAGAACACCAATGGCCAGCTGGTCTCCTCCAACCTCTTGCCATTCCAGAATGGAAGTTTGACCATATTGAGATGGACTTCGTGACTGGATTTCCCAAGTCCAAGCGTGGCAATGATGCTATCTTCGTTGTCATCGACAAGCTCACTAAAGTGGCTCATTTTCTTCCTATCAAAGAATCTATTACAGCAGCTCAGTTGGCAGAGCTATATACCTCCAGGATTGTCTCTTTGAACGGCATTCCATAGTTGATATCTTCAGATCATGGAAGCATCTTTACTTCTAAGTTCTGGGACTCCTTTCAAAAGACCATGGGCACCATCATTCGCTTCATCACAGCCTTTCATCCTCAAACTATTGGCCAAGTCGAGTGAGTAAATCAAATTCTTGAAGATATGTTCAGGGCATGTGTCATTTCTTTCGGTATGAAGTGGGAAGATTGTCTTCCATATGCCGAGTTCTCCTACAGCAACAGCTTCCAAGCGAGTTTGGGCAAGGCCCCGTTCGATATTCTCTATGACAGAAAGTGTCGTACTCCTCTTAACTGGTCAGAGACGGGTGAACGCCAACTTCTTGGCAATGACTTGATCACACAAGCTGAAGAAATGTGCAAAGTCATTCGTGAAAATCTCAAAGCCGCACAATCACGCCAGAAGAGTTACTATGATAGTACGCATCGTGACTTGGATTTCGAGATCGGAGATCATGTCTACCTCCGCGTCTCTCCAATGAAAGGTACTCGTTGCTTCGATATCAAAGGGAAGCTTGCCCCTAGATACGTGGGTCCTTTCAAGATCATTGGCAAAAGAGGCGATCACGCCTATCAACTTGAGCTTCCATCCAACTTTGCAAATGTGCATGACGTGTTTCATGTGTCTCAGCTTCGCAAGTGTTTCAAGACTCCTGACCGCACCATCAACTTTGAAGAGATTGATCTCCAAGAAGACCTGTCTTATCATGAGCATCCCATGTCTATTCTTGAAGAAACTGAGTGCAAGACTCGCAACAAGTCTATCAAATTCCTAAAAGTGAAGTGGTCACATCATTCCGACCGTGAAGCCACCTGGGAATGCGAGGACCACCTCCGTTCCGAATATCCGGAGTTTTTCCAGTCCTAGATCTCGGGACGAGATCCTTTCGTAGTGGTGGAGTGTTGTAATGCCCCGTATGTAACTCGCCATATTTGTATTCCAACTCTTGCCATTTTCGGCACTAAGTTATGATATTCCACGTTGTTGGGTTTTGTCTTCGTTTTTGCTTTTGTCCTTGTCATGCATCTCATATCATGTCTTCATGTGCATCGCATTTTCATATGTGTTCGTCTCATGCATCCGAGCATTTTCCCCGTTGTCCGTTTTGCATTCCGGCACTCCTATGACCTCCGGTCTCCCCTTTTGCCTCTTTTCATGTGCGGGTGTTAAATGATCTCGGACTGGACCGAGACTTGCCAAGCGGCCTTGGTATACTACCGGTAGACCGCCTGTCAAGTTTCATGCCATTTGAACTTCGTTTGATACTCCAACGGTTAACCGAGGAACCGTAAAGGCCTCGTGTGTGTTGCAGACCAACACCTCTCCAAAGTGGCCCAAAACCCACCTAAACCCGCTCCATCATCTCGGTCGTTCAATCATGATCGCGTGGCCAAAAACCGTGCTCCATTTGGAGCCTCCTAGCTCCTTCTATGTATAAATAGGCCTCCCCTCCGAAATTTAGGGTCAAAACCCTAGCTCCCTCTCCCCTCCGCGCTGTCGGACGTGTCCGGGCGCCACCGAACAAAACTCCCGCCGTCTGCCGCCACGTGTCATCGCTGGATTCGTCGGGGCCACGCACCCACATCCCCGTGCCGCCACCCACGAGCCGGCCCGCCGGGCCCAGGCGGGGCCCTCCCGGCCCGGAGCGCTGCCGCGCCGCCAGGCCGCTTCCTCGCGCGTCCCCGAGCCCGAGGACGAAGAGCGCCGCCGCCGCAGCTCCCTCCTCCCACCACCGCATCCATCTCCGGCGACTGGGACACCGCCGACCGCCGCGCGCCGCTGCCTCGTCGCCCTTCGTCGCCGCCGCCAGCTCCGTCGTGTCGCGCCTCCACCGCCCCCGCCTCGCCGCCTCCTGGTCGGATCCGACTCGGTCACCACCAGCCCCGTCGAATCTCATAATCCGTGCCCCCATCCAGATCTGCTACAGTAAACCCTAGGGGTTGACCCGTTTCCCCCCAAGTCTCTTATATTTTTAGCATTGTTCATCGCATCATATCTCGTCATCCGTAGCTCCATTTTGGGCGTGTAGCATACCAAATTGTTCGTCTAGATGTGCACTTAATTTCATTTCATTGCACCATGTTCATTTGAATTCATCTTGATGCCCTAAATGTTGTTCCAAGCATGCTATGTAATATTAGTTTCTGTTGCTTTACAGATTATGGACATTTTTCATTTTTGCCATGTTTAATGTGTGCCTCCTATGAACTTGAGCCCTACATGTGTTTTGGGCTATGCCATGCCATCTTTACAGGGGTGTATGCCATGTATTTTTGTGATCATTGTGGTGACTAGCACAAGCATGCAGAGTAGCTCTCGTGATGTTGTTGATTTCAGGGACTTAGAATTCTTCTAAGTCATTTGCCTGATGATATTTTTATGCCATGTATTCTTGTTGCTATAGAGTGATCCATGCCTCTTTTGAGCATGTTCAGTAAGGATGATTTTGAGATATTGTTATGTTCTATCCATCCATGTCTTTGTTTGCAATTATGGAGCACCCTAGCATGACTCAATCTTGCTCTACTTTTGCTATAAAATGTTCCTGGCAGATTGTTTACGTGTTAATCAATTTTGCCAAGGTTGTTGTAGTTGATCCATGCATGCTATGAGAGTGTTCTTGCCATGTTTAGCTTATTGATCATGTCTTCTTGCTAGTTATATGCTTAGTTTGTCATGCAATGCCTTTTGGTGAGTGCATCGAGCTCGCAAACATGCCTACGTAACTTTGTTTTATGACATGTCCAGTTTTCTGCTAACTCTAAATATGTTAACGAAACTTGCTATGTTTACATGGTTGCCATTGTATCTTCTGGTCCTTTTTGGCTTATGGTCAGTAAGGGACTTTTGTTATATGTTGTGAGTACTTTCATGCCATGCCTTTCTTTGCCATGATATGTTCCTGTAGCATGTTGTTGTCTTGCTCTAAACATTGCTTCCTGATGTTAAATCCTGACATGTTATTTTCACCAAGTCTGTGAACCTGATATCTTTTGCACTTTTGCCATGCTTGTTTGAACCTGCTATTGTGTGATTTGGCCGTAGCTCAATTTTCATATTTTGTCAAGCATATTGAGTGGATCACTTCCATGTGCTTTGTTGTTACGTTAGAGTGCAGTAGATTATTTTTCTTGATGCATTTAGATGGCATCATGTTGTTAATCGCAGAATAGTGCCATTATTGTTTTGCTTGCCATTTGCAAACCGTGCACCCATTTCCGGTGATCTTTATATCGATTTCGACCGAAATAAACTCATCTTTCCAGCGGCACTCTTGATTTGCCAAGTTGTGGCCTGGTTCAATCTTTTCTTTCTGGAGTATGCATATGCATTGCATATTACATCCCGCATATCATGCCATGTTTTGCATCATGTTGCTTGCGCATTGCACCGTGGTTGATCGTGGTTCCCTTTGTTTGTGTTCTTGCTTTGGGTAGAGCCGAGAGACGAGTACGTGATCGAGGAACCCGTTGAGTACGCTTACGAGGATCAAGCTTACGTCAACTCGGAAAGCTTTACAGGCAAGATGACCATACCCTTGAAATCACTTCTATCTTTGCTTGCTAGTTGCTCGCTCTTTTGCTATGCCTATGTCGCGATATCTACCACATGCTTTATCATGCCTCCCATATTGCCATGTCAAACCTCTAATCCACCTTGTCCTAGCAAACCGTTGTTTGGCTATGTTACCGCTTTGCTCAGCCCCTCTTATAGCGTTGCTAGTTGCAGGTGAAGATTGGAGTTTGTTCCTTGTTGGAACATGATTATTGTTGGGATATCATTATTATATCTTGTTTACTTTAATGCATCTATACACTTGTTAAAGGGTGGAAGGCTCGGCCTTATGCCCAGTGTTATGTTCCTTGATTTTGCGTTCCTTACGCGGTTGGGTTATAATGGGAACCCCTTGATAGTTCGCCTTGAATAAAACTCCTCCAGCCAGGCCCAACCTTGGTTTTACCATTTGCCACCTAGCATTTTCCCTTGTATTTCGCGGACTCAAGGATCATCTTTATTTTAATCCCCCCCCGGGCCAGTGCTCCTCTAAGTGTTGGTCCGAAACGAGTAGACTGCGGGGCCACCTCGGGGAAACTTGAGGGTTGGTTTTACTCGTAGGATGTCTCATCCGGGTGTGCCCTGAGAACGACATATGTGCAGCTCCTATCGGGATTTGTCGCCACATTCGGGCGGCTTTGCTGGTTAGTTTTACCATTGTCGAGATGTCTTGTAACTGGGATTCCGAGTCTGATCGGGTTGTCCTGGGAGAAGGAATATCCTTCGTTGACCGTGAGAGCTTGTGATGGGCTAAGTTGGGACACCCCTGTAGGGTTTGAACTTTCGAAAGTCGTGCCCGTGGTTATGGGCAGATGGGAATTTTTTAATGTCTAGTTGTAGAAAACCTGAAACTTAACTTAATTAAAATGGATCAACAGCGTGTGTAGCCGTGATGGTCTCTTTTCGGTGGAGTCCGGGAAGAGAACACGGTCTCGTGTTATGCTTGAACGTAAGTAGTGTAGGATCACTTCTTGATCATACATTCTCGAACGTGCTTTGCCTTCTCTTCTCTCTCATTTGCGTAAGTTAGCCACCATATATGCTAGTGCTTGTTGCAGCTCCACCTCATACCTTTTACCTACCCATAAGCTTAAATAGTCTTGATCGCGAGGGTGTGAGATTGCTGAATCCCCGTGACTCACAGATTACTTCAAAAACCAGATGCAGGTGCCGATGATACCGTTCTAGGGGATACGACTGAGCTCAAGTGGGAGTTCGATGAGGACTCAGGACGATACTACATTTCTTTTCCAGACGATCAGTAGTGGAGCCCAGTTGGGGCGATGGCGGACATTATGCATTTGGGGTTGTCTTTATTTTGGTTCCGTAGTCGGACCTTGATTGTATCTGGATGATTGTAATGCTATATTTATGTATTGTGTGAAGTGGCGATTGTAAGCCAACTATGTACCTCTTTTCTTATTCAGTACATGGGATGTGTAAAGATTACCCCTCTTGCGACATTTCCTACAATGCGGTTATGCCTCTAAGTCATGCTCCGACACATGGGAGATATAGCTGCATCATGGGTGTTACATGTTTTGCGGGGAAACCATACTCAGACCTATGAATATGAGCGTTTTTCATCAAACCGCCATGTTCATAAGACCAAGAACTACTCTGCTTATTCTTATGAGTATTATTCACCTCCTGCAAGACTATTTGCTAGGGCTCCAAAGCCAAAGTTCTCAGATGCTGCACATAGACTCAATGCTTCGAAGCCACCCCTCAAGATGTGGTTTGTTAAGAAAACTTAACTCTCTTTTGTAGGGAAAGGTCTCCAACCGGAAATCAAAGGCGTCAGATACTATTGCTGGGGACCTAAAACATCTTGTAAGGCGCAAGATAAAGTGCCCAAATGGTCTTATTATGTATTTCGTTCCTGATTCGCTTGCCATGCATCCTATAAGTCCTAACCTGGATCTGAGCTTTCATAATCCACCTGCTCGTCAAAAGTTTATTCTTCACAATACTCTTCGTGAAGCCTATCCCCCTAACTGCACTGTAGGGTATGACACCAGCTGCTTCAGAATGGATTATTGATAGTGGATGCAGTAACCACATGACTGGCAATCGAAGTCTTCTCATGGACTCAACCTTACGTCCATCTGACAAGAGTCATATCACATTTGCTCACACTGGTAAAAGCAAGGTATTGGGTCTAGGTAGAGTTGCAATCTCAAAGGATTAGCACATGGATAAAGTGATGCTTGTTGAATCCCTTGGTTTCAACTTAATGTCTGTCTCAATGCTTTGTGACTTGAACATGATTGTGATATTTGGAAAATATTGTTGCCTTGTGTAATGGAATCTGACAAGTCTCTAGTCTTTGAAGGGTACCGAAAAGGTCATCTGTACATGGTAGATTTCTCAGCAGGACCATAGTTGGCAGTATATCTTCTAGCAAAAGCTTCAGAGTGCTGGCTCTGGCATCGGAGGCTAGGGCATGCTGGCATGAGGAACTTGTACACTCTTGCGACGAAGAAGCATGTCGTAGGCATCGAGGGCGTTGATAACCCACAAGTATAGGGGATGTATCGTAGTCCTTTCGATAAGTAAGAGTGTCGAACCCAACGAGGAGCAGAAGGAAATGATAAGCGGTTTTTAGCAAGGTATTCTCTGCAAGTACTAAAATAAGTGGTAACAGATAGTTTTGTGATAGGATAAATTATAACGAGCAACAAGTAACAAAAGTAAATAAAGTGCAGCAAGGTGGCCCAATCCTTTTGTAGCAAAGGACAAGCCGGAACAAACTCTTATAATAGGAAAAGCGCTCCCGAGGACACATGAGAATATCGTCAAGCTAGTTTTCATCACGTTCATATGATTCGCGTCCGATACTTTGATAATTTGATATGTGGGTGTACCGGTGCTTGGGTGCTGTTCTTACTTGAACAAGCATCCCACTTATGATTAACCTCTATTGCAAGCATCTGCAACTACAACAAAAGTATTAAGGTAAACCTAACCATAGCATGAAACATGTGGATCCAAATCAGCCCCTTACGAAGCAACGCATAAACTATGGTTTAAGCTTCTGTCACTGTAGCAACCCATCATCTACTTATTACTTCCCAATGCCTTCATCTAGGACCAAATAATGGTGAAGTGTTATGTAGTCGATGTTCACATAACACCACTAGAGGCTAGACAACACACATCTTATCAAAATATCAAACAAATACCAAATTCACATGACTACTCATAGCAAGACTTCTCCCTTGTCCTCAGGAACGAACGTAATTACTCACAAAGCATATTCATGTTAAAAATCAGAGGGGTAATAATATGCATATAGGATCTGAACATATGATCTTCCACCAATTAAACCAACTAGCATCAACTACAAGGAGTAATCAACACTACTAGCAACCTACTAGCACCAATCCCGGACTTTGAGACAAGAATTGGATACAAGAGATGAACTAGGGTTTGGAGATGAGATGGTGTTGATGGAGATTTCCCTCTCCTGCTGAGAGGAGCGTTGGTGATGACGATGGTGATGATTTCCCCCTTCGGGAGGGAAGTATCCCCGGCAGAACAGCCCTGCCGGAGCTCTAGATTGGATCCGCCAAGGTTGCGCCTCGTGGCGGCGGAGTCTCATCCCGAAAAGTTCCTTCCTATTTTTTTCTCATCGAAAGACTTCATATAGGAGAAGATGGACGTTGGAGAGCCACCAGGGGGGCCACGAGGTAGGGGGCGCGCCCTAGGGGGGCGCGCCCCCACCCTCGTGAGAAGGGTGTGGGCCCCCTGGCCTTCATCTTTTGCGAGGATTTTTCTTTATATTTTTTAAGACGTTCCGTGGAGTTTCAGGACTTTTGGAGTTGCGCAGAATAGGTCTCTAATATTTGCTCCTTTTCCAGTCCAGAATTCCAGCTGCGGCATTCTCCCTCTTTATGTAAACCTTGTAAAATAAGAGAAAATAGCCATAAGTATTGTGACATAAAGTGAAATAACAGTCCATAATGCAATAAATATCGATATAAAAGCATGATGCAAAATGGACGTATCAACTCCCCCAAGCTTAGACCTCGCTTGTCCTCAAGCAAAAAGCCGATAACAATAAATATGTCCTCATGTTTAGAGGTAGAGGTGTCGATAAAAATAAAATACGGACATGAAGGCATCATAATTATTCTCATAACAGCAACTTATATAGATTTTGTCATATGATTACTTATTTTCAAGTGATTATCTATTCACAATGCAAAAGTATAAATCATAAACCTTATTGTGCTCCAACAAACTATAATCTCAGTCATTGAAGCAATTGCAATTTATCATAACATTGGAAAGAGTCTATGTCAGAGCTAAAAAGCAAGTCCACATACTCAACTATCATTTAGTCCTCCATAATTTCTAACACTCACGCAATACTTGTGGTTACAGAGTTTTAATCGGACACAGAGAAAGATAGGGGCTTATAGTTTTGCCCCACAACCTTTTACCTCAAGGGTAATGTCAACAATAATGGTTCATGCTCCCTTACATCCAATTAGATATATATATATATATATATATATATATATATATATCATGTTCTTTCCAACATGTTGAGCTTGCCAAAGGATAAAATGAAAAAGGAAAGGTGAAGATCACCGTGACTCTTGCATAAGGTAGAAGATAATAATAAAGGATAGGCCCTTCGCAGAGGGAAGCAGAGGTTGCCATGCGCTTTTATGGTTGGATGCACAAAATCTCAACGCGAAAGAATGTCACTTTATATTGCCCCTTGTGATATGAACCTTCATTATGCAGTCCGTCGCTTTTATTACTTCCACATCACAAGATCGTATAAAGATTATTTCTCCCACACCAATCAATCATACATATTTAGAGCAATTTTTATTGCTTTGCACTAATGACAACTTACTTGAAGGATCTTACTCAATTGATAGGTAGATATAGTGGACTCTCATGGCAAAACTGGTTTAGGGGTTTTGGAAACACAAGTAGTATTTCTACTTGGTGCTGAGAATTTGGCTAGCATGAGGGGAAAGGTAAGCTCAACAAGTTAGAGGAACCATGCCAACATACTTTATCTCAGATATAAGAAATACATAACTCATTACGTTGTCTTCCTTGTCCAACATCAACTCTTTAGCATGTCATATTTTAATGAGTGCTCCCAATCATAAAAGATGTCAATGATAATATATCTATATGTGAAATCTCTCTTTCCTTATTACTTCCTATTAATTGCAACAATGACCAAAGCTATGTCTGCCAACTCCCAACAACTTTTAATCATCATACTCTTTCTATGTGAAGTCATTACTCTCAATAAGATCAATATGAACTTTTTGTTTCTTTTTATTCTTTTCTTCTTTCTTTTATTCACCCAAGATTATGGCAAAACAATCAAGCCCTTGACTCAACACTAATCTTTATTATATATAGCTCACGGACTCGATTACATATAGAGATCATAAAGCAAAACTCAAAACTAGATCATGCCATAAACTTTATTCTACTAGATCAAGATACTACTAATAGGATCGAACTAAGAAAAACAATAAAGATAGGAGTTGTGATTGTGATACGATACCGGGGCACCTCCCCCAAGCTTGGCAGTTGCCAAGGGGAGTGCCCATACCCTGATACTCAATTCTTCTTTGTTGGAGGAGACGGTGGATGTGTTGTTGATGATGCGGGCTTAGTTAATGGCTTAGGCTTCTCCCTTAATTTGCGCTTGAGGACGGCATTTTGATCCCTCAGATTATCAATCTCCCATTCTAGGGTTAATATCTTTTGCATAGGTCCTGCTTATTTTCATGCAAGAGACGAAAAGGGATAAACTCAAACTTGGGTTTCTTTACCCTATCAGGGAGACTTGACTTTTTGAACTCCACGTTCATGTCCCCAGGTTGAGGTAATGGTGTTCCATCTTCATATGAGCTCGTCTCCTCCTTCCCCTTGGGTTTATAGTCCTCTTCTTCCTCCGTGGTCCATCCATCATATTCCACATCTCCATAGACCTTGGGATTTGCTAAGTAATCATCCACATAGCTTTCTCCTTCCGAATCCTGGGAAGACATGTTGATTTAATCTGCAACGGGACAACTCGAAACAAAAACTGAGGATAATTGCGTGATACGGGAGTCAAAACCTTCGGGAGGTTATATAATGAATTTTTACCGACCAAAATACGTAACGTGCAAGAAAACGGAGTCCAGAAGGCACACGAGGTGCTCACGAGGTAGGGGGCGCGCCTAGGGGGGTAGGGCGCGCCCACCACCCTCGTGGGGCCCTTGTGTCCTTCCCGGGCTGCTACTTATTTTTCTATTTTTCTAAATATTCCAAAATGGAGAAATATTGCCTGAAAAATTGTTTTGGAGTCGTTTTACTTACCGTACCACATACCTATTCCTTTTCGAGTCTGAAACATTCCGGAAAGTTTCCCTTATGTATTCCTCCAGGGTTACGATTTCAATAATATTGGTTTCAACATTTATGGGATTACCTGAGATATAATGTTTAATTCTTTGACCGTTTACCACCTTCGGATTTGTGCCTTCGAAGTTGTTGATTTTTATGGCACCAGAACGGTAGACCTCCTCGATAACGTAGGGGCCTTCCCATTTAGAGAGAAGTTTTCCTGCAAAAAATCTTAAATGAGAGTTGTATAGCAATACATAATCACCTACATTAAACTCACGCTTTTGTATCCTTTTGTCATGCCATCTTTTAACTTTTTCTTTAAACAACTTGGAATTTTCATAAGCTTGGGTTCTCCATTCGTCAAGTGAGCTAATATCAAATAACCTCTTCTCACCGGCAAGTTTAAAATCATAGTTGAGCTCTTTAATATCCCAATATGCCTTATGTTCTAGTTCGAGTGGTAAGTGACATGCTTTTCCATAAACCATTTTATACGGAACATTCCCATAGGATTTTTATATGCACTTCTATGTGCCCATAATGCATCATCAAGTTTCTTAGACCAACTCTTTCTAGACCTATTAACAGTCTTTTGCAAAATTAATTTGAGCTCTCTATTGCTCAACTCTACTTGACCACTAGATTGTGGGTGATAAGGAGATGCAATTCTATGATTAACATCATATTTAGCAAGCATTTTACGGAAGGCACCATGAATAAAGTGTGAACCACCATCAGTCATTAAATATCTAGGGACTCCAAACCTCAGAAAAATATCTTCTTTAAGCATTTTAATAGAAGTGTTATGATCAGCACTTCTAGTTGGAATAGCTTCTACCCACTTAGTAACGTAATCAACATCAACTAGAATATGTGTGTATTCATTAGAGTCAGGAAAAGGTCCCATATAATCAAAGCCCCAAACATAAAATGGTTCAATAACAAGTGAATAATTCATAGGCATTTCTTGACATCTACTAATATTACCAATTCTTTGACATTCATCACAAGACAAGACAAACTTACGGGCATCCTTGAAGAGAGTAGGCCAATAAAATCAGATTGTAGTACCTTATGTGCAGTTCTATCTCTAGCGTGGTGTCATCCATAAGACTCGGAATGACACTTGCGTAGGATATGTTCCTGTTCATGCTCAGGTACACAACGTCTAATAACACCATCTACTCCTTCTTTATAAAGATGCGGGTCATCCCAAAAGTAATGTCTCAAATCATAGAAGAACTTTTTCTTTTGCTGGTATGTGAAGCTAGGTGGTATAAACTTGGCAACAATATAATTAGCATAATCAGCATAGCATGGAGTACTACGAGAAGTACTTATAACATTTAATTGTTCATTAGGAAAGTCATCATTAATAGGTAGTGGGTCATCAAGAATATTTTCTAACCTAGAAAAGTTGTCTGCAACGGGGTTCTCAGCTCCCTTCCTATCAACAATATGCAAATCAAATTCTTGTAGCAAGACAACCCATCTAATAAGTCTAGGTTTAGCATCTTTAATTTCCATAAGGTATTTAATAGCAGCATGATTAGTGTGAATAGTTACTTTAGAATCAACAATATAAGGTCTAAACTTATCACAAGCAAATACATTTGCTAAAAGCTCTTTTTCAGTAGTAGCATAATTTCTTTGAGCATTGTCTAGAGTCTTACTAGCATAATGAATAACATTTAATTTCTTATCAACTCTTTGCCCTAGAACAGCACCTATAGCATAATCACTAGCATCACACATAATATCAAAGGGTAAATTCCAATCAATTGGCTGAACAATAGGTGCAGAGACTAATGCTTTCTTAAGTATTTCAAATGCTTCTACACAATCATCATCAAGGATAAATGGTATGTCTTTTTGCAATAAATTAGTCAGAGGCCGAGAAATTTTTGAGAAGTCCTTAATGAACCTCCTATAAAAACCGGCATGACCAAGGAAACTTCTTATACCTTTGATGTCCTTGGGACATAGCATCAACCTTGGTTTTATCAACTTCAATACCTCTTTCAGAAACTTTGTGCCCCAAGACAATACCTTCATTAACCATAAAGTAGCACTTTTCCCAATTCAAGACAAGATTAGTTTCTTCACAACTCTGTAAAACTCGATCAAGATTGCTCAAGCAATCATCAAAAGAGGAACCATAGACGGAAAAGTCGTCCATGAAAACCTCACAAATCTTTTCACAAAAGTCAAAGAATATAGCCATCATGCATCTTTGAAAGGTAGCAGGTGCGTTACATAAACCAAAAGGCATACGTCTATAAGCAAAAGTACCAAAAGGGCATGTAAAAGTAGTCTTTGATTGATCTCTAGCCAACACAGGTATTTGAGAGAAACCAGAATAACCATCTAGAAAGCAATAGTGTGTGTGTTTGCATAATCTTTCTAGCATTTGATCAATAAAAGGTAAGGGGTAATGATCTTTCTAAGATAGTTGATCCCAATATGCCAAAGTCAGCTATAAGATTCCAGGTTAGACCGAATCGCGGATGCAAATGCACATCCAGGATCGGCGATCTTATTTCGATCGGGGGATGACTGGTCCCTGCAAAATAGTGGAGTACCGTTAGGGATGCAAATGATGGTTTGTGCATTCCGTTTGTAATCTCCCGTACCGTAGGATGTCAACCAGATGAAACAAGTCCCCTAGCTTGTCACCGCGAAGATGCAGCCTAGATGGCGCATGACGTCTTCGAACGTGTAGGGGTACAAATCTACCGCCGCCAACATGCGCCAGCCTCTGCCGTTACTGCCTCCTGCATTGATGGCAATCCTTATGTCGAACACCGCGATGAGATAGTAATCATCGTAGCTGCGTCGCTTTGTCGGCGGGTCCGCAATTGCTATCTTCTTCAATCTCATGTAGGCATCATCATACGTATTCTTGCCCAGCCAGTCCGGAAGGCCGATCTCAATGGTGGAGAAGAGGTCTACCGGAACGGCCGCACTGCTGTGGATGTTGTGCAAAATGATGGTGGTATCTGGCCAGAGGTATGCAAGCCAATCTTCGTTGGCACCGACCCAGACCTATATATAAGACGGTGGGCAGCGGACAAATTACGGGATGGAAATGGAATAACTATGTACTACATGATCAAACTCCATTACTGACCTTCTCATCAGACAAAATCCGACTACCTCTCAACGTCGGCAACTCTAGCGGAGTCAACGTGCAACCATGGCCAGGGAGCGGTGGACTGTTCTAAGGATTGTCCCATAAAAGAACCTTCTCCTCGAGGATGCATGGAAGACCAACAAGCATGGCATGTTTAAGCAGCGTCTTGAAAAAGTTGGTGCAGGAAGCACCGAGTCTTGCGGCGGTGAGGACGTCAGAGCGGCGTGCGATTTCTCCCACAGGATCGTCGTCCAAGGTCTCCCAGCCCCGACGAGGAGGAGAACTGCCTGGCGAATCCATGGGAGCAGCGACGAACTGCCTTCTCTTCGGGGGGAGGGGAACTGGCGAGGAGGATATAAGAGCGTAGTAACCGCAGGGCCTCGTCCCTTCCAACTGTAGATCGTTCCTCAGCGAAGGGGTGAGGCTATTATTTACTACTAGTACTCCCTCCAATTCTTTTTACTCTGCGCATAAGAGCGGACCCGGATACCAAGGCAGGGGCTCGCTGCATGCTTTCTGGACGGAAATACCCCTGGCGCATGGATGGGAGGAGTTAGCAGCTATAAATGCCCCATGCAGCCCATTGGTCGTCCGCCCGCGTTCTCCTCTCTCTGCATGCTGCATGGATGTCTCCCTCTCTCTCACATGACTGCATGCGGTGGCGCTGGCCTATGAGAAGCTCGTGTGGAGATAGCAATCTTCTCTCCAGAAGTGATTTTTTTGAAAGAAAGGGATTATGGAACGTTATGGGATTGCATTATACTGTAAATAATAGCACTAGTAAGAAGTTTTTGGCACTAGGTAGTAGTTTTTGGCGTGGATTAAGAAATTTTTGGTATGTTTTTGCCATTTTTTGTACACGCCAACTAGTGTCAAAAAACGTCTTACATTATGTGACAAAGGAGTAAGTACTCGTACTGTAGCAGCACTAGTACTACTTTTCTCAACTATTAGTGCGATGTACTGTACTTCTAGTCTAGTCTAGTATAGTGCACCAGTTTTGAACTCATGAATCTCAGGGCCAAGGAGCTACAGTTGGAAGTGGAGGGTACTACTGTTCTCTAGAACCATCGTTGTACTATCAATGCAGGGGAAGTACACCTGCGTAGTGGCCTAGTGGGTACTCTCGGTGCTCTATTCAGCCGCTCCTCTCACGTAGCTGGCCTACTCAGCCGCTCCTCTCACGCACACACTAGCAGCCTGTTTATCAGCGACGGTTACTGCGGGGGCAGAACATTTGAGTTATTTGATACAGCGACACTAGGCTTTTCGCTTCCATTTGTGGAGGTGTAATGGATCTCGTCGAACTTTGTTAGTAGTTCCTTCTTTATGAATGAGATGAAGCAAAGCTTTTGCCTCCGTTTAAAAAAAACACGGCAATAGGAATTTCTTTTATAGTAGAGCCGATAATGGAGTGAAGTCCATGCAAGCAACGCCACAAGCTACAGAGTAGTAGTAGAGCACTTTACGTACAAAGCCATATTGCACAGTTCCCAATGCCCCGCCAGGCTTTTTCGGCTCCTCGGGCTTAATTGGGAGGCGCTAGTTTAAATATGCTACTAGCTGGAAGCTGCAAGCGAGGTGCGGCTAGGGCGAGCACGCGAGCCACGGGATGATTGGAAGGAAAACCCGTTCACGTGACTAGGCTGTCCAGTGCACCCAGATTGTGGGGCCGCACGTCCGTTTGACTTCAAAACTCAAACTACCCGTGTAAAATATTGGCTTGCAGCGAAGTGTAGTAGTACTATTTAAAAAAAAAGGCCGCCGTGCGTTCGGCCGGGATCGAACCCACAAAACGAGGTATACACTCCTGCAACCACTAGTAGTACTCGTTGGAGTACAACGCAACCTAGAATCGCCTTTTGTCGCTAGTAGTACGTACATTGTACCTTACAAGAAACCCCTAAGAGCATGGTTAATAGTATAGCCAGCTGCTGGCTATAAGCCAGTGCCATGTCATCTACAGCCCATCTTATAGCCAACATGTAGTAGTAGTTTATTTCGTATAGCCCGCTGACTCATCTCTATTGTACTTGCTCTAATAATGCAATAAACCACTAAAATGCCAAGAAACTACTACCACTTGCATACGTGGCAGACTTAAGATAAGACTACCTTATCAACCATTGTACATGCTCTTACCAACAAAAATCCTCGAGTGACCTCCTACCTTCGGCTCGTCCGCCTAGTCATCCTCGGCCATGGGACGCAGCTACCGCCACCGGCAGAAGGAGAGGTCAAAACCGTCGGCGGTGCGGAGCCCGTGTTGTGGCAGCCCAGATGCTAGCTCTGTCCGGCGCTCACGGCCGCTAGCTAGCCAAGATAGCTCCATCCGACTGCTTGTCTGCAAGGTTTGCTAGCTAGATTGGCAAGGCAGCGCGGCGGCTTGCTTGTGCGCGCTGCGCTAAGGCTAGCCATCTGGCTCGAGCGAAGGCCAGCGCGGCGGTTTGCTCGCTCGTGAGTCACGCTCGGGCCAGCCTGCCAACCCGTGCGGAGGCCAGCGCAGCGTCCGGCCCGTCCGGCGGAACGGCGGCCAACTCGCTCATCACCAGCGCCACCGACGAACACGCATCAGTACTGTTTGAAGTAATGTTCAGGAAAAATAATGATTTGAGGGGGAATAACAGGATAGAATGTCAGATGTGGGTCCCTCGTGTCAACGGTCAAACAAAATGTGTTGGTTTAAGCTGCCTCGTCAGTACGGACATGTGGGCCAACCCTGTCATAAATGGGTTTAAACGAACCTAATCGGTAGGAGTACTAGGTAGTTTTTGGCGTGGATTAAGAAATTTTGGGTATGTTTTTGCTATTTTTTGTAAAATATATTACTCCTAGGGCTGGTTGAAAGTGGTAGTTTTTTGTTAAATACTCTACATATTGTAAGTAGGAGTGAAAGTTAAGCTTTGGAAGCCAATAAGCAAGGCTAGTTACATAGTGCATATGTGTACATGATTGAAAGTAAATATCAACAATGAGTGACTAATATCTTGATGGAAAACTCGAAACTATGGAATACTAGGAAAAGAAATGCATGGTTGGAAATACTAGCAATGTTCATGTCCGTTGCAACGAATCATAATTAGAATAATACTTATTCACAAACTTGGTACAAAACACTCTAATTTTGATATACATATGTCACTAGAGATATATTATGTTTCAATTAGAATATATTCCTTGGACTGTTTTGGTGAGGTCAGGGAGGGATGTGGTTGGTTTTAAGATCCTAATTATGGGTTTTTCTACAAATTGGTAGATGAGGGAGTCCTGGATTAGGGGGTCTCCGAACAGCCAGACTATATCCTTTGGCCGGACTATTGGACTATGAAAATACGAGATTGAAGACTTCGTCTCGTGTCCGGATGGGACTCTACTTGGCGTGGAAGGCAAGCTAGGCAATACGGATATGTATATCTCCTCCTTTGTAACCGACCTTGTGTAACCCTAGCCCTTTCCGGTGTCTATATAAACCAGAGGGTTTTAGTTCATAGGACAACATACAATCATACCATAGGCTAGCTTCCAGGGTTTAGCCTCTCCGATCTCATGGTAGGTCAACTCTTGTAATACTCATATCATCAAGAATAAATCAAGCAGGACGTAGGGTTTTACCTCCATCAAGAGGGCCCGAACCTGGGTAAAACATCGTGTCCCCTGCCTCCTGTTACCATCTACCTTAGATGCATAGTTCGGGATCCCCTACCCAAGATCCGCCGGTTTTGACACCGACATTGGTGCTTTCATTGAGAGTTCCTCTGTGTCATCGCCGTTAGGCTTGATGGCTCCTACGATCATCGATAGCGATGCAGTCCAGGGTGAGACTTTTCTTCCCGGACAAATCTTTGTGTTCGGTGGCTTCGCACTGCGTGCCAACTCGCTTGGCCATCTGGAGCAGATCAAAAGTTACGCCCCTGGTCATCAGATCAAGATTGGAAGCTTAAACTACACTGCCGATATCCGCGAAGACTTGATCTTCGACGGATTCGGGCCCCTGCCTTGTGCGCCACACAGTCACGATGAGTACGATTTAGCTCTACCATCGGACAGTGCTCAGGAGATCGCACCGGCAGCCACTCTGACCCTTAATTCCGAGCCAGTTGAGCCTCCCATGGACGGGTGGATAGACCCCGCCACAGAGGCCGTATCCCCAACGGCGATCGAGCCGAATATCAACCTTACCCTTCATGAGAGCCATGTTGTTAAACTGCCAGATACTTCTCCGGCCACGGACTCCGAACCGCCTGCGCCCATTCCTAGCGAATCCGGTTGGGCGCCGATCATGGAGTTTACCTCCGCGGATATCTTTCAGCATTCGCCCTTCGGCGACATACTGAATTCATTAAAGTCTCTCTCCTTGTCAGGAGAGTCCTGGCCGAACTATGTCCGGCAGGATTGGGATGCGGATGACGAAGAAATTCGCCATCCACCCACCACCCACTTAGTAGCCACTGTCGATGAATTAACCGACATGCTCGACTCCGACTCCGAAGACATCCACGGTATGGACAAAGATGCAGGAGACAAACAGGAACCACTGCCCACATGGCACTGCACGTCCACTTCATCACATGACGTATACATGGTGGACACACCAAAAGAAAACGACGACGAGGAACGGAAGGACTCAATGAGGGTTGTCCCCTCGAGAAGCAGTCAAAGCAGCGGCGTAAGTGCCGCCCCAAATCCCGCCTCAGTAGAAACAACAATCATATAGACCCAGCGTTAGAGCAGGGTGAACCATTGCCGGACCACGGCAACACGGAGAATCAAACCGAACAACCCGACTCTGTCAAAGATAATAGTCCGGACGACATCACACCAGACAGACACCCAGAGCAACAGAATGCCCATCAAAGGCTCGTTGCCACCGCGAGGAGTCTAAAAAAGCAGAAGCAAAGGCTCAAGGCTGCGCAAGACACACTCAGAATCAGATGGAGTAAAGTACTTAACACAGCAGCAAAGTACGGCGGTAATCGCCCCACCAAGAGCTACCCGAAGCAGAAGTTGCTACCTGAATTTGATGAGGAGGCTTTAGATCCCACGCAACCAAAAATTAAAACGGCCATCTGGCTGGATAGACGACCTCACGGCCAACATAGAGCGGCAAACAACGCCGCACATAAGCCAATACGTGATCCACGCGAGGGCTCGCATCAAAAGGATGGCGCAGCCAGATCCATCTATGGACCATGCAAGCGCGCTCCAGCATACGATGCAACACAACAAACATCTGAACACCACGGTACACCCAGATAAAGGGGTGCCGCACACCCCCTATGTTTCACCGACGAGGTGCTGGACCATGAATTTCCAAAGGGATTCAAACCCGTAAACATAGAGGCATACGACGGAACAATAGACACTGGGTCGGGATTGAGGACTATATGCTCCATATCCAAATGGCTCAAGGAGATGATCTCCACGCCATTAAGTATTTACCCCTCAGACTCAAAGGGCCAGCTCGGCACTGGCTTAAAAGCCTCCCTGAAAACTCCATTGGAAGCTGGGAAGAGCTCGAAGACGCTTTTCCGGCAAATTTTCAAGGGACTTATGTCCGACCTCTAGACGCAGACGATTTGAGTCATATAACTCAACAGCCTGGAGAGTCAACCCGAAAGCTTTGGAACAGGTTTCTTACTAAAAAGAACCAAATAGTCGACTGTCCGGACGCCGAAGCCTTGGCATCTTTTAAGCATAGCGTCCGCGACGAATGGCTTGCCAGACACCTCGGCCAAGAAAAGCCGAGAACAATGGCAGCATTAACAAGCCTCATGACCCGCTTTTGCGCGGGTGAGGACAGCTGGCTAGCCAGATGCAGCACCAGCGACCCAAATACATCCGAAGTTAGAGATGGAAATGGGAAATCACGACGAAGCAAAAATAATAAGCGCCAGAATAAAGAAGACAGCCCGAAGAGCACGGCAGTAAACGCCGGATTCAGAAGCTCTTGGCCAGGTCAGCAAAAGCCGCCCTCTAAAAGAAGCAGTGACGAACTGTCCAACTTAAACAAAATTTTGGACCAAATATGTCAGATCCATAGCACCCCTGGTAAACCCGCTAATCATACCCACAGAGAATGTTGGGTCTTCAAGCAGTCCGGCAAGCTCAACGCCGTACACAAGGGGGAGGATACACCAAGCGAAGACGAGGATGAGCCTCTCAAGCAAGACACTGGGGAACAAAAGAAATTTCCAACAGAAGTCAAAACAGTAAATGTGTTACACGTGATCAACGGGAGAAACAAAGCGGCACTCCCAAAGAAACATGCACAAGGGCCTATCACCACGGAGTCCTGCCACTGGTTGTCTCAACCGATCACTTTCGACCATCAGGATTACTCAGCAAGTATCCGGTGTGCAGGATGGGCTGCCTTGGTATTAGACCCAATAATTGATGGATACGTCTTCACACGAGTCCTGATGGACGGTGGCAGCAGTCTAAACCTGATATATCAGGACACAGCCCGCAAAATGGGGATAGACCCAACGAAAATTTGCCATAGCAATACTACCTTTAAAGGAGTAACGCCAGGCCCAGGGGCTCATTGCACAGGCTCCCTGCTACTAGAAGTTATATTCAGCTTCCCCGATAACTTCCGTAGCGAAAATTTAACCTTCCACATTGCTCCGTTCCAAAGTGGCTATGAAGCACTACTTGGACGCGAAGCTTTCGCTCGCTTTAACGCAATACCGCATTACGCTTCCCTCATGCTTAAGATGCCCGGTCCATGTGGCATCATTACAGAAAATGGAAATACGGAGCGATCCCTGCGCGCCGAAGAGAGTGCGGTTGCCTTGGCAGCCGCACACTAAAACGGCCTCACCAACTAAAGCATTCGATAGGTCGTCAAGACTGCGGACACGGTTAGACGATTCTGACGTAGCTATATGTAATTCATACAGGTTTGATGGCCACACCCCTAATACAAACACAAGGGGCTCAACGCGCGTAGACAAGTGGCAATTTTTACTCATCTTGAATTATACATGGTTTCTTTAAACCTACCTTTTTGCACGAAAACTTTTCACCTAAGTTCCTCTCTTTTACAGATGACCATCATACTACACCTGTCCAGGATACGGCACAACGGAGACATAGGCACAGACGTGCAGCAGGGACCCGTTCCAAGGATTCTTTTTAGATTAAGACCCGACGTAAACCTTTCTTACTGTCTCTTGTTGATACACATCCCTCGGATTCTCAGTACTTTTGAGAAGGATGCTGGCGTCTTGGCATGTGGCCACGTCATAATAATGCACGTACATGGACACCAGGGGCTTCTTACAAAGGGCACTGTTTAGGCCCGGTTTATACCATAAAGACCGAATAACATAGGGAGTGTTCGGCGTCGCGAGTTTGGCCTTATATGCATCAGCTCGGAATCATGTCTTTGGTCAAATGTTGGGTTTTCCCGGCTCCTGTGTTTTGCTGCCTTACGTTCCGCTCTATCGGCTAATGCGGCACCAGGAGAACTACTGCGATTGTGCCACGGTTCATCTAGACGAGCACCTCAGTAGAGAAAGCCGAAAACTAACTGTCATGATATAGCGTGAGACTGGTCAACCACTCGATGACCTATCAGAATGTTAGAATTCCTCCGCCTTAATGAAGGGCCATTTCCCGGCCAGGCATGTACGCACCCCAAATTCGGGAGAGTGCGGAGCCACCAGGGCCTATATAGTAGCCCCACCGTCAAACTCCTATGGCTAAGTGAAACTGTTAAAGCATTATAGTCCGGTTGCCTCGTTCGCTGCGCTATCACCTCCTTAATAGGACCAAGACATTGGGTTAAGTGTGAACACGCGTCTTCTGCGAACTCCTCTGCATTATATGCATGGGGTTGAAGCCGATGACTGCAATCTTTCAGGTTATATACATATATACATAAACGGCCGCACATGAGGCATCATATTACTTCCTGGCAAAAGTATAAATACAGCCTTAATAAATTTCATAAAAACATTGTGTTCACAATGGGAATACATGTCACTCAAACATAATATTCTTCGAGCACTGGGCCTCTATCAAATGAGCACCCTCGAGAACTACTTCGAAATAGTGCTCGGCAGCCAATCGGCCTATGGCCGAACCCTGCGCCACAACAGTGGTAGCATCCATCTCCGCCCAGTATGCTTTGACACGGGAAAGGGCCATCCCCGAGCCTTCTATACACGCCGACCTTTTCATCGCATTGATGCGCGGCACCGCTCCAAGGAACTGCTGCACTAAGCTGAAATAGCTGTTCGGCTTCGGTTTTTCCGGCCACAAATGATCTACGACGGACCTCATGGCGAGTCCGGACAACCTATTTAGTTCGGCTCATTCGGCTAGCTGATCAGTCAATGGAAGCGGACGCTCTGGAACGTTAAATTGCGACCAAAACAGCCTGTCCACTTCACGGTCTGTTTGATCTCGGAAGTATTCGGCCGCATCGATAGCGCTCGCTGCCAAGTCCATATATGCGTCTGCCGAACTCCACAGCCGATCGAGAGGGGCATACCGCGGATCTCCGAACTTCCTCCGCAGCATAAAGGGCTTCCCAGTCGTAATATCCCCAGCTTCACGCAGCTCCTCCTTCTTCGCTCTCATAGCAGAGCGGATGTCTTTGGTCACCATCGTGGCCTTTTAAAGGTCCGTCGCCTTCACTCGGTTTTCTTCTTCAAAGAACTGGCAACGGTCGGCAGTGTCTTTTAACTTTACAGCCATCTTGGCCATTTTATCTTTGCTCTCACAATGCGTAGCCTTCTCGGCTCTCAACTCTTCGGCCGCCTTCAAAGCAGCCGCATTACTACTCCTTGCTTGTTCTTTGGCTCAAGCAAGTTCCGCCCGAAGGGTCTCCACGGTGGCAGCTCCATCTGCAGTCAGAACATATTAAAGATATTGGCATCATGCGGCTCTTACTATGTGACATTCACCAGAAAACATTACCTACCCTGTGCCTCGTCAAGCCGCTTGTTAACAAGCTTGATGTCGGCATCTGCCGCATCCAGTTGCCTCTTTAGTTCGGCAAACTCATTAGTCCGGCTAGCCACCAGAGCTTCCACCACCTGCACATAAAGGCGGTTTGGTTATTACCTGGGACTATGATCCTCTGTTCGCCGCCATTCTCGATGATAACCAGAGTCTTAGGGGCTACTATCTACATAGGGCACACCTAAAAATGTGCGGTACTATCAAAAATCATATCATTTCACGTACCTCAAAGCCCGTTAGTAGACTCATAAAAGCTTCATGCAATCCGCTTTCGGCGGACGAAATTCTTTCCATCACCCTACCCATCAACGTATGGTGTTCTTCTGAGATGGCCACTCGCTCCAACACCTCCCTCAGTACGTCCGACCGCATACCAAACGGTGTTGGACTCTTTTGTTTGCTCTCTTCAAGAGCCGGACGCTGGGGACTTCGGGTGACTATAGGATTATCTTCTGGCCTCACCGGATCTGGAGAGGCCCTCCGTGACGACACTTCAAGGTTGCCCGCTTCTTGAGCGGGGGAGTCCGGGGGAGGCATTTTGCTCTCCATCATCTCCGGAAGAAGATCCCCCGAAGACGAGCTCTGCTAAGAAGGGCTAAGATCCGAACTACAAGATAAATGCTTCGGTTATTTTCCTCAGAGGTAAGGTACTATATCTTCACTATTAAAGTACTTTTTGATTACTTACAGCTCATTAGAGGGCAGATCCCCGTGCGGACTTTGTGCGGCAAGAGCACCCTCCAGGGCAGGACCCTCTGGTGGAGATTCCTTCTCCCGTTTGGAAACCTTGGTTTCCAGATCTTCAGAGGTAGTCCTCTTCCTTCCCCGGGTGAGAGAATGTCAGATTCCTCCCCTTGGTTATCCTCCCTCATGGAGGCGCCCATTCCCTCGATCGGAATAGGTAGCGGTGGAGGCCCGCTTTCGCCCTCTTTATTCCCCCCTTTATCTTCCTTTGAGGGCTCTGGGAAGGGTGCTAGCTTGAGCATCTTTTCCAGTACCGGATTGTTCAAACCCTCAGGAAGGGGGGCCGAACACCGAATCATCTTCGCCTTTGTTAGCCAGTCCTGGTCAAAGAGCGATTTCACATAATGATGTCATGATAAATGAAAGACGGTGTGTTCGGCTAGAGGATTACTTACTTGGTCGGCGGTGCGGTTGCTGCTCAGGCCCACGTCCTCAGTAGTATCCGGACACTCTATTTGGGGTCAGAAGAATGATTTATACATCTCCTCGTGCGTCAGGCCGAGGAAATTCTGAATAGTGTGCGGTCCTTCTGGGTTGAACTCCCACATGCGGAGGGGCCGGCGTTTGCAAGGCTGGACTCGACGAACCAGCTTGACTTGCACCACCATAATCATACTGAAATCTCCTTCGAAGAGATCTTGAATGCGGCTCTGCAGTATATGCGCGTCCTTGGCGGGACCCCAGCTCAGCCCTCTGCTAATCCATAATCTGGACACCTCTGGAAAGGAACCCTTTGGCCATGGAGCTCCAGCGATCTTGCTTATTAATGCGCCTCCGCACGCTACATGTTGCCCCTCGACCATCTTCGGCTTCACGTCAAAGGTCTTGAGCCACAGGCCGAAGTGAGGGGTAATGCGGAGGAAGGCCTCACACATGACAATAAATGCCGAGATGTGGAGAAAGGAGTCCGCGGCTAGGTCGTGGAAGTCTAGCTCGTAATAGAACATCAAACCCCTAACGGAGGGATCCAGAGCGAGGCCTAGACCTTGGAGGAAGTGGGAGATGAACACGGCGCTCTCGTTGGGTTTGGGAGTAGGGATGACTTGCCCTCGGGCAGGCAGGCGATTCGAAATCTCAACGGTCAGATATCTGGCCTCTCTCAACTTCTTGATGTCCTCCTCCGTAACGGAGGAAGGCATCCACTGACCTTGAAGGTTGGATCCGGACATAGTTGAAGGTCCGAAGCACCTGACCTGGGCTTTGGGTGTTAGAACTCGAGGCGGGGGAAGGATTCGATTGAGCACGGGAGGGAAAAAAGTAAAAGCCTTGTCCCTTTATAAAGAGGGTGAATATCAAGCGTCCTCTCCGTGGCCGTTTGGGACTTGCCTATAATCTAGGAGTCCTAGACATGGTTGGGTTACCCACGACCGTATTGATGAGAATCCCGTAATTAGGGGAAAACGATCTCTGATGAAGCTATGTACCTAGGGTAGGGTCATGGACCTGTCCTAACTACCCTACCCAAGGACATCTCTAGAACAAATCACCTTTCAATCGACTTGGAGGTGTTCCACTCGACAGACTCGAAGACACTCAACCAAGAAGCAATCACTCGACCAAGATCCAACCACTCGACGACCAGGAGACCTAAAGTCACTCCGCATGCTAACGGCCGATCATTAAGTAGCTTGTATGGTCATCATAGCACTTTATTACTAGTGTTACCAGTAACGCCCTGCCTTAATGTACATTGAACCCTTTGTAACGTGGGCTGGCCGGGGTCCTGGCGCACTCTATATAAGCCACCCCCCTCCTATGAGACAAGGGTTCGCACGCCTGTAATTGATACTCTCATAATCCAGTCGACCGCCTCCGGGCTCCGAGACGTAGGGCTATTACTTCCTCCGAGAAGGGCCTGAACTCGTAAACCTTGTGTTCTTACAACTTCTCCATAGCTAAGATCTTGCCTCTCGATACTTACCCCCCTACTTCACTGTCAGACTTAGAACCACGACAGTTGGCGCCCACCGTGGGGCAGGTGTTTTAGCGTTTGTTGGAGGAGTTGCGACCTTTTCCGACCCGAATCATCATGGTTTTCGGAGGAGTTCCGGTGGAGGGCCGCGAGATCCGTCTCGACGCGCTCACATTCATCGTCGACGACTCTGCTTGGCTCCAGGAGGCTCCGCTTGACGTGGACGCACTCCCTGTTCGCGGGGCAACGCACTTTAGCACGTATGTCCGCGGTGTTCTCCTTCGGCAACCGTCGACCCCCTACCGGTCGGCTCCTGTGTTGTCCTCCCTCCCCGTTTCCCGCTGGCGCAAGCGCTCCGGTCGGTCGAGACTTCGGCGGTGGGTGAGACAGGCGGTGGCACATCAGTCCGCCACCCTTCAAGTCGCGGCAATCGAGCCCGACGAATCCCTCTATGGCCTGTTCGACCTGTCGATTGGCTCCACAGATACCGCATCCGAGTGCGACAACAGCGATCCGGTGGCGGAGGTTCTGATGGTCGATGGACCACCCAGTCCTCCCGTTTTTCCCCGCACCGACGGAGGCGCGGGTGGAGGCGACCCATCGCATCTCCATGAGGAGTATCTTCCCGGGCCTCTCATGTCGCTGCAGAGAGAAGAACTTCGCCGCCGGAACGTGGATGCACTGCACACTCCTATCATTGGAGAAACCCCCGAGGCTCGCGCCTTGGAGGACGCGCGCTTGGCAAACTTGGCCGAGCGCACTCGACTGGAGAATCTCCAGTGAGCACTCGACGAGCATGCGTGACAACGGGTTCCCGAATCCAGTCGGCGTCAGCTCTTCCCGCCCCCGCAGGTATATCGAACTCCGATTCAGAATTTAGCAGCTGCGGCCCGTATAGCGGAGTCGATTCAGCCTTCCCAGTCGGAGGCTGGCAGAGGCTTGCTGCGGATCAGAGCGTTACTCCGGGCAGCAGGAGATCAGAATTTCGCTGTTTCTCAGTCGCGGAACAGGATTCACAGCAGATCCGTTGCCGCGGACACAGTCCAGTCGGCTCACAGCCCGAGATCGCCCCCGAGGCGTGAGGGACGTGGAGACCGGCATGACCAGTATGGGAACCATGAGCAGTATGATCACCGAGTCGATCGTGACGGTCGACGTCGAGTGCCCATGCCTCCCCCGAGGAGCGGGTCGTATGTGCCTCGCCAGCAGGATGATAGGCGCCCTCATAGTGGTGGGCGAAGGCTTCCAGTCGACCCCAGAGGGCCAGGCTTTGACGCGAGATCCATTCTCGTCCAAGGTTTGGTCGACAGGAACAGGGCTCACCGAGAAGGTCACGACAGAGATGCACCTACCAGCAGCAGAGTACATGTTTCGGGGCCAGAGTGCTTTAGTAGAGCCATCAGGGCTGCTGTGATTCCTCCCAACTTCAGGTTGGCGACTGGAGTCAGTAAGTTCACTGGTGAGTCCAAGCCCGATACTTGGCTTGAGGACTACCGAGTGGCCGTCCAGATTGGCGGCGGCAATGATGAAGTGGCCATGAAGCACCTGCCTCTCATGTTGGAGGGCTCGGCCAGAGCGTGGCTGAACCAGTTAGCACCTAGCAGCATTTACACTTGGGAAGATCTCTCCCGAGTGTTTGTCACCACATTTGAAGGCACATGCAAGCGACCGGCAGGGCTGACGGAACTGCGATCTTGCATGCAGAAGCCGAATGAAACTTTGAGGGATTACATCCAGAGGTGGATCACGTTACATCACTCGATGGAGAATGTGCCTGACCACCAAGCAGTTTGTGCCTTCAAGGAAGGCGTCAAGTACAGAGAACTGAATTTGAAATTCGGTCGAACCGGAGATATGTCCCTGAATCGGATGATGGAGATTGCCACCAAGTACGCTAATGGTGAAGATGAGGATCGACTCAGGAGTGGCAAGCTCAATTCAGTCGCCCAAGAAACCGAAGGAAATTCCAATAAGAAACAGAAGTGGAAAGCCGAGCCAGCGGCTCCCTGGGAAGCCTTGGCTTTAACCCAAGGAAAGTTTAAAGGGAAACCTAAAGGACCTTGGAACCCCAAAAAGGATAAAGACCAAGGCGAAAATGATGTGTTGGACTTACCATGTCTCGTCCACAAAAAGAAAGATGAAGAGGGTAATTTCATTTACCCGAAACATACCACTCGACAATGTCGACTCTTGATCCAGCAGTTCCAGGGCAAGCAGCCCAAAGGTAAGGAAAAGGAGTCGGACAAGGTCGAGGACAAAGAAGACAGTGACGACGGATACCCTCAGGTCAATTCCACTCTGATGATTTTTGCCGATGTTGAAAGCAAAAGTCGACTGAAAGTTATTAACCGAGAGGTGAATATGGTCGCTCCAGTGACATCTAATTACTTGAAATGGTCTCAGATTGCCATAACATTCGACCAGTCCGACCACCCAACGCACATCGCCACCCCTGGGAGGCAAGCTTTGGTGGTCGACCCAGTTGTTGAAGGCACTCGACTGACCAAAGTACTGATGGATGGTGGCAGCGGTTTGAACATATTGTATGCTGAGACGTTGAAAGGGATGGGCATTCCGATGTCCAGACTCAGTGCCAGCAACATGAGTTTCCATGGGGTCATTCCTGGGAAGAAGGCTGAATCACTCGGCCAGATTGCTCTTGATGTGGTTTTCGGTGATTCCATGAATTACCGCAAAGAGAAGTTGACATTTGAAGTTGTAGACTTCCAGAGTGCCTACCACGCTATTTTGGGCAGGCCGGCTTATGCACGCCTCATGGCCCGACCATGTTATGTGTATCTCAAATTGAAGATGCCTGGCCCCAAAGGTGTGAGCACTATTATGGGCAATCGGAAGAAAGAGGAAGAATGTTTTCAGAAAGGTTCGAAGATCGCCGATGCTCAGATGGCAGTGGTGGAGTTGCAGGAATACCAGAAGACTACAGACCTGAGTGATTTGTTGCGAGCCAAGAAGCCCGCTACAGAGTCAGCTTTTCAGTCGACTGGCGATACGAAGACAGCTCACATCCACCCGACCGACCCCAGCGCTGATCCAACTCATATCTCGACAACACTCAACTCCAAATAGGAAGAAGCGCTCATCCAGTTCTTCCGTGAGAACTGGGACATTTTCGCATGGAAGCCCTCTGACATGCCGGGTGTTCCCAGGGAGCTGGCTGAGCACCGCCTAAGAGTCGACTCAAAAGTAAAACCTGTCAAGGAACATCTCCAACGGTTCACCATCCAGAAGAGAAAGGCCATTGGCGAAGAGGTGGCTCGGCTCTTAGCGGCGGAGTTCATCCGAGAAATCTACCACTCCGAGTGGCTCGCCAATGTTGTCATGGTCCCCAAGAAGGACAAGTCACTTCACATGTGCATTGACTTTAAGCATATCAACCGGGCCTGCCCGAAAGATCATTTTCCTCCCCCCCGCATCAACCAGATAGTCGACACGACTGCGGGATGTGAGCGATTGTCTTTTTTAGACGCCTATTCCGGGTATCATCAGATCCGTCTGTATGGCCCTGACGAGATCAAAACAGCTTTCATCACTCCATTCGGGTGCTTCTGTTATGTTACCATGCCATTCGGCCTCAAGAATGCCGGAGCCACATTCATGAGGATGATTCAGAAGTGTTTGCTCATCCAAATCAGTCGGAATGTGGAGGCGTACATGGATGATATTGTGGTCAAGTCACGGAAGGGTTCCGACCTGCTGACTGACCTTGCTGAAACCTTTGGCAACCTCAGAAGGTTTGATATCAAGCTTAACCCATCAAGATGCACATTTGGGGTTCCTAGCGGAAAGTTACTCGGTTTTCTCGTTTCCGAACGGGGAATCGACGCCAATCCAGAAAAAGTCGGTACTATACTCCGAATGAAAAGTCCTGTGCGAGTGCACGATGTTCAGAAGCTTACTGGTTGCTTGGCCGCCCTAAGTCGATTCATATCTCGTCTCGGTGAAAAGGCATTGCCTCTTTACCGATTGATGAAGAAGTATGACAAGTTCGAGTGGACTCCTGAAGCTGACGCAGCGTTCGCAGAGCTCAAAGCTCTGCTCTCCACCCAGCCGGTGCTTGCTGCCCCAATTAGCAAGGAGCCTTTGCTGCTTTACATTGCAGCCACAGGACAAGTCGTCAGTACGGTACTTACGGTCAAGCAGGAAGAAGAAGGGAAAACCTTCAAAGTTCAGCGCCCAGTGTATTATATTTTTGAAGTCTTGACCCCATCGAAGCAAAGATATCCTCATTATCAGAAGCTCGTATATGGGATTTATATGACAACAAAGAAAGTTGCCCACTACTTCTCTGATCATTCCATTACAGTCGTCAGCGACGCTCGGTTGTCAGAGATCTTGCATAATAGAGACGCAACTACTCGAGTGGCAAAATGGGTGATTGAACTCCTTCCTCTAGATATCAAGTTTGAGGCAAAGAAAGCTATCAAGTCCCAGGGAATCGCGGATTTCGTCGCCGAGTGGATTGAACAGCAACTGCCGACTCAGGTTCACTCGGAGCATTGGACCATGTTCTTCGACGGTTCCAAGATGCTAAATGGTTCCGGCGCCGGAGTGGTGTTGGTCTCCCCAGAGGAGATAAACTCAGATATGTTCTTCAAATCGATTTTGATTCCTCTAACAACGAGGCAGAATACGAAGCACTTTTATATGGGTTGCGCATGGCCATTTCACTCGGCGTCCGTCGCCTCATGGTTTATGGCGACTCCGATTTGGTGGTTAATCAAGTGATGAAGGAATGGGACGTCAGAAGTCCAGCCATGACTGGTTATTGCAATGCAGTGAGAAAGCTGGAGAAGAAATTCGAGGGGTTAGAGCTTCATCACATACCCCGACTGCAAAATCAAGCAGCTGATGATCTGGCAAAAATAGGTTCCAAAAGAGAAGCCATTCCCAGCAATGTGTTTTTGGAACACATCCACACACCATCGGTCCAGGAGGATGCCATCACTGAAGAGGCCCCACAGCCAAAAAGCACCATGGATCCGACTGAAGTTGAACTTCCAGCTGTGGTCGACCTGATCATGGAAGTCTTGGTTATCACTCCCGTCTGGACAGAACCGTACATCGCGTACATCTTAAGGAAAGAACTCCCAGAAGGCGAAGAAGAGGCTCGACAGATCATCCGTCGATCCAAGGCCTTTACAGTCATAAAGGGACAGTTATATAGGGAAAGCGCGACTGGGGTCGGCCAGAAGTGTATTACACCAGAAGAAGGTCAGATGATCCTTAACGATATCCACTCGGGGACCTGTGGTCATCATGCGTCCTCTCAGACCATTGTGGCTAAAGCATACCGAGCGGGGTTCTACTGGCCAAGAGCCAATGAGATGGCAAAAGAGATAGTCGACAAATGTGAAGGATGTCAGTATTACTCCAATATGCCGCACAAGCCCACGTCAGCCCTGAAAACCATTCCACTTGTCTGACCCTTCGCTATTTGGGGGCTGGACATGGTTGGACCACTGATAATAGGCAGGAGCGGCTTCACTCATGTGCTGGTAGCAGTCGACAAGTTCACCAAATGGATTGAAGCCAAGCCTATCAAGAATCTCGATGCTTGCACCGCTATCAGTTCCATCAGAGAGTTGATATTCAGATATGGAGTTCCACACAGCATCATCACCGACAACGGGTCAAACTTCGATTCCGACAAATTCAGGGCCTTTTGCGCCTCTCAGGGCACTCGAGTCGACTATGCTTCGATCGCTCACCCCCAGTCGAATGGGCAAGCAGAAAGGGCGGACGGCCTGATTCTCAAAGGACTGAAACCCTGATTGATGCGCGATCTCAAGCACGCAGCAGGTGCATGGGTCGACGAGCTTCCATCAGTCCTTTGGGGATTAAGAACAACCCCAAATCGATCGACCGGAAGAACCCCATTCTTTCTGGTCTACGGAGCAAAGGCTGTCTTACCGAGTGACCTGCTTCACAATGCTCCCTGGGTCGAGCTCTACTCTAAAGATGAAGCAGAACAGGCCCGGCAGGACGCAGTCGACCTCCTAGAAGAAGAAAGAGAAATGGCCTTGACTCGATCGACCATCTATCAGCAAGACTTGCGTCGATTCCATGCCAGAAACATGAAGAGCCGAGCCTTCCAAGAAGGAGACTTAGTCCTCTGAGTGGATCAGCAGAAACCACACAAGCTCGCTCCTACATAGGAAGGCCCCTTCATAGTCACCAGAGTCCTCCACAATGGAGCATACCACCTCTACAATGTCGATCGCCAGATTCATGAGCCACGTGCCTGGAATGCGGAGCTACTCCACCCCTTTTATACTTCAATTCTCACTCGGATGAGATGTAATAAGAAAAACTCCTGTAGTTTATTTATCAAAGACAAGAGCGTTATAATTTTCAGAGTGATTATTATTGTTTTTGTTTGCGTAAGAAATCCCCCAGCGGGTGGCTTAGCTGCGAATCCGCTTCGCCTAAGTTTGTAAAAACAGTTTCCCGCCGAGTGGCGAGCCAGCCTCCCACTCGGGGGCATAGCTGCGAATCCGTTTCGCCTAAGTTTGTAAAAACAGTTTCCTACCGAGTGGCGAGCCAGCCTCCCACTCGGGGGCTTAGCTGCGAATCCGTTTCGCCTAAGTATTTAAAAAATCCTACCGAGTGGAGAGCAATCCTCCCACTCGGGGGCTTAGCTGCAGTCCAGTACTCGCCTAAGTTCTCTCACTTGGAGACTTAGCTATAGTCCGGCACTCGCCTAAGTTTGAAAAAATCCTACCGAGCGGAGAGTAATCCTCCCACTCGGGGGCTTAGCTGCAGTCTAGTACTCGCCTAAGTTCTCTCACTTGGAGACTTAGCTGCAGTCCGGCACTCGCCTAAGTTTGAAAAAATCCTACCGAGCGGAGAACAATCCTCCCACTCAGGGGCTTAGCTGCAGTCTAGTACTCGCCTAAGTTCTCTCACTTGGAGACTTAGCTGCAGTCCGGCACTCGCCTAAGTTTGAAAAAATCCTACCGAGTGGAGAGCAATCCTCCCACTGGGGGCTTAGCTGCAGTCCAGTACTCGCCTAAGTTCTCTCACTTAGAAGAGTTAGCTGCAGTCCGACACTCACCTAAGTTTGAAAAAATCCTACCGAGTGGAGAGCAATCCTCCCACTCGGGGGCTTAGCTGCAGTCCAGTACCCGCCTAAGTTCTCTCACTTGGAGACTTAGCTGCAGTCCGGCACTCGCCTAAGTTTGAAAAAATCCTACCGAGTGGAGAGCAATCCTCCCACTCGGGGGCTTATCTGCAGTCCAGTACCCGCCTAAGTTCTCTCACTTGGAGACTTAGCTGCAGTCCGGCACTCGCCTAAGTTTGAAAAAATCCTACCGAGTGGAGAGCAATCCTCCCACTCGGGGGCTTATCTGCAGTCCAGTACTCGCCTAAGTTCTCCCACATGGAGACTTAGCTGCAGTCCGGCACTCGCCTAAGTTTGAAAATATACTACTGAGTGGAGAGTAATCCTCCCACTCGGGGGCTTAGCTGCAGTCCAGTACTCGCCTAAGTTCTCTCACTTCGAGACTTAGCTGCTGTCCCGCACTCGCCCAAGTTTGAAAAAATCCTACCGAGTGGAGAGCAATCCTCCCACTCGGGGGGATTAGCTGCAGTCCAGTACTCGCCTAAGTTCTCTCACTTAGAAACTTAGCTGCAGTCCGGCACTCGCCTAAGTTTGAAAAAATCCTACCGAGTGGAGAGCAATCCTCCCACTCGGGGGCTTAGCTGCAGTCTAGAACTCGCCTAAGTACGAAACACATCTCAATCCTCAAGGATGACGAAGGGCAGGTCGACTGCCACCTTATCCTGGGGAGCTTCGCCACAAATACAATGTGTGCTCCGTCCCGCTCTGCAATAACAAGGTGTGGGTCAACCGCCACCTTCCCCTGGAGAGCTTCGCCACAAATACGATGCGCACTCCATCGCCGACCCGCAAGGGTGACAAGACATGGGTTGACTGCTTCCCTCTCCTTCGGAGCTGCGCTGCGAATACAAAAGTTGTCTCGAATGGAGAATGGGTTCACTCAGCAGGAGATTCATAAAGATATTCGACGGTAAACCAAGTTCAGATAAATTCTAAAGGTCCCGGATCATAGATCTAAGTACTCGGGCATGCAGCCCGAAAAAGTTTAAACGGTTACAAAACCCACTCGGCATTCCGAGGCAAATTTAAGGTGGGACATAAGAGTTTGTTCACTCCGCGGGAGGAGGGCTGGCAGGCTCGACGAACTCATCCAGGTCGACGCCGTCGGCTATCCGAGTGGCTACAGCGATGAAAGTCTCCATAAAGGTTCGGAAGTCATGTTTCTGGGTGTTGGCGACCTTGATTGCTGCCAGTTTGTCTTGTCGCACCTCCTTGCCGTGGACACGAACCAAAGACAGAGCCACGTCAGCGCCACACCGAGCAGCAGACTTCTTCCACTCCTGCACTCGGTCTGGGATTTCATTTAGTCGAGTCATCAGGGACTCAAGATCATTTTGGAGCACAGCCTCTGGCCAAAGTGCCGGGTCAATCCATGACATGGCGACCTTCAGTCGAGCCAAGTAGTCCACGGCACTGTCGATGCGAGATTCCAGACGGAGCAGATTCATGGCAGTTTCATCTTTCACGGTAGAGTTAATTGGGTCCAAACCTGGTTCGATCCGCCCAGTCTCCTCTTCAAAGTTCTGGCAAAACTCTGCATTCACGATCCAAGGATAAGTCAATTTTCGTACACTGAGTCGACACACAAAAAAATAAGTCGGAACAGAATGTGCACCTTCAAGCTTGATGAACAACTTCTTGGCAAGACTTCTCAGATAGCTCTCGAGATCATCCCTCCTGCGAGCAATGCTTTCAATTTTCTCGCCCTGGATGAGATTCGCCTTCTTCCAGCGCGAGCACTCCTTGTTGGAGTCATTCAGAGCGGTCTTCAACCTGGTATTCTCTTCTTCCAACTGGCCGACCGAAGCCAGCTTCTGTTCGGCCAGAGCGGTCCTGTCGTCGGCCTCCTTACGAGCAGCAGCCAAATCCTGATCCTTCTTCGCCAGAGCTTCTCTCAATTTTTGTGCAAAGAAATGACGATTGATTCAGAAATAGCAGAAGGGCACTCAAGCCTAAAACTTACCAGTCGACAAACTCGTCTTACCAGCGGCGCTGTCTCTGTCCTTTTGCAGCTCTGTCCTGGCCAGCTCCAAGTCAAGGTTCAGTTGAATCTGCTGCTTCTCCAAGTCAGCAAAGCGAGCTCCAAGATCACAAGATTTATGAAATCAAAGGGGAGAAGTTATTTTTACAGCAAAAAACAACAAAGGAAATAAATACTAAGACTATGGTCGACTGCCCGCAGTCCACCATAGTCTCGGGGACTACACCCAGTGGGTGCACTTTGCATGCCCCCACCGGTTCTGATCCCACTCAACCAGACCGAGTGGAAGAGACAAACTACCAGTTTGGTTTATACATTTGGCAAAATACAAAGACTACAGTCGACTGCTAGAAGTCCACCGTAGTCTCGGAGACTACACCCAATGGGTGCACTTAGCGTGCCCCCACTAGTCCAAAAATTCAATCGGCACACCCAGTGGGTGTACAAATGCAAAGATTTTCGGAAAGAATCTTCAGGTAGCATATCCTAACAGAACAAGCGGCGACCAACTAACCTGAACGTTGCTCTAGAGAGCCAAGCTGGCATCATAGGCGGCTTGGCTGGCGTCCCGCACCGTCTTCATCTTCTCCATCATAATGCCCGCCTGGCGTATGGCTTCCCTAGCAGCATTCACCTCATCCTCTGGGACATGATGGGTTGCAAAAATTGAAGGCGGGTCGACAGGGGCCCGAGCAGTCGACGAAGAAGGCAAGGCACTCGACAGTGGCTCGACGAAGGTAACAGAACCCCGATTGACGTCGCCAGTGTCCTGAACGACTGGTTCCGCCCTCGGTGTCGACTGTAGCGGCTCACTTACAGGAGCTCGCCTATTCTTCCTCGTCAAAGTCCTCTCAGGCTCTTCATCATCATCAGGGAGGTTAATAATGTTGGGAGCTATGCAAAGTTTAATTGCCAAAATCACGTCACCCAATGATGCACATTGCAGTTGAATCGACCGAATAAAGATAGTATGGTAGAAATCATACCCGGATTAGAAGTGACCGCATCCTCCATCACCTCATCATCATCCATGTAAGCTGAGGTCCCAGAAGTAGCAGCGCTGAGAATTCCAAAGTTCGTCCAGTTAAAACAAGAAAAACAAAAAGCGCGGAGCGTCGAGTGAATACAAAGAGAGACACTCATGCAGAGGCGACGGGGATATCAATCTTGATCTTCGGCAACGCCTTCCGAGTCCTCGGCTCTGCAACTTTGGGGTGCTTTGGCTCCTTCTCAGTCGGGGTTGGTGAAGAGATCCGAGGATGCCTTGAAGACTGACCAGCCTGAGTAGTTGCCTTGTCGCGGGCACTCGGCCGTTCTTGGTCAAGCTTGGATCGCCTCTCCCTGCGAGGGGGCGACTCGACTTCTTCTCCATCACTTGAGTCGTCGCTTCCTCCATCCCCTTCACCATCGGAAGTCCACTCGCCACTGTCGCCGCCACTCGCCTCGCCTTCCAGAGCTTGCTCTTGCTCCCCGTTGGGCATTGAATACATTTCTATAATGGCCTGAAAGAAAGCAGGGAGAACAAAGTCAGTCGACGCAATATAGGCAGCTGTGCGAGTGAATTCAGATTACAAGCAAAAACTCAGAATTAGACCTGCTCTGGTGCATGAGACTGGTCGAATGGGGGAACTCTCTTGGCTCCCCTGGGACTGTCCTTGTTCCCGGTAATGCCCGACAGCCACTTCTCCAGTGTGTCGTCGTCGACCTCCTCCGGATGGATCCGAGTGGAGTCTTCAAGACCCGTATACATCCACATCGGATGGTCTCGAGCTTGAAGAGGCTGGATGCGCCGCTGAAGGAAGACCTCCAAGAGATCCATACCAGTGACCCTGTCATGAATAAGCTGGACCACTCGATCGACCAACACCTTCACATGCGCCTTCTCCTCCGGGAGCACCTTCAAAGGGGAGGGTTTCTCCACTCGGTCCATGGTAAAGGGAGGGAGGCCAGTCGATTTCCCTGGCGTCGACTGGTCTTTACAGTAAAACCAGGTCGACTGCCATCCGCAACCGAATCAGGAAGAATCATGACTGGAAAGGAGCTTTTCCCTCTCGTCTGGATGCCAAGACCCCCACACATCTGGATCACTTGGGTCCTCTCGTCACTTGGATTAGCCTTTTTCACTATCTGGGAGCGACAAGTGAAAATATGCTTGAAAAGACCCCAGTGAGGCCGGCAACCCAGGAAATGCTCACACAAAGAAATGAAAGCGGCGAGATAAACGATTGAGTTGGGGGTAAAATGGTGGAGTTGTGCCCCAAAGAAGTTCAGAAACCCTCGAAAGAAAGGGTGAGGAGGCAAGGAAAATCCACGGTCGACGGGGGTGGCAAGAAGAACACGCTCACCCTCCCGAGGTTGCGGCTCAGATTCCTTCCCCGGAAGCCGCGCCGAGTCATAGGGGGTCAGCCCCCCTTCGGCCAGGTCATCGAGGTCTTCTTGGGTGATCCTCGAGTGGATCCAGTCGCCCTGGATCCAGCCCTTCGGCAGGCCGGTCCGCGCGAGGAAGATCCGCCCCGGCTGGTCGCCTTCCCCTTCGACCTCGCCATTGCCTTCTTTGCCCGCTCCAGAGCCGTCGTCTTCTCCTTCCCCATTGTTGCCGGCGAGACGCATACGGAGCGGTGATGCTGGGGCGAGAACGAGCGCAGCGGAGGGGCGTGAAGAGGAGAAGAGGAAATGGGAACGCACTGTTCGGGAGACTCCGGTCCAACGCCTTATATGAGGCTGCTTCCGAGTCGCTGACGGGTAGGCCCAGGTGGCTCTATCAAATCCCGTAACGATCGCGCGCGCGATACGTGCCGAAAAAGGCGGCGTGGGGATCGAGGCAGCTCCGCTCTATCCCATCCGATTACTGTGGCCTCCCCTGTCCCGCGCGCTTCCCAAAATTCGGATCCCACGAAATCTATAGGCAGCAAACAACTTGTCAGACCAAAGATCTCCTCCACACCGTCACTCGGAGCCTTACAAGTAAAGAAACTCACTCGATGAAGAATTAAGAATGGATCAAGGCGACTGAAAAGGAAGTTGCTGTCATCACTCAGGTCCGTTCATCCGAAACAAGATATGCTCACGGCATGAAAAACGAGTCAAAGAAGTTCTCAACTCCTTCCCCACTCAAACCTCGATCCATTCGGGGGCTAATGATGAAGCTATGTACCTAGGGTAGGGTCATGGACCTGTCCTAACTGCCCTACCCAAGGACATCTCTGGAAGAAATCACCTTTCAATCGTCTTGGAGGTGTTCCACACGACAGACTCGAAGACACTCGACCAAGAAGCAATCACTCGACCAAGATCCAACCACTCGACGTCCAGGAGACCTAAAGTCACTCCGCACGCTAACGGTCGGTCATTAAGTAGCTTTTATGGTCATCATAGCACTTTATTACTAGTGTTACCAGTAACGCCCTGCCTTAATGTACATTGAACCCTTTGTAACGTGGGCTGGCCGGGGTCCTGGCGCACTCTATATAAGCCACCCCCCTCCTCCGAGACAAGGGTTCGCACGCCTGTAATTGATACTCTCATAATCCAGTCGACCGCCTCCGGGCTCCGAGACGTAGGGCTATTACTTCCTCCGAGAAGGGCCTGAACTCGTAAACCTTGCGTTCTTACAACTTCTCCATAGCTAAGATCTTGCCTCTCCATACTTACCCCCCTACTTCACTGTCAGACTAAGAACCACGACAATCTCTGCTTTGACAAGACGTGTCAAGAAACCGCCTCGCGTTATGTGTGGACCTGGTTGAAGAAAAACAGTTCGAATAATCACCGAGCCATGGCCTGGTGTCATGTTGCCAAAGCGTGTCAGCAGATTAAGTTTGTGGACATATTATTCTCTCTACGGTGGTATGTGGAACTTATTTTGCAGGGTCGGACACTATCCTTGTATTCAAATTCTTCCGTGATGTATTCGGAGGAGGAACCCGCCTTGCAATGCCGAAGACAATACTGCGCGCCAGACTCATCGTCATTGAAGCCTGGTGTAGGGGCTACTAAGGGAGTCCTAGATTAGTGGGTCTCCGGACAGCCGGACTATATCCTTTGGCCGGACTATTGGACTATGAAGATACAAGATTGAAGACATCGTCTCGTGTCCGGATGGGACTCTACTTGGCGTGGAAGGCAAGCTAGGCAATACAGATATGTATATCTCCTCCTTTGTAACCGACCTTGTGTAACCCTAGCCCTTTCCGGTGTCTATATAAACCAGAGGGTTTTAGTCCGTAGGACAACATACAATCATACCATAGGATAGCTTCAAGGGTTTAGCCTCTCCGATCTCGTGGTAGATCAACTCTTGTAATACTCATATCATCAAGAATAAATCAAGCAGGACGTAGGGTTTTACCTCCATCAAGAGGGGCCCGAACCTGGGTAAAACATCGTGTCCCCTGCCTCCTATTACCATCCGCCTTAGATGCACAGTTCGGGATCGCCTACCCAAGATCCGCCGGTTTTGACACCGACAGTAGACAAGGGGGATGTTGGTGAGAAAAGGCAACAACTTACCTCACAATCGTTAGATGTAGATCTAATGGTCAGAAACGACGGATGGCAGACACACCAGCATCACCAACGTAGTCTTGTGTAGGAGTACTAGCAAGATCCGTGCATTGCACGGAACATCAAGATGCATTTTTTTATAAAACACTTGTTGTGATTGACCCTTGCGGGAGTAATCCCATGTGTAAAAACTAATGATATCTCGAGAAATATGAGATAAGGTGAAGAGGAGTGGGGTGTGGTGGTGGTTGGTGGTCGAACTGAGCGGAGGCATGGGGATTGACGACGCCGGCAGCGGCCACCACGCCAGTTTGTTCCAGAGGCTTCCTTTCTTAATTGCTCAACAATGAGGTTTGTTGGAGATAAGGATGAATGAGGGAAGGCCTTATCAGCAAATGTGGAGAGGGGTGCGGGTATCTTTTAGTTTAATTTCCATCCGTCAGATATAGATCGGACGGTCTATATTGCAAGATGGCACATGTACCATCATCACCAACTTGGTTTTTTATAAGAGAAGAAATATAAGTATGGAGATACAAACGTATTATCGATACTTGCTTCCGTAAACTAGCATCTACATTCTATTCAACGCCTCGGCATGTGGGGCCTTAGCACAATGACTTCTCGACTGTGTTAAACGAAGATTTTCCCGTCGCCGACAAGGAGGGGGTGGCGGCGGCGCGATTTTTGGCTTGCTCTAGTCCTAGTAGTCATACTAGGTGGTCTAAGCACGTGTAGATTTATTCTTTTTCATGTCTCGTGTTTGCCGTACTGCCACGACTATTCATGAATAGACGGTAAGTTATTCATGGGGAAACCCTTGTTGAGCGTGTTTGCGAGAGAGAGAGAGAGAGAGAGAGAGAGTGCGTGTGTGATATGTTAGAGACTGAGGCAATGATAATAGATTCTTTGTGTCTATGTGTGTGGAGGATAGAGAGAGACATGTACATGGGGCTTTGTGTTTTGTAACGTGGAGACACATATACATAATTAGAGAGTTAGTGTGTGAGATACACATGCAGACATGAGGAGAGATGAGGATCCAGGTAAATGGGTGTTTGTGCGTGTCTGTGTGTGTTTGTGCACGCGTTTGTGTGTGAGAGGGAGAGAGTGTATGTGATGTACAGAGACCACTGATGATGTAAACCTAGTATAAGGGAAGGGGGAATGGTGTGACATGTGTAGTAGCGAGATAGCACGGGTGCGGGCGGGGGAGCAGACTATTTGGAAGAGACATCGAGTGTGTGTGGGGGAGAGGGGTGTGAGAGCGAGAGAAAGAGAGAGCTAGCGCTGGAGAGAGAGAGAGAGAGAGAGGAAGAGAGGGGGTGAGAGGGGTCGTTTGTGTCCATAAATGGCGTATAGATAGGGAGACAATGTTGATGTTGTCCGAAATTGGCCTATGAACGGAGACGCAAGGGAAGTGAGTCATCATGTGTGTGATAGGGACTTCATGAGAGAGCTAGTATAGATGGTGTAGAGAACAATGTGCAAAATCGAGAACGATTATACATTAGGGAGCTATGCAAAGAGTCACGACATATATGTATATAGGGAAGGAGTTGGGGCGGGTCCGCATGTGGGAGAGATAGAAAGAGGAGAGTGGTGCACAAGGAGACAAAGTGTGCTTGTTTGAAGTGGGGGTGGTGTGTGAGGTGAGTGCACGAGAACCACATAACTCGGGAGATAGACGTTTGGGGGCGACGTTTTGTGTGTATGGGAAATATACACTCTACATAGTGCGTGTGCTTGGGTAAGAGAGATAGCGGGAGACCTAGAGAGTGAGGGAAGAGATGTGTGCATGCCCGAGAGACAAAGTGATAGAGACCTATGTTGGGGTCCGGCCTTTACAAGAGAGAGGGGTGTTAATGTGCTCGTGTGTTGGTGTTTGGGGGGAGAGAATGACTTCTCTGTGTGTGTGTGTGTGTGGTGGTGGGGGGTGACTTCATATAAAGAGTGAGGTGTCTATATTTAAGGGACTTTAGCATAATTGAGATATTGTGCACTCATGGTTGATCAATTTGTTTCATAGTTTGTACTATGAGATAATGATACTTTTGAACATGCGTGATATACCTTGATGTACCAGAATTACAAACCTAAGATTGGAATTTTGGAATTCGACTCCATCATTAGCTTTTGTAATTCATTTAAACGGAGGTACATTTTTTAAGCCGAGATTTCGTGATTTCAAATTCATATATCAAACCTAGAGATATACACATCCGGGCATGTTCAAACTTTATAATCATCCACTTTATTCATACACATACACATTTTTGCTTTTTTCATCATATTTAGGATAAACACATTTGGAATTTCATTTGAATTGGACTGTATGATGGTATTTTCTTGTAGTAGCTCAATGATCCATATTTGAATTGAATGGACAATCTAAGTTTCGAGTTGGAGACATTGATTTTAAAAACTTGCACATTTTTTTTGCGTGCAAAACAAACAAATTGTCGGCCATGATATCATAGTCGGCCGTACGAGAGCAGAATACTTATAATTTTAGGCGCCAAAAGCTTTCAAACTTCCCGCTCACATCGAAATATCACCCGCCTGAAAGTTTAACCCTGCGATATTCCTGTTTTACCCCTGCCACATGAACGGAAAAGGGCTGCTTTGGTAACTCCATTGTTTTCCCCTCTTTGCCCCCAACATTCTTCCCCAGACCCCTCCCCTTCCCCTCCCTGACCCCCCCAACCACGACAAGCCGCCAAATCTAGTCCTCCGCCGCAGCGGTGGACCTCACACCCTGCCGGATCTACCTTCCGCACCTTGGAACCCCCAACTGCCAACTCACCACTTCACCGGAGCCGCTTCAGCGACTGGCTTGTCCACCGCTCCAGATCTCCTTGACCGCCATCATGGTCCACCGCACTTGATCTGCTTAACCGGCGCCCTCGTCCACCACAGCGTAGGCACTTCACTGACTCCCTCGTCCACCCCTTCACTGGCCCTTCATACAAGCCCTCGTCCGCCGCAACAGATCCGCCTCACCGAAAGCACTGTACAACGCGCCCGCCGAAGCCTTCGTCCACTGCACCGGACCCGCTCCACGGACGCCATATTCAACTCCACCGGCCCTGCTTTACCGACGCTGCAGCCTCATCAGGTTATTTCGATTTGTACTCCTTCGGTTTTTCTCTTTATCGTGCAACTGTTCACTTACCACAGATGAGCTTTCTTGTATGTCGACAGGTGCCGCAACCATAGCACCGGAGCCGCTTCAGCGACGGCGACAGCCGGCCCAAACTCAACCACAACACGAGCACCATCGACGATCCTTAGCTATCAAGTATGACAACGACACCCATACGCCGCCGAGAATCAGGTACTATTATCCAACAGCCGGCGCCTACGTTCACTTTCCTAGCATAAGCACCGCACCTTTGAATTTCTTCAGGGCATCATTCAGTTTTTCATGAGACGCGTTATTCTGCTTGCACCTATAGGGCCATACTTCTGGCAGTGAACATGTTACATGTGCTAAATTACATACCAGTGCACATATAGTTAATATGCTTTAGTTTTGTTCTGATGCCACCTGTTGGTTCCATCAGACTTCTTAATGTTCTCTATGCTTAATTACACATCAGCAAACTAGCATGTGGTTCTACTGCTTTTTGTTTGTTTTACCCTACATTTTCTGATGCTAGCTATTACATTACTGCTCCGAGCCTCTGTTCATTACTTGTTTGTGTGTTCTTGATCTTCCCAAGTTGCATGACTAATTTGATGCTTCTATTAATTATGGAGCTGCCAACCCCATCAAGCAAAATATTTTTTCTTTTGGGGATGGCACCTCAAACAAGCATAAAAATAGAGCGAAGCAGATATACTCCCTCCGATTCTATTTACTCTGCACATAACTCTTGACCTGCATACCAAGGAGGGCACTGGTTTAATTTTTCTGGACTAATTTGCCAATTAATTAGGGCAGAGATGGATGGGGCGGGGCACAAAAGGAAACTGGCGCTAGGAATCGGCAACGCGCAGACTAATACGAGAAAACTGAGAAAAAGTTATACGCAAAGTAAAAAGAATCGGAGGGAGTATTGTCGTGTATGCACACACCCTTCTTCCATTAGCTTAGATGAACCATTGATGATCAATTCGGACCAGTGCATGCAATTAAAATTAATTTTACCTAAATAGATGGTGCAGAATAAACTACAACAACTAGATTTGCAACAATGAGATGCTGACGATATATTCAAAGAACATTGCAACAGCAGCTAGGCTTCACAGCAACATATGATAAGCCATTGTGTTTTAGTACATGTGAAATGTAATGCGAGTGGGATGCTTTCTTGGATTGTGCCCTCAACATGTAATCCTACCGAATTACAAATAGTTCAGTTGTCTGCTTTGCTGTATTGCTTGATTCGAATGCTTATTTGTTGTTAAGCTATACCTGAGTTGGCCAATATGTCAGCAGTGTCTGTTGTACTATCGTAAAGAAATGCATGCCTATTTCATTTGAGTCCTTAACTTTTCCTCTCAACTTCATCACAAGACTGTCTTCGTAGTTTATGTGAGGCCACACTGTTAAGTGCTTTCTCAGATTACTTCAACTACTTAGATGCCTTGGCAACTTAAATATAGCAGTTGTACACTCCCTTTCAACTAGGGATGTCAACTGGGTCCCGTTTAATCCTGATTAAAGTCCACTAGTGGTATGACAGTTCAAAAGAGTTTTTGTTTTTTTGAGGAAAATGAACTAGGGAGGTAGAAAAAACTAACTAGATGGGACTGGCGGATTTCGTTTATTTGCCACTTACATCCCTAGTTTCATCTTACCATCTTAATTTCTTTTCGGCTGATGCTGCTTCGAACCATTTAAATATAGTTTGCCATGCTCAGCAATAATTCATCCGTCGTTTACCATGTAAGCTTACTACCTAGATCATATGATAACTATCTCTTACTAATGTCCAACAGAAACCTTTCAGGATGCCGTTCACACTAGGACACAATGTACAACCCCAGAATCTATTTGTGGAAGCAGTGCGCCATCCATGTTCCCAGATGGTAGCAGTTCAGAGGCAACACCGCCGGAGAGCAGTCTGAGCACAAATATTATAGGGCTTGAGGCTCTACTAGAGGCAGAAAGAGATGGTGTGGCTGCCATGAATGAGGTAATATTTATCTTGAGGCTGGAAATTACGGAATTAGCGGCACGCATTATGCAAGCAACCCAAGAATTGGAGGAAGTAAGAATGTTGCATTTGAAGACGGAGGAGGTCCTGCTGTTTCTGCTATCTGAAGCCCAAGATAATCCCGGTTCTTCTTTAGATACCAGTTGAAATTTTCATTAGATTATTGTACTTGCATGTTGTGTCATGTCTCTGAATGGATTATGTTGCAAGACCCCCTATGTTGTCCATGTGTTGTAATGATCCGAATTTTTTAGGCGAGGTAATCCTCAGAACTTGTATGATTGACATAAGGTGAACTATTTGTCGTGTGAGCATATTGTATTGGATGAAATAACTGTTTGACTCAGAGTGTATCCAACCTACTGAATTTGAAGATCACGACATTTCTAAATCATAATCGTATATAAAGGTGGAATAAATCTTTGTTGTGGTTTTGAAGAAATAAATAACAAAACGTATAATTATCTATGGATACTCGTAATCGAATACAAATTGGATTTAAATTTAGTTTGCCAGGTCCCAGGGCATACGTGAATGCTAATTCTCCCATGTTTTGAACGAAGCGGCTAAACACACACTATAATTTGTGGGCTACTCGAAGCAAGTGTTTGCGAGATGGAAATTACTCTCTACCCCTAACACTTGACATCCTTATCGACAGGATTTACACTACTATCGATAGGGGTAGACTAGTAACTTCAATCAGACGTGACACGACGGCCTCTGAGCCCATTCAGACACGGTGGGCACCAAACGTGGGCGGCAAAATACATTTGATTCAAGCTCGTCCGAAAGACATGTGTCTCTTCCTCTATTTACCCATTCATACACGGTGGGCGGCAAAACAAACTCTCCTCGTCCGAAATCGATGTAGGCTTATATTTTAAATAGGGGCAGATGTGTAACTTCCATCAGACGTGACACAACCGCCCTACCTGTCAGCCCCGTTCATACACCGTGGGCGCCAACCGTGGGCGGCAAAACACCGTGTCCTCACCCGAAATCGATGTAGGCTAATATTTTAAATAGGGGCAGATGTGTAACTTCCATCAGACTTGACACAACCGCCCTACCTGTCCGCCCCGTTCATACACCGTGGGCGCCAACCATAGGTGGCAAAACACCCACTCCTCGCTCGAAATAGTTACCGGCAAATATTTGGGAGATGCGAGATTATCGTCCTATCCCCAACCGATGCGATGTCCGAAATTTTAAATGGGGGATAAGTTCGTAACTTTCCCCCATTTCAGAGAAGCGCGTCCTAAAGTTTGAGATCCCCCTCCCCTCCATTTCCCCATTCATACACCGTCGGCATCACGACAACCTCCGCATTGCGGTCAGGCTCCTCCGTCCGCCACCCCATCCTCCACCTTGCCGGAGCCGCAACCCCTACCCCGTCATCCCCTGCAAGACATGGACGTCTCTCATCGACGGCGCTGGACCAGCATCCTTTCATCGCCTCCCCTCGCTTCATTGGCGCCGTTATCCACCTTGCCGTTGCCGCTCCTACGACCGCCTCGTCCACGGCAAGAGGATATATCCCCCGACCCGGCCGTCTACCGTCTAAAGTCTTCTTCCCCGCCGCCGACAGCCATCGCACCCGCAGCACCCTCAACATATCAGCATAGGCCTACATGGCGTCGCAAGAGAGGTGGTACTCTTCCATATGTGCATAATTTATTGATCTCACCTGGAAAATAGATCGTAATTTGTTTACTGTACTTTTCTTGTCCGTACCAAATCGTAGTGGCTAGTTGAAAGCAAACATTGGTTGCGAAGTAGCTTTGTCTGGTTTGCACCTTCAGATCCGCCATGGCACGGGCACTATACTCATAAAGCTTATGGTTTCCCCCCTTTATAATCACTACCATCATCGTAGGTGCTTCATGTAGTGCTAGCACTGCTCCTCAAGACCTCAACCCAAAGCTTACGTGTTGAAATACGAATCCGATATGATGCTCATATCACTAAAATGGAGAATGTTTAATTGGTCACCTAATGTTCCTATATTCGTTTCGAAAAGCATGTGCGCCACCCACTGGTCCAGCTAGTTCCACTTTTCCTGATTTTTCTCTTGATTCTTAGGGTTTTCCCCTTTTATCTACTCTACTACGATCTACGTAGGTGCTTTCTGTCGTACTAGCATTACTCCACCCTTCAAGCTAAATAACACAACACTCAAAATTCAAAAGCTTAGTTGTTCAAATATGATTGTGATATGATACTGATATTAGTTAACCGACACATTTAATTGGTTAGCTAAAGGTCCCACTTGAGTTTCCAAATGCATGTCGCGACATATAGAGAGACAGCATAATTGCATTTCTTTGTCACTTGTTGACCGTACTTTCTTGTCCATACCAAATCTTAGTTGTTATTTCAAAGCAAACATCGGTTGTAACTACCCTTTACGCGGTTTGCAGCTTCAGATCTGCCATCCCACTGCCACGGTCAACACTGTACTCATCATGCTTATGTTTTCCCGATTTTATGATGACCACAATCAGCCTACGTGGTTCGTGTCGTAATAGCACTGCTCCACCCATCGAGCTAAACAAGCTTAGTTGTACAAATTCATATATGATATTATTGTTGATATTAGTAAAACTGAGAGACGTTTAATTGGTTAGCTAAATGTTCCTACTTTAGTTTCAAAATGCATGTGAGCCACATATGGAGAGACCGGAAAGAATATTATTTCTCTGTGCGCTCTGGTTCATCATCGGTGGCCAACCGACATTGTATTAAAAGACTTGTAATATCTTCAATCTTCTTGCTCTTCTGCTCTTCTTTAAGATGATACTCTTCTCTTGCGGTCGACTGGTTAGGTCTAGTTGTTCTCCCTTAGTATATTTTGAATCTGTCAGGTCAGGTCGACTTGTTCTTCTTTACTATATGTTGAAGCTATCATCTGCGAAGTGTCATCACTTCTGGAGCTCTCATATTTTGAGTAGTAGGCCACATTATATTAATGCACACAACAAATTACAGCATGCATGGCATATTTTAAAAGAATTGCAGAGATAGCACAAAGGGGTTTACAGGGAGGCAGTATTGGATTAGAATCACTTCTGCATTACAAAGAAAATCTCACTTGTTTTTATGTTTTCATGCATGTCAGATATTGAACATTATCAAAATGAATATGAGAATGGGCGCACGAGAGGAATATTGCGGAATGATCCACTGCCTATCAAACTTGGCATGGTGGAGGATGGCCTATCTTATTCACCCATCAAGGTGCTTGCTCTAACTTTGCAAAGTTGTATTGGTCGCACATATTTTGCTTCTGACCTCTTGCATTACTTCTACTTTGTTACACCATCTGCTTAGTTTAAGCATCATATATGAGTATATGCCATACCTATCCATTTTCTGTACCTATTCCATGTGTCGTCACACTATGTTTTTTCAGTCAAATGTTGTTCTTTCATAATAGGTGTCCAAAAGGAAGAGGGTGAGTGCAGGTCGTCAAGGAGTACAAACTAGGTATTTGGAAAAGGTAGTGATACCTGTTAAATCAGATAGATTAGCAGCCACAGAAAACACAGGCCCAACTGTACCAAACTTTACCCCTACTCCAGTGGCCAAACCCCTATTAGAACTGCTGGGAGCCTAGCGTCAGGTACTGTCTATGATATCAATTCAAAATTTGAACTCCTAAATTTCTGCTTGTGCCTTACCTTCTCTCTTGTATTAAAACTAATTTCAGATGAATCTCCTTGCTCAAAGGATAATACGATCTCAAAACAATAATGGGCTCTGCATTGCTCTTGTCAGTACCTCTCTCCCTTTTGCCTTGTATCGCTGTACTTAATTAATTGCTATTTGATTATGTATCATCAGTCTGCACCTGAGATTCATTATCCTCTGTTTCTTCCAATATTATTTGATCTATATTTACTCTTTGCAAAATGTAGAATAATGGCAACGCTTATAAAGAATTTTCTTTGGGGAATTTATTGAATTATCCTTCCATCAACATGGAGAAGGGCTTTGTCCAGCCCGTGTTAACATGTAATGTAAGTTCATCCTTCTCAAGCCTTCAAACTTTGTTCTAGTATAGATTTGGATAGGCATCATTTCCTCCACCATTGTTTGCTTTGCTGTTTACATCTGATTGGATGTTTGCAACAACTACCAGTTTCAAATTGTAGTTGTAAAAACATGTTCCTTATGCAGAACAGATCCATTTATTTTCTTATATAATTGTGAAACATGTTATGTGTCTCCTTGTTTCTCTTTCAGACTCGTATCTCTTACGCCAGGCAGAACTTTAGGGAAGATAGTGAGCCAAACCATCTTGAGGACAGCGAGATGACCCCAAGGTCATGTCTTGATGAAGACAGTGAGTTGAAGCTACTCACCAGCAGGTGTGAGACAACCTCTGTGCAGTCGCTGCCTCAATCAGTTCGACTTCTTCAGTCTCGAATTAAAGCGGAAAGGCTTGCCTCAGCTCAGCTCCGACTTGAAGACAAAGATGCAATGAAGATGTCAGAGGACTGCCGTGCGCACCGTCATGCCTTAAATCTAGTGTTGATGCATCTATCATTGACACAACTGAGGTCTACTCAGCTTCTTCAACTGTTTGGGGGGGGGCAACCTGGCCAGGCCTAGTGCCTTCTGAAGTGCTCTCAGTTTTGTATATTCTTTTGTCAGCGCGTTTATTTGCACTGGTGGCAAACTTTGATGCCCAGTCGATGTAATATGTGTGATAGCCGTGATAGCCTAGCGTAAGTTGCTTGCTTATTTATTTATTTGTTGTCTTGTTTATTTGTTTGCTTCTAGTCAGTGCAGTTGTTTTTCCACGGTTTGCTCGTGGCTGCAATAACCTATTTTTTAAAACTAGGCCACAATAACCATGGGCTAATATTTACTGTAGTGACACTGGGCCTCCTACGGGCCGTAGAAATAGTGGGCCTTCTACGGGCCGTAGAAAAAGTGGGCCTTCTACGGGCCATAGAAAAAGTGGGCCTTCTACAGGCCATAGAAACAATGGGCCTTCTATGGGTCGTATCATCAATGGGCCTTATTCGGGCAGTATGATCGATGGCCAAACATGGGCCAATAACAGGCCGCATTATGGCCGTAAACGGGCTAGAGTTGGAATCGTCCGTTTAGGGGCCGACCATAACGGGCCATCGTTAATAGGTCGTATTTGATGACGCAATGAAAACGGCCCAACGTATTAACGGACCACAAACGGGCTGACTGTAACCACGGGCTGAATTTGGCCCACAAGCAGAAAATGACAGTAACGGGCCGTAAGTAAACGAATGCTGGAAATGAGCCCAAGAATAAATGGGCTCTGAGAAGGCTGAAAGATAACATGGGCTGGAAACGGCCCAACGAAATAACGGGCCGTTAATGGGTATAAAGTGATACACTGTTCATTACGGGCCAGTTTCACCACGGGCCGTTAATGGGTATAAAGTGATACACTGTTCATTACGGGCCAGTTTCACCACGGGCCGTTAATGGGTGTAAAGTGATACACTATTCATTACGGGCCAGTTTCACCACGGGCCGTTAATAGGCCAAGAGTTACATAGGGCCTCATATGGGCCGAAAGACGTCATGGGCCATACATGGGCCAGAAGTGAAAACGGGCTGGAATCATATTGGGTGGCCCAGATGATGCTACTGGGCCTAATTCGGATAGGGCGTAACGGGCCTTGGGTTAGCGGGCTGTAAATAGGCTATATGCGAATAGGCCATTAATAGGCTTTACATGGGCCGGCCCGCCACCTTTTGACCAAGTCAAATGGGCCGGCCTTTTCACAGGAATGGGCCTTTGTTGGGCCGTGCCATGTGTCGACGTATCATAGGAGCCTATCTGACCCAACGACAAGCTGACACGTGTTTCGTCCGGCCAATAAGAATTTTACACGTGGAAAATTCCCATTGGTCGGGGATATTAACGGGTTATCGGATCCAAAACCCGACCCGATAGCTTAACGGCGTTCCGTTACGGTGGATGCCACGTGTCGGTCACCCTTGACGAAAGCACTTCTATGACGCGCGATTAATCGTCATGGAAGTGGACACTTCCGTGATGATAATTTTGGTAATGTCATGGAACACTTCTATGATAGCACAGGTATGACTATCTTGATTCTGTCATAAATTTGTCATGGATGTACATGCATGACAAAAAAAGCGACCTACTGTGACAAACACGTGTCATCACGGAAGTGTTTTTTTTGTAGTGAATAGTTCACATCTTTATGTGATTAGTTCACATCTCCACGTGACTAATACCCAAAGGGTTTACTAGAGTTAATAATCTAGTTTACATCGCTATGTGATTAACACCGAAAGAGTGATCATGTTTTGCTTGTGAGAGAAGTTTAGTCAACGGGTCGGCCACATTCAGAGCCGTACGTATTTTGCAAATTTTCTATGTCTACAATGCTCTGCACGGAGCTACTCTAGCTAATCGCTCCCACTTTCAATGTGTATCCAGATTGAGACTTAGAGTCATCTGGATTAATGTCAAATCTTGCATCGACGTAACCCTTTACGATGAACTTTTTTTCACTTCCATAACCAAGAAACATGTCCTTATTCCACTAAGGACAATTTTTACCGTTGTCTAGTGATCCACTCCTGGATCACTATTGTACCCTCTTGCCAAACTCATGGTGAGGTACAAAATAGGTCTGGTACACAGCATAGCATACTTTATAGAACCTATGACTGAGGCATAGGGAATGACTTTTCATTCTCTTTCTATTTTCTGCCGTGGTCGGGTTTTGTGTATTTACTCGACTTCACGCCTTACAACTCATGCAAGAACTCCTTCTTTGACTGATAAATTTTGATCTCCTTCAAAATCTTATCAAGGTATGTACTCATCAAAAATCTTATCAAGTGTCTTGATCTATCATTATAGATCTTGATGACCAATATGTAACTAGCTTCACTGAGGTCTTTCATTGAAAAATTCTTATTCAAGTATCCTTTTATGCTATCCAGAAATTATGTATTATTTCCAATCAACAATATGTCATCCACATATAATATCAAAAATTCTACAGAGCTCCCACTCACTTTCTTGTAAATACAGGCTTCACCAAAAGTCTGTATAAAACCATATGCTTTGATCACACTATCAAAGCATACATTCCAATTCTGAGATGCTTGCACTAGTCCATAAATGGATCACTGGAGCTTGCACACTTTGTTAGCACATTTAGGATCGACACAACCTTATGGTTGCATCATATACAACTCTTCTTTAAGATATCCATTAAGGAATGCAGTTTTGATATCCATTTGCCAAATTTCATAATCATAAAATGCAGCAATTGCTAACATGATTCGGATAGACTTAAGCATCACTACGGGTGAGAAGGTCTCATCGTAGTCAACTCTTTGAACTTGTCGAAAACCTTTTGCAACAAGTCGAGCTTTATAGACAATAACATTACGTCAGCGTCAGTCTTCTTCTTGAAGATCCATTTATTCTCTATGGCTTGTCGATCATCGGGCAAGTCAACCAAAGTCCATACTTTGTTCTCATACATGGATCACATCTCAGATTTCATGGCCTCAAGCCATTTAATGGAATCTGGGCTTATCATTGCTTCCTCATAGTTCGTAGGTTCGTCATGGTCAAGTGATACGTCTCCAATGTATCTATAATTTTTTTATTGCTCCATGCTATATTATCTACTGTTTTTGGACTATATTGGGCTTTATTTTCCACTTTTATATTATTTTTGGGACTAACCTATTAACCAGAGGCCCAGCCCAGAATTGCTGTTTTTTTGCCTATTTCAGTATTTCGAAGAAACGGAATATCAAACGGAGTCCAAACGGAATGAAACCTTCGGGAACGTGATTTTCTCACCGAACGTGATCCAGGAGACTTGGACCCTACGCCAAGGCATCAGAGAGGCAGTCACGAGGGTGGGGGCGCCCCCCCCCCCCTTAGGGCGCGCCCCCTGCCTCGTGGGCCCCTCGGAGCTCCACCGACGTACTTTTTCCTCCTATATATACCTACGTACCCCCAAACGAACAGAGACGAAGCCAAAAACCTAATTCCACTGCCGCAACTTTCTGTATCCACGAGATCCCATCTTGGGGCCTGTTCCGGAGCTCCGCCGGAGAGGGCCGTCATCAGGGAGGGCTTCTACATCATCATAACCCCTCCGATGAGGTGTGAGTAGTTTACCTCAGACCTTCGGGTCCATAGTTAGTAGCTAGATGGCTTCTCCTCTCTTTTTAGATCTCAATACCAAGTTCTCCCCCTCTCTCATGGAGATCTATTCGATGCAATCTTCTTTTTGCGGTGTGTTTGTTGAGATCGATGAATTGTGGGTTTATGATCAAGTCTATCTATGAATAATATTTGAATCTTCTCTGAATTATTTTATGTATGATTGGTTATCTTTGCAAGTCTCTTTGAATTATCAGTTTGGTTTGGCCTACTAGATTGGTTTTTCTTGCGATGGGAGAAGTGCTTAGCTTTGGGTTCGATCTTGCGGTGTCCTTTCCCAGTGACAGAAGGGGCAGCAAGGCACATATTGCATAGTTGCCATCGAGAATAACAAGATGGGGTTTATTTCATATTGCATGAATTTATCTCTCTACATCATGTCATCTTGCTTAAAGCATTACTCTGTTTTTAACTTAATACTCTAGATGCATGCTGGATAGCGGTCGATGAGTGGAGTAATAGTAGTAGATGTAGAATCGTTTCGGTCTACTTGTCACGGACGTGATGCCTATATACATGACCATGCCTAGATATTCTCATAACTATGCTCAATTCTGTCAATTTCTCAACAGTAATTTGTTCATCCATCGTAGAATACTTATGCTCTTGAGAGAAGCCACTAGTGAAACCTATGGCCCCGGGTCTATTCTCATCATATCAATCTCCATCACTTTAATCTTGCTTTGTTTTTTACTTTGCCTTTTACTTTGCATCTCTATACCAAAAATACCAAAAATATTATATCTATCAGATATCACTCTCGTAAGTGACCGTGAAGGGATTGACAACCCCTAATCGCGTTGGTTGCGAGTAGCTATTGTTTTGTGCAGGTACGAGGGACTTGAGCGTGGCCTCCTACTGGATTGATACCTTGGTTCTCAAAAACTGAGGGAAATACTTACGCTACTCTGCTGCATCATCCTTTCCTCTTCGGGGAAATCCAACGCAAGCTTAAGAGGTAGCAAGAAGAATTTCTGGCGCCGTTTTCCGGGGAGTCTACGCAAAAAGTCAACATACCAAGTACCCATCACAATTACCTATCTCTCGCATTACATTAGTTGCCATTTGCCTCTCGTTTTCCTCTCCCCAACTTCACCCTTGCCGTTTTATTCGCCCTCTCTTTCCCAATCTCCTTATCCTTCTCCTTCTCTTTCTCCGTTTGCCTTTTTCTCGCTTGCCTTTTTGTTTGCTCGTGTGTTGGATTGCTTGTTTGTCGCGATGGCTCAACCGAGATTTGGTGATCTTCACCTTAAAAGGTTAGAGGAGATCGAAAACAATGTTAGGAAGTTTATGGTTTTGCAATTTGAGCATAATAATTTCTTTAGAAACGAGCTTAAGGAATAAAAAGGTTTTATGAGTTATATGAATAAAGAGCTTGATGATATGTCTAAAGAATTTGATGGTATAAGATCCCAAATTGCTCGTCTAGAAAATATGACTACTGAAATTTCGGATATGCAAGCCACCTTAGTCAATAAGATGGCCGCTAAATTGAATTCCTATGAAAATCAAGATGAAGTTCTAAAAGTTATTGATGTGTCTCCTATCAAATCTTTGTTTTGCAATATGAATCTTGATGAAACTGAATATGATCTTCCTTTACCTAGAAGGCGTTCTAAAAATTCGGAGTATTTAGATCTTTATGATGAAATTGATGAAAGTGGGATTGAAAGAAATAAATATCTAGATGTTGCTAAACCCACTATATTGGATTTCAAGGAATTTAATTATGAAAGTTTCTGTTTAATTGATTGTATTTCCTTGTTGCAATCCGTGCTAAATTCTCCACAAGCTTATAGTCAAAAGAAAGCCTTCACCGAACATATTGTTGATGCCTTGATGCAATCTTATGAAGAAAAACTTGAGTTGAAAGTTTCTATCCCTAGAAAACTCTATGATGAGTGGGAACCAACTATTAAAATTAAATAAAATCATGGGTTTTATGCTTTGTGTGATTTGGGTGCTAGTGTCTCCACTATCCCCAAAACTTTGTGTGATTTGCTAGATTTCCGCGATTTTGATGATTGCTCTCTAATCTTGCATCTTGCGATTCTACTATTAAGAAACCTATGGGAAGGATTAATGATGTTCTTATTGTTGCAAATAGGAATTATGTGCCCGTAGATTTCATTGTTCTTGATATAGATTGCAATCCTTCTTGCCCTATTATTCTTGGTAGACCATTCCTTAGAACGGTTGGTGCGATTATTGATATGAAGTAAGGGAATATTAGATTTCAATTTCCATTAAAAAAGGGCATGGAACACTTTCCAAGAAAGAAAATAAAATTTCCATATGAAACTATCATGAGAGCCACTTATGATTGCCTACCAAAGATGGCAATACCTAGATCTATCCTCGCTTTTATGCCTAGCTAGGGGCGTTAAACGATAGCGCTTGTTGGGAGGCAACCCAATTTTATTTTTATTCCTTGCTTTTTTTCTCCTGTTTAGTAATAAATAAATTATCTAGCCTCTGTTTTGGTTGTGTTTTTTTTGTTTAATTAGTGTTTGTGCCAAGTAGAACCGTTGGGAAGACTTGGGGAAAGTCTTGTTGAACTTGCTGTAAAAAACAGAAACTTTAGCGCTCACGAGAACTGCTGTCATTTCTATTTGGAAAGTGATATTAATTTAATTCTTTTTGAAGATGATTAATAGATAAATTCCTCACGTCCAGAAATTTATTTTATAATTTTTGGGGTTCCAGATCTTGCGCTAGCTACAGATTACTACAGACTGTTCTGTTTCTGACAGATTCTGTTTTTCGTGTGTTGTTTGCTTATTTTGATGAATCTATGGCTAGTAAAATAGTTTATAATCCATAGAGAAGTTGGAATACAGTAGGTTTAACACCAATATAAATAAATAATGATTTCATTACAGTACCTTGAATTGGTCTTTTGTTTTCCATCGCTAACGGAGCTCACTCAAAGGACACCTAAAAGCCAAAGCTTGGGGATGCCCCGGAAGGCATCCCCTCTTTCGTCTACTTCTATCGGTAACTTTACTTGGAGCTATATTTTTATTCACCACATGATATGTGTTTTGCTTGGAGCGTCTTGTATTATTTGTGTCTTTTTTTGTTAGTGTGCCACAATCATCCTTGCTGTACACACCTTTTGAGAGAGCCATACATGAATTAGAATTTGATAGAATACTCTATGTGCTTCACTTATATATTTTTGAGATAAGTAGTTTTGCTCTATGTGCTTCACTTATATCTTTTGAGCGTTATAATTTTGCTCTATGTGCTTCACTTAGATCTTTTAGAGCACGGTGGTGGATTTGTTTTAAAGAAACTATTGATCTCTCATGCTTCACTTAGATTATTTTGAGAGTCTTAACAGCATGGTAATTTGCTTAATAATAATATGATTGGTATTCAAGATTTGTGAAACTTTCTTTTGAGTGCATTGAATACTAAGAAAAGATTGAAGCATGATAATTGTTTTGAGATATGGAGGTGATAATTAGAGTCATGCTAGTTGAGTAATTGTGAATTTAAAGAATACTTGTGTCAAAGTTTGTGATTCCCGTAGCATGCACGTATGGTGAACCGTTATGCGATGAAGTCGGAGCATGATTTATTTATTGATTGTCTTCCTTGTGAGTGGCGGTCGGGGACGAGCGATGGTCTTTTCCTACCAATCTATCCCCCTAGGAGCATGCGCATAATACTTTGCTTTGATAACTTCCAGATTTTTGCAATAAGTATATGAGTTCGTCATGACTAGTGTTGAGTCCATGGATTATACGCACTTTTTCCCATCCTTCACCATTGCTAGCCTCTCTAATACCGCACACTTTTCGCCGGTATCATACACCCACCATATACCTCCCTCAAAATAGCCACCATACCTACCTATCATGGCATTTCCATAGCCATTCCGAGATATATTGCCATGCAACTTTCCACCGTTCCGTTTATTATGACACGCTCCATCATTGTCATATTGCTACCATGATCATGTAGTTGACATAGTATTTGTGGCAAAGCCACCGTTCATAATTCTTTCATACATGTCACTCTTGATTCATTGCATATCCCGGTACACCGCCGGAGGCATTCATATAGAGTCATATTTTGTTCTAAGTATCGAGTTGTAATTGTTGAGTTGTAAGAAAAATAAAAGTGTGATGATCATCATTTTTAGAACATTGTCCCAAGTGAGGAAAGGATGATGGAGACTATGATTCCCCCATAAGTCGGGATGAGACTCCGGACGAAAAATAAAAAATAAAATAAAAAAAGAGGCCATAAAAAAAGAGAAGGCCCGAATAAAAAAAATAAAAAATAAAAAAATGAGAGAAAAAGAGAGAAGGGACAATATTACTATCCTTTTACCACACTTGTGCTTCAAAGTAGCACCAAGATCTTCATGATAGAGAGTCTCTCGTTATGTCACTTTCATATACTAGTGGGAATTTTACATTATAGAACTTGGCTTGTATATTCCAATGATGGGCTTCCTCAAAATTGCCATAGGTCTTCGTGAGCAAGCGAGTTGGATGCACAACCACTTAGTTTCTTTTATTGAGCTTTCATATGCTTATAGCTCTAGTGCATCCGTTGCATGGCAATCCCTACTCACTCACATTGATATCTATTGATGGGCATCTCCATAGCCCGTTGATACGCCTAGTTGATGTGAGACTATCTTCCCCTCTTTTTGTCTTCTCCACAACCACCACTCTATTCCACATATAGTGTTATATCCATGGCTCACGCTCATGTATTGCGTGAAGATTGAAAAAGTTTGAAAAAGTTAGAGTATGAAACAATTGCTTGGCTTGTCATCGGGGTTGTGCATGATTTAAATACTTTGCGTAGTGAAGATAGAGCATAGCCAGACTATATGATTTTGTAGGGATAACTTTCTTTGGCCATGTTATTTTGAGAAGACATAATTGCTTTGTTAGTATGCTTGAAGTATTATTATTTTTATGTCAACATGAACTTTTGTCTTGAATCTTTCGAATCTGAATATTCATACCACAATTAAGAAGATTTGCATTGAAATTATACAAAGTAGCACTCCGCATCAAAAATTCTCTTTTTATCATTTACCTACTCGAGGACGAGCAGGAATTAAGGTTGGCGATGCCTGATACGTCTCCAACATATCTATAATTTTTGATTGCTCCATGCTATATTATCTACTGTTTTGGACTATATTGGGCTTTATTTTCCACTTTTATATTATTTTTGGGACTAACCTATTAACCGGAGGCCTAGCCCATAATTGCTATTTTTTTGCCTATTTCAGTGTTTCGAGGAAACGGAATATCAAACGGAGTCCAAACGGAATGAAACTTTCAAGAACGTGATTTTCTCACCGAACGTGATCTAGGAGACTTGGACCCTACGCCAAGGCATCAGAGAGGCGGTCACGAGGGTCGGGGCGCCCCCCCCCTAGGGCGCGCCCCCCTGCCTCATGGGCCCCTCAGAGCTCCACTGACGTACTTCTTCCTCCTATATATACCTACGTACCCCCAAACGGACAGAGACGGAGCCAAAAACCTAATTCCACCGCCGCAACTTTCTGCGTCCACGAGATCCCATCTTGGGGCCTGTTTCAGAGCTCCGTCGGAGAGGGCCGTCATCACAGAGGGCTTCTACATCATCATAGCCCCTCTGATGAAGTGTGAGTAGTTTACCTGAGACCTTCGGGTCCATAGTTAGTAGCTAGATGGCTTCTCCTCTCTTTTTGGATCTCAATACAAAGTTCTCCCCCTCTCTTGTGGAGATCTATTCGATGTAATCTTCTTTTTGCGGTGTGTTTGTTGAGACCGATGAATTGTGGGTTTATGATCAAGTCTATCTATGAATAAAATTTGAATCTTCTCTGAATTATTTTATGTACGATTGGTTATCTTTGCAAGTCTCTTCAAATTATCAGTTTGGTTTGGCCTACTAGATTGGTTTTTCTTGCCATGGGAGAAGTGCTTAGCTTTGGGTTCGATCTTGCGGTGTCCTTTTGTAAGTGCATCTAGTGCCACCCCTAGTTGGTTTTGGAGTATTGACGACAAACCTACTTGAGGGACTAATGTGTTTGTGAGAATTGCAGGATAACACAGGTAGAAGTCCCTCATTGATTCGGTTTTCCTACCAGAGATGACCTCTAAAAATGTATGAAGACATTGAAGTCAAAGGTGGTATATGAAGATATTCACATTTGAAGACTATGACAAGAGAAGACACCACATGAAGCCTATGGAGCTCGAAGACTTAGATCTTTCGTAGTTCTTTTTTTTCTTTTGTGTTGAGTCATAGGAACCACCGTACTGTTAAGTGGGGTCCAAGAGAACCAGTCAGACTGACTGAAGTGATGCCTAACCAAAAACATATGTCTTCGAGTGAAGACTATGAGAGCGAATCTTGTCCAGAGTCGGACAAGTCAGCTTTGCTTGTAGCCCAAGTAAAGTTGCCGTGTGAGTTTGAAATCTAACCGTTGGAACACGTGTCAGTTCCTTAGTGACCCAGGGTCATTTCGGACAAATCAGGTCGGGTTGCCAAGTGGCTATAAATAGCCCACCCCACACAACCATAAACGGTTGGCTGCTCAGATTGAGAGTACGGCTTTTGTCGTTTGAGAGCAACCCACCTCGAAGCCTTTCAGAGAGAATTCCTTGCGAGGATAAAGCCCTAACCACCCAGAGCCAGAGATAATTGGGCATCACTTAAGTCTTCTTGTCTGTGTGATCTGAAGACTTAGTACACTTGAGGACTGTGCATCCTCCAGCCGGTTAGGCGTCGCGTTTTGAGCATCCAAGGGACATTGTGGATTGCCGGTGAACGAAGTCTGTGAAGGTTTGGGAGACTACCTTGAAGACTTACCAGAGTGATTGGGCGAGGTCAGTGTGACCTTAGCTCAAGGGGAATACGGTGAGGACTGGGTGTCCTGAGCTGCGTGTTCAGGACTGGGTGTCCGGGACTGTGTGTCCTAAGGTTTAAATACCTAGCCGCCCCAACCAGACGTACAGTTGTCACAGCAACTGGAACTGGTCCAACAAATCATTGTCTTCAACGAGTCACTGGTTTCATCTTCCCTTCCCTTTACTTACTGTTGCTCCTTGTGAAGTCGTTGTATGTTTGCACTATCTTTTGTCTTCACTGAGTGACTACATGTTCTGTATGGCTTCATAATATCTTCCTACCAGATCCTTACTACATTGCTGCTATTAAGTCATTGTGCTTTCACTTCATTGAATACTTGACTATGGCTTGCCTAGTGTAGTCTACCTTCCGCTGCATGGTAATAGGTTTACTTCTATCGTGTGTCTTCATAACTTCCATGTTTTGAAGACTTTCATAAAAATCGCCTATTCACCCCCCCCTCTAGTCGATATAACGCACTTTCAATTGGTATCAGAGCTCAAGGTGTTCCCTTGTTCTGTGTGAGTCGGTTTAACCACCTGGAGTTTTAGCTATGTCGACTACAGGGATAATTAAAGTCTCTGATGCGTGCCCCATCTTCGATGGAACTGAATATCCCTACTGGAAGAATAAAATGCGCATGCATCTTGAAGCCATTGATGTCGACCTATGGTATGTCATCGAAAACAGCGTTCCCAAGGCTGGAGAAGGTGTCACAGCTGCTGATGTCAAGAAATTTGTTCAACTGGACTCTACTGCCAAGAATATCATCTGTGGTCACCTGACCAAAGGACGGTATGGCCGTGTGAGTGCTTTGAAGACATCTAAGCTGGTCTGGGACTGGCTCTCCAAGGTCAATGAAGGCAGCTCAACCCAGAGAGATCACAGAATCAGTGTCCTTCGCAACCGCTTCAAGCGAAATGACAATGAGAATGTCCAACACACTTTTGGCCGACTCACTGACATCACAAATGAGCTTCAAGCCCTCGGCGCTACTGAGATCACCAAACATGAAGTCGTCAAGACACTACTGAGATCACTTGATAGTTCGTTTGACATCCTAGCCCTGATGATTCAAGAACGTCCTGATTTCAAGACACTCGATCCATCTGACATACTTGAGAGGCTCAACACACCTGAGTTTCAGCTTTCTGAGAAAAGAGATATCTACGGTCCAAACTATGGGCGAACTCGTGCCTTGAAGGCAAAAGTTGTCTCCTCATCTGAAGAAGAATCTGACAGCAGTTCTGATGATCCTGAAGACATTGGAAGAGAACTTGCTATGCTTGTGAAGAAGTTCCAAAAATTCACCAAGAAGAAAGGCTTCAGAAAGTCTTCCCGATCAAGCTCAAGGAATGATGAAGCTTCTGCTCACGACTACAAGAAGAAAACATGTCACAAGTGCAAGAAACCTGGGCACTTCATCTCTGAGTGTCTACAGTGGGACAATGAGAACAAAAAGAAGAAGAAGAGCAAGGAATATGACTCTGACGACAAGAAGAAGAAGAAATACTCAAAGTCTTCGTCCAAGTCTTCTTCAAAGTCTTCATCACACAAGAAGAGCTCATCTGGCAAGGCACGTGCGTTTGTTGGCAAGGAAATGGACTCGGAGGAGGAGTCCGCTTCTGAGGAGGCGGAGGTGGAGTCTGAGGAGGAGTCCGATTCAGGCGTCGCAAGTCTGGCTACAGCATACGTTGCCAAGTCCATCTTCAATACTGAAGACAATGACCTCGTCACCGACACCGATGCAAATGACAAGGACTACTCCGCTTCTACCTACTGCTTCATGGCTCGCGGTGCCAAGGTAAACACACGCACTACTCACTATCAAACATCTAGTGACGATGACTCTGATTGTGATTCAAAACCCAGCAACAAAACACTTGCTAAAATTGCAACTGAACATCAGAAAGCTATGGAACTTATTCAAAAACTGTTAGACAGAAGCGATGATCTGTTAGGTGCTGAAATGACTCGATCTGAATCCTTAATTGAAGACATAAAAAATCTTCACGTTAAGTATCAGGAACTTGAAAGTCGTCATGAAACTCTCTCAACAACTCATGAAAAGCTTTCCTATGATTATCTTCAAAGGAAGCAAGATCTTGAGAAATTGAGAGCGGTTCATGAAGATCTTCAAAACGAAAACGAGTCACTTCACTCCAAACAGATCAGTCCCGCTCAGGAAGGATTTGAACCACCATGTATGAAATGCATTGAGCGTGATAATGCTACTTCTATTGCTGAATGTTCTACTGCTACTACTGTTGCAATATCTTCAACTGTTGATGTGGTAACTAACCCCTCTGCTGAGGATACCACTGCTATTGCTGATGAGAATGCTAGGTTGAAGACATTGCTTGAAACAGGGATGTACAAAAGTCTTAAAGGGCATCAGACACTATGTGATGTCCTCAAAAGGCAGATACTGAACTGAAACCCAAGGAAAGAGGGTGTTGGGTTCGTAAGGAAAATGAATGCTGACGGCTCTTACTGGAAACCTGAGCAGTACCCCAAAACCATGTGGGTTGCTGCAAAGGAACCTTCAGCAGATCCATCCAATCTATCTGGCTTCACTTGTGCTAACCCCATTTTCATTGATGAATCCTTTGATGCAAACTATATACTGTTTAAGGATCAGAATGGTGAAGTGTTTGCTAGGTACATTGGTACTAACTGCAGGAATGGACCGCCTATGAAGAAGATCTGGGTTCCGAAAAGGTATCTGGAGAATCTTCTTGTGAATGTCATCATGACACCTCCCGTGAAGAAGACAAACCTCAGACCAAAGGCTTCATACGGTCCAAAGGCTTCATACAGACAGAGGATTCACCTGATTCGCACTAACGCAAATGTTTTGCAGGGAAACCATACTCAGGCATATGAATATGAGAGCAGTTCATCAAACCGCCATGTTCATAAGACCAAGAACTATTCTGCTTATTCTTATGAGTACTATTGTTCGCCTGCAAGACTGTTTGCTAGGGCTCCAAAGCCAAAATTCTCAGATGCTGCACTTAGACTTATTGCTTCTCAGCCACCCTTGAAGATGTGGGTGGCTAAGAAAGCTTAACTCTCTTTTGCAGGGAAAGGTCTCCAGCAGAAAACCAAAATCGTCTGACGCCATTGCTGGGGACCTTAAACATCTTGTAGGGCGCAAGATCAAATGCCCGAATGGTCTTACTATGTACTTCGTTCCTGAATCGCTTGCTACTCTCCCTATTAGTCCTAATCTGGATCTAAGCTTTCATAACCCATTGGTTCGTCACATGTTTTTGCTTCACAATGCTCTTGGTGAAGCCTATCCCCCTAACTGCACTGTAGGGTACGACACCAACGTCTTCAGAATGGATTATTGATAGTGGGTGTACAAATCACATGACTGGCAAAAGAAGTCTTCTTATGGACTCAACCTTACGTCCATCCGACAAGAGCCACACCACATTTGCTGACACTGGTAAAAGTAAGGTATTGGGTCTAGGTAGAGTTGCAATCTCAAGGGATCAACACATGGACAAAGTCATGTTTGTTGAATCCCTTGGCTTCAACTTAATGTCTGTCTCAATGCTTTGCGATTTGAACATGATCGTAATATTTGGAAAATATCGTTGCCTTGTACTAATGGAATCTGACAAGTCTCTAGTGTTTGAAGGGTATCGAAAAGATGATCTATACGTAGTAGATTTCTCAGCAGGACCACAGCTTGCCGTATGTCTCCTAGCAAAAGCTTCAGAATGCTGGCTCTGGCATCGGAGGCTTGGGCATGCTGGCATGAGGAACCTCCACACCCTTGCGAAGAAGAAGCATGTCATAGGCATCGAGGGCGTCAAGTTCAAGAAAGACCACTTATGCGGTGCCTGTGAAGCATGGAAGATGACGAGGGCCAAACACCCTTCGAAGACAATCATGACCACTACTCGACCCTTTGAACTGCTTCACATGGATCTTTTCGGTCCCACTCATTACTAAACACTCACTACTACTGCATGCCTCTATGGCTTCGTTATTGTTGATGATTACTCTAGATACACTTGGGTGCACATAATCCTTTACAAGACTGAAGTGCAGGATGTCTTTAGACGCTTCGCCAATCGAGCTATGAACAATTATGGTGCCAAGATAAAGCACATCAGAAGTGATAATGGCACTGAATTCAAGAACACTGGCCTTGATACATATCTTGATACCTTGGGAATCACACATGAATTCTCAGCCCCGTACACGCCACAGCAGAATGGCGTCGTCGAACGCAAGAACAGAACACTCATTGAGATGGCCAGAACGATGCTAGATGAATACAAGACCCCAAGAAAATTCTGGCCTGAAGCCATTGATACTGCATGCCATACAATCAATCGTGTTTATCTTCACAAGCTTCTGAACAAGACATCTTATGAGCTCCTTACTGGCAAGAAGCCAAATGTCAGTTACTTCAGAGTATTTGGTGCAAGGTGCTGGATCAAGGACCCACATCACACCTCAAAGTTTGCACCAAAAGCACATGAGGGTTTTATGCTTGGATATGGAAAGGATTCGCACTCCTACAGAGTCTTCAATCTCTTTCATTACAAAGTGGTTGAAACAGTGGATGTGCGGTTCGATGAGACCAATGGTTCACAAAGAGAGCAACTGCCAAATGTGCTAGATGAAGTTCCATCCAGTGAATCAATCAAGCTAATGGGAACTGGAGAAATTATACCTTCTGAAGCTCATCCTGAAGAAGAACTTATCATCTCAGCACCTGATCAACATGAAGACAATGCTCAGCCTGAAGACATTCCTTCTAACAACGACAATGATCAGCAAGAGCAAAGTCTTCGCCCTGTACATCCTCGCGTTGCCAATGAAGTGCATATTGAAAGAATAATTGATAGCATCAATGCACCCGGTCCACTCACTCATTCAAGGGCAACTCAGCTGTTAAATTTCTATGGGCACTTCGCATTCGTCTCAATAACAGAACCCAAGAAAGTTGAAGAAGCCTTCATGGAACCTGAATGGATTCAAGCTATGCAAGAAGAGCTTCAACAGTTCGAGCTGAATAATGTATGGGAACAAGTTAAGCGTCCTGATCCACGGAAGCACAATATAATAGGCACCAAATGGATATACCGCAACAAGCAAGATGAGCATGGTCAAGTTGTCAGAAACAAAGCTCGTCTCGTTGCTCAAGGATATACTCAAGTGGAAGGCATTGACTTCGATGAAACATTTGCTCCTGTGGCTAGACTTGAAGCCATACGCATACTGCTGGCCTATGCAAATCATCACAACATACTTCTATATCAAATGGATGTGAAGAGTGCTTTTCTCAATGGCAAGATTGAAGAAGAAGTGTATGTTGCACAACCGCCTGGCTTTGAAGATCCAAAACATCCTGACATGGTATACAAGCTCAACAAGGCACTGTATGGCCTCAAACCAGCCCCTCGGGCCTGGTATGACACACTCAAATACTTCCTGAAGAGCAAAGGCTTCATACCTGGTTCCCTAGACCCCACTCTCTTCACGAAGACATATGATGGTCAACTATTTGTGTGCCAAATATATGTGGATGACATTATCTTCGGCTGCACCAATCAGAAGTATAGTGAAGAGTTTGTATATATGATGCAAGATCAATATCAGATGTCCATGATGGGAGAGCTGAAGTTCTTCCTCGGTCTTCAAATACGGCAACAACGCAACGGCATCTTCATATCTCAAGAGAAGTATCTCAAAGATTGCCTGAAGAAGTTCGGTATGCAAGACTACAAAGGCTTCACAACACCAATGCCAGCCAAACATCATCTGGGTCCCGACGACAATGGTAAAGAGTTCGATCAAAAGGTATACCGCTCCATGGTTGGTTCTTTACTTTATCTATGTGCATCTAGGCCAGATATTATGCTTAGTGTTTGCATGTGTGCTCGATTTCAAGCGGCACCAAAGGAGTCGCATCACTTAGCTGTGAAGCGAATTCTTTGATATCTGGCTCACACCCCAACTCTAGGATTATGGTATCCAAAGGGCTCAGAGTTTGATCTGGTTGGATTCTCGGATGCTGATTATGCTAGTGACAAAGTTGATCGAAAGTCTACATCAGGCACATGTCACTTTCTGGGACGATCACTTGTATGTTGGTCTTCAAAGAAGCAGAACTGTGTATCTCTCTCCACTGCTGAATCTGAATACATTGCTGCTGGATCTTGCTGCGCTCAGCTTCTGTGGATGAAGCAAACACTCAAGGACTATGGCATTCATCTGAAGCAAGTGCCACTTTACTGCGATAACGAAAGCGCCATCAAGATCGCCAACAACCCAGTTCAGCACTCGAAGACAAAGCACATTGAAATTCGTCATCACTTTCTCAGAGATCATGTTATGAAGGAAGATATTGATATCATACACGTCAACACTGAAGAGCAATTGGCAGATATCTTCACCAAGCCCTTGGATGAGAAGAGATTTTGCAAGTTACGGTGTGAGCTAAATATCCTGGAATCCACAAATGTCCTGTGATCAGGCACACATCCTAACCCTTATGCATATTGATGACTTAGATGTGCAACACACGAAGTAAAGTATATCTTCAATCAATGAAGACATACATTCTAAGTGTGAATACATTAATGTGGAATTTGACTTCGGAGCGCCACGATAATTGTGCGCCGTGTCTGGGTCTAATACTTCCTATACGGTGGGTAACGCCACCACCAAATGTTCTATTTTGAAGTGTTTCACTCATGACGTTACCTTGCAATGTCTTCACATTTGGTTTGGCTTCGATCTCAACATATCTTCATGATTATCTTCACTATGTTGATTATATAGATATATATATATATATATTAGTGTTCTGTCCTCTACAGCATTCACTTATAGCTATGTCTTCATTGTTGAATCTTTTGAACTAAGTGAATGTGATCGGACCCTAACCTCTCTATGCTTTCTATCTCAAATTCTATCTCTCCAAATCATATGCATTCTATTGAAACTGTCGAATGTCTTCTATGCGTCCTTGTCATCAGAAGATACAGAGACAACCATTAAGTCCGTTTTCAATGCTCATTCCTCCACTTGAAACCCGGAGAAGTAGGAACGACCACCCGACAATCAAGGCGTGCATGGGACGTGGAACAAACCCCAAAATTCCGCATAATGGCCACGTGGCCCTCAGATGCGAATCACCAGGGGCACCTGTGTAATAGTGCAGTGCCGCCCATGTACCTATAAATACACACTTCACAGCGGTCATTATCTCTTCTTCCACTCTCGCACGAACCCTAGCGCCACCGCTAACCCTCGACGACGCCAGCGACGAAGCGCTTCGCTGCCGCAACCTCTCCGACGCCGTCTTGACGCCGACCGCGGACATCGTCCTCTCCGCCGTCGTCGTAGGTGTCCTCCGTCGCCAAGTTAGGGCACGGAAGATCGAACTGCTCGGCCTCATCTTCCACTTCGTCTAGCAGTTCTTAGTGTGTTAAATAAAACTTCCTTTTTACAGCACCGTTGATCCTATGGATTTGTCACTTTCTACCACAAGAAGTTTCTATTCACACAAGTTAGATCTCTCTCATACTGCATCTCATAACATGCCTAGTATATTCACTTATGCTTCACAAAGTAGTTAGATTCCTCACTTGTACTGATCTGTGGATTCGTACAAATCTGGAACCAACTCCTTATCTATGAGTGAATGTCTTCGCAAAATGAGGTCAATGTCTTCTAAACTGATTTATCTTCAAAATCTTCTGAGAATGCATATGACCTCTTCCCCTTCCCTCGCACCTTAATGCTGTCACAGGTACATGTCTGTGGGAGAATCCTTTGCTCTCATAGTCTGCATTCATTTGCAGAATTCTTACAGCATCACATTAATTCTCCCGAAGCCAGTTCCTGTTGGTCCAGCAAGCGAAAACCTTTGAAGCCCTTGAACGTGTTGAAGCCTTTCAAGTTAAAGTTTATGGCTTCAAAGAAAGCAGCAAGGAAGGGTGGCAGAAAGCGTCATGGAGAAACATCCAGAGATCTGCCAGATGAACTCTCAGAACTGTACAAGACAGATCCTGAAGAGGATTACAATCAGCGCAAGACCCGAATCCAATGGATTCGAAGATATTGGGCAGAACAATGGTTCAAATACCGATTTGTAACCCAAGAATATCCTGAGAAAAATGCAATCAAGAGACCGTGGGGAGACATCCAATACAAGAATCTTCTACCCAGGTCCAAAGATGAAGCCATTGCTCAAGGCTTCTATCCCTGCATGGTCCGTGGGCCACAGCCAGCTGATGCACACCCATCGTCACTACTATGGTGTCGTGACGACAATCTGTTCAAGCGCAACTTCCAGTTTGCCCAGAACTCAGCGAAGCAGAACAAGAAGACTTTGGGATTAGACTTCAACCCTGGTCCCTCAGCACCAAGGGCAGATGGCACATGAGATGCAGAACCCAATGTCATCGGTCCTTTCTCCAACCTTGAAGGCCTCATCACCCGCATCTTAGTTCAAGGGACTGCAGTGAATGAGCCTGCAGCAGACGCTGAATCAGAAGAAGCTCCTGCAGCGCCGAAGACAAAGAAGATGAAGAAGCCTAAAGCTTCAAAGCCTGCCCCCTCACCAAAAATCTCAAGGGCGCAGCCACTGGCAACTGCACCTCCTGAAGACAGTGCGCAGTTCGAAGACTTGTCTCGCATCTCCAAGCCCCAGAAAGTCAAGATGCCTCTGCCTCACACCGGACAAGAGCTAACTGCTGCTGCCATTCTGCGCAATGACGACATTGGTCTGTCAAGTGATGAAGATCTAGCAGATGACGCTCTTGAGCAACTCATCAAGAGCAAAGAAGAAGCAGAAATCTTCAATGATCTGCCTCTCTTTGATGTGACCACCATCCACAACTTCATTGACGAGTGGTTTGACACGCCAAACATCAGCTTTGAAGATCTGCAGCTACCAATTGGCCTTTGAAGATCCTTCCAAGGCGCCATTGCTTCAGAACTTGCTATTGCCCAGCGCATTATTGAACTGAAGCAAAAGATTGACTATGAAAAGGCTCAGTTCAAGAAGCATATGGCCAAGCTCAGCGTGCAGGAAGTGAAGAACTTCAAGAGTATGATGGACGAGCTCAAGGAAGCCTTTGTAAAGAAACGTGCAGAAGCTTAGGGTTCGCGTGAGCGCATGAAGACTCTGGCTGACAGATGTGTGCAAGCCTATAATGAGGTTGAGAAGCGCAAGGCCCTTGGGCGTCCTGGCATCGACCCCAGGATGGCCGCAAAGAAGAAGAAGAAGAAGCCTGCTACGGCTGAACCTGACGCACCAAGGCAGGAAGCAGTTCCTATTGTCTTCCCAACTAAAATGACTGGCTCGAAGCCAAAAAGCCGGTCAACAGCTTCAGAGCTCAAGAAGACGAGGACTGCTGAGGCTGAAGCTAGGAAGAGGAAACATTCTGAAGCCTCTCCAACTGCCCCCTCCAAGAAGAAGAGGAAGACCAAGAAAGATCGGGCAGCTCCCACAGAGCCCTTGATAGTTGAACCCATTTCTATGGTCTATCCTGAAGTTGAACGCCATGAACGCCAACTGACAATCCATGAGCCTGCTTCCACAGAGGCTCATGAAGCTGAAGACTTTCCAATAGCTGATCCCATCGCTGCTGAAGACATTGATCAACATGACAATGTAGAAGATGGTGCAGTCCTTCCTCAGAACAGCGAACTCATCAGCATTGGTAGTCCACTGATGCCAATTGCACAGGATGCTTCATGGGCGGATCGCCCACAAGAGGAAGAAGACTTTGAGGCCCAGCCCACTCCAACTCTAGAGGCGTCGCCCACGTTGCGCAGGCTTCACAAAGGTCCAAGGCCTCAAGTCTTTGTTGAAGACAATCTGGCTGCATCAGCCGCGGAAGATGAAGTCCCACAAGTTGCCACTCCACTGTCCCACCAAGAAGCAGTTCTCAAGGAGAACATGCTTGAAAATCTTGCGGCTGCCACAACCACCAATGAAGCTAATGTGGAGCCCTCCCCAACGGAAAAAGAAGACAGCGAAGCCACTGATCCCGTCACTTCTGTTCCTGAGTCTGCTGCCGGTCCCCAGTTCGACTATCATGTTGAGCACAGGCCTCAGGTATAGAAGCCAATCCCAAGATTGCCAAGGTTCCCAGGTCCTGCATCAGCACCTGGCTCCTTCAATATCAATGGCTTCAGGGCAGACAACACATTCTTCGATAGCTCCAGGAACCCCTACTCAAGGGAAAGGATATCATCTGATCGGTTCTGGATCTATCCTCAGCGAAGCTATAACTCATGCATTCTTTACAACCAAGGTTGCATCTTCCCACACAAGCGCCTTGACATTGAAGCCATAGCTGGTCTGCCCTGTCTGGAAGAAGCTTTGGATTGCTTCAAGGAAGTTGGACTGCTGCCGTTCGTTACTGACCAAGAGCATTGGAATGAAGAGCTGCTGCTCCAATTCTATGCCATACTTCACATCCGCGGGTACAGCAGAGATCCGAAGACTTGGGTCCTGGAGTGGATGACCGGAAATGTTCATCACGAAGCCAATGCATTTGACATCATTGAGCTCACTGGTTTACCCACTCCTGGAGATCTCTACGAGCATGGCTGTCAGCTGCATACTGAAGCTATTGAGAGCATCTTTAAGAGGCCGGAACCTGATATGAGTCAGATGCTCAGCATGATGAAGCCATTGCCCCAAGGTGCTACTTATCCAACAGAGTTCTTCGTTGAAGACCATGAGTATCTGCCACGAACCATCTATCACATCATCAGGCGAACTCTCTGGCCCATCAAAGGGCACTCTCCAAATGCCAAGCTTGAGGGTGCAATGAAGACTTTGGTCTTCTATATTCTTCATGGAAAATGCTTCAATGCACAGGACTTATTCATCCGCCAACTTGCTGCATCAGGATCTGATCTGTTTGGCTTGAAGTTCTACGCCCCATGGGTAATGCGGCTAATTAAACTTCACTCCGATATCTCATATCAGCCATCTTCTCGCAATCATAGGATTTTTCTGCCTGATGTGGATATCTCTACTGAAGCCATCTATCCTGAGCCTGCAAAGGAACCTCTAAGTCTTCAGAATGCAGAGCATCAGAGTTTCTCATAGAACATTGAAGGAGTTGAAGCAGTCACTCGGGTGTATCCTTTGGCTGGCACTACACGTGCATCACACCCTGCGTCTACTGAAGCCACTGATAGTACAACTGCTCCAAGACCCAAGAAGCGCACTCGTGTTCTCAACGACCGAGAGCTTCTTGTGGCTCTTCATCAGAAACAGGATAGGCATCATGACTGGCTAAAGCGTCAGATGAAAAGCCTCTTGGTGGAAGTTAATCGCATTCGCAATCTTGCCACCAAGAATGCTTTCGTTGCCCATGAAACCTGTCGCCGTACATGGAAAGGGCTAACGATGATGTGTTCTGAAGATGATCTCCAAGAGGATGGGTTCACTGAGAGATTCAAGTTTGACTCCACACCTCCTCGAAGAGCTGTGCTGCTAGGAACTCCACCCCTTGAAGACTCTGAGTTCTCTTCATCTGCTGCAACAGTGACTGCTAGAGTTATCGAGGATGAAGATGATGCTACTTCACCACCACCTCCTTCAGCACGCGTCAACTCTGCTCCAAGCTCTTCAGCACCGCCAAACACCAACAACGACCCTGCTACTTCACCTACTCCGCATGGGAACGAGTAGATGCTCTATGTCTTCAAACCTTTTTGGTCCTTACTGACAAAAGGGGGAGAAGCATATGAGGTTGATAGTCTTCAAGTGGGTCCATATGGGCGGGTGCTTTATATTTTGCTTTGTGCTTACAACTCTCGTTTTGCTACATTTGGTTCTTTGAGTTGTAACACCTAAACTCGATGGTCGTCCGCTACTTATCTGCCACTTTGTTTTGCGATGATAAATTCCGCATGTGCGACGATAAATTCCGCACTTAGATCATTCTGCAGATGTCCATTTTCCATTATGCATGTCATTATCTTCATATACTTTCACATGCATAGTGGATTGTCATCATAAGTTGAAGTGGATCTCCACAAGTACAACCTACCATGTGCATTTGCATTCCAAAAGCAAATTACCTATATGCACATCTTCAGGGAGAGCCCTTGCAACTTATGAAGACAATTCCTTATCCGTTACAATTTCACAGATTATATTCCCCGTTGAAAACTTCAACTAGTTTGTCATCAATCACCAAAAAGGGGGAGATTGTAAGTGCATCTAGTGCCACCCCTAGTTGGTTTTGGAGTATTGACGACAAACCTAGTTGAGGGACTAATGTGTTTGTGAGAATTGCAGGATAACACAGGTAGAAGTCCCTCATTGATTCGGTTTTCCTACCAGAGATGACCCCTAAAAATGTATGAAGACATTGAAGTCAAAGGTGGTATATGAAGATATTCACATTTGAAGACTATGACAAGAGAAGACACCACATGAAGCCTATGGAGCTCGAAGACTTAGATCTTTCGTAGTTCTTTTTTTTCTTTTCTGTTGAGTCATAGGAACCACCGTACTGTTAAGTGGGGTCCAAGAGAACCAGTCAGACTGACTGAAGTGATGCCTAACCAAAACCTATGTCTTCGAGTGAAGACTATGATAGCGAATCTTGTCCAGAGTCGGACAAGTCAGCTTTGCTTGTAGCCCAAGTAAAGTTGCCGTGTGAGTTTGAAATCTGACCGTTGGAACACGTGTTAGTTCCTTAGTGACCCAGGGTCATTTCGGACAAATCAGGTTGGGTTGCCAAGTGGCTATAAATAGCCCACCCCCCACAACCATAAACGGTTGGCTGCTCAGATTAAGAGTACGGCTTTTGTCGTTTGAGAGCAACCCACCTCGAAGCCTTTGAGAGAGAATTCCTTGCGAGGATAAAGCCCTAACCACCCAGAGCCAGAGAGAATTGGGCATCACTTAAGTCTTCTTGTCTGTGTGATCTGAAGACTTAGTACACTAGAGGACTGTGCATCCTCCTGCCGGTTAGGCGTCGCGTTCTGAGCATCCAAGGGACATTGTGGATTGCTGGTGAACGAAGTATGTGAAGGTTTGGGAGTCTACCTTGAAGACTTACCAGAGTGATTGGGCGAGGTCTGTGTGACCTTAGCTCAAGGGGAATACGGTGAGGACTGGGTGTCCTGAGCTGTGTGTTCAGGACTGGGTGTCCGGGACTGTGTGTCCTAAGGTTTAAATACCTAGCCGCCCCAACCATACGTACAGTTGTCACAGCAACTAGAACTGGTCCAACAAATCATTGTCTTCAACGAGTCACTGGTTTCATCTTCCCTTCCCTTTACTTAGTGTTGCTCCTTGTGAAGTCATTGTATGTTTGCACTATCTTTTGTCTTCAGTGAGTGACTGCATGTTCTGTATGGCTTCATAATATCTTCCTACCTGATCCTTACTACATTGCTGCTATTAAGTCATTGTGCTTTCACTTCATTGAATACTTGACTATGGCTTGCCTAGTGTAGTCTACCTTCCGCTGCATGGTAATAGGTTTACTTCTATCGTTTGTCTTCATAACTTCCACGTTTTGCAGACTTCCATAAAAATCGCCTATTCACCCCCCCCCTCTAGTCGATATAACGCACTTTCACCTTTCCCAGTGACAGAAGGGGCAGCAAGGCACGTATTGCATCGTTGCCATCGAGGATAACAAGATGGGGTTTATTTCATATTGCATGAATTTATCTCTCTACATCATGTCATCTTGCTTAAAGCGTTACTCTGTTTTTAACTTACTACTCTACGCTTGCTGGATAGCGGTCGATGAGTGGAGTAATAGTAGTAGATGCAGAATCGTTTCGGTCTACTTGTCACGGACATGATGCCTATATACATGATCATGCCTAGATATTCTCATAACTATGCTCAATTCTGTCAATTGCTCAACAGTAATTTGTTCACCCACCGTAGAATACTTATGCTCTTGAGAGAAGCCACTAGTGAAACCTATGGCCCTGGGTCTATTCTCATCATATCAATCTCCATCACTTTAATCTTGCTTTGTTTTTTTACTTGGCCTTTTACTTTGCATCTCTATACCAAAAATACCAAAAATATTATATCTATCAGATCTCAATCTCGTAAGTGACCATGAAGGGATTGACAACCCCTAATCACGTTGGTTGCAAGTAGTTATCATTTTGTGCAGGTACGAGGGACTTGAGCATGGCCTCCTATTGGAGTGATACATTGGTTCTCAAAAACTGAGGGAAATACTTATGCTACTCTGGTGCATCATCCTTTCCTCTTCGAGGAAATCCAACGCAAGCTCAAGAGGTAGCATCAAGTAACATGATCTCCAGAACAGGATTACCGTACCACTCTGGTGCGGACCTTACTCTGGTTGAGCTACATGGTTCGGTAGTAACTTGATCTGAAGTTTCAGGATTATCATCATTAGCTTCCTCACTAATTGGTGTAGGAATCACTGGAACTAATTTCTGTGATGAACTACTTTCCAATTCGGGAGAAGGTACTACCTCATCAAGTTCTACTTTCCTCCCACTCACTTCTTTCAAGAGAAACTCCTTCTCTAGAAAGGATCCACTTTAAGAAACGAATATCTTGCCATATGATTGGATCTTGTTTATTGCGACACGGTTATTCATTTAAGTTAGAGAATAATTGTTGTTCTGTTTACATGAATAAAACCTTCTATGGTCTTACGTCCAATGTAAATGGTTTACTGAATATCGATCACAGTGATACACATAATATTGATGCCAAAAGGTGCAAAGTTGATAATGATAGTGCAACTTATTTGGGGCACTGTCATTTAGGACATATTGGTGTAAAGCGCATGAAGGAACTCCATGCTGATGGGCTTTTGGAATCACTTGATTATGAATCACTTGATGCTTGTGAACCATGCCTCATGGGCAAGATGACTAAAACTCCATTCTCTGGATAAATGGAACGAGCAACAGACTTATTGGAAATTATACATACTGATGTATGCGATCTGACGAGTGTTGATGCTCGTGGCGGGTATCGTTATTTTCTGACCTTCGCAGATGATTTGAGCAGATATGGGTATATCTACTTGATGAAACATAAGTCTGAAACATCTGAAAAGTTCAAAGAATTTTAGAGTGAAGTGGAAAATCATCGTAACAAGAAAATTAAGTTTCTACAATCTGATTGTGGAGGCGAATATTTGAGTTACGAGTTTGGTCATCATTTGAAACAATGCGGAATAGTTTCGCAACTCACGCCACCTGGAACACCACATCGTAATGGCGTGTCCTAATGTTGTAACCGCACTTTATTAGATACGGTGCGATCTATGATGTCTCTTACTGATTTACCACTATCATTTTGGGGTTATGCTTTAGAGACGGCTGCATTCACATTAAATAGGGTACCATCGAAATCCGTTGAGACGACACCTTAAAGTTTGGCAAGAAACCCAAGTTGTCGTTTCTTAAAGTTTCGGGCTGCGATGCTTATGTGAAAAAGCTTCTACCTGATGAGCTCGAACCAAAATCGGAGAAATGTGTCTTCATAGGATACCCAAAAGAGACTATTGGGTACACCTTCTATCATTGATCCGAAGGCAAGATATTCGTTGGTAAGAATGGATCCTTTCTAGAGAAGGAGTTTCTCTTAGAAGAAGTGAGTGGGAGGAAAGTAGAACTTGATGAGGTAACTGTACCTGCTCCCTTATTGGAAAGTAGTTTATAACATAAATCAGTTCCAGTGATTCCTACACCAGTGAGGAAGCTAATGATGATGATCATGAAACTTCTGATCAAGTTACTACCGAACCTCGTAGGTCAACCAGAGTAAGATCCGCACCAGAGTGGTACGGTAATCCTGTTCTAGAAGTCATGTTACTTGACCATGACGAACCTACGAACTATGAGGAAGTGATGATGAGCCCAGATTCCCCAAAATGGCTTGAGGCCATGAAATCTGAAATGGAATCCATGTATGAGAACAAAGTGTGGACTTTGGTTGACTTGCCCGATGATCAGCAAGCCATAGATAATAAATGGATCTTCAAGAAGAAGACTGATGCTGACGGTAATATTACTGTCTGCAAAGCTCGACTTGTTGCAAAAGGTTTTTGACAAGTTCAAGGAGTTGACTATGATGAGACATTCTCACCCGTAGCGATGCTTAAGTCTGTCTGAATCATGTTAGCAATTGCCTCATTTTTTAAAGAGGAGTTAGACTCAGTGCCTGACCACTGTAGAAGATAAAGAGAAAATGAAAGTCATTCCCTATGCTTCAGCCATAGGTTCTATCATGTATGCAATGCCGTGTACCACACCTGATGTGTGCCTTGCTACCAGTTTAGCAGGGAGGTACCAAAGTAATCCAGGAGTGGATCACTGGACAGCGGTCAAGACCATCCTGAAATACTTGAAAAGGACTACGGATATGTTTCTCATTTATGGAGGTGAAAAAGAGCTCGTCCTAAACGGTTACGTCGATGCAAGCTTTACACTGATCCGAATGACTCTAAGTCACAAACCGGATACGTATTTTTACTGAATGGTGGAGCTGTCAGTTGGTGCAGTTCCAAGCAGAGCGTCCTGGCGGGATCTACGTGTGAAGCGGAGTACATAATGATAACCCACAAGTGTAGGGGATCGCAACAGTTTTCGATATGTAAGAGTGTCAAACCCAACGAGGAGCTAAAGGTAGAACAAATATTCCCTCAAGTTCTATCGACCACCGATACAACTCTACGCACGCTTGATGTTCGCGTTACCTAGAACAAGTATGAAACTAGAAGTACTTTGTAGGTGTTTTTGGATAGGTTTGCAAGATAATAAAGAGCGAGTAAATAAAAAGTAGGGGCTGTTTAGATAAAGACACAACTAAGTTAGTTTTAGTAAATAGCTTTTGTTACGAGAAAGTTATTTGTCCCTAGGAAATCGATAACTAGACCGGTAATCATTATTGCAATTTTATATGAGGGAGAGGCATAAGCTAACATACTTTCTCTACTTGGATCATATTCACTTATGATTGGAACTCTAGCAAGCATCCGCAACTACTAAAGATCATTAAGGTAAAACACAACCATAGCATTAAAGTATCAAGTCCTCTTTATCCCATACGCAACAACCCCCTTACTCGGGTTTGTGTTTCAGGCACTCACGCAACCCACTATAAGTGAATCATGAACGTATTGCAACACCCTACAGCGGGGATCCCACATGCTTGCGCGACACAGAGAGCACCATAGGACAGCACCAATAATAAAACATGCAACTCAAAACAATCTTGGTCATCAAATAACCCATAGGACAAAACGGATCTACTCAAACATCATAGGATAGCCATACAGCATTGGGAAATAATATATAGTGTTGAGCACCATGTTTAAGTAGAGATTACAGCGGGTAAGAGAGAGGTTACACTACTGCATAGAGGGGGAAGAGTTGGTGATGATGGCGGTGAAGTTGTTGGTGAAGATTGCGGTGATGATGATGGCCCCCGGTGGCACTCCAGTGCCACGGGAAGCGAGGGAGAGAGAGAGAGCCCCCCTCCTTCTTCTTCTTCCTTGACCTCCTCCCTAGATGGGAGAAGGGTTTCCCCTCTGGTCCATGGTATCCATGGCGTGGAGGGGCGGGAGCCCCCCCCCCCCGCGAGACTGTATCTTTCTCTCTGTCTCTCTGTTTCTACGTTCTCAGATTCTACCCTTTCAACATTTCTTATATTGCCGGAGATCCGTAACTCCGATTGGGCTGAAATTTTAACACGATCTCTATCCGGATATTAGCTTTCTTGCAGCGAAAGAAGGGCATCAACCGCCTTACGGGGTGGCCACGAGGGTCAGGGCCGCGCCCCCTGCCTCGTGGCCCCCTCGGGCATCGTCTCACGTGGATTTTTCTTCCCAAAAACCATATATATTCCAAAAAAATCTCCGCCAGTTTTTATCCCGTTTGGACTCCGTTTGATATGGATATTCTTCCAAAAAAACATGCAACAAACAGGAACTGGCACTGGGCACTGGATCAATATGTTAGTCCCCAAAATAGTATAAAAAGTTGCCAAAAGTATATGAAATTTGTAGAATATTAGCATGGAACAATCAAAAATTATAGATACGACGGAGACGTATCAGCATCCCCAAGCTTAATTCCTGCTCGTCCTCGAGTAGGTAAATGATAAAAAGGATAATTTTTGATGTGGAATGCTACCTAGCATAATTTTGATCACATATCTAATCATGGCATGAATATTAAGATAAGAGTGATTCAAAGCAATAGTCTATCATTTGACATAAAAACAATAATACTTCAAGCCTACTAATAAAGCAATCATGTGTTTTCAAAATAACATGGCCAAAGAAAGATATCCCTACAAAATCATATAGTCTGGCTATGCTCTATCTTCACCACACAAAATATTCACATCATGCACAACCCCGATGACAAGCCAAGCAATTATTTCATACTTTTGACATTCTCAAACCTTTTCAACTTTCACGCAATACATGAGCGTGATCCATGGACATAGCACTATAGGTGGAATAGAATGGTGGTTGTGGAGAAGACAAAAAGGAGAAGATAGTCTCACATCAACTAGGCATATCAACGGGCTATGGAGATGCCCATCAATAGATATCAATGTGAGTGAGTAGGGATTGCCATGCAACGGATGCACTAGAGCTATAAGTGTATGAAAGCTCAAACTGAAACTAAGTGGGTGTGCATCCAAGTTGCTTGCTCATGAAGACCTCGGGCATTTGAGAAAGCCCATCATCGGAATATACAAGCCAAGTTCTATAATGAAAATTCTCACTAGTATATGAAAGTGATAACTCAAGAGACTCTCTATATGAAGAACATGGTGCTACTTTGAAGCACAAGTGTGGTAAAAGGATAGTAACATTGCCCCTTCTCTCTTTTTCTCTCATTTTTTTTTCTTTTTTGGGCCTTTATTTTTATTTTTATTTTTTTCCGTCCAGAGTCTCATCCCGACTTGTGGGGGAATCATAGTCTCCATCATCGTTTCCTCACTGGGACAATGCTCTAATAATGATGATCATCACACTTTTATTTACTTACAACTCAATATTACAACTCAATATCTAGAACAAAGACACGACTCTATATGAATGCCTCCGGCGGTGTACCGGGATGTGCAATGATCTAGCGTAGCAATGACATCAAAAACGGACAAGCCATGAAAACATCATTCTAGCTATCTTACGATCATGCAAAGCAATATGACAATGAATGCTCAAGTCATGTATATGATGATGATGGAAGTTGCATGGCAATATATCTTGGAATGGCTATGGAAATGCCATGATAGGTAGGTATGGTGGCTGTTTTGAGGAAGGTATATGGTGGGTTTATGGTATCGGCGAAAGTTGCGCGATACTAGAGAGGCTAGCAATGGTGGAAGGGTGAGAGTGCGTCTAATCCATGGACTCAACAATAGTCATAAAGAACTCACATACTTATTGCAAAAGTCTATTAGCTATCGAAACAAAGTACTATGCGCATGCTCCTAGGGGGATAGATTGGTAGGAAAAGACCATCGCTCGTCCTCGACCGCCACTCATAAGGAAGACAATAAATAAATAAATCATGCTCCGACTTTGTTACATAACGGTTCACCATACATGCATGTTACGGGAATCACAAACCTCAACACAAGTATTTCTACTAATACACAACTACCCACTAGCATGACTCTAATATCACCATCTTTATATCGCAAAACTATTGCAAGGAATCAAACATATCATATTCAGTGATCTACAAGTTTTATGTAGGATTTTATGACTAACCATGTGAATGACCAATTCCTGTCATCTCTCTAAATAGATATAAGTGGAGCAAGAGATTTTAATTCTTTCTACAAAAGATATGCCCACACTCTAACAAATATAAGTGAAGCAAAAGAGCATTCTACAAATGGCGGTTGTCTAAGTGAAGAAAAACAGGCAATCCAAACTTCAAATGATATAAGTGAAGCACATGAAGCATTCTATAAAGCCATACTCAAAAGATATAAGTGAAGTGCATAGAGCATTCTATAAATTAACCAAGGACTATCTCATACCAGCATGGTGCATAAAAGAAAAATGAAAACTAAATGCAAACGATGCTCCAAGATTGCACATATCGCATGAACGAAACGAAACCGAAAACATACCGATACTTATTGAAGAAAGAGGGGATGCCTTCGGGGCATCCCCAAGCTTAGACGCTTGAGTCTCCTTGAATATTTACTTGGGTGCCTCGGGCATCCACAAGCTTCAGCTCTTGCCTCTCTTCCTTCTTCTTACATCGAGACCTTCTCGATCATCGAACACTTCATCCACACAAAACTTCAACAGAAAACTCGGTAAGATCCGTTAGTATAATAAAGCAAATCACTACTCTAAGTACTGTTGCAAACCAATTCATATTTTCTTTTGGCATTGTGTCTACTGCAGCATAACTTTTTCATGGCTTAATCCACTGATATAAATCGATAGTTTCATCAAAACGAGCAAACTATGCATCAAAAACAGAGTCTGTCTAAAACAGAACAGTCTATAATAATCTGAACATTCACCATACCTCTGATACTTGCAAAATTCTACCAAAATTATGAACAATAAAAAATTTGTATAGAAAGACATTTCAAAAGGAATCAGAACCGTTTGACGTTCCAGCTAAAAATGTAAAATCGCGCACTACAGCCAAAGTTTCTGTCCTGCACCATACAAACCAACAAGCAAATGTAAACATCCTAAAGGCAAACATTGGCACATTATTTTTATAATACAATGGAATTGTACAAGGGGATAATTATTATTTTTGAATAGTTTCTGTAATCAAGATTCACAAAGTTGACGTGAGCATGAACAAACTTCATGGAGCTCTCCCACTTCAACAATGCTTGTCTTTCTCACTTTCACTTTCCTTTTTGAAAAAGTTTTGGGTTCCCCTCTTTATTTTATTTTGTTTTTAAACTATATAAATGCACTCAACAGAAATAAATGACTCTCTAAAACTTCCGGGTTGTCTCCCTGGCAGCGCTTTCTTTAAAGCCATTAAGCTAGGCATATAGTGCTCAAGTAGTGAATCCACCCGGATCCCAAGGTATATCAAAGCCAATTTTAATTAACAATGATTTGTAATTTAGTAGTGAGCACAAAGTAACATATATCATGTAACAACGAAGTCTAACTCTCTTCCTATGCATCGGCATGTCATAAAAGAACAATTCTTGCACACATAGTAAAGGCCAATCCATAGTATAAACAGTTTCTTGCAATTTTATCATATTGGAAACATAGAGAGGTAGAGATATAGTTCCTCTCTCATAATAATTGCAAGTAGGAGCAGCAAGAACATGCATATTATATCTATCAAAATCATCAGGTGCAACGCTAAAAGGCAACCCCTCAATATAATCCTTAATAAGTGCAAGCTTCTCTGATATAGTGTAATCGGGAGAATTCAAAAAGATAATAGGACTATCATGCGTAATTTCATGTTTAACATAAGGAACTATAGCAAGTTCATCTCCATAAGCATAATTCATATTGGCATCTTGGCCACAAGCATAGCAGGCATCATTAAAAAGGGATATTTCAAAAGAATCAAAGGGATCATAGCAATTATCATAGCATTCATCCTTCAGTAAGCACGAAGGGAAATTAAACAATGTATGAGTTGAAGAGTTACTGTCATTAGAAGGTGGGAACGGGTGATCAATCTGCTCTTCCTCCTTTTGTTCTTCGCTCTCCTCCTCATCTTTTTCATCCAATGAGCTCACAGTTTCATCAACTTCTTCTTCCATAGATTTCTGCAAAATATTAGTCTCTTCTTGGACAGCGGAGACTTTCTCAATAAGTGCATTAATATCGGAATTGTATTCATAATTCTCATAGCAATATTTAAGGATAGCTAAATTTTCACGTCTATAAACCGAATCATCAAAATCTTCAAACTCTTTAAACATAGATTCAATTTCATAAGCACCCATAAAAGCAACAATTTCTTCTATTTGTTCCACATCATAGTAATCATATATACCATTAGCATAAGAAGCTAAGGTTTTATTATCATTAAATTCGCATAAAAAGGGAAGGTGTGGAGCCTTCATCCTAGAGCAACAAGTATAATCATATCTCAAGCATAGTTGCCTAGCATACCAATTCAATATATGAATTTGATCCCATAATAGTTTCCCTTTTTGTGTCAAGCGATAATCCCTAAAGTATTCGCGTTGGTACTCCCATTACATAATTGAATGGGGTTTTCTCAGGATTATTAAAGTAGTACATAATATCTTTCACATAACCAGCATCAAGAGTTTTAGGAGGTTCCTCATCTCCATGAGTAGCAAGTACACCTAATATTTTTGGTAATTTGTGTCGGCGTTCTGGGAACGGGGGTCCCCAGACTTGCCTGCCTGCGGCCTGCAGCGTGGCTCAAAGGGGGGCCCAGCGCGGCCCATCTTCACCAACACAAAACCAAGACCCTCGCGAGGGGCCAAGCCTCGCGGGGCGGACGATGCGGAGCTTCCTCAGGCACGGCCTCGTCAGGCTGGCTCACGAGGAGGCGGAGAGACCAAGGCGGGGTACCTCACGAGGTGCCCGTGATGCAAGCCATGACGACCAAGGGCGCCAGGCGGGTGCTAGCCCGCGCGGTGTCCTCCTTTCCTCTTTGGTGCAAAGGGGGCAAGCGCAGCCGCGGAGTACCGAGGCGTCAGGCAAGGGTTGCCATTTCGGTGCAACGAGACCAAGACCAGGAGGACTACGAGACGGAGGTCATCGTGGAGCCCGAGACGGCGTCATCACCAGAGCTTTGTGCAGGCGAAGACTACTTTTGTCAGGATAGCTGATACTAGCTGTACCCCTTCAAATTAGCCCGCCATTGTTGGCTCCCTTCCCGCTTGATATTTGGGAAGAGGACCAGGGCCTCTATAAATAGGACCAGCCACCCACAGAGCAAAGGGGGGTTTTGAAGGAAATGAGGGGTTCGAAGAAGGAGGCTCTTTAGAGAGAGGTTTCGATCAGAAAGAGAGAGAGAGAGAGAAAGGTGACTGAACTCCTCCCAGCAGTTCATCGCCCCAGCCAAGAACAAACCCTCGCGAGGCTGTTCTTCCTTGTATTGTTCGTCATCATCAGCCCAAGAGGCAATCCACCACACCACACACTGGAGTAGGGTATTACACCACAACGGTGGCCCGAACTAGTATAAACCCTATGTCTCTTGTGTTGTTCTTTCCGTAGTTTAGATCCTAGCAAGGCGGAGGAGTGCAGGTAGGTAGGAGGCGAAATCTCCGCGCGCACCCCAGTGTTCGAACCTCAAGGGTCTGCCGGAACCCGAAATCCGACATTTGGCGCGCCAGGTAGGGGTGCGCCGGGATTCGTCTTCCACCACCCCGTTCTCCTCCGACCATCACGCCCATGTCTAACGCTCGTCGGGCCCGTGCCGAGCGCCGGGCCGCACTCGCTTCCCGCGTCACCCAGACAGCCCCTGTCGGCGGGCATCCTCGCCGTTCCCCATCACCTGCCATCAACGCCGCCACCGGCCCGGCGGGGGACGAGCAGCAAGCATCGTCCCAGCATCCGTCCGTGCGGCAGGACGGCCGCACCGCAACTCCCTCGCTGACCCCAGCTGGATCTTCGTCCCGCGCGCTCCGCGCGCCCATGGAGGCTCGGGCTGCACTCATCGCGGCAAACGAGCTCCTGTGCTACTGTCCCGTCGATACGTCTATGAAAAATGGCTCGATCGCGTCGCCGAGCTCGTCCGCGCCGCAGGGGGCTCTCCTGCGCCGTCCGTTCCGCTGCACCGCACCCCACCCCACGCGGGCGATGAAGCTCCGGCGGCGCCCCGGCCGCCTCCTCCTCAGGACAGCGCCATGGCTCCAAGGCGCGTGGCCCCTGGGCGGAACCCGCTGCGTTAGGCGCCAGCGCGGCAAGAGCAGAGCTGTCAAGAAGTCCCTCGCCCGCAAGAAGCTGCCCGGGCGCTCCCTGCTCCAGCATGTCGCGACCATGCTTCTGCTCCCGCGCGTCAAGACCCCACGCTGCTCTCAGCTGCAGCGCGTGGGGACGTGCAAGACCAAGCTCCCCATCATCCAAGGCCTCCCGTGGCCACATCAGGCTGCCGCGCCTTCACCGCCGAGCTACGCAGCGTCGCGTGGCCCGGCAAGGTCAAGCCGGACTTGCCTCCTCGCTACGATGGCACGGCCGACCCTGCGGAGTTCCTCCAGCTCTACGAGCTGGGCATCGAAGCTGCCAACGGAGACGAGAAGGTCATGGTGAACTGGTTCCCCATGGCACTCAAGGACAGGGCCCGCACCTGGCTCCTGAACCTGGCTCCAGGCACAATCTCCTCCTGAGACGAGATGCGCACCCGCTTCATCGCCAACTTCCAAGGCACTTGTGACCGGCCACCCGCCATGAGCGACATGCGCCGCATCAAGCAATAGTCTGGGGAGACCCTGCAGAAGTACATCCAGCGCTTCAACAACGCGCGCCTCAAGATTCCCAAGGTGACTGAGGAGGCCATCATCTCGGCCTTCACCGACGGCGTGCGCAACGTGAAGATGAAGGAGGAGCTGGCGATGCATGAAGACCTATGCACTTCCTTGGAGCTGTTCAACCTGGCAACCAAGTGCGCCAGGGCCGAGGAAGGGCGTCTCTCCCTCCTCCAACTGCCTGCCGCAAACCCAGAAGAGAAGAAGCCCAAGGCCAAGGATGTGAAGCGCAAGGGGGCTGCCGTGCTCGCGGCAGAACCAGACACCAAGCAGGGTAGAGATCAGCCCGAACCTTCCAAGGGCAGCCGGTACTGTGTGTACCACGGCCTCCACACCCACAACGCCAATGAATGTCAAGATCTCCAAGCCGTGCGAGAAGGAAGGATCGGCCATCGCCCTGACCGCGGTGATAGGGGCTACGGTCGAGGAGGAGGAAGGAACGCAGGACGCTGGGAAGACCGTGGCCCGCGCCAAGGGTGGCGCGATCAACCTCGCGAGGATCGCTGGCAAGACCCGCCTCGCGAGGGAGGCTGGAGGGATCAGCCTTGCGAGGGAGACTGGAGGGATCAGCCTCGCGAGGATCGCCCGCAAGGCAATGCAGGCCTCCCACCGCTGCCACCGCAGCCAAGGAGAAACGAGGACTGCCACCAGGACGAGGGGGCTAGGGGCTTCTAGGAGCCGCGCGCGATTGCCTACATCCTAGGCGGTGCACAAGCCCCAGCCTCTCAGCGCATCTTCAAGCAGTTCGCCCGTGAAGTGAACGCAGTCCTCCCCAGGCTCGAAGCCACGCACCCTCTCAGGTGGTCGGCGTGCGCCATCACGTTCAGCTTAGCAGATCAGCTCAAGTGTGCGGCTACAGTCGGAGTTCTCCTGATGCTTTGCTCCCCGATCTTCAGCAACGTGGTGGTCACCAAGACCCTCATCGATGGCGGGGCAGGGCTCAACGTCCTGTCCGTGGAGACGTTCAACAACCTCCAAGTGCCCTACAGCCAGCTTCAGCCAACCAAGCCTTTCTTCGGTATCACCGACGGCTCCACGGTCCCGATTGGGCAGGTCCGCCTCCCTGTCACCTTCGGGGCACGCAACAACTACCGCACCGAGCTCATCGACTTCGACGTCGCTCACATTCGCCTGCCGTACAACGCCATCCTTGGGTACCCAGCGCTGGCCAAGTTCATGGCCGTAACTCACCACGGCTACAACATCCTCAAGATGCCTCCCGAGATCACTGGAAGACCCGGATCGTGGAAGCAGGAGGCCTCCCGAGACCGCCCCTAAGAAGAAGAAGACATCGTCCGGCTCGACCACTCAGGAGGCAGGCCCCTCTGGGCCCGCGCCTGCCCAGGGAGAACCTCCTTCCATCGCATAGGAAAGCGCGCCCGGCGCCCTCCTCAGGCAGGGCTCGGGGGCTCCCCCATGGAGGGCCACCGACCTAGCTAGGGTCACGAGGGAGGCGCTTGGGCACCACATGGAGGCGTGTTTCGAAGCACGTTTCCCTCAAGAAGGAGCAAGCCAAGGAGATCCAAACCCTCAGGAGTTCGTCAGCAAGGCCATTCAGGAGCTACAGGAGTCAAGAGTCATGAAAGGCGGCCGCCGCCTACCAGCAGTGGCTCCCCATCCAGGCGAGGATGGTGGGCTGCGCGTCTGCATCAACATACCAGGGCTCAACCGAGTCGCCTCTCTGGAGCGCCTCTGGCCCTCGCGAGTGGGGCGCTGCGGAGGCCCACCCCACAGCTACGTTCGCATGCCTTACGGCTTGCCGAACGCGGCTGACACGTACCAGCGCCTCATGAGGGGCATCACGGAGGCACGAGAGGCCAGGCATTCTGCAGCCCTGGCAGGGATGGAGATGGCCCGTGAGGAGCCGCCAGCGTCTCCGGAGCCTCCCGAGGCCCCTGGGCCTGGGGGCTCGTGAGGATCGGCTCCCGCAGCCCACCGAGCCTGCTACATCAACGCTCCTTCGTCCTCAACATCATCAGGTGACATCTTTCGAGTCTTATTTCCAGCTGGGAGCGCCCCCCCAGGGCTGCATTATTCCCAGGCCGCGTGGGTCCGTCCCTGCGGCGTGTATCCCTTTTTTATTCCATGTTGTTAGCTTACCTTGTTGGGGGCGCCCCTTGGGCTGCATGATCCCCAAGCCGCTCGGGCCAGGCCCAGCGGCATGTATCCCATTTGCATTTATTTCCGATTATGTGTTAGACCCGCCATGCTCGATTATTTGATGCCGGTCCACGGCACCTGTTCTTCTCCATGCCGACCACTTGCCCGTTAAAGGGGGGTACCTGAGCATCGCGACTCAGGGCTCTTGCTGGCTCTCCAGCCCTCACCCTCTGGCCTTGTCCATGGCATCGCGACCTGGCATACCAGTGACGGCTGAGACCAACTCGAGAGCCGGGACCCGAGGACGTAGAGTGCCGACATCTAACCAAATTTGCAGGGACACATCACAAGATAAGGCCCAGTGCCAGGCGCAACCCGCCTAGAGGTAGGGCCCCGTGAGTCCCGCGCTGGCTCACAGGTGCCCAGATACACCTCGCCAGGCCCTACTGTGCCAGCCACGTGTCAGGGCGGGGCTGTACACACCCCGGGGGCTCCTCCCGGAGGGGGGCCCCCTCCCATGTACCGGTGGAAGCACCATGCTCCGCGCTGGCTGACGACACTGCCAAGGAGCGGCTATACCCGTACACATACGGTAGCGCTATGCTCCGCGCTGGTGATAAACAACTGAGGGTGGCCCCCGAGCCGCACCAACCTCAGGGAGCCCAGAGCTCAGTGTCTAGCCTCATCGTAACACCTCCCCTCGGGAGTGCCGCGCGAGGGGGCTGGGCACGGGGGCTGCGCCTGGGTCACACCCAGACGCACGCCGCCCAGCCAGGTCCCCCCGGGCCTGGTTCATCGCGCGTCTCTCCCCGAGCGGAGCCAAGGTGTGAAGGCCGTTTGAGCGTCAAGGTGGACTCCTGAGCATCGCTACTCAGGAGCCTAACTGGTCACGTAGCCCCTCACTCTGTGGCCTCGTCCTGGTTTCCTGTCGGGACCAACGCTGGGTGGGTCATGCGCGTGGCCGGGCTCTGCAGACGTAGAATGGTAGATCCACCAGCATCACACCTCCCTACTTGCTGTTCATGCGCCAAGGGGGACTCCTGAGCATCGCGACTCTGGAGCCTAACTTGTCACATGGCCCCTCACTCCTTGGCCCCGTCCTGGTTTCCGGTCGGGACCAACGCTGGGTGAGGCATGCGCGGGGCCGGGCTCTGCTGGCGTAGAACATAAGCAAGTAGGAAGGAAAGGCGCAAATTTCAAGGAATTCAAAAGCAAATATTACAGTCCACACTGTTATCTCAATGCCAAACGCAAGTTTAAACGCCTCCCCGAGGCATGATACATGTGCAGGAATTAAAGGCAGGACAGCAGCCGGTGGAGTAGGAGGAGAAGGCAGCAACGCGGCCACAGCATCCTGAGGCGGAGTCTGCCGCGCCCCGACAGCTGTAGTGGTGGCGGCAGGCAAGAGCACCTCGGGAGCCACTTGGGCCGTGGGGGCTGAGCTCGCCCCAGCCGGCTCAGCCAGGCCTCGCGAGGACGACCGAGCAGGAGAAGCCTGTGCGTCGTGGTCACCCTCCTTCGCGGGCAGAAGCGCTGCCATGGATGGAACCTCAGGAGCTCCCTTCGGCTTCTTTGCTGCGGGCGCCAGCCTATCCAAGAGATGCGGATGTCAAGCCTCAGAAGCAGAGCAAGAGATAAAGACAAGAATCGAATGCTTACGGGTCGTTGCCAGTGAGCTCAAGCGGCCTCCAGCCAAATTTGAAGCCTGAAAGCCGGCTGGAAGGGTCAACCTCGGGAAGCTTGGAGGCGGAAGGTGCGTCTGCGATCCGCCCCGGGGCCGGGGCAGACCCGCGGGAGGTCAGCCCGGTCCTGCCCTTCTTCAGGATCAGGGGCGAGCTCCCGCCGTCCTGCTCGTCGTTGTCCTCGTCGTCGTCTTCGTCGTCATCCTCGTCATCATCGCTCGGAGAGAGGCGGAGAACGCGGGACCTGCGCCGGGGGAGGGGAGCCCTCGACTCACCGTCAGTCGCCTCGGGGTCAGGCCCTTTTCCCCGCTCCCCTCCTTCCTCCTCTTCTCTGGAGTCGTCGGAGGGCACGTCCACCGGTTCCTTGGGAGTTTCCATGGGCACGGGCCCATCCCCATTGAAGACGGGCATGGACTCGACTACCTGCTCCCAGTTGTCGCGGAGGAACAAGGGCGTAGGAGCGCCCGCCAACCTCGCCACATTGCCCCCGACCAGAGATTGGAGGACCGCAGCCAGATCTCCGTCGGCTAGGGCCGCGGGGCTCGGACGGGGCCTCCACATCGGAAGTGAGTACTGCCGAAGCGGAGCCAGCTGGTGCTCCAGGAATTCCCTCAGCAGCGACGCGCCGGTCAGCTTCGCCGCCGCCATATTGGCCGGCCTCAGATCCGCGTCCATCTTCTCCAACATCAGCTTCGCGCGGGGGTCCATGAGCTCCGCTCGGCCCCAATCGCTGGAGCTCGTGGGTTGCTCCGTGGGAAAGATCAGCCGAGGGTGGATGCGCCCAGCATCCACCAAGACCCACTTGCTCCTGAAGCCCTCAATCCTTTTCCCGGGGTTCGAAATGGCAATGGCGCCACCGTACGCGACGAAGCTCGCGCACGCGGAAGCAATACCACGAGAGGTCCGGAGGTAGAAGTAGTGGCGCAGCAAGGCCACTGAGGGCTGCACCCCTACGTGAGCCTCGCAGTAATAGGCGAAGATTGCCAGGAAAAGGACGGAGTTGGGGTGGAGATGCAGGGCTTGCAGCTTATAGTGGCGGAGGACAGATAAGAAGAACTCGGAGAAGGGAGGCACCAGGCCAGCAGCAATGGCACTTACGAAGAGCGGATAGAAGGTGCTCCCTTGACCCTCAGGGGTGGCGGAGCCGGCTTTAAACACCTTCGCCCCGTTGATGCCCCACGCCGTCGCCATCCGGCGCAACCGGGCAAGGCTCGCCTCCGACACGTTCGGCGGGTCCAGGGCAGACGAGTACCAAGCTACGGCCGGGGGCTGACGAGGCGCCATGGCTTCCTAGGTCACAGGTCGGAGTGGATCTGGAAATTTTGGAGGAAGGAAGGAGAGACACAAGAAAGGGGATCTAAGCAGCAACTGGGGAAAGCAATAAGCAAAGCCTAGGTGGATGCCGCTCCTTTATCAACTCGCGCAGTTGCTAAGGCGCCCACGTCCAATCAATCGCCACGCGGCGCCCAAGGTCGCAGGCTGTTAGGGCCCGTGGCGCTTCGCTCTTGCCCTTCCGCCTCCCTGCACGGCCAAGTCCGGGCGCACCTTGGGCCCGGGGGCTATTGTCGGTGTTCTGGGAACGGGGGTCCCCAGACTTGCCTGCCTGCGGCCTGCGGCGTGGCTCAAAGGGGGGCACAGCGCGGCCCATCTTCACCAACACAAAACCAAGACCCTCGCAAGGGGCCAAGCCTCGCGGAGCGGACGACGCGGAGCTTCCTCAGGCACGGCCTCATCAGGTTGGCTCACGAGGAGGCGGAGAGACCAAGGCAGGGTACCTCACGAGGTGCCCGTGACGCAAGCCATGACGACCAAGGGCGCCAGGCGGGTGCCAGCCCGCGCGGTGTCCTCCTTTCCTCTTTGGTGCAAAGGGGGCAAGCGCAGCCATGGAGTAACGAGGCATTAGGCAAGGGTTGCCATTTCGGTGCAACGAGACCAAGACCAGGAGGACTATGAGACGGAGGTCATCGTGGAGCCCGAGACGGCGTCATCACCAGAGCTTTGTGCAGGCGAAGACTACTTTTGTCAGGATAGCTGATACTAGCTGTCCCCCTTCAAATTAGCCTGCCATTGTTGCTCCCTTCCCGCTCGATATTTGGGAAGAGGACCAGGGCCTCTATAAATAGGACCAGCCACCCACAGAGCAAAGGGGGGTTTTGAAGGAAATGAGGGGTTCGAAGAAGGAGGCTCTTTAGAGAGAGGTTTCGATCAGAAAGAGAGAGAGAGAAAGGTGACTGAACTCCTCCCAGCAGTTCATCGCCCCAGCCAAGAATAGACCCTCGTGAAGCTGTTCTTCCTTGTATTGTTCGTCATCATTAGCCCAAGAGGCAATCCACCACACCACACACTGGAGTAGGGTATTACACCACAACGGTGGCCCGAACTAGTATAAACCCTGTGTCTCTTGTGTTGTTCTTTCCGTAGTTTAGATCCTAGCAAGGAGGAGTGCAGGTAGGTAGGAGGCGAAATCTCTGTGCGCACCCCAATGTTCGAACCTCAAGGGTCTGCCGGAACCCGAAATCCAACAATTTGTGTTCCATATCCATAACTAAATATAGAGAACAACTAAGAACATCAAATAAAAGTTACTTAGTGATAAAGCAAACAAGCACACATGAGAATATTCACCCCATGCTATTTCTCCCCGGCAACGGCACCAGAAAAAGGTCTTGATAACCCACAAGTATAGGGGATTGCAACATTTTTTGATAAGTAAGAGTGTCGAACCCAACGAGGAGCTAAAGGTAGAACAAATATTCCCTCAAGTTCTATCGACCACCGATACAACTCTACGCACGCTTGACACTCGCTTTACCTAGAACAAGTATGAAACTAGAAGTACTTTGTAGGTGTTTTTGGATAGGTTTGCAAGATCATAAAGAGCAAGTAAATAAAAAGTAGGGGCTGTTTAGATAAATACACAACTAAGTTAGTTTTAGTAAAGAGCCTTTTGTTACGAGAAAGTTATTTGTCCCTAGGCAATCGATAACTAGACCAGTAACCATTATTGCAATTTTATATGAGGGAGAGGCATAAGCTAACATACTTTCTCTAATTGGATCATATTCACTTATGATTGGAACTCTAGCAAGCATACGCAACTACTAAAGATCATTAAGGTAAAACCCAACCATAGCATTAAAATATCAAGTCCTCTTTATCCCATACGGAACAACCCCCTTACTCGGGTTGGTGTTTCAGTCACTCACGCAACCCACTATAAGTGAATCATGAACGTATTGCAACACCCTACAGCGGGGATCCCACATGCTTGCGCGACATAGAGAGCACCATAGGACAGAACCAATAATAAAACACGCCACTCAAACCAATCTTGATCATCAAATAACCCATAGGACAAAACGGATCTACTAAAACATCATAGGATAGCCATACATCATTGGGAAATAATATATAGCATTGAGCACCATGTTTAAGTAGAGATTACAGCGGGTAAGAGAGAGGTTACACCCCTACATAGAGGGGCGAAGAGTTGGTGATGATGGCGGTGAAGTTGTTGGTGAAGATTGCGCTGATGATGATGGCCCCCGGTGGCACTCCGGTGCCACCGGAAGCGAGGGAGAGAGAGAGAGCCCCCCTCCTTCTTCTTCTTCCTTGACCTCCTCCCTAGATGGGAGAAGGGTTTCCCCTCTGGTCCATGGTCTCCATGGCGTGGGAGGGGCGAGAGCCCCCCCCCCCCAAGATTGGATCTATCTCCCTGTCTCTCTCTATTTCTGCGTTCTCAGATTCTACCCTTTCACCGTTTCTTATATTTCTGGAGATCGGTAACTCCGATTGGGCTGAAATTTTAACACGATCTCTATCCGGATATTAGCTTTCTTTCGGCGAAAGAAGGGCATCAACCGACTTACGGGGTGGCCACAAGGGTTAGGGGCGCGCCTGCCGCCTGCCTCGTGGCCCCCTCGGGCATCGTCTCACGTGGATTTTTCTTCCCAAAAATCATATATATTCCAAAAAAATCCCCGTCAGTTTTTATCCCGTTTGGACTCCGTTTGATATGGATATTCTGTGAAACAAAAAACATGCAACAAACAGGAACTGGCACTGGGCACTAGATCCATATGTTAGTCCCCAAAATAGTATAAAAAGTTGCCAAAAGTATATGAAAGTTGTAGAATATTGGCATGGAACAATCAAAAATTATAGATACGACGGAGACATATCACATAGCTGCTTCGGAAACAGCAAATGAAGGAGTCTAGATGAAGGAGTCCATATCCGATCTAGGTGTCATACCTAGTGCATCGGGTCCAATGAAAATCTTTTGTGACCATACTGGTGAAGTTGCCTTGGCAAAGGAATCCAGATTTCACAAGAGAACCAAGCACGTCAAGAGACACTTCAATTTCATCTGCGATCAAGTCAACGAGGGAGACATAGAGATTTGCAAGATACATACGGATCTGAACATTGCAGACCCATTTATTAAGCCTCTCTCACGAGTAAAACATGATCATCACCAAGACTCCATGGGTGTTAGAATCATTACTGTGTAATCTAGATTATTAACTCTATGCAAGTAGGAGACTGAAGAAAATATGCCCTAGAGGCAATAATAAAGTTGTTATTTATGTTTCCTTATATCATGATAAATGTTTATTATTCATGCTAGAATTGTATTAACCAAAAACTTAGTACATGTGTGAATACATAGACAAACAGAGTGTCACTAGTATGCCTCTACTTAACTAGCTCGTTAAACAAAGATGGTTAAGTTTCCTAACCATAGACATGAGTTGTCATTTGATGAACGTGATCACATCATTAGAGAATGATGTGATCGACTTGACCCATCCGTTAGCTTAGCACTATGATCGTTTAGTTTATTGCTATTGCTTTCTCCATAACTTATACATGTTCCTATGACTATGAGATTATGCAACTCCTGAATACCGGGGGAACACTTAGTGTGCTATGAAACATCACAACGTAACTAGGTGACTATAAAGATGCTCTACAAGTGTCTCTGATGGTGTTTGTTGAGTTGGCATAGATCAAGATTAGGATTTGTCACTCCGTGTATCGAAGAGGTATCTTTGGGCCCTCTCGGTAATGTACATCACCATAAGCCTTGCAAGCAATGTGATTAATGAGTTAGTTGCGGGATGATGCATTACAGAATGAGTAAAGAGACTTGCCGGTAATGAGATTGAACTAGGTATTGAGATACCGACGATCGAATCTCGGGCAAGTAAAATACCGATGACAAAGGGAACAACATATGTTGTTATGCGGTTTGACCGATAAAGATCTTCGTAGAATATGTAGGAACCAATATGAGCATCCAGGTTCCGCTATTGGTTATTGACCGGAGATGAGTCTCGGTCATGTCTACATAGTTCTTGAACCCGTAGGGTCCGCACGCTTAACGTTCGATGACGATCGGTATTATGAGTTTATGTGTTTTGATGTACCGAAGGTAGTTCGGAGTCCCGGATGTGATCACGGACGTGACGAGGAGTATTGAAATGGTCGAGACATAAATATCAATATATTGGAAGGCTATGTTTGGACATCATAATGGTTCTGGATGAGTTCGGGCATTTACGAGAGTATTGGGGGTTACCGGAACCCCCCGGGGAGTCAATGGGAGAGAGGAGGAGGCGGCCAGGTGGAGGGCGCCCCCCAAGCCCAATACGAATTGGGTGGGAGGCCGGCCCCCCCTTTCCTTCCCTCTCTCTCCCTCTTCCTTCTTCTCCTACTCCTACTAGGAAGGGGGGAAACCTACTCCTACTGGGAGTAGGACTCCCCCCCCTTGGGCGCGCCCTATGAGGGCCGGCCCTCCCCTCCTTCACTCCTTTATATACAGGGAAGGGGGCACCCCATAGACACACAAGTTGATTGTTTAGGCATGTGCGGTGCCCCCCTCCACAGAATTCCACCTCGGTCATATCGTTGTAGTGCTTAGGCGAAGCCCTGCGTCAGTAACTTCATCACCGTCATCACGCCGTCATGCTGACGAAACTCTCCCTCGGCCTCAGCTGGATCAAGAGTACGAGGGATGTCACCGAGCTGAACGTGTGCAGATCGTGGAGGTGTCATGTGTCTGGTACTTGATCGGTTGGATTGCAAAGACGTTCGACTACATCAACCGTGTTTCATAACTCTTCCTCTTTCGGTCTACGAGGGTACGTAGACATACTCTCCTCCTCTCGTTGATATGCATCTCCTAGATAGATCTTGCGTGATCGTAGGAAATTTTTTGAAATACTGCGTTTCCCAACAAAATACATAGGGGCTACTTATGAACACTACTAAAGTACACATCAATATCATATATACTTTTGTTCACTTTGCCATCCTTCTTATCCGCTAAGTATTTGGGGCAGTTCTGCTTCCAGTGACCATTTCCTTTGTAGTACAAGCACTCAGTTTCAGGCTTGGGTCTAGCTTTGGGCTTCTTCATGGGAGTGGAAACTTTCTTGGCATTCTTCTTGAAGTTCCCTTTCTTTCCCTTGCCCTTTTACTTGAAACTAGTGGTCTTGTCAACCATCAACATTTGATGCTTTTCTTGATTCCTACCTTCACCGATATCAGCATCACGAAGAGCTCGGGGATCGTTTTCATCATCCCTTGCATATTATAGTTCACCATGAAATTCTAGTAACTTGGTGATATGGACTAGAGAACTCTGTCAATCACTATCTTATCAGGAAGATTAACTCCCACTTGATGCAAGCGATAGTAGTACTCAGACATTTCTGACCACATGCTCACTGGTTGAGCTATTCTCCTCCATCTTGTAGGCAAATACTTGTCAGAGGTCTCATACCTCTCGATTCGGGCATGAGTCTGAAATATCAATTTCAGCTCTTGGAACATCTTATATGCTCCGTGGCATTTCAAAACGTTTTTGAAGTCCCGGTTCTAAGCCGTAAAGCATGGTGCACTAAACTATCAAGCAGTCATCATACCGAGCTTGTCAACTGTTCATAACGTCTGCATCTGCTCCTGCAATAGGTATGTCACCTAGCGGTGCATCAAGGACATAATTGTTCTGTGCATCAATGAGGATAGTCCTCAGATCACAGACCCAGTCCGCATCATTGCTACTATCATCTTTCAACTTATTTTTCTCTAGGAACATATCAAAAAATAAACGGGGAGCTACATCGCAAGCTATTGATCTACAACATAGATATGCAAATACTATCAGGACTAAGTTCATGATAAATTATAGTTCAATTAATCATATTACCTAAGAACTCATGACACATCCATTTTCCATCATGATTTTATATCGATATTTATTGCATTATGGGCTGTTATTACACATTAAATGTCACAATACTTATGCCTATTCTCTCTTATTTTACAAGGTTTGCATGAAGAGGGGGAATGCCGGCAGCTGGAATTCTAGGCTGGAAAAGGAGCAAATATTAGATACCTATTCTGCACATCTCCAAAAGTCTTCAAACTTCACGGGAGCACGTTTCAGAATATATAAAAAATATTGGGGGAAAGAAGTTCCAGAGGGGGGCCACCCACCGTCCACGAGGGTGGGCCCACGCCCTACCCCCTGGGCGCGCCCCCTGTCTCGTGGGCCCCCTGGTGGCCCTCTGATTCCCATCTTCTACTATATGAGGTCTTTCGTCCGAGAAAAAAATCATAAGCTACCTCACGAGATGAAACTCCGCCGCCACGAGGCGGAACCTTCGCGGAAATAATCTAGGGCTCCGGCGGAGCTGTTCTGCTGGGGAAACTTCCCTCCGGGAGGGGGAAATCATCACCATAGTCATCACCAACGATCCTCTCATTGGGAGGAGGTCAATCTCCATCAACATCTTCACCAGCACCATCTCATCTCAAACACTAGTTCATCTCTTCTATCCAATCTTTGTATCCAAACCTCAGATTGGTACCTGTGGGTTGCTAGTAGTGTTGATTACTCCTTGTAGTTGATGCTAGTTGGTTTACTTGGTGGAAGATCATATGTTCAGATCCATTATGCATATTAATACCCCTCTGATTATGAACATGAATATGCTTTGTGAGTAGTTATGTTTGTTCCTGAGTACATGGGAGAAGTCTTGCTATAAGTAGTCATGTGAATTTGGTATTCGTTTGATATTTTGATGAGATGTATGTTGTCATCCCTCTAGTGGTGTCATGTGAACATCGACTACATGACACTTCACCATTGTTTGGGCCTAGAGGGAGGCATTGGGAAGTAATAAGTAGATGATGGGTTGCTAGAGAGACAGAAGCTTAAACCCTAGTTTATGTGTTGCTTCGTAAGGGGCTGATTTGGATCCATATGTTTCATGCTATGGTTAGGTTTACCTTAATACTTCTGTTGTAGTTGTGGATGCTTGCAATGGGGGTTAATCATAAGTGGCATGCTTGTCCAAGTAAGGACAGTACCCAAGCACCGGTCCACCCACATATCAAATTATCAAAGTACCGAACGCGAATCATATGAACATGATGAAAACGAGCTTGACGATAATTCCCATGTGTCCTCGGGAGCGCTTTCCTTCATATAAGAGTTTGTCCAGGCTTGTCCTTTGCTACAAAAAGGATTGAGCCATCTTGCTTCACCTTATTTACTTTTATTACTTGCTACTCGTTACAAATTACCTTATCACAAAACTATCTGTTACCGATAATTTCAGTGCTTACAGAGAGTACCTTACTGAAAACTGCTTATCATTTCCTTCTGCTCCTCGTTGGGTTTGACACTCTTACTTATCGAAAAGGCTACGATAGATCCCCTACACTTGTGGGTCATCAACTCCCACTTAGATAGACATCCCTCTAGTCATCTAAATGATCACGTGATCCATATCAACTAAACCATATCCGATCATCACGTGAGATGGAGTAGTTTTCAATGGTGAACATCACTATGTTGATCATATCCACTATATGATTCACGTTCGACCTTTCGGTCTCAGTGTTCTGAGGCCATATCTGCATATGCTAGGCTCTTCAAGTTTAACCTGAGTATTCTGCATGTGCAAAACTGGCTTGCACCCATTGTATGTGAACGTAGAGCTTATCACACCCGATCATCACGTGGTGTCTCTGCACGAAGAACTGTCGCAATGGTGCATACTCAGGGAGAACACTTATACCTTGAAATTTTAGTAAGGGATCATCTCATAATTCTACCGTCGTACTAAGCAAAATAAGATGCATAAAAGATAAACATCCCATGCAATCAAAATATGTGACATGATATGGCCATCATCATCTTGTGCTTTTGATCTCCATCTCCAAAGTACCGTCATGATCTCCATTGTCACCGGCATGACACCAAGATCTCCATCATCTTGATCTCTATCAACGTGTTGTCACATGTTCGTCTCGCCAACTATTGTTTTTGCAGCTATTGCTATCGCATAGCGATAAATTAAAGCAATTATATGGCGCTTGCATCTTATGCAATAAAGAGATAACTATAAGGCTCCTGCCAGTTGCCGATAACTTTAATAAAACATGATCATCTCATACATCAATTTATATCTCATCACGTCTTGACCATATCACATCACAACATGCCTTGCAGAAACAAGTTAGACATCCTCTACTTTGTTGTTGCAAGTTTTACGTGGCTACACGGGCTTCTAGCAAGAAACGTTCTTACCTACGCATCAAAATCACAATGATTTTTTGTCAAGTGTGCTGTTTTAACCTTCAACAAGGACCGGGCGTAGTCAAACTCGATTCAACTGAAGTTGTAGAAACAGACACTCGCCAGCCACCTATGTGCAAAGCACGTCGGTAGAACCATTCTCATGAACGCGTTCATGTAATGTCGGTCCAGGACGCTTCGTCCAACAATACCGCCAAATCAAAGTAAGACGTTGCTGGTAAGCAGTATGACTATTATCGCCCAGAAATCTTTGTGTTCTACTCGTGCATATAACATCTACGCATAGACCTGGCTCGGATGCCACTGATGGGGAACGCAGTATTTCAAAAAAAATCCTATGATAACGCAAGATCTATCTAGGAGATACATAGCAACGAGAGGGGAGAGTGTGTGCACATACCCTCGTAGATCGAAAGCGGAAGCGTTTAGTGACGCGGTTGATGTAGTCGAACGTCTTCACGATCCAACCGATCCAAGTACCGAACGTATGGCACCTCCGTGTTCAGCACACGTTCAGCTCGATGACGTCCCTCAAGCTCTTGATCCAGTTGAGGACGAGGGAGAGTTCTGTCAGCACGATGGCGTGGCGACGGTGATGATGAAGTTACCGGCGCAGGGCTTCGCCTAAGCACTACGACGATATGACCGAGGTGTGTAACTGTGGAGGCGGGCACTGCACACGGCTAAGAAAAATCTTGGAGTGCCTTTGGGGTGCCCCCTGCCCACGTATATAAAGGAGGGAGGGAGATGCTGGCCCTCCTAGGGGCGCGCCAAGTGTAGGGAGTCCTACTAGGCCTCCCAAGTCCTAGTAGGATTCCCTTCCCTTTTCGGAGTAGGAAAGAAGGAAAGGAGGGAGAAGGAAAGAGGGGCCGTGCCCCCACCCCTTGTCCAATTCAGTTTGGGCAGCGGGAGGCACGCGCCACCTGGTGGCCCTTCTTTCCTCTCTCCACTAAAGCTCAATAAGGCCCATTAACTTCCCCCGGTGAATTCCCGTAACTCTTCGGTACTCCGAAAAATACCTGAATCACTCGGGACCATTCCGATGTCCGAATATAGCCTTCCAATATATAGATCTTTACCTCTCGACCATTTCGAGACTCCTTGTCATGTCAGTGATCTCATTTGGAACTCTGAACAAACTTTGGTCATCAAATCACATAACTCATAATACAAATCATCATTGAATGTTAAGCGTGCAGACCCTACGGGTTCGAGAACTATGTAGACATGATAGAGACACATCTGCAGTCAATAACCAATAGCGGAACCTAGATGCTCATATTGGCTCCTACATATTCTATGAAGATTTTTATCGGTCAAACTGCATAACAACATACTTCATTCCCTTTGTCATCGGTATGTTACTTACCTGAAATTCGATCGTTAGTATCATCATACCTAGTTCAATCTCGTTACTAGCAAGTCTCTTTACTCATTTAGTAATGCATCATCCCGTAACTAACTCATTAGTCACATTTCTTGCAAGGCTTATAGTGATGTGCATTACTGAGAGGGCCCAGAGATACCTCTCCGATACATGGAGTGACAAATCCTAATCTCGATCTATGCCAACTCAACAAACACCATCGAAGACACCTGTAGAGCATCTTTATAATCACCTAGTTATCTTGTGACATTTGATAGAACACAAGGTGTTCCTCCGGTATTCAGGAGTTGCATAATCTCATAGTCAGAGGAATATGTATAGGTCATGCAGAAAGCAATAGCAATAAAACTATACGGTCATTATGCTAAGCTAACGGATGGGTCTTGTCCATCACATCATTCTCTAATGATGTGATCCCATTCATCAAATGACAACTCATGTCTATGGTTAGGAAACTTAACCATGTTTGATTAACGAGCTAGTCAAGTAGAGGCATACTAGGGATACTCTGTTTTGTCTATGTACTCACACATGTACTAAGTTTCCAGTTAATACAATTCTAGCATGAATAATAAAAATTTATCATGATATAAGGAAATATAAATAACAGCTTTATTATTGCCTCTAGGGCATATTTCCTTCAAGCAACTCATCATACAGTAGCAACACTATGTAATTCATCATATACCAGCAGCAGCTCATAGCAATTCACCATATAGCAGCAGCAGGAGCCTCTCATAGCAATTCATCATATAGCAGTAGTAGGAGCAGCTCATAGCAATTCATCATATAGCAGCAGCAGGGGCAGCTTATAGCAACTCATCATATAGCAGCAACTGCTCATAGCAATTCATCATATAGCAGCAGTAGCTCATAGCAATTCATCATATAGCAGCAGCAGGAGCAGCTCATAGCAATGCATCATATAGCAACTGCAGAATTAGCTCATAGCAATTCATCGTATAGCAGATCAGAATGAAAATTTGGCAAAAAATTAGAGGCGATCCTCACCTTGTTGGATGAGCTCATCCTTCAACAACACCTCAAGGCCACGGCCTGGAAGGAGGGGAGGAGGAATGATGTGCCTTCTGCCGCAGTGTGGCATCGGCCGTAGTTGTGTGGCGCTCGTCGCAGTAGTGCGTTGGATGGATCACAGTGGAGCAGCTGCTAGAGACCATGAGAATGAGGGGCGGCGCCAGAGGGAGGAGCGGCTGGGGAGATTTGGCCCTACCCGCTGGCCATGTAGCCTAGCTGGACAGAGCATTGTCAAGGACCATGCCAGATGGGACCAGTTGCGACGGCTCCCTGGAGGAACCCTAGCGCTACAGGCAGGGGATCGAGGTAGAGGGAAAGGGGAGAGGAGATGCAAGTGGGCAGGGCAATGAACGCTTGTGTGTTTGTTTTTACTTGAGGGTCAGGTGTGACACGGGCATGAGCAGTGGCATTTTGAGTGTAATATAGGCAGACAACAGAGTCATTTCACTATTCCCCTTCCCTTCAATTTTTAGTGAGCTTCTACCCGAAACACCCCCCTCCAAAGCGAAATAAGTTAAGCCCAATCCCATAACTCAAAAATGACTTCTTTACATCTTTTATGAATATCGATGCTTTCCGTGAATTTAGCACTAAATATGGACTTGACTCTGAGATAGTAGCTTCTTTTTGTGAATCCTTTGCTACTCATGTTGATCTCCCTAAGGAGAAGTGGTTTAAATATAATCCTCCCATTGAAGTAAAAGTAGTTGCACCTATTAAAGTTGAAGAAAAGACTATCACTTATGATGATCCTGTTGTTCCTGCTACTTATATTGAGAAGCCACCTTTCCCTGTTAGAATAAAGGATTATGCTAAAGCTTCAACTATGGTTAACAAAAGTAATATTAAGACACCTAAACCCCTTGATCAAATTAAAGTTGAACCTAGTATTGCTATGGTTAAAGATCTCTTGGCCGATAATATTGATGGGCATGTTATTTACTTCTGCATTGAAGCTGCTAGAATTGCTAGACCTGATGCTAAAAATAAACATAGACCTGTTGTAGGCATGTCTATTATTTCCGTTAAAATAGGAGATCATTGTTATCATGGCTTATGTGATATGGGTGCTAGTGCAAGTTTCCTTATACCAAGAAATTATGCATGATATTGCACCTGCTGAGATAGAAGAGATTGATGTTACAATTAAGCTTGCCAATAGAGATACTATTTCACCAGTTGGGATTGTTGGAGATGTTGAAGTCTTGTGTGGGAAGTTAAATACCCTGCTGATTTTCTTGTTCTCGGTTCCCCATAAGATAGCTTTTGTCCTATTATATTTGGTAGACCCTTCTTGAATGCTGTTAATGCTAAGATAGACTGCAATAAGGATATTATTTCTATTGGTTTAGGGGATATGTCTCATGAGTTTAATTTTGCTAAATTTCGTAGACAACCCCATGATAAAGAATTGCCTATTAAAGATGAAATTATTGGTCTAGCTTCTATTGGCGTGCCTCCTACTGATCCTTTAGAACAATATTTGCTAGACCATGAAAATGATATGTTCATGAATGAAAGAAGGGAAATAGATGAAGTATTCTATAAACAGGGACCTATTCTGAAACACAACTTGCCTATTGAAATCCTAGGGGATCCTCCTCCACCCAAGGGTGATCCCGTGTTTGAGCTTAAACCATTGCCTGATACTCTTAAATATGCTTATCTTGATGAAAAGAAGATATATCCTGTTATTATTAGTGCTAACCTTTCAGAGCATGAAGAAGAGAAATTATTGAAAACTCTGAAGAAGCACCATGCTCCTATTGGATATACTCGTGATGATCTTAAGGGCATTAGTCCCACTCTATGTCAACAGAAAATAAATTTGGAGAAAGACGCCAAACCAGTTATTGATCACCAACGACGGCTAAATCCTAAGATGAAAGAAGTGGTAAGAAAGGAAATACTAAAGCTCCTTGAGGCAGGTATAATTTATCCCATTGCTGATAGTTAGTGGGTAAGCCCTATCCATTGTGTCCCCAAGAAGGGAGGTATTACTGTCGTTCCTAACGATAAAGATGAATTGATTCCACAAAGAATTATTGCAGGTTATAGGATGGCAATTGATTTCCACAAATTAAATAAAGAAACTAAAAAAGATCATTACCCTTTGCCTTTCATTGATCAAATGCTATAAAGATTATCCAAACATACACATTTTTTGCTTTCTAGATGGTTGCTCTGGTTTCTCTGAAATACTTGTGTTAGTTGATGATCAAGAAAAGACTACTTTTACTTGCCCTTTCGGCACCTTTGCTTATAGACGTATGCCTTTTGGTTTATGTAATGCACCTGCTACCTTTCAAAGATGCATGATGGCTATATTCTCTGACTTTTGTGAAAAGATTTGTGAAGTTTTCATGGATGATTTCTCTTTTTATGGATCCTCTTTTGATGATTGCTTGAGCAACCTTGATCGAGTTTTGTAGAGATGTGAAGAAACTAACCTTGTCTTGAATTGGGAGAAGTGACACTTTATGGTTAATGAAGGTATTGTCTTGGGGCATAAAATTTCTGAAAGAGGTATTGAAGTTGACAAAGCTAAAGTTGATGCTATTGAAAAGATGTCGTGCCCCAAGGACATCAAAGGTATAAGAAGTTTCCTTGGATATGTCGGTTTTATAGGAGGTTCGTTAAGGACTTCAAAAAAATTTCCCGACCTCTGACTAACCTATTACAAAAAGATATTCCTTTTGTATTTGATGATGATTGTGTAGAAGCATTTGAAATACTTAAGAAAGCCTTGATTTCTGCACCTATTGTTCAGCCACCTGATTGGAATTTACCTTTTGAAATCATGTGTGATGCTAGTGACTATGCTGTAGCTGTTGTTCTAGGACAAAGAGTTGATAAAAAATTACATGTTATTCGATATGCTAGTAAAACTCTAGACAATGCCCAGAGAAATTATGCTACTACTGAAAAGCAATTCTTAGCAGTTGTATTTACTTGTGATAAGTTCAGACCTTACATTGTTGATTCTAATGTAACTATTCACACTGATCATGCTGCTATTAAATATCTTATGGAAAAGAAAGATGCTAAACCTAGACTTATTAGATGGGTTCTCCTGCTACAAGAATTTGATTTGCATATTATTGATAGAAAGGGAGCTGAGAATCCCGTTGTAGACAACTTGTCTAGGTTAGAGAATGTTCTTGATGACCCACTACCTATTGATGATAGCTTCCCTGATGAACAATTAGCTGTCATAAATGCTTCTCGCACTGCTCCATGGTATGTTGATTATGCTAATTACATTGTTGCTAAATTTATACCACCTAGTTTCACATACCAGCAAAATAAAAAGTTTTTCTATGATTTAAGACATTACTTCTGGGATGACCCACATCTTTATAAATAAGGAGTAGATGGTGTTATTAGACGTTGTGTACCTGAGCATGAACAGGAACAGATCCTACGCAAGTGTCACTCTGAAGCTTATGGACGACACCATGCTAGAGATAGAACTGCACATAAGGTATTGCAATCCGGTTTTATTAGCCTACTCTCTTCAAGGATGCCCGTAAGTTTGTTTTGTCTTGTGATGAATGTCAAAGAATTGGTAATATTAGTAGACGTAAAGAAATGCTTATGAATTATTCACTTGTTATTGAACCATTTGATGTTTGGGGCTTTGATTATATGGGACCTTTTCCTTCCTCTAATGGGTATACACATATTTTAGTTGTTGTTGATTACGTTACTAAGTGGGTAGAAGCTATTCCAACTAGTAGTGCTGATCATAACACCTCCATTAAGATGCTTAAAGAAGTTATTTTTCCGAGGTTTGGAGTCCCTAGATATTTAATGACTGATGGTGGTTCACATTTTATTCATGGTGCCTTTCATAAAATGCTTGCTAAGTATGATGTTAATCACAGAATTGCATCTCCATATCATCCACAGTCTAGTGGTCAAGTAGAATTGAGTAACAGAGAGCTCAAATTAATTTTGCAAAAGACTGTTAATAGATCTAGAAAGAATTGGTCCAAGAAACTTGATGATGCATTATGGGCTTATAGAACTACATACAAAAATCCTATGGGTATGTCTCCGTATAAAATGGTTTATGGTAAAGCATCTCACTTACCTCTTGAACTAGAACATAAGGAATATTGGGCCATTAAAGAGCTCAACTATGACTTCAAACTTGCCAGTGAGAAGAGGCCTTTTGACATCAGCTCACTTGATGAATGGAGAACCCAGGCTTATGAGAATGCCAAACTGTTTAAAGAAAAAGTTAAAAGATGGCATTATAAAAGGATACAAAAGCGTGAGTTTAATGTAGGTGATTATGTATTGTTATACAACTCTCGTTTAAGATTTTTTGCAGGAAAACTTCTCTCTAAATGGGAAGGTCCTTACGTTATCGAGGAGGTATATCGTTCTGGTGCCATAAAAATTAACAACTTCGAAGGCACAAATCCGAGGGTGGCGAACGGTCAAAGAATCAAACATTATATCTCAGGTAATCCTATAAATGTTGAAATTAATATTATTAAAACCATAACCCCGGAGGAATACATAAGGGACACTTTCCGAAATGTTTCAGACTCCGAAAAGGAATAGGTACGTGGTATGGTAAGTAGACCGACTCCAAAACAGTTCTAATGGCAATTTTTCTCCGTTTTGGAATATTTAAGAAAGGAAAATAAGAAGCAGACCGGAAAGGACACGAGGCTTCCATGAGGGTGGAGGGCGCGCCCTACCCCCTGGGGGCGCCCCCCTGCCTCGTGGGCACCTCGTGCACTCTCCGGACTCCGTTTTCTTGCACGATACTTCTTTTGGTCGGTAAAAATTCACTATATAATCTCCCGAAGGTTTTGACCACCGTATCACGCAAATATCTCCTGTCTTTGTTTCGAGCTGTTTTTCTGACAGATCTAGGTTGCCATGTCGTCTTCAAGTACCCCCAAGGACAAGTTCTTCGAGAAGGTCATCAACCCCTACCTCACGGAGGTGCTGCAACACCCTCAAACCATTAAGATGCGTGAGGGGTTGTTGCACATCCGCGATGTTGAGGGACCAAGGAGGACCGGAAGCATGGAGACAAGGCTCGAGGCATTGGAGCAACAAGTTTTCAAGTTTCAGGAGATGGTGGAGCGTGGACTCGACTCCAATCACATAATGATCACGGAGTTCACCAACAACCACAAGCTAGACGCCAAGGACATTGGGGAGGCCATCTTCAAGCTTCACGAGAAAAATCGAGCACCTCCAAGCCCAGATCTATGACCTGCAAAATGATAACCCACAAGTATAGGGGATCGCAACAGTTTTCGAGGGTAGAGTATTCAACCCAAATTTATTGATTCCACACGAGGGGAGCCAAAGAATACTCTCAAGTATTAGCAGTTGAGTTGTCAATTCAACCACACTTGGAAACTTAATATCTGCAGCAAAGTGTTTAGTAGAAAAGTAATATGATAGTAATGGTAACGGTAGAAAAAGTTAATGATAGCAAAAGTAATGTTTTTGGTATCTTGTAGTGATGATAGCAATAGCAACGGAAAAGTAAATAAGCGAAGAACAATATATAGAAAGCTCGTAGGCAATGGATCAATGATGGAGAATTATGCCGGATGCGGTTCATCATGTAACAGTCATGACCTAGGGTGACACAGAACTAGCTCCAGTTCATCGATATAATGTAGGCATGTATTCCGAATATAGTCATACATGCTTATGGAAAAGAACTTGCATGACATCTTTTGTCCTACCCTCCCGTGGCAGCAGGGTCCTAACGGAAACTAAGGGATATTAAGGCCTCCTTTTAATAGAGTACCGGAACAAAGCATTAGCACATAGTGAATACATGAACTCCTCAAACTACGGTCATCACCGGTAAGTATCCTGATTATTATCACTTCGGAGTTAACGGATCATAACACATAATAGGTGACTATAGACTTGCAAGATAGGATCAAGAACTCTCGTATATTGATGAAAACATAATAGGTTCAGATCTGAAATCATGGCACTCGGGCCCTAGTGACAAGCATTAAGCATAGCAAAGTCATAGCAACATCAATCTCAGAACATAGTGGATACTAGGGACCAAACCATAACAAAACTAACTCGATTACATGATAGATCCCATCCAACCCATCACCGTCCAGCAAGCCTACGATGGAATTACTCACGCACGGCGGTGAGCATCATGAAATTGGTCATGGAGGATGGTTGATGATGACGATGGCGACGGATTCCCCTCTCCAGAGCCCCGAACGGACTCCAGATCAGCCCTCCCGAGAGGTTTTAGGGCTTGGCGGCGGCTCCGTATCGTAAAACGCGATGATTTGTTCTGCTTAATCTTTTTCTCCCCGAAAGCAAATATATAGAGTTGGGGTTGAGGTCGGAGGAGCTCCAGGGGGCCCACGAGGTAGGGGCGCGCCCTAGGGGGCCAGGTGCGCCCCCACCCTCGTGGACAAGTGGTGGGCCCCCTGGTCTTCATCTTTTGCAGGTATTTTTTATATTTTCCGAATAGATGTTCCGTGAAGTTTCAGGTCATTCTGAGAACTTTTGTTTCTGCACATAAATAACACCATGGTAATTCTACTGAAAACAGCGTCAGTCCGGGTTAGTTCCATTCAAATCATGCAAGTTAGAGTCCAAAGGAAGGGCAAAAGTGTTTGGAAAAGTAGATACGATGGAGATGTATCAACTCCCCCAAGCTTAAACCTTTGGTTGTCCTCAAGCAATTCAGTTGATAAACTGAAAGAGATAAAGAAAAACTTTTACAAACTCTGTTTGCTCTTGTTGTTGTAGATATGTAAAGCCAGCATTCAAGTTTTGAGCAAAGATTGTGACTAACCACATTCACAATAACGCTTAGGTCTCAAGCTTACTTATATCAATGGCATAATCAACTAGCGAGCAATAATAATAAATCTCGGATGACAACACTTTCTCAAAACAATCATAATATGATATAACAAGATGGTATCTCGCTAGCCCTTTCTGAGACCGCAAAACATAAATGCAGAGCACCTTTAAAGATCAAGGACTGACTAGACATTGTAATTCATGGTAAAAGAGATCCAGTCAAGTCATACTCAATGTAAACTAACAGTAATGAATGAAAATGACAGCAGTGCTCTCCAACTTGTGGTTTTTAATAAGAGGATGATGACTCAACATAAAAGTAAATAGATAGGCCCTTCGCAGAGGGAAGCAGGGATTTGTGGAGGTGCCAGAGCTTGGTTTTAAAATAGAGATGAATACTATTTTGAGCGGTATACTTTCATTGTCAACATAACAACCAAGAGATAGCGATATCTTCCATGCTACACACATTATAGGTGGTTCCCAAACAAAATGGTAAAGTTTATACTCCCCCTCCACCAACAAGCATCAATCCATGGCTTGCTCGAAACAACGAGTGCCTCCAAGTAACAAGAGTCCCAGGGGAAGTTTTGTTTGCAATTGTTTTTATTTAGTTTGCATAAAGCATGGGACTGGGCATCCTGGTGACCAGCCATTTTTCTCATGAGTGAGGAGCGGAGTCCACTCCTCTTGAGAATAACCTGCCTAACATGGAAGATACGGACAACCCTAGTTGATACATGAGCTATTCGAGCATAAAAAATAGGATATTTATTTGAAGGTTTAGAGTTTGGCACATACAAATTTACTTGGAACGACAGGTAGATACCGAATATAGGAAGGTATAGTGGACTCATGTGGAATAACTTTGGGGTTTATGGAGTTGGATGCACAAGCAGTATTCCCGCTTAGTACAGGTGAAGGCTAGCAAAAGACTGGGAAGCGACCATCTAGAGAGCGACAACAGTCATGAACATGCATTAAAATTAATCAACACTGAATGCAAGCATGAGTAGGATATAATCCACCATGAACATAAATATCGTGAAGGCTATGTTGATTTTGTTTCAACTACATGCGTGAACATGTGCCAAGTCAAGTCACTTAAATCATTCAGAGGAGGATACCACCCTATCATACCACATCACAACCATTTTAATAGCATGTTGGCACGCAAGGTAAACCATTATAACTCATAGCTAATCAAGCATGGCACAAGAAACTAAGATCTCTAGTTGTCATTGCAAACATGTTTATTCATAATAAGCTGAATCAGGAACGATGAACTAATCATATTTACAAAAACAAGAGAGGTCGAGTTCATACCAGCTTTTCTCATCTCAGTCAGTCCATCATATATCGTCATAATTGCCTTTCACTTGCACGACCGAATAGTGTGAATAATAATAATAGTGCATGTGCATTGGACTAAGCTGGAATCTGCAAGCATTCAATAAATAGGAGAAGACAAGGCAATATGGGCTCTTTTGTCAGATCAATAATTATGCATAAAAGAGCCACTTCAACAATTTAATCATGGTCTTCTCCTATCGACCCCCAAAGAAAAGAAAAAGAAATAAAACTATTTACACGGGAAAGCTCCCAACAAGTAAAAGAAGAACAGGAAATCTTTTTGGGTTTTCTTTTTAATTAATACAACAAGCATGTAAAGTAAACTAATTAAAAGCTACAACTAATTTTTTTTCTTAAGGTTTATTAAACACACAAGAAGAAAGCATAAAAAGGAAATAAACTAGTGTGGATGATACAATGAAAAAGTATGAGCACCGACATCTAGCAATGAGTGTGTGAACATAAATGTAATGTCGGTGAGAAATACGTACTCCCCCAAGCTTAGGCTTTTGGCCTAAGTTGGTCTATGGCCACGGCTAGCCTCACGGATATCCATAATAGTAGTTGGGGTCGTACTGCGATGAAGAAGACTCTGACTGCCACTGGTTGGAAATCATCTCCGGATCCCAATGGTAATTAGACTGTCGTGGAGGATCAACTTGTGGCTCCGACTCTAGCTCGGTGGATGGTGTAGGGTTCTGGTAGGCGTGAATGTCCTCCGGCGAGACGAGGTACTGGCCTGCCGATAAATCAAACAAGGAAGGAGCAGGCAAGGTAATAGTCTCCGGATGATGTTTATTAAAGAACAATTTGTATTTAAGCTCCCCTTCCCTATTCTTTATAATGAAATCATGTGCTACCATACTCTTATAATCTAAATAAACACGAGGCAGCAATTTTTCTTCCTTCTCATAATGCCTAATAGGTATGTTAAAATGTACATCTAGGTGTGAAGCATAGATACCACCAAAGATGGGGCCCTTTGTACGGTTCAGACTCAACCGTTTAGCAATAATACCGCTCATACTCATGGAGTTATCACAGAATAACCCGTGGAACAAAATAATAATATCAGGAACACTAAGGTTTCCACAGTTTCTGCGACCAATTAAGCAACGACTAGCAAATATTGCAAAGTAGCGTAAAACAGGAAAATGTATGCTAGTGATTCGTGCATCGGAAACCTTCCTCGTTTCCCCTACAGTGATGGTATCAATAAACCCATCTACATCGTCATGATGTGGTTCCTCTATTTTCCCTCGAAAGGGATCAATCAAACCCAACAAAAACCATAAAGTGACATCTTCTTAACCACATCATATAAATGAAACTCTACTGAAGGAGGTGATTCCCTAGGATAATAGTAGAAGTTTTGCACAAAAGTATTGGTGAGTAAGACATACTGTTCGCGTTGGTCGTGGAGGAAGTCGGTGAGGCCTGCATTATTATCCAATTCATAAAAATCCTCATAAATCCCGGTGGCTCTCAAGAAATCATCGGAGGGCCATTCACACGGCCTAACCTCCGCGGTGCGAGGCAAATTATATTTGGGCTTCTGTGCCTCTTCATTTTGCTTTTCCCTTGAACTTCGGCTCAATGAGTCCCTCAAAAATCTCTTCATCATTTTCTGAAAAACTCTGAAATTTTTAGTAACTTCAAAAATAAAAGTGAACCAAACTCAATAATATTGATAGCAACTACTCATACAAGTGCCTAGAGCCTATATCATGCATCAAAACTACTTGGAACCATATAAATTTGACATGCAAGCTCAAGAACATGGTGACCTAGGCAGCACAAATTTGCAATGATTAAAGCACTAGAACAAAAACTAATTGGACCAATCAAGGAGTCACATACCAAGGAACAATCTCCCCAAGCAGTTTTGTGAGAGGTGCTTTGAGCAAGGAGATCGAAAATGGCAGCAAAATGAGCTTGGACTCGGGTTTGAGCTGGTTATTCGTGTTTGTGGGAGGAAGAAGGAATGTGTGGGTGAAAGGATAAGTGGAGGAGGGCCACCGTGGGCCCACGAGGCAGGGGGCGTGCCCAGGGGGTAGGGCGCGCCCCTGACCCTCGTGGCTAGGTGCTAGCTCCTCCTGCTGTGTTCTCAGTGCCAAATATTCTCAAATATTCCAAAAAAATCATATTTAAATTTCAGGGCATTTGGAGAACTTTTATTTTCGGGGTATTTTTATATTGCACGGATAATTCAGATAACAGACAGAAAAATACTATTTTTATTTTATTTAATATAAATAACAGAAAGTAAAAGTGGGGTACAGAAGGTCGTGCCTTCTAGTTTCACCCACCTCATGCTCATCAAAAGGAATCCACTAACAAGGTTGATCAAGTCTTATTGACGAACTCATTCCGAATAACATGGAACCGGAGAAATTTCAAATAACACTATGTTACTGTAACATCCCAAATTTTCAATTTGGAATGTTATACACTAGATCATCTTTGCATATCATATTTTATTGCATTTTGGTTGATCCTAGAAATTTCACGCAACTCAAGGACCCTTAGAGAGAGTTGGGGATTTCGTTATTTTCATATTTGAGTTTTCTCAAATATTGAAAATAGGATCATTTAATTTTATTTATTTTATCTTCAATTATTTCTATTATAAAAATATGAGAGAGGGAATAAAATGACTTTCCCAAAATAAATAAATATTGAGGATTTAATAAAAAATCAAATAAGATTTTATTTTGGTTTTATTTGCTATTTTATTTGAATTTAGGAAAATGCGTGTTTTTCAAAATTGCATTTAGGCTCCAAATAAATGTTCACCCTGTGCGGCTTGATTTTAGAAGCCAGGGAAAATTTATTTCGGGATTTTTGGAGTCCGTCTAATATTCCTTTTGTTTGTTTTTCTGTGCGTAATAATTTAAAAAAAAGAACGAACCGACTACGGGCCGGTTTCGGCCAGGACTCCCTTGTCGGGGCCTTTATATAGCGCGACCCCGGGGCCCGACCAGCCGAAAGCCGCCGCTGCCCCCAAACCCTAGCCCCAAGCCGCCCGCCGCCCAGCCGCTGCCGCCGCCGAAGCTCCACCGCCACCGACGAGGTCGATCTCGCCGCCGCCGTTTTTTTTAGAAAACCGTTGGTTTTCGCCGGTTTTCGTCCGGTTTTTTTAGATCCGTTTTTTTAGATACATCGTTTTTTCGGTTTATTTTAATTAGCGAGCATTTGCTCATTCGTTCGTTCTAACGAACGCGTTCATCGTTTAGATCCAGATAACGAACGTTCATTCGTTAATCTATTCGTCGTTTTTCTTTTTCTTGGATTTATTCCTCGATTTTTCTGATCGCGATTCCTGATCCGATGTTCGTTTTAGTATAACTTTTCGCTCGTCTATCGGAATCAGGCGATTCAAGCGCCTGGAGTTTCGCCTCGAAACCCTCTTTCCGTTTAACCAACTCAAACAAGTTTTTTCCTCTGTAAAAATTGACCTAGATCCAGAATAGTAAACGAAGTCTGTTTGTTTCGCCGTATGTCTTTCGTTGTTTCGTTCGATTTGATTCTTTTTGCCAACCGGAGTTCTTAAGTTGTACTTTCTGGTTAGATCTCTTATTTGAGTTTTACCTGTGCATTAGTTGATTACTTATTGTATGCTTGTTTGTTTGCGATAGAGTACCCAGAGTGCGCCGCTTGCTACTTTGAATCGCAAGGTTTTGCGGATCATGAGCAAGGCAAGTAACACTTTGATCATACTTCCTATTACCTAGTTTTTATTGCATTAGATCAATCCTCACACATTCCATGATTAGGATCTAATTAAATTGTGGGTTTGGGAAGTAGATGAGGTAGTACCTATTACCTGTTAATATCAAACCTTTGGGAGTTACTTCAACGTTTGCTTATTATGCCATGCTATGCTAGTAGACGTGGATTGGGTGAGTGTATCCATGACAGATGTGAGTTTGTTAAATTAATGGTTTATCTAAGGTGGCAACTTAAATACACATCTGGGTGGATTGAGGCACCTGGGTATTCCAGCGATTGCCTGTTTTTCTTTTGGACCGCCACCCAAGCTCAAAGGGATCATGAGATTATTCATACTAGAAACTTCCGTGTGCAGCCACAAGCTACTATGGGCTCTAGCATAGTTGACTAAGTTGTGCAAACTCTTACAGTGGTAGACTAGCAGATGTAGGGGAAAGTAGGTGTAACAGTCTACCCGTTCGTAAGGTGTGAGCGCTTCTGAAAAACTATGTCTCGGTCATCCGTTTCTCAAACACCATGTAGTGCGAGAATCCCAATGGAGGAGATCGAGTCTTGTGGGGAAAAGTGCGCAAACCTCTGCAGAGTGTATAAACTAATTATGGTTAGCCGTGTCCCTGGTTATGGACATCTTGAGTATATAGTACTTGGATTATCATGTGAATCTCATCATGTTACTCTAATTAATTTTGTTGGGTTTTGATGATGATGTTTAATTGGGATTGAGATGGTGTCTACACTCTCAATGTTTAACAACCACCATGATAGTTAAATAAAAATGTATTCCTTTGTAGTAGGGAAAAATTGGCTTTACGCAAAATTGTAACCATAGAGCTTTCCACCAGCCAAATATGCATGTAGTATAGCCTTATTCTTTCATTGCTCTCTATGTGTTACATTGCCAGCATATTCCATGTGTTGACCCGTTTCGGGCTGCAACGTTCATGCCGTTGGAGTTGGAGTTGATGGACTCACTTACCTTCCAAGCCTTCCGCTGTTATCGTTATTAGATGGCCTTAAGCCATATTTACTGTAATAAGTTATCTTTTGAGACACTCGATGTAATAAGTGTGTGATTGCTACTCTGTTATAAATCCTTCAAGTACTGTGTGGTGTCAGCATTACTGATCCAGGGATGACACTGGAGCACAGAGATTGGACCGTTTGAGGTCTGGTCGCTACAAGATGGTATCAGAGCACATGCTGACTGTAGGACACGACCACTAAGATAAAGCCCTAGATCACTACTCACTCTTCCCATTCAGACTCCTCATCTTTTCTACTCTTTTAGGATGGCGGATGCAAGAAACAAGTTTACACAACCGGATGAAGATACACCCTTTGGACGTCACTTGAAGGAAGTCACCAGATATCTGAACATCGGAGTACCAAGCTTCACCGGAACCTACAATGCCACTTTACCTAAAGAGGAGCGCTGGATGATTCAGGTTCAAGTTCCAGGAAGGACGTTCATGCTAGTCACTAAGCACATAGAGTTTTCCTTTGATGCACCAACCTGGAGTCTAGGAAAGAGCATGGCAGCTCACATCGCCATGGGATGCATTGGAGAATTTTACCGCAATGATCTCAAGGATACTATCTACCAGATTTGTGGGCGCCGAGATGAGCACTGGGAGATGATCGGCACCAGGAAGGATAGATCAATTGCAGCTTTTATCCAGGAGTTAAACCAGCACATTCGACATCAGGAGAACCAGATGTGCGCTGACATGATAGATCTGAAGAAGGCGAGGACAAGAATCAAGGAACTGGAGGAAGAACTCAAGGCTACACATGAAGATTATGAAGAGGAAATCGAAGTATTACTGGAGAAGAATGACGATCTGATCAAGAAGATCGGAATATTTATGGGAGGCCCTACACTAGTAGAAGAAGACGAGGAACCCAAGGAGATTCGCCCAGAAGACTACATCATCATCGACGACACCGACTCGGATCGAGATGATAGCGATGATGACTATGTTGATGAAGCTAGAGCAGATATCATGGAGTCTGCAACCGAAGAATATTTCTAGTAGACCACCCCATTAGTAGTAGTAGTCCACCATGTAAATATAGTAGTCCGAGCACTTTTGTGATAGTTAGATCGATTGTATGCCTTGTTTGATTGAATGAAGTGAATTGTTTGCTTTTGCCTCATGTGCATATGGGTAGTGTTTTCTCTCTAGACCCCTCTCTATTCTTAAATCTCATCTTTTCTAAACCCTCAGATGCCTCCGAGACGTGACCCCGGATTTACCTTCCCACCGAAGCTCAGTCAGTTGATCCAGCAGCGGAACACGTTGATGCAGTTGCTAGTCCAGAATCAGAATCAGGGGAACAACAACAACAACAACCCACCACCACCACCACCTGTTGATCACTTAGCCCGTTTTTTTAGGTTGAATCCGTTGGTGTTCTCTAGTAGCACCGAGCCTATAGTAGCAGATGATTGGCTCCGCAAGACAGTAAGGGAGTTGACCACGACAGGATGCACAGATGCGGAAAAGGTGAAGTTTGCCGCACATCAGCTTGATGGACCCGCAGCATCATGGTGGGAGAATTTCACCGCCACTTTCCCTATCGACACTGTCACATGGGGCCAGTTCCAGCAGGCTTTCTGTACTGCCCATGTTTCAGCAAGAGCTATGGCCATGAAGAAGCGTGAGTTTCGCAACCTGCGCCAAGGAGGACAGACAGTTGGCCAGTATGTGAAGGACTTTAGTAAGCTAGCACGTTATGCCCCAGATGACGTTGCTACGGATGCAGCTAAGCAGGAGAAGTTTCTGGAAGGACTGAATGATGAGTTGAGCATGCAGTTGATGGTAGCAACCTTCAACAACTACCAGGAGTTGGTAGATCGCGCTCTTATGATTGAAGGGAAGCAGCAGCAGATTGAGAATCGCAAGAGGAAGTATGGACAAGGGAAGTACAATTCAGGAGCTCAACAGAAGCCACGTTTTACCCCTAGACCGGGAGGACACTTTCAGCATACCCATTGAGGAGGTAGCTCGCACAATTATAATGGCCCCAAGAATGGTAATGGGAATGGAGGAAGCAACGGCCAAAACTGTACCAACCCATCAACCCCAGCCAAAAGAGACCTGAGCCAAGTCACTTGCTTTAAGTGCCAGAAGACCGGACATTATGCCAATGAATGTCCTGAATCTTAGAATGGAAATGGCAATGGAAGCTCTGGGAAGAAGCCGAACCCTTTCAATAGGGGACAGGTGAACCACGTTAACATGGAGGAGGTTGAAGAGCAGCCGGATGCAGTAATCGGCAAGTTTTTGGTTAAGTCATTTACTGCAATCATGCTTTTCGATACTGGTGCATCGCATTCATACATATCAAGGGGATTTGCGGATAAGTATAACCTACCCACTAAGGTTCTTAGAACACCCATGTTAGTAAGCTCACCAGGAGCGGAGTATATGGCTAGTAAGGGATGTTTTCAAGTGCCATTGAGTATAGGTAGGCATGTGTTTCCCTCGGATTTAATCATTTTGGAATCACAAGGTTTGGATGTAATTCTGGGTATGGATTGGCTATCGATGTATGGAGGGAACATCAATTGCGCCAGTAAGTCAATTTTGCTTACCACCCTAGAAGGGAGAAGAATCAAGTATGTATCCCGGCATGTGCCTAAAAGGACTCAAGTAAATTCGTTAACAGGAGTTGTGTAGGAGGAAGTACCAGTAGTGAAGGATTTCCCTGATGTATTTCCAGAGGAGTTGCCAGGCATGCCACCGGATAGAGATATTGAGTTTTTGATTGAGCTTTTGCCAGGCACAGAGCCAATATCTAAGAGACCATATAGGATGCCCGCAAAGGATTTGGAAGAGATTAAGAAGCGGATTAAGGAGTTACTGAATAAAGGATATATCCGCCCAAGTTCTTCGCCTTGGGGATCGCCAGTACTTCTAGTGGAGAAGAAGGATGGATCGTTAAGGATGGTTGTTGATTATCGAGGATTGAATGAAGTAACAATCAAGAACAAGTACCCACTACCGATGATCAATGATCTATTTGATCGATTGCAAGGAGCTAAGGTATTTTCCAAGATCAATCCGCGATCGGGATACCATCAGTTGAAGATTCGAGAACAGGATATACCCAAGACGCCTTTTACCACCAGGTATGGGCTGTACGAGTATACCGTTATGTCATTTGGTCTGACTAACGCACCTGCATATTTCATGAACATGATGAACAAAGTATTTATGGAGTTTTTGGATAAGTTCATCTTAGTGTTCACTCATGATATCTTGGTTTACTCGAAAAAGAAGAGGAGCATAAGGAGAATTTGCGTTTGGTACATGGTAAACTTAGAGAACATCGGTTATATGCCAAGTTTGGCAAACGTGAATTTTGGTTGGAGAAAGTTGGATTTCTCGGACACGTTATATCCGGAGAAGGTATAGCAGTAGATCCCACCAAGGTTGACACTGTGACAAATTGGGAAGCACCAACAACAGTTGGAGAGATCCGGAGTTTTCTTGGACTTGCAGGATACTACCGAAGATTCATTGAAAATTTCTCGAAGATTGCGAAGCCTATGACGGAGTTGTTGAAGAAGGATACCCAAGTTCAAATGGACTGAGGAATGTGAGGCCAGTTTCCAGGAGTTGAAGAAACGTCTGTTTACATCACTAGTGTTGATTTTGCCAGATCGGAACAAGGATTATGAGGTGTATTGTGACGCTTCACGTCGAGGACTTGGAGCAGTGCTTATGCTGGAAGGAAGAGTTGTTTCATATGCCTCACGAAAGCTTAAGCTTCATGAGTTGAATTATGCTACGCATGATTTGGAGTTAGCAGCCGTAGTGCATGCATTGAAGACTTGGAGACATTTTCTCATTGGAAACCATTGTGAGGTGTACACGGATCACAAGAGTTTGAAGTACATTTTCACGCAGAAGGAGTTAAATTTCAGGCAAAGGAGATGGTTGGAGCTCATCAAGGATTATGATATGAGATTGCATTATCATCCCGGAAAGGCTAACATAGTAGCCGATGCGCTGAGCTGTAGAAGTCATGTCAACACCCTAATGACGGGAGATTTACCAAGGGAGTTAGCCGAAAATCTTCGTGAGCTATGTTTGGAGATAGTCCCGAGAGGCTATGTAGCAGCATTGGAGATTCAGTCTACTTTGATTGATAAGATCAGAGAAGCTCAGAAGACTAACAAGGAGATTGCTTCTATTAAAGAGAAAATTAGCAAAGGAAAAGCTAAAGGATTTCGTGAGGATGAGAACGATACCTTATGGTTTGAAGACCGTGTTTATGTGCCCAATGACCCGGAGATCAGGAAGTTAATTCTGCAAGAGGCCCATGATTCACCATATTCAATTCACCCAGGAAATACAAAGATGTATTTGGATTTGAAGGATACTTTCTGGTCGATCGGAATGAAGAAGGATATTGCGGAGTATGTAGCACTTTGTGATGTATGTCAGAGAGTAAAGGCAGAGCATCAGAAGCCAGCGGGATTGCTACAGCCGTTGCCGATACCCGAATGGAAGTGGGATAAGTTAGGCATGGATGTTATCACAGGATTGCCCAGAACTCATTCAGGCTATGACTCGATTTGGGTTGTAGTCGATCGTTTGACAAAGGTGGCTCATTTCATCCCAGTGAAGACTACCTACACTAGTGCCAAGTTGGCAAAGATATACATGAACATGATCGTATGTCTGCATGGAGTTCCAAGGAGCATTGTATCAGATAGAGGAACCCAATTTACCTCAAAGTTCTGGAATCAGTTGCATGAAACTTTGGGTACCAGGCTAGAGTTCAGTACCGCTTTCCATCCGCAGACAGATGGACAGACCGAGAGAGTCAATCAGATTTTGGAGGATATGCTGAGAGCTTATGCGCTAGATTATGGATCTAGTTGGGACGACAATTTGCCATACACAGAGTTCTCTTATAACAACAGTTATCAATCTAGTTTGAAGATGGCCCCTTTCTAAGCCTTGTACGGAAGGAGGTGCGGGACCCCATTGTCGTGGGATGAAGTTGGAGACCGACAGTTGTTTGGACCAGATTTGATTAAGGAGTCAGAACAGAAAGTGAAATTGATTCACGATAGGCTCAAGGTAGCCCAGTCCAGGCAGAAGAGCTACGCAGATCCTAAACGCAAGGAGACAGTTTATGAAGTCGGAGACCGAGTTTATCTTCGAGTATCTCCACTTCGAGGAGTTAAGCACTTTGGAGTTAAGGGAAAGTTAGCGCCACGTTTTGTAGGACCATACAAGGTTTTGGAGCGTATGGGAGAAGTAGCTTATAAGTTGGAATTGTCCGAAGGATTGTCTAGAGATCACGACGTGTTCCACGTTTCACAGTTGAAGAAGTGCCACACGGAGATGGCTGATATACCGCTAAGAGATACAGTGCCACTGGAGGCGATTCAGTTGGCCAGTGATTTGACCTACGAGGAGAAACCAGTTAAGATTCTCGAATATGCCAGCCGAGTTCCCCGCAGCAAGGTTATCAAGTTTTGCAAAGTTCAGTGGAGCCACCACACGGAGGATGAAGCCACCTTAGAGCGAGAGGAAGATCTGTTGAAGGACCACCCTCACCTATTTTCTAGCCAACCCGAATCTCGAGGGCGAGATTCATCTTAAGGGGGGTAGGTTTGTAACATCCCAAATTTTCAATTTGGAATGTTATACACTAGATCATCTTTGCATATCATATTTTATTGCATTTTGGTTGATCCTAGAAATTTCACGCAACTCAAGGACCCTCAGAGAGATTTGGGGATTTCGTTATTTTCATATTTGAGTTTTCTCAAATTTTGAAAATAGGATCATTTGATTTTATTTATTTTATCTTCAATTATTTCTATTACAAAAATATGAGAGAGGGAATAAAATGAATTTCCCAAAATAAATAAATATTGAGGATTTAATAAAAAAATTCAAATAAGATTTTATTTTGCTTTTATTTGCTATTTTATTTTAATTTAGGAAAAATGCGCATTTTTCAAAATTTCATTTCGGCCCCAAATAAATGTTCATCCTGTGAGGCTTTACTTTAGAAGCCGGGGAAAACTTATTTCGGGATTTTTGGAGTCCGTTTAGTATTCCTTTTGTTTGTTTTTCTGTGCGTAATAATTTCAAAAAAAAAGAGCGAACCGACTACGGGCTGGTTTCGGCCAGGACTCCCTGGCCAGGGCCTTTTTATAGCGCGACCCCGGGGCCCGACCAACCCAAAGCCGCCGCCGCCCCCAAACCCTAGCCCCAAGCCGCTCGCCGTCCCCAAACCCTAGCCCCCAGCCACCCGCCGCCCCAGCCGGCGCCGCCGCTGCTGTCGCGTCGCCGCCCCGCCGCCGGTTTTCTTTAGAAAATCGTTGGTTTTCGCCGGTTTTCATTCGGTTTTTTTAGATCCGTTTTTTAGATAGCGGTTTTTTCCGGTTTAGTTTAATTAGCGAGCGTTCGCTCGTTCATTCGTTCTAACGAACACGTTCATTGTTTAGAGCCAGATAACGAATGTTCATTCGTTAATCTGTTCGTCGTTATTCCGTGATTTTTCTGATCGCGATTTCTGATCCGATGTTCGTTTTAGTATAACTTTTCGCTCTTCTATCGGAATCAGGCGATTCAAGCGCCTAGAGTTTCGTCTCGAAACCCTCTTCCCGTTTAACCAACTCAAACAAGTTTTTGCCTCTGTAAAATTTGACCTAGATCCAGAATAGTAAAAAAAGTATGTTTCTTTCGCCGTATGTCTTTTATTGTTTCGTTCGATTTGATTCTTTTTGCCAACCGGAGTTCTTAAGTTGAACTTTCTGGTTAGATATCTTATTTGAGTTTTACCTGTGCATTAGTTGAGTACTTATTGTATGCTTGTTTGTTTGCGATAGAGTACCCGGAGTGCGCCGCTTGCTACTTCGAATCGCTAGGTTTTGCGGATCATGAGCAAGGCAAGTAACACTTTGATCATACTTCCTATTATCCAGTTTTTATTGCATTAGATAAATCCTCACACATTGCATGATTAGGATCTAATTAAATTGTGGGTTTGGGAAGTAGATGAGGTAGTACCTATTACCTGTTAATATCAAACCTTTGGGAGTTACTTCAATGTTTGCTTATTATGCCATGCTATGCTAGTAGACGTGGATTGGGTGAGTGTATCCATGACAGATATGAGTTTGTTAAATTAATGGTTTATCTAAGGTGGCAACTTAAATACACATCTGGGTGGATTGAGGCACCTGGGTATTCCAGTAATTGCCTGTTTTTCTTTTGGACCGCCACCCAGGCTCAAAGGGATTATGAGATTATTCATACTAGAAACTTCCGTGTGCAGCCACAAGCTACTATGGGCTCTAGCATAGTTGACTAAGTTGTGCGAACTCTTACAGTGGTAGACTAGCAGATGTAGAGGAAAGTAGGTGTAACGGTCCACCCGTTCGTAAGGTGTGAGCGCTTCTGAAAAACTATGTCTCGGTCATCCGTTTCTCAAACACCATGTAGTGCGAGAATCCCAACGGAGGAGATCGAGTCTTGTGGGGAAAAGTGCGCAAACCTCTGCAGAGTGTATAAACTAATCATGGTTAGCCGTGTCCCCGGTTATGGACATCTTGAGTATCTAGTACTTGGGTTATCATGTGAATCTCATCATGTTACTCTAATTAATTTTGTTGGGTTTTGATGATGTTGTTTAATTGGGATTGAGAGGGTGTCTACACTCTCAATGTTTAACAACCACCATGATAGTTAAATAAAAATGTATTCCTTTGTAGTAGGGAAAAATTGGCTTTACGCAAAATTGTAACCATAGAGCTTTCCACCAGCCAAATATGCATGTAGTATAGCCTTATTATTTCATTGCTCTCTATGTGTTACATTGCCAGCATATTCCATGTACTGACCCGTTTGGGGCTCCAACGTTCATGTTGCAGACTTTTCAGACGACGAGTAAGGTGCCTTTAGGTCATGGTTCTATACTCAGTGATGCCGTTGGAGTTGATGGACTCACTTATCTTCCAAGCCTTCCGTTGTTATCGTTATTAGATGGCCTTAAGCCATATTTACTGTAATAAGTTCTCTTTTGAGACACTCGATGTAATAAGTGTGTGATTGCTACTCTATTATAAATCCTTCAAGTACTGTGTGGTGTCAGCATTACTGATCCAGGGATGACACCGGAGCACAGAGATTGGACCATTTGAGGTCTGGTCGCTACAGTTACCTCAACGGGGATATGCACATCCCCAATAGTAAGAATAACATATTTCTTCTTGACAGTAGGAAGAGGAAATTCAAATCCTCCAAATATAATTGATGGAAATTTTCCAATAGAGTTGATACTATGAACTTGAGGTTGTTTCCTCGGAAAGTGTACCGTATGCTCATTACCATTAACATGAAAAGTGACATTGCCTTCAGTGCAATCAATAACAGCTCGGGAATATCAAGAATAACAAAGTCCATTAAAATAGTAACATTTGCAACTACAACAGGCACATCCTCACAAATACCGACAGGTATAGCAGTTGATTTATCCGCCATTTGCAAAGATATTTCAGTAGGTGTCAACTTATTCAAATCAAGTCTACGATATAAAGAGAGAGGAATAACACTAACACCTGCTCCAAGATCACATAAAGCAGTTTTAACATAGTTTCTTTTAATAGAGCATGGTATAGTGGGTACTCCTGGATGTCCAAGTTTCTTTGGTATTCCACCCTCAAAAGTATAATTAGCAAGCATGGTGGAAATTTCAGCTTCCGGTATCTTTCTTTTATTAGTAACAATATCTTTCATATACTTAGCTTAAGGATTCATTTTAAGCATATCAGTTAATCGCATACGCAAAAACATAGGTCTAATCATTTCAGCAAAGAGCTCAAAATCCTCATTATCCTTTTTCTTGGATGGTTTGGGAGGAAAAGGCATGGGTTTCTGAACCCATGGTTCTCTTTCTTTACCATGTTTCCTAGCAACAAAGTCTTTCTTATCATAATGTTGATTCTTTGATTGTGGGTTATCAAGATCAACAGCAGGTTCAATTTCTATATCATTATCATTACTAGGTTGAGCATCATCATGAACATTTTTATTAACATTATCACTAGTTTCAGGTTCATTACCAAATTGTGTTTCAACATCAGAGATAGAAATATCATTTGGATTCTCAGTTGTTTCAGTAATAGGTTCACTAGAAGCATGCAAAGTCCTGTCATTTTTCTTTTTCTTCCTTTTAGAACAACTAGGTGCATCTACATTATTTCTCTAAGAATCTTGCTCAATTCTCTTAGGATGGCCTTCAGGATACAAAGGTTCCTGAGTCATTTTACCACCTCTAGTCATAACTCTGACAGTGTTGTCATTATTCTTACTATTCAATTCATTGAGCAAATCATTTTGAGCCTTAAGTACTTGTTCTACTTGAGTGGTAACCACAGAAGCATGTTTACTAATAAGTTTAAGTTCACCTTTATCATTAGCCATATAATCACCCAAGTGTTCAAGCATATTTGAATTGTATTTCAATTGTCTACCAAAATAAGAATTAAAATCTTCTTTCTTAGCCACAAATTTATCAAACTCATCTAAGCATGGGCTAGCAAACTTAGTAAATGGGATTTCAGCTTTGTCATATCTATAGAGAGAATTTACCTTTACTACCTGTGTCGGGTTATCAAGTCCTTGAGTTTCTTCAATAGGTAATGGATTAAGATCATATGTTTCTTCAATAGGTGGTAAATTAAGACCATGTATTTCTTCAATAGGAGGTAAATTCTTAACATCTTCAGCTTTAATACCTTTTTCTTTCATAGATTTCTTTGCCTCTTGCATATCTTCAGGACTGATAAATAGAATACCTCTCTTCTTCGGAGTTGGTTTAGGAATAGGCTCAGAAACTGGCTCAGGAGGTGTCCAATTATTTTCATTTGTCAACATATTATTTAATAGAATTTTAGGTTCATCCGGCATTCCTTCCCTGAAAACAGAACCAGCACAACTATCCAGGTAATCTCTGGAGGCATCGGTTAGTCCATTATAAAAGATATCAAGTATTTCATTTTTCTTAAGAGGATGATCAGGCAAAGCATTAAGTAACTTGAGAAGCCTCCCCCAAGCTTGTGGGAGACTCTCTTCTTCAATTTGCTCAAAATTATATATATCCCTCAAAGCAGCTTGTTTCTTATGAGCAGGGAAATATTTAGCAGAGAAGTAATAAATCATATCCTGGGGACTACGCACACAGCCAGGATCAAGAGAATTAAACCATATCTTAGCATCACCCTATTATGAGAACGGAAATATTTTAAGGATATAAAAGTAATGAGTTCTCTCATCATTAGTGAACAGGGTAGCTATATCATTTAATTTAGTAAGATGTGCCACAATAGTTTCAGATTCATGGCCATGAAAAGGATCAGATTCATCCAAAGTAATTATATCAGGATCAACAGAGAATTCGTAATCCTTATCAGTAACACAGATAGGTGAAGTAGCAAAAGCAGGGTCAGGTTTCATTCTAGCATTAAGAGATTGTTGCTTCCATTTAGCTAATAACCTCTTGAGTTCGTATCTATCTTTGCAAGCTAAAATATCTAAAGAAGCTTCTTTATCAAAAACATAACCCTTAGGAATAACAGGCAAGTCTTCATCATCACTTTCATCAGTATTATCAGATTCAATATTTTCACTCTCTCTAACCCTAGCAAGTTGTTCATCAAGAAATTCACTAAGTGGCATAGTAGTATCAAGCATTGAAGTAGTTTCATCATAAGTATCATGCATGGCAGAAGTGGCACCATCAATAACATGCGACATATCAGAACGAATAGCAGAAGCAGGTTTAGGTGTCACAAGCTTTCTCAAAACAGAAGGTGAATCAAGTGCAGAGCTAGATGGCAGTTCCTTACCTCCCCTCGTAGTTGAGGGATAAATCTTGGTTGTTGGATCTCTCAAGTTCTTCATAATGATAAGCAGATATAAATCCCAAGTGACTCAAAGAATAGAGCTATGCTACCCGGCAATGGCGACAGAAAATAGTCTTGATAACCCACAAGTATAGGGGATCACAACAGTTTTCGAGGGTAGAGTATTCAACCCAAATTTATTGACTCGACGCAAGGGGAGCCAAAGAATACTCAAGTATTAGCAGCTGAGTTGTCAATTCAACCACACCTGGAAACTTAATACCCGCAGCAAAGTGTTTAGTAGCAAAGTAATATGATAGTAGTGGTAACGGTAGCAAAAGGTAATGATAGCAAAAGTAATGTTTTTGGTATCTTTTAGTGATGATAGCAATAGCAACGGAAAAGTAAATAAGCGAAGAACAATATATGGAAAGCTCGTAGGCAATGGATCAGTGATGGAGAATTATGCCGGATGCGGTTCATCATGTAAGAGTCATAACCTAGGGTGACACAAAACTAGCTCCAGTTCATTGATGTAATGTAGGCATGTATTCCGAATATAGTCATACGTGCTTATGGAAAAGAACTTGCATGACATATTTTGTCCTACCCTCCCGTGGCAGCGGGGTCCTAACAGAAACTAAGGGATATTAAGGCCTCCTTTTAATAGAGTACCGGAACAAAGCATTAACACATAGTGAATACATGAACTCCTCAAACTACAGTCATCACCGGTAAGTATCCCGATTATTGTCACTTCGGGGTTAATGGATCATAACACATAATAGGTGAATATAGACTTGCAAGATAGGATCAAGAACTCTCGTATATTGATGACAACATAATAGGTTCAAATCTGAAATCATGGCACTCGGGCCCTAGTGACAAGCATTAAGCATAGCAACGTCATAGCAACATCAATCTCAGAACATAGTGGATACTAGGGATCAAACCCTAATAAAACTAACTCGATTACATGATAGATCCCATCCAACCCATCACCGTCCAGCAAGCCTATGATGGAATTACTCACGCACGGCAGTGAGCATCATGAAATTGGTGATGGAGGATGGTTGATGATGACGATGGCGACGGATTCCCCTCTCCGGAGCCCCGAACGGGCTCCAAATCAGCCCTCCCGAGAGGTTTTAGGGCTTGGAGGTGGCTCCGTATCATAAAACACGATGATTTCTTATCCTTGATTTTTTCTCCCCGAAATAAAATATATAGAGTTGGGGTTGAGGTCGGAGGAGCTCCAGGGGGGCCACGAGGTTGGGGGCGCGCCCCCCACCCTCATGTACAGGTGGTGGGCCCCCTGGTCTTCATCTTTTGCAGGTATTTTTTATATTTTCCGAATAGATGTTTCGTGAAGTTTCAGGTCATTCCGAGAACTTGTGTTTCTGCACATAAATAACACCATGGTAATTCTACTGAAAACAGCGTCAGTCCGGATTAGTTCCATTCAAGTCATGCAAGTTAGAGTCCAAAACAAGGGCAAAAGTGTTTGGAAAAGTAGATACGACGGAGACGTATCACAAAACCAAAACTGTGAGTATGAATATAGATTCAAGAGGATGAGTTTGGCTGCATATTTGAGGATCCCGGAGACTCGATCATTCTTCTATGATGGTGATCCTATACCTTGGAAGATGTAAGACAAGCCTACACCATCAACAACTCCTTCATCACCACCTCTGAGGAAGGAAACATAAACACATGGGTATGGGCTCTCCCCTTGGCAACTGCCAAGCTTGGGGGAGTGCCCCGGTATCGTATCACCGTCACTTTTATCTTTATTGTTTTTCTTAGTTTGATCCTTTTGATAATATCTTGATCTAGTAGAATAAAGTTTTAGTATGATCTAGTTGTGAGTTTGCTTTATGATCTTCGTATGTAATCGAGTCCGTGAGCTATATATAATAAAGTTTAGTGTTGAATCAAGGGCTTGATTATTTTGCTATGATCTTGAGGGAATAAAATAAAAGAGAAGAAATAAAAAGAAATAAAGAGATCATATGGATCTTATGGAGAGTAATGAGCTCACATATAAGGAGTATGATGAATAAAAGTTGTTGAGAGTTGACAAACATAGTTTTGGTCATCGTTGCAATTAATAGGAAGTAATAAAGAAAGAGAGGTTCACATATAAATACACTATCTTGGACATCTTTTATAATTGTGAGCACTCATTAAAATATGACATGCTAAAGAGTTGACGTTGGACAAGGAAGACAATGTAATGGGTTATGTTTTCTTACATCTGAGATAAATTATATTGTCATGGATCATCCAACATGTTGAGCTTGCCTTTCTCTCTCTTGCTATGTAATTTCTTTGCACCATGTAGAGATACTACTTGTGCTTCCAAATATCCCTAAACCCATTTTTGCCATGAGATTCCACCATATCTACCTATGGATTGAGTAAGATCCATCAAGTAAGTTGTCATCGGTTCAAGCAATAAAAAATGCTCTATAAATATGTATGACTTATTAGTGTGAAGAAAATAAGCTTTATACGATCTTGTGATATGGAAGAAATAAAAGTGACGGACTGCATAATAAAGGTCCATATCACAAGTGGAAATATAAAGTGACGTTCTTTTGCATTAATATTTCGTGCATCCAACCATCAAAGCGCATGACAACCTCTGCTTCCCTCTGCGAAGGGCCTATCTAGGGCTCTGGCGGAGCTGTTCTGCTATATATAAAAAAGCGCATGTTTCAGAATATATAAAAAAGTATTGGGAGAAAGAAGTACCAGAGGGGGCCACCCACCGTCCATGAGGGTGGGGGCGCGCCCTACCCCCCTGGGCGCGCCCCCTGCCTCGTGGGCCCCCCGGTGGCCCTCTGATGCCCATCCTCTGCTATATGAGGTCTTTCATCCGAGAAAAAAATCATAAGCTAGCTCACGGGATGAAACTCCGCCGCCACGAGGCAGAACCTTGGCGGAACCAATCTAGGACTCTGGCGGAGCTGTTCTGCTGGGGAAACTTCCCTCCGGGAGGGGGAAATCATCACCATCGTCATCACCAACGATCCTCTCATCGGGAGGGGGTCAATCTCTATCAACATCTTCACTAGCACCATCTCATCTCAAACCCTAGTTCATCTCTTGTATCCAATCTTTGTATCCAAACCTCAGATTCGTGCCTGTGGGTTGCTAGTAGTGTTGATTACTCCTTGTAGTTGATGCTAGTTGGTTTATTTGATGGAAGATCATATGTTCAGATCCATTATGCATATTAATACCCCTCTAATTATGAACATGAATATGCTTTGTGACTAGTTATGTCTGTTCCTGAGGACATGGGAGAAGTCTTGCTATAAGTAGTCATGTGAATTTGGTAATCGTTTGATTTTTTGATGAGATGTATGTTGTCATCCGTCTAGTGGTGTCATGTGAACGTCGACTACATGACACTTCACCATTGTTTGGGCCTAGAGGGAGGCATTCGGAAGTAATAAGTAGATGATGGGTTGCTAGAGTGATAGAAGCTTAAACCCTAGTTTATGTGTTGCTTCGTAAGGGGCTGATTTGGATCCATATGTTTCATGCTATGGTTAGGTTTACCTTAATACTTCTATTGTAGTTCCGGATGCTTGCAATGGGGGTTAATCATAAGTGGGATGCTTGTCCAAGTAAGGACAATACCCAAGCACCGGTCCACCCACATATCAAAATATCAAAGTACCAAACGCGAATCATATGAACGTGATGAAAACTAGCTTGACGATAATTCCCATGTGTCCTCGGGAGCGCTTTCCTTCATAAAAGAGTTTGTCCAGGCTTGTACTTTTCTACAAAAAGGATCGGGCCATCTTGCTGCACCTTATTTACTTTTATTACTTGCTACTCATTACAAATTACCTTATCACAAAACTATCTGTTACCGATAATTTCAGTGCTTGCAGAGAGTACCTTACTGAAAATTGCTTATCATTTCCTTCTGCTCCTCGTTGGGTTCGACACTCTTACTTATCAAAAAGGCTACGATAGATCCCCTACACTTGTGGGTCATCAACTCCCACTTAGATAGACATCCCTCTAGTGATCTAAATGATCATGTGATCCATATCAACTAAACCATGTCCGATCATCACGTGAGATGGAGTAGTTTTCAATGGTGAACATAACTATGTTGATCATATCCACTATATGATTCACGTTCGACCTTTCGGTCTCAGTGTTCGGAGGCCATATCTGCATATGCTAGGCTCGTCAAATTTAACTCGAGTATTCTACATGTGCAAAACTGGCTTGCACCCATTGTATGTGAACGTAGATCTTATCACACCCAATCATCACGTGGTGTCTCTGCACGAAGAGCTGTCGCAATGGTGCATACCCAGGGAGAACACGTATACCTTGAAATTTTAGTAAGGGATCATATCATAATGCTACCGTCGTACTAAGCAAAATAAGATGCATAAAAGATAAACATCACATGCATTCAAAATATGTGACATGATATGGCCATCATCATCTCGTGCCTTAGATCTCCATCTCCAAAGTACCGTCATGATCTCCATTGTCACCGGCATGACACCATGATCTCCATCACCTTGATCTCTATCAACATGTCGTCACATGGTCATCTCGCCAACTATTGCTCTTGCAACTATTGCTATCACATAGCGATAAAGTAAAGCAATTATATGGCGCTTGCATCTTATGCAATAAAGAGACAACCATAAGGCTCCTGCCAGTTGCCGATAACTTTAGCAAAACATGATCATCTCATACAACAATTTATATCTCATCACGTCTTGACCATATCACATCACAACATGCCTTGCAAAAACAAGTTAGACGTCCTCTACTTTGTTGTTGCAAGTTTTACGTGGCTACACGGGCTTCTAGCAAGAATCGTTCTTACCTACGCATCAAAACCACAATGATTTTTCATCAAGTGTGTTGTTTTAACCTTCAACAAGGACCGGGCGTAGTTAAACTCGATTCAACTAAAGTTGTAGAAACAGACACCCGCCAGCCACCTGTGTGCAAAGCACGTCGGTAGAACCAGTCTCATGAACGCGGTCATGTAATGTCGGTCCAGGCAGATTCATCCAACAATACTGCCGAATCAAAGTAAGACGTTGCTAGTAAGCAGTATGAATATTATCGCCCAGAACTCTTTTTGTTCTACTTGTGCATATAACATCTACGCATAGACCTCGCTCGGATGCCACTGTTGGGGAACGTAGTATTTCAAAAACAATTCCTACAATCACACAAGATCTATCTAGGAGATGCATAGTAACGAGAGGGTTGAGTGTGTCCACGTACCCTCGTAGACCTAAAGTGGAAGCGTTTAGTAACGCGGTTGATGTAGTCGAACGTCTTCACGATCCAACCGATCCAAGTACTGAACGTACGACACCTCTGTGTTCAGCACACGTTCAGCTCGATGACGTCCCTCAAACTCTTGATCCAGTTGAGGACGAGGGAGAGTTCCGTCAGCACGACGGTGTGGTGACGGTGATGATGAAGTTACCGGCGCAGGGCTTCGCCTAAGCACTACGACGATATGACCGAGGTGTGTAACTATGGAGGGGGGCACCGCACACGGCTAAGACAAATCTTGGAGTGCCTTTGGGGTGCCCCCTGCCCACGTATATAAAGGAGGGAGGGAGATGCCGGCCCTCCTAGGGGCACGCCAAGTGTAGGGAGTCCTACTAGGACTCCCAAATCCTAGTAGGATTCCCTTTCCTTTTCGGAGTAGGAAAGAAGGAAAGGAGGGTGAAGGAAAGGGGGGCCGTGTCCCCACCCCTTGTCCAATTCGGTTTGGGCAGCGGGAGGCACACGCCACCTTGTGGCCCTTCTTCCCTCTCTCCACTAAAGCCCAATAAGGCCCATTAACTTCCCCCAGTGAATTCCCGTAACTCTCCGGTACTCCGAAAATTACCCGAATCACTCGGGACCATTCCGACATCCGAATATAGCCTTCCAATATATCAATATTTACCTCTCGACCATTTCGGGACTCCTTGTCATGTCTGTGATCTCATCCGGAACTCTGAACAAACTTTGGTCATCAAATCACATAACTCATAATACAAATCGTCATCGAACGTTAAGCGTGCGGACCGTACGGGTTCAAGAACTATGTAGACATGACCAAGACACATCTGCAGTCAATAACCAATAGCGGAACCTGGATGCTCATATTGGCTCCTACATATTCTACGAAGATTTTTATCGGTCAAACCACAAAACAACATACTTCATTCCCTTTGTCATCGGTATGTTACATGCCCGAGATTTGATCGTCAGTATCATCATACCTAGTTCAATCTCGTTACTAGCAAGTCTCTTTACTCATTCTGTAATGCATCATCCCGTAACTAACTCATTAGTCACATTGCTTGCAAGGCTTATAGTGATGTGCATTACTGAGAGGGCCCAGAGATACCTCTCCGATACACGGAGTGACAAATCCTAATCTCGATCTATGCTAACTCAACAAACACTATATAAGACACCTGTAGAGCATCTTTATAATCACCTAGTTACGTTGTGACGTTTGATAGAACACAAGGTGTTCCTCCGGTATTCGGGAGTTGCATAATCTCATAGTCAGAGGAATATGTATAAGTCATGAAGAAAGCAATAGCAATAAAACTATACGATCATTATGCTAAGCTAACGGATTGGTCTTGTCCATCACATCATTCTCTAATGATGTGATCCCATTCATCATATGAAAACTCATGTCTATGGTTAGGAAACTTAACCATCTTTGATTAACGAGCTAGTCAAGTAGAGGCATACTAGTGATAGTTTGTTTTGTCTATGTATTCACACATGTACTAAGTTTCCGATTAATACAATTCTAGCATGAATAATAAACATTTATCATGATATAAGGAAATATAAATAACAGCTTTATCATTGCCTCTAGGGCATATTTCCTTCAAGCAACTCATCATACAGCAGCAGCACTGTGTAATTCATCATATACCAGCAGCATCTCATAGCAATTCATCATATAGCAGCAGCAGGAGCCGCTCATAGCAATTCATCATATAGCGGTAGCAGGAGCAGCTCATAGCAATTCATCATATAGCAGCAGCAGGAGTAGCTTATAGCAACTCATCATATAGCAGCAGCAGCTCATAGCAATTCATCATATAGCAGCAGTAGCTCATAGCAATTCATCATATAGCAGCAGCAGGAGCACCTCATAGCAATGCATCATATAGCAACTACAGAATCTGCTCACAGCAATTCATCGTATAGCGGATCAAAATGAAAATTTGGCAAAACATCAGAGGAGATCCTCACCTTGTTGGATGAGCTCATCCTTCAACTGCACCTCAAGGCCACTGCCTAGGAGGAGGGGAGGGGGAATGATGTGCCTTCTAACGGAGTGTGGCATTGGCTGTAGTTGTGTGGCGCCCGTCAGAGTAGTGCGTTGGATGGACCATAGTGGAGCAGCTACTGGAGACCATGAGAATGAGGGGCGGCACCAGAGGGAGGAGCGGCTGGGGAGATTTGGCCCTACCCACTGGCCATGTAGCCTAGCTGGTCAGAGCTGAAGGAAATATGCCCTAGAGGCAATAATAAAGTTACTATTTATTTCCTTATTTCATGATAAATGTTTATTATTCATGCTAGAATTGTATTAAACGGAAACATAATACATGTGTCAATACATAGACAAACAGAGTGTCACTAGTATGCTTCTACTTGACTAGCTCGTTAATCAAAGATGGTTATGTTTCCTAACCATAGACAAAGAGTTGTTATTTGATTAACGGGATCACATCATTAGGAGAATGATGTGATTGACTTGACCCATTCCGTTAGCTTAGCACTCGATCGTTTAGTATGTTGCTATTGCTTTCTTCATGACTTATACATGTTCCTATGACTATGAGATTATGCAACTCTCGTTTGCCGGAGGAACACTTTGTGTGCTACCAAACGTCACAACGTAACTGGGTGATTATAAAGGAACTCTATAGGTGTCTCCAAAGGTAAATGTTGGGTTGGCGTATTTCGAGATTAAGATTTGTCACTCCGATTGTCGGAGAGGTATCTCTGGGCCCTCTCGGTAATGCACATCACATAAGCCTTGCAAGCATTGCAACTAATGAGTTAGTTGCGAGATGATGTATTATGAAATAAGTAAAGAGACTTGCCGGTAACGAGATTGAACTAGGTATTGAGATACCGACGATCGAATCTCGGGCAAGTAACATACCGATGACAAAGGGAACAACGTATGTTATTATGCGGTCTGACCAATAAAGATCTTCGTAGAATATGTGGGAGCCAATATGAGCATCCAGGTTCCGCTATTGCTTATTGACCGGAGACGTGTCTCGGTCATGTCTACAATGTTCTCGAACCCGTAGGGTCCGCACGCTTAAGGTTTCGATGACAGTTATATTATGAGTTTATGAGTTTTGATGTACTGAAGGAGTTCAGAGTCCCGTATGAGATCGGGGACATGACGAGGAGTCTCGAAATGGTCGAGACGTAAAGATCAATATATTGGAAGACTATATTCGGACATCGGAAAGGTTCCGAGTGGTTCGGGTATTTTTTCGGAGTACCGGGGAGTTACGGGAATACGGGGCAAGAAGTATATGGGCCTTATTGGGCTTTAGGGGAGAGGGAGAGGCAGGCCGCGCGCCCCCCAAGGCCTAGTCCAAATTGGACTAGGGGGAGGGGTTGCGCCCCCTCCTTCCTTCTCTTTCCTCTTCCCCTTACTTGTCTCCTACTCCTATTACATGGAAGGACTCCTAGTTGGACTAGGAAAAGGGGAATCCTACTCCCGGTGGGAGTAGGACTCCCCTAGGGCACGCCATAGAGAGGGCCGGCCCTCCCCTCCTCCACTCCTTTATATACGGGGGCAGGGGGCACCCCATAGACACATAAGTTGATCCTCGTGATAGTTTTCTTAGCCGTGTGCGGTGCCCCCTTCCACCATACTCCTCGATAATATTGTAGCGGTGCTTAGGCGAAGCCCTGCAACGGTAGAACATCAAGATCGTCACCACGCCGTCATGCTGACGGAACTCTTCCCCGACACTTTGCTGGATCGGAGTCCGGGGATCGTCATCGAGCTGAACGTGTGTAGAACTCGGAGGTGCCGTGCGTTCGGTACTTGGATCGGTCGAATCGGGAAGACGTACGACTACTTCCTCTACGTTGTGTCAACACTTCCGCTGTCGGTCTACAAGGGTACGTAGATCACACTCTCCCCTCTCGTTGCTATCCATCACCATGATCTTGCGTGTGCGTGTGCGTTTTGAAATTACTACGTTCTCCAATAGTGGCATCCGAGCCTAGGTTTTATGGTTTGATGTTATATGCACGAGTAGAACACAAGTGAGTTGTGGGCGATATAAGTCATACTGCTTACCAGCATGTCATACTTTGGTTCGGCGGTATTGTTGGATGAAGCGGCCCGGACCGACATTACGCGTATGCTTACGCGAGACTGGTTCTACCGCCGTGCTTTGCACACAGGTGGCTGGCGGGTGTCAGTTTCTCCAACTTTAGTTGAACCGAGTGTGGCTACGCCCGGTCCTTGCGAAGGTTAAAACAACACCAACTTGACAAACTATCGTTGTGGTTTTTGATGCGTAGGTAAGATTGGTTCTTGCTTAAGCCCGTAGCAGCCATGTAAAACTTGCAACAAACAAAGTAGAGGACGTCTAACTTGTTTTTGCAGGGCATGTTGTAATGTGATATGGTCAAGGCATGATGCTAAATTTTATTGTATGAGATGATCATGTTTTGTAACCAAGTTATAGGCAACTGGCAGGAGCCATATGGTTGTTGCTTTATTGTACGCAATGCAATCGCCCTGTAATGCTTTACTTTATCACTCAGCGGTAGCGATAGTCGTAGAAGCATAAGATTGGCGAGACGACAACGATGCTACGATGGAGATCACAAGCACAAGATGATGATGTCCATATCATATCACTTATATTGATTGCATGTGATGTTTATCTTTTATGCATCTTATCTTACTTTGATTGACGGTAGCATTATAAGATGATCTCTCACTAAATTTCAAGATAAAAAGTGTTCTCCCTGAGTATGCACCATTGCCAAAGTTCGTCGTGCCCAGACACCACGTGATGATCGGGTGTGATAAGCTCTACGTCCATGCAGAATACTCAGGTTAAACTTGACGAGCCTAGCATATGCAGATATGGCCTCGGAACATTGAGACCGAAAGGTCGAGCGTGAATCATATAGTAGATATGATCAACATAGCGATGTTCACCATTGAAAACTACTCCATTTCACGTGATGATCGGTTATGGTTTAGTTGATTTGGATCATGTGATCACTTAGATGATTAGAGGGATGTCTATCTAAGTGGGAGTTCTTAAGTAATATGATTAATGGAACTTAAATTTATCATGAACTTTGTCCTGGTAGTATTTTGCAAATTATGTTGTAGATCAATAGCTCGCGTTGTTGCTTCCCTGTGTTTATTTTGATATGTTCCTAGAGAAAATTGTGTTGAAAGATATGAGTAGCAATGATGCGGATTGGATCCGTGATCTGTGGTTTATCCTCATTGCTGCACAGAAGAATTATGTCCTTGATGCACCGCTAGGTGACAGACTTATTGCAGGAGCAGATGCAGACGTTATGAACGTTTGGCTACCTCAATATGATGACTACTTGATAGTTTAGTGCGCCATGCTTAACGGCGTAGAATCGGGACTTCAAAGACGTTTTGAACGTCATGGACCATATGAGATGTTCCAGGAGTTGAAGTTAATATTTCAAGCAAATACCCGAGTTGAGAGATATGAAGTCTCCAACAAGTTCTATAGCTAAAAGATGAAGGAGAATCGCTCAACTAGTGAGCATATGCTCAGATTGTCTGGGTACTACAATCACTTGAATCAAATGGGAGTTAATCGTCCAGATAAAATAGTGATTGACAGAATTCTCTAGTCACCCTCACCAAGTTGGTAGAACTTCGTGATGAACTATGATATGCAAGGGATAACGGAAACGATTCCCAAGCTCTTCGTAATGCTGAAATTGACGAAGGTAGAAATCGAGAAAAACATCAAGTGTTGATGGTAGACACGACCACTAGTTTCAAGAAAAGGGCAAAGGGAAAAGGGGGAACTTCAAGAAGAATAGCAAGCAAGTTGCTGCTCAAGTGAAGAAGCCCAAGTCTGGTCCTAAGCCTAAGACTGAGTGCTTCTACTGCAAAGGGACTGGTCACTGGAAGCAGAACTGCCCCAAGTATTTGGCGGATAAGAAGGATGGCAAAGTGAACATAAGTATATTTGATATACATGTTATTGATGTGTACTTTACTAGTGTTTATAGCAACCCCTCAGTATTTGATACTAGTTCAGTTGCTAAGATTAGTAAACTCAAAATGGGAGTTGCAGAATAAACAGAGACTACTTAAGGGTGAAGTGACGATGTGTGTTGGAAGTGGTTCCAAGATTGATATGATCATCATCGCACACTCCCTATAATTTCGGGATTAGTGTAGAACCTAAATAAGTGTTATTTGGTGTTAGCGTTGAGCATGAATATGATTTGATCATGTTTATTGTAATACGGTTATTCATTTAAGTAAGAGAATAAATCGTTGTTCTGTTTACATGAATAAAACCTTATATGGTTACACACCCAATGAAAATAGTTCGTTGGATCTCGATCGTAGTGATACACATAATCATAATATTGAAACCAAAAGATGCAAAGTTAATAATGATAGTGCAACTTATTTGTGGCACTGCCGTTTAGGTCATATTGGTGTAAAGCGCATGAAGAAACTCCATGCTGATGGGCTTTTGGAATCACTTGATTATGAATCAGTTGATGCTTGCGAACCATGCCTCATGGGAAAGATGACTAAGACTCCATTCTTCGGAACAATGGAGCGAGCAACAGATTTGTTGGAAATCATATATACTGATGTATGTGGTCCGATGAATATTGAGGCTCGCGACAGGTATCATTATTTTCTAATCTTCACAGATGATTTGAGCAGATATGAGTATATCTACTTGATGAAACATAAGTCTGAAACATTTGAAAAGTTCAAAGAATTTCAGAGTGAAGTGAAAAATCATCGTAACAAGAAAATAAAGTTTCTACGATCTGATCATAGAGAAGAGTATTTGAGTTACAAGTTTGGCCTTCAATTAAAAACAATGTGAAATATTTTCACTACTCACGGCACCTGGAACACCACAATGTAATGGTGTGTCCGAACATCATAACCGTACTTTATTAGATATGGTGCGATCTATGATGTCTCTTACCGATCTACCACTATCGTTTTGGGGTTATGCATTAGAGACAGCTGCATTCACGTTAAATAGGGCACCATCTAAATCTATTGAGATGACACCGTATGAACTATGGTTTGGCAAGAAACCTAAGCTGTTGTTTCTTAAAGTTTGAGGTTGCAATGCTTATGTGAAAAAGTTTCATCCTGATAAGCTCAAACCCAAATCGGAGAAATATGTCTTCATAGGATACCCAAAGGAGACTGTTGGGTACACCTTCTATCACAGATCCGAAGGCAAGACATTCGTTGCTAAGAATGGATCCTTTCTAGAGAAGGAGTTTCTCTTGAAAGAAGTGAGTGGGAGGAAAGTAGAAAACTTGATAAGGTAATTGTACCTTCTCCCTTATTGGAAAGTAGTTCATCATAGAAATCTGTTCTTGTGACTACTACACCAATTAGTGAGGAAACTAATGATGATGATCATATAACTTCAGATCAAGTTACTACCGAATCTCGTAGGTAAACCAGAGTAAGATCCGCACCAGAGTGGTACGGTAATCCTGTTCTAGAAATCATGCTACTAGATCATGATGAACCTACGAACTATGAAGAAGCGATGGTGAGCCCAGATTCCGCAAAATGGCTTGAAGCCATGAAATCTGAGATGGGATTCATGTATGAAAACAAAGTATGGACTTTGGTTGACTTGCCCATTGATCGGCAAGCAATTGAAAATAAATGTATCTTCAAGAGGAAGACGGACGCTGATGGTAGTGTTACTATCTACAAAGCTAGAATTGTCGAAAAAGGTTTTCGACAAGTTCAAGGTATTGACTACGATGAGAGTTTCTCACTCGTATCTATGCTTAAGTCTGTCCGAATCATGTTAGCAATTGCCGCCTTTTATGAAATCTGGCAAATGGATAAACAAAACTGCATTCCTTAATGGATTTATTAAAGAAAAATTGTATATGATGCAACCAGAAGGTTTTGTCAATCCTAAAGGTACTAACAAAATATGCAAGCTCCAGCGATCCATCTATGGACTGGTGCAAGCATCTCGGAATTGGAATATACGATTTGATAAGTTGATCAAAGCATATAGTTTTATACAGACTTGCGGTGAAGCCTGTATTTACAAGAAAGTGAGTGGGAGCACTACAGCATTTCTGATTAGTATATGTGAAAGACATATTGTTGATTGGAGATAATGTAGAATTATTCTGCAAAGCATAAAGGAATATTTGAAAGGAATTTTTTCAAAGAAAGACCTCGGTGAAGCTGCTTACATATTGAGCATCAAGATCTATAGAGATAGATCAAGATGCTTGATAAGTTTTTCAATAAGTATATACCTTGACAAGATTTTGAAGTAGTTCAAAATGGGACAGTCAAAGAAGGAGTTCTTGCCTGTGTTACAAAGGTGTGACGTTGAGTAAGACTCAAAACCCGACCACGGCAGAAGATATATAGAGAGAATGAAAGTCATTCCCTATGCCTCAGCCATAGGTTCTATAAAGTATGCCATCCTGTGTACCAGACCTATTGTATACCCTGCCCTGATTTTGGCAAGGGAGTGTAATAGTGATCTAAGAGTAGATCACTGGACAGCGGTCAAAATTATCCTTAGTGGAATAAGGATATGTTTCTCAATTATGGACATGACAAAAAGGTTCGTCGTAAAGGGTTACGTTGATGCAAATTTTGACACTGATCTAGATGACTCTAAGTCTCAATCTGGATACATATTGAAAGTGGGAGCAATTAGCTATAGTAGCTCCATGCAGAGAATTGTTAACATAGAAATTTGCAAAATACATATGGATCTGAATATGGCAGACCCGTTGACTAAACTTCTCTCACAGGCAAAACATGATCACACCTTAGTACTCTTTGGGTGTTAATCACATTGCGATGTGAACTAGATTATTGACTCTAGTAAACCCTTTGAGTGTTGGTCACATAATGATGTGAACTATTGATGTTAAATCACATGGCTATGTGAACTAGATTATTTACTCTAGTGCAAGTGGGAGACTGAAGGAAATATGCCCTAGAGGCAATAATAAAGTTATTATTTATTTCCTTATTTCATGATAAATGTTTATTATTCATGCTAGAATTGTATTAAACGGAAACATAATACATGTGTGAATACATAGACAAATAGAGTGTCGTGCCTCTACTTGACTAGCTCGTTAATCAAAGATGATTATGTTTCCTAACCATAGACAAAGAGTTGTTATTTGATTAACAGGATCACATCATTAGGAGAATGATGTGATTGACTTGATCCATTCCATTAGCTTAGCACTCGATCGTTTAGTATGTTGCTATTTCTTTCTTCATGACTTATACATGTCCCTATGACTATGAGATTATGCAACTCCCGTTTGCCGGAGGAACACTTTGTGTGCTACCAAACGTCACAACATAACTGGGTGATTATAAAGGAGCTCTACAGGTGTCTCCAAAGGTAAATGTTGGGTTGGCGTATTTCGAGATTAGGATTTGTCACTCCGATTGTCGGAGAGGTATCTCTGGGCCCTCTCGGTAATGCACATCACATAAGCCTTGCAAGCATTGCAACTAATGAGTTAGTTGCGAGATGATGTATTATGAAACGAGTAAAGAGACTTGCCGGTAACGAGATTGAACTAGGTATTGAGATACCGACGATCGAATCTTGGGCAAGTAACATACCGATGACAAAGGGAACAACGTATGTTGTTATGCGGTCTGACCGATAAAGATCTTCGTAGAATATGTGGGAGCCAATATGAGCATCCAGGTTCCGCTATTGGTTATTGACCGGAGATGTGTCTCGGTCATGTCTACAATGTTCTCGAACCCGTAGGGTCCGCACGCTTAAGGTTTCGATGACAGTTATATTATGAGTTTATGAGTTTTGATGTACCGAAGGAGTTCGGAGTCCCGTATGAGATCGGGGACATGACGAGGAGTCTCGAAATGGTCGAGACATAAAGATCGATATATTGGACGACTATATTCGGACATCGAAAAGGTTCCGAGTGGTTCGGGTATTTTTTCGGAGTACCCGGGAGTTACGGGAATACGGGGGAAGAAGTATATGGGCCTTATTGGGCTTTAGGGAGAGGGAGAGGCAGGCCGCGCCCCCCCCCAAGGCCTAGTCCAAATTGGACTAGGGGGAGGGGCTGCGCCCCCTCCTTCCTTCTCTTCTCTCTTCCCCTTCCTTGTCTCCTACTCCTATTACATGGAAGGACTCCTAGTTGGACTAGGAAAAGGGGAATCCTACTCCCGGTGGGAGTAGGACTCCCCTAGGGCACGCCATAGAGAGGGCCGGCCCTCCCCTCCTCCACTCCTTTATATACGGGGCCAGGGGCACCCTATAGACACACAAGTTGATCCTCGTGATCGTTTTCTTAGCCGTGTGCGGTGCCCCGTTCCACCATACTCCTCGATAATATTGTAGCGGTGCTTAGGCGAAGCCCTGCGACGGTAGAACATCAAGATCGTCACCACGCCGTTGTGCTGACGGAACTCTTCCCCGACACTTTGCTGGATCGGAGTCCGGGGATCGTCATCGAGGTGAACGTGTGTAGAACTCGGAGGTGCCATGCGTTCGATACTTGGATCGGTCGGATCGGGAAGACGTACGACTACTTCCTCTACGTTGTGTCAACACTTCCGCTGTCGGTCTACAAGGGTACGTAGATCACACTCTCCCCTCTCGTTGCTATGCATCACCATGATCTTGCGTGTGCGTAGGAAATTTTTGAAATTACTACGTTCCCCAACAAGAGCATCATCAAGGACCAGGCCAGATGGGACCAGTGGCGATGGCTCTTGGAGGAACCCTAGCGCTACAGGCAGGGGATCGAGGTAGAGGGAAAGGGGATAGGAGATGCAAGCGGGCAGGGTAATGAACGCTTGTGTGTTTGTTTTTACTTGAGGGTCAGGTGTGACGCGGGCATGAGAAGTGGCATTTTGAGTGTAATATAGGTAGACAACAGAGTCATTTCACTATTCCCCTTCCCTTCGATTTTTAGTGAGCTTCTACCCGAAACACCCCCCTCCAAAGAGAAATAAGTTAAGCCCAAGCCCATAACTCAAAAATGACTTCTTTACATCTTTTATGGCTTATTTTGACAATAAGCTCTGAAAAGGCGGAATAGAACTGGCCCTTAACCTATAATTCAATTGTGCGTGCAATGATGAATCACTCCTGCCTGCTATAGTGTACATTTAGGCATCATCATACATGGCATAACCTAATACATGTGCATTCCATTGTAGAATCTGGAATATGCAATTCTTATGTTAGTTCATACGTTGCACATGATGTTTAGATGCCCCTTAAATCTAGTCGGTCAAGTCATGGTCTTTAAGCCTCCTTCTTTGCTTCTTTTCTTGATATGTAAGATTTGCTCACACATCTGTTCAATTGCTTGTTTGTATCAGCCAGCCATACTAGGACTATTTGCTTTGATTACTTGTTATTCTTGACCTAACACTCTAACAGAGCTTGTCAATGATTTAAACACTAAGGGCTGCTGTAGTGGGGGCTTGTCTAATTCATAGGTGACATAAAGGTTTGGATGTACACTAAATTAGGCTCTCCAAGAGTAACTGGAGATCCAATTCGAAGGTAAGCCTAGTTTTTACATAGTGCACACATAGTAAATGCTCATTTCATTATGTGCAAGAGATGTGGCATGTTTCATTATGTGGTGTTGTTTTGTTATAATCTCATGCTTTTGTGTTGTTCACAGACTCGAAAGTATGCATATTTATCTTCCAAGGAGACGAGTAACTAGTTTGTGTCACCTTGAAGAGGGGGTGCAATGAAGATAAGAATGAGGATTTCCAAGTACAAGATGTTAGGAAGGAGCCTTGCAAGAGAAGGATGAGCAATGTTGAGCCTGTTCAACCAGTTAAGGTATGTCACTGTATCCAACTCAACAGTTCAATTGCTTGTTTGTTTCAAGCATAGTTAAATTGCTCTTTTCAATTGCTTTATTTCTCCTGAGTTAATGAGATGCCCAAACAATGATGCCCGATGTTGGGTACTTGTATAACTATTAGTTGACATAATTAAAGGCCTTACCATTTAATTACTCTGGCGAAGTGTGTCTGAAGCTTTAAAGTCTATTAACCAACTATTACTGCATGAGACTCGCAATCTAGTTTATACTAGGCTAATGATTGCATAGTTTTGTTTGTCGTAGAAGGTTTATATGAATCCCTCTGATGTTCATTATGCTCCCTAAGACTTTAATTGAGCTACAGAATGGCCAACTACTTGCTTACTTATATGCAATGTGATGTCTAAATTTGTAACCTGTCTGTGTTTTGGATTTGGCCCCAACATCATGCTCCTCTGGTGAACTAAGAGAGATTTTTGTATGCGGGCTGCACAGACTACCATTTTTATAATTTTTAAAATATCACCTGTTTATGCTTCATGACGTGTAACATTATAGTTAGTCCTGTTTTGCCATGTACAAAATAGTATGTCTTGCTCGTTTCACTGTTGTAACTATATTTTTGCCCTAGTCATGTGTACTTATAGAAACATTTCAGGATGAAGTGACATCAACACAAAGATATGCGAGTAGTGCAGCATGGCCATTACCAAATGATTATGGATTGGAATTGGAATGTGCTGATGTTCTTGAGCATCAACTAGAGGTGGCAAGACAACGTGTACATGATTCTCAACATGCAATCAACAAGTTGAGACTAGACTTGCAGGTATTAGATGCAGGAGTCAAAAAATGAAACGAGACATTGAGGTAACCACAAAGGAATTGGAAATTTTACAGACTAAAATTTGTGTTATCTGAATCCGGCCAATCCTATTTTCTGAAGATATTATAGTTCAAATAGTAAGTTCTATTGATGTGTGTCCATGATGTATGAGCTTTATTTGTCAAGTGTATGTAATTTGTTGTTTGTGTATGCTTTATTATCGCTGGTGCCGAACTATAATGCCCAGTGGGTATATTCGGCTGTAATTTCTTTATTGTATAATGTAGGATTATTCTACGTTTCTATGCCTTCGTCTTTTTATTGTATAGTGTATGTTTATTAGAGGCGATAGTATAGAGTAGGATAATTCTTGAATATGCTATATCGTTGAAACGGGGGCCAACACGCCCAAACATTTCCTGGACGCTATACAAACGAACAAACATGTGTAGTCCAAGCGGGACTTAATTGGGTTGGTCAAAATAATATTTAGTGGACCCCAAATGATGTGGCCCACCGTAACAACGGCTCTTAGCAGGCCGTTAACAGGCCAAAAGCTTGATAGGGCCGTATAAATGGAAATGACCCGCGGGCCTCTAGCAGGCCAAAATAAATGTCAATTTTGTCTCGGCCCTTTTACTTTACGTGCCAGTAAGAGGACGAAAGTGTTATGGGCCGCGTCGGGCTGAAATTTTGCCATGTGGAACATGGGTCCCTAATGGACCCAAAGTCAAAGGCCCAACTGTTATGCGGGCCATTAACAGGCCGAAAGACAAAATGGCTAGGAATTGGCCCATTTACCGAATGGGCCGAGGATAGGCCAAAAGTCACAACGGCCTAGAATTGGCCCAACTGCAGAATGGGCCGAGAAAAGGCCGAAAGATGTTCCGGGCTGGAACTGATGATGGGCTGCTAATAGGCCGAAAGAAGCTCAGTTCGTAATTGGGCCCAAAGATGTAGCGGGCCGTTAACGGGTTGAAACTGACGATGGGCTGGAAATTGTTAAACCTAGAATGGGCCGATGGGTCGATTCTATGTAACTTGTATGGGTCGTGCTTGTGAATGGGCCTGACTCAAGTAGGCCGCTAATGGGTCGGCCCGCTTATTTTGACAAGCTCGGCCTTTTAACCTGAATGGGCCACTGTTGGGCTGAGACACGTGTTAGTGTATCATAGGCGCGTTCCATCCATTCGCTCGATGAAAACTTTTCGAACGCCGGGCCGACACGTGGATCTGCCGGTGAATGAGAATTTTACATGTGGAAAATCCCCATTAGTCTGGGTTGTTAACGGGTTATCGGTTCCAAAACAGAACCCAATAGCTTAACAGTGACCCGTTACGGTGGATGCCACGTGTCGGTTACCCTTGACGAAAGCACTTTTATGACGCGTGATTTATCGTCATGGAAGTGGACACTTCTGTGATGGTAATTTTGGTAATGTCATGGAACACTTCTACGACAGCACAGGTCTGACTATCTTGATTCTGTCATAAAATCATCATGGATGTACATGCATGACAGAAAACGTGACCTACTGTGACAAACACGTATCATCACGGAAGTGTATTTTTTTGTAGTGCATTGATCTCCTTCGTAACGTCGGGGTCGTCTCACCAACTATTGCTAACACATAGCGATAAAGTAAAGCAATTACATGGCGCTTAAGTGATTGACACGCAGGTCATACAATAATTAAAGACAACCCTAAGGCTCATGTAGGTTTTCATACTCATCGACATGCAAGTCGTGAACTTATTACAAAACATGATCATCTCATACATCACATCATATCTTGACCATATCACATCACAACATGCCCTGGAAAAACAAGTTAGACATCTTCTACTTTGTTGTTGCAAGTTTTGTTGGGTTCTACGGTAGGGTGCGTCGACTGCAAATTAAAATTTTCCTACGTGCAGAACAACCAAGAACATGCTACGGGAGATGGATCACAGATCGTTACCACTAGACGCGTAGTGCCGTGCAGTGGAAGAAAAGTTGGGGCAACGCGTCCGCGTGAATCGTCTCCTCCTCGTCTGATCTCCCTCGAACAGCCGGTCGTCGGTTCCCACGTATAGGTTCGCCGGAGCGGCGCAAGTGCACCGCCTCTAACAGTATCCGTGCGTGCAGGAGGAACATCGTGCGTCGGACTTCTAGGTCCGATCACACAACCGGCGACGAGTGGAGGTGTCTATTCGCAACACATGCAAACCCTAGTGACAGCGCCGAAGCGATCAACCGCATGAGTGTGCCGCACCCCCACTTTATATAGGCATCTGTCGAGAGCTCAACACTTGGGCCTCACACTGACCCTAAAGCCCATAAGTCTACTCAGCCACAATCCGAATACAGCCCGGATCACATCGGACTAGTGTCCTCGGGTCCGACCTCGTAGGTTCCTTCCCTTAAGCGCGTGACCCCTTAGGTTCAAGCCGGCTTGGCCGCAGTTCAGATTACCTTCGGACTACATGGCTGGTAGCGGCCTCTAGCAAGACGTGCCGACCACCAAGCAGACAATGAAGCTAGTTAGGCGAACCTGTACATCACACTTCCATTCCTTTTGCCACACGATATATGTTGTCGGGCTCAAGGCGAGTCTGTCATCCTTGTGCTAGCCCGACCTCTTTCTCGTTCCAGTGATGCCGACCACAAACCAGATTATCTCATAATCCTTGTCGCATGGCCATGCTTATCCTAGTTGGATCACACAAAGGGCCCAGAGTATATCTCTCCTGATCGGAGGGGCAAATCCCATCTTGCTCGACCATGTCTCACAGCATGGGTCTGGACAAGCCCGAAACCTACCTTTGTAACTACCCAGTCACGGAGTAGCGTTTGGTTGGCCCAAAGCAAGTTTGTTACCATCCCGAGTACATGCGCCAGCTCAGGTCTTAGGACATAGAACGTATGTTGTACTAGAGACTCATAGATGACATATCGTTGCGTCTCATAGTTGGGTCTGTCCGACTCGGACCTTATCTCAACTCTGATCCGACTACGTCGAATCCGACCAGATCCTTCTGAGTCCATATTATCCGGTTAGCATCCAATGCCCCATGGCTAGTGAGACCAAGCCATCGACCGTGTCATATGCTAGTCTAGTTGGCTGCACGTCCACACATCCCTTTCGACCAGGGACCTTTTAGGACAGTCATCATACAATGCATAGTCCCACAAACAAGTCATATACTTGCTAATACACATCACTGATAATGTCCAAGGACTATCTTTATTCATAAAGACATAGGAAATATCATCATACATGATTGCCTCTTGGGCATATCTCCAACAAGTTTTACGTGGCTGCTACGGGAAACTAGCTAGAACCGTTCTTACCTACGTAAAACCACAACGGTGATTCTCAAGTTTGTTGTTTTAACCTTCTGCAAGGACCGGGCATAATCAAATTCGATTTGACTAAAGTAGGAGAAACTGACACCCGCCAGCCACCTTTATGCAAAACAAGTTGCATGTCAGTCGATGGAACCGGTCTCATGTGTGTGGAGATGTAAGATTGGCCTGGGTTGCTTCATCCCACAATGTCGCCGAATCAAAATAAGACATTGGTGGTAAGCAGTATGACCATCACCGCCCACAACTCCTTTGTGTTCTACTCATGCATATTATCAATGCATAGACCTGGCCCGGATGCCACTTTTGGGGAACGTTGCATGGAAAACAAAAAGTTTTTACGCACACGCAAGATCTATCCATGGAGATGCATAGCTACGAGAGGGGGAGAGCATCTACACACCCTTGTAGATCGCTAAGCGGAAGCGTTTATCAACGCGGTTGATGTAGTCGTACACCTTCATGATCCGTCCCGGTCAAGTACTAAACGTACGGCACCTCCGTGTTCAGCACACATTCAGCTCGATGACATCCTCGCCTTCTCAATCCAGCAAGAGAGGCAAAGTAGTAGATGAGTTACGGCAGCACGACGGCGAGTTGACGGTGGTGGTGAAACTATCTGCAGGGCTTCACCAAGCACAACAGAGGTGGACGGAGGAGGAACTAGAACTATAGGGAGACGGGGCGCCCAACACGGCTTGAGGATCGTGGTATGTCTTTCCCCTCTCCCTCCTCTCATATATATATATATATATAGGTGGAAGGGGAGACGATGCAACCCTAGGGCATGCCCCAAGTGGTAGGCGGCTGCCCTAGGCATCTGCCTAGTCGTGCCCCTTCCATATCTGAACATGGGGGAAGGAAAGGGGGGTTGGCTGCCTTAGTGTAACACCCTCGATGCGACTATATCTACCACGTGTCGAGGCACGACTTAGAGGCATAATCGCATTGAAGGCATATGTCGCAAGTTAGGCAATCTTCACAACATCCCATGTAATATAAATCATAAAGGGGAGATAACATAGTTGGCTTACACTCGCCACGTCAATCAAGTACATAAATAACATTACATCATCCAAACACTCATGGCCCGACTACGGCGCCAAAATAAAAGATAACCCAACATGCGACACGATCCTGATCACCCCCAACTGGGCGCCACTACTGATCATCAGGAAAGGAAACATAGTAACGTTGAGAGTCTTCGTCGAACTCCCACTTGAGCTCAAGCACGTCTCCTGGAGCGGAATCATCAGGCCCTGCATCTGGTATAATAGTAATCTGTGAGCCACAGGGACTCAGCAATCTCGCACCCTCGCGATCAAGACTATTTAAGCTTATAGGTAAGGCAAGGTAAATTTATATGTGGAGCTGCAGCAAGCGACTAGCAAAATATGGTGGCTAACTTATTCACAAAAGAGAGCGAGAAGAGGAGGCAAAGCACGAGCGAGAAACTAGAGAACAACCTGCGCAAGCATTACTCCAACACCGTGTCCACTTCCCGGACTCCGCCGAGAAGAGGCCATCACGGTAACACACTCAGTTGATTCATTTTAATTAAGTTAAGGTTAAAGTTATCTACAACCGGACATTAACAAATTCCCATCTGCCCATAACCGCGGGCACGGCTTTCGAAAGTTCAAATCCCTGCAGGGGAGTCCCAACTTAGCCCATGACAAGCTCTCACGGTCAATGAAGGAATTCACCTCCTCCCAAGACGTTCCGATCAGACTCGGTATCTCGGTTCTTCAAGACACTTCGACAGGTTGAAACAAGATCAGCAACACCGCCAAAATGTGCCATAAAATCCCGGTAGGAGCTGCACATATCTCTTTCTCAGGGCACAATCGGATAAGCAATCCGTACAACTAAAACCAGCCCTCAAGTTTCCCCGAGGTCTTGCTGCGAGGGGCTCTAGGTAGGACCAACACTCAGAGGAGCACTGGCCCGGGGGGGTTTAATATAAGATGACCCTTGGGCTCCGGAAACCCAAGGGAAAAAGAGGCTAGGTGGCAAATGGTAAAACCAAGGTTGGGCATTGCTGGAAAAGCTTTAATCAAGGCAAACTATCAAGGGGTTCCCATTATAACCCAACCGTGTAAGGAACGCAAAATCCGGGAACATAACACCGATATGACGGAAACTAGGGCGGAAAGAGTGGAAAAAACACTAGGCGAGAGGCCGAGCCTTCCACCCTTTACCAAGTATATAGATACATTAAGATAACATGGCAATATAATGATATCCCAACAAGTAAATAAATGTTCCAACAAGGAACGGCCTCCAATCTTCACCTGCAACTAGCAACGCTATAAGAGGGGCTGAGCAAAGCGGTAACATAGCCAATCAACGGTTTGCTAGGACATGGTGGGTTAGAGGTTTGACATGGCAATTTGGGAGGCTTGAAAGCAAGTGGTATGCATCGTAGCATTGGCATAGCAAAAGAGCGAGCAATCTTGCATAGAAAAGATAGTGATTTCAAGGGTATGATCATCTTGCCTGCACAGTTGTCAGAGTTGACTGGATCCTTGAAAGCAAACTCAACGGGCTCCTCGTTAGCGAACTCGTCTCCCGACTCTACCCAAACAAGACAAACAAGCAACAAGGACACAAATCAACCACGTGCAACTCAAACAACATGATGCAAAGATGGTATGCTATGCGGGATGCGATGCGGGATGCATATGCAAGATTTGACAAGGGATGCATGACCCTGGCCTCAACTTGGGAATCCAAGTGTGCAACTGGAAAGATGAGACGAAATCGCTTGAAAACGATATAAAGAACGTCGGAATCGGAGTAACGGTTTGGAAATGGCAAGCAATTCAAATATGACACCGGTGTGCGATTACAGCAAGTAGCCATCTAAATGCAACGAAATGAACATGCTACAGCACCCAAACATGGCAACAAAATACATGGCAGGGATGCATTCATGATGCTTAACAAAAGTCTAGCACTGAGCTAGGGCCAATTCATCAATTAACAGGTTCAAACAAGCATGGCAAAAATGCATATGGTAAACAGATTTCAGACTTAGTGAAATTAACACTTGTCTGGAAACTCAGATCAGGTAGCACTCTTCGAAGCAACTAAACTACATGTTACAGGGCCTGAACATGGCAAAGTAAAGCATGGCATGGAGCTACTCAAAGAGCTTAACAAAAGTCCCTTAGTGACCTTGAGACAAAAGGGATCAGAAAATACAATTGCAAGCATGTGAACATAGCAAAACATAATCAGATCACAGACTTAGTGAAAAACTGGCACATGCTGAAACATATCTCAAGTAGTCATGTTTACGAGCTCGATGCACTCAATACGGAGCAAGTCATGATAAGCTAAGCATACACCCATCAAGAATATACAAAATGCAATCTAGACATGGAAAGAACAATAGCATAGCATGCACGGATCAACTACAACATCATCGGCAAAATTGCAAACAAGTTGACAATCTGCCCAGATTCACAAAGTAGCAAAAGTAGAGCTCGATTGGCTCAATCTAGGGTGCTCCATAATTGCAAACAAGGACATGGACGGATAGAGCGCTACAATATTAATAAAACATCCTTACTGATCATCCTCAAAAGAGGCACGGATCACTAGGAAACAATATGAACATATGGCATCATGAGATAAACAGATCAAGGACTTGGTGAAAATGCTAAGTCCCTGAAATCAGAATTACCACGTGCACCACTTTGCAAGCTTGTGCTAGTCACCACACACATCACAAAAATACATGGATTGCATCTCTGGAAATATGACAAAGCCCTTAACAAAACATATGTAGAGCTCAGGGACATATCATGCACACATTAATCATGGCAAAAATGACAAAAAGCTAAATGGAGTAGCAAATCTGACAATTATCTCAAGTAGCCCTCTTCTAACAGCATTTCTGGCATCAAGATGAACTCAAATGAAAATGATGCAATGGAATGAAATGATGTACTCTCTCAGATGAACATTTTGATATGCTATATGTCCAAAACGGAGTTACGGATGCAAAGTTACGGCACGATGAACAGGAGCATATGGATCTTAGATTTGAGGACTTAGGGAAAAAATCTGAAGTCAACCTAGGTTTTACTGTAGCGGCGGATCCAGATCGAGCGAGCACGCGAACCGAGGCGGACAGGGAGCTCGCCGGAGCTTCTCGCCGGAGTAGGAGGGAGAGGCCGACCGGGACTTGCCGGAGATGGGGAGGAGCGGGGCCGGCGTGGCATTTGGCGGCGACGGACGAGGGCGGCGGTGTGGTGGCGGACTCCGGGCGGCGAGGCGCGGCTCCGGCCGGCCGGCTTCGAGCAGCGCACGGCGGCTCCGTTCGCCGGAGCGGAAGAAGGCGGCGACGGGGCGAACGCGGCGGCGGGGTCGGGCGCGGTGCGCCGCGGGAGGCAACGGGCCTCGGGGGCCCTCCCTGGGCCTCCCGGGCCGGCGATGTGGGGCGAGGCGGCGAGCGAGTGAGGAGGCGACACGTGGCGGCGGCGGGGTCGATCCGGACGTGTCCGTCGGTGGCAGACTTGTCCGGCGGCGCGGGATGACGAGTGGAACTAGGGTTTTCGGGGGGAAGGAGAAGGAGATTTTCGGGGGATCATTAAATAGGCATAGGAGGAGCTAGGAGAGTCCAAATGAGGTGCGGTTTTCGGCCACGCGATCGTGATCGAACGCTCTAGATGATGGAGAGGGATTTGGTGGGTTTTTGGGCCAAATTGGAGGGGTGTTGGGCTGCAACACACACGAGGCCTTTTCGGTCCCTCGGTTAACCGTTGGAGCATCAAACGAAGTCCAAATGATACGAAACTTGACAGGCGGTCTACCGGTAGTAAACCAAGGCCGCTTGGCAAGTCTCGGTCCAATCCAGAAATGTTTAATCCCCACACACGAAAGAAAAGTAGAAATGGCCACCGGAGGAGAACGAAGCGCCGGAATGCAAAACGGACAACGGGGAAAATGCTCGAATACATGAGACGAACACGTATGCAAATGCAATGCACATGATGACATGATATGAGATGCATGACAAGGACAACAACACACGGAGACAAAAACCAGAACCCGAGAAAATAAAATAACTTAAAGCCGAAACGGCAAGAGTTGGAGTACAAATTGGGAAAGTTACATCCGGGGTGTCACAACACTCCACCACTACGCAAGGATCTCGTCCCGAGATCTAGGACTGAAAGAATGCCGGGTACTCAGAACGGAGGTGATCCTCGCGTTCCCAGGTAGCTTTATGGTCGGAATGGTGTGACCACTTGACTTTGAGAAATTTGATTGACTTTTTGCGAGTCTTGCGTTCAGTCTCTTCAAGAATAGCAACTGGGTGCTCACAATAGGAGAGATCTTCTTGGAGCTCAATGTCCTCAAAGTTGACGGTGCGGTCAGGAGTCTTGAAGCACTTTCGGAGCTGAGAGACATGGAACACATCATGAACATTTGCAAAGTTTGAAGGAAGCTCAAGTTGATAGGCGAGGTCGCCTCTCTAGCTGACAATCTTGAAAGGTCCCACGTATCTGGGGGCAAGCTTCCCTTTGATACCGAAGCGACGAGTACCTTTCATAGGAGAGACGCGGAGGTAAAAATGATCTCCGATCTCGAAAGCCAAATCACGGTGCTTACTATCATAGTAGCTCTTCTGGCGGGATTGGACTGCTTTGAGGTTTTCACGAATGACTTTGCACATTTCCTCTGCCTCTGTGATTAAGTCATTACCCAAAAGCTGACGTTCACCGGTTTCAGACCAGTTGAGAGGGGTACGGCACTTCCTGCCATACAGAATTTCAAATGGGGCCTTGCCCGAACTTGCTTGAAAATTGTTGTTGTAGGAGAATTCAGCATAAGGAAGACAATCCTCCCACTTCATGCCAAAGGAGATCACACAAGCCCTGAGCATATCTTCAAGAATCTGGTTGACACGCTCGACTTGACCGCTAGTTTGAGGATGGAAAGCTGTGCTGAAGCGGATGTTAGTGCCCATGGCCGTCTGAAAAGAATCCCAAAACTTTGAGGTAAAGATGCTGCCACGGTCTGAAGAGATCACTTGTGGAATACCGTGTAGAGAGACAATCCGAGAGGTATAGAGTTCCGCCAATTGAGCTGTAGTGATCGACCCTTTGATAGGCAAAAGTGAGCCACTTTGGTGAGTTTGTCGATGACAACGAATATAGTATCATTGCCACGCTTGGACTTTGGAAACCCAGTCACGAAGTCCATTTCAATGTGGTCAAACTTCCATTCTGGAATGGCAAGAGGTTGGAGGAGACTCGCTGGCCTTTGGTGTTCTGCCTTCACTCTTCTGCAGACATCACATTCATTCATGAACTGAGCAATCTCGCGCTTCATTCGAGTGCACCAATAAGCTTGCTTAAGGTCCTGATACATCTTCGTGCTCCCAGGGTGGATGGAGAGGAGAGAATTGTGAGCCTCATTCATGATCACTTTATGGAGGTCACCTTTGGGTACAACAATACGATCCTCGAAGAAGAGAGTGTCCTTGTCATCAAGGCGGTAGCACTTGTACTTGGGTTGACTCTTGGCAATCCCAATCTTCACCTTTTTCACCATAGCATCAAGAAGCTGGGCTTGGCGAATCTGTTCTTCCAAGGTAGGAGAGACTTGAAGGTTGGCGAGGAAACCTTGAGGAACAACTTGCAGATTAAGTTTGCGGAAAGCTTCACAAAGCTCGGGTTGATAAGGCTTGAGAATCAGACTGTTGCAATAAGCCTTCCTGCTCAATGCGTCAGCAATCACATTGGCCTTGCCTGGAGTATACTCAATACTCAGATTATACTCTTGAATCATTTCGACCCATCGAGTTTGCCTGAGGTTGAGATTAGGCTGAGTGAAGATGTACTTGAGACTCTTGTGATCAGTGAAAATGTCTACTTTTTTCCCAATAAGAGATGTCTCCAAGTCAAAAGAGCATGCACAACTGCCGCCAAATCGAGATCATGAGTGGGGTAGTTCTTCTCATTTGGCTTCAACTGGCGAGAGGTATAAGCAACAACTTTCTTCTCTTGCATCAATACTGCGCCAAGACCTTGGAGAGAGGCATCACAAAAGACCTCGTACGGCTTGGATTCATCAGGCAGAGTCAGAACTGGAGCAGTGATCAATTTCTCTTTCAAAGTGTTGAAAGCAATGTCACACTCCGGAGACCAAACGTACTTGACGTGCTTCTGGAGAAGATTTGAGAGAGGCTTCGCGATCTTAGAAAACTTTTCAATGAATCTTCGGCAATAGCTTGCGAGACCGAGGAAGCTACGGAGTTGCTTCATGTTCTGAGGAGGTTCCCAATTCACAATTACAGACACCTTCTCAGGATTCACGGCAATGCCCTTGGCAGAGATGATATGACCAAGATAAAGAACCTCATCAAGCCAAAATTCGCACTTGGAGAACTTGGCATAGAACTGGTGTTCCCTGAGCTTATCGAGTACCAAACGCAAGTGCTTGGCATGATCTTCCTTGTTCTTCGAGAAAACCAGAATGTCGTCGAGATAGACCAAAACGAAGTCATTGGTGTAGGCATTGAAGATGAAATTCATCATGCGAGAGAAAGTCGGAGGAGCGTTGACGAGGCCAAAAGACATGACAGTGTATTCATATGAACCATAGCTTGTCCTGAAAGCCGTCTTGGGAATATCTTGCTCCCGGATTCGAATCTGATGATAACCCATACGGAGATCAAGCTTAGAGAATACTTGGGCACCTTTGAGTTGTTCGAACAGCTCGTTGATGTTGGGAAGTGGGTATTTGTTCTTGATGGTGTTCTTGTTCAATGGACGGTAATCAACACAAAGCCGGTCCGTTCCATCATTCTTCTTCACAAAAAGAACACCACAACCCCATGGAGAAGAACTAGGCCAGATGAGACCCATTTTCTCTTGAATATTGAGTTGCTTCTTCATCTCCTTCAACTCTTCAGGTCCGAGCTTGTAAGGACGTTTGCACACAGGTTCCGTGCCAGGCTCAAGATCAATAACGAATTCAACTGGCCGGTGCGGAGGCATTCCTGGAAGCTCTTCTGGAAAGACGTCTTGATATTCGCTAACGACTGGAATTTGCGAGATGGCATCGAGTTCACCCTTCTCATTGAGAGAAAGCAGACGGATGGTATCATCACGAGTGGCAAAGACAATTACATCCTCAGACGAATGAGTCAATTGAATCTGCCTGGCTGCACAATCCAGCTGAGCCTTGTGCTTAGAAAGCCAATCCATTCCGAGAATAAGATCAATATCCGAGTCACCAAGAACATTTGGAGAGGACAAGAACATATAGTCACCCAAAGTGATTATAACATCCGGAACACATACTCGAGATGTCATTTGACGGGCCGGAGAGACAATAGCCAACGGTTTCGACAACACTTGAGTAACAAAATCATGCTTAGATGCAAAAGGTCTCGAGATGAAACAATGCAATGCACCAGTGTCAAAAAGAACTCTTGCGGGAATATCATTAAGAGAAAGGTTACCCATGATGACATCTGATGAATCCTCTGTGTGAGCTGCATTCACCATATTGACCTTGGCGTACTTGGGGTTATGCTTGACCACAGCTGTACTTGCCGATCTAACAGGAGGAGGAGGAGGAAGACGCCTCTGGTTGAAACACTTATTCGCATAGTGACCCTTCTGTTGGCACTTGTTGCACGTAACCTCTGAAAGCGGACGGTGATACGGAGCACTCGATCTTGGAGCTTGAGACGAAGTCTTGTTCTGAAAGCCAGGGTTGGGTGGGTGGGAAGATCCACTTCCACCTTTGCTCTTATGCTGATACGGCTGACGGAACGGAGGAGGAGGAAGCCAATACTTCTTCTGCTTGGCCACTTGAGTAGAGGAAGAGGGAGTAGCATCTCTGACTCGCTTCTTGGAAGCATCACACCTCAACTGAGCGGCCTCTTGCTTCAATGCCATGTTGTAGAACTCATCGTATCTCAAGGGCTCAAAGAGAACAAGAGCTAGCTGAATTTCTTCTCTGAGACCACCCCTGAACTGGTATATCATGCTCTTCTCATCAGGTACGTCCTGCTTAGCAAAGCGGGCGAGCTTCTGGAACAACTTGTTGTAGTCATAGACAGACAAAGAGCCTTGCTTCAAGTTGTGGAATTCCTCATGCATGCTTTCAACCACGCTCTGAGGGATATGATGAGCTCTGAAATCTTGACGGAATTCATCCCAAGTGATAACACGTCCACCTCTAGAATCCTTGTACTGCTGGAACCATTCTACAGCTTGATCTTTGAGTTGGAAGGAAGCGAACTTGACGAAATCCTCCGGCCTGACGTTACTGCACTCGAAATGCTTGCACAGATCCACAAGCCAATCGTCAGCATCGGTTGCCTCAATACAATTGCTGGAAGTCTTTGGCCCATTAGCAAGGAACTGGTTGAGTGAAGCAAATTGATTCTGCTTATTGCCTTGGTTCCCTTGGTTGCCTTGATTGCGCTCTTGAAGAATTTGCATGATAAACTGTGTGTTTGCATTGGTTGCGGCCATCACAGCTTGCCATGCCTCCGGAGGAGGTGGAGGTGGTGGCGGATCAGGATTCAGAGTCGTGCGCGTTGGAGGAGCCATCCTGAAGAGGTTGACACCCATTAGCACATTTGATAGACAAATATTGAAGCTGAATCCAACGGAATGAAAATTGCAACATATAGTCTTCACATCCGAACAAAATGAACGAATGCATTCCTCTTGAAATGGTCACATATCCATAATTGAGAAGCCACTTAGAATTTAGGTAGAGAAATAAATCAACAAGGTACGGATCAAGAATGAATAATCGGTAAGAAATCCCAATCTCAAACCAATATCCGTGGAAGAAGAACTAGAGCTACTAGAATTCCCACCTATGAAACTCCCGAACCTTTCTGGTTATGCAATCAGGTGTTGGGGATACAGGGGAAGCATAATATCTCACACAATTCTAGCAAATCCTACATCCAGCTGTATCCATCCTTCAACACATAACCGAGAAAACTTCGGAAACCATCTACCTCAACCTTCAAAAAGCATTCGTTATACAAGTTATGGCGATACTCCCGAACTCCCGCCCCAGTACTGGGTGGCGTCGAGGTTATCTCACCAACGAACTGCATAAAAGAGATTTTCGATGTCGACGTACTAAACTCAGGTATTCCAGAACTGCAACGATAAAATTATGAAGACAACACCTCAGAGCTCAACTCCCCGGGACACTTCCACAAAACCCCTGACAGGAGGCACTAAGACAATGTTCTCATCATAAAACCATCGGAACGATTCCAAGATACTCACGTGATCCTAAAATTTTTTTAGTGAAATTTAAGAAGAGAAGAGTCAAAACTCTACGTCAGGATGCCTTAACAGAGCGATGAGGAGACTGGGAAGTAAAAAGAATTCCTAATCTCTCCGATATATAATTCCTAAATGACTCAAAACATTTTTTTCTAGACACAACTCGGCTGCTAAAAACGATCAAGCAATGGGGATCCTAAGGTCGGGGAAGGCTCTGACTACCAACTTGTAACACCCTCGATGCGACTATATCTCCCACGTGTCGAGGCACGACTTAGAGGCATAATCGCATTGCAGGCATATGTCGCAAGTTAGGCAATCTTCACAACATCCCATGTAATATAAATCATAAAGGGGGGATAACATAGTTGGCTTACACTCGCCACGTCAATCAAGTACATAAATAACATTACATCATCCAAACACTCATGGCCCGACTACGGCGCCAAAATAAAAGATAACCCAACATGCGACACGGTCCCAATCACCCCCAACTGGGCGCCACTACTGATCATCAGGAAAGGAAACATAGTAACGTTGAGAGTCTTCGTCGAACTCCCACTTGAGCTCAAGCGCGTCTCCTGGAGCGGAATCATCAGGCCCTGCATCTGGTATAATAGTAATCAGTGAGCCACAGGGACTCAGCAATCTCGCACCCTCGCGATCAAGACTATTTAAGCTTATAGGTAAGGCAAGGTAAATTTATATGTGGAGCTGCAGCAAGCGACTAGCAAAATATGGTGGCTAACTTATTTGCAAAAGAGAGCGAGAAGAGGAGGCAAAGCGCGAGCGAGAAACTAGAGAACAACCTGTGCAAGCATTACTCCAACACCGTGTCCACTTCCCGGACTCCGCCGAGAAGAGGCCATCACGGTAACACACTCAGTTGATTCATTTTAATTAAGTTTAGGTTAAAGTTATCTACAACCGGACATTAACAAATTCCCATCTGCCCATAACCGCGGGCATGGCTTTAGAAAGTTCAAATCCCTGCAGGGGAGTCCCAACTTAGCCCATGACAAGCTCTCACGGTCAACGAAGGAATAGACCTCCTCCCAAGACGTTCCGATCAGACTCGGTATCTCGGTTCTTCAAGACACTTGAACAGGTTAAAACAAGATCAGCAACACCGCCCGAATGTGCCGACAAATCCCGATAGGAGCTGCACATATCTCTTTCTTAGGGCACAATCGGATAAGAAATCCGTACAACTAAAACCAGCCCTCAAGTTTCCCCGAGGTGGTGCCGCAAGGGGCTCTAGGTAGGACCAACACTCAGAGGAGCACTGGCCCGGGGGGGTTTAATATAAGATGACCCTCGGGCTCCGGAAACCCAAGGGAAAAATAGGCTAGGCGGCAAAAGGTAAAACCAAGGTTGGGTATTGCAGGAAAAGCTTTGATCAAGGTGAACTATCAAGGGGTTCCCATTATAACCCAACCGCGTAAGGAACGCAAAATCCGGGAACATAACACCGATATGACGGAAACTAGGGCGGCAAGAGTGGAACAAAACACTAGGCGAGAGGCCGAGCCTTCCACCCTTTACCAAGTATATAGATGCATTAAGATAACATGGCAATATAATGATATCCCAACAAGTAAATAAATGTTCCAACAAGGAACGGCCTCCAATCTTCACCTGCAACTAGCAACGCTATAAGAGGGGCTGAGCAAAGCAGTAACATAGCCAATCAACGGTTTGCTAGGACATGGTGGGTTAGAGGTTTGACATGGAAATTTGGGAGGCTTGCAAGCAAGTGGTAGGCATCGTAGCATTGGCATAACAAAAGAGCGAGCAATCTAGCATAGCAAAGATAGTAGTGATTTCGAGGGTATGATCATCTTGCCAGCACAGTTGTCAGAGTTGACTGGATCCTCGAAAGCAAACTCAACGGGCTCCTTGTTAGCAAACTCGTCTCCCGGCTCTACCCAAACAAGACAAACAAGCAACAAGGACACAAATCAACCACGTGCAACTCAAACAACATGATGCAAAGATGGTATGCTATGCGGGATGCGATGCGGGATGCATATGCAAGATTTGACAAGGGATGCATGACCCTGGCCTCAACTTGGGAATCCAAGTGTACCACTAGAAAGATGAGACGAAATCGCTTGAAAACGATATAAAGAACGCCGGAATCGGAGTAACGGTTTGGAAATGGCAAGCAATTCAAATATGACACCGGTGTGCGATTACAGCAAGTAGCCATCTAAATGCAACGAAATGAACATGCTACAGCACCCAAACATGGCAACAAAATACATGGCAGGGATGCATTCATGATGCTTAACAAAAGTCTAGCACTGAGCTAGGGCCAATTCATCAATTAACAGGTTCAAACAAGCATGGCAAAAATGCATATGGTAAACAGATTTCAGACTTAGTGAAATTAACACTTGTCTGGAAACTCAGATCAGGTAGCACTCTTCGAAGCAACTAAACTACATGTTACAGGGCCTGAACACGGCAAAGTAAAGCATGGCATGGAGCTACTCAAAGAGCTTAACAAAAGTCCCTTAGTGACCTTGAGACAAAAGGGATAAGAAAATACAATTGCAAGCATGTGAACATAGCAAAACATAATCAGATCACAGACTTAGTGAAAACTGGCACATGCTGAAACATATCTCAAGTAGTCATGTTTACGAGCTCGATGCACTCAATACGGAGCAAGTCATGATAAGCTAAGCATACACCCATCAAGAATATACAAAATGCAATCTAGACATGGAAAGAACAATAGCATAGCATGCACGGATCAACTACAACATCATCGGCAAAATTGCAAACAAGTTGACAATCTGCCCAGATTCACAAAGTAGCAAAAGTAGAGCTCGATTGGCTCAATCTAGGGTGCTCCATAATTGCAAACAAGGACATGGACGGATAGAGCGCTACAATATTAATAAAACATCCTTACTGATCATCCTCAAAAGAGGCACGGATCACTAGGAAACAATATGAACATATGGCATCATGAGATAAACAGATCAAGGACTTGGTGAAAATGCTAAGTCCCTGAAATCAGAATTACCACGTGCACCACTTTGCAAGCTTGTGCTAGTCACCACACACATCACAAAAATACATGGATTGCATCTCTGGAAATATGACAAAGCCCTTAACAAAACATATGTAGAGCTCAGGGACATATCATGCACACATTAATCATGGCAAAAATGACAAAAAGCTAAATGGAGTAGCAAATCTGACAATTATCTCAAGTAGCCCTCTTCTAACAGCATTTCTGGCATCAAGATGAACTCAAATGAAAATGATGCAATGGAATGAAATGATGTACTCTCTCAGATGAACATTTTGATATGCTATATGTCCAAAACGGAGTTACGGATGCAAAGTTACGGCACGATGAACAGGAGCATATGGATCTTAGATTTGAGGACTTAGGGAAAAAATCTGAAGTCAACCTAGGTTTTACTGTAGCGGCGGATCCAGATCGAGCGAGCACGCGAACCGAGGCGGACAGGGAGCTCGCCGGAGCTTCTCGCCGGAGTAGGAGGGAGAGGCCGACCGGGACTTGCCGGAGATGGGGAGGAGCGGGGCCGGCGTGGCATTTGGCGGCGACGGACGAGGGCGGCGGTGTGGTGGCGGACTCCGGGCGGCGAGGCGCGGCTCCGGCCGGCCGGCTTCGAGCAGCGCACGGCGGCTCCGTTCGCCGGAGCGGAAGAAGGCGGCGACGGGGCGAACGCGGCGGCGGGGTCGGGCGCGGTGCGCCGCGGGAGGCAACGGGCCTCGGGGGCCCTCCCTGGGCCTCCCGGGCCGGCGATGTGGGGCGAGGCGGCGAGCGAGTGAGGAGGCGACACGTGGCGGCGGCGGGGTCGATCCGGACGTGTCCGTCGGTGGCAGACTTGTCCGGCGGCGCGGGATGACGAGTGGAACTAGGGTTTTCGGGGGGAAGGAGAAGGAGATTTTCGGGGGATCATTAAATAGGCATAGGAGGAGCTAGGAGAGTCCAAATGAGGTGCGGTTTTCGGCCACGCGATCGTGATCGAACGCTCTAGATGATGGAGAGGGATTTGGTGGGTTTTTGGGCCAAATTGGAGGGGTGTTGGGCTGCAACACACACGAGGCCTTTTCGGTCCCTCGGTTAACCGTTGGAGCATCAAACGAAGTCCAAATGATACGAAACTTGACAGGCGGTCTACCGGTAGTAAACCAAGGCCGCTTGGCAAGTCTCGGTCCAATCCAGAAATGTTTAATCCCCACACACGAAAGAAAAGTAGAAATGGCCACCGGAGGAGAACGAAGCGCCGGAATGCAAAACGGACAACGGGGAAAATGCTCGAATACATGAGACGAACACGTATGCAAATGCAATGCACATGATGACATGATATGAGATGCATGACAAGGACAACAACACACGGAGACAAAAACCAGAACCCGAGAAAATAAAATAACTTAAAGCCGAAACGGCAAGAGTTGGAGTACAAATTGGGAAAGTTACATCCGGGGTGTCACAACACTCCACCACTACGCAAGGATCTCGTCCCGAGATCTAGGACTGAAAGAATGCCGGGTACTCAGAACGGAGGTGATCCTCGCGTTCCCAGGTAGCTTTATGGTCGGAATGGTGTGACCACTTGACTTTGAGAAATTTGATTGACTTTTTGCGAGTCTTGCGTTCAGTCTCTTCAAGAATAGCAACTGGGTGCTCACAATAGGAGAGATCTTCTTGGAGCTCAATGTCCTCAAAGTTGACGGTGCGGTCAGGAGTCTTGAAGCACTTTCGGAGCTGAGAGACATGGAACACATCATGAACATTTGCAAAGTTTGAAGGAAGCTCAAGTTGATAGGCGAGGTCGCCTCTCTAGCTGACAATCTTGAAAGGTCCCACGTATCTGGGGGCAAGCTTCCCTTTGATACCGAAGCGACGAGTACCTTTCATAGGAGAGACGCGGAGGTAAAAATGATCTCCGATCTCGAAAGCCAAATCACGGTGCTTACTATCATAGTAGCTCTTCTGGCGGGATTGGACTGCTTTGAGGTTTTCACGAATGACTTTGCACATTTCCTCTGCCTCTGTGATTAAGTCATTACCCAAAAGCTGACGTTCACCGGTTTCAGACCAGTTGAGAGGGGTACGGCACTTCCTGCCATACAGAATTTCAAATGGGGCCTTGCCCGAACTTGCTTGAAAATTGTTGTTGTAGGAGAATTCAGCATAAGGAAGACAATCCTCCCACTTCATGCCAAAGGAGATCACACAAGCCCTGAGCATATCTTCAAGAATCTGGTTGACACGCTCGACTTGACCGCTAGTTTGAGGATGGAAAGCTGTGCTGAAGCGGATGTTAGTGCCCATGGCCGTCTGAAAAGAATCCCAAAACTTTGAGGTAAAGATGCTGCCACGGTCTGAAGAGATCACTTGTGGAATACCGTGTAGAGAGACAATCCGAGAGGTATAGAGTTCCGCCAATTGAGCTGTAGTGATCGACCCTTTGATAGGCAAAAGTGAGCCACTTTGGTGAGTTTGTCGATGACAACGAATATAGTATCATTGCCACGCTTGGACTTTGGAAACCCAGTCACGAAGTCCATTTCAATGTGGTCAAACTTCCATTCTGGAATGGCAAGAGGTTGGAGGAGACTCGCTGGCCTTTGGTGTTCTGCCTTCACTCTTCTGCAGACATCACATTCATTCATGAACTGAGCAATCTCGCGCTTCATTCGAGTGCACCAATAAGCTTGCTTAAGGTCCTGATACATCTTCGTGCTCCCAGGGTGGATGGAGAGGAGAGAATTGTGAGCCTCATTCATGATCACTTTATGGAGGTCACCTTTGGGTACAACAATACGATCCTCGAAGAAGAGAGTGTCCTTGTCATCAAGGCGGTAGCACTTGTACTTGGGTTGACTCTTGGCAATCCCAATCTTCACCTTTTTCACCATAGCATCAAGAAGCTGGGCTTGGCGAATCTGTTCTTCCAAGGTAGGAGAGACTTGAAGGTTGGCGAGGAAACCTTGAGGAACAACTTGCAGATTAAGTTTGCGGAAAGCTTCACAAAGCTCGGGTTGATAAGGCTTGAGAATCAGACTGTTGCAATAAGCCTTCCTGCTCAATGCGTCAGCAATCACATTGGCCTTGCCTGGAGTATACTCAATACTCAGATTATACTCTTGAATCATTTCGACCCATCGAGTTTGCCTGAGGTTGAGATTAGGCTGAGTGAAGATGTACTTGAGACTCTTGTGATCAGTGAAAATGTCTACTTTTTTCCCAATAAGAGATGTCTCCAAGTCAAAAGAGCATGCACAACTGCCGCCAAATCGAGATCATGAGTGGGGTAGTTCTTCTCATTTGGCTTCAACTGGCGAGAGGTATAAGCAACAACTTTCTTCTCTTGCATCAATACTGCGCCAAGACCTTGGAGAGAGGCATCACAAAAGACCTCGTACGGCTTGGATTCATCAGGCAGAGTCAGAACTGGAGCAGTGATCAATTTCTCTTTCAAAGTGTTGAAAGCAATGTCACACTCCGGAGACCAAACGTACTTGACGTGCTTCTGGAGAAGATTTGAGAGAGGCTTCGCGATCTTAGAAAACTTTTCAATGAATCTTCGGCAATAGCTTGCGAGACCGAGGAAGCTACGGAGTTGCTTCATGTTCTGAGGAGGTTCCCAATTCACAATTACAGACACCTTCTCAGGATTCACGGCAATGCCCTTGGCAGAGATGATATGACCAAGATAAAGAACCTCATCAAGCCAAAATTCGCACTTGGAGAACTTGGCATAGAACTGGTGTTCCCTGAGCTTATCGAGTACCAAACGCAAGTGCTTGGCATGATCTTCCTTGTTCTTCGAGAAAACCAGAATGTCGTCGAGATAGACCAAAACGAAGTCATTGGTGTAGGCATTGAAGATGAAATTCATCATGCGAGAGAAAGTCGGAGGAGCGTTGACGAGGCCAAAAGACATGACAGTGTATTCATATGAACCATAGCTTGTCCTGAAAGCCGTCTTGGGAATATCTTGCTCCCGGATTCGAATCTGATGATAACCCATACGGAGATCAAGCTTAGAGAATACTTGGGCACCTTTGAGTTGTTCGAACAGCTCGTTGATGTTGGGAAGTGGGTATTTGTTCTTGATGGTGTTCTTGTTCAATGGACGGTAATCAACACAAAGCCGGTCCGTTCCATCATTCTTCTTCACAAAAAGAACACCACAACCCCATGGAGAAGAACTAGGCCAGATGAGACCCATTTTCTCTTGAATATTGAGTTGCTTCTTCATCTCCTTCAACTCTTCAGGTCCGAGCTTGTAAGGACGTTTGCACACAGGTTCCGTGCCAGGCTCAAGATCAATAACGAATTCAACTGGCCGGTGCGGAGGCATTCCTGGAAGCTCTTCTGGAAAGACGTCTTGATATTCGCTAACGACTGGAATTTGCGAGATGGCATCGAGTTCACCCTTCTCATTGAGAGAAAGCAGACGGATGGTATCATCACGAGTGGCAAAGACAATTACATCCTCAGACGAATGAGTCAATTGAATCTGCCTGGCTGCACAATCCAGCTGAGCCTTGTGCTTAGAAAGCCAATCCATTCCGAGAATAAGATCAATATCCGAGTCACCAAGAACATTTGGAGAGGACAAGAACATATAGTCACCCAAAGTGATTATAACATCCGGAACACATACTCGAGATGTCATTTGACGGGCCGGAGAGACAATAGCCAACGGTTTCGACAACACTTGAGTAACAAAATCATGCTTAGATGCAAAAGGTCTCGAGATGAAACAATGCAATGCACCAGTGTCAAAAAGAACTCTTGCGGGAATATCATTAAGAGAAAGGTTACCCATGATGACATCTGATGAATCCTCTGTGTGAGCTGCATTCACCATATTGACCTTGGCGTACTTGGGGTTATGCTTGACCACAGCTGTACTTGCCGATCTAACAGGAGGAGGAGGAGGAAGACGCCTCTGGTTGAAACACTTATTCGCATAGTGACCCTTCTGTTGGCACTTGTTGCACGTAACCTCTGAAAGCGGACGGTGATACGGAGCACTCGATCTTGGAGCTTGAGACGAAGTCTTGTTCTGAAAGCCAGGGTTGGGTGGGTGGGAAGATCCACTTCCACCTTTGCTCTTATGCTGATACGGCTGACGGAACGGAGGAGGAGGAAGCCAATACTTCTTCTGCTTGGCCACTTGAGTAGAGGAAGAGGGAGTAGCATCTCTGACTCGCTTCTTGGAAGCATCACACCTCAACTGAGCGGCCTCTTGCTTCAATGCCATGTTGTAGAACTCATCGTATCTCAAGGGCTCAAAGAGAACAAGAGCTAGCTGAATTTCTTCTCTGAGACCACCCCTGAACTGGTATATCATGCTCTTCTCATCAGGTACGTCCTGCTTAGCAAAGCGGGCGAGCTTCTGGAACAACTTGTTGTAGTCATAGACAGACAAAGAGCCTTGCTTCAAGTTGTGGAATTCCTCATGCATGCTTTCAACCACGCTCTGAGGGATATGATGAGCTCTGAAATCTTGACGGAATTCATCCCAAGTGATAACACGTCCACCTCTAGAATCCTTGTACTGCTGGAACCATTCTGCAGCTTGATCTTTGAGTTGGAAGGAAGCGAACTTGACGAAATCCTCCGGCCTGACGTTACTGCACTCGAAATGCTTGCACAGATCCACAAGCCAATCGTCAGCATCGGTTGCCTCAATACAATTGCTGGAAGTCTTTGGCCCATTAGCAAGGAACTGGTTGAGTGAAGCAAATTGATTCTGCTTATTGCCTTGGTTCCCTTGGTTGCCTTGATTGCGCTCTTGAAGAATTTACATGATAAACTGTGTGTTTGCATTGGTTGCGGCCATCACAGCTTGCCATGCCTCCGGAGGAGGTGGAGGTGGTGGCGGATCAGGATTCAGAGTCGTGCGCGTTGGAGGAGCCATCCTGAAGAGGTTGACACCCATTAGCACATTTGATAGACAAATATTGAAGCTGAATCCAACGGAATGAAAATTGCAACATATAGTCTTCACATCCGAACAAAATGAACGAATGCATTCCTCTTGAAATGGTCACATATCCATAATTGAGAAGCCACTTAGAATTTAGGTAGAGAAATAAATCAACAAGGTACGGATCAAGAATGAATAATCGGTAAGAAATCCCAATCTCAAACCAATATCCGTGGAAGAAGAACTAGAGCTACTAGAATTCCCACCTATGAAACTCCCGAACCTTTCTGGTTATGCAATCAGGTGTTGGGGATACAGGGGAAGCATAATATCTCACACAATTCTAGCAAATCCTACATCCAGCTGTATCCATCCTTCAACACATAACCGAGAAAACTTCGGAAACCATCTACCTCAACCTTCAAAAAGCATTCGTTATACAAGTTATGGCGATACTCCCGAACTCCCGCCCCAGTACTGGGTGGCGTCGAGGTTATCTCACCAACGAACTGCATAAAAGAGATTTTCGATGTCGACGTACTAAACTCAGGTATTCCAGAACTGCAACGATAAAATTATGAAGACAACACCTCAGAGCTCAACTCCCCGGGACACTTCCACAAAACCCCTGACAGGAGGCACTAAGACAATGTTCTCATCATAAAACCATCGGAACGATTCCAAGATACTCACGTGATCCTAAAATTTTTTTAGTGAAATTTAAGAAGAGAAGAGTCAAAACTCTACGTCAGGATGCCTTAACAGAGCGATGAGGAGACTGGGAAGTAAAAAGAATTCCTAATCTCTCCGATATATAATTCCTAAATGACTCAAAACATTTTTTTCTAGACACAACTCGGCTGCTAAAAACGATCAAGCAATGGGGATCCTAAGGTCGGGGAAGGCTCTGACTACCAACTTGTAACACCCTCGATGCGACTATATCTCCCACGTGTCGAGGCACGACTTAGAGGCATAATCGCATTGCAGGCATATGTCGCAAGTTAGGCAATCTTCACAACATCCCATGTAATATAAATCATAAAGGGGGGATAACATAGTTGGCTTACACTCGCCACGTCAATCAAGTACATAAATAACATTACATCATCCAAACACTCATGGCCCGACTACGGCGCCAAAATAAAAGATAACCCAACATGCGACACGGTCCCAATCACCCCCAACTGGGCGCCACTACTGATCATCAGGAAAGGAAACATAGTAACGTTGAGAGTCTTCGTCGAACTCCCACTTGAGCTCAAGCGCGTCTCCTGGAGCGGAATCATCAGGCCCTGCATCTGGTATAATAGTAATCAGTGAGCCACAGGGACTCAGCAATCTCGCACCCTCGCGATCAAGACTATTTAAGCTTATAGGTAAGGCAAGGTAAATTTATATGTGGAGCTGCAGCAAGCGACTAGCAAAATATGGTGGCTAACTTATTTGCAAAAGAGAGCGAGAAGAGGAGGCAAAGCGCGAGCGAGAAACTAGAGAACAACCTGTGCAAGCATTACTCCAACACCGTGTCCACTTCCCGGACTCCGCCGAGAAGAGGCCATCACGGTAACACACTCAGTTGATTCATTTTAATTAAGTTTAGGTTAAAGTTATCTACAACCGGACATTAACAAATTCCCATCTGCCCATAACCGCGGGCATGGCTTTAGAAAGTTCAAATCCCTGCAGGGGAGTCCCAACTTAGCCCATGACAAGCTCTCACGGTCAACGAAGGAATAGACCTCCTCCCAAGACGTTCCGATCAGACTCGGTATCTCGGTTCTTCAAGACACTTGAACAGGTTAAAACAAGATCAGCAACACCGCCCGAATGTGCCGACAAATCCCGATAGGAGCTGCACATATCTCTTTCTTAGGGCACAATCGGATAAGAAATCCGTACAACTAAAACCAGCCCTCAAGTTTCCCCGAGGTGGTGCCGCAAGGGGCTCTAGGTAGGACCAACACTCAGAGGAGCACTGGCCCGGGGGGGTTTAATATAAGATGACCCTCGGGCTCCGGAAACCCAAGGGAAAAATAGGCTAGGCGGCAAAAGGTAAAACCAAGGTTGGGTATTGCAGGAAAAGCTTTGATCAAGGCGAACTATCAAGGGGTTCCCATTATAACCCAACCGCGTAAGGAACGCAAAATCCGGGAACATAACACCGATATGACGGAAACTAGGGCGGCAAGAGTGGAACAAAACACTAGGCGAGAGGCCGAGCCTTCCACCCTTTACCAAGTATATAGATGCATTAAGATAACATGGCAATATAATGATATCCCAACAAGTAAATAAATGTTCCAACAAGGAACGGCCTCCAATCTTCACCTGCAACTAGCAACGCTATAAGAGGGGCTGAGCAAAGCAGTAACATAGCCAATCAACGGTTTGCTAGGACATGGTGGGTTAGAGGTTTGACATGGAAATTTGGGAGGCTTGCAAGCAAGTGGTAGGCATCGTAGCATTGGCATAACAAAAGAGCGAGCAATCTAGCATAGCAAAGATAGTAGTGATTTCGAGGGTATGATCATCTTGCCAGCACAGTTGTCAGAGTTGACTGGATCCTCGAAAGCAAACTCAACGGGCTCCTTGTTAGCAAACTCGTCTCCCGGCTCTACCCAAACAAGACAAACAAGCAACAAGGACACAAATCAACCACGTGCAACTCAAACAACATGATGCAAAGATGGTATGCTATGCGGGATGCGATGCGGGATGCATATGCAAGATTTGACAAGGGATGCATGACCCTGGCCTCAACTTGGGAATCCAAGTGTACCACTGGAAAGATGAGACGAAATCGCTTGAAAACGATATAAAGAACGCCGGAATCGGAGTAACGGTTTGGAAATGGCAAGCAATTCAAATATGACACCGGTGTGCGATTACAGCAAGTAGCCATCTAAATGCAACGAAATGAACATGCTACAGCACCCAAACATGGCAACAAAATACATGGCAGGGATGCATTCATGATGCTTAACAAAAGTCTAGCACTGAGCTAGGGCCAATTCATCAATTAACAGGTTCAAACAAGCATGGCAAAAATGCATATGGTAAACAGATTTCAGACTTAGTGAAATTAACACTTGTCTGGAAACTCAGATCAGGTAGCACTCTTCGAAGCAACTAAACTACATGTTACAGGGCCTGAACACGGCAAAGTAAAGCATGGCATGGAGCTACTCAAAGAGCTTAACAAAAGTCCCTTAGTGACCTTGAGACAAAAGGGATAAGAAAATACAATTGCAAGCATGTGAACATAGCAAAACATAATCAGATCACAGACTTAGTGAAAAACTGGCACATGCTGAAACATATCTCAAGTAGTCATGTTTACGAGCTCGATGCACTCAATACGGAGCAAGTCATGATAAGCTAAGCATACACCCATCAAGAATATACAAAATGCAATCTAGACATGGAAAGAACAATAGCATAGCATGCACGGATCAACTACAACATCATCGGCAAAATTGCAAACAAGTTGACAATCTGCCCAGATTCACAAAGTAGCAAAAGTAGAGCTCGATTGGCTCAATCTAGGGTGCTCCATAATTGCAAACAAGGACATGGACGGATAGAGCGCTACAAGATTAATAAAACATCCTTACTGATCATCCTCAAAAGAGGCACGGATCACTAGGAAACAATATGAACATATGGCATCATGAGATAAACAGATCAAGGACTTGGTGAAAATGCTAAGTCCCTGAAATTAGAATTACCACGTGCACCACTTTGCAAGCTTGTGCTAGTCACCACACACATCACAAAAATACATGGATTGCATCTCTGGAAATATGACAAAGCCCTTAACAAAACATATGTAGAGCTCAGGGACATATCATGCACACATTAATCATGGCAAAAATGACAAAAAGCTAAATGGAGTAGCAAATCTGACAATTATCTCAAGTAGCCCTCTTCTAACAGCATTTCTGGCATCAAGATGAACTCAAATGAAAATGATGCAATGGAATGAAATGATGTACTCTCTGAGATGAACATTTTGATACGCTATATGTCCAAAACGGAGTTACGGATGCAAAGTTACGGCACGATGAACAGGAGCATATGGATCTTAGATTTGAGGACTTAGGGAAAAAAATCTGAAGTCAACCTAGGTTTTACTGTAGCGGCGGATCCAGATCGAGCGAGCACGCGAACCGAGGCGGACAGGGAGCTCGCCGGAGCTTCTCGCCGGAGTAGGAGGGAGAGGCCGGTCGGGACTTGCCGGAGATGGGGAGAAGCGGGGCCGGCGCGGCGTTTGGCGGCGACGGACGAGGGCGGCGGTGTGGCGACGGACTCCGGGCGGCGAGGCGCGGCTCCGGCCGGCCGGCATCGAGCGGCGCGTGGCGGCTCCGTTTGCCGGAGCGGAAGAAGGCGGCGGCGGGGCGAACGCGGTGGCGGGGTCAGGCGCGGTGCGCCGTGGGAGGCAACGGGCCTCGGGGGCCCTCCCTGGGCCTCCCAGGCCGGCGATGTGGGGCGAGGCGGCGAGCGAGTGAGGAGGCGACACGTGGCGGCGGTGGGGTCGATCCGGACGTGTCCGTCGGTGGCAGACTTGTCCGGCGGCGCGGGATGACGAGTGGATCTAGGGTTTTCGGGGGGGAAGGAGAAGGAGATTTTCGGGGGATCTTTAAATAGGCATAGGAGGAGCTAGGAGAGTCCAAATGAGGTGTGGTTTTCGGCCACGTGATCGTGATCGAACTCTCCAGATGATGGAGAGGGCTTTGGTGGGTTTTGGGGCCAAATTGGAGGGGTGTTGGGCTGCAACACACACGAGGCCTTTTCGGTCCCTCGGTTAACCGTTGGAGCATCAAACGAAGTCCAAATGATACGAAACTTGACAGGCGGTCTACCGGTAGTACACCAAGGCCGCTTGGCAAGTCTCGGTCCAATCCAGAAATGTTTAATCCCCACACACGAAAGAAAAGTAGAAATGGCCACCGGAGGAGAACGAAGCGCCGGAATGCAAAACGGACAACGGGGAAAATGCTCGAATACATGAGACGAACACGTATGCAAATGCAATGCACATGATGACATGATATGAGATGCATGACAAGGACAACAACACACGGAGACAAAAAACCGAACCCGAGAAAATAAAATAACTTAAAGCCGAAACGGCAAGAGTTGGAGTACAAATTGGGAAAGTTACATCCGTGGTGTTACACTTAGGCCGCCTCCCACTTCGTTCCCTCCTTCCTTGGCGTGTGGGCAGGGGTGTTGGAGCGTGCCATCCCCCTTTGTGGGCTGGTGTGCTCTCTCCTTTTGGCCCATAAGGCCCACCACTTAACGGTGGCCTTCCGGAACCCCTTCCGACACTCGATAAATACCTGGTACTTCCCGAAACCTTTCTGGTGAACAAATACTATCATCCTATATATCAATCTTTACCTCCGGACCATTCCGGAGCTCCTCGTCATGTATGTGATCTCATCCGGGACTCCGAACAACATTCGGTCACTATTTCACACAACTCATATAATATTATAGCTTCAACGAACGTTAAGAGTGCTAACCCTACGGGTTCGAGAATGATGTAGTAATGACCGAGATGCCTCTCCGGTCAATAGCTAATAGTGGGACCTAGCGTTGGGGAACGCAGTAATTTCAGAAAAATTCCTATGCACACGCAAGATCATGGTGATGCATAGCAATGAGGGGGGAGAGTATTGTCTACGTACCCTCTTAGACCGTTAGCGGAAGCGTTATGACAACGCAGTTGATGTAGTCGTACGTCCTCACGATCGACCATTCCTAGTACCGAAAGTACGACACCTTCGTGATCTGCACACGTTCGGCTTGGTGATGTCCCACAAACTCACGATCCAGCAGAGTGTCGAGGGAGAGCTTCGTCAGCACGACGGCGTGATGACGGTGATGATGATTCTACCGGAACAGGGCTTTGCCTAAGCACCGCTACGATATGACCGAGGTGGATTATGGTGGAGAGGGGCACCGCACACGGCTAAGAGATCAATTATCAACTTGTGTGTCTATGGGGTGAACCCTGGCCACGTATATAAAGGATGGAGGGAGGAGGAGGCCGGCCCTCATAGGGCGCGCCCAAAGTGAGGACTCCTACTAGGAATCCCTAGTCCTAGTAGGATTCCACCTCCCACATGGAATAGGAAAAAGGGAAGGGAGAAGGAGAAAGAAGGAAGGGGGCGCCCCCTTTCCCTAGTCCAATTCGGACTAGTCCATGGGGAAGGGGTGCGGCCACCTTGAGGCCTTTTTCTCCTTTCCCGTATGGCCCATTAAGGCCCAATACGAATTCCCGTAACTCTTCGGTACTCCGAAAAATACCCAAATCACTCGGAACCTTTCCAATGTCCGAATATAGCCTTCCAATATATCGATCTTTACATCTCGGCCATTTCGAGACTCCTCGTCATGTCCCCGATATCATCCGGGACTCCGAACAAACTTCGGTCATCAAAACACATAACTCATAATACAAATCGTCATAGAACGTTAAGCATGCGAACCATACAGGTTCGAGAACTATGTAGACATGACCGAGACTCATCTCCAATCAATAACCAATAGCGGAACCTAGATGCTCATATTGGTTCCTACATATTCTACGAAGATCTTTATCGGTCAAACCGCATAACGATATACTTTGTTCCCTTTGTCATCGGTATGTTACTTGCCCGAGATTCGATCGTTGGTATCTCAATACCTAGTTCAATCTCGTTACCGGCAAGTATCTTTACTCGTTCTGTAATACATCATCCCAAAACTAATTCATTAGTCATATTGCTTGCCAGGCTTATAGTGATGTGCATTACCGAGAGGGCCCAGAGATACCTCTCAGATACTCGGAGTGACAAATCCTAATCTTGATCTATGCCAACTCAACAAACACCATCGGAGACACCTGTAGAGCATTATTATAATCACCCAGTTATGTTGTGACATTTGATAGCACACAAGGCGTTCCTCCGGTATTCAGGAGTTGCATAATATCATAGTCTAAGGAACATGTATAAGTCATGAAGAAAGTAGTAGCAATGAAACTGTAACGATCATCGTGCTACGCTAACAGAATGGGTCAAGTCAATCACATCATTCTCCAATGATGTGATCCCGTTAATCAAATGACAACTCATGTCTATGGCTAGGAAACTTAACCATCTTTGATTCAACGAGCTAGTCAAGTAGAGGCATACTAGTGACACTCTGTTTGTCTATGTATTCACACATGTACTAAGTTTCCGGTTAATAAAATTCTAGCATGAATAATAAACATTTATCGTGATATAAGGAAATAAATAATAAATTTATTATTGCCTCTAGGGCATATTTCCTTCAGTCTCCCACTTGCACTAGAGTCAATAATCTAGTTCACATTTTTATTTGATTAATTCACATCTCCATGTGACTAATACCCAAAGGGTTTACTAGAGTCAATAATCTAGTTCACATCGCTATGTGATTAAAACCCAAAGAGTGATCATGTTTTGCTTGTGAGAGAAATTTAGTCAACGGGTCTGCCACATTCAGAGTCATATGTATTTTGCAAATTTTCTATGTCTACAATGCTTTGCACGGAGCTACTCTAGCTAATTGCTCCCACTTTTGATATGTATCTAGATCGAGACTTAGAGTCATCCAGATCGGTGTCAAAGCTTGCATCGACGTAACTCTTTACGACGAACTCTTTGTCACCTCCATAACCGAGAAACATTTCCTTATTCCACTAAGGATATTTTTGACCGTTGTTCAGTGATCCAATCCTGGATCACTATTGTACCCTCTTGCCAAACTTATGTTGAGGTACACAATAGGTCTGGTACACAGCATAGCATACTTTATAGAACCTATGACTGAGGCATAGGGAATGACTTTTCATTCTCTTTCTATTTTCTGCCATGGTCGGGTTTTGAGTCTTTGCTCAACTTCACACCTTTCAACACAGGCAAGAACTCCTTCTTTGACTTTTCCATTTTGAACTACTTCAAAATCTTATCAACGCATGTTCTCATTGAAAATATATCAAGCGTCTTGATCTATCTCTATAGATCTTGATGCTCAATATGTAAGTAGCTTCATCAAGGTCTTTCTTTAAAAAACTCCTTTATGCTTTCCAAAAAATTCTACGTTATTTCCGATCAATGATATGTCATTCACATATACTTATCAGAAATGTTGTAGTGCTCCCACTCACTTTCTTGTAAATACAGGCTTCACCGCAAGTCTGTATAAAACCATATGATTTGATCACTTTATCAAAGCATATATTCCAACTCCGAGATGCTTGCACTAGTCCATAGATGGATCACTGGAGCTTGCTCACTTTGTTAGCACCTTTAGGATCGACAAAACCTTCTGGTTACATCATATACAACTCTTCTTTAAGAAATCCATTAAGGAATGCAGTTTTGACATCCATTTGCCAGATTTCATAAAATGTGGCAACTGCTAACATGATTCGGATAGACTTTTAAGCATCAATACGAGTGAGAAAAACTCATCGTAGTCAACTCTTTGAATTTGTCAAAAACATTTTGCGACAATTCGAGATTTGTAGATAGTAACACTACTATCAGCGTCTGTCTTCCTCTTGAAGATCCATTTATTCTAAATGACTCACCGATCATCGGGAAAGTCAATCAAAGTCCATACTTTGTTCTCATACATGGATCCCATATCAGATTTCATGGCCTCAAGCCATTTTTCGGAATCTGTGCTCATCATCGCTTCCTCATAGTTTGTAGGTTTGTCATGGTCTAGTAACATGACTTCTAGAAAGGATTACCGTACCACTCTAGTGCAGACCATACTCTGGTTGACCTACGAGGTTCGGTAGTGACTTGATCTGAAGTTTCATGATCATCATCATTAACTTCCTCACTAATCGGTGTAGGCATCACTGGAACTGATTTCTATGATGAACTACTTTCCAATTCGGGAGAAGGTAGAATTACCTTATCAAGTTCTACTTCCCTCCCACTCACTTCTTTTGAGAGAAACTTCTTCTCTAGAAAGGATCCATTCTTAGCAACGAATATCTTGCCTTCGGATATGTGATAGAAGGTGTACCCAACAGTTACTTTTGGGTATCCTATGAAGATGCATTTCTTCGATATGGGTTTGAGCTTATCAGGATGAAACCTTTTCACATAAGCATCGCAACCCCAAACTTTACGAAACGATAGCTTAGGTTTCTTGCTAAACCATAATTCATACGGTGTCATCTCAACGGATTTAGATGGTGCCCTTTTTAACGTGAATGCAGTTGTCTCTAATGCATAATCCCCAAACTATAGAGGTAAATCGGTAAGAGACATCATAGATCGCACCATATCTAATAAAGTACGATTATGGTGTTCGGACACACCATTACGCTGTGGTGTTCTGGGTGGCGTGAGTTGCGAAACTATTCCACATTGTTTCAAATGAAGACCAAACTCGTAACTCAAATATTCGTCTCCGTGATCAGATCGTAGAAACTTTATTTTCTTGTTACGGTGATTTTCCACTTCACTCTGAAATTCTTTGAACTTTTCAAATGTTTCAGACTTATGTTTCAACAAGTAGATATACCCATATCTGCTCAAATTATCTGTGAAGGTCAGAAAATAACGATACCCGCCATGAGCCTCAACACTTATCAGATCGCATACATCAGTATGTATTATTTCCAATAAGTCAGTTGCTCGCTCCATTGTTCTAGAGAACGGAGTCTTAGTCATCTTGCCCATGAGGCATGGTTCGCAAGCATCAAATGATTCATAATCAAGTGATTCCAAAAGTCCATCAGCCTAGAGTTTCTTCATGTGCTTTACACCAATATGACTTAACGCCACTGCCACAAATAAGTTGCACTATCATTGTTAACTTTGCATCTTTTGGCTTCAATATTTTGAATATGTGTATTACTACGATCGAGATTCAATAAACCATTTATATTGAGTGTATGACCATAGAAGGTTTTATTCATGTAAATAGAACAACAATTATTCTTTGACTTAAATGAATAACTGTATTGCAATAAACATGATCCAATCATATTTATGCTCAACGCAAACACCAAATAACATTTATTTTAGGTTCAACACCAATCCCGAAGGTAAAGGGAGTGTGCGATGGTGATCTTATCAACTTTGGAATCACTTCCAACTCTCATCATCACCTCGCCCTTAACTAGTCTCTATTTATTTTGCAACTTCTGTTTCGAATTACTACTCTTAGCAACTGAACCAGTATCAAATACTGAGGGGCTGCTATAAACACTAGTAAAGTACACATCAATAACATGTATATCAAATATACTTTTGTTCACTTTGCCATCCTTCTTATCCGCCAAGTATCTATGGCAGTTCCACTTCCAGTGACCATTTCCTTTGCAGTAGAAGCACTCAATTTCAGGCTTGGGTCTATCTTTGGGCTTCTTCATGGGAGTGGCAACTTGCTTGCCATTCTTCTTGAAGTTCCCTTTCTTTCCCTTGCCTTTTTTCTTGAAACTAGTGGTTTTGTCAACCATCAATATTTGATGCTTTTCTTGATTTCTACCTTCGTCGATTTCAGCATCACGAAGAGCTCGGGAATCGTTTTCGTCATCCCTTGCATATTATAGTTCATCACTAAGTTCTACTAACTTGGTGACAGTGTCTAGAGAACTTTGTCAATTACTATCTTATCTGGAAGATTAACACCCACTTGATTCAAGCAATTGTAGTATCCAGACAATCTGAGCACATGCTCACTGGTTGAGCTATTCTCCTCCATCTTGTAGGCAAAGTACTGTCAGAGGTCTCCTACCTCTCGACACGGGTTTTAGTATGAAATACCAATTTCAACTCTTAGAACATCTTATATTCTCTGTGGTGTTCAAAAACATTTTTGAAGTCCCGGTTCTAAGCCGTAAAGCATGGTGCACTAAACTATCAAGAGTCATCATACCGAGCTTTGCCAAACGTTCATAATGTCTACATCTTCTCCTGCAATAGGTCCGTCACCTAGCGGTGCATCAAGGACATAATTCTTCTGTGCAGCAATGAGGATAATCCTCAGATCACAGACCAAGTCCGCATATTGCTACTATTATCTTTCAACTTCTTTTTCTCTAGGAACATATCAAAAAATAAACGGGGAGCTACATCGCAAGCTATTAATCTACAACATAGATATGCAAATACTATCAGGACTAAGTTCATGATAAATTAAAGTTCAATTAATCATATTACTTAAGAACTCCCACTTAGATAGACATCCCTCAAGTCATCTAAATGATCACGTGATCCAAATCAACTAAACCATGTCCGATCATCACGTGAGATGGAGTAGTTTTCAATGGTGAACATCACTATGTTGATCATATCTACTATATGATTCACGCTCGACTTTTCGGTATCTGGTGTTCCGAGGCCATATCTGCATATGCTAGGCTCGTCAAGTTTAACCCGAGTATTACGCGTGTGCAAAACTAGCTTGCACCCGTTGTATGTGAACGTAGAGCTTATCACACCCGATCATCACGTGGTGTCTCAGCACGATGAACTGTCGCAATGGTGCATACTCAGGGAGAACACTTATACCTTGAAATTTAGTGACAGATCATCTTATAATGCTACCGCCGAAGTAAGCAAACTAAGATACATAAAGGATAAACATCACATGCAATCAAAATATGTGACACGATATGGCCATCATCATCTTGTGCCTTTGATCTCCATCTCCAAAACACCGTCATGATCTCTATCGTCACCGGCATGACGCCATGATCTCCATAATCTTGATCTCTATCAATGTGTCATCACATGGTCGTCTCACCAACTATTGCTTTTACAACTATTGTTATCGCATAGCGATAAAGTAAAGCAATTATATGGCGCTTGCATCTTATGCAATAAAGAGACAACCATAAGGCTCCTGCTAGTTGCCGATAACTTTAACAAAACATGATCATCTCATACAACAATTTATATCTCATCACGTCTTGACCATATCACATCACAACATGCCCTGCAAAAACAAGTTAGACGCCCTCTACTTTATTGTTGCAAGTTTTACGTGGCTGCTATGGGCTGAGCAAGAACCGTTCTTACCTACGCATCAAAAACCACAACATGGTATAGTGATTGCTTTTTGATCTTCAGAAAGAACCATGTTCATTGAATCCAATTCAACTGAAGCTGGAGAAACAGACACCCACTAGCCACCTATGTGCGAAGCACGTCGGTAGAACCAGTCTTGCGTAAGCGTACGCGTAATGTCGGTCTGGGTCGCTTCATCCAACAATGCTGCTGAATCAAGAATCAACTAGTGACGGCAAGCAATATGTATATACCCACGCCCACAACTCCTTTGTGTTCTACTCGTGCATATAACATCTACGCATAGACCTGGCTCTGATACCACTATTTGGGGAACACAATAATTTCAAAAAAAAATCCTACGCACACGCAAGATCATGGTGATGCATAGCAACGGGAGGGGAGAGTATTGTCTACGTACCCTCGTAGACCGTAAGTAGAAGCGTTATGACAACGCGATTGATGTAGTCGTATGTCTTCACGATCGAGCGGTCCTAGTACCGAAAGTACGGCACCTCCGCGATCTGCACACGTTCGGCTCGGTGACGTCCCACGAACTCATGATCCAGCAGAGTGTCGAGGGAGAGCTTCGTCAGCACGATGGCGTGATGACGGTGATGATGATGCTTCTAGAACAGGGCTTCGCCTAAGCACCGCTATGATATGACCGAGGTGGATTATGGTGAAGGGGGCACCACACACGGCTAAGAGATCAATGATCAACTTGTGTGTCTATGCGGTGCCCCTGGCCACGTATATAAAGGATGGAGGGAGGAGGAGGCCGACCCTCATAGGGCACGCCCAAATTGTGGAGTCCTACTAGGACTCCCTAGTCCTAGTAGGATTCCACCTCCCACATGGAATAGGAAAAAGGGAAGGGAGAAGGAGAAAGAAGGAAGGGGACGCCCCCTTTCCCTAGTCCAATTCAGACCAGTCCATGGGGAAGGGGCGCGGCCACCCTTGAGGCCTTTTTTTCCTTTCCCGTATGGCCCATTAAGACCCAATACGAATTCCCATAACTCTCCGGTACTCCGAAAAATACGCGAATCACTCGGAACCTTTCCGATGTCCGAATATAGCCTTCCAATATATCGATCTTTACATCTCGACCATTTTGAGACTCCTCATCATGTCCCCGATCTCATCCAGGACTCCGGACAAACTTCGGTCATCAAATCACGTAACTCATAATACAAATCGTCACAGAACGTTAAGCGTGCGGACCCTACGGGTTCGAGAACTATGTAGACATGACCGAGACTCATCTCCAGTCAATAACCAATAGAGGAACCTAGATGCCAACATTGGTTCCTACATATTCTATGAAGATCTTTATCGGTCAAACTGCATAACGATATACTTTGTTCCCTTTGTCATCGGTATGTTACTTGCCCGAGATTCGATCATCGGTATCTCAATACCTAGTTCAATCTCGTTACCGGCAAGTCTCTTTACTCGTTCCGTAATGCATCATCCCGTAACTAACTCATTAGTCACATTGCTTGCAAGGCTTATAGTGATGTGCATTACCGAGAGGGCCCAGAGATACCTCTCCGATACTCGGAGTGACAAATCCTAATCTTGATCTATGCCAACTCAACAAACACCATCGGAGACACCTGTAGAGCATCTTTATAATCACCCAGTTACGTTGTGACGTTCGATAGCACACAAGGTGTTCCTCCGGTATTCAAGAGTTGCATAATCTCATAGTATGAGGAACATGTATAAGTCATGAAGAAAGCAGTAGCAATGAAACTGTAATGATCATCATGCTAAGCTTATGGAATGGGTCAATTCATCACATCATTCTCCAATGATGTGATCCCATTAATCAAATGACAACTCATGTCTATAGTCAGGAAACTTAACCATCTTTGATTCAACAAGCTAGTCAAGTAGAGGCATACTAGTGACACTCTGTTTGTCTATGTATTCACACATGTACTAATTTTCCGGTTAATACAATTCTAGCGTGAATAATAAACATTTATCATGATATAAGGAAATAAATAATAACTTTATTATTACCTCTAGGGCATATTTCCTTCACCTAGATGCTCGTATTGGTTCCTACATATCCTACGAAGATCTTTATCGGTCGAACCTTTATGACAACATACATAGTTACCTTTGTCTGTCGGTATGTTACTTGCCCGAGATTCGATCATCGGCATCTCCATACCTAGTTCAATCTCATTATCGGCAAGTCTCTTTACTCGTTCCGTAATACACCATCTTGCAACTAACTCCTTAGTCATTTTTCTTGCAAGCTTCTTGTGATGTTGTATTACCGAGAGGGCCCAGAGATACCTCTCCGATACACCGACTGACAAATCCCAATCTCAATCCATGCCAACTCAATAGACACCTTCGGAGATACCTATAGAGCATCTTTATGATCTCCCAGTTACGTTGTGATGTTTGATAGCATTCAAGGTATTCCTCTGGTATACGGGAGTTGCATGATCTCGTGGTCGAAGGAATATGTATTTGACATTAAGAAAGTAGTAGCAATAAACTGGACAATCATATGCTAAGCTAACGGATGGGTCTTGTCCATTACATCATTATCCTAATGATGTGATCCCGTTATCAAGTGACAACACATGTCTATGGTTAGGAAACCTTAACCATCTCTTGATCAATGAGCTAGTCTAGTAGAGGCTTACTAGGGACACGGTATTTGTTTATGTATCCACACATGTATTTAAGTTTTCGGTTAATACAATTCTAGCATGAATAATAAACCTTTATCATGATTAAGGAAATATAATAATAACCGCTTTATTATTGCCTCTAGGGCATATTTCCAATAGATATTGCAGTGCATTCTAGAAACGGAAAGTCATGTCATATGCACATGTATAACGTATAAACTCAGCAGGTGCAATTTCATCAAATTAGAAGAAATACAAGCTAGACACTGATACGTCTCCAACGTATCTATAATTTTTTATTGTTCCATGCTATTATATTATCTGTTTTGGATGTCAATGGGCTTTATTTTACACTTTTATATTATTTTTGGGACTAACCTACTAACCCAAGGCCCAGTGCAAATTGCTGTTTTTTTGCCTATTTCAGTGTTTCGCAGAAAAGGAAGATCAAACAGAATCCAAACGGAATAAAACCTTCGGGAGAGTTATTTTTGGAACAAACGTGATCTAGGGGACTTGGAGTGGACGTAAAGCAACCAACGAGGAGGCCACGAGGCAGGGGGCACGCCTACCCCCTAGGCATGCCCTCCCCCCTCGTGGGCCCCTCGTGGCTCCACCGACCTACTTCTTCCTCCTATATATGTTCATATACCCCAAAAACATCCAGGAGCACCACGAAACCCTATTTCCACCGCCGCAACCTTTTGTACACAAGAGATCCCATCTTGGGACCTTTTCGAGAGCTCCACCGGAGGGAGAATCGATCACGGAGGGCCTCTACATCAACTCCATGGCCCCTCCGATGATGTGTGAGTAGTTTACTTCAGACCTTCGGGTCCATAGCTATTAGCTAGATGGCTTCTTCTCTCTCTTTGAATCTCAATACAAAGTTCTCCTCGATCTTCTTGGAGATCTATTCGATGTAACTCTTTTTATGGTGTGTTTATCCAAATCCGGTGAATTGTGGGTTTGTCAAGAAGTTCTTAGCTTTGGGTTCAATCTTGTTGTGCTCGATCCCAGTGACAGAAAGGGAAACGACACGTATTGTATTGTTGCCATCGAGGATAAAAAGATGGGGTTTATATAATATTGCTTGAGTTTATCCCTCTACATCATGTCATCTTACCTAATGTGTTACTCTGTTCTTATGAACTTAATAGTAATAGATGCAGGCAGGAGTCGGTCTAGTTGTCACGGACGTGATGCCTATATACATGAGCATGCTGTTGACACACGAACACGTCACGTGTACCCTCGACGCCGGGGGTGATGCACCGCAGCTCACGTCGAAGGAGGCCCGACCGACAGCGCGATACGCAAGACAGTCGGGGAGCGCTTTTGCAGACCCGAAACCCCGCGCACCCGGGAGGGACCCCGTCAGGGATTGCGGCGGCTATGGGCTGCCCTAGGTTGATTCGCTCGCCCCTAGAGCCTCGAGATTCGCAGCTCTCAAACGAAGAACAGCGAAGAACGAGAGAGAAAAACGGTGGAGAGATAAAACGTAGATGAAAAAGTAGTATATTGATTTGTTCGATTGTGTGTTGTTCAATCGGCCGTCACCCCCAACATATAAAACAGGCAGCTGGACTTCCCGTACAAGCAAAGGATTTATCTAGGCTTTCCTTACAAGAAAATTACATCAATTCACGTCCTAGAATCCTAGTTCTGGTCCCACTCGGATTCAGCCCGAATCTGGTCCAATCTTCGGTCTTGCTCCTTGCGTGGGCTGTGGAATCTGCATATGACTTCCGATGGAGACGGTTCAAATATCAATTATGTGTGCTTCGACGAGGCCAACAATCCGTATGTTGATCACTTTTCCAAATAAGGCCATCTTGAATACTCCACGGGGTCATCTCTAATTTTGAGTCGGACTCGTTCATGTAGCTGACTGTACCATCCAACTCTTGCAGCGTCTCTGCAGGTCGTATACTACGTCGAATGATGATGACTCCAAAAGCAAAGTTGACCGTTTCGACGTTACGAACAACTCCTATGTTGAACACTTCTTCATCCGAAGCCATCTAGATAAGTATTTGAGCCCATCTTCAGCATCTGGTCGGATTGGCCTCGACAGTTTCTACTGTTCACAGCAGCAAGCTTTCCCGGCAAGGTTACTATTCACAGCGGCAAGCTTTCCCCAGCAGGTTACTGTTCAGGGCGGCAAGCTCTCCCCAGCAAGGTTACTGTTCACGGCGGCAAGCTTTCCCCGGCAGGTTACTAATCACGGCGGCAAGCTTTCCCCGGCAAGGTTACTGTTCACGGCGGCAAGCTTTCCCCGGCAGGTTACTGTTCACGGCGGCAAGCTCTCCCCCGGCAAGGTTACTGTTCACGGCGGCAAGCTTTCCCCGGCAAGGTATTTGAGGCAGTAAACGATCTCGGATGAAAATGTTTCCAAAAGCAAAGTTGACCGTTTTGACGAGAAGAAAAACTTTCGTGTTGAACGTTTTCCGATTCGAGGCCATCTTCTGGGCCAAAACACTCACGCATTACATCAGACACTTGCCAAGACATGTCTGGTCTTCCGCGTCATATCTCGCCTCTTGACAGGGCTGCATCCAGATAGCTCTAACTTTTGCGTACGAACTCGGATTGAGATGATTTTTATATCAAAATCGACCGATTCGACGAGACGAAGACAATTCATGTAGAGCATTCCTTCATCCGAGATTGTCCTGGAGGCGTACTTGACCAAAAAGCACTCAGAACACCTAAACATGACAATCTGAGTGTAGTTTTGGTCTTTGATATGATGCCGAATGATTATGGTCCAAACATCAAAGTTGTTCCACTCGGCAATGTGAAATTTCTCATTTAGAATATTTTGTCATTTGAGGCCATCTCCATTGCATTCTGCATTGTGCCAAAATTAGGTGTCAACACAGGCCCCCCTGTTTTTCGGCAAAGCTTGCATGCCGAAAAATAATATGCATGGTGTTCGTTCTAAGGACGATGCCAACACTCCATCGGCCATTTATTTTTCTCAGGGCGATAATTATTTATCGGCCATGTTTGTGCTAAGGGCGATAATCGTATATCGGCCGTTGCCTACTTAGGCTTCCTGCCACACACTCGGGTGGTACTTCTTCAAATATTTGCCATTGAGAGCTCGAGGTAACAATGCCCCCTGTATTGATTCCACCAAATATGAATTTCCGGGAACAACTCTTGTAATCCTAAAAGGACCTTCCCAACTTGGAGACCACTTCCCGAATTTTCTATCTCTTGAACCCATCGGTAGAATCACTTTCCAGACGAGATCACCAACTTGAAAATTCTTCAACTTGACTTTCTTATTGTAAGCCCTTGCCACCCTCAACTTATCTCTCTCTATGGCATTCAAAGCAGCCAAACGTTTATCAGCAACCTCATCAATGTTGTCCATCATCAAGTTATAGAAGTCTATTGCCGATAAATCATTTTGTTTGGCTATTCTCAAAGCATTCAAATTTACCTCCACTGGTAAAACAGCCTCTTGACCATATACTAGCTCATATGGAGTCACCTTCGTAGCACCATGCCTTGAGATTCTATGCGCCCATAATGCCTCAGACAACAAGTCATGCCATCTCCTTGGATTATCCTCAATCTTCTTCCTGATGAGCTTGATTAAAATTTTATTGCTAGACTCAGCTTGTCCATTAGCTTGGGCATAATATGGGGAGGAATTGAGCAACTTTATGTTATAAGATTCGGCAAACTCTCTGACTTGGTGTGACATAAAAGATGAACCTTGATCTGTAGTCAATGTTTGAGGAATACCGAATCTATGAATAATGTGCTCGGTTATGAATTTAATTACCTCCGTATGCGTCATGTTCTTGAGAGGTACTACTTCAGACCACTTAGTGAAATAATCAATTGCCACCAATACGAACCGATGCCCCTTTGAAGAAGACGGATGGATTTGCCCAATAAAGTCTAAACCCCATCCTCTGAAAGGCCACGGCTTGATAATAGGATGCAACATAGCAGCGGGAGCCAATTGAATATCACCAAATTTTTGACAAGCTTCGCACCCTTTATAATATCTGAAGCAATCATTAATCATGGTCGGCCAATAAAACCCAACACGTCGTAATAACCATTTCATCTTGGGAGCCGACTGGTGAGTACCACAAATGCCTTCATGTACCTCTCCCATAGCAACTCTTGCTTGGTCCTCATCCAAGCACTTTAAAAGAACATCATCAACTGTTCAGCGATAAAGATCATCATCCCTCATAGTATATTTAAAAGCCATACGCCGAACAGCCCTGTCCACCCTTTCACTCGGATTACGCAAGTAAGCAACAATGGGCTTCCTCCAGTCGGAATTGTCACCTGCACTAGATTTTTTGTTAATGACCGAATCAGTGGGTTCTGGTTCGGCCTCTTCTATACTGGTAAGACAAGACATCAGATTTTGAGAAATATGAAACAGGCCATGATCAACATGGTATCCAGATGCTTGTTGTGCCAACTCATTTGCTTTCCAGTTGTCATTTCTAGATATATGTTCAATGCTAAAACAATCCAAAGTAGAGATTATATCTAGACATTTATCAAGATAAACATTAAGTGATTCGTCCAAACACTGAAAGACTTTGGATATTTGCTGTACCACTAGTAACGAATCACCATAAGCCTCAATATGTGTAACACCTATAGCAAGTAACATCTCTAGGCCAAATAACAATGCTTCATATTCGGCTTGATTGTTTGTGCAAAAATATTCTAAGCGGCATGAGGCTTCAAAAACAGCACCATGAGGAGATATATAAACAATACCAACACCTTGGCCATTGCTACAAACTGATCCATCAAAGTATAATATCCATGGTACTAATGAAATAAGGTTCATATCAACATCATGCTTGTCATTAATCCGATGTTCAACAATGAAATTAGCAACAATTTGGCCTTTCATGGACTTTAGAGATTCATAAGCCAAATCATATTCAATCAAAGCATAAGCCCACTTGCCAATTCTACCACTAAGAATTGGCCTATGCAACATGTATTTAATGACATCGGTTTGACAAGCTACTACACAAGCACTCGGCACTAAATAATGTCTCAGTTTTGTGCAAGCATAATATAAGCATAGACATAATTTCTCAATAAATGTATACCTTGTCTCTGCGTCCAACAAGCGGTGGCTCAAATAAGTGATGGCAAGCTCTTTTCCTTCGGTCTCTTGAGTTAGAACAGCACCAATAACTTCTTCCTCTGCTGCAATGTAAAGTCTGAAGGGTTCCCTATGCTTGGGTGCTCTCATCACCGGAGGAGTGCACAAATAATTCTTGATCATATCAAATGCTTCTTGATGTTTTGCCCCCCAAGTGAAATCAGCATCATCGTTTAACTGAAGGATAGGAGTAAATGCATCAACTTTCCCTGACAGATTAGCTATGAACCTTCTCAAATAGTTGACCTTGCCAAGGAACTTTTGCATATCTCTCTTGCATGTTGGAGCCTCCACTTTCTGTATAGCCTCTATCTTTTTGGGATCAATCTCTATGCCATCTTCATGAATAATGAAACCCAAAAACTTGCCAGCTGACACGCCAAAAGCACACTTTAAAGGATTCATCTTTAGTCCATACTTTTTCATTCTTTCAAAAGCAAAACGCAAATCGGCCAAGTGAGATTCAAAAGCATCCGATTTGACAACAATATCATCAGTATAAACTTCAAGTATGATACCGAGTAAATCATGGAAAATCAAATTCATAGCCCTTTGATATGTGGCTCCAGCATTTTTTAATCCGAATGTCATCACTGTCCACTTGAATAAACCAACGAAACCAGGGCATCGAAAAGCAGTCTTGTACATGTCCTCTTCGGCCATAAAAATTTGATCGTATCCGGCATTACCATCTAGAAAGCTAATAACCTTATGCCCAGAAGCATCATTAATAAGCATATCGGCTATTGGCATAGGATACTCATCTTTGGGTGTAGCCCTATTCAAATCTCTGAAATCAATGCACACCCTCAACTTGCCGGATCCTTTCTTCTCCACTGGGACAATGTTAGAAATCCACTCGGCGTACCTGCAAGGTCGAATGAAATTAGCTTCAAGCAGTCGACCGATCTCTTCCTTGATCCGGTCATATGTTTTCGGATTAAATTTTCTGGCCGACTGTTTATAAGGTCTAAAACTGGCCTTTATAGGCAACCGATGCTCCACTAGCTCTCGGCTTAACCCTGGCATCTCATGATATTCCCATGCAAAGCAACAAACATATTATTTCAATAGCTCGATTAACTTAGCTTTACAATCGGCTTTCAAATTTTTGTTTATAAATGTCGGTCGAGTGACTGAACCATCTCCAATATCTACCTCTTCTAATGGATCGGCCGACGTAAAACCTTGTCCAAGTTTATCCATGTCATCCAACTCCTCTATAGACTCATACATATCGTTCTCGCTGGACCGATATTTCACAAGACGTTTTTGTAACCACTCAGAGCTAGAATCCATTTAAACATATCATACTTTGGAGCCGATTGCATTCAGTCGGCTTTAAAGAGACGGGCACAAAACCATTCTTGGTTGCGCTGAGAAAATCAAACTCTGATAAGTCACGTCCCGTCAAGCAAGTAGCATTGGGATGTTGCCAATCCACCGATGCATCGGCCAAAGCAACACAGGCCGAGTTATCCGCATGAATGACTTCCACTTCATCATCAACCCACTGAATCAAAAACTGGTGCATAGTGGATGGCACGCACTGGTTTGCATGAACCCAATCACGGCCTAGTATGACGTTGTAGTTACCTTGCACCTCAGCGACAAAGAATGCAGTAGCCAAAGTTTTGCTTCCGACTGTAAGCTCCACATACATCACACCTTTGGCTTCAGTTTTCTCTTTGCCTTCAAACCCGTTAAGCACCATATTGGTCTTGATCAATTCTTCATCAGGCAAGCCTAATTTCTTGAAGACCGAATAGGGCATAAGATTTACCACAACACCACCATCAACAAGCATCCGAGTGAGCGGCGACCCATTGATATGACCTCTGAGATATAATGGTTTCAGATGCGTTACTGGTTCTTTTGGCTTCTCGAATATCGCGTTTTTAGGGCCAAAATCCAGCTGAGCCACCTCCCCTTCCTCATCTACAGCACGAAACTCAGCAGGCAAGTAATACACCATATTGATATCCATACCTTCATGAACCGTTGTAGACTCATAGTCCAACATATCAGCCTCCTCCTCAAGTGCATCCACCGATTCAGAAATTTGTCCGAGTGAAGAAGAAGCAATAGGTAACATAGACGATGCGATGATTGCGTCGTCCTTTTTTGGTAGTGTAGGTGCTGCTGTGATAGGCGTAGAGGCCACTGTATCTCGTATTTGTTTGGGCCTCCACACTTGTTTTGTAGGTACCATAGGCCGAGTGTCATTGAACAACTTATCCCTTTGCTTCTCAGCCTCTTGTTCTGCCATCTCTTGGCTCCTTAACCTCTGTAATTTCCTCTTCTGTGTCTTCGTTAGCCCTGAAGGACACCACTTTGGCTGAGTGTATTTAGGATCTCTCGTTTTTACTCGGCTGGTGCTTGCTTCATGGTCATTAGCCGAGTGCTTTGGCGCGATAGAAAGTATCGGCTCAGTCGGTTTGCTATGCACAATTGGCTGCTGTATGGCAAATGTTTTGGTGCCCAAGATAAGTGAGTCGGCATCCGTTTTCTCCTTGCTTTTTCCCAACTCAACTGCTGCAATACTTGGCGATTTAACACGCCATTCTTTTCGACTTTCCAGATGCATGAAATTTCCACTCGGGCGCAGCTTTTTACTCTGATGGAATCCGCTCGGATGGATGTCACTCGGATGGAATTCACTCGGATGGAATCCAGTCGGATGGAATCTACTTGGCCACATTTTTTCACTCGGATAGCTTCCACCTGGGTGCATCCTTACACTCGGATAGTTTCCACTCGGTCGCATATTTTGACCAGCCGACTGATGGTCACCGATGTTGAGTTGGCCATTATATGAGTAATCAAGTCGATCCCACACAGATTGCCTCTGCTCTTCTGAAAACTGCGCCCTTGGTCCACTCGGTTTTGTATACCGACTGAACATATCAGCTGATGGTGACCTTGGTCGTTTCGGATGAGTCGGTCGATTGAAACTAGAACCGGCCGACTGGTTAGCATACTTGGACAGCAACATATCAAAAGTTGGCTTGATCCGCTTGCGCTGCACTTTAGCTTCATTCTTCTTCCACTTGCCAAGTTCTGGACTCTTGGGCTTGACAAATTTAACACGAGTATTTTCTTGCACTTGCGGTTGCCCCCCGAGTGTAGGATTCTTGATGGTGATTTTGATCACTTCCTTGCCATCGGGTTGCTTATCAAGCACAACCTGTCTCCCCAAGACCTTGTTGTCCTCCTTGTCTTTCCTGGGCTCACCGACAATGACATTATCTTTATTAGCAAATTCGGCTACCTCCGGCCGAATGAGTAGCTTCTTCCCCTCCAAATCCATGGTATTCATTGGAAAAGGCTGTTTATCAACTTGCATTTCAGAAAAGTTCAATCGTCCGTCATTAATGGCCGATTGTATCTGTCGTCGAAAAACATTGCAATCGTTAGTAGCATGAGAAAAAGAATTATGATACTTGCAATAAGCGCGCCGTTTCAGCTCTTCAAATGGCGGCAAAGTATGAGTTATTCTAATAATTTTAGCTTGCAGCAAAGCATCAAATATTTTATCACACTTGGCAACGTTAAAAGTAAACTTCATCTCTTCATCACGATTTTTATGAATCAGTTTCAGATCATTGCAAGTAAACGGTTTGGCCTTAGATGGCCAAACAAATTCAGTAGAAAAAACATCACCCTCATCGTCCGAGTGATCACTATCATATTCGATCATATTCATCTTTGGACGATCGGCTTTGTATCTATGCACTTCTTTGAGGTCTTTGCTTCGGCTTTCCTGAGCCAAAGCCCTTTGTAAGACTTGGTTGATATTTAAGAACTCATAGCTTTCTAGCTTTTCCCTGATGGGAGTTCTCAAACCACTCAGCACTAGGTCTGCCAAGTCTCTCTCGGTTATCACCAAACTAAAACACCGGTTTTTTGTTTCTCTAAATCTCTTGACGTAATCGGAGACCGATTCATCATGCTTCTGCTTAACCGATGTTAGATGTGTCAACTTGAGTTCATTGTCGCCGCTATAAAAGTGATCATGAAACTTCTGCTCTAGCTGCGACCAAACCCGAATGGAACCATGGGGTAAAGAAGAAAACCATGAAAATGCGGTACCAGTTAATGATAAAGGAAATAAACACACTTTCAATTCATTCAATGAGCCTGCCTCACCCAATTGTGTTAAATATTGACTAACATGCTCTCATGTGGTTTTTGTGCCTTCTCCATTAAATTTAACAAAATCTGGAATTTTATATCCTGGAGGGCACTGGATGGCATCAAAGTACTCGGGGTACGGCTTTTGGTAAATCCGATTCCGAGGTAACTCAACTCCAAAATTCTCTCGAAGCATCTTAGCCATCTCCTCTCTAAGATTAGCTAGACCATCATCCATAGTGGACGATGACGCTTGTGGCAGTGGCATAGGAGGAGTAGGGTTACTTGCTGTAGGTAAGAATTGTGGCATGTATGTCGACCCAAAATTTGGTAGTGGCCGAGTGGTTGTAGCTGTAGGTAGGGTTTGGTTCGGCGTTGCCACCGAACCTAGCATGATCATAATAGGGTTGATGGGTGCAGTCACAATCTGATTTGTATGGGTAGGATAATAAGCCATCGGCACAGGAGGCGCCGATGCAATAGGTAAAGCCAGATTAGGGTTTTGCACACTAGCAGCTACACCATCATTACCACTAGATGATTGAGATGTATTCTTCTGAGCATTAGTATTTTCTATGAAAGTTTGATAGACTAGATTGTTACCATCAGCAATACGACTTTCAATCTCAGCCCACTGCTCAGGAGAAAAGGCAGTACTTACAGAGGGTTTAACCTGTTCAGTTTGAAGAGGAGGGAACTTGATTTCTTCAATCGGAGTGACGTTGCCTTGGCGATCTTTCTTGAATTTTGCAAGGAACTCCTGCAGGTCCTTCTCCTCGTGTGCCTTCTTGTACTCCTCATAGACTTGGCGATGATCGGCCGATATCTCATCAAGACTGGGCTTAATGATGTTATCGGTGTCTACCTCAGATGGCTTGGGAAGATCGGACATGGTGGATGATGATGATTGATCTTCGTCCCCAGCGGAGTCGCCAAAAAGTGTGTTGACACACGAACACGTCACGTGTACCCTCGACGCCGGGGGTGATGCACCGCAGCTCACGTCGAAGGAGGCCCGACCGACAGCACGATACGCAAGACAGTCGGCGAGCGCTTTTGCAGACCCGAAACCCCGCGCACCCGGGAGGGACCCCGTCAGGGATTGCGGCGGCTATGGGCTGCCCTAGGTCGATTCGCTCGCCCCTAGAGCCTCGAGATTCGCAGCTCTCAAACGAAGAACAGCGAAGAACGAGAGAGAAAAACGGTGGAGAGATAAAACGTAGATGAAAAAGTAGTATATTGATTTGTTCGATTGTGTGTTGTTCAATCGGCCGTCACCCCCAACATATAAAAGAGGCGGCTGGACTTCCTGTACAAGCAAAGGATTTATCTAGGCTTTCCTTACAAGAAAATTACATCAATTCACGTCCTAGAATCCTACTTCTGGTCCCACTCGGATTCAGCCCGAATCTGGTCCAATCTTCTGTGTTGCTCCTTGCGTGGGCTGTGGAATCTGCATATGACTTCCGATGGAGACGGTTCAAATATCAATTATGTGTGCTTCGACGAGGCCAACAATCCGTATGTTGATCACTTTTCCAAATAAGGCCATCTTGAATACTCCACGGGGTCATCTCTAATTTTGAGTCGGACTCGTTCATGTAGCTGACTGTACCATCCGACTCTTGCAGCGTCTCTGCAGGTCGTATACTACGTCGGATGATGATGACTCCAAAAGCAAAGTTGACCGTTTCGACGTTACGAACAACTCCTATGTTGAACACTTCTTCATTCGAAGCCATCTAGATAAGTATTTGAGCCCATCTTCAGCATCTGGTCGGATTGGCCTCGACAGTTTCTACTGTTCACAGCAGCAAGCTTTCCCGGCAAGGTTACTGTTCACAGCGGCAAGCTTTCCCCGGCAGGTTACTGTTCACGGCGGCAAGCTCTCCCCGGCAAGGTTACTGTTCACGGCGGCAAGCTTTCCCCGGCAGGTTACTGTTCATGGCGGCAAGCTTTCCCCGGCAAGGTTACTGTTCACGGCGGCAAGCTTTCCCCGGCAGGTTACTGTTCACGGCGGCAAGCTTTCCCCGGCAAGGTATTTGAGGCAGTAAACGATCTCGGATGAAAATGTTTCCAAAAGCAAAGTTGACCGTTTTGACGAGAAGAAAAACTTTCGTGTTGAACGTTTTCCGATTCGAGGCCATCTTCTGGGCCAAAACACTCACGCATTACATCAGACACTTGCCAAGACATGTCTGGTCTTCCGCGTCATATCTCGCCTCTTGACAGGGCTGCATCCAGATAGCTCTAACTTTTGCGTACGAACTCGGATTGAGATGATTTTTATATCAAAATCGACCGATTCGACGAGACGAAGACAATTCATGTAGAGCATTCCTTCATCCGAGATTGTCCTGGAGGCGTACTTGACCAAAAAGCACTCAGAACACCTAAACATGACAATCTGAGTGTAGTTTTGGTCTTTGATATGATGCCGAATGATTATGGTCCAAACATCAAAGTTGTTCCACTCGGCAATGTGAAATTTCTTATTTAGAATATTTTGTCATTTGAGGCCATCTCCATTGCATTCTGCATTGTGCCAAAATCAGGTGTCAACACATGCCTAGATATTCTCATAATTATTCTCTTTTCTATCAATTGCTCGACAGCAATTTGTTCACCCACCGTAATACTTATGCTATCTTGAGAGAAGCCACTAGTGAAACCTATGGCCCCCAGGTCTATTCTCCATTATATTAATCTCCCGTCAACAAGTTATTTCTGGCACCATTTATTTTGCAATCTTTACTTTCAATCTATGTCATAAAAATACCAAAAGTATTTATCTTATCATTATTATCTCTATCAGATCTCACTCTCGTAAGTGACCGTGAAGGGATTGATAACCCCTTTATCACGTTGGTTGCGAGGTTCTTTTTTGTTTGTGTATGTATGAGGGACTTGCGTGTAGTCTCCTACTGGATTGATACCTTGGTTCTCAAAAACTGAGGGAAATACTCACGCTACTTTGCTGCATCACCCTTTCCTCTTCAAGGGAAAACCAACGCAGTGCTCAAGAGGTAGCAAGAAGGATTTCTGGCACCTTTGCCGGGGAGATCTACGCACAAGTCAAGACATACCAAGTACCCATCACAAACTCTTATCCCTCGCATTACATTATTAGTCATTTGCCTCTCGTTTTCCTCTGCCCCACTTCACCCTTGCCGTTTTATTCGCCCTCTTTTTCCGTCCCCCTCTCTTTTCCGTTTGCCTCTTTTTTTGTTTGCCTCTTGCTTGATTGTGTGTTGGATTGTTTGTCACGATGGCTCAAGATAATACTAAATTGTCTGATTTTTCCAATACCAACAATAATGATTTTATTAGCACTCCGATTGCTCCTCTTACCGATGTTGAATCTTGTGAGATTAATGTCGCTTTGCTGAATATTGTTATGAAAGATCCATTTTCCGGCCTTCCTAGTGAAGATGCCGCTACCCATATAAACAGCTTTGTTGATTTGTGTGATATGCAAAAGAGGAAAGATGTGGTTAATGATATTGTTAAATTGAAGTTATTCCCATTTTCGCTTAGAGATCGTGCTAAAACTTGGTTTTCATCTTTGCCTAAAAATAGTATTGATTCATGGAATAAGTGCAAAGATGCTTTTATCTCTAAGTATTTTCCTCCTGCTAAGATCATAACTCTTAGAAACGATATCATGAATTTTAAGCAACTTGATCATGAACATGTTGCACAAGCTTGGGAGAGGATGAAATTAATGATACGTAATTGCCCTACACATGGTTTAAATCTTTGGATGATTATACAAAAAAATTATGCCGGATTGAATTTTTCTTCTAGAAATCTTTTAGATTCGGCCGCGGGAGGCACTTTTATGGAAATCACTTTAGGAGAAGCTACTAAACTCCTAGATAATATTATGGTTAATTATTCTCAATGGCACACTGAAAGATCTACTAGTAAAAAGGTCCATGCAATAGAAGAAATTAATGTTTTGAGTGGAAAGATGGATGAACTTATGAATTTTTTTGCTAATAAGAGTGTTTCTTCTGATCCTAATGATATTCCTTTGTCTACTTTGATTGAGAATAATAATGAATCTATAGATGTGAATTTTGTTGGTATGGACAATTTTGGTAATAATGCATATAGAGGTAATTTTAATCCTAGGACGTTTCCTAGTAATTCCTATAATAATTATGGTAATTCCTACAACAATTCTTATGGAAATTATAATAAGATGCCCTCTTATTTTGAATCTAATATTAAAGAATTTATTAGTTCACAAAAGAGTTTCAATGCTTTTATTGAAGAAAAATTGTCAAAGATTGTTGAGTTGGCTAGGAACGTGGATAAAATTTCTCTTGATGTTGATTCTTTGAAACTTAGATCTATTCCACCTAAGCATGATATCAATGGGTCTCTCAAAGCTATGAGAATTTCCATTGATGAGTGCAAAGAAAGAACCGCTAGGATGCGTGCAAAAAAAAGATTGCTTTGTGAAAGCGTGTTCTTCTAGTTTCCATGATAATAATGATGAAGATCTAAAAGTTATTTATGTGTCTCCTATTAAATATTTGTTTTGCAATATGAATCTTGATAATGATGGGACTGGAGATGAGTCAACTTTAGTTAGAACACGTCCCAGTGATTCGGAGTTTTTAGATCCTGATGCAAAAATTGATAAAAGTGGGATGGGAGAGGTTAAAACTTTACATAGCAATGAACCCACTATATTGGATTCTAAGTAATTTAATTATTATAATTGTTCTTTGATAGATTGTATTTCCTTGTTGCAATCCATGCTAAATTCTTCGCATGCTTATAGTCAAAATAAAGCTTTCACTAAACATATCGTTGATGCTTTAATGCAATCTTATGAAGAAAAGCTTGAATTGGAAGTTTATATCCCTAGAAAACTTTATGATGAGTGGGAACCTGCTATTAAAAATAAAATTAAAGATCATGAATGCTATGCATTGTGTGATTTGGGTGCTAGTGTTTCCACGATTCCTAAAACCTTGTCTGATTTGCTAGGTTTCCATGAATTTGATGATTGTTCTTTAAACTTGCATCTTGCGGATTCCACCATTAATAAACCTATGGGAAGAATTAATGATGTTCTTATTGTTGCAAATAGGAATTATGTGCCCGTGGATTTCATTGTTCTTGATATTGATTGCAATCCTACATGTCCTATTATTGTTGGTAGGCCTTTCCTTAGAACGATTGGTGCAATTATTGATATGAAGGAAGGGAATATTAGATTCCAATTTATATTAAGGAAGTGCATGGAACACTTTCCTACAAATAAAATTAAATTATCTTATTAATCTATTATGAGAGCTACTTATGGATTGCATACTAAAGATGATAATACCTAGACCTATCCTTGCTTTTATGCCTAGCTAGGGGCGTTAAACGATAGCGCTTGTTGGGAGGCAACCCAATTTTAGTTTTGTTCCTTGCTTTTTGATTCTGTTTAGTAATAAATAATTCATCTAGCCTCTGTTTAGATGTGTTTTTATGCTTTTAATTAGTGTTTTTGCCAAGTAGAACCTTTGGGAAGACTTGGGGAAGGTCTTTGCGATCTTGCTGTAAAAAACAGAAACTTTAGCGCTCACGGGATTAGCTGCCATTTTTTACTGAAGCGTGATATTTAGTTAATTATTTTTGCAGATGAATAATAGATAAATTCCTCACGTCCAGAAATTTATTTTATAATTGTTTGGGTTCCATAAGTATTAGAAACCTACATATAACTACAGACTGTTCTGTTTTTGACAGATTCTGTTTTTCGTGTGTTGTTTGCTTATTTTGATGGTCTATGGCTAGTATTTGAGTGTATGAACCATAGAGAAGTTGGAATACAGTAGGTTTAACACCAATATAAATAAATAATGAGTTAATTACAGTACCTTAAGTGGTGGTTTGTTTGTTTTTACTAACGGAGCTCATGAGATTTTCTGTTTAAGTTTTGTGTTGTGAAGTTTTCAAGTTTTGGGTAAAGATTTGATGGATTATGGAACAAGGGGTGGCAAGAGCCTAAGCTTGTGGATGCCCAAGAAACCCCAAGGTAAAATTCAAGGAAAACCAAAATCCTAAGCTTGGGGATGCCCCAGAAGGCATCCCCTCTTTCATCTTCTTCTATCGGTAACTTTACTTGAGGCTATGTTTTTATTCACCACATGGTATGTGTTTTGCTTGGAGCGTCTTGTATGTTTTGAGTCTTTGATTTTTAGTTTACCACAATCATCCTTGCTGTACACACCTTTTGGGAGAGACACACATGAATCGGAATTTATTAGAATAATCTAGAGACACACATGAATCAGAATTTATTATAATAATCTATGTGCTTCACTTATATCTTTTGAGCTAGATAATTTTGCTCTAGTGATTCGCTTATATATTTTAGAGCACGGTGGTGGTTTTATTTTATAGAAATTATTGATCTCTCATGCTTCACTTATATTATTTCGAGAGTTCTTTAGAACAGCATGGTAATTTTCTTTGGTTATGAATTTAGTCCTAATATGATAGGCATCCAAGATCGGTATAATAAAAACTTTCATAAAAAGTGCATTGAGTACTAGGAGAAGTTTGATACTTGATAATTGTTTTGATATATAAAGGTGGTAATATTAGATTGTGCTAGTTGAGTAGTTGTGAATTTTAGAAATACTTGTGTCGAAGTTTGCAAGTCCCGTAGCATGAACGTCTGGTGACCGTTGTGTAACAAATTTGAAACATGAGGTGTTATTTGATTGTCTTCCTTATGAGTGGCGGTCGGGGACGAGTGATCGTCTTTTCCTACCAATCTATCCCCCTAGGAGCATGCGCGTAATGCTTGGTTTTTGATGACTTGTAGATTTTTGCAATGAGTATGTGAGTTCTTTATGACTAATGTTGAGTCCATGGATTATACGCACTCTGACCCTTCCATCATTGCTAGCCTCTTCGGTACCATGCATTGCCCTTTCTCACCTTGAGAGTTGGTGCAAACTTCGCCGGTGCATCCAAACCCCGTGATATGATACGCTCTGTGACACATAAACCTCCTTATATCTTCCTCAAAACAGCCAGCATACCTACCTATTATGGCATTTCCATAGCCATTCCGAGATATATTGCCATGCAACTTTCCACCGCTCCATTTATCATGACACACATCATCATTGTCATATTGCCTTGCATGATCATGTAGTTGACATCGTATTTGTGGCAAAGCCACCATTCATAATTTTTCATACATGTCACTCTTGATTCATTGCCCTTCCCGGTACTCTGCCGGAGGCATTTATATAGAGTCATACTTTGTTCTACTATCAAGTTTTAATCATTGAGTTGTAAATAAATATAAGTGTGATGATCATCATTAATAGAGCATTGTCCCAAATAAAAAAAGGCCCAAAAAAATAAATAAAAAGGGGCAATGCTACTATCCTTTTTTCCACACTTGTGCTTCAAAGTAGCACCATGGTCTTTATGATAGAGAGTCTCTTGTTTTGTCACTTTCATATACTAGTGGGAATTTTTCATTATAGAACTTGTCTTGTATATTCCAACAATGGGCTTCCTCAAATGCCCTAGGTCTTCGTGAGCAAGCAAGTTGGATGCACACCCACTTAGTTCCTTTTATTGATCTTTCATACATTTATAGCTCTAGTGCATCTGTTGAATGGCAATCCCTACTCCTTGCATTGACATCAGTTGATGGGCATCTCCCTAGCCCATTTATTAGCCACGTCGATGTGAGACTTTCTCTTTTTTTGTCTTCTCCACATAACCCGCATCATCGTATTCTATTCCACCCATAGTGCTATATCCATGGCTCACGCTCATGTATTGCGTGAAAGTTGAAAAAAGTTTGAGATTACTAAAGTGTGAAACAATTGCTTGGCTTGTCATCGGGGTTGTGCATGATGAGAGCACTCTTGTGTGATGAAAATGGCGCATGACCAAACTATATGATTTTGTAGGGATGAACATTCTTTTGCCATGTTATTTTGAGAAGACATAATTGCTTAGTTAGTATGCTTGAAGTATTATTATTTTTATGTCAATATTAGACTTTTGTCTTGAATCTTTTGGATCTGAATATTCATGCCACAATAAAGAAAATTACATTGAGAATTATGCTAGGTAGCATTCCACATGAAAAATTCTGTTTTTATCATTTATCTACTCGAGGACGAGCAGGAATTAAGCTTGGGGTTGCTTGATACGTCTCCAACGTATCTATAATTTTTGATTGTTCCATCCTATTATATTATCTGTTTTGGATGTTAATGGCTTTATTTTACACTTTTATATTATTTTGGGGACTAACCTACTAACCCAAGGCCCAGTGCAAATTGTTGTTTTTTGCCTATTTTAGTGTTTCGTAGAAAAGGAATATCAAACGGAATAAAACCTTTGGGAGATTTATTTTTGGAACAAACGTGATCCAGGAGACTTGGAGTGGACGTCAAGCAACCAACAAGGAGGCCACGAGGCAGGGGGCACGCCTACCCCCCTGGGCGTGCCCTCCCCCTCGTGGGCCCCTCATGGCTCCACCGACCTACTTCTTCCTCCTATATATGTTCATATACCCCGAAAACATCCAGGAGCACCACAAAACCCTATTTCCACCGCCGCAACCTTTTGTACCCAAGAGATCCCATCTTGGGACCTTTTCCGGAGCTCCGCCGGAGGGGGAATTGATCACGGAGGGCCTCTACATCAACTCCATGGCCCCTCTGATGATGTGTGAGTAGTTTACTTTAGACCTTCGGGTCCATAGCTATTATCTAGATGGCTTCTTCTCTCTCTTTAAATCTTAATACAAAGTTGTCCTCGATCTTCTTGGAGGTCTATTCGATGTAACTCTTTTTGCGGTGTGTTTGTCGAGATCCGATGAATTTTGGGTTTATGATCAAGTCTATCTATGAACAATATTTGATTCTTCTCTGAAATCTTTTATGTATGATTTGTTATCTTTGCAAGTCTCTTCGAATTATCAGTTTGGTTTGGCCTACTAGATTGATCTTTCTTGCAATGGGAGAAGTGCTTAGCTTTGGGTTCAATCTTGCGGTGCTCGATCCCAGTGACAGAAAGGGAAACGACACGTATTGTATTGTTGCCATCGAGGATAAAAAGATGGGGTTTATATCATATTTTTTGAGTTTATCCCTCTACATCATGTCATCTTACCTAATGCGTTACTCTGTTCTTATGAACTATAGGTTGGTTATTAGTTAATTTTCTATAATTACTAAGTTTTTTCTTAAAAAAAGAAAAAATAATGAGTCACACACTAAGCATAGAAATTATATTAAATGATTTATCAATTTTCATTAGATCTTATAGAAAGAGGTATAATTTCTTCTTTTGCAGGGATTTCAGGAAAAAAGTCTCTTGTCATTTTTTATTCTATCAATGGACAGAATCCGAAGACAAGATTATATTTGGCGTCAGCCTATAGGTTTTCTGGTTTTTTTAATTTCTTCTTTGGCAGAATGTGAAAGATTACCCTTTGATTTACCAAAAGCAGAGGAAGAATTAGTAGCAGGTTACCAAATTGAGTATTCCGGTATCAAATATGGTTTATTTTATCTTGTTTCTTACCTAAATTTATTAGTTTCTTCTTTATTTGTAACAGTTCTCTACTTGGGCGGGTGGAATTTATCTATTCCCTATATATCTTTTTTTGATTTTTTTTCCAAATGAATAAAGCAGTTGGTTCTTTCTAATATTTTAGATAGAAGAAATGTTAATACTCTAGATGCATGCTGGATAGCCGTCGATGTGTGGAGTAATAGTAGTAGATGCAGGCAGGAGTCGGTCTACTTGTCATGGACGTGATACCTATATACATGATCATGCCTAGATATTCTCATAATTATTCGCTTTTCTATCAATTGCTCGACAGTAATTTGTTCACCCACCGTAATACTTATGCTATCTTGAGAGAAGCCACTAGTGAAACTTATGGCCCCCGGGTCTATTCTCCATTATATTAATCTCCCGTCAACAAGTTATTTCTGGCACCGTTTATTTTGCAATCTTTACTTTCAATCTATATCATAAAAATACCAAAAATATTTATCTTATCATTATTATCTCTATCATATCTCACTCTCGTAAGTGATCGTGAAGGGATTGACAACCCCTTTATCACGTTCGTTGCGAGGTTCTTATTTGTTTGTGTAGATACAAGGGACTTGCGTGTAGTCTCCTTCTGGAATGATACCTTGGTTCTCAAAAACTGAGGGAAATACTTATGCTACTTTGTTGCATCACCCTTTCCTCTTCAAGGGAAAACCAACGCAGTGCTCAAGAGGTAGCAGACACCATATGCAACATGCAACCAATTATCACACTATCAACTTAGAGCAAGCACCTGCGATGGTGGAGTAGGGGTGATGAACTCATCATATAGACTTGGAACTTCAACTGCAGTAGCACTAGAAGTGGCAAATCTAGAGAGACTCCGTTTGCGTTGGTCCGGAGGACCGCCAACATCCCCTAACTTACTATTTTCCTTCCTCTTTTTGATATTGCCTTCTAAAGTCAAAACCACAAGAAAAGGAATAAAATTAGCTCTGCATAACTCGTTGATGCATGATACAGACAACCACTACTTTGATGTGAGGCAACTTCATGGTAGGAGGTTGGAATATATATGAAAAAAGGAGAACATTGCATATCCACATCTATGATTGGAGGATGGAATATGTATGAAAAACAGTAAGCCAAAGGCATTTCAATAAAATTAGAAGAAATGAAAGCTAGGCACCATATGAACATGCAACAAATATCACTCTACCAGGTAAAAAGTGTCTCATCATAAGTGCAATTTAAACATATTAGAAGAAGTACAAGATAGAAGACAATGCAAGATGTAACCTATATCACACACCCAAGTTGAATGTGTATTATGGTAAGTGATTGTTACAGGATACACAATAGTACTTTGGTGTAAGAACATGGTGTGATGGAAAGATTTAGTATGTTCTAGAAACAGGAACACTTGTCATATTGATAGATATAATGTGTAAGCTAAGGAGATGCAATTCAGCAATACTAGAAGCAATACAAACTAGACATCATACGAAACATGCAACCGCATAGAACTGACATCCAGTCTAGCACCGATGAATTGACATTTGAGACATTTCTAGCGAGATGCAGGGTTGCATAGAACTAAAGAATTAGCTCTTCATTCCAGTCACATATATCAGCACAAAAAGTGAGGAGTCCAGCTTTGTGAAGAACATTCAATACTGGTTGAAAGCATGGAATGGACTCCATATCCACATGAGGAATTTGATGGTGCTGGAAGACTTTGTCCCTGTCAAACAGAACTGAGGAATAAAAATTCATTTGACTTGTAGTCCAAAACCTCTTGCGCCTTAGTCTTGCTGAGTCATAAGTATTTTCATCAGTGAAGAAATGATGCTCAGCAAAGAAATCGACATTCTTGAATTTTGGCCACTTTGTGCCAGAATGAGGATTTTGAAGCTTGGGCTGAAGATTTGCAGTAGTAGGCCTCACAACCTCTTGAGTCACAACTTCTGGTATAGCAGACTGAGGAATTGAATCAGGAGTTTCATCAGCAGTCTGGTTCTCCATTTCTTCAGTTGTTGCAGCTGGAATTTCTTCAGGGATGGACTGGAGAGAAGTTTGACGTCCTTCACACCCTGTTAATATTTCTTCAGTCTGCATAGGGGACTGAGGAATTTGATGGAGAGGTGTGGTGAGTGGGGAATTCGGGTGAAGATTTTCCCAATAATCATCATTCAACACAGGAGTTGTAGAGCCAATGTCCACATCTTCGTCAATTTCTTCAACGCACGCCTCTTCAGCAGTGAACTGAGGCACAGGCGGTGATGCCAGTGGAGTTGAAGCAGTAGCTTCCACTTCAATTTCTTCATTCAACTGCTCTGAGGAAGTAGTAGAAGGATTTTCTTCATCAATGTCATCATCAGGAATGACATATTCTTCGCCAAATGGAACTAGTTCCTTTGATGGCACAATAGATATTGGAACAGCATCAATTGGTTCACTGAAGGAGCTCATCAAAGTCCTCACTTTCTTCGGAGCTGAGGACTCCGTAGAGGTTGATGCTTTCCCCTTCTTCGCGGCTTCCTTCTCTGCACCTTTGTTTTCTTCACTTCTGATACAGAAGGAAGGGTGGTTTTCTTCATCTTTGAAGATGTTGCAGGAGAAGCAGATGAAGATGGTGCATTTTCTTCAGGCACGACTGATGCAGTCACCCTTGCACTCTCAGTTTCTTCAAACATAGAAGATTCTTCAGCTGGCCTGGGTTGTTCTTCAGGCGCAACATTGGTGGTTGCCCTGGCATTGTCTTCAGGAGCAGGAATTTCTTCAGCTGCCCTGGTAGCTTCTTCAGCGGCCTGAGTTTCTTTAGCTGCTCTTTCATTTTCTTCAACAGACTAAACGGAAGCTTTAGCCTGAGGAATTTGTTATTGCGATGGAGCTGCAACATTTGCCTTAAGGTCCTTGGCAATCCTGACAAATCTGACCTTCGCTCCTAGCCAATCGGCATGGTATCAGTCAAATTAATCACTAAGGTCTTCGATTTCCTTCTGAATAGTGACAAGTTCTTCAGGAGCCAGAGGAAGAACATTGTTACTCAGAAATCGCTCCTTCTTGTACTGGTCCTTCTTGACGCGCCTGGCCTTCTCAAATTTCCATTTTTCTTCGCCTATGAAGGCATTCAACATGTGACTTTGACCAGGGGTCAGATTCAGGTCAGGGAGTGGAGTGTTTGGATCCTTGTGCCATATGTCAATGAAATTGAGGATCTTCTTCGGATTCAGCATAAGAGGCACAGAGCTACCTTTGACTCTTGCAGCCCTTTGCAGTCTGTCTCTAATGATTTCAGCAAGTTCTTCATCATCAGTTTCATCATCATCATATGGAACATGGAAAGCCACTTGCTTCTTATGAGGACTTGGCCTCTTTCCATGTCCAATAGTGCACTTGACCTTCAGCGAAGATGGGCCACTTGAGGATTTTGGTTGAGATGAGGAAGATGCAGATGCCCCTGAGGCAATTGAAAATCAAGCAGTCCACTGACACGTTGCAAGATGCACCAGTGTTGAGGACTTGGTGGCAGCAACGGAGGATTTTGAAGCAAGTGAGGGAATTTGCGCTGCCCTTGAGGAAGTTGCTTGAGGAATTTTCCCTGAGGGATTTGCTGTTGAGGAACTTGGCCGTGACGGCATTGAGCTTGAAGGCTTTGTCTTCACAGCTGATTTCTTCAAGATGTCCTTCTTTGGCGTAGCTCTACTGGCAGAGGCCTCAGCAGCAGCAGCTTGAGTGTCTTCATTGAATTTCATCACTACTTCTGCGGCAACTTTCCGAAGCTTGGCTTGGCACTTGGCCCATTCCTTCGGAAATTCCTCACCACGCCTGATGCTGGTAGGATCAACATGTTGGCTAGCAGCTAGAGGTGGTCTGGAGCAAGGAGGGTTTACGGAGTAGATTGTTGAATAATAAACACCTTTTAAGTATTTTATGAAAATAATAAGAATCAAAGTAGGGCAGTAAAATCATATTTTAATTACCCTTGACGAAGAACACGACGAACTTGGAGTGGAGATGGAGAAGTTCGGCAGTCACCCTAACTTGGCGGTGGGAGACAGCTACGGCGGCGACGGAGTGAACATTTCCATGACCGGCACGAGTACGACAACGACGAGGTCGAGGGCGTGAATCTCTTCCTCACCGGCGACGACGGGGTGTAGTGGTGGCGCTAGATCAGAACACGGGCGAGGAGAGATGAGGTCGAGCGGAGGAAATGAGGTCTAAGGAGGGAAGGGGTATTTATAGCCGTAGTGAAAACTGTTCGCCCGAAGAATTTGGATGAGCATGCCCCTGACCCTTGCTATCCTAATGACATGTTTCACCCACGTACTGAGAGGTGGAGATTGTGGGTGAGTATTTTAATCCATCATGGGATGCGAAACGGTTAGAGCGGCAACAGCCAAAAATTGGATAGGAAATTTTTTAATGTTTCATTCGCAAATTCTTCAGTTGTCAAGGACATGGTGAAGACTTTGAACGGGTTTCAAATAGAACGCACATGAAGAATTTGTGAACAGACTGGGTTGAGTTTAGCATAGAGGGGGAATGGGTCCGATCACATTCACTTAGAGGAAAAATCAACTTGAAGAATTAGAAATAAGTGAATACTGTTGAGGACAAAGAAAAACTCAAAGATATATATAGTCAATGAGGAACACTGGTTGAAAAGTTGAAGAAATTGCAAACTTGAGGAATTTGAAAAATTGAAGAATTTACAAAATGAAGAAAAACTCAATTTTGAAGATTTTCAACTTTTGTTGGTGGCGTGACCCACCGTATAAGAATGATGATTTCAGACACCGTGTACAATTGTCGTATGGCTCTGAGAATCAAATTCTTCATTAATTTCTTCACACTTAGAGGGTTAGTCTTCATTGATTGAAGAAAAAATGTTACTTCATGTGTTGCACATCTAAGTCATCAATTTTGCGTAAGTGTTAGGATGTGTGTCCTTTCAAAGAACACTCGAAGATTCTATGATATTTAGCTCACACCGCAACTTGCTAAATCTCTTTTCATTCAAGGACTTTGTGAAGATATCTACCAGCTGTTATTCAGTCTTCACGTAGTCGATGGAGATGTCTCCCTTCAACACATGATCACGAAGAAAATGATGACGAATCTGGATGTGCTTAGTCTTCGAGTATTTAACTGGGTTGTGAGCTATCTTGATGGCACTCTCGTTTTCGCAGTAGAGAGGCACGTTCTTCATGTTGATGCCATAGTCCACAGCAATTGAGCACAGCAAGAACCAGCAGCAATATACTCAGCTTCAGTAGTAGACAGTGATACGCAGTTTTTCTTCTTCAAGGACCAACATACAAAGGATTGTCCGAGGAAATGGCATGTGTCTGATGTTGACTTGCGATCCACTCAATCACCAGCATAGTCAGAGTCAGAATATCTAATGAGATCAAAAGTCGAGCCCTTGGGATACCATAATCCAAGTGTTGGAGTGTGAGCTAGATATCGACGAATATATTTCACAGCCTTATGGTGTGATTCCTTCGGTGTAGCTTGAAAACGGGCACACATGCAAATACTAAGCATAATATCTGGCCTAGATGCACATAGATACAATAAAGAGCCAATCATGGAGTGGTATACCTTTTGATCGAAGTCTTTACCATTTTCATCGGTCCATAGTTGGCCATTTGTGGACATAGGAATTTTGACGCCTTTGCAATCTTGCATGCCAAATTTTCTCAGTACATCCTTGAGGTATTTCTCTTGAGATATGAAGATGTCATTGCGTTGTTGACGAATTTGAAGACCACTAGGCCATTTTTCTCTTTCTTGTTGTGGTAGATCCATTTGGTACCTATGATGTTGTGCTTGCGAGGATCTGGCCGCTTGACAAGTTCCCACATATTGTTGAGCTCGAATTGATGCAATTCCTCTTACATAGCTTGAATCCACTCGGGCTCCAGAAATGCTTCATCAACTTTGGTAGGCTCTGTGATAGATATGAAAGCGAAGTTCCCACAAATGTTAGACAAATGTGAAGCTTTTGAGCGTATGAGAGGACCTGGTGCATTGATGTCATCGAGGATTTTGTCAATCTGCACTTCATTTGCCACGCGAGAATGGGCAGGTTGACGACTTTGATTGGCCTGAGCATTTTCTTCAGAGTCATTTTCCTCAGGTGCACCAGCATGATTGTCCTCACGATCTGGAATAACTTCTTCAGAAGGTTCTTCAGTGGGTATGACATCCTTAGTGGCCTTGAACTTGATGGATTCCTCAGGTGACATTTCATCTAGCACAGGAGGTAGGTGCTCTCTTTGCGAGCCGTTAGTTTCATCGAACCGCACATCTACAGTTCCAACAACCTTGTTGTGATAGGTGTTGAAGACTCTGTAGGTGTACGAGTCCTTTCCGTAACCAAGCATAAAACCCTCATGTGCTTTCGGTGCAAATTTAGAATTGTAATGAGGATCTCTAATCCAACATTTAGCACCGAAGACTTTGAAATAACTCACATTGGGTTTCTTGCCAGTGAGTTCATATGAGGTCTTTTTGAAAAAATTGTGAAGATATACCATGTTGATGATGTGGTACGCAGTATCAATAGCCTCAGGCTAGAAGCGACGAGGCGTCTTGTATTCATCAAGCATAGTGTGTGACATCTCAACAAGAGTCCTGTTCTTGCGCTCCATGACGCCATTCTACTGAGGAGTGTATGGGGCAGATAACTCATGAGTAATACCAATTTCATCAAGATAGTCATCCAGATTGGTGTTCTTGAACTCAGTCCCATTGTCACTCCGGATATGCTTGATCTTCACACCAAAATTCTTCGAGGCCCTTGAGGAAAATCGTTTAAAGACTTCCTGCACTTCAATTTTGCACATGATGATATGCACCCAGGTGTAACGAGAAAAATCATCAACAATAACAAAGCCATATAGAGATGTTGCATTTGTTAGTGTGGCATAATGAGTAGGGCCAAAGAGGTCCATGTGAAACAATTCAAAAGGACGAGTGCTAGTCATGATAGTCTTCGAGGGATGCTTGGATCTGGTCATCTTTACAGCCTCACAAGCCCTGCAAAGGTGGTCTTTGAGCAATTTGACACCCTCGATGCCAATGACGTGCTTCTTCTTCACAAGCGTGTGCAAGTTCCTCATGCCAGCATGACCGAGTCGATGATGCCATAGCCAGCCTTCTGAAGCTTTTGTAAGTAGACATGTGGCAGGTTGTGGTCCTGCAGAGAAATCAACGATATACAAGTATCCTCTCCTAAAGCCTTCAGATACTTCGGATTTTTCATATTCCATGAGTACTATGCAACGATATTTGCCAAAGATGACAACCGTATCAAGATCACAAAGCATTGAGACAGACATGAGGTTGAATCCGTTGGACTCGACAATCATGACTTTGTCCATGTGTCGATCCTTTGAGATTATAACCCTACCTAGACCCAATACCTTGCTTTTTCCTTTATTAGCGTAGGTGATATGCTTCAGATGCGATGGAGATAAAGTAGAGTCCATCAATAAGTTCTTGTCACCGGTCATGTGATTTGTACATCCACTGTCAAGGACCCACTCAGTAGCTTTGAGAGATTCATCATGCAGATGAATTAGTGCATCTTACGAACTCATATACTTCATAGTGAAGAATATGACATCAAATTCATCAGATGGAATTTCATCAAGTGGTGCAATAGATACAGCAGTATAAGGACGTGAGAAATGAGTAATTCATTTCTTCATGATTAGCTTGCGTTCTTTCGAGCACTCTCAGGTCTCCGGCAAATTCTTCAGACGTTCAAGTTTGTCTGGAGACCTGTCCCTGCATAAGAGATTAGTTCTTTTTCTTCACCACCCACACCTGGAGGGGTGGCAAAGAGTTCATCATTCTGCGAGCTCCATAAGAGAATGGTGGCATTGAAGCCCGTGCACTTAGTTTCACATAAGAGGGGTTAGAGTATGCATATGAGTAAGCAGAGAAATTCTTCGAGGACTTATGAACATAATGATTTGAAGAATAATGCACATATTCATAACTCTTAGATTTTCCCTACGAAACAGATGCATTAGCACGATGATGTTCATATGGGGAATTTGATCCATATGAGGACTTTGGTCCATATGAAGAATTTGATCTAGGTTCCTATTCTTCACAGGTGGTGTCATGAGGACATTCACCTGAAGACTTTCAAGGAACCTTTTGGGAACCCAGATTTTCTTCATAGGGGGACCGTTCCTACAGTTAGTTCCAACATATCTAGCAAATACTTCACCATTCTGATTTTTGAACAGCTTATAGTTGGAGTCAAATGACTTATTAGATGAATATGAAGATTCACATGTAAAGTGAGATAAAGTAGATGGATCTATGGGAGGTCCTTTCGCAGCAACCTATGAGGTTTTGGGATACTACTTAGGTTTCCAGTAGGTCCCATCAGCATTGAGTTTCCTCTCAAAGGCAATACCCTCTTTCCTAGGTTCCTATTCAAGATCTGCTTTTTATCACATCACAAAGAGCTTGATGCCCTTTGAGGCTTTTGTACATGCCTGTCACATACAATTCCTTCAACCCTGCATTTTTTCAGTGATACTAGTGGTATCCTTAGATGAGGAATTTGTGACCACAGAAATAGTTGAAGAATTTGAAGCAATAGAAGCATTTGAACTTTCAGGTGAAGAATTAGCAGATTCACATTCAATGCATTTCAAACATGGTGGAATGAATTCATCCCGAGCAGAACTGATTTGTTAAGCAAGTAAGGAATCATTTTCCCTTTGAAGATCATCATGACTCACCCTTAGTTTCTCAAGATCTTGTTTTCTTTGAAGAAATTCATAAGAAAGCTTCTCATGATCGGCTAAGAGTGTTCCATGATGACCTTGAAGGTTATCAAACTTAGACTATAGTCATTGAAGATTGTCAGTTTGAGTTCGATTCATTTCCTCACCCAACAGGTCATCACTTTTATCTAGCAAATTTTGAACCCTTTCCGAAGCTTTTTGTTGTTTCATGGCAATATTAGCGAGCTTGGAATAGCTAGGTTTGAGGTTTTAATTAGATTCATCTTCACTCAATTCAGAGGAGGGATATTTGAGTACCTTGGCACATTTTGCCATGAAGCAATAGGTGGGAGCAAAGTCATCGTCGCGATCATCAGCGGAGTTGGAGTTGTCATGTTCCTCAATGTTGAAGATGGACTTGCTGACGAAAGCAATAGCGAGAGCTAGGCTCGCCACAGCAGAGTCTGACTCCTCAGATTCCTCCCCTTCCTCATTTTCCACAGATTTAGCTTCAGAGTCCATTTCCTTGCCAATGAATTCCCAAGCCTTTCTAAAACAGCTCTTCTCGCGAGATGAAGATTTTGAGGATTTTGATGATGAGGACTTTGAAGATTTCTTCTTTTTCTTCAAGTCATCTAAACTGTCATCCTTGTACTTCTTCTTCTTTGATTACTTCTCCCACTGAGGACAATCAGCAATGAAGTGACCAGACTTCTTGCATTTGGGACAAGTCCTCTTCTTGCAGCCACGGATGAGGAATCTAATCTCATGTCATCACCTCTTGAAGATTTTCCAAAACGGCCATGCCTTGAGAACTTCTAAAATTTCCTCACGAGCATTGCTAGCTCCTGGCTTAGTTCCGATCCTCAAGATCACCAAGGCTGCTGTCAAAATCTTCCTCTTGAGATGAGGAAATTGCCTTGGCCTTCAGTGCCCGTGATCTTCCATAGCTTGGCTCGTAGACGTCTCTCTACACAGCTTGTTGGAACTCATGAGTATTCAGTCTCTCGAGGATATCAGCGGGATCTAGTGACTTGTAGTCTCCACGTTCTTGAATCATCAGTGCTAGTGTATCGAATGAGGAATCAAGTGATCTCAGCAATTTCTTTACCACCTCGTGGTCGGTGATGTCAGTGGCACCAAGTTCTTGAAGCTCATTGGAGATGTTAGTGAGGCGATCAAAGGTTTGCTGAACATTTTCGTTGCGAGTCTTTTGAAGCGTTGAAGAGATTGTGAAGAACGTCAACTCGAGAATCATGTTGGGTTGAGATTCCTTTGTTGACCTTAGACAGCCTATCCCAGATAAGCTTTGCAGACTCCAAAGCAATCACTCTGCCGCACTGTCCTTTGCTCAGATGTCCACATATGATATTCTTCGCTTGAGAGTCGAGTTGCTTGAATCTCATCACATCAGCAGCATTCACGGAAAGAGTGATGGAGGGAACGCCATTTTTCACAACGTACCAGAGATCGTTGTCAATTGCCTCAAGATGCATGCACATCTTTTTCTTCCAGTAGGGGTAGTACGTCCCATCGAAGGTAGAACACCCAGCCGAGACCTGATCATGCATGTAGTCGACATAACTAAAACTCTAGGTGGTTCGACCAAAATCACACAGAACAAGGGAGTACCTTGCTCTGATACCAATTGAAAGTGTGTTATATCAACTACAGGGGTGAATAGGTGATTTTTACAAATTCGTCACTGAGAAAATACAACTTGAGGAATTTGCTAAGTGACGAACTACAAGCAGCGAAATAAGTACTCAGTTGCATGCATAACAAGACAGTAGCATAGTCATCATGATGAAATGAAACATACAAAGAGCACAAGTAGCATGCAAACAGGATAAGCAGGCAGAAGACAAGATGACTGAAGAAATAGGATCGAAGAAATTGAGAAAGTACTCAGTCAAAATCTTCAAACAATAACAATCAATTTCCTCAACACATAAGCGAGGAAATCAAAGGGTTGAGGAAATAGGACCAGTAGCTCGGTGAAGACAGTGATTTGGTAGACCAGTTCCAACTTTTGTGACAGTTGTACGTCTGGTTAGAGTGGCTTGGTATTTAAACCAAAAGACACACAGTCCCAGGACACACAGTCCTTATCGTATTCTCCTTGAGCTAAGGTCACACAAACCTCGCCCAATCACTCGTGGTAAGTCTTCAAGGTGACTTCCAAACCTTCACAGACTTGGTCACCCGGCGATCCACAATTCCTCTTGGATGCTCTAGACCATGACGCCTAACCATCTAGAAGATGCACAGTCTTCAAAGATAACAAGCGTCGGTTCCACATAGTAACAATCTCTTCAGTGATGCTCAATAACTTTGGATTGAAGGTGTCGGGGTTTTGGATTTTTCCTCACTGATGATTTTCTCTCAAAGTCCTCGGAGGATGGGATGCTCTAAATGACAAGTGTTAGTTTCTCTCGGAGCAGCCAACCAGCTAGTGGTTGAGGGGGCGGCTATTTATAGACAGGGAGGTGCCCGACATGATAATACATAAATGCCCCTAATGATATGACCGTTATGTGGATAAGATATTTGGGACAGTTGGTGCTAACCACAACAACGGTCGGAAATTTGAGCTCTCAAATTTCTCAGGGCTATCATGTTCCTCACTGTAGGAAATCCGCACTGGCGAATTCCTAACTCCTCAGTCAGAACAAATTCCTCAGAGACCAGAAGATCTTCGTCTCTGTCACTAAAGAATTGACTGAACTACATGAGATTTCCAAAGGCTTCACTCGAACGATTGGGTATGTGTAGGCTTTGAGATGAGCATCACTTGGAAAAAAATTTCCTTAGTATTACCTCGACCCCCTTTAACACTACGGTGTTTCCTATGACTCAAAAGAAAGGAAAATGAAACTACGAAAACTAAAGTCTTCACGCTTCATAGTCCTCGCATCAATATCAATATCTTCAAGGTCACACCAATTTCCTCATTTTCAAAGTCTTCAAGTGAAGACATTCATTTTTAGGGGTCGACTTTCTTAGAATATATCAAATTCCTCATAGACTTATAAGACCTGTGTACACTCACAAACACATTAGTCCCTTATCCTATAAGTCTTCAATACACCAAAATGACTAAGGGGCACTAGATGCACTTACAAGAACACACCATGACATACATTAAAGAACCAACATCACTGGAATATGGAACTCTTGACATGTACTCAAACTCTTCGTCATTACTAGGACAATGAGAAGATGATAATTTGAAATGAGGAGTAATGGGAGTGCCTACTGACTTAGCATCATGCATATTAAACCGATGAATAAGTTTCTTAATGTAACTCTGCTGACTAAGAAATAACAAACCAGAATTTCTGTCCCTCATAATCTCCATACCTAGAATTTTTTTAGCAGCACCAAGATCCTTCATCTCAAACTCACTACTTAACTGTGCCTTTAAAGTAGTGGTATCTTTCTTGTCCTTGACAGCAATCACCATATCATCAACATATAACAGCAAGTATATAGGAGATCCATCAACAAATTTAATGTAAACACAACTATCATATGCAGACCTCTTAAATCCATGTGCTATCATAAATGAATTAAACCTTTTATACCACTATCTCCGAGACTGTTTCAAACCATATAGGGACCTCTTTAACTTGCAAAAAAAATTCTTCTTACACTACTGCAGGATGTTGCTAATGCGACACTACGATTAGAGACCCTTCGAGAAACTGTGTGCGATGTAATAATCGCAAACGGTGGTGTATGAAAATCATCAAAAAAGGTGAAAACATTTGTGATGGAGGGTGCATCAAACATGGTTCAGATTTTAGTTGCGTGTGCGATGAAGGGCATACGGCTCGGTTCAATTAACTGTTTGCGATGGGGAGGAACAAAAGAAACAGGCAGCCAGATGAAGGCGTGTGCGATACACAGCATATGGTTCACTCGGATGAACTTCTGTGACTAGGCAACACAAAAGAAATGGGCAGCTAGATGAAGGTGTGTGCGATGTATAGCATACAGTTCACTCAGATGAACTATTTGTGATTAGGCAACACAAAAGAAATGGTCAGCCAGATCAAGGTGTGTGCGATATACAGCATGCGGTTCACTCGGATGAACTGTTTGTGTTGACACAAGAGAACCGAAACGGTTCAACTTAACAAGGCGTGTGTGTTGTGCGATGGGATTGCATGCAGTTCACTCGGCCCTTGTCGTCAGTGTGTGAGCTCTGTGGCAACCGTTCGCTCCCCAGACTCCTCTTCATGTACCGTGGCAACCGTCCACTGGCTCTTTGCCTTTCTCTCTCGATTTAGAACTGATGTCGCACGCTAGCTCTTGCTCCCTCCTCCATTTGCCTTCACCCTTCCTTCTGCCATTGTTTGATCATCTTCTCCATGGAGGGAACAAGCCGGAAACGGCCCCGTTATTCTTGCCCCTATCTGAATGATGACGCGCTGGAGGAACTCATTGATCGATGCGACGTCGTCACCTCGGCTAGCATGGCAGGTTCATTCAAGACCATTCTCGACTCAACTAATAACATCATTACAAGGAACCCAAGGGTCCAGGAGCGGTTTGATCTCCCCTATCTTCTTCGACGTGACCCTGCTAACTGGCGCGGGGACGAATGAAGCCTCGCCTTGTGTAAGTTGATGTTGCTTGATAATGATACGTATGATCTTAAGATTCCATCGCTTGAGGGCAAGGCTTGGGCAGGCACAAATGGAGATTGGGTTGTTTATATTGGGTACAACTGCGAGTGGGAACTTGTGAATGTGTACACTCGTCGCCGGGTTCCACTTCAAAAAATCTCAGACGTCTGCCCAGAGGTTGAGTACACCGGTATTCTACGTGAGTTCATATACGATCATGCTGACTGTCGTCTACGGAAGAGAGCAATTTGTCGAGTTCCCAACCGCTCTTGGGGTTATAGGAATGCTTATGTTGTCGCTATCATCGACAAGCTTGTTGTCGTCCTTCATGGTTCGACTCGATGGATATTGCTCAAAAATCAGTTTCTATACACGGATGAGTATTGTGATGCAATTCAATACGAGGGTCTTGTGTTTGCTGCCACCACTCGTGGCACTATTTTTGCATGGAATCCTCATGTTTCGGTACATTTGTCTTCCACCGTAATTATAATTGTTTCATCCCATGCATGTGGGTTAGCTAGTTTCCCTTTACTAATTAACCTTCTTGTGTTTCCAAGGTCCTATGAACATTCCACCACCTATACTTGAAAATTTTATTCACGAGCATGAGGACGAGTAGGACCCATATACTCAGTGGCGCCTGGCAACTTATTCCGATGGATCACCTCTTCTTATCTATATATGGGGCACTGCTGATGTTACTAAGGAAGCAGGTGTTGTCTCGTATGGTCGCACTCTCCGGACCTATTCCAACATCCGTTGCAGGGTATTCGGGATGGATACTAATGTACTAGAGCCAACACCTTCTCCCTGGTTCAGTATTGAAACTCTTGGAGGAAACTCGCTCTTCCTTCGAGAAAACTATCCAATGATGGTGCAAGGTGATTGTAACGCCCTCGATGCGGCTATATCTCCCACGTGTCGAAGCACAACTTAGAGGCATAACCGCATTGAAAGCAATGTCGCAAGTGAGGTAATCTTCACACAACCCATGTAATTCATAAGGGAAAGAGATACATAGTTGGCTTACAATCGCCACTTCACACAATTACATGAATAAAACATTACATCAACTAGATACAATCAAGGTCCGACTACGGAACCAAAATAAAAGAAGAACCCCAAATGCGACAAAGGTCCCCGATCGACCCCAACTGGGCTCCACTACTGATCAACTAGAACGAAACAACACAAAGAGCAAGATCTTCATCGAGCTCCTCCTGAGCTTGGTTGCGTCATCTGCACGGTCTCATCGGCACCTGCAATGGTTTTGGAAGTATCTGTGAGTCACGGGGACTCAGCAATCTCGCACCCTCGCGATCAAGACTATTTAAGCTTATGGGTAAGGTAAAGGTATGAGGTGGAGCTGCAGCACGCGACTAGCATATATGGTGGCTAACATATGCAAAAGAGAGCGAGAAGAGAAAGCAAAGCACGGTCGAGAATCTATGATCAAGAAGTGATCCTAGAACAACCTACGTCAAGCATAACTCCAACAACCGTGTTCACTTCCCGGACCCCGCCGGAAAGAGACCATCATGGTTACACACGCGGTTGCTTCATTTCAATTAAGGTCAACTTCAGGTTTTCTACAACCGGACGTTAACAAATTCCCATCTGCCCATAACCGCAGGCACGGCTTTCGAAAGTTCAAATCCCTGCAGGGGTGTCCCAACTTAGCCCATGACAAGCTCTCACGGTCAACGAAGGAATAGACCTCCACCCGAGACATTCCGATCAGACTCGGTATCCCGGTACAACAAGACATTTCGACAGGGTAAAACTAAACCAGCAACACCGCCCGAATGTGCCGACAAATCCTGATAGGAGCTGCACATATCTCTTTCTCAGGGCACACCGGATTGTCTAAACTTCCGGTAGGCCAGCCCAGAGTTGCCCCTGGTGGCCACCGGCGGCTGACATTTTTGGACCAACACTCAGAGGAGCACTGGCCCGGGGGGGTAAAATAAAGATGACCCTTGGGCTCGCCGACCCAAGGGAAAGAAAAAGGCTAGGTGGCAAATGGTAAAACCAATGTTGGGCATTGCTGGAAGAGCTTTACTTAAGGCGAACTGTCAAGGGGTTCCCATAATAGCCCAACCGCGTAAGGAACGCAAAATCCAGGAACATAACACCAATATGACGGAAACTAGGGCGGCAAGAGTGGAACAAAACACCAGGCATAAGGCCGAGCCTTCCACCCTTTACCAAGTATATAGATGCATTAATTAAATAAGATATATAGTGATATCCCAACAAGTGAATAAATGTTCCAACAAGGAACGGCCTCCAATCTTCACCTGCAACTAGCAACGCTATAAGAGGGGCTGAGCAAAGCGATAACATAGCCAATCAATGGTTTGCTAGGACAATGGTGGGTTAGAGGTTTGACATGGCAATTTGGGAGGCTGACAAGCAAAAGATAGGCATCGTAGCATTGGCATAGCAAAAGAGCGAGCAATCTAGCATAGCAAAGATAGTAGTGATTTCGAGGGTATGATCATCTTGCCTGAGATCCCGCAAGGAAGAAGAACGAGTCCATGAGGAAGACAAACAGACGTAGACGAACGGGTCCTCACAAACTCGACATTAACAGAACCAACCCGAAGAAGCAACACCGGAAAGAAGCAAACAATCATGGTAAACAACCATCACATAATCATGGCATGATGCACAATCAAGTATGATGCATGTCCGGTTCAAGTATGCATCGCATGGCAAAGTGCACAAGCAATCCTACAAATTAAGTGGAGCTCAATATGCATCGGGATGCATATTGACAAAACACCACATCAATTATTTAGTTCTCTCTCGTTTATGTACCCCAACAATATTAAAGGTTGATCAACATGGCAAGAGGTGAAGCACAACAAAACTACCTATCTAGGCAAGTTGAAATGAGGCCGGAAGCAACGAACAACATTTCCGGAAACTCCTCATATGCATATATTAGGTTTGCTACTGTTCTGCCCTAAACATAATTTTAGAGTTGTTAAGCATGCAAAATGAAGCCACCATGTTAAACAAGGCATTTTTCTACCCCATTTACATATAAAGATTATTACATTCCGAGTTACGGTTATTTAGTTATGAATTAAATCATTTTAACATGGCATAGGAGCAAATTAATGCAAACAACATTTTTAGCATTTGAAACATGGGTGAAAGTTGCATATTATTAATCTACACAAAATTCTGAGCAAGTTTCATATATAAAACATTTTAATCCGATGCACGGTTAGTGAGTTATTAAATGCATGAACTAGGGGGGCTAATCTGCAAAACTGGCAATCCCTGGATAAATGGGCAAAATCGCTCCGCAGAAAAAAAACATGAATCGGGCCGAATCTGGGCAAGCCCAACAGCAGAAGGAAAAAAATGGGGCGCTAGGTGCTCTCTCACCACGGGCTTCGGCCCGGCTGGAGGGGAAGCAGGCCGAGGCGGGGGCGGCGCGCTGGGCCGGATGGAACTGGCCTGGGAGGCGAAGCCGGCGCTGGGCCTTGGCGCTGGCTGCGGGAAGCTGGGCCGGCGATGCTGGGCCTTGGAGCTTCGGCCCATGCGGGGAGGAGGCGGAGGCGCTCGTCTCCCTTGATCCCGATGGGATCCCAGGAGGCAAGGGCGGCGGCGCCCGAGGTTAACGGCAAGGCGGCAGCGGCGGCTTGCCGTCGGGGAGGAGCAGAGGAGGCCCCTGAGGTGCGGATCCGGACAGGATCCGTCCGTTTCCGGCCGTGGTGGTGATGATCCGGCGACGGAGGCAGCGAGGCGGCGAAAGTTGGCGCCGGCGACGAGGCTCGGAGGCGGCGGCGGAGGAAGACTCGGGCGGCGGCGGATCTGAGTGGCGGCGGGAAGACTCGGGCGGCGGCGACCGATTGGGCTCCGCGGGTCCGATACGGGCCCGGCAGGCCTGGCGCGGTGGAGGAGGAGAGAGAGGACGGCGGCGCTGACGTGGCACGCCGTGGTTGGTCGCGGCGGGCGGCGCGGACATGTCTGGCACGGGAAGAAACGTCCGGCGGCGCGGATCTAAGAATTTTTAGGGTTAGGGGAAGAATGAACCGCGAATTTCGGAGGGGGGTTGTATATATAGGCATAGAGGGAGCTAGGAGAGTCCAAATGAGGTGCGGTTTTCGGCCACGCGATCGTGATCGAACGACCGAGATGATGGAGCAGAGTTAGGTGGGTTTTGGGCAAAATTGGAAGGGTGTTGGGCTGCAACACACACGAGGCCTTCTCGGTCCCTCGGTTAACCGTTGGAGTATCAAACAAAGTCCAAACGATACGAAACTTGACAGGCGGTCTACCGGTAGTAAACCAAGGCCGCTTGGCAAGTCTCGGTCCAATCCGAAAAAGTTTAATCCCCACACATGAAAGAAATGTAGAAATGACCACCGGAGGAGAACGAAGCGCCGGAATGCGAAACGGACAATGGGGAAAATGCTCGGATGCATGAGACGAACACGTATGCAAATGAAATGCACATGAAGACATGCCACGCAAGCAATGACAAGGCAACAACAGCGAATAACTGAACGACACCTGGCACATCGGTCTCAGGGCGTTACAACACTCCACCACTACGAGAGGATCTCGTCCCGAGATCTAGAATGGCACCGGAGGGACAACGGAAGAGAAAGAGAAGAGGTAAGACTAAGTTGCTTCTTTGACAAACGAGTGAAACCAAAGAACCTTGCGAGGTTGAACAAATTGAAAGAAAAGAATACATTGAAGAGGAACGAAGTGGAAAACACTCCGTTAGGAAAAAGGAACAAGGAACATCATGAGAACCCTGTAGGTTGAAAGACATGAGAAAAGGGTTGCGATGAACAAAAAATTACATGCAAGCACTCCGGTAGAAAACGAGAAGTACAAGGAACGATAAAGATCAATTACGTCAACACTCCGATTGGAAATGGAAGGAATTGAACATGATCTTGGCAAAACAAGATGATAGGTCGAAGAGAGCGACATCACAATGCCTCCGGAACAAAAGAATAGAATATAGATAATTGAAATAGGAGAAATGACGAGAAAATGCCAACTTCTGCCAAAAGAGCTTGAGAAGGCATCCTTAGGAGAAGGGTCGAATGGAGTTGTTGAAAAAAACCCAACAATGAAAAGAACGGGGTTGTAGTGGGCTTATGGAGAACATCTCAAAACTATTAGGTGAAATTCTGCCACTAACAGGAACGATATATCCTATTGATAACAACAAGGAGATGAGAAGTTTAAATCACCGGGAGGATAGGTGAATAACTTGGGTCATTTATAAACACCACTATAGCAACAATCCTTAGGGAAGGCTTTAGGTGAAATATACCCCCAGATAACTCCAAAGAAGAGATTGATGGATTTAAAATACCTCATTCTTAATAACATGTGAATCATGAACTCAAATTATCAAGAATGATGTAAAACCACCTCCAAAGATACGGTAGAAAGAAATTGCACTCCGGATTGCAAGAAGAAGAAAGCTTGAGGTTCTTAGAAAAGAATCTTGATGAAAACTTCGAGAATGAAATAAATCCTCTATGAACCAACAAGTGGAACCTTCATGAAGAACTCCGGTAACAAAAGGATGATCAAACGGAAAGAAAGGGTAGTTGAAAACACAAGGTGGAACCTTGTACAGATTTAGATAGATCTCCGTGATTACATAATTGCGAGAGCTTGGAACTCTGGGAAAGAAAAAATGAGCACTTGAAACAAGAATAAGTATGATGAACCACTCCGGAAAAACAGGAATTGAGCAAACTCGATGAAACAAGAATAAGAATTACATTATGCTTATTCCTCACCAATTAAATTGATGACAAACAATGGATTTGGCATACTACTTATTCTCCTAGAAAGGATTAAAAGAGATATATCAAACTTGAGAAGGTCTTCAACGAACCACCGGTAGAATTTGAAAAGCATGAATGCATAGATATGATACACAAAGGAAGAAAACTCTTGAATGAACCACCGTAAGAATTGAAAAAGAACGAAGAAAAGATAAAGAAACACCGGGAAGAATTAGCAAATGAACGAAAATGCTTGCTAGGATTTAGATACATGAGAACGAAAAGGTCACGAGCTGATAAGAGAATACTTGAACGATGCACCGGTAAGATTGGAGAATGTCAACTGAAAGCTGAGAATGAATAAACATGAATTGATGGACTCCGGATAATCAAACTGAGACGACTCTTGAATTACTCCGGATAGGTGAAAAGAATTCTCACGATCAAAACAATTACGAGAGGATGGCAACATGCTAGAATCACGAATCTTGAAGAGAATGGAGCAAGATTAAAGAGAAACTCTTCTTCGGTCTTCAAAAATCTGAGAATTACAACGGGAAACACCACCAAGAATTGTTGAGGCACTCCGGGATGAAGAATGGAAAGGTTGAGCCAATGATGAAAAGAATTTGAAAGATCTTGGAGAAATACATTTGACTGATGATAATTCATTCTTACGTCAAACTTTGAAAAGAATTTGAAAATAACTCCGGGAAAATAAGAAGAGTCAGGTAAGATCCTAGGAAAAGACTTATGGGTTAGGGCCCACTAAAAAGAAACACCGTAGAACGATTTAAAAGAGAGGTTGCACTGGTTGAATTAAAAGGCTTGAATGAGATAACATTCTCAAAATAGCTTGAACGGATTAAGAGTGGGAACACGAATCTTCTGAGATATCTTGAGCACTCCAGAACAATTGAATAGCGAGAAATGAATGAATATGATGAGCACCGGCATGAGGACACATTTGAAACGAGGAAAAGGATGTGATCACCATCGAAAGATTGCATTGAGAACACCGGGGAAGATAAAAGAACAAAGAATGATAAACTTGAGGCTCCGTTAGAATCTTCATGAGCAACACCGGGTAAGAATATTGACGGAAAAAAAGAGTGGGGAGGCTTCACATGAATAAGATGGATACTTGATGAAGAAATCTGAATCCTTTAAGAAAAACAAGGGTGGGAGGGTGGGAAAAACAAAGGCAACTTGGAGACGGATGAAACAAACACCGTTGAGAAGAACTGATACTTGATCTTGCGGTTGTTGAAATGATCGGATCCACTTGAAGAGAAGCACACCGGTTAAAAAGGATTGACAAAACAACCTCGATGATCGAGAAGGATTAGTATTCACATAGGAATATGAGAACACCACTTAGGGAAGGTATGGAATCAACACTTGACATTGAAGCAACTCGAATACCACAACTTAAAACAAAACAAAGGTTTGGCTTGCAAAATAAGCTGGAACAAACATATGATAGAGATTTCGTCCAAAGTTTTCGTGGTGGGGCCTACACGGGCTTGATCGTACAGCACCATCATGTACAAGGCAGTGCACATGACATACGAAGCGTCCCCGAGTTGGCATAGCCAAGGACTCTTTAAGACACAACGAGACCACTGTAAAACCGACCGTGAATAGGCGGACCACTAGACGTCGAACCCCAATTTCATATCATACATTTGTCAGAAAGATATCCTAAGAGCTACTTGAATTCCCACCTATGAAACTCCCGAACCTTTCCGGTTATGCAATCAGGTGTTGGGGATACAGGGGAAGCATAATATCTCACCCAAAACTAGCAAATCCTACATCCAGCTGTATCCATCCTTCAACACATAACCAAGAAACCTTCGGAAACCATCTACCTCAACCTTCGAAAAGCATCTGTTATACAAGTTATGGCGATACTCCCGAACTCCCGCCCCAGTACTGGGTGGCGTCGAGGTTATCTCACCAACGAACTGCATAAAAGAGATTTTCAATGTCGGTGTACTAAACTCAGGTATTCCAGAACTGCAACGATAAAATTATGATGACAACACCTCAGAGCTCAACTCCCCGGGACACTTCCACTAAACCCCTGACAGGAGGCACCAAGACAATGTTCTCATCATAAGCCATCGGAACGATTCCAAGATACCGGCGTGATCCTAAAAAAAATTTAGTGAAATTTGAGAAGAGAAGAGCCAAAACTCTACGTCAGGATGCCTTACCAGAGCGATGAGGAGACTGGGAAGTAAAAAGAATTCCTAAACTCTTCGATATATAATTCCTAAATGACTCAAAACATTTTTCTAGACACAACTCGGCCGCTAAAACGATCAAGAAATGGGGCTCCTAAGGTCGGGGAAGGCTCTGATACCAACTTGTAACGCCCTCGATGCGGCTATATCTCCCACGTGTCGAAGCACGACTTAGAGGCATAACCGCATTGAAAGCAATGTCGCAAGTGAGGTAATCTTTACACAACCCATGTAATTCATAAGGGAAAGAGATACATAGTTGGCTTACAATCGCCACTTCACACAATTACATGAATAAAACATTACATCAACCAGATACAATCAAGGTCCGACTACGAAACCAAAATAAAAGAAGAACCCCAAATGCGACAAAGGTCCCCGATCGACCCCAACTGGGCTCCACTACTGATCAACTAGAACGAAACAACACAAAGAGCAAGATCTTCATCGAGCTCCTCCTGAGCTTGGTTGCGTCACCTGCACGGTCTCATCGGCACCTGCAATGGTTTTGGAAGTATATGTGAGTCACGGGGACTCAGCAATCTCGCACCCTCGCGATCAAGACTATTTAAGCTTATGGGTAAGGTAAAGGTATGAGGTGGAGCCGCAGCACGCGACTAGCATATATGGTGGCTAACATACGCAAAAGAGAGCGAGAAGAGAAAGCAAAGCACGGTCGAGAATCTATGATCAAGAAGTGATCCTAGAACAACCTACGTCAAGCATAACTCCAACAACCGTGTTCACTTCCCGGACCCCGCCGGAAAGAGACCATCATGGTTACACACGCGGTTGATTCATTTCAATTAAGGTCAACTTCAGGTTTTCTACAACCGGACGTTAACAAATTCCCATCTGCCCATAACCGCGGGCACGGCTTTCGAAAGTTCAAATCCCTGCAGTGGTGTCCCAACTTAGCCCATGACAAGCTCTCACGGTCAACGAAGGAATAGACCTCCACCCGAGACATTCCGATCAGACTCGGTATCCCGGTACAACAAGACATTTCGACAGGGTAAAACTAAACCAGCAACACCACCCGAATGTGCCGACAAATCCCGATAGGAGCTGCACATATCTCTTTCTCAGGGCACACCGGATTGTCTAAACTTCTGGTAGGCCAGCCCAGAGTTGCCCCTGGTGGCCACCGGCGGCTGACATTTTTGGACCAACACTCAGAGGAGCACTGGCCCGGGGGGGTAAAATAAAGATGACCCTTGGGCTGGCCGACCCAAGGGAAAGAAAAAGGCTAGGTGGCAAATGGTAAAACCAATGTTGGGCATTGCTGGAAGAGCTTTACTTAAGGCGAACTGTCAAGGGGTTCCCATAATAGCCCAACCGCGTAAGGAACGCAAAATCCGGGAACATAACACCGATATGACGGAAACTAGGGCGGCAAGAGTGGAACAAAACACCAGGCATAAGGCCGAGCCTTCCACCCTTTACCAAGTATATAGATGCATTAATTAAATAAGATATATAGTGATATCCCAACAAGTGAATAAATTTTCCAACAAGGAACGGCCTCGAATCTTCACCTGCAACTAGCAACGCTATAAGAGGGGCTGAGCAAAGCGATAACATAGCCAATCAATGGTTTGCTAGGACAATGGTGGGTTAGAGGTTTGACATGGCAATTTGGGAGGCTGACAAGCAAAAGATAGGCATCGTAGCTTTGGCATAGCAAAAGAGCAAGCAATCTAGCATAGCAAAGATAGTAGTGATTTCGAGGGTATGATCATCTTGCCTGAGATCCCGCAAGGAAGAAGAACGAGTCCATGAGGAAGACAAACAGACGTAGACGAACGGGTCCTCACAAACTCGACGTTAACGGAACCAACCCGAAGAAGCAACACCGGAAAGAAGCAAACAATCATGGTAAACAACCATCACATAATTATGGCATGATGCACAACCAAGTATGATGCATGTCCGGTTTAAGTATGCATCGCATGGCAAAGTGCACAAGCAATCCTACAAATTAAGTGGAGCTCAATATGCATCGGGATGCATATTGACAAAACACCACATCAATTATTTAGTTCTCTCTCGTTTATGCACCCCAACAATATTAAAGGTTGATCAACATGGCAAGAGGTGAAGCACAACAAAACTACCTATCTAGGCAAGTTTAAATGAGGCTGGAAGCAACGAACAACATTTCCGGAAACTCCTCATATGCATATATTAGGTTTGGTACTGTTCTGCCCTAAACATAATTTTAGAGTTGTTAAGCATGAAAAATGAAGCCACCATGTGAAACTAGGCATTTTTCTACCCCATTTACATATAAAGATTATTAAATTCCGAGTTACGGTTATTTAGTTATGAATTAAATTCCGAGTTACCGATTGGGCTCCGCGGGTCCGATCCGGGCCCGGGGGGCCTGGCGCGGTGGAGGAGGAGAGAGAGGACGGCGGCGCTAACATGGCACGCCGTGGTTGGTCGCGGCGGGCGGCGCGGACATGTCTGCCGCGGGAAGAAACGTCCGGCGGCGCGGATCTAAGAATTTTTAGGGTTAGGGGAAGAATGAACCGCGAATTTCGGAGGGGGTGTATATATAGGCATAGAGGGAGCTAGGAGAGTCCAAATGAGGTGCAGTTTTCAGCCACGCGATCATGATCGAACGACCGAGATGATGGAGCAGAGTTAGGTGGGTTTGGGGCCAAATTGGAAGGGTGTTGGGCTGCAACACACATGAGGCCTTCTCGGTCCCTCGGTTAACCGTTGGAGTATCAAACAAAGTCCAAATGATACGAAACTTGACAGGCGGTCTACCGGTAGTAAACCAAGGCCGCTTGGCAAGTCTCGCTCCAATCCGGAAATGTTTAATCCCCACACATGAAAGAAAGGTAGAAATGACCACCGGAGGAGAATGAAGCGCCGGAATGCGAAACGGGCAACGGGGAAAATGCTCGGATGCATGAGACGAACACGTATGCAAATGAAATGCACATGAAGACATGATATGCAATGCATGACACGCAAGCAATGACAAGGCAACAACAGCGAATAACTGAACGACACCTGGCACATTGGTCTCGGGGCGTTACAGTGATCCAGCTGCTGTTAACACAACGTTACTACCATTTATGAGAGGAAACTGTATCTATACCTCGGACATTAGTATGCTTCCCTACCGTCCCAATATGGGTCCTGACATTGGCCGCTTCAGCCTCCTTGATCAGTCATGCGTTGGTCTCGAGATTGATAGTAGCTGGCCCTTCCCAGAGAATCACTTCTGGTTCAAAGCAAGTGTTTCCAACGCCAAGGAGTGGTTGAGCTGAAGTTCATTTCATCGTTTTGTTATTTGTTGTGTGAGAAAAACTTTACTAGAATGTTTTGTTGGAAATGATCTGTAATCCAACATGTATCCTTGTTGTCGTTGTGGGTTGATGACTTGTTGTATGTAATCAATGGTACATTTGCATACGCGTCCATGAACTCACGCCTGCTAGTGGTGTCCATATGAACAGTGCTAGTGATTTTAGTTGCAAAAATTAGATAGTGCTAGTGATTTGTAGCTGCATATTTTGACCAATCGCAGTGTCACAAGGTTGACAAATGGCAATGTTACTAGATAAACAAATGTCAATCTTTCCAGTTTGAGAAATGGCAACATACCAAAAATGATAGATATGCAAATCTTACCAAATTGTTTGTACGTGGTTGCACACGGGCCATGCAAAACAACCGTTTGCATTGAAGGGATGCAGAAATCTTGCTTAACACATTTTCCCTTGGCTTCCTGGGGAAGCTGTCGGTTTGCATACGGGTGTTCTAACTAAAATGTTTGTGATGAGTGTTTTATATTTAAAAATCGTTGACGTTTTTTTCAAAAGAAAATTGTTTGATAAGTCTGTTCATTAAGAGAGAACAACGCAAGTTCGTTCAAACCATATCTTTCATTCAGTCACACTGCGAATTTATATTCACATGATCGAGAACTCGAGATACAGTATTAAACACCAAAAAAACTATTTTCCGGCGGCGGTGGAGGCGGCATGCCGCATCGTCGTTGTCGTTGTCGTCCTCCGGGACGCCGTCATTGAAGTATTCAAGGCAGCACAAAATGTTCTTCACTTGTAAATCAAACATCATGTCGTCGCGCGAACGACGGGCGGGGCGCGGGAGGACGACAACTGGTGCCGCTGAGAGGTAGCGGTTGACGGCAGCATCCCATGCCGCTGAGAGGGGGGCGCGCACGGGCACGGGCGTGGCGGGTGCAGCCAAATGCACGAGGACCAGCGCCGCGGTGGGTGGAGGGGTGCGCACGGCGCGGCGGGGTGCAGCCAAACGCACGGGGGCCGGCGCCACGATGGGTGGAGGGGCGAGCACGGGCACGGGCACAGGCGCTGGCGCTGGCATGTACACGAGCACGCGCGGGTCCGCGGAGACCTCACTGACGCCCACGGCTTCTAGCTCGGCGATAGTGCTCGGCGACCAGCCCGTCAATGCTACAGGGATGGTCGCTGGCGCGGGTGCGGGGATGGGAGATAGGATGGGAGCGGGGGCAGCAACCGCCGCAGCCAGCTAGTTCTGGGCCATGTCCATGAGGCCCCATTCCTCCTTATTTTCTATCTCCTCCGGCTCAGATTCAACTTCACCAAACTTGAAGACTAGTCGCAGATGATCATTCTGCGCCATGGCGGTGGAGGTCTGCAGGGGGTGGGAGCCGAACAGTAAGGCCGCCCGTATTAAACAGCGTCTCAGGCGCCATTAATGGAGAGGAAGGCGGGCGGCCATGGAAGTCAAAGGGCTCGCTTCCCAGTGAGCCTGCGCAGCGTAAAGCTCGCACGCTTCCTGGTGAGTGATAACCCACAAGTATAGGGGATCGCAACAGTTTTCGAGGGTAGAGTATTCAACCCAAATTTGTTGATTCGACACAAGGGGAGCCAAAGAATATTCTCAAGTATTAACAGTTGAATTGTCAATTCAACCGCACCTGAAAGACTTAATATCTGCAGCAAAGTATTTAGTAGCAAAGTAATATGGAAGTAACGGTAACAGTGGCAAAAGTAATAGTATTGGTTTTGTACTGATTGTAACAGTGGCAACGGAAAAGTAACTAAGCAAAGATCAATATGTGAAAAGCTCATAGGCATTGGATCGGTGATGGATAATTATGCCAGATGCGATTCCTCATGCAATACTTATAACATAGGGTGACACAGAACTAGCCCCAGTTCATCAATGTAATGTAGGCATGTATTCCGAATATAGTCATGCGTGCTTATGTAAAAGAACTTGCATGACATCTTTTGTCCTACACTCCTGTGGCAACGGGGTCCTATTGGAAACTAAGGGATATTAAGGCCTCCTTTTAAAAGAGTACCGGAACAAAGCATTAACACTTAGTGAATACATGAACTCCTCAAACTATAGTCATCACCAGAAGTGGTCCCGATTATTGTCACTTCGGGGTTACCAGATCATAACACATAGTAGATGACTCTTGACTTGCAAAATAGGATCAAGAACTCACATATATTCATGAAAACATAATAGGTTCAAATCTGAAATAATGGCACTCGGGCCCTAGTGACAAGCATTAAGCATAGCAAAATCATAGCAACATCAATCTCAGAACATAATGGATACTAGGGATCAAACCCTAACAAAGCTAACTCGATTACATGATAAATCTCATCCAACCCATCACCATCCAGAAATCCTACGATGGAATTACTCACACACGGCGGTGAGCATCATGAAATTGGTGATGGAGGAAGGTTGATGATGATGATGGCGATGGATTCCCCTCTTCGGAGCCCCGAACGGACTCCAGATCAGCCCTCCTAAGAGAGATTAGGGCTTGGCGGCGGCTCCGTATCGCAAAATGCAATGAATCCTTCTCCTTTATTTTTCTTCTCCCCTCACGTGAATATATAGAGTTGGAGTTGAGGTCGATGGTGAAGGAAATATGCCCTAGAGGCAATAATAAAGTTATTATTTATTTCCTTATATCATGATAAATGTTTATTATTCATGCTAGAATTGTATTAACCGGAAACATAATACTTGTGTGAATACATAGACAAACAAAGTGTCACTAGTATGCCTCTACTTGACTAGCTCGTTAATCAAAGATGGTTATGTTTCCTAACCATGGACAAAGAGTTGTTATTTGATTAACGGGATCACATCATTAGTTGAATGATCTGATTGACATGACCCATTCCATTAGCTTAGCACCCGATCGTTTAGTATGTTGCTATTGCTTTCTTCATGACTTATACATGTTCCTATGACTATGAGATTATGCAACTCCCGTTTGCCAGAGGAACACTTTGTGTGCTACCAAACGTCACAACATAACTGGGTGATTATAAAGGAGCTCTACAGGTGTCTCCAAAGGTACATGTTGGGTTGGCGTATTTCGAGATTAGGATTTGTCACTCCGATTGTCGGAGAGGTATCTCTGGGCCCTCTCGGTAATGCACATCACTTAAGCCTTGCAAGCAATGCAACTAATGACTTAGTTGCGAGATGATGTATTACGGAACGAGTAAAGAGACTTGTCGGTAACGAGATTGAACTAGGTATTGGATACCCACGATCGAATCTCGGGCAAGTAACATACCGATGACAAAGGGAACAACGTATGTTGTTATGCGGTCTGACCGATAAAGATCTTCGTAGAATATGTAGGAGCCAATATGGGCATCCAGGTCCCGCTATTGGTTATTGACCGGAGACGTGTCTCGGTCATGTCTACATTGTTCTCGAACCGTAGAGTCCGCACGCTTAAGGTTTCGATGACAGTTATATTATGAGTTTATGAGTTTTGATGTACCGAAGGAGTTCGGAGTCCTGGATGAGATCGGGGACATGACGAGGAGTCTCGAAATGGTTGAGACGTAAAGATCGATATATTGGACGACTATATTCGGACATTGGAAAGGTTCCGAGTGATTCGGGTATTTTTCGGAGTACCGGAGAGTTACGGGAATTCGCCGGGAGAAGTATTGGGCCTTATTGGGCCATACGGGAAAGAGAGAGGGGCTGCCTAGGGCAGGCCGCACGCCCCCCCAAGGCCTAGTCCGAATTGGACTAGGGGGAGGGGCTGCGCCCCTTCCTTGTTTCCTACTCCTACTACATGGAAGGACTCCTAGTTGGACTAGGAAAGGGGGAATCCTACTCCCGATGGGAGTAGGACTCCCCTAGGGCGCGCCATAGAGAGGGCCGGCCCTCCCCTCCTCCACTCCTTTATATACGGGGGCAGGGGGCACCCCATAGACACACAAGTTGATCTTCGTGATCGTTCCTTAGCCGTGTGCGGTGCCCCCCTCCACCATATTCCACCTCGGTCATATTGTTGCAGTGCTTAGGTGAAGCCCTGCGACGGTAGAACATCAAGATCGTCACCACGCCGTCGTGCTGACGGAACTCCTCCCCGACGCTTTGCTGGATCGGAGCCCGGGGATCGTCATCGAGCTGAACGTATGCCAAGAACTCGGAGGTGCCGGAGTAACGGTGCTTGGATCGGTCGGATCGGGAAGACGTATGACTACTTCCTCTACGTTGCGTCAACGCTTCCGCTTCGGTCTACGAGGGTACGTAGACAACACTCTCCCCTCTCGTTGCTGTGCATCACCATGATCTTGCGTGTGCGTAGGAAAATTTTTGAAATTACTACGTTCCCCAACAGTGGCATCCGAGCCTAGGTTTTATGGTTTGATGTTATATGCACGAGTAGAACACAAGTGAGTTGTGGGCGATATAAGTCATACTGCCTACCAGCATGTCATACTTTGGTTCGGCGGTTTTGTTGGATGAAGCGGCCCGGACCGACATTACGCATACGCTTACGCGAGACCGGTTCTCCCGACGTGCTTTGCACATAGGTGGCTTGCGGGTGACTGTTTCTCCAACTTTAGTTGAACTGAGTGTGGCTACGCCCGGTCCTTGCGAAGGTTAAAACGGCATCAACTTGACAAACTATCGTTGTGGTTTTGATGCGTAGGTAAGATTGGTTCTTGCTTAAGCCCGTAGCAGCCACGTAAAACTTGCAACAACAAAGTAGAGGACGTCTAACTTGTTTTTGCAGGGCATGTTGTGATGTGATATGGTCAAAACGTGATGAGATATAAGTTGTTGTATGAGATGATCATGTTTTGTTGAAGTTATCGGCAACTGGCAAAATCCTTATGGTTGTCTCTTTATTGCATAAGATGCAAGCGCCAAATAATTGCTTTACTTTATCGCTATGCGATAGCAATAGTTGCAAGAGCAATAGTTGGCGAGACGACCATGTGACGACATATTGATATAGATCAAGATGATGGAGATCATGGTGTCATGCCGGTGACGATGGAAATCATGATGATGCTTTGGAGATGGAGATCAAAGGCACAAGATGATGATGGCCATATCATGTCACATATTTTGATTGCATGTGATGTTTATCTTTTATACATCTTATTTTTGCTTAGTTTGACGGTAGCATTTTAAGATGATCTCTCACTAATTATCAAGAAGTGTTCTCCCTGAGTATGCACCGTTGCAAAAGTTCTTCGTGCTGAGATACCACGTGATGATCGGGTGTGATAGGCTCTACGTTCAAATACAACGGGTGCAAAACAGTTGCACACGCGGAATACTCAGGTTATACTTGACGAGCCAAGCATATACAGATATGGCCTCGGAACACGGAGACCGAAAGGTCGAGCGTGAATCATATAGTAGATATGATCAACATAGTGATGTTCACCAATGAAACTACTCCATCTCACGTGATGATCGGACATGGTTTAGTTGATTTGGATCACGTGATCACTTAGAGGATTAGAGGGATGTCTATCTAAGTGGGAGTTCTTAAGTAATATGATTAAATTGAACTTAAATTTATCATGAACTTAGTCCTGGTAGTATTTTGCAAATTATGTTGTAGATCAATAGCTCGCGTTGTTGCTTCCCTGTGTTTATTTTGATATGTTCCTAGAGAAAATTGTGTTGAAAGATGTTAGTAGCAATGATGCGGATTGGATCCGTGATCTGAGGCTTATCCTCATTGCTGCACAGAAGAATTATGTCCTTGATGCACCGCTAGGTGACGGACCTATTGCAGGAGCAGATGCAGACGTTATGAACGTTTGGCTAGCTCAATATGATGACTACTTGATAGTTTAGTGCACCATGCTTAATGGCTTAGAATCAGGACTTCAAAGACGTTTTGAACGTCATGGAGCATATGAGATGTTCCAGGAGTTGAAGTTAATATTTCAAGCAAATACCCGAGTTGAGAGATATGAAGTCTCCAACAAGTTCTATAGCCAAAAGATGGAGGAGAATCGCTCAACTAGTGAGCATGTGCTCAGATTGTCTGGGTATTACAATCGCTTGAATCAAGTGGGAGTTAATCTTCCAGATAAGATAGTGATTGACAGAATTCTCTAGTCACCATCACCAAGTTAGTAGAACTTCGTGATGAACTATAGTATGCAAGGGATAACGAAAACGACTCCCGAGCTTTTCATAATGATGAAATCGATGAAGGTAGAAATCAAGAAAGAGCATCAAGTGTTGATGGTAGTCAAGATCACTAGTTTCAATAAAAGGGCAAAGGGAAGAAGGGGAACTTCAAGAAGAACAGCAAGCAAGTTGTTGCTCAAGTGAAGAAGCCCAAGTCTGGTCCTAAGCCTGAGACTAAGTGCTTCTACTGCAAAGGGATTGGTCACTGGAAGCGGAACTGCCCCAAGTATTTGGCGGATAAGAAGGATGGCAAAGTGAACAAAGGTATATTTGATATACAGATTATTAATGTGTATTTTACTAGTGTTCGTAGCAACCCCTCGGTATTTGATACTGGTTCAGTTGCTAAGAGTAGTAAGTCGAAACGGGAGTTGCAGAATGAACAGAAACTAGTTAAGGGTGAAGTGACGATGTGTGTTGGAAGTAGTTCCAAGATTGATATGATCATCATCGCACACTCCCTATACTTTCGGGATTAGTGTTGAACCTAAAAATAAGTGTTATTTGGTGTTTGCGTTGAGCATGAATATGATTTGATCATGTTTATTGCAATACGGTTATTCATTTAAGTTAGAGAATAATTGTTGTTCTGTTTACATGAATAAAACCTTATTTGGTTACACACCCAATGAAAATAGTTCATTGGATCTCGATCGTAGTGATACACATAATCATAATATTGAAACCAAAAGATGCAAAGTTAATAATGATAGTGCAACTTATTTGTGGCACTGCCGTTTAGGTCATATTGGTGTAAAGCGCATGAAGAAACTCCATGCTGATGGGATTTTGGAATCACTTGATTATGAATCACTTGATGCTTGCGAACCATGCCTTATGGGCAAGATGACTAACACTCCATTCTCCGAAACAATGGAGCGAGCAACTGACTTATTGGAAATAATACATACTGATGTATGTGATCCGATGAGTGTTGAGGCTCACGGCGGGTATCGTTATTTTCTGACCTTCATAGATGATTTGAGCAGATATGGGTATCTACTTGATGAAACATAAGTCTGAAACATTTGAAAAGTTCAAAGAATTTTAGAGTGAAGTGAAAAATCATCGTAACAAAGAAATAAAAGTTTCTACGATCTGATCATAGAGAAGAGTATTTGAGTTACGAGTTTGGCCTTCAGTTAAAAACAATGTGAAATAGTTTCACTACTCATGCCACCTGGAACACCACAGCATAATGGTGTGTCCGAACGTCATAACCGTACTTTATTAGATATGGTGCGAACTATGATGTCTCTTACCACTATCGTTTGGGATTATGCATTAGAGACAGCTGCATTCACGTTAAAAAGGGCACCATCTAAGTCCGTTGAAATGACACAATCTGAACTGTGGTTTGGCAAGAAACCAAAGTTGTCGTTTCTTAAAAGTTTGGGGTTGCGATGCTTATATGAAAAAGTTTCATCCTGATAAGCTCAAACCCAAATCGGAGAAATGTGTCTTCATAGGATACCCAAAGGAGACAGTTGGGTACACCTTCTATCACAGATCCGAAGGCAAGGCATTCATTGCTAAGAATGGATCCTTTCTAGAGAAGGAGTTTCTCTCGAAAGAAGTGAGTGGGAGGAAAGTAGAACTTGATGAGGTAACTGTACCTGCTCCCTTATTGGAAAGTAGTTCATCACAGAAACCTGTTCCTGTGACTACTACACCAATTAGTGAGGAAGCTAATGATGATGATCATGTAACTTCAGATCAAGTTACTAACGAACCTCGTAGGTAAACCAGAGTGAGATCTGCACCAGAGTGGTACGGTAATCCTATTCTGGAAGTCATGCTACTAGATCATGATGAACCTACGAACTATGAAGAAGCGATGGTGAGCCCAGATTCCGCAAAATGGCTTGAGGCCATGAAATCTGAGATGGGATCCATGTATGAGAACAAAGTATGGACTTTGGTTGACTTGCTCAATGATCGGCAAGCAATTGAGAATAAATGGATCTTCAAGAGGAAGACGGACGCTGATAGTAGTGTTACTATCTACAAAGCTAGAATTATCGCAAAAGGTTTTCGACAAGTTCAAGGTGTTGACTACGATGAGAGTTTCTCACTCGTATCTATGCTTAAGTCTGTCCAAATCATGTTAGCAATTGCCGCATTTTATGAAATCTGGCAAATGGATAAACAAAACTGCATTCCTTAAATGGATTTATTAAAGAAGAGTTGTATATGATGCAACCAGAAGGTTTTGTCAATCCTAAAGGTGTTAACAAAATATGCAAGCTCCAGCGATCCATCTATGGACTGGTGCAAGCATCTCGGAGTTGGAATACATGCTTTGATAAGTTGATCAAAGCATATAGTTTTATACAGACTTGTGGTGAAACCTGTATTTACAAGAAAGTGAGTGGGAGCACTACAACATTTCTGATAAGTATATGTGAATGACATATTATTGATCGGAAATAATGTAGAATTATTCTGCAAAGCATAAAGGAGTGTTTGAAAGGAGTTTTTCAAAGGAAGACCTCAGTGAAACTGCTTACAAATTGAGCATCAAGATCTATAGAGATAGATCGAAACGCTTGATAAGTTTTTTCAATGAGTACATACCTTGACAAGATTTTGAAGTAGTTCAAAATGGAACAGCCAAAGAAAGAGTTCTTGCCTGTGTTACAAGGTGTGAAATTGAGTAAGACTCAAAACCCGACCACGGCAGAAGATAGAAAGAGAATGAAAGTCATTCCCTATGCCTTGGCCATAGGTTCTATAAAGTAAGCCATGCTGTGTACCAGATCTATTGTATACCCTACACTGTGTTTAGCAAGGGAGTACAATAGTGATCTAGGAGTAGATCACTGGACAGCGGTAAAAAATTATCCTTAGTGGAATAAGGATGTGTTTCTCGATTATGGAGGTGACAATAAGGTTCGTCGTAAAGAGTTACGTCGATGCAAGTTTCGACACTAATCCAGATGACTCTAAGTCTCAATCTGGATACATATTGAAAGTGAGAGCAATTAGCTAGAGTAGCTCCATGCAGAGTATTGTTGACATAGAAATTTGCAAAATACATACGGATCTGAATGTGACAGACCCGTTGACTAAAATTATCTCACAAGCAAAACATGATCACACCTTAGTACTCCTTGGGTGTTAATCACATAGCGATGTGAACTAGATTATTGACTCTAGTAAACCCTTTGGGTGTTGATCACATATTGATGTGAACTATGGGTGTTAATCACATGGTGATGTGAACTATTGTTGTTAAATCACATGGCGATGTGAACTAGATTATTGACTCTAGTGCAAGTGGGAGACTGAAGGAAATATGCCCTAGAGGCAATAATAAAGTTATTATTTATTTCCTTATATCATGATAAATGTTTATTATTCATGCTAGAATTGTATTAACCGGAAACATAATACTTGTGTGAATACATAGACAAACAAAGTGTCACTAGTATGCCTCTACTTGACTAGCTCGTTAATCAAAGATGGTTATGTTTCCTAACCATGGACAAAGAGTTGTTATTTGATTAACGGGATCACATCATTAGTTGAATGATCTGATTGACATGACCCATTCCATTAGCTTAGCACCCGATCGTTTAGTATGTTGCTATTGCTTTCTTCATGACTTATACATGTTCCTATGACTATGAGATTATGCAACTCCCGTTTGCCAGAGGAACACTTTGTGTGCTACCAAACGTCACAACGTAAATGGGTGATTATAAAGGAGCTCTACAGGTGTCTCCAAAGGTACATGTTGGGTTGGCGTATTTCGAAATTAGGATTTGTCACTCTGATTGTCGGAGAGGTATCTCTGGGCCCTCTCGGTAATGCACATCACTTAAGCCTTGCAAGCAATGCAACTAATGAGTTAGTTGCGAGATGGTGTATTACGGAACGAGTAAAGAGACTTGCCGGTAACGAGATTGAACTAGGTATTAGATACCGATGATCGAATCTCGGGCAAGTAACATACCGATGACAAAGGGAACAACGTATGTTGTTATGCGGTCTGACCGATAAAGATCTTCATAGAATATGTAGGATCCAATATGGGCATCCAGGTCCCGCTATTGGTTATTGACCGGAGACGTGTCTCGGTCATGTCTACATTGTTCTCGAACCATAGAGTCCGCACACTTAAGGTTTCGATGACAGTTATATTATGAGTTTATGAGTTTTGATGTACCGAAGGAGTTCGGAGTCCCGGATGAGATCGGGGACATGACGAGGAGTCTCGAAATGGTTGAGACGTAAAGATCGATATATTGGACGACTATATTTGGACATCGGAAAGGTTCCGAGTGATTCGGGTATTTTTCGGAGTACCGGAGAGTTACGGGAATTCGCCGGGAGAAGTATTGGGCCTTATTGGGCCATACGGGAAAGAGAGAGGGGCTGCCTAGGGCAGGACGCGCGCCCCCCCAAGGCCTAGTCCGAATTGGACTAGGGGGAGGGGCTGCGCCCCTTCCTTGTTTCCTACTCCTACTACATGGAAGGACTCCTAGTTGGACTAGGAAAGGGGGAATCCTACTCCCGGTGGGAGTAGGACTCCCCTAGGGCGCGCCATAGAGAGGGCCGGCCCTCCCCTCCTCCACTCCTTTATATACGGGGGCAGGGGGCACCCCATAGACACACAAGTTGATCTTCGTGATCGTTCCTTAGCCGTGTGCGGTGCCCCCCTCCACCATATTCCACCTCGGTCATATTGTTGCACTGCTTAGGCGAAGCCCTGCGACGGTAGAACATCAAGATCATCACCACGCCGTCGTGCTGACGGAACTCCTCCCTGACGCTTTGCTGGATCGGAGCCCGGGGATCGTCATCGAGCTGAACGTGTGCCAAGAACTCGGAGGTGCCGGAGTAACGGTGCTTGGATCGGTCGGATCGGGAAGACGTATGACTACTTCCTCTATGTTGCGTCAACGCTTCCGCTTCGGTCTACGAGGGTACGTAGACAACACTCTCCCCTCTCGTTGCTGTGCATCACCATGATCTTGCGTGTGCATAGGAAATTTTTTGAAATTACTACGTTCCCCAACAGGTGGAGCATCAGGGGGCGCACAAGATAGGGGGGTGCGCCCCAGGGGGATGGTCGCGCCCCCCACCCTCGTGGACAGGTGTGGGCCCCCTGACGTTGAATCTTTCGTCAGTATTTTTTATATATTCCAAAATATTCTCCGTGAAGTTTTAGTTCATTCCGAGAACTTTTGTTTCTGCACAAAAATAACACCATGGCAATTCTGCTGAAAACAGCGCCAGTCCGAGTTAGTTCCATTCAAATCATGCAAGTTAGAGTCCAAAACAAGGTCAAAGGTGTTTGGAAAAGTAGATACGACGGAGACGTATCAGCTCCCCCAAGCTCAAACCTTTGCTTGTCCTCAAGCAATTCAGTTGAGAAACTGAAAGTGATAATGAAAAACTTTTACAAACTCTGTTCGATCTTGTTGTTGTAAATATGTAAAGCCAGCATTCAAGTTTTCAGCAAAGATTGTGAACTAACCATATTCACAATAACATTTAGGTCTCATGTTTGCTCATATCAATGGCATAATCAACTAGCAAGCAATAATAGTAAATCTCGGATGACAACACTTTCTCAAAACAATCATAATATGATATAACAAGATGGCATCTCGCTATCCCTTTCTGAGACCGCAAAACATAAATGCAGAGCACCTCTAAAGATCAAGGACTGACTAAACATTGTAATTCATGGTAAAAGAGATCCAGCCATAGTCATACTCAATATAAACAAACAGTAATGCATGCAAATGATAGCAGTGCTCTCCAACAAGTGCTTTTTAATAAGAGGATGATGACTCAACATAAAAGTAAATAGATAGGCCCTTCGCAGAGGGAAGCAGGGATTTGTAGAGGTGCCAGAGCTCGATTTTTGAATAGAGATAAATAATATTTTGACTGGCATACTTTCATTGTCAACATAACAACCGAGAGATCTCGATATCTTCCATGCTACACACATTATAGGCGGTTCCCAAACAGAATGGTAAAGTTTATACTCCCTCACCACCAACAAACATCAATCCATGGCTTGTCCGAAACAACGGGTGCCTCCAACTAACAACAATCCTGGGGGAGTTCTGTTTGCAATTATTTTAATTTAAGCATGGGACTGGGCATCCCGGTTACCAGCCATTTTCTCGTGAGTGAGGAGCAGAGTCCACTCCTCTTGAGAAGAACCCGCCTAGCATGGAAGATATAGACAGCCTAGTTGATACATGAGCTATTCGAGCATACAAAACAGTATTTCATTTGAAGGTTTAGAGTTTGGCACATACATATTTACTTGGAACGACAGGTAGATACCGCATATAGGAAGGTATGGTGGACTCATATGGAATAACTTTTGGGTTTATGGAAGTGGATGCACAAGCATTATTCCCACTTAGTACATGTGAAGGCTAGAAAGAGACTGGGAAGCGACCAGCTAGAGAGCGACAACAGTCATGAACATGCATTAAAATTAATCAACACTGAGTGCAAGCATGAGTAGGATATAATTCACCATGAACATAAATATTGTGGATGCTATGTTGATTTTGTTTCAACTACATGCATGAACATGTGCCAAGTCAAGCCACTCGAATCGTTCAAAGGAGGATACCACCCTATCATACCACATCAAAACCATTTTAATAGCATGTTGGCACGCAAGGTAAACCATTACAAACTCCTAGCTAATTAAGCATGGCATGAGCAACTATAATCTCATCCTGAATCAGGAATGATGAATTAATCATATTTACAAAAACAAGATAGGTCGAGTTCATACCAGCTTCTCTCATCTCAATCAGTTCATCATATATCGTCATTATTGCCTTTCACTTGGACGACCGAACAGTGTGGATAATAATAATAGTGCACGTGCATTGGACTAAGCTGGAATCTACAAGCATTCAATACACAGGAGAATACAAGGTAATATGGGCTCTTTGTTAGATCAACAATGATGCATATGAGAGCCACTCAACATTTTCATCATGGTCTTCTCCTCTCGACCCACAAAGAAATAAAAGAAACAAATCTATTTACACGGGAAAGCTCCCAACAAGCAAAAGAAGAAAGGGAAATCTTTTGGGTTTTCTTTTTAATTACTACTACTACAGGCATGGAAAGTAAACTAGCTAAAAGCTACAACTAATTGTTTTGGTTTTCTTAAGGTTTTTCAAACACACAAGAAGAATGCTAGAAAAGAAAATAAACTAGCATGGATATTACAATGAAAAGGTATGAGCACCGACAACTGGCATGAGTGTGTGTGAGCATGAATGTAATGTCGGTGAGAGATACATACTCCCCCAAGCTTAGGATTTTGGCCTAAGTTGGTCTATGGCCATGGCTCAAAGCTGCCCTCTCCTTTGTACGGAGGAGTGTCCTCTGGGTGCCACTGGTTGGCGATCTCCTCCGGATCCCACTGATAAACAAACTGGCGGTAAGGATCAAGTGGTGGCCCCGGCTCAGGCTCTGGAGCTGATGTCAGGCTCCAGTATGCATGAACAGCCTCCGGCAACACGAGGTACATGCCTGAAAATATATTAAACAAAGAGGGAGCAGGCAAGGTAATAATCTCATAGTAGTTTTTATCAAATATCAATTTATACTTAAGCATCTTCTTCTTATCTTTAACAATAAAATCATGTGCTACCATACTCTTATAATCTAGAAAAATAGGGGGCAGCAACTTTTCCTCTTTCTCATAATGCCTAATAGGTATCCTAAAGTGTGCAGCAAGGCATGAAGCAAAGATGCCTCCGAAGATGGGACCCTTTGTACGGTTCAGATTCAACTGTTTAGCAACAGTAGCACCTAAACTGAAAGTGGTATCATGAAACAAAGCATGGCGCAAAATAACAATATCAGGGGCACTAAGGTTTCCACTGTTCCCGCGACCAATTAAGCATCTACTAGCAAATATTGCAAAGTAACGTAGAACAGGAAAATGTATGCTAGTGATTCTTGCATCGGAAACCTTCCTTGTTTCCCCAACAGCAATCATATCAATAAACCCCTCCACATCATTACGATGTGGTTCCTCTATGCTGCCCGCAAAGGGTATCTTACAGACCCGACAAAACTCATATAGTGAAATCTCCTTAACCTCGTCATATAAATGAAATTCCACTGAAGGTGGTGATTTCTTAGCATGAAAGTAAAAATTTTGCACGAAAATATTAGTGAGGAGGAGATACTGTTCGCGCTGGTCGCGGAGGAAGTCGATGAGTCCTGCATTCTCAGCCAACTAATAAAAATCTTCATAAATCTCGGCTTCTCTCAAGAACTCATCACAAGGCCATTCACACGGCCGAACCTCCGCAGTGCGAGGGAGATTATATTTGGGCTTCTTATTCTCTTCACTTTGCTTATCCTTCAAGCTTCGGCTCGAAGAGCCCCTCAACAATCTCTTCATCATTTTCTTTCTCTGAAAAATTTCTGAAATTCTTAGTGACTCAAAATAAAAGTGAACCAAACTCAACAAGATTGATAGCAACTACTCCTACAAGTGCCTAGAGGTCATATCATGCATTAAAACTACTTTTGACCACATAAATTTGACATGCAAGCTCAAGAACAGGGTCACCTAAGCAGCAAAAATTTGCAATAAATAAAGCACTAGAACAAAAACTAATTGGACCATTGGAGGAGTCACATACCGAAGAACAATCCCCCAAAGCAGTTTTGTGAATGGAGCTTTGAGCAAGGAGATCGAAAATGGCAGCAAGATAAGCTAGAACTTGGGTTTGAGCTGGTGGATGATTTTTCTGGAGGAAGACGAAGTGTGTGGGTGCAAGAATAAGTGGAGGGGACCCACGTGGAGTCCACGAGGCAGGGGCGCGCCCCCGGGGTGGGCGCGCCCTAGACCCTCGTGGCCAGGTGTTGAGGCCCCTTGTGTGTTCTCGGTGCCAATAATTCTTAAATATTCTAGAAAAAATCATATAAAATTTTCAGGCCATTTGGAGAACTTTTATTTTCAGGATATTTTTTATTGCGAGGATAATTCAGAAAACAAACAGAAAATACTATTTTTGCTTTATTTAATCTAAATAAAAGAAAGTAAAAGGAGGGTTCAGAGAGTTGTGCTTTCTAACTTCATCCATCTCATGCTCATCAAAAGGAATCCATTAACAAGGTTGATTAACTCTTGTTAACAAACTCTTTTCGAATAACATGAAACTGGAGAATTTTCGAATAGCACTAGGTTACCTCAACGGGTATATGCACATCCCCAACAATAAGAATATCATATTTCTTCTTGACAATAGGAAGAGGAAATTCAAAACCTCCAATAGTAATCGTTGAAGTTTTTCCAATAGAATTAATACTATGGACTTGAGGTTGTTTGCTCGGAAAGTGTACCGTATGCTCATTACCATTAACATGAAAAGTGACATTGCCTTTGTTGCAATCAATAACAGCCCCTGCAGTATTCAAAAAGGGTCAACCAAGAATAATAGACATACTATCGTCCTCGGGAATATCAAGAATAACAAAGTCTGTTAAAATAGTAATGTTTGCAACCACAACAGGCACATCCTCACAAATACCGACAGGTATAGCAGTTGATTTATCAGCCATTTGCAGAGATATTTCAGTCGGTGTCACCTTATTCAAATCAAGTCTACGATATAAAGAGAGAGGCATAACACTAACACCAGCTCCAAGATCACATAAAGCAGTTTTAACATAGTTTCTTTTAATGGAGCATGGTATAGTTGGTACTCCGGGATCTCCTAGTTTCTTTGGTATTCCACCCTTAAAAGTATAATTAGCAAGCATGGTGGAAATTTCAGCTTCTGGTATCTTTCTTTTATTTGTGACAATATCTTTCATATACTTAGCATAAGGATTCATTTTAAGCATATCTGTCAAACGCATATGCAAAAAGATAGGTCTAATCATTTCAGCAAAGCGCTCAAAATCCTCATCATCCTTTTTCTTGGATGGTTTAGGAGGAAAAGGAATGGGTTTCTGAACCCATGGTTCTCTTTCTTTACCGTGCTTCCTAGCAACGAAGTCTCTTTTATCATAACATTGATTCTTTGATTGTGGGTTATCAAGATCAACAGCAGGTTCAATCTCTACAGCATTGTCATTGCAAGGTTGAGCATCAACATGAACATCATCATTAACATTATCATTAGGTTCATGTTCATTACCAGATTGTGTTTCAGCATCAGAAATAGAAATATTATTGGGATTCCCAGGTGTGTCAACAATAGGTTCACTAGAAGCATGCAAAGTCCTATCATTTTTCATTTTCTTCCTTTTAGAAGAACTAGGTGCATCGATATTAGTTCTCTGAGAATCTTGCTCAACTCTCTTAGGGTGGCCCTCAGGATACAAAGGTTCCTGAGTCATTTTACCCCCTCTAGTCACAACTCTAATAGCATTATCCTTTTTTCTTATTATCTAATTCATTGAGCAAATCATTCTGAGGTTTAAGTACTTGTTCTACTTGAGTGGTAACCATAGAAGCATGTTGACTAATAAGCTTAAGTTCACCTTTAACTCTAGACATATAATCACTCAAGTGTTCAATCATATAGGCATTACGTTTCAATTGTCTACCACATAAGCATTGAAGTTTTTTTTGTTTAACAATAAAATTATCAAACTCATACAAGCATTGGCTAGCAGACTTATTACGAGGAATATCACCTTCATCAAATCTATAGAGAGAATTTACCTTTACTACCTATGTCGGGTTATCAAGACCATGTATCTCTTCAATAGGTGGTAAATTCTTAACATCTTTAGCTTTAATACCTTTTTCTTTCATAGATTTATTTGCCTCTTGCATATCTTCAGGATTGAGAAATAGAATACCCCTTTTCTTTGGAGTTGGCTTAGGAGTTGGTTCAGAAAGTGTCCGGTCATTTTCATTACTCAACATATTATTCAATAGCAATTCAGCTTGATCAACAGTTCTTTCCCTAAAAACACAACCAGCACAACTATCCAGGTGGTCTTTGGAAGCATCAGTTAGTCCATTATAAAAGATATCAAGTATTTCATTTTTCTTGAGAGGATGATCAGGCAAAGCATTAAGTAATCAGAGAAGCCTTCCCCAAGCTTGTGGGAGACTCTCTTCTTCAATTTGCACAAAATTATATATTTCCCTTAGGGCAGCTTGTTTCTTACGAGCGGGGAAATATTTAGCAGAGAAGTAATAAATCATATCCTGAGGACTACGCACACAACCAGGATCAAGAGAATTAAACCATGTTTTAGCGGCACCCTTTAATGAGAACGGAAACAACTTAAGGATAAATTAATAGCGAGTTTTCTCATCATTAGTAAACAGGGTGGCTATATCATTTAATTTAGTAAGATGTGCCACAATAGTTTCAGATTCATAGCCATAAAAAGGATCAGATTCAGCCAAAGTAATTAACTCAGGGTCAGAGAAATCATAATCCTTATCGGAAATACAAATAGGTGAAGTAGCAAAAGCAGGGTCATATTTCATTCTAGCATTCAAAGACTTTTCTTTCAGCTTAGCTAACAGTTTCTTAAGATCATATCTATCATTGCAAGCTAAAAAGTCTCTAGCAGTTTCTTCATCCATAACATAACCCTCAAGCACGACAGGCAATTCATATCTAGGGGGAGAATCTTCATCATCACTTTCATCAATATTATCAGTTTCAATAATTTCATTCTCTCTAGCCCTAGAAAGTTTTTCATCAAGAAATTCACCTAGTGGCACAGTATTATCAAGCATAGAAGTAGTTTCATCATAAGAATCATGCATAGCAGAAGTGGTATCATCAATAACATGCGACATATCAGAATGAATAGCAGGTGTAGGTGTCGCAAGTTTACTCAAAACAGAAAGTGAATCAAGTGCAGAGCTAGATGGCAGTTCCTTACCTCCCCTCGTAGTTGAGGGAAAAATCTTGGTTCTTTCATCTTTCAAGTTCCTCATAGTGATCAACAGATATAAATCCCAAGTGACTCAAAGAATAGAGCTATGCTCCCCGGCAACAACGCCAGAAAATAGTCTTGATAACCCACAAGTATAGGGGATCGCAGCAGTTTTCGAGGGTAGAGTATTCAACCCAAATTTGTTGATTCGACACAAGGGGAGCCAAAAAATATTCTCAAGTATTTGCAGTTGAGTTGTCAATTCAACGGCACCTGAAAGACTTAATATCTGCAGCAAAGTATTTTGTAGGAAGTAATATCGAAGTAACGGTAACAGTGGCAAAAGTAATAGTATTGATTTTGTACTGATTGTAACAGTGGCAATGGAAAAATAACTAAGCAAAGATCAATATGTGAAAAGCTCGTAGGCATTGGATCGGTGATGGAATTATGTCGAATACGATTCCTCATGCAACAGTTATAACATAGGGTGACATAGAACTAGCTCCAGTTCATCAATGTAATGTAGGCATGTATTCCGAATATAGTCATACGTGCTTATGGAAAAGAACTTGCATGACATCTTTTGTCCTACCCTCCCATGGCAGCGGGGTCCTATTGGAAACTAAGGGATATTAAGGCCTCCTTTTAATAGAGTACCGAAACAAAGCATTATTAGTCAATACATGAACTCCTCAAACCATAGTCATCACCGGGAGTGGTCCACTTTGGGGTTACCGGATCATAACACATAGTAGGTGACTATTGACTTGCAAAATAGGATCAAGAACTCACATATATTCATGAAAACATGATAGGTTAAGATCTGAAATCATGGCACCCGTGCCCTAGTGACAAGCATTAAGCATAGCAAAGTCATAGCAACATCAATCTCAGAACATAATGGATACTAGGGATCAAACCCTAACAAAACTAACTCGATTACATGATAAATATCATCCAACCCATCACCGTCTAGCAAGCCTACGATGGTATTACTCACGCACGGCAGTGAGCATCATGAAATTGGTGATGGAGGAAGGTTGATGATGATGATGATGGCGACGGATTCCCCTCTCTTGAGCCCCGAACGGAGTCCAGATCAGCCCTCCCAAGAGAGATTAGGGCTTGCCGGCGACTTTGTATCGTAAAACGTGATGAATCCTTCTCCTTAATTTTTTCCTCCCCGAACATGAATATATAGAGTTGGAGTTGAGGGCGGTGGAACAATAGGGGGCCCACAAGACAGGGGGGCGCACCCCCTACCCTCATGGACAGGGTGTGGGCCCCCTGATGTTGATTCTTTCATCAGTATTTTTTATATATTCCAAAAATATTCTCCGTGAAGTTTCAAGTCATTCCGAGAACTTTTGTTTCTACAAAAAAATAATACCATGGCAATTCTGCTGAAAACAGCGTCAGTCCGGGTTAGTTCCATTCAAATCATGCAAGTTAGAGTCGAAAACAAGGTCAAAAGTGTTTGGAAAATTAGATACAATGGAGACGTATCAGTGAGCTTGCACATCGGAGGATAGCTTGCACGCCTCTCGGTCAGCCTGCGCACCGGACTGCGCTCGCACGCCTCTCGGTCAGCCTGCGCACCGGACTGCGCTTGCACGCCTCCCGTTCAGTCAAGGTCAAGCAGTTGTCCGCACGGCACCTCCTACAGCCATTAAAACCAAGACACGTGGCATCACGTGAATGGTTAACAGAACGCACACGGTTTGAATGATACAAACGTTTGAGATATTAAAGTGGCAACTATTTTTTCAAAATGCCTTTGTTGGCTGTCATTATTCGACTGCACCTTCTCTCAAAATGGACACGAAAATACCACATCATGTCGGGTGCCATTCCATAATAGCATGTAAAGTTTCATGAATTCCAGACGAGTTTTGGATTTACTAGGATTTAAAAACCAGGCATCTCATTGTTTTGTCGGCAGTCAACGGTGTCCTGGTGTTTGAAATTCATTCCCATTTCTTGCATGGGACCTAAGCATGCACCCAAGGACACATATTTGATTTTTCAACCAATTTATATGCACTAGAGCATGTGCATGTAGTTCAAATTTGAATTATGCACGTAAATGCATGGAAAACATAGTTAATCAATAAAATGGCCAAAAGAACGCCAAAAAATCACAAAAATTGACACAACACTCCTGTTGTTCTATGTTGACACAAGAAAAAATTTGGAAGCAATAAGAGGCAGTGGATATCGTTTCGTCCCCAAAGGTGAGACGTTTCCTACCGAAACCATGATGCTTGTTGTGAAAAGCTCTAGTTTGTGAGAAGCATATACCCAAACCTGCCCCAAACAGGACAAAAATTTTACCGTGGCATGTTAATGCTGCTCCATGAAATCATGCCAAGTTTCATGAATTTCAGACGAGTTTTGGATTTACTAGAATTTAAAAATGAGGCATCTCAATGTTTTGCCGGCAATCAACGGTGCTCTGGTGTTTGAAATTCATTCCCATTTTTTGCATGGGGCCTAAGCATGCACCCAAGGACACAGATTTGATTTTCAACCAATTTATATGCACTAGAGCATGTGCATGTAGTTCAAATTTGAATTGTGCACATAAATGCATTGAAAACTCAGTTAATGCATAAAAATGTCCAAACGAACCCCGAAAAATCCCAAAAATTGACACAGCACTCCTGTTGTTCTATGTTGACACTAGAAAAAATTTAAAAGCAATAAGAGGCAATGGATATCGTTTTGTCCCCAAAGGTGGGACGTTCCCTATCGAAACCATCATGCTTGTTGTGAGAAGCTCTGGTTTGTGAGAAGCATATACCCGAACTTGCTCCAAATGGGACAAATTTTTTAACACGACATGTTGGTGCCGCTCCATGATAGCATGCCAAGTTTCATGAATTTCAGACGAGTTTTGGATTTACTAGAATTAAAAACCAGGCATCTCAACATTTTGCCGCAATCAACAGCGCCCTGGTGTTTGAATTTCATTCCCATCTCTTGCATGGGACCTAGAAATTCACCCAAGGACACAGATTAGATTTTTCAACCAACCTTAGTGCATTGGAGCATGTGCTTGTAGTTCAAATTTGAAGTATGCACATAAATGCCTAGAAAACCCAGCTAATGCATAAAAAAGGCCAAACGAACCCCAAATATTCCAAGATTGAACACAACACTCTTGTTGTTCTATGTTGACACTAGAAATTTTTTCAAAGCAATAAGAGGCAACGGATATCTCCCCGTCCCTAAAGGTGGTACGTTCCCTATCGAAACCATCATGCTTGTTGTGAGAAACTCTGTTTTGTGAGAAGCTTATACCCAAACTTGCCCCAAATGGGACAAAATTTTCACCACGGCATGTTGATGCCGCTCCATAATAGCAATCCCAAGTTTCATGAATTTCAGACGAGTTTTGGATTTACTAGAATTTAAAAACGAGGTATCTCAATGTTTTTCCGGCAATCAACAGTGCCCTGGTGTTTCAAATTCATTCTCATCTCTTGCATGGGACCTAGAAATTCATACAAGGACACACATGTGATTTTTCAACCAACTTTAGTGCATTGGAGCATGTGCTTGTAGTTCAAATTTGAATTATGCACATAAAATGCCTAGAAAACCCAGTTAATGTATAAAAAAGGCCAAACGAACCCCGAAAAATTCATTCCCATTTCTTCCATGGGACCTAAGCATGCACTGAAGGACACAGATTTGATTTTTCAACCAATTTGTATGCACCGGAGCATGTGCATGTAGTTTAATTTTGAATTGTGCACCTGAAATGGCTAGAAAACCAGTTTAATGTATGAAATGTCCAAACGAACCATGAATAATTCCAATTCTTTTACGACACACATACAGTTGCATGCACTGCAGATAAAAGGTCTACAATTCAAACACCATCCAGTGCCATTGTGACCCCATTTTGTAATTCAAATCAAGTAGATCCCACACAATTTATTCTCACCAACCGTGTGAGATGTTGTACAAAATATCTTGGAGCACCGTCGGTGTATAGTACGCCTATGGCTTACGCGATAAGGTGCATCAGCTACAGTCCACAGCCGGCGTGTCAAGCACACTAGCTTGCTCCCCCGAAACTCCCGCCTCTGCATCCCTCACAATCTCGGAAATATCTACCGCTAGGAAGGTTTTAATGTTTGATAGCACACGATTAGTATGTGCGGACCGTGTGCGATGTCTGTTACTCCCGGTCTGCTTCAGTCCCTTGATTCAAATTTTCAGTAGCCCCAGCATTTTACTCCCGCCTCTGCATCCCTCGCAATCTCAAAATGTCTGCTCGCCCTTGATCCAAATTTTCAGTAGCCCCGCCTTGTTACTCCCACCTAGTAAAATTTTCAGTTGCCGCAGTATTTCCTCAAACACAACCTCCACTCACACAGACACACACAACCCTCGAAACCATTGGTAGGTCGCCGCCATCGCCGGCGCCTCCATCCTCAACCTCTGCATGTGTGCCGGGGAGCTCGAGTAGCCAATGGCCAAAAAGAGGTATCGCGGCCTTTTCGCCCGACGCTGGTGAGGTGGTCGTCGAGGTGTCCCCGTCGTCCTCCGTGGGCCCGATCCGCCATCGCCGGTTCCCCGGTCCGCCTGCCGCCGCGCCCCTACGCCGGTTCAAGGACTTCCTCGTCCTCCCCCGGACCCGGCAGCCGATGAAGTCCTACCTCGGGGTCCGGCAGCGGCGGTGGGGGACGTGAGTCGCCGAGATTATAGATCGAGAGACCCACACCCGCTAGTGGCTCGGTAGCTTCCACACAGCCGAGCTCGCGGCCATGGAGTACGACCGCTGGCAGTGATGAAGCTGTGTACCTAGGGTAGGGGCACGGACCTGTCCAAGGAGCCCTACCCAAGGACACCCCTGGAAGAAGTCACCTTTCAATCGACTTGAAGGTATCCCACTCGACGGGTTCAAGACATTCGACCAAGAAGCTATCATTCGACCATGAAGCCAACCACTCGACTGCCAGGAGACCTAAAGTCACTCCACAGGCAAACGGTCGGCTATTAAGTAGTATTTATGGTCATTATCACACTTTATTAGGGGCGTTACCAGTAATGCCCAACCTTAAATGTACCTTAAACCCTGCATCACTGAGGGCAGGTGAGGGCCGGCGAACTCTATATAAGCCACCCCCCTCCTCAGTATGAAGGGTTCGCACCCCTGTAATTCACACACGCATAATCCAGTCGACCGCCTCCGGGCTCTGAGACGTAGGGCTATTACTTCTTCCGAGAAGGGCCCGAACTCGTAAACCTTGCGTGCTTACAACTTCTCCATAGCTGAGATCTTGCCTCTCCATACTTACCCCCCTACATCACTGTCAGAGCTAGAACCACGACAGGCAGCGCCCACCGTGGGGCCGGAATCTTAGCGCCTGATTGGAGAAGTTGCGATTTTTCCGATCCCTTTGATCATGGTTTCGTGCGGAGTTTTGGTGGAGGGCCGCGAGATCCGCCTCGGCGCGCTCACGTTCATCGCCGACAACTCCGCCTGGCTTTAGGAGGCGCCACTCGACATCGACGCGCTCCCCGTCCGCAGTGTGACGCATTTCCGCGCATGCGTTCGTGGCGTCCTCCTACGGCAGCCGTCGACCCAGTATCGGTCGGCCCCCGTATCGTCTCCCCGCTTTGTCTCCCACCGGCGCAAGCGCTCCGGTCGGTCGAGACTTCAGAGGTGGGTGAGGCATGCCGTGGCTCGCCAGTCGGCCGCCCCGCAAGTCGCGGCAATCGAGCCCGACGAATCCCTCTGCGGCCTGTTCGACTGGCTCCGCGGAGACCGCATCCAAGTGCGACAGCAACGACCCAGCGGCTAAGATTCTGGCGGTCGATGGAACGCACAGTCCTCCCGGTTTCCCTCGCGCTGATGGAGGCGCGGGTGGGGGCGACCGTCGCATCCCCACGATGAGTATCTCCCCGAACCTCTCACATCATTACAGCGAGAGGAGCTTCGCCGCCGGAACATGGACGCACTCCACACTCCTATCGTCGGAGAGACCCCCGAGGCCCGGGCCTTGGAGGACGCGCGCTTGGCTAACTTGGCCGAGCGCACTCGACTGGAGAATCTCCAGCGAGCACTCGACGAGCAAGCGCGTCAGCGGGCTCCCGAGTCTAGTCGACGCCAGCTCTTCCCGCCGACGCAGGTATACCGAACCCCAGTTCAAAATTTGGCCGCCGCGGCCCGTATAGCAGAATCGATTCAGCCCTCCCAGTCAGAGGCTGGCAGGGGCTTGTTGCAGATCAGAGCGTTGCTCCGGGCGGCAGGAAACCAGAATTCCGCTGTTTCTCAGTCGCGGAATAGGATCCACAGTCGATCCGTTGCAACAGATACAGTCTAGTCGGCTCACAGCCCGAGGTCGCCCCCGAGGCATGAGGGACGTGGTGACCGGCATGATCAGTACAGAAGGAATGAGCAGTATGACCACCGATCCGATCGTGATGATCGACGTCGAGTGCCAACCCCTCCCCCGAGGAGTGGGTCATATGCGCCTCGACATCGAGATGACAGGCGCCCTCATAGCGTTGGGCAGAGGATTCCAGTCGACCCCAGGGACCCAGGCTTTGACGCGAGATCTATCCTCGTTCAAGGTTTGGTTGACAGGAACAGGGCTCATCGGGAAGGCCAGAACAGAGATGCGCCCGCCAGCAGCAGAGTACGTGTTTCAGGGCCAGAGTGTTTCAGTCGAGCCATCAGGGCCGCAGTGATTCCTCCCAACTTTCGGTTGGCGACTGGAGTCAGCAAGTTCACCGGTGAGTCTAAGCCTGACACTTGGCTCGAAGATTACCGAGTGGCTGTACAGATTGGCGGTGGCAGTGATGAGGTGGCCATGAAGCATTTGCCTCTCCTGTTAGAGGGCTCGGCCAGAGCGTGGCTGAATCAGTTAGCACCCAGCAGCATCTACACTTGGGAGGATCTCTCTCGAGTGTTTGTCACAACCTTTGAGGGAACATGCAAGCGACCCGCAGGCCTTACAGAATTGCGGTCTTGCATGCAGAAGCCGAGTGAAACTCTGAGGGATTACATCCAGAGGTGGATCACTTTGCATCACACAGTTGAGAACGTACCGGATCACCAAGCAGTTTGTGCCTTTAAAGAAGGCGTCAAGAACAGAGAGTTGAACCTGAAGTTCGGTCGGACCGGAGAAATGTCCCTGAATCGGATGATGGAAATTGCCACCAAATACGCTAACGGAGAAGATGAAGATCGACTCCGGAGTGGCAAGCAGAAAGCAGTCGCCCAGGAAACCGGAGGCAATTTCAGTCGAAAGCAGAAGCGGAAGGCCGAGCCAGCCGCCCCTGGGGAGGCCCTGGCCGTAACCCAGGGAAATTTCAAGGGAAAACCCAAAGGTCCCTGGAAGCCCAAGAAAGTCAAGGATCAAGATGGAAATGATGTTTTGGATCTGCCATGTCACATCCACACCAAGAAAGATGAAGAGGGTAATTTTATTTACCCAAAGCATACCACTCGACAGTGCCGGCTCCTGATCCAGCAGTTTCAGGGCAAACAGCCCAAAGATAAGGAAAAAGAGTCGGACAGAGTTGAGGACAAGGAAGATGGCGACGATGGATACCCCCAAATCAATTCCACCCTGATGATTTTTGCTGATGTCGAAAGCAAAAGTCGACTGAAAGTCATTAACTGTGAGGTGAATATGGTTGCTCCGGCGACACCCAGTTATCTGAAGTGGTCTCAGACTGCCATCACATTCGACCAGTCCGATCACCCTACGCACATTGCCACCCCTGGGAAGCAAGCTTTGGTGGTCGACCCAGTTGTCGAAGGCACTCGACTGACCAAAGTCCTGATGGATGGTGGCAGTGGCCTGAACATATTGTATGCTGAAACATTGAAAGGGATGGGCATTCCGATGTCTAGGCTCAGCGCCAGCAACATGAGCTTCCATGGAGTCATTTCTGGAAAGAAAGCCGAGTCACTCGGCCAGATTGCTCTCGACGTGGTTTTCGGTGATTCAAAGAATTACCGCAAGGAAAAGTTGACATTTGAGGTTGTGGACTTCCAAAGTGCTTATCATGCTATTCTGGGTCGGCCAGCTTATGCACGCTTCATGGCTCGACCGTGCTACGTGTATCTCAAGTTGAAGATGCCCGGCCCCAGAGGTGTGATCACCGTTACCGGCAATCGGAAGAAAGCAGAGGAGTGTTTTCAGAAAGGATCGAAGATTGCTGACGCTCAGATGGCAGTTGTTGAGCTACAAGAGTACCAGAAGACTGCTGATCCGAGTGAATTGCTACGAGCCAAGAAGCCTGCTTCAGAATCTGCTTTTCAGTCGTCCGGCGAAACTAAGCCAGCTCACATTCACCCGACCGACCCCGACGCTGCTCTGACTCACATCTCAACGACGCTCGACTCCAAATAGGAAGAAGCGCTCATCCAGTTCCTCCGTGAGAACTGGGACGTCTTCGCATGGAAGCCTTCTGACATGCCTGCAGTTCCCAGGGGGCTGGCTGAGCACCGTCTACGAGTCGACCCGAAGTTCAAGCCCGTGAAAGATCATCTTCGACGGTCCGCCGTCCAGAAGAGGAAAGCTATTGGCGAGGAGGTGGCTCGGCTCTTAGCAGCGGAGTTCATCCGAGAGATTTACCACTCCGAGTGGCTCGCCAATGTTTTCATGGTCCCCAAGAAGGACAAGTCACTTCGCATGTGCATTGACTTTAAACACATCAATCGGGCCTGCCCGAAAGATCATTTCCCTCTCCCCCGCATCGACCAGGTAGTGGACTCGACCGCGGGGTGTGAGCGTTTGTCTTTTCTAGATGCTTATTCAGGGTACCATCAGATCCGTCTGTATGGACCCGACGAGATCAAAACGGCTTTCATCACCCCATTTGGGTGCTTCTGTTATGTCACCATGCCCTTCGGCCTCAAGAATGCTGGAGCCACGTTCATGAGGATGATTCAGAAGTGTTTGCTCACTCAGATCAGTCGGAACGTAGAAGCATACATGGATGATATTGTGGTTAAGTCACGGAAAGGTTCCGACCTACTGACTGACCTTGCCGAAACGTTTGCTAACCTCAGGGGATACGATATCAAGCTCAACCCATCAAAGTGCACATTTGGAGTTCCAGGTGGAAAGTTACTCGGTTTTCTCGTTTCCGAACGAGGAATCGACGCCAATCCCGAGAAAGTTGGCACCATACTCCGGATGAAGCGCCCTGTGCGTGTACACGATGTCCAGAAGCTTACAGGTTGCTTGGCCGCTCTAAGTCGATTCATTTCTCGTCTCGGTGAAAAGGCATTGCCTCTTTACCGACTGATGAAGAAGTCTGACAAGTTCGAGTGGACTCCAGAAGCTGACGCAACGTTTGCAGAGCTCAAAGCTCTGCTCTCCACCCAGCCGGTGCTTGCTGCCCCAATCAGTAAAGAGCCTCTGCTGCTGTACATTGCGGCCACGGGACAAGTTGTCAGTACAGTACTCACGGTTGAGCGGGAAGAAGAAGGAAAGGCCTTCAGAGTTCAGCGCCCAGTATATTATGTGTCTGAAGTTTTGACCCCTTCGAAGCAAAGATATCCCCATTACCAGAAGCTTGTATATGGGATCTACATGACCACGAAGAAGGTTGCACACTACTTCTCTGACCGTTCCATTACAGTCGTCAGCGACGCTCCACTGTCAGAGATCTTGCACAACAGAGATGCAACTGGTCGAGTGGCGAAGTGGGTGATTGAACTCCTTCCCCTAGATATCAAGTTTGAAGCAAAGAGGGCTATCAAGTCCCAAGCAATTGCAGATTTCGTCGCCGAGTGGATTGAACAGCAGCTTCCGACTCAAGTTCACTCGGAGCACTGGACCATGTTCTTCGATGGATCTAAGATGTTGAATGGTTCCGGTGCTGGGGTAGTATTGGTCTCCCCCCGAGGAGATAAGCTCAGATATGTTCTCCAGATTCACTTCGATTCCTCCAATAATGAAGCAGAATATGAAGCACTCTTGTATGGGTTGCGCATGGCCATTTCACTCAGCGTTCGGCGCCTCATGGTCTATGGCGACTCAGATTTGGTGGTTAATCAGGTGATGAAGGAGTGGGACGTCAGAAGCCCAGCTATGACTAGCTACTGCAACGCAGTAAGAAAACTAGAAAAGAAATTCAAGGGGTTAGAGCTTCATCACATCCCCCGACTGAAAAATCAAGCAGCTGATGATCTGGCAAAGATAGGCTCCAAGAGAGAAGCCATTCCCAGCAATGTGTTTTTGGAGCACATCCGCTCGCCGTCAGTCCAGGAGGATCCTTTTACAGAAGAAGCCCCACAACCGAAAAGTACCACAGATCCGACTGAAGTCGAAATTCCCGCTGTGGTCGACCTGGTCATGGAGGTCTTGGCAATCACTCCCGACTGGACGATACCATACATCGCGTATATCTTGAGGAAAGAACTTCCAGAGGACGAAGAAGAGGCTCGACGGATCGTCCGTTGATCCAAAGCTTTCACAGCCATAAAAGGACAGTTGTATAGAGAAAGTGCGACTGGAATCGGTCAGAAGTGCATAATGCCAGAAGAAGGTCAGATGATCCTTGATGATATCCACTCGGGGACCTGTGGTCAACATGCGTCCTCTCGGACCATTGTGGCTAAAGCATACCGAGCGGGATTTTACTGGCCAAGAGCAAATGAGATGGCGAAAGAGATAGTCGACAAGTGTGGAGGCTGCCAGTTCTACTCCAACATGTCACACAAGCCTGCATCAGCCCTGAAGACCATTCCACTCGTCTGGCCCTTTGCTGTCTGGGGACTGGACATGGTTGGTCCACTGAGAACAGGCAGGAGCGGTTTCACTCATGTGCTTGTGGTAGTCGACAAATTTACCAAATGGATTGAAGCTAAGCCCATCAAGAATCTCGATGCTTGCACTGCTATCAGTTCCGTCAGAGGGCTAACATTCAGATATGGGGTCCCGCATAGCATCATCACTGATAATGGGTCAAACTTCGATTCAGACAAGTTCAGAGCTTTTTGCGCCTCTCAAGGCACACGAGTCGACTACGCGTCGGTCGCGCATCCTCAGTCGAATGGACAAGCTGAAAGAGCAAATGGTCTGATTCTCAAAGGATTGAAGCCTCGATTGATGCTGATCTCAAGCACGCAGCAGGCGCTTGGGTCGACGAACTTCCGTCGGTTTTGTGGGGGCTGAGGACCACCCCGAACCAGTCGACCGGAAGAACGCCATTTTTTCTGGTTTACGGAGCCGAAGCCGTCCTGCCGAGTGATCTACTTCACAACGCCCCCAGAGTCGAGCTTTATAACAAAGACGAAGCAGAGCAAGCCTGGCAAGACGCAGTCGACCTCCTAGAGGAGGAGAGGGAAATGGCTATGATCAGATCGACCATCTATCAGCAAGACTTGCGTCGATTCCATGCCAGAAATGTGAAGAGCCGAGCCTTCCAGGAAGGAGATTTGGTCCTCCGAGTGGATCAACAGAAACCACACAAACTTGCTCCTACTTGGGAAGGCCCCTTCATCGTCACCAGAGTCCTCCACAATGGAGCATATCACCTCTACAATGTTGATCACCAGATCGACGAGCCACGAGCTTGGAATGCGGAACTGCTCCGCCCCTTTTACACTTGAGTTCTCCCTTGGACGAGATGTAATAAGAAAAAATTTCTGCAGTTCATTTTTACCAAAGACAAGAGTGTCCCAATAATTGCTGTCACTCTTGTTTGCATACGAAATCCCCCAGTGGGTGACTTAGCTGCGAATCCGTTTCGCCTAAGTTTGAAAAATCCTACCGAGTGGAGAGCAATCCTCCCACTCGGGGGCTTAGCTGCAGTCCGGTACTCGCCTAAGTTTTCCCACTTAGAGGCTTAGCTGCAGTCAGGCACTCGCCTAAGTTTGAAAAAATCCTACCGAGTGGAGAGCAATCCTCCCACTCGGGGGCTTAGCTGCAGTCCAGTACTCGCCTAAGTTCTCCCACTTAGAGACTTAGCTGCAGTCAGGCACTCGCCTAAGTTTGAAAAAAATCCTACCGAGTGGAGAGCAATCCTCCCACTCGGGGGCTTAGCTGCAGTCCAGTACTCGCCTAAGTTCTCCCACTTAGAGACTTAGCTGTAGTCAGCCACTCACCTAAGTTTGAAAAAATCCTACCGAGTGGAGAGCAATCCTCCCACTCGGGGGCTTAGCTGCAGTCCAGTACCCGCCTAAGTTCTCCCACTTAGAGACTTAGCTGCAGTCAGGCACTCGCCTAAGTTTGAAAAAATCCTACCGAGTGGAGAGCAATCCTCCCACTCGGGGGCTTAGCTGCAGTCCAACCACTCGCCTAAGTATTTGAAAATCCTACCGAGTGGAGAGCAAACCTCCCACTCGGAGGCTTAGCTGCAACCCAGCGCTCGCCTAAGTATATAAAAATCCTACCGAGTGGAGAGCAAACCTCCCACTCGGGGGCTTAGCTGCAGTCCAAGCACTCGCCTAAGTGATTAGAAATCCTACCGAGTGGCGAGCCAGACTCCCACTCGGGGGCTTAGCTGCAGCCCAGTGCTCGCCTAAGTGTTCAAAAATCCTACCGAGTGGAGAGCAAACCTCCCACTCGGGGGCTTAGCTGCAGCCCAGCGCTCGCCTAAGTGTTTAAAAATCCTACCGAGTGGAGAGCAAACCTCTCACTCGGAGGCTTAGCTGCAGCCCAGTGCTCGCCTAAGTACAGGACACAACCCAATCCGCAAGTCGACTGCTACCTTCTCCTTCGGAGCTGCGCCGCAAATACAAGGTTATTCCGAGTGAAGATCAAGATCCACTCGACGAATCAAACCATGAAGATATTCAACGAGAAATCAAGATCAGATAAAGCCTAAAAGGTCCCAGACCTCAGATCAAAGTACTCGAGCCCTCGGCTCGGCGGGGTTTAACGGTTACAAATCCACTCGGCATTCCGAGGCAAATTTAAAGTGAAGCATAAAAGTTTTTCATTCCTCAGGAGGAGGACTGGAAGGGGCGACGAACTCGTCCAAGTCGATCCCGTCTGCAATACGAGTGGCAGCAGCAATAAAAGTCTCCATGAAGTCTTGAAAGTTGTGCTTCCTGGTATTGGCAACTTGGATGGCGGCCAGCTTTTCTTCTCGCGCCTCCTTGCAATGGACGCGGACCAGAGACAGAGCGACATCAGCACCACATCTAGCAGAAGATTTCTTCCATTCCGCCACTCGACCTGGGACTTCATCCAGTCGGACCATCAGGGACTCGAGGTCGTTCTGAAGCGTCGTTCCAGGACAGAGTGATGTGTCGATCCGCGACATCGCAACCTTCAGCCGAGCAAGATAATCAACAATGCTGGTAACACGAGACTCCAGTCGGAGCACGTTCATAGCAGCCTCGTCCTTCACGAGAGAATTGGCGGGATCCAAGCCTGGCTCCACTCGACTGGTTTCCTCTTCGAAGCTCTGGCAGAATTCTGCAAACACGATTCAAGAATAAGACAGTGGCCGTACGCGGTCTCGGTAACTACAAGACAGCCGGGTTGGAATAATTACCTTCGAGCAAGACGAACAGCTTCTTGGCGAGTCCACCGAGATAAGCCTCCAGATCTTTTACCTTCCCCGCCAGCTCACCCGCCTTGTCGTGCAGAGCCATCTTTTCTTTCTTCAGTCGACTGGCATCTCGATTAGCTGTCTCAAGAGCAGTTTTCAGTCTGGAGTTCTCCTGTTCAAGAGTTCCGACCGAAGCCAGTTTCTCTTCTGCGAGCTTCGTTTTGCTCGAGGCCTCCTTCTGTGCCTCTGCAAGATCTTGATCCTTCTTCTTCAGAGCTTCCTCCAGTTTATCTGCGGCGCGTCGAGTGGAACCAACATCAAGAATGGAAAAGAAAGAAAAGCCACCCGTTAAGAATGGAGAACCTCACCAACCATACCTTTTTCTTCTTCTTGCGCCTTCTTCAAATTCTCCTGGGCAAGCTTCACGTTAAGGTTGAGCTAGATCTGCTGATTCTCCAACTCAGTATAGCGAGCTACAAGTTCACAGGATTTCTATAAAAAGAAAAATCAGTCGACAGACGTCCAAAATAAGTTGCTTCCGAGTAACTAAGAGGCAATGATGACGTTTCTAAGACTACAGCCGAATCAAGAACATTCGACAGTAGTCTCGGGGACTACACCCACTGGGTGCACTCAGCGTGCCCCCACTGTAAAAAAAAGTCGACTGCCCGCAGTCGACCGGATACAGTCCCATTCGACATGGCCTGACCAAACCGAGTGAAGAAATACAGCTACAGCAACACAATATAAAGACTACAGTCGACTGCCCGCAGTCCACCGTAGTCTCGGGGACTACACCCAGTGGGTGCACTTAGCGTGCCCCCACTCGTCCAAGAATTGGCAGACACACCCAGTGGGTGTACAGATACAAAGATCTTCGGAAAAGAGTGTCAGGACCCCGATTCCAAGTCACATCGATCTAGCCGGTAACACCTCATATCACTTTGCGGCCTCACGCACGGTATCCCACGGGTGTCGCCTTACCATGGTCCGGGACCGTTTGCGCCTTTTGGCTCACGTATATGATAGTGTCGCTAGCATCCATATGACAGAGAACCCGGGCCGACATGGCTAGTCGTGAACCCAAAGCGGCACAGACCTATGGAGACAGGCATACATGAATCACATCAAACATGTCGGTCATCAACGAGTGATTCCGGGCTGTAGCACTGGGCTAACAGGACTCCGGGGAATCTCGGGCTATAGCAGGCTAGGCAGGACTCCGGAAGTCACCGTGTGACATTTCCCCGAAGGGACAGACATAGGGACGAAGTGAAACACATGCCGGCCAGTCAAGTGTCCTGAACAGTAGTGCTGGGCTAGCAGGACTCCGGTGAACTGGGCTGTAGCGGACTACTATGGCTCGAGGAACACTAGACTACATTTCCCCATAAGAAAGGCTGCCAAGGATAAACAACTAGATTGTCGGATCCCACTCATACCAAGCATTTCAATCATACACACAATATGCCCGATATGAGTACATACAACATGGCATCACAACAAAACTCTACAACTCAAGTACTTTATTTAAAGGCTCCAGAGAGCCATACATAACATGTTCATACAGATAGGGGTCACATGACCCGACACTCAAGTCATACAAACATACAAGCACATGCGGAAGCAACTAGTCTGAGTACAGACTCTAGAAAGAAAGAAGGCTTCTCGAAGCCTGTCTATCTACATAGGGCCCTCCATGGCCAGGATCACCACCTGGGTGGCTAGTCACTCGTCGACGTCAAGGTCTACATAAAACCCATCGGAGGGGGCAGTGTTGTTGTCTGAAAACAATAAATAAGCAAACATGAGTACAAAGGTACTCAGCAAGTCTTACATCAGAACCTACTATACATGCTTATTCTCAAGAAGGCGGTGGGGTTGATGCAGCAAGCCAGCTTTGACTCTTGGCTAAGCTATCCTACGGAACTCCACCAGTAAAATAGTTTTCGCACACGAGTCCACTACTCACCAACACAATACTCCACCGGGGATCCTCCCTCGTCATCCTACGAGAGGGCCATCCTCGGTACTCACACTTATCTTGAGTCTTTTAGTAGTATCCATTAACTTGTCTATGAACTGTATAGGCAACCAAGTAGTCCTTTACCGCGGATGCGGCTATTCGAATAGTTTATACCCTGCAGGGGTGTACTTCGTCATACACGCTTTCACCACTTACCGCCGTTTACACGACATGTACTCGGCAACCTTCAAGCGGAAGCCCAGCGAGGGTGTCGGCCACGGCCTACCTAAACACTTAAGTCTCTAGTCCAGGTTTATCGCCTATCCAGGTTCCATCCGCAGGGAGTCCGGCCAAGGTTTCCACATACGGCCCCGAACGATGTGAACAGGGTTCCCGAGACACCAAACGGGTGACTCGGTACACCGTGTCACGGTGTATCTACCGCAACATAGCCCACCCCTAGGGTCAGCGCTACGCACGGCCGCCAACACATAACCTACAAACACCAAAAACTAATTGCAACTCCTGGACAGAGTACTAGGGTGAATAAGAAGCCGAGAGGGTCCATTGGTTTCGGGCCCAATGTACGGTAGTAACTGCATCTTAAATCACACATACAGATCTCAGTTCTTATGGACGGCCTCAATGAAACAACCCACCATGTACTCCTACATGGCCTCTCATCGATACCTTTACCAAAAACATGTTCAATACATCCCTCATATTACCGACATAAGCATTTCACTCTAGCTCATCACCTAGATGAACCAGACCTGACTCAACTCTAAGCATAGCAGGCATAGCAAGGTAGGAATCACATACATGGCTCAATCAACTCCTACACATGCTAGTGGGTTTCATCTAGTTACTGTGGCAATGACAGGTCATGCAGAGGATAAGGGTTCAACTACCATAGCACACAGCAGTTTGAATCGCGATGTCTTAATGCAGTAAACAAGAGCAGGAGCGAGAACATGGGTTGTATCAGAATGATCAATGGTTGCTTGCCTGATGGAGTGGTAACGGGATACTGCCCTTCAGTTGGATACTCGTGAATATCCTCGGAGGCAGAACCTACCACGAAGGACACATCGGAACACAATCAACACATGACGATATGCAACAATATGATGCATGCTATGACATGGAAATATGATTGTGTCTTGGCCTAATGCAAGCTAAAATAGGAAGGGATGAACCCATTTGAATCAAAGATTCAAATATTAGCTCATTAAACATGGCATTTATAGTGCATTTCCTTATTCTGCTTAAACAGCAAGGTAAACTTGCTTTGTCATGCATGAAACCATTACAGATGGATAGATTGAATTTTTCTGATAATTTTTCATATATAATTTATCTCATTTGGAGCTATGGTTGAATTTCTATGAATTTTTGAAGTTTGAACTATTTTCTGGAATTTCCTGAATAAGAATAAATCTAGAAAATCAATTACTGCGTCAGCAACGCGTCAGGGTGACGTCAGCAGGTCAAAGGCGCCAGTCCAGGTCAAACCTGACTGGTGGGGTCCACTAGTCAGTGTCTTTGTGCACTAACTACGTTTAGTTAGCCTAATTACCTGGCAGGGCCCACTAGTCAGTGACTATACTAATTAACTAGCCTATTTAGTTAGCACTAACAGAGTAATTAGTCGGGCGGGGCCTGCATGTCGGTGAGAGAGGGGGGGTCAACCCACGTCAGCAGGTCAACCTCGCCGGTCAGCGGGTCTAAACCTGCCGGCGTTTAGCCGCCGGCGAGGCCAGACGCGGTGGCGCGCTGTGGAAATCGCCCACAGGGCACCAATTGATGCGCGGAGAGCAGCTACGGGTAGCTGGGAACGAACCGCGGCGTTTGGTGGTGGTGGTTGGGCTCGGGGTGGCCGAAAACGTCGCCGACGACGAGCCTTGCGGTCGCCGGAGTCAGGCGAAAGTGAGCCCGAGGCTACGGGGCACGGCGAGGCGTGTGGTGAGGTGCGTTGTGCCCCTAGGGATGCAGTGAAGTAGTTAGACTAGGTGGCGTGGCCGGTGTTTGGCCGGAGACACGTCGGCGACGAGCTCCAAGGCGGCGCGTGCGGGTGAGCTTCGTGTGCTCGTTGTGGTGCACGAGAAGAAGAACGGGGAGGATGGGGAGGTGCAGCAGCTCACGGCGATCACGTAGAGGCAGACGGCGCGGTCGGGGACGAGTCGATGCGGCGGCGACGTCGAAAGGGATCTCCGGCGATGCTCGGTGAAGATGAGGTCGAAGAAGATGTTGCAGAGCGTGTGAGCGCTCGGGGCTCAGCTGCTCGACGGAGTCGACGATGGCGGAGAGGATGGACACGGTGGTGCAACACGGGGACGATGGTGGACGCGGTTTCACGGTGGCGCGAGCACGGCAGCGTCGGCCATGGCGGAGGAAGAGCGATGGAGAGGGACCAGGGGGAAAGTGCGGTGTCTGCGAGGTCGGGGGATGCAAGGGAGTTCGTCCCACGTCGACAGGTCGACGAGGGGAGCGGCGAGGCGGCGGCAGCTGCGTGGCGCGCATGCAGTGCTCGCCGTCGAGCACCTGCCTGCTTGGCCAAGCCAAGCTGCTCGCTGGCGGGGTGGCTGGGCTGGGCCGGCAGGTGGGCCTGGTAGGTGGCGCCAGGTAAGTTTTTCTGTTTTTTTGTTTTCTTTTCTATTTTTTTTCTGTAGCTTTAGAGCTTTATTTAAAATACCTAGGCACTTTCTAAAATCCTGAAAATAATTGTCGGCTCTGTTGGGATTATTCCTAACAGCCCTGACTTAATTCCAGAATTATTTGAACATTTAAAATATTTATTAGCATTTAAATGTCCAAAGGAAACATACATATGATTTAATCCAGTGACCTTTTGTTGACCTAGAAAATTGTGCACCTATTTTGCCAGAGGTTCTAACCCAAGGCAAAGAGGGTGAACATTTTAGAAGGGCATTTCAGGTTCATTGAAGTTATTTTTAGTAAACCCTAGTTGATTTCAAGAGGGGTGCTGGGGGTTCTGCCTTCCCCATTTCAAGTTTCTGATGAAAAATAAACATGATGCACACTCTAATGCATGGACTAGCTAGGGTGTGACAAAGAGATTCTTCAAACAGCATATCATAACAGACCAAGCGTTGAGTCGACTGACCTGAACGTTGCTCTGAAGAGCCGAGCTCGCGTCATAAGTTGCTTGGCTGGCCTCCCGAGCCACCTTCACTTGCTCCATCATGATCCCCGCCTGACGTATAGCCTCTTTTGCGGCAGCCGCTTGGTCCTCAGGGACAGGGTACGCGGCAAAAAGCGAAGACGGATCCGCAGTCGACGTCGAAGGCCGCACACTTGTCAGAGGAATGGCGAAAGTCACAGAAGCCCGAGCGGTATCACCACCATCCCGAGCTACGGCCTCAGACGCCGGAGCAGATTGGGGGATCTTGTCAGCCGACGCCCTCTTGTTCCTCCTCACTCTCAGCGGTTCGTTGTCGTCGTCATCCGGGAGGTCAATAACATGAGGAGGGGCTACAAGGGAAACATTCAATCGACCAGAGTTGCAATAAATGTTCAGTCGACTCAAAACGGAACGTCAGTAATCGTACCAAGGTTGGAGGTAACAGCATCCTCCATCTCTTGGTCATCGTCCTTGGCGGAGATCTCAGAAGTAGCAGCGCTGCAAATCTCAAAAATCAGTCAGTTGGCTCGATGAATCGACCAAAGATCTGTCCTCGGTCGAAGAAGGAAAGCAAGTTTTATTATTACTCGGAAATAGTAGGGACAGCCATCTTCATCTTGGGCAGAGCCTTGGGCGGCTTGGACAGCGTCGCGCGTGGGTGCTTGGGAGCCTTCCCAGTCGGCGTAGGAGAAGAGGTCTGAGGACGTTTCGACGATTGCCCAACAGAAGCAGTCGCCTTGCCACGTTCCCGCACCGGATCGTGTGTGAGCTTGGATCGCCCCTCCGGGCGAGGGGGTTCAACCTCCTCCTCCTCCTCTTCCCTGGAGTCGACGTTGTCGTCTCCCTCTCCTTCACCATCGGACTCCCACTCACCTTGGTCGTCTCCACTCTCACCTCCGCTCGCCTCCCCTTCCTCAGTTGGCCCCTGGGCCCCGTTGGGCGTTGAGCACATCTCGGTAGTCGCCTGGAAAACAACAGACAAGACAAAAGTCAATCGACCTACCCAAAGAAGACCAATGAAGAAAACAAGATCTCAGTCAAGAGTGTAAAGACATACCTGGTCCACGTCATACGAGTTGTCGAGTGGAATTACCCTCCTGGCTCCTCGGGGGTTGTCTTTGTTCCCCGTGATGCTCGACAGCCACCCCTCCAGCATCTCGTCAGTAACCTCCTCCGGGTGGACCCGAGTGGTGTCGTCGAGACCCGAGTACAGCCACATCGGGTGGTCACGAGCCTGGAGCGGTTGGATGCGCCTCCGGAGGAAGACCTCCAGCAAGTCTATACCAGTCACGCCCTCACGGACAAGCTCAACCACTCGACCAGCCAACACTTTGACTTGGGCCTTTTCCTCCGGCGTCACTTTCAGAGAAGCAGGTTTTTCGGCTCGGTCGAGAGAGAAAGGGGGAAGTCCGGTCGACTGCCCTGGGGTCGCCTGGTCTTGACAGTAGAACCAGGTCGACTGCCAACCGCGGACCGACTCCGGGAAAGTGATAGATGGAAAACAACTCTTTCCCCTCGTCTGGATCGCCAGGCCCCCGCACAGTTGAATCACCTGCGTCCTTTCGTCACTCGACTTGGCCTTCTTGACCGATTGAGAACGGCAGGTAAAGATGTGCTTGAAGAGTCCCCAATGGGGGCGGCAACCCAAGAAACCCTCACACATGGAAATGAAAGCAGCAAGATATACGATGGAGTTGGGAGTGAAGTGGTGGAGCTGCGCTCCAAAGAAGTTCAGAAAGCTCCGGAAAAAGGATGGGGCGGCAGAGAAAACCCTCGGTCGATATGGGTGGCTAGGAGCACACACTCACCGTCGCGAGGCTGAGGTTCGATCTCTCCCCCCGGAAGACGCGCAGCTTCGTGGGGAATGACTCCCCCCTCGACCATGTCGTCGAGATCTTCTTGCCGGATCACCGACGGCATCCAGTCGCCCTGGATCCAGCCGCGGGGCAGAGCGGACCTTGAGGAAGATCCGCCCCGAGCAGATCTCTTCCCTTTCCCCTGCGCCGCCGCCTTCTTCGCGCGCTCCAGAGCGGATGTCTTGTCCTTCGCCATCGTCGCCGGCAAATCTTGCACGGTTCTACGGCGCTAGGGTGAGGGCGGAGGTGGTGGAGGAGCTTGCGAAGGGAGAGAGGAAGAAGAGAGCACACTGCTTGGAAACCCCGAGCCGGCTACTTATAAGAGGCCGCTCCCGAGTGGCTGACTGATAGGCCCAGGCGATCCAGTCAAATCCCGCAGCAGACGCGCGCGCGGTACGTGGCGAAAAAGGTGGCGCGGAAATCGAGGAGCTTCCGCTTTATCGCTTCCAATTACTGCGGCCGCTCCCGTCCCGCGCGCTTCCCGAAATCCGAATCCCACGGCATCCGCGGGCTGCAAAACAACTTGTCAAAACAGAAGACCCCGCTCGCACCGACACTCGGTATGTCACAAGTAAAGAAATTCACTCGGCGAAAGGCCTGGAATGGATCAAGGCGACTGAAAAGAGGTTGATGACGTCGTCCGTGACGATTTACCCGAAACGAGGCACTCATGTAGCCCAAAGAACCGGTCGGAAAGATCTCCAACTCTTTCCCCACTCAAACCTCGATCCATTCGGGGGCTAATGATGAAGCTGTGTACCTAGGGTAGGGGCACGGACCTGTCCAAGGAGCCCTACCCAAGGACACCCCTGGAAGAAGTCACCTTTCAATCGACTTGAAGGTATCCCACTCGACGGGTTCAAGACATTCGACCAAGAAGCTATCATTCGACCATGAAGCCAACCACTCGACTGCCAGGAGACCTAAAGTCACTCCGTAGGCAAACGGTCGGCTATTAAGTAGTCTTTATGGTCATTATCACACTTTATTAGAGGCGTTACTAATAACGCCCAACCTTAAATGTACCTTAAACCCTGCATCACTGAGGGCAGGAGAGGGCCGGCGAACTCTATATAAGACACCCCCCCTCCTCAGTATGAAGGGTTCGCACCCCTGTAATTCACACACGCATAATCCAGTCGACCGCCTCCGGGCTCCGAGACGTAGGGCTATTACTTCTTCCGAGAAGGGCCCGAACTCGTAAACCTTGCGTGCTTACAACTTCTCCATAGCTGAGATCTTGCCTCTCCATACTTACCCCCCTACATCACTGTCAGAGCTAGAACCACGACAGGCAGGTCCACTACCACGGGGCGACGGCTAGGCTCAATTTCCCCTTCGGCACACGTCCGGTCCACCTCGTTCCACCGAAGCCAGGGGTGGTGAGCTCGATACGACGCAGGAGGACCGCGAGGCGTGGGAGCGTCTCGAGGCCGAGGCCGCCGACAAGGCCTACATGCAAGAGCTCCACTGGCAGCACCCGAAGCTCGTGGAGGCGGAGCAGGCGATCTTTGCCGGCGCGGAGGGCGGCAAGGTTATCGTGCTATCCTTCGATGACGAGGTCGAAGGCGGCAAGGACGACGACGCGGAGGGCGGTGAGGTTATCACACTCTCCTCTGATGACGAGGTCGAAGGCGGCAGCAACGGCGGTGCGGAGGGCGTCAAGGTGGGCCCCGAGGATGAGGAGATCGATGTCGACGAGTGGAGGAGTGCCTTCCCCAACGACCCTGATGACTGTACTGGCCCGGACCCGGCTCGCGGCACACCGTACATGGCGAGGAAGGATTGGCTCGACCTCTACTTCGACCAAAAGTAGTCTAGCTTAGTTTAAATTTATGTTTTATGTTCGGTTATGCAAAACTATCTATGTTTATGTTTGAATGCATGCTACTTTCGGTTGAACCTGCTTTGAACTTGATCAAATTGATGTTTACAACCTTAAGTTTAGGGTATCGACTAGAAAAGGCCAAAAATTGCTGGAGTATATAGATATCCACTAAGGGTTTTAGTCCTTTTAACTTTTTAAGGATCGCTTAGAGATGTCCTTATGACTTGTTTATTTCAGATCTTCACAATGTGATGCTCTATATGTGCAACTATTTGTTGTGCAGTTCAATTTCATCAATAACAGTTTCAACAATACCACTATGAATTACGATATTTGGTTGATGTTAAGGATATTGCAGTTAACATACCTTTTCGTTTTTCAATTGTTGTTTAGGAACATGCATTGTATTGAATGACTAAATATGCAATCCCAGGCTACATAGCAAGTGTTACCTTAATGTTCTGATGATGTCTAGATATACATGTAATAAAATTTTATATAATGGGATGGATGGAGTGTTGTACTACATCATTTTTCAATTGTTGTTTAGCTTCTAATATTAACTTGGTGCTTTTAGGTACATATATCATTGCCAAAGATCCACACTTCGACCCTTTCTGGGTACGGGCAATGAGATATTCATGAACCAGCATCAAGGGAGGAAACTGATAAAGATTGTTATTAAAATGGGTCAAAAGATGTCAATCGAACTATTTGTTTACACTTTATGCAAGACAACAGTGAACTGTGGGATGGTAAGTAAGAACCCTGTAGCCTTCTTTTTACTGTCCGTAATGAGTTGTGTTAGATGACAATATCTGAATCTTTTTTTCTTTTGTTGTGAATTCTGAAACAGTTTACTCAAGATTACCTCTCAAACTACATGATTAGCGGTCGGACATCATAAGGGGTTGGACTAGAGTCCTGCATGCCTTCTGCATTCAGGAGAGCACAATAGGGCCATTCCGCTTCACCTTGTTCAGCAACTGAAATGTCTGTCGCCTCTTTCTTTACCATCTGTAACAAGTATAGAACCCTGGTGCATCATTCTTTAGTTGGTGTTTCTGTAATTCTTAAACATATGTACCTGTTCGAATAATGCATTGGTTCTTTGAACCTGATGGATATGAATAAAGCTATAGCCTACTTTAAAGTTTAAATTAGGTACAATTTTAAATAGCAGCAATTAAATTAGGGCGAAATTATGTTGTGCAGGTCATTGCGGCACACACGGTTGGTAAAATACAAACGTTTGCGATATACACCATAATCCAAGACTGTTCATAGAGAGGAAACGTGTGCAATGCACACAGTTGCCGTTTGCAAAGCGTGTGTGATGTCAGATACTATCACATACGGTGCGGGAAAACTAAATGTGTGTGATTGTCTACATATCATACACGGTTTATAATCATGAACTGTTTGTGATATGCTAGGCATCGTAAATCACCCGTGCCTAGAATCTGCCTAGAAAACTGTCGTGCCTGGAATCTGCCTAGTTTTAGGCAGAACCACAAAACTCCGACTGCGAAGACAATGCGAGCGCAAACGAGTGGCAAGAATGAAGCGTTTGGGATACTCGAGATATCGAAAACGATTATACAGGGACAACTGTATGCATCAAGGCTCCCTATCCTCGACGGTTTCTGGATCGTGTGGGAAGGAACCCCCTATCGCCCACACTCACTTGGAGACGGTTCCATATGCCAACCAACCACATGAAGTTTTAACTCCGTTATTTGCACGAGAAGTCAATGCTACTGCATCCAAACGCATTGACATTTCTCAGAAGGACGAGGTGTGCAACCAGACACATCCAAGAACAAGCGGCCAGTTCACACCATCCAGACTACAATGTACACACCTGTATATTCTTGACTACTACTTCCTGCTAAACTAGAATCACGTCACGCTAGCATGCCAGGAACTAAACCCCGAATCGAGGTTGCCAACTTGGCCCACAACCAGCCCTACAACTCTTGGTCAGCAAGGAGCGCAAGATCTAGAGGTTTCATCAGTTGAGAACCAGCTTCATAATCAGATCGTTCCAGGCGTCGATGGGCCCTGGCACGCACCAATGCAGGCAATCATTCTGAACGGATGAGCCATCCTTGTTGCCCTGTGCAAATGGATGGAACATCCTGTAAGGACCAGCATGGCCGTCAGGTCTCATGGACGAAATGCTGTAAGTGTCCAAGAGCTTCAGTTTCACCACATCCCTTGAGCTATTGGCCGCTGTTACGGCCTTGTTGAACTCCTCAAGCTCAATCCCCCTCATGACATGTTCCATGTATTTCCCACCGTACTCTCCCTTCTTGTAAGGCAATACCCTGTTGCAAGTTCCGCCGCTGAACCACTCGCCGTTCTCAAAGTGATCAGGCGCCCAGGTCCTGAAGAGAACAACTGGCTTATGGTGTGCCGAGGAGATGAATTTGAGTACCTCTTGTAAAGTCCTGCGATACAAGTGCTCAAACCCGACTTCAGTTAGGTTCTTGTCCTGGCAATGATGACAGCCTAACACCTTATCACTCTCCCAGTAGACCGCAGTCTTAAGAAACCATTGTCCACCGGCAATCACAACATAGTCAAACCTCTCGTACTGACTTATCCAGGTTGGTTCAAGTATGTCAAGGTGAAGCTGGATCTCGGAAGTGGACTCGCCATTCTCATTTTCAAAAACCTCTGATTTGACGAGGAAGGGAGCCCAAACGAGGGACACAGTGAAGTTGTATGATTGGAAGTGCCATCTCCTATTTTTGAATTCTTTATCATGGTAGACCTCAACAGGTTCGTCAGCCTAAATAAACAGCAAGCAGGTCCAATAATAAGGATACTATACCACTACAAATGCAAGGTATAGAGGGGAGAGGCATGTTACATAAGTAATGCATTGTTGTTCTAACCCAACTAGAAGTACATTTAAATAGTGCACACAATTTATAAATATGAGAAGAAAAAAACACCACTTTTGATCCTAAACTACTGGCTTCATTCACATTCCTCTTCAAACAATTTTTGGGCTCATTTGAATCCATAAACTATCAATATGTCAGCCTATGTGTGTAAAATTGGTTACAAAATATGACTCCAATCTGTGCAAAAATAAAGTAAATATATTACATTTTTTTGCACAGATAAATGACCATATACTTTCAAACAAAGATTTACATGCATAAACCTCACGTCACAACCTACATACAAGATTCTCTTCAGATATTTTCAAAATTTCAGAAGCTATTCTTGCATTATAGAAACTGGCCAGGGGTGAACTGCTCTGGATACTAGTGGATACAATAGCTTAGGGGGTTACGTATCTTAGCATAATTCAGTGCACGCTCCTCCAATTGTAGTATCTCCTAATGAGGAGAAACAAAATTTCCTTTTAGGGCATTTAAACGTAAAAAATAAGAAAATACAGATACGAGCATGATGCTTCAAGTAAGCATTAACAGCAGCACTTCAGTATGACAAACTGATAATTAAAAGGAGGAGTCATGTAATGTGGTATAATTTACCTTAGACAGAAGGCATATCAAGGACTGAACTTGGTTACGAAGAATGGAGTCACCGATAAGGCCCCATGCTTTGTTCCTCATAGCACCTAGAAATCTAATTTCATCAAACGGTGGCAAATCACATTCATAAGGTTTCCACCTCCAGTGAAGATATCCAGTGTCTGGTCTACCATTCATCATACAATTTTGGTGATCATCAATAAATCGACAACTTGAATTTGTATAGGCTGGGCCAGAGGGATTTGGTAGCCATTCTCCATTGAAAAGGTCACATTTTCCTATGCAAGTAGTATCCACGTCAGATTCTGGAAATCAGAAAAATACAGAAATAAGCAATTCAGCTTAAAACGTTTTTTTCTTCTTTCAGATTTCCACGAGAGTAAATCCTTAGGTAAAAGAGTAGTGAGGTGGGTGCATTCAGGTAACAGAAACTGGGAACTGCTCCACTGAGTCATTAATCTTGTCCATTTTGCGAAAACATGAAAACATGGCAATAGAAGGCACCTGGTACTAACTGCCCCTGATTCTCTAGGCTATGCTTTGCTTTTATTTTCCAAAAGAATAAAAAATAAATCGCTACCCCTGATTCTCTCTCTGTTTCGGCAAGAAAATTATTGCATCTGAAAATGATTGCTGCCAAATTCCTTATAGAAAGTTAGAAACTAAAAGATTTGATCTGAAATTCACCAAAATTGCTCTTCCTGAAGACCACCCGTGGAACTTGCCCATACATCAGGACGCAAGGCCACATGCTCATCGTGGCACAGCATCTTCATAGTGGCAAGGTTGTCTTGATGTGCTGGTGAAGGTCATCACATGCAGGTGAGAGTCTATGAATGCTCATGAAAGGTTATCGTCCATGCGCTCATGAAGGTCACCTTCATCCTTGCTACAGCATTCTGCACTTGCTCCGCTTTTTGTCACCAACATGAAGGTCAATTGCTTGCTGCACTAATTGTCTCAAACGGTCTAGCCACAAAGAAATGTTACCAGCAATGTCCATTGTTAAACGTGATATGCTAGGCGCATTGGTCCCACCTGGGCCGAACTAGGTTGGTTAGAGATAGAGTTAGGCAATATTCTTGTAACCTCTTTTCATCTCTATCTTCTCTCTTTGCTTGGTTCTCAAGATGTAATCTAAACAGCCTGTATGCATATCTCAGGGATGAGCCCCTGCCTAAAAAACACGGAACCGTCGCCTCCAACGAGGTACGACGTTCATCGCTCGTTTACATGGTATCAGAGCCTCCTCCATCCACTACATCTGGAGAAAAACCCATCTCCATCGCCAGCCATGTCGTCCTCCTCAAGCATCGGTCAGTCCTCCCTCCCTGGGCAGGTCACGGAGAAGCTGACCCACACCAACTACGTGTTGTGGCATGCGCAGGTGACACCGCAGCTGAGGGGAACTGGTTTCTTCGGCTACGTCAACGAGACCATGCCGGAGCCCGCCAAGTTCCTCGCCACGAAGGACAAGGACGGGAAAGATGAACAGACGCCGAATCCACTTCATGTGATCTGGTTCAAAGAAGGACAGCAGGTACTTGGATACTTGCTAAATAATCTCACCAAGGAAGTCCTTGTGCAGGTCACATCCATAGCTGTGCCGTATGAACTGTGGGCTGCTCTTGCGCATATGTTCTCGTCGCAGTCCAGAGCCCGCGTCAACAACATCCGCGCCACACTCTCCACGGCGCAAAAGGGCACGCAAACAGTGGCGGCGTACTTTTCTCACATGCGATCTCTCGCAGATGAGCTTGCAGCCGCGGGAAAGCCGATCAATGATGATGAACTGGCCTCCTACATCACCGCCGGCCTCGACATGGAGTATCAGCCTCTCATCTCCGCCAACGACGCCCGCACCAAGCCCATCAGCCTCGACGACCTCTTCGCTCAGATGAGCAGCTTTGATCAGCGCCTTGCCCTCTACAACGGGGCGGGCTCTGGTGGAGGCTTCAAGTCTTCTGCCAACGCAGCCGTCCGCGGCCGTGGAGGTAGCGGCTCTCACTACCGCGGGCGCAACAAGGGCAAGCCATCGGGCGGAGGCAACAGCAGCGGTGGCAACTCCTCCAACAGCGGCGGCGGCGGGCGGCCCTTCTACAACAGCAACAGGGGTCGCCGCAACTCCTCTGGCAAGCCTCGCGCGGGACCAGATGTTACGCGCTGCCAAATCTATGGCAAGCCAGGCCACACAGCAAGGGATTGCTGGTACCGTTTTGAGGAAGATGAAGAATCTTCCCAAGATGAGAAAATTGCAGCAGCGGCAGAAGGCTCCTACGGCGTCGATACCAACTGGTATGTGGACAGCGGCGCGACAAACCACATTACCGGCGAGCTGGAGAAGGTGACCGTACGTGAAAAGTACCGTGGACAGGACCAAGTTCACACTGCCAATGGAGAAGGTATGAGAATTAGCCATATTGGTCATTCAGTATTTAAAACTCCCCATAGAAAAATCCATCTTAGAAGAATTCTGCATATTCCTAGTGCCTCGAAAAATCTCCTTTCCGTTCATCGCATTGCCCTTGATAACCATGTCTTTCTTGAATTTCACCCGTTTTTCTTTTTGATCAAGGATCAGGTCACGAAGAAAATCCTATATCGAGGTAGATGCGTTCGAGGGCTTTACCCGTTGATTCCGGAGCTTAGGAGATTGAATAAACAAGCCTATGGTGTCACCAAAGTTTCATCAACACGGTGGCATGATAGATTAGGGCATGCATCTTTTTCTTTGATCAATCAAGTGCTTAGGAAAAATAAGCTCCCTTTTGTTGGTGAGCGTAGTTGTGAAACAATTTGTGATTCATGTCAACGTGCTAAGAGTCATCAGTTACCTTATCCTGTGTCTACAAGTGTTTCTACCAAACCTCTTCAGCTTATATTTTCTGATGTTTGGGGGCCTGCCCCTACTTCGGTTGGAAGACACTCTTATTACGTTAGTTTTATCGATGACTACAACAAATACACATGGATCTATCTTCTTAAGAAACGATCTGATGTGTTTCAAGTGCACAACTTTCAAGCACTCGTAGAAAGAAAATTTGATTGCAAAATTCTAGCTCTCCAATCTGATTGGGGAGGAGAATACAGAAACCTAAACTCATTCTTCCAACAAATTGGCATATCTCACCATGTGTCTTGTCCTCATGCTCATCAGCAGAATGGTTCTGCTGAGCGTAAGCATAGGCACATACTTGAAGTGGGTCTTGCCTTGCTTGCTGCTGCATCCATGCCACTAAAGTTCTAGGATGAAGCGTTTCTCACCGTTGTTCATCTTATTAACATATTGCCTAGTCGGGTCATCAACAATGAAACTCCGGTAGAACGCTTGCTTCACACCAAACCCGACTATACTTCCTTACGAGTATTCGGGTGTGCCTGTTGGCCCAACCTTCGCCCGTACAATAATCGCAAGCTCATGTTTAGATCCAAACAATGTGTTTTTCTGGGTTACAGTCCACAACCCAAAGGTGTAAAATGCCTGGATGTGTCTACCGGACGCGTATACATCTCCCGTGACTCAAGATGGCAATGGGGCCCCGAAACCCGCGTCCCCACGGGTTTTTACCCTATTAGGGGACGGGGATGGGCGTCTTTTTAACCCCGCGGGGCCGTTGTTGGGTAAAATATAAAACCCGACACATTTCACGGGTTCAAACCCGTTTCAACAATACCCGTTTCAACAATGTCAAAAAATGTCTTACATTTTGAGACAGAGGGAGTAACTTTTTTGGTGCCCACAAACATATACCCATTTCCTTATAAATATTTTCTAAAAAATGAATAGCAAAGGAGCTGCTAACATTTAATCAAAGAAGTCAACAAGTAGCAATTTTGTCTTAACAATTGATCTGTGTCGAAGCTCGTAATCTTTTTTATGGGTGTAGCGAAGCAAAGCTTTTAGTATAATTGTATAGAATTTCATTCCCGTACTTTTTAACTCAAGTACATCCCATGGCAGTATCTGAATTCTCAGTATTTTACATAAATATTTATCCACTAGACGGGATTAAACCACCGGTCTTGTGTCTTACTTTCTATCCCATGCAAAAGCACGCCTTAAAACCAAAATGTAGAATTCAAGTTGGCAATTGCCCATGGAAAACAAAATAAATACAACTGTCGTTATAACGGCTCCTATGCTCATAAATAAAGGTTCAATGTTTCCAAACATGGAGGATAAATAAAAGATCAACTTTTTATACTAGAAAGTACATACATCAAATCAAAATGTTCGAAACTGCTCCATTTTGTTCTCAGTCCCGTTTCGAGCTTCCCATAGAACCGCGGGAAAACAACACTTACCTAAAAAATTATAGGGCAAACACCGATTTCCCCAGCATTCAAGATGCAACAAAACAATCAGACTGCAAATGTGCAATCCTTATTCCTCTGCAATCACCAAATATGTTTCTGAACCTTACTAGTCTTATTAAGACCACAACAGGCGTTCAGGAACGATAGAGTAAAATTCCTATTTCACGGAACCAAAACATAAGTTCCAAGTTCCAACCTTGAACTCAAGAAAATACGGCGCAATTTCCAACAAACAAAAAATCACCAAAAACTGCAGGCGAGACAAAATGAGAAACAATTCGCCCTCACTAAACCCCCCGACAAGATAAGCCTAAACCCTACGAATCTCTGAACTTTCTTACTCAACTGAAATTAGAACTGGCAGAGAAATCCCGTACCTTCCTTGATATCCGGCGACAGAGACGAAGAGGAAGAGAAGGAGCAGAGCAGACGGAAGGCGACGCCGGCGAAGAGGATCCACCCGATGGCCTTGAGCCCTCCCAATCCCCATCCCCCTCCGCCTCCCTTGCGAGATCGAGGAGAGAACGGCAACGCCGCCCACGGCGACCACCTCGGGCCCAAGCCCATGGGGTGCTACCGTGTTAGGATAATACTACTAGGATAGGATGGGCCCCAGCTCGAGTGCTTGTGCGTGCGAGCCGAGCCGAGCAGGGTAGGAGAAGAGGAGAGGAAGGAGACACTGGGACTGCGAGTTGACGACATCTGACCCTCTCGGTCCTCTTTTTTGTTTTTTTTGGAGTTCTGACCCTCTCGGTCTGGGCGTGTGAGAGTCCATTGTGGGGCCTGCCACCATTCCCAGCCTCTTCCGTCGCCTCCTCTTCCTGACCGGGCCTCGTGGCCCGTCATCTTAATTCCTACTCCTTTCATTTTAAAATATAGTTCGTCCGTTTCTAAAAAAAATATAGTACGTTCGTGCTTTTCGAGATTCAACTTTAATCATAAATTTAACAAAAAAATTGACTGGCAAAAAAATTATATAATTAAAAAAAAATTTGAATACAAATTTATTGGTATAACTTGTGCTCCCGGCGCGGTCGATCTCGTTAGTTAAATTTATGATCAAAATTAAAGCACGAAGATAGAGTAAGCACTACATAGCACCTATTTGGCGCTTTATTTTTTTCTTTTTCGAGAATCACCTATTTGGCGCTTCAGCGCCCATTATAGGTCAGTTTACAAATGGGCGCACACCCTCCTGCGAGCTGGACCGGCCCATCTAATTTTTTCTGGTTGTTAAATCGCAAAAAACTGTGAGCAGCCATATTCTTTTCATGTGAGTACTTACCTCTTTTCCAACTGTGTCTAAAGAACAACCTTTTTTCAACGTTTTCTTCTTTCTTCTTGCCTTTTTTTTCTTTTCCCTTTTCAATCTTTCTTTTTCGATTTTCCTATTCCTTTTCTCATTTTTCGTATGGTTTTGTTCAGTTTTTTTCTTTTTCTTCCTTATTCTTATTCTTATTCTTATTATCTTCATTTTGTGTCATTTTTCTTTTGATAAATGCATGAACTTTTTTAATTTGTAATTTTTGGTAACTAGAAGAACTTTTTTTTAAATCCATCAAATTTTTTTAGAATCGATTTAAAAAAATTATCTAACCTTTTTCAATCTTTATCTTTACCTACTAATAAAGCATGCATTGCTTTCATCGGGTTCACCGTCACGGTGTTTTTATGAAAAATCCATATTCAAGGTGGTACTAATTTTTAGCTTTGGTAATTTTCGGTTTCATCCGCTTTGTCCAGTCTACATCTACATCTTCCTATACGTCCTAAATCTGCTTTATCCAGTCTGCAAACGAAGCGGCCCATATGTTCTTTGCCGCTGCACGCCTTCCAGCCCGTCGTTGTACGCTAAAGTTTTGTACATCGCTGGCCCGCATCAGCTAAAAACCTAGCTCGCTTTCTTTCACTGTATGTAGCTGCGTTGAGACTCTTTCTTCCATCAAATAATCCCACCTCACTACTTTACATCTGATCTCACCACTTCATATACGTACGCCCTAGAAAATCAACAGGCTGTCTCCAAAATCAAGAAGGAAATAAAGCAATTAAGTCTTGTGCATATTCATACACCCTTGAGAATCAACAATGCCCCCTTAAAATTGGGAAGGGAATATGAATGGAACGAAGCAGCCTCCAGAAATATTAGGAAGGGAATGAACCCTCGGAAATTAAAAAGGGAATGACGAAATTATCTTCCCAAGGAAAAGAACAACTCAGATTTGCCCCCCCCCCCCCCCCCCCCCGAGAAGGAGCAGAGCAGACGGAAGGCGACGCCGGCGAAGAGGATCTTCCGCCTCCCTTGCGAGATCGTGGAGAGAACGGCAACGCCGCCCACGGCGACCACCTCGGGCCCAAGCCCATGGGGTGCTACCGTGCTAGGATAATACTACTAGGATAGGATGGGCCCCAGCTCGAGTGCCTGTGCGTGCGAGCTGAGCCGAGCAGGGTAGGAGAAGAGGAGAGGAAGGGGACACTTTTTTTTGGGAGACACTGGGACTGCGAGTTGACGACATCTGACCCTCTCGGTCCTCTTTTTTGTTTTTTTAGGAGTTCTGACCCTCTTGGTCTGGGCGTGTGAGAGTCCCATTGTGGGGCCTGCCACCATTCTTAGCCTCTTCCATCGCCTCCTCTTCCTGACCGGGCCTCGTGGCCCGTCATCTTAATTCCTGCTCCTTTCATTTCAAAGTATAGTTCGTCCGTTCCTAAAAAAAAATATAGTATGTTCGTGCTTTTTGAGGTTCAACTTTAATCATAAATTTAATCAAGAAAATTGACTGGCGAAAAGAAATTATATAATTAAAAACTTTTTTGAATACGAATTCACTGGTATAACTTGTGCTCCCGCCGCAGTCGATCTCGTTAGTTAAATTTATGATCAAAGTTAAAGCACGGAGATAGAGTAAGCACTACATAGCACCTATTTGGCGCTTTATTTTTTTATTTTTCGAGAATCACCTATTTGGCGCTTCAGCGCCCATTATAGGTCAGTTTACAAATGGGCGCACACCCTCCTGCGAGCTGGACAGGCCCATCTAATTTTTTCTGGTTGTTAAATCGCAAAAAACTATGAGCAGCCACATTCTTTTCATGTGACTACTTACCTCTTTTCCAACTGTGTCTAAAGAAAAACCTTTTTTCAACGTTTTCTTCTTTCTTCTTGCCTTTTTTTTCTTTTCCCTTTTCAATCTTTCTTTTTCAATTTTCCTGTTCCTTTTCTCATTTTTCGTATGGTTTTGTTCAGTTTTTTTATTTTTCTTCCTTATTCTTATTCTTATTCTTATTATCTTCATTTTGTGTCATTTTTCTTTTGATAAATGCATGAACTTTTTTAATTTGTAATTTTTGGTAACTAGAAGAACTTTTTTTTTAAATCCATCACCTTTTTTTCAGAATCGATTTAAAAAAATTATCTAACCTTTTTCAATCTTTATCTTTACCTACTAATAAAGCATGCATTGTTTTCATCAGGTTCACCGTCATGGTGTTTTTATGAAAAATCCATATTCAAGGTGGTACTAATTTTTAGCTTCGGTAATTTTCGGTTTCATCCGCTTTGTCCAGTCTACAGCTACATCTTCCTGTACGTCCTAAATCTGCTTTGTCCAGTCTGCAAACGAAGCGGCCCATATGTTCTTTGCCGCTGCACGCCTTCCAGCCCGTCGTTGTACGCTAAAGTTTTGTACATCGCTGGCCCGCATCAGCTAAAAACCTAGCTCGCTTTCTTTCACCGTATGTAGCTGCGTTGAGACTCTTTCTTCCATCAAATAATCCCACCTCGCTACTTTACATCTGATCTCACCACTTCATATACGTACGCCCTAGAAAATCAACAGGCTGTCTCCAAAATCAAGAAGGAAATGAAGCAATTAAGTCTTGTGCATATTCATACACCCTTGAGAATCAACAATGCCCCCTTGAAATTGGGAAGGGAATATGAATGGAACGAAGCAGCCTCCAGAAATATTAGGAAGGGAACGAACCCTCGGAAATTAAAAAGGGAATGACGAAATTATCTTCCCAACTCAGATTTGCCCCCCCACCCCCCCCCCCCCCCCCCACACACACAGACACCGTGAGGGGGCATGACTCATGAGAGAGATGGAGCGGGTAGCAGGCTGTTGGTTGTTTACGGCAGATTTTTTAAAACTTAAAAAAAGGAAGACATGATACATTTAGGTGCGTGTGATTATCTATAATTAAAAAAGAATTTAAACTGTACAATATGGTTTTAGATTAGTATGAGGTTAGTGGTCACTGTGCATGATGTAAGTCTTTTTAGAGATTCCAACTAGTGACTACATACGGAGTAAAATGAGTGAATCTATACTCAAAAATATGTCTACATACATTCGTATGTTGTAGTCCATTTGAAATGTCTAAAAAAAACTTATATTTAGGAACGGGGGAGTATTTTTTTTACCCAGTACAGAGACGCTCATATATATGCACATGCATTCATTCATATAAACACACATACACATCTTATCCCTACTAGCAAAAGGGCTCGTGCGTTGCAACGGGAAAAAGAAAACATTATACGCCCTAGAAAAATATCCAATGGGCTACATTGCAACATATAAAAGATAATTAATCAATGTTTTAAATAGCGGGCTATGAAAAATAGCGACGCGCCTCCAAATCAGCTATAGCGGGCTATTTGTGAAGGCGGCCATTTAGCGGCACCCTGCTGAAAAAGCTATAGCGGGCTATAGCGGAGCTATAAGCGGATATTTAAAACTATGTAATTAATATGTTCTTGTATCCTGAAACTCGACTTCGCGAAGGCTTTCGACACCATCCAGCATGAACCGATGATTGAGATCATGCAACATATGGGATTCAATGAGAAGTGGTTGGGGGTGGATCAAATGTATCTTTTCCTCCGGAAGCTCTTCGGTGTTGCTTAATGGAACCCTAGGGGAACAGTTTGATTGCCTTTGTGGGGTCCGGCAGGGAGATCCATTGTCGCCGTTGATCTTTGTTCTCGCAGCGGACCTATTACAGTCAGCGATCAATGATGACAGTCGGTTTGGTTTGCTGCAGTTACCCCTGCCCACTTCCGACAGTAACTATCCAGTAATTCAGTATGCAGACAACACGATCAATGTGTTCCCTACTTGTATCTCACAAGCGCAAGTATTGAAATCTATACTGGTTGACTAGGCGAAGTCGGTGGGCCTAAAGATCAACTTTCACAAGTCAACTTTGGTTCCCATCAATTCTGATCCGGTGCTGGCAGAGGAAATTGCAGTCATTTTTGGCTGCTCTATTGGCAACATGCCGTTTACGTACTTGGGCCTGCCCATGGGCACCACGCGCCCGAGTGTGACTGACCTGATGCCGTTGGTCACCTCGGTTCAGAGGAAGGTACCTGCTGCAGCCTCGCTTTTGGACTACGGTTCCAAGTTAACGTTGCTCAATTCTGTGGTCACCTCTTTGGCTATCTATGCCATGTGCTCCATCAAGATAAACCCAAATATAATTGAGCACCTTGATAAACTGCGTAGATCATGTCTTTGGGTGAGAAAGTCAGACGATGGGGTTAAGGGCAGCTCGCTGGCAGCTTGGGATATGGTGTGCAAACCCAAAAGCAAGGGAGGGCTGGGGATCATTGATGTGACGCCCTCGATTCAATCGTACACTAATCATACGCGTAAATGTGTACGATTAAGATCAAGGACTCACGGGAAGATATCACAACACAACTCTAGACACAAATTAAAATAATACAAGCTTTATATTACAAGCCAGAGGCCTCGAGGGCTCGAATACATAAGCTCAAATACACAAGGGTCAGCGGAAGCAAGAATATCTGAGTACGGACATGAGTTAGACAAGTTTTGCCTTAAGAAGGCTAGCACAAAAGCAACATTGATCGAAAAGGCAAGGCCTCCTGCCTGGGAGCCTCCTAACTACTCCAAGTCGTCAGCGGCCGTCACGTAGTAGTAGGCACCCTCGGGGTAGCAGTAGTCATCAGTGGTGTCGTCTGGCTCCTGGGATCCGTCATCTGGTCGCAACAAACGGGTATGGGGGAAAATAGGTAGCAAAGCAGCCGTGAGTACTCGTCCAAAGTACTCGCAAGACTTACATCAGATCTAAACTAAATATGCATATGTATCAAAGGAATGGGTTGTATCTGTGGACTAAACTGCAGAATGCCAGAAGGGAAGGGGAAAGCCTAGCCTATTGAAGACTAGCATCTTCTGGAACCCACCATCTTGCAGCAACAGGAGGGAGTAGAGTAGCATAAAGTAAAGTAGTAGAAGTGTTATCAACCTCGGCCAAAGATCCTTTCTCGACTCCCTGCGAGAAAGCAATCCCAGAGCCATACTATGCATTTCTCATCACGATCCAATTCTCATCACCATCCAATTCTCATCACAAGTATCCAGTTCTAGTTGTATCGATCGGGATACAACTCCAAGTGTCCGTTACCGTAGGACAGGCTATCGATAGATGTTTTCTTTCCTACAGGGGTGCACCAACTTACCCACCACGCTCGATTAACTCCGGCCGGACATACTTTTCTGGGTCATGCCCGACCTCGGCCAAACAATACGCCGCAACCCGACCTAGGCTTAATAGAGAGGTCAGCACGCCGGACTAAGCCTATGCCCCCAGGGGTCATGGGCCATCTCCCCGGGAACTCCTGCATGTTGCGTACGCGGCCGGTGAGCAGACCTAGCTACCTCCTTCAACAAGGCAGGAGCTTACGCAGTCCAACCCGGCACGCGCCGCTCAGTCGCTGGCGTCTATTAAGCTTCGGCTGATGTATACGACGCAGAACGCCCATACAATGCCCGCATGATGGTTAGTGCTATCAAGCCAGAGGCCCCTCGGATCAAATATCCAAATCGTAGTGGATTAGGAGCACGCGGTAACGAGCAGAGACTCACGATCGATGTGACCCCGTCGCACCGTCTCGAGTACTTGCGGCAAGGGCTAAGAATGCCCGGCCACGCCTCGTAAGTATCTCGCGGGCACCTTCCAGGTCAACCCGACTCCACATCACTCGCTATTAAGCTCGCGCGGGTACCCCTTAGGGCCGACCCGTCTTTAGTAACATGGCTTAGTGCAAAGTCATAGTAACCATAGTAACTGTGTGTCTAACACCAAGGGGGGAAAACCCGAGGAATCACCCCCCGGTGAATTCCACTCGATGTAACCATCAAGGTGAACGTAAGAGGATCCACCCTCGAGGTTCACGCGTGAGGGGTTGCACGACAGAGCCGTATCGAGAGTGGTTAAGGAGGAAATCACCCTCGATAACCACGACCGGATAGCTACACTACAGAGGTCTCATCAGGAGTGATGTAAGAGGTTTCACCCTCGGCACTTGATGGTAGCTCTACAGATTCGTACAACTAAGGGGGGTGATGTGCGGTGTCGGGGCCTGGACGTCGATCACATTGATCGAGTCATTGAACATAAAGCGGGGCAACTGGGACAAGGTGGGGGTCACTGATGGATCACTAACCAACCTATACTAAGCAGTTTAGGATAAGCGGGTAAGGTATGAAAGCAGGTAACAAAAACAGGCTATGCATCAGAGTAGGACCATATAGAAAGCAGTAGCAGTTCTAATGCAAGCATGAGAGGGGAGGAAATGGGCGATATCAGAATGCTCAAGGGGGGTTTGCTTGCCTGGAAGCTCTGCTGAAAAAGAAGTGTCGTCATCGACGTAGTAGATCACAGGGGCATCAACAGCAGTCTCGGGGTCTACCGGAGAGAAGAGGGGGAAGACACAGTAAATACAAAGCGAACAGATGCATGACAAGACAACAAGCGGCACTAGGGGTGTTCTAACGCGGTGCTACATGATACTGGCGAAGGGGGAATTCAGCCGAGAATGTTTTCCCGAAATTTGGCATTTTTTGGACAGATGAAATGAAGGAGGAAAGTTGCATGTTCGCTATGCTAGGGGCATGTGGCGGACGAACGGACTGCGTATTCGGATTCGTCTCGTCGTTTTGAGCAACTTTCATGTATAAAACTTTTTCATCCGAGTTACAGATTAATTTCTATGCTTTTTTTAAAGATTTAAAAGATTTACTAAAATTATTATTAATTCGAAAATAAATGCTAAAATGCTAGATGCACCCATCTCTGCGTACACAGAAGTGTACCAGAGGCTGACAGGTGGGCCAGGGGGTCCCAGTTGACCAGTCAACGTTTGACTGGTCAACAGGGGTGGGGCCCCCTGTCATTGACTGTTTGAACTAAATACATGTTTAATTAACTAACTAGGTAATTAGGTTAATTAAGCAGGTTAATTAGATTAATTTAATTAATTCTGATTAAACTTAATTAAACCAATTTAATTAAGTCAATTAATTAACTATATATATATATTTTTTTTTAATCAAAAAATTTTGGCGTGGGGCACATATGCCAGTGGGCCACTGGGGCCAAGCGGGCGGTGCTAACGGGTGCATCGGCGCCTGATGGGCGCGTGCAAGGTGAAACACGCCCGGGCGCACGGCGAGGCCGCCGTGGCGCGGCGGGGCGCCAGAGGCCGGCGAGGTAGGGGGAAGGACCGGCCAGCGCCAGCGAGCGGCGGCGCCGGGCCGACCACGCGATAGGGAAAGAGGCCCTGGGCACGGGCATGGCCAGCCAAGCGCGAGGGGGGCAAGCGGGCACGGCTTGGGCGTCGCGGGGAGGCCGAAGAGCTGCAGCAGGGGGGAGCAGCGAGCGCTGTGGAGCAGCGCGGCGGGCGGGCACGGGCGGCGGGCGACGGCGCTAGGCAAGCGAGCGGCGCAAGTGGAGTACGACAGCTGCTGCAGTAGCATCCAATGGGCGGAGTCGGCGCGGGGTAGGGGCGGCGGTCAGCGGACAAGCGTGGCCAGGCGAGCGGCAGGGCACGGGCGGCTCCGACGGAGCTCACGTGGACGGCGTGGCTGGGATGCACTGTGACGCCCGGGTAATTAAGCTACAGTAATCCTGCTAATGATGCCACGTCACCTCGATTACTATTCCTAATCTCGTGCTAGTTCGAAACTGATTCAAATTCAATTTCAAAATCAACCAAAGGATAAAAACTTTTCAAAATTTAAAACAAAAATGTTCGGGGTGTGCAAATAAATGCCTAGGAATTTATGGTGTGGGATCCATGCCTTTATAAAAGTCCTAAATACTTTAGATGAATTAAAACAGAAAAGAAAATAAATAAAGAAAAGAAAATACAAAAACTAAACTAACAAAAAAAAGGAGAACAACCCCCCCTCCCTCGCTGGGCTTCGGCCCAGCCGGCCACCAGGCAGCCGGCCACCCCACCAGGCCGGCCCACCTCCCCTCCTACTAACCCCACCCCGACCGAAACCCTAACTCCCCTCCCGCACGATCCCTACCCCACTTTCTCGTCCCTCTCGCCCCCGATCTGGATCGGGGCTCAACCCCGACCGCGCCTCGCCGAAGTCGCCGTTGCCGCCCGTGGATTCCGCGGCCCGCTGCCCGCTGCCAAGCTTCGTCGCCGGATCCGTGGCCTCCTCGTCTCCTCCTCACGCTGCCTCGACCACGCCTCCTCGCCGGACGCCATCGCCGTTGTCATCTCCAACGACGCCGCCGTCCCCGTCCTCCTCCCCGCGCCCACTGCCCGTGCCCTACTCCTCCTCTGTGAGCCCCCCTCCATCCTATCTCTGCCGTGGTCGCGCCCTCTCCCCTCACGCCCGCGCGTTGCGCCCACCAGCCGGCCCCCGTCCTCCGCGCGCGCCCACCCTCGCCGTTTCCGCCGTCGCCGCATCGGCCATGGCCTCGTCCGCCGCTCACGCACGCACGCGCCCGCGCACGCCTGCACCACTCCGCATCGCCCCGCTCACCGCTGCGTGCCCAGCCACGCACGCCTCGCTGCCGCTGCCGCCAGTGTTGGCCACGTTCGCCTCGCCCCGGCTGCGGTCTCCCTCGCCAACCGTGCCGGGCCGTGCCTGCGCTGCTCCCGCGCCACTGTTCGCCCCGGCGCGCGCCTCCCCTACTTCTTCATCGGCTTGCCCGCGCCGTCACCTGAACCGCGCCGCCTCTGCTCGTCCCGTGCCCCGCCTCTGGCCCCGCAGGCCACCGCCGCGCCGGCGGCCAACCCCGGCACCCCACCGCTCGCCGGCGACACCCACCGTGCCCTGGTTGCCTCGCCCCCCCGGACGGGCTTGACCCCGCACGGGGCGCCCGTAACCGCATCGCGGGCAACCGCACGCCCGCTATGGCCCTAGGCCACTGACCGAACGGGGCCCACCCTGAGAAAAAAAAGAAAAGAATTAAAAATAAATAATAAATAAAATCATTAAATTAATTAATTAATTAAAGGATTGATTAATTTAATTAATCTTGCTTAATTAACCTAGTTAATTAACTAAACTAATTAATCCTGATTAGATTAGACTAAGCAGATAACTAAACCCTACTTAAAATAACAAAGTATGACAGGTGGGTCCCACTGGACCCACGCATCAGTTGACCCAGTCAACCCCTGTTGACTGGTGACGTCAGCATGACATCATGCTGATGTCATAAATCCAAGTTTTGCATTAAATTAAATAATCAATTAAATTCCAGAAATTAGTAAAATCTTTAGAAAATCATATCTTTTAATCCGTAACTCGGATTAAATTATTTTCAACATGAAAGTTGCTCAGAACGGCGAGACGAATCCGGATACGCAGCCCGTTTATCCACCACACATCCCTAGCATAGCGAACATGCAACTTTCCCCCTCCGGTTCACCGGTCCGAAAACGCGAAACACCGGGGGTACTTTCCCGGATGTCATCCCCTTTCATCGGTATCACCTACTACCGCGTTAGGGCACCTCTAACGCCGTTACTTGTCATGTCATGCATCACTATGCCTATGCTTGCATTATATTTATTGTTTCTTCCCCCTCTTCTCTCGCTAGACACCGAGACCGACGCCGCTGCTACCCAGTACGACTACGGTGTTGACGACCCCTCTCTCTTGCCAGAGCAACCAGGCAAGCCCCCCCTTTGATCACCAGATATCGCCTACTCTTCTCTATACTGCTTGCATTAGAGTAGTGTAGCATGATACTGTTTCTCGTTAATCCTATACTGATGCATAACCTGTCCTTGCTACTATTGTTGATACCTATACCTGCAATCCTAATGCTTAGTATAGGATGCTAGTTTATCATCAGTGGCCCTACATCCTTGTCCGTCTGCCATGCTATACTATCGGGCCGTGATCACTCGGGAGTTGATCACGGGTAAATACTATATACTTTATACATGATACATGTGGTGACTAAAGACGGGTCGGCTTGAGGAGCACCCGCGAGTGGAGTTTGGAGGCGGAGCGGCAGGGCAGGTTCCGACCACCTAGGAGAGAGGTGGGCCTGGCCCTGGTCGGCGTTCGCGGATACTTAACACGCTTAACGAGATCTGGGTATTTGATCTGAGTCTGGCCATTTGGTCTATACGCACTAACCATCTACGCGGGAGTAGTTATGGGTATCCCGGCGTCGTGGTATCAGCCGAAGCCTTCTTGACGTCAGCGACGGAGCGGCGCGCGCTGGATTGGACTGGAACGCCACTAGGCTAGGTCTGCTTCCGGCCGCCCACGCAACGTGCAGGTGTGCTAAGGGCGATGGGCCCAGACCCCTGGGCGCTTAGGTTTAGACCGGCGTGCTGACCTCTCTGTTGTGCCTAGGTGGGGCTGCGACGTGTTGATCTTCCGAGGCCGGGCATGACCCAGGAAAGTGTGTCCGGCCAAATGGGATCGAGCGTGTTGGGGTATGTGGTGCACCCCTGCAGGGAAGTTAATCTATTCGAATAGCCGTGATCTTCGGTAACAGGACGATTTGGAGTTGTACCTTGACCTTATGACAACTAGAATCGGATACTTAATAAAACACACCCTTCCAAGTGCCAGATACAACCGGTGGTCGCCCTCTCTCAGGGATACGAGGAGGGGATCGCCGGGTAGGATTATGCTATGCGTTGTTACTTGGAGGACTGCAGTCTACTCTCTTCTTCATGTTGCAAGACGGAGGCTGCCAGAAGCGTAGTCTTCGAAAGGATTAGTTATCCCCCTCTTATTCTGGCATTCTGCAGTTCAGTCCACATATGATACCCTTACTCCATTTGATACCCATGCATATGTAGTGTAGCTCCTTGCTTGCGAGTACTTTGGATGAGTACTCACGGTTGCTTTCTTCCCCTTTTCCCCCTTTCCTTTCATTCTGGTTGTCGCAACCAGATGCTGGTGTCCAGGAGCCAGACGCCACCGTCGACGACGACTCCTACTACACCGGAGGTGCCTACTACTACGTGCTGCCCGCTGACGACGACCAGGAGTAGTTTAGGAGGATCCCAGGCAGGAGGCCTGCACCTCTTTCGATCTGTATCCCAGTTTGTGCTAGCCTTCTTAAGGCAAACTTGTTTAACTTATGTCTGTACTCAGATATTGTTGCTTCCGCTGACTCGTCTATGATCGAGCTCTTGTATTCGAGCCCTCGAGGCCCCTGGCTTGTAATATGATGCTTGTATGACTTATTATATCTGTAGAGTTGTGTTGTGATATCTTCCCGTGAGTCCCTGATCTTGATCGTACACGTTTGCGTGTATGATTAGTGTACGATTAAATCGGGGGCGTCACAAGTTGGTATCAGAGCCGACTGCCTGTAGGAACCCTCCTTCCACACTTCTTGGCCGAAGTCGAGTCTAGACATTGCAAAACTTTTACTAACATGGCGGTGTGCCTTACGGGCCCACGTCGCCATTGGGTGGTACTAGGATCTTTTACTCCTTGACCTTTACTCTGGGACTCTGAACTCTCTTCTATTCGGATTAAATGAATTTTGCTAAATCTAACATTAGGATCTCGTTATCACTTTCACCCGGAGAGCCCCTTATTACTGATGATCGCCTGCTGCACCAGAAGACCCTGAAGATACTCTCCGTTGTTAACGCGAGAACTTGTGATCATCGCGTTCGCAATTCCCCTTCCACCGTAAACCCTTATGGACAACTACTTGCAATTGTTATTCTTACCATCATCCCCAGTTGGTCTTGTTATTACAAGATACCCTGAAAAACTTGTCGTTGTTTCGATAACCCATTGAGCTTACTGCCGTGTTGTTCCTTGTCACCTGAATACCCCTACGGTTAATTCTCGCACTTATCGAGTATCCGCTCATCCCCCAGTTGTTCCTGTGTTACACAAAAGTCTTCGAAATACCATTGGATATTCCGAAAATCCTCAGCAACCTATTGCTCTGGAATTTCTTGTTTGCTTTCATTATGATTAATCCCATAAGTATAGTAATCATATTGGCAACCTTCGTCACCATCATTTTTGAGACCGTTGATTCAATATGTTGTGAATGTTCACAATCATCAGTCGAGTCCTAGGATTATCTTTCCGGCTCAGACGTCATTTTGAACATGAGCTGGTTCTCGACCAAACTATCTGTCGTCGATTGTGCCTCTGGTATATTCAATTGATCCATCCTTGATCAGAACGTCTGCTTCTGATCCCTTGTTTTGGAAATCATAATTCCTTAGCATTTAAGCTTTGAGTTAGTCAGTTGTTTCTATAATCCGGTGCACTTGCATTCCTTCTTCCTTTGATAGAGTACTGATACCCACACCAGCTCCGTTGTGGGCCATCGGTTCCTTTGTTGGATTTTATGTCCTTCATAATTAATCACCTTGTGAGCTCTTTCCCCTGATACATAATGCCTTTGGTACAATGTATCCTCTGCTTGACCAACAATGCTCTAATTTCGAGCTTGTATTAATTACCCCAAAGTTTGTGGTATATGTTCGTAAGATGCCCGGATGGCTTGAACCTATGCCTTCCTTAATATGTGTGAACTCGGAAGTTTTTCACGAGTCATACTCATCTGGTATTTCACCAGGTAAAACTTTCAACAGTAATGCCTTTATCAAAGCGAGAAGTGAATGGAAGGTTATACATTGAAGAAGTGGGAGTCGACCTTGAACTTTGTGTTCATGCCCATAGACACGATGTAGATCTTCTCATCGAAGCTTCTTTTAAAATTAATTATTCCCTTGGTTAAGTTCATCTTATATCTGGGATCTCGCCTTTTTCAATCATGGTTCCGACCATGTTCTCCTTTAAATACCAATTCTCGTGCAAGTTTAAGCACTTGTCTTCTGCAGAGCAATACCCCAGTCCAACCTCTATTTTGATCTGTCGTCGAGTATTACCCCCTGGTTTCTCGAGATTATCATGGAACTGCATAACTTCTTATGAGTTCTTCATCAAGTGCTACGTTCCCACTGGTTCCAATTTTTCACGTGCTCTGAATTACTAAACACTCAAAGACACCAATAACTGAACCGAGTCCACACTACGGTTCAACAACCCTTCGGTAAGCTTCTATAAGTACGAGTTTGTACCCGATCACATCATTCCTAGCCTGATCGGCTATATCATTATCATGCTAAATTTTAACTGTGCTACCGGGTCCTTCTCCTCGGAGCACAAAATTCGACGGTGAGCTAATCTTACAATCGATCTTCCTCGTCATACCGTTGGTCCTTGGACAGCAAGCTTGATTTCGAGTTTGTGTCCTACCCATGGTTCCAATAACCTTCCGCTTCATTATTCCTTTGACTTGATGTCGTCACTGATTGATTACATCTTCATGAAATCTCTCGACAAATGCGTCGTGATCATCATTAACCTTATGAGCTCTTCCAGGATATCAATTGAGTTCATGTTGAGAAATACCATCCTTGCCCCTGATGATTTGTGTTACCTTTGACCACTTATTTGCCTTCCGTTCAACACAAACTTGTTCGTGTTTTGAGATATACCTTGAGATCCCTACTATCCAGCATTTGTTCTTTCTTACCTTGGAGTATTACCATCTTTTAGTATCAAGGATGTTGTGAGGACTGCTCCACCTCTTAAAGAGTTCTTGGTATAGTGATACTACTCACCATCACCACTCTTTCATGGACCTCGTGTTGATTCCAACCGGGGTACCAACAAGTGAACGGTGCTGTTTGGATCCTGCACTTCTAGCAACCCTATTGCTTTGAAGTTAATAGTCGGCCGTTCATTCTTAGTCTATTGATTATTGAATCACCATTCCGACATTGGTCGTGCAACCCAACCCGTATTTCGGGCGCACCGTTCAACCAATGTTTAATTATGTATGTTTTCCTCGAGCATATCCCATTATATCATTTAATCTGACAGATGTTATCCCCTTATCCACATAATTGTGGAGATCCATCTTTTGGATACCTCGTTGAATTATCGCTAAGTCCATCAGCCACCTCATCATCCTCTCCTTGGGTTAATGATGAACTCTTGTTAACGGAAATCACTTCTTAGTTCATTTCCCGAGAATCTTACAGTGTCATCCCGTCAATTTGTGTTGCACCTTTCTTCTCAGGCATCCTGAGCCTGAGGTATCCTGACACCCATCATATCTGAATCTCCATCAGATATGATGGTAGGAACATATTTTCAAGAGTTATAACATTGGTCCTTTGATGACCCGGTAACATGATGTCATGCCTAGCACCCCCCCCCTGGGTGGAGGACCTATTATTGTAGTATCCTTTTTAGCAAGTTTAGCCATTCTTCCCTGAGGAAATTGTAAGACTTATCCTACAAGTTGTTCCTAATGGATCCTTCCTATATCCAAAGTCTGACCTTTTGCTTGAAGACCATGTCAATGCTATCTCGAAGCATGTCTATGGTACTCCAATTTTCAACAAGAACATTTGAAGCCCAATGTTAAATGTTTCCTACTCAATTATCCAAACACCGCTGTATGGGTAATATCATGAAATTTCTCTCCCCTACCTAAGGAGTTTTCTACATAATATCCTGTCACGGATATCATGCTCTGCTTGTCCTTGGGAAGGATATACCCCTGATATACGTGTTTAAGCACATTTTCCTTCCCGTTGTTTTGTTCAAACTTACTTGTAAACTACTTAACCGAGCAGTGGTAATCCCCTGCTTAGGTAAACACCTCGGTGTACCTTCCTGTCTGGTGTAACCCTGTTTCTACTGTTGATGACTTCCGGTAACCGCTGATGGACGAGAACTTTGCCTAATGGTCCGCCTCGTTCAACGAGCAGGAAAATGGTTCTCTTCGTCCCTCGCCTTGGTACCGACATTGTTGACAACAAAACCAACAGGCTATCCTCTGACATACCTTGTTATCTTGACCGTGCAAATATTAGCGCCTTCCTGCTTTTAACCCACATGGTGGGCCCATAACCCATAGTTCCACAGGATCGAAACCTGACCCTCCTATACACCCTGTTGTCGAGGGGGAGGGTCACGTCGTTCTTATCCCCTCCGTGGAAACGCCGACGACGTGGTGTGGCGGGGACGCGCGGGAGGAGCCCCAGTCGGATGAACAGGGAAGGAGGACGACGACCGTGGAGGTGGGCTGCGGGGTTGGGCCGCGATGGGCCATGCCCGGCTGCCAGCTGGACCGAGAGGCCCGGGGGGGTTCTGCCTTTCTCTTTTTTTTTTCTTTAAAAAGCAGAGATAGAAAAATGACTATTTAGGGTAACCAAAAGAGTTGAGAAAAATATGGGACTTAGCCTATTAAATAGTTTACATTTTTAGGCAGTGCCACAAAAAGGTTTGGAGGCCATAGGAATCCATTTGCATTTTTCACACATAAAATAGCACTTTAAAATGCTGAAATTGCATTGTAATAATTGCTACAGTCCATCTTAGCTCTTAGGTGTTGTTGTTTTCCTTAACAATTAAATGTTATGGAATTTTGGCTAAATGATGAACTATTTTGCAGCAACTTTGGTGCAACTCCATTTTCACTTGCAAAATAGAATTTCTTTTCAAAGTGGAATTTCAAATGATATTTGAATTGAAGTTGATCAAGCACTGTTTAGCAAAACAATCTGCTTTAATCACAGTGGCTTACTGTAGCATGACACTGGGGGTGTTACAAATCTCCTCCACTAAAAAAAATCTCGTCCCGAGATTTAAGGGGGGTGGAGTAAGGGGGAAGACTCAGGAAGGATGGAGCTCAACACAAGATAGGTACCTGGGGGTACCTAAGTGAGCGTGGCATAGAGGCATCTCTCGAGTTGAAATTTAAGAAAGACATCGAGAGCAAAGCAAGAAGGTGCAATAAGAAGTTTCAAGCGGGTAGGCAGTCGTTCGTTGCCTGAAATAGAGGGTGAAAGGGTTTCAGAGCAATGGGAATAAGTATTGCGTCTGATATCAGAACAGATCACAAGGAAGGTGGCTCGTGAATTACATAGGAAGCCAAGCGCGAGGGATAACTTTGAAAACAAGGAGAGTCAGGTTTCGATCCTGTGGAACTATGGGTTATGGGCCCACCATCTGGGTTAAAGGTAGAAAGGGGCTGACATTTTGCACGGTTATGATAGCAAGGCATGTCAGAGGATAGTATGCCAGTTATGTTGGCAACAACGTTGGTACCAAGGGTGAGGGATGAAGAGAACCATTTTCCTGTTCGTTGAACGAGGCGGGCCAATAGGCAAAGTTCTCATCCATCGGTGGCTACCGGAATGTCAACAACAATAGTAACAGGGTCTTTACTGACAGAGTTGTACATTGAAGTGTTTACATAAGTAGGGAAATATTATTGCTTAGATCTCATAAACCACAAGAAAGGTTAAACAAAACAATGGAAAAGAAAAGGTGATCATTAGATTAATCAAAACATTGGAAAGGAAAAATGTGTTTACACACAAGGATTGGGAGTATATCCTTCCAAGGGGAACCGGAGCAGGATATACAAGATATGACATTAAGTTCAAAAGCATTTAGATGAAGGGGGCGAGGGAAGAATCATGATATTACCCATACAACGGTGTTTGGATAATATATCAAGAAACAATCGACAATGTGCTTCCAATGTTCTTGTTGATATTCGGAATACCTCAGTCATGCTTCGAGGTAGCATCAACATTGTGTTCCAAGTAGGGGTTGGAGTTGAAGATCACAAGAAAAACTCAAGGAACAATTGCAGGAATAGCAAGGAGTGCAAGGTATAACCAAGACATGATCAAACATGTGTTGGAAAGAAGACAAGGGGTTGTCAATGATAATTCAAATCATTGAAGGTCAAGGATGGTATTTCTCACCATGAATTCAATTGTCATCTCAACAGAAGTCAAAATGTTGACGCTGATCACGACACATTTGTCGAGAGGCTTTATGAAGATGCCATCGAGCAGCAACGACATCAAGCAAAATGAATGATGAAGCAAAGGCTATTGGAACCACGTATATGACACAAGCTCGGATTCAAGCTTGTTGTTCAAGGCGAAAAGATATGATGAGGAAGATCGATGTAAGCTTAGCTCATCGTCGGTTTGTGCTCGGGAAAGAAGGACCAGGTAGCACAGTTAAAATTTAGCACGATAGGGATATATCCGATCTGGCTAGGAATGACTGGAAGGATTATTAAACTCATAAGCAACGGAAATATCTTAGAGTTATTGAATCGGAGTGCGTAATCGATTCACTTATCTGTGTTCTCGGTTGACAAACAACCCAGAACCCATGAAGTGACAAAGACAGGGGTAAGGTAGCACTCCATCAAAAGTTCATAAGATGTAGTGCAATGACATGATATCCTCAGAATACCAAGGGTAATACTCGAAGGTAGATCATAATAGAGGTTTGGCAGGCGTATTGTCCTGCAGAAGACAAGTGATTTAACTTGTCCAAGAAATGGGACCAAAGGAGAACAATCATGGTCCGAACCACGGTCGCGAATGATCAATTCACCGATACCAGATGATATTATATCAAGGAAATAGTTATTATTACAAGAAGCTTACATGATAAGCTCCACATCGAGTCCATGGGCATGAACACAAAGTTCAAGGTCGACTCCCACTTCTTCAATGCATAACCTTTCATTCACTTCTTGTTTTCGATGAAGTCGTGGTGTTGAAATTATATCTGGCAAAATGCCAGAAGAGTATGACTCCTGAAAACTCTCGGGTTCACACGGATTAGGGATGGCATAGGTTCAACCCATAGGGGCATCTTAGGAACATATACCACAAACTCCAAGAGTAAATAACACAAGCTCGGAAGGTAGAGCATGTTTGACAAAAGCAGAGGATACAAATTGTCAGAGACATTATGTATCCTGGGAATAACTCACAAGAATTTTGAATGTTAAGGATACTATCGGATAATAACCCAGCAATGGGCCTGCCGTCCAAAATGGAGCTGATGTGAGTATCGGTACTCAATCAGAGGAAGAAAGAATTCAAAGGCATCGGATTGTAGAACATCTGAATAATTCGATGCTTAGATAACAAAGGAATTATGATTTCCAAAACGAAGGATCAGAAGCAGACGCTCTGATCCAAGATGGATAAGTAGAATAGACCTAGGGGCACAATCGATGACAAATAGATTGGCCGAGAACCAGCTCATGTTCAAAATGACGTCTGAGCCGGAAAGATAATTTAGAAGGATCAACTGATGATCACGTGCTTTCACACACATGTTGAATCGATAGGATCAAAATGATGGTGTCAAAGGATACTAATTAATATTGCTACACATATGGAAAGCATCCATAATGCAAGCAGACAAGTATTTGCAGAGTAATAGTTGGAAGAGGATTCTCGGAAGGTCGGATAGTATTTACAAGTATTTTAAAAAGCATATGAACAACTGGGCATGAGCGGAACCCGGTTAAGTGAATTATCCTTAGTGCAAAAAGAAGCTGCAAAGCAGAAGGCACAAGGATTCTCGGAACAACGGAGAGTACATCTTGAAATAACAGGAGCAACTGGGTATGAAGGTACAAGCGGCAAGGATGTTATTCACAGGGATTATCGGTGGTCAGGAACTGCAAGGCAGTGGACACAGGGTCTCGAGAAACATCGAGGAGTATCTGCAGAATCTTCTGGCCAAGCAAGCGATCATCGGTAATGTCGGGGCTCTCCGAGAGGAAGTGGGTACGAGAACCTAATGTCAGAGTTAGTAAAATGTTTAACCTGAATAGACGAGAGATCAGAGTCCCAGAGTATAGACGAGGAATAAAAGATCCTAATACCACCAAATGGCGACGTGGGCTCGTAAGACACACAACCAATGTTAGAAAAAGTTTTTCAGTGACTAGACTCAACTTCGGCCAAGGAGTTGGAAAGGGGGCTACCTACAGGCAGTCGACTCTGATACCAACTTGTGACACCCTCGATTCAATCGTACACTAATCATACACGTAAATGTGTACGATCAAGATCAAGGACTCACGGGAAGATATCACAACACAACTCTAGACACAAATTAAAATAATACAATCTTTATATTACAAGCCAAGGGCCTCGAGGGCTCGAATACATAAGCTCGAATACACAAGAGTCAGCGGAAGCAAGAATATCTGAGTACAGACATGAGTTAGACAAGTTTTGCCTTAAGAATGCTAGCACAAAAGCAACATTGATCAAAAAGGAAAGACCTCCTGCCTGGGAGCCTCCTAACTACTCCAAGTCGTCAACGGCTGTCACGTAGTAGTATGCACCCTCGGGGTAGCAGTAGTCATCAGTGGTGTCGTCTGGCTCCTGGGATCCGTCATCTGGTCGCAACAAACGGGTATGGGGAAAAATAGGTAGCAAAGCAGCCGTGAGTACTCATCCAAAGTACTCGCAAGACTTACATCAGATCTAAACTAAATATGCATCTGTATCAAAGGAATGGGTTGTATCTGTGGACTAAACTGCAGAATACCAGAAGGGAAGGGGAAAGCCTAACCTATCGAAGACTAGCATCTTCTGGAACCCACCATCTTGCAGCAACAGGAGGGAGTAGAGTAGCATAAAGTAAAGTAGTAGAAGTGTTATCAACCTCAGCCAGAGATCCTTTCTCGACTCCCTGCGAGAAAGCAATCCCAGAGCCATACTATGCATTTCTCATCATGATCCAATTCTCATCACCATCCAATTCTCATCACAAGTATCCAGTTCTAGTTGTATCGATCGGGATACAACTCCAAGTGTCCGTTACGGTAGGACAGGCTATCGATAGATGTTTTCTTCCCTACAGGGGTGCACCAACTTACCCACCACGCTAGATTAACTTCGGTCGGACACACTTTCCTGGGTCATGCCCGGCCTCGGCCAAACAATACGCCGCAACCCTACCTAGGCTTAATAGAGAGGTCAGCACGTTGGACTAAGCCTATGCCCCCAGGGGTCATGGGCCATCTCCCCGGGAACTCCTGCACGTTGCGTACGCGGCCGGTGAGCAGACCTAGCTACCTCCTTCAACAAGGCAGGAGCTTACGCAGTCCAACCCGGTGCGCGCCGCTCAATCGCTGGCGTCTATTAAGCTTCGGCCGATGTATACGACGCAGAACGCCCATACAATGCCCACGTGATGGTTAATGCTATCAGGCCAAAGGCCCCTCGGGTCAAATATCCAAATCGTAGTGGATTAGGAGCACGCGGTAACGAGCAGAGACTCACGATCGATGTGACCCCGTCGCCCCATCTCGAGTACTTGCGACAAGGGCTAAGAATGCCCGGCCACACCTCGTAAGTATCTCGCAGGCACCTTCCAGGTCAACCCGACTCCACATCACTCGCTATTAAGCTCGCGCGGGTACCCCTTAGGGCCGACCCGTCTTTAGTAACATGGCTCAGTGCAAAGTCATAGTAACCATAGTAATTGTGTGTCTAACACCAAGGGGAAAAAACCCCGAGGAATCACCCCCGGTGAATTCCACTCGATGTAACCATCAAGGTGAACGTAAGAGGATCCACCCTCGAGGTTCACGCTTGAGGGGTTGCACGACAGAGCCGTATCGGGAGTGGTTAAGGAGGAAATCACCCTCGATGACCACGACCGGATAGCTACACTACAGAGGTCTCATCAGGAGTGATGTAAGAGGTTTCACCCTCGGCACTCGATGGTAGCTCTACAGAGTCGTACAACTAAGGGGGGTGATGTGCGGTGTCGGGGCCTGGACGTCGATCACGTTGATCGAGTCATCGAACATAAAGCGGGGCAACTGGGACAAGGTGGGGGTCACTGATGGATCACTAGCCAACCTATACTAAGCAGTTTAGGATAAGCAGGTAAGGTACGAAAGCAGGTAACAAAAACAGGCTATGCATCAGAGGAGGACCATATAGAAAGCAGTAGCAGTTCTAATGCAAGCATGAGAGGGAAGGAAATGGGCGATATCGGAATGCTCAAGGGGGGTTTGCTTGCCTGGAAGCTCTGCTGAAAAAGAAGAAGTGTCGTCGTCAACATAGTCGATCACAGGGGCATCAGCAGCGGTCTCGGGGTCTACCGGAGAGAAGAGGGGGAAGACACAGTAAATACAAAGCGAACAGATGCATGACAAATAAACAAGCGACACTAGCGGTGTTCTAACGCGGTGCTACACGATACTGGCGAAGGGGGAATTCAGCCGGGAATGTTTTCCCGAAATTTGGCATTTTTTGGACAGATGAAATGAAGGGGGAAAGTTGCATGTTCGCTATGCTAGGGGCATGTGGCGGACGAACGGACTATATATTCGGATTCATCTCGTTGTTCTAAGCAACTTTCATGTATAAAACTTTTTCATCCGAGTTACAGATTAATTTCTATGCTTTTTTAAAGATTTAAAAGATTTACTAAAATTATTATTAATTCGAAAATAAATGCTAAAATGCTAGATGCACCCATCTCTGCGTACACAGAAGTGTAACAGAGGCTGACAGGTGGGCCAGGGGGTCCCAGTTGACCAGTCAACGTTTGACTAGTCAATAGGGGTGGGGCCCCCTGCCATTGACTGTTTGAACTAAATACATGTTTAATTAACCAACTAGGTAATTAGGTTAGTTAAGCAGGTTAATTAGATTAATTTAATTAATTCTGATTAAACTTAATTAAACCAATTTAATTAAGTTAATTAATTAATTATATATATATATATTTTTAATCAATTTTTTTTGGCGTGGGGCACATATGCCAGTGGGCCACTGGGGCTAAGCGGGCGGTGCTAACGGGTGCATCGGCGCCCGATGGGCGCGTGCAAGGCGAAACACGTCCGGGCGCATGGCGAGGCCGCCGTGGCGCGGCGGGGCGCCAGAGGCCGGCGAGGTAGGGGGAAGGACCGGCCAGCGGCGGCGCCGGGCCGACCACGCGACATGGGAAGAGGCCCGGCCCCCGGCGCGGCCATGGCCAGCCAGGCACGAGGGGGGCAAGCAGGCGCGGCTTGGGCGTCGTGGGGAGGCCAGAGAGCTGCAGCAGGTGGGAGCAACGAGCGCTGTGGAGCAGCGCGGCGGGCGGGCACGAGCGGCGGGCTTCGGTGCTAGGCAAGCGAGCGGCGCAAGCGGGGTACGGCAGCTGCTGCAGCAGCAGCCAATGGGCGGAGTCGGCGCGGGGTAGGGGCGGTGGTCAGCGGACGAGCGCGGCCAAGCAAGCGGCAGGGCGCGGGCGGCTCCGATAGGGCTCGCGCGGGCGGCGTGTCTAGGATGCACGCCGTCGAGTGCGGCGGTGGGCGCACGCAATAGCAGCCGCGTCGCAAGCAGAGCAGTGCAGCAATGGGTGCAGCAACGCATGGCATCGCGACGGGCGCCTGTTGCGAAGGCACGGCGGGATGGCTGGTAGCGACGCATGCGGTGAGGATATGATTTCAATGATGCTCACATAAAGGATAAGAATTGAAACGTAAAGAGAGCATCATGAAGAATATGACTAGCACATTTAAGCCTAACCCACTTCCTATGCATAGGGATTTTGTGAGCAAACAACTTATGGGAACAATAATCAACTAGCATAGGAGAGCAAAACAAGCATAGCTTCAAAACTTTAAGCACATAGAGAGGAAACATGATATTATTGCAATTCCTACGAGCATATGTTCCTCCCTCATAATAATTTTCAGTAGCATCATGAATGAATTCAACAATATAACCAACACCTAAAGCATTCTTTTCATGATCTACAAGCATAGAAAATTTACTACTCTCCACATAAGCAAGATTCTTCTCCTTCGGAATAGTGGGAGTATCATAAGAGACTCGAATACTATAAATTGTTTCCACATTAAAAGAGTAATGTTCAGAAAAAGGGTAATTATAATCATGACAAGTTTTATAAATATAATCATCACTACTTTTTATAGCATATGTATCATCACAATAATTATCATAAGTAGCAACTTTGTTCTCATCATAATCGATTGAAACCTCTTCCAAGATAGTGGAATCATTACTAAATAAAATCATGACCTCTCCAAATCCACTTTCATCAATATAATCATCATAAGTAGGAGGCATGCTATCATTATAACAAATTTTCATATCAAAACTTGGGAGACTACAAATATCATCTTCATTAAACGTAGCATCCCCAAGCTTGGGACAAACATTAATTGCAGCAAATATATTCTCAAACATCATCTTCATCAAACATAGAATCCCAAAGCTTGGGCCTTTTCATATCATAAGCATAATCACTCTCATCATTAATAGCATGGATAGCACCAATAGTATAGCAATTATCATATTCTTCCAAGCAAGTGCCAAAAAGATTTTCAAGATCATAAGAAGTATCATTTTCTTCCACAATTATATTTTCATGAGGCACAATAGTAATAGGAGCAGCATTATTTGGGGGAGATATCTTTTTAACTCTCTTCCTTTTTCTTTTCTTCTTCTTCACCACATCATGTGTGGGTTCAATCCTCTTTTTGGAGCTCCTTATTGATGAGATTGGTTGAATAGGAGGCTCTTCCTCATTACCTGATTCATCATAAGAAATAATAGGAGGGTATTGGGAAGTCTCTTCCCTTCCATTAGTATTCTCTTCATCTTCTATTTATTTTCTTTTCTTTATGTAGTTGGCAATATAAGGATTTTCAATACAATTCACCGCATAATACATATAAATTTCCTCTAGATCACAGCCAAGAAGTTTATCACGGGCAAATACTGGAAGATAGTTAGTTATACGTTTCATTTCTTCGTAACCCATAAGCAAACTAAGTTCATTATAATGTGCAAGAGAAATCAAGTCATCACAATTTTTGGAAACGATTAGATCATGAAACAATTTGCATCGGATGGTTAAATGACCACGTTCATTGCAAAGCTCACAAGTATGGCCAAGAAAATTTAAATTTTCAGCACAAACATCTAGCCTTTCTTGCAACAATTTAGTTTCTAAGTACTTATGCCTCTTGCAAAATCTATCTTCCCTAATTGGTGTGTACTTGCAAACCCAATGCACTCCATAAAAATTGACATGTTTATAGGAGACATTTTCATCATAACTAGTGCAATCATCATTAGTACCATGGATATTTAAAGGGTTCATACTAACAACATTGCAATCATGCTCATCATTCAAAGATTTAGTTCCAAACATTTTAATGCATTCTTCTTCTAATACTTTGGCACAATTTTCCTTTCCATCATACTCACGAAAGATATTAAAAAGATGAAGTGTATGAGGCAAACTCAATTCCATATTTTTTGTAGTTTTCTTTTTTAAACTAAACTAGTGATAAAACAAGAAACTAAAAGACTTGATTGCAAGATCTAAAGATATACCTTCAAGCACTCACCTCCCCGGCAACGGCGCCAGAAAAGAGCTTGATGTCTACTACACAACATTCGTCTTGTAGACGTTGTTGGGCCTCCAAGTGCAGAGGTTTGTAGGACAGTAGCAAATTTCCCTCAAGTGGATGACCTAAGGTTTATCAATCCGTAGGAGGCATATGATGAAGATGGTCTCTCTCAAGCAACCCTGCAACCAAATAAAAAAGAGTCTCTTGTGTCCCCAACACACCCAATGCAATGGTAAATTGCATAGGTGCACTAGTTCGGCGAAGAGATGGTGATACAAGTGCAATATGGATAGTAGATATAGGTTTTTGTAATCTGAAAAATATAAAAACAACAAGGTAACTACTGATAAAAGTGAGCACAAACGGTATTGCAATGCTTTGAAACAAGGCCTAGGGTTCATACTTTCACTAGCGCAAGTTCTCTCAACAATAATAACATAATTGGATCATATAACTATCCATCAACATGCAACAAAGAGTCACTCCAAAGCCACTAATAGCGGATAACAAACGAAGAGATTATGGTAGGGTACGAAACCACCTCAAAGTTATTCTTTCCAATCAATCCGTTGGGATATTCCTATAAGTGTCACAAACAGCCCTAGAGTTTGTACTAGAATAACACCTTAAGACACAAATCAACCAAAACCCTAATGTCACCTAGATACTCCAATGTCACCTCAAGTATTCGTGGGTATGATTATACGATATGCATCACGCAATCTCAGATTCATCTATTCAACCAACACAAAGAACTTCAAAGAGTGCCCCAAAGATTCTACCGAAGAGTCAAGACGAAAACGTGTGCCAACCCCTATGCATAGGTTCATGGGCGGAGCCCGCAAGTTGATCACCAAAACATACATCAAGTGGATCAATAGAATACCCCATTGTCACCACTGGTATCCCACGCAAGACATACATCAAGTGTTCTCAAATCCTTAAAGACTCAATCCGATAAGATAACTTCAAAGGGAAAGCTCAATCCATTACAAGAGGGAGAAACATCATAGGATCCAAATATAATAGCAAAGCTCGCGATACATCAAGATCGTGCCATCTCAAGAACACGAGAGAGAGAGATCAAACACATAGCTACTGGTATATACCCTCAGCCCCGAGGGAGAACTACTCCGTCCTCGTCATGGAGAGCATCGGGATGATGAAGATGGCCACCGGAGAGGGATTCCCCCCTCCGGCAGGGTGCCAGAATGGGTCTAGATTGGTTTTCGGTGGCTACGGAGGCTTCTGGTGGCGGAACTCCCGATCTATTCTGCTCCCCAAAGTTTTTAGGGTATATGGGTATATATAGGAGGAAGAAGTACGTCGGTGGACCTCCGGGCTGTCCACGAGGCAGGGGGCGCGCCCCCCCACCCTCGTGGGCAGCCCGGGACTCTCCTGGTCCAACTCCGATACTCCGTGGGCTTCTTCTGGTCCAAAAATAAGTTCCGTGAAGTTTCAAGTCAATTCAACTCCGTTTGATTTTCCTTTTCTGTGATACTCTAAAACAAGGAAAAAACAGAAACTGGCACTGGGCTCTAGGTTAAAAGGTTAGTCCTAAAAATCATATAAAATAGCATATAAATGCATATAAAACAACCAAGGTTGATAATATAATAGCATGGAACAATCAAAAATTATAGATACGTTGGAGACGTATCATTGTCTCGCCAACTATTGCTTCTACGACTATCACTTCCGCTTAGTGATAAAGTAAAGCAATTACATGGCGATTGCATTTCATACAATAAAGCGACAACCATAGGGCTCCTGCCAGTTGCCGATAACTGTGTTACAAAACATGATCATATCATACAACAATTTATATAATCACGTCTTGACCATATCACATCACAACATGCCATGCAAAAACAAGTTAGATGTCCTCTACTTTGTTGTTGCAAGTTTTACGTGGCTGCTACAGGCTTAGCAAGAAGCGTTCTTACCTACGCATCAAAAACCACAATGCGGTATAGTGATTGCTTTTCGATCTTCAGAAAGAACCCTGTTAATTGAATCCTATTCAACTAAAGTTGGAGAAACTGACGCCCACTAGCCACCTATGTGTGAAGCACGTCAGTAGAACCAGTCTCGTGTAAGCGTACACATAATGTCGGTCTGAGCCGCTTCATCCAACAATACCGCTGAATCAAGAATCAACTAGTGATGGCAAGAAATATGTATATACCCACGCCCACAACTCCTTTGTGTTCTACTCGTGCATATAACATCTACGCATAGACCTGGCTCTGATACCACTGTTGGAGAACGCAGTAATTTCAAAAAAATTCCTACGCACACGCAAGATCCATCTAGGTGATGCATAGCAACGAGAGGGGGAGAGTATGTCTACATACGCTCATAGACCGAAAGCGGAAGCATTATGAAACGCGGTTGATGTAGTCAAACGTCTTCGCGATCCAACCGATCAAGTACCGAATGCACAGCACCTCCATGATCTACACACGTTCAGCTCAGTGACGTCCCTCGTACTCTTGCAGTTGAGGCCGATGAAGAGTTTCGTCAGCACGACGGTGATGATGAAGTTACCGACCCAGGGCTTCGCCTAAGCACTACAACGATATGACCGAGGTGGAAATCTGTGGAGGGGGGCACCGCACACGGGTAAAACAACTGTTAAATTGTGTGTTCTAGGGTGCCCCCTGCCACCGTATATAAAGGAGCAAGGGGAAGGCCGGCCGGCCCTCATGGGGAGCGCCCCCAAGTAGGATTCTCCTATTCCTAGTAGGTTTCCAACAAGGAAAGAGAGGGGGAAGGAAGGAGAGGGAGAGAGGGAGAAGGAAAGGGAGGAGGGCACCGCCCCCTCCTAGTCCAAGTTGGACTCCTCAAGGGAGGGGGGAGGCCAGCCCTAGGCCCTCTCGTCTCTCTCTCACAAGGCCCATGTTGGCCCATTAGTTCCCCCGATGGTTCCGATAACCCTTCCGGCACTCCGATATATATCCGGTGACCCCAGAACTCATCCGGTGTCTGAATATAGTCATCCAATATATCAATCTTTATGTCTCGACCATTTTGAGACTCTTCGTCATGTCCGTGATCACATCCGGGAATCCGAACAACTTTAGGTACATCAAAACACATAAACTCATAATACCGATCATCATCGAACATTAAGCGTGCGGACCCTACGGGTTCGAGAACTATGCAGACATGACCGAGACTCATCTCCGGTCAATAACCAATAGAGGAACCAGGATGCTCATATTGGCTCCCACATATTATACGAAGGTCTTTATCGGTCAAACCGCATAACAACATACGTTGTTCCCTTTGTCACCGGTATGTTACTTATCCGAGATTCGATCGTCGGTATCTCAATACCTAGTTCAATCTCGTTACCGGCAAATCTCTTTACTCATTCCGTAATGCATCATCTCGCAACTAACTCATTACTCACATTGCTTGCAAGGCTTATAGTGATATGCATTACCGAGAGGGCCCAGGGATACCTCTCCGATACACTGAGTGACAAATCCTAATCTCGATCTATGCCAACTCAACAAACACCATCGGAGACACCTATAGAGCATCTTTATAGTCACCCAGTTACGTTGTGACGTTTGATAGCACACTGAGTGTTCCTTCGGTATTCGGGAGTTGCATAGTCTCATAGTCATAGGGAACATGTATAAGTTATGAAGAAAGCAATAGCAATAAACTAAACGATCATAGTGCTAAGCTAACGGATGGGTCAAGTCAATCACATCATTCTCTAATGATGTGATCTCGTTCATCAAATGACAACTCATGTCTATGGTTAGGAAACTTAACCATCTTTGATTAACGAGCTAGTCAAGTAGAGGCATACTAGTGACACTCTGTTTGTCTATGTATTCACACACGTACTAAGTTTCCGGTTAATACAATTCTAGCATGAATAATAAACATTTATCATGATATATGGAAATATAAATAACAACTTTATTATTGCCTCTAGGGCATATTTCCCTAACTTCCACGATCCCTTTTGGAGGCCTTTTCCCGTACTCTACCAGAGGGGGAATCGATCACGGAGGGCTTCTACATCAGCCTTGCTCCTCCTCCGATGATGTGTGAGTAGCTTACCACAGACCTATGCTACCTCTTGAGCATGTGTTAGTTTTCCCTTGGAGAGGAAAGGGTGATGCAGTAAAGTAGCATAAGTATTTCCCTTAGTTTTTGAGAACCAAGGTATCAATCCAGTAGGAGATAACACGCAAGTCACCTAGTACCTGCACAAACAATCAAGAACCTTGCAACCAATGCGATAAAGGGGTTGTCAATCCCTTCACGGTCACTCGCAAAAGTGAGATCTGATAAAGATAGTAAGATCAATATTTTTGGTATTTTTGTTGTATAGATTGGAAAGTAAAGATTGCAAAATAGTAAACGAGATGCGATGTAAATAAAAAGAGATGCAATATAATAAGAAAGAGACCTGTGGGCCATAGGTTTCACTAGTGGCTTCTCTCATGATATCATGTATTACGGTGGGTGAACAAATTACTGCCGAGCAATTGATAGAAGAGGACATAGTTATGAGAATATCTAGGCAATGATTATGAATATAGGCATCACGCCCGTGTTATGTAGACTGAAACGATTCTACATCTACTACTATTACTCCACACATCGACCGCTATCTAGCATGCATCTAGAGTATTAAGTTCATAAGAAAAGAGTAATGCATTAAGCAAGATGACACGATGTAGAGGGATAAACTCAAGCAATATGATATAAACCCTATCTTTTTATCCTCGATGGCAACAATACAATACGTGCCTTGCTGCCCCTACTGTTACTGGGAAAGGACACCGCAAGATTGAACCCAAAGCTAATCACTTCTCCCATTGCAAGAAAGATCAATCTAGTAGGCCAAACTAAACCGATAATTCGAAGAGACTTGCAAAGATATCAAATCATGCATATAAGAATTCGGAGAAGAAACAAATATTATTCATAGATAAACTTGATCTTAAATCCACAATTCATTGGATTTCGGCAAACACACCGCAAAAAGTATTACATTGAATAGATCTCCAAGAACATCGAGGAGAACTTTTTATAGAGAACCAAAGAGAGAGAAGAAGCCATCTAGCTAATAACTATGGACCCGAAGGTCTATGGTAAACTACTCACACATCATTGGAGAGGCTATGGTGCTGATGTAGAAGCCCTCCATGATTGATTCCCCCTCCGGCAGATCGTCAAAAAAGGCCCCAGATGGGATCTCATGGATACAGAAGGTTGCGGCGGTGGAAAAGTGGTTTCGTGGTTCCCCCTGATGTTTTTAGGGTATAAGAGTATATATAGGCGAAAGAAGTACGTCGGTGGAGCTCCATGGGGCCCATGAGGGTGGGGGCGCGCCCTCCTGTCTCGTGGCCGCCTCGCGGACTTCCTGACTTCCACTCCAAGTCTCCTGGATTGCGTTGTTCCAAGAAAGATCCACGCGAAGGTTTTGTTCCGTTTGGATTCCGTCTGATATTCCTTTTCTGCGAAACACTAAAATAGGCAAAAAAAACAGAAACTGGCACCGGGCCTCCGGTTAATAGGTTAGTCCCAAAAATAATATAAAAGAGCATATTAAAGCCCATTAAACATCCAAAATAGATAATATAATAGCATGGAACAGGAAAAAATTATAGATACGTTGGAGATGTATCAACCTACGGGTACATGGTGATTAGCTAGGTGGCTTCTTCTCTCTCTCTCCTTGATCTTCAATACAATGTTCTCTTTAGAGATCGATCCGATGTAATCTTCTTTTGCGGTGTGTTTGTTGGGATCAGATGAATTTTGGATTTATGATCAGATTATCTACTGAAAGTAATTAAGATTTTTCAAAACTTTCTTATGCATGATTATTATAGCTTTGTATTTCTCTCTGATCTATTCGTTTGGTTTGGCCAACTAGATTGATTTATCTTCAGTGGGAGAGGTGCTTTGTAGTGGGTTCAATCTTATTCTGTCCTCACCTTGTAACAGAAGGGGTAGCAAGGCACGTATTTGTATTGTTGCCACTAAGGTTAAAGCGATAGGTGTAATCATATTGCTTGGTTTTATTCTGTCTACATTACGTCATCTTGCTTAAAGTGTTACTCTATTTGTCATGAACTTAATACCATAAATACATGTTGGATAGCGGTCGTGGTGGAGTAATAGTCATAGATGCAGGCAGGAGTCGGTCTACTTGTCACGGACGTAATTCCTATATACATGATCATTTCCATGAATAACGTCATAACTATGCACTTTTCTATCAACAGGCCAACAATAATTTGTCTACCCACCACATGCTATTTTTATGAGAGAGAAGCCTCTAGTGAAAACTATGGCCCCAGATCTGTTTTAATCATACTACAAAAACCAAAAATACCTTGTTGCAATTTTATTTCTTTTTAGTATTTACTTTGCAATTTATCTATCTACCTATACCAGATTTTATCATTGCAACTAACGAGTACAAGGGGATTGACAACCCTCTTGCCCGCGTTGGGTGCAAGTATTTGCTCTTGTGTGTGTAGGTACTGTTTACTAGGCATTTGTGTGGTTCTCCTATTGGTTCGATAACCTGGTTCTCACTGAGGGAAATACTAACCACTATTATATTGCTTCATCCTTCCTCTTTGGGGAAAATCCCAACACAACTCACAAGTAGCAGAGGCCAAACGTCATCGTCTGCAGGAGGCGGAGGCAGAGTACGCAGCGGAAGTCAACGAGATGCTCGGGTATATGGATGAGGAGGAGCCGGAGTCCTCCTACGCGCCCATCTACTCGGCGCCCGGCATGGACGTCGTAGACATCTCCGACAATGAAGCATACTTAGGCTAGCATGATGTGCGTAGTACATAGGATTTCTTTTGCATGGTTTGTATGGATCTAGGGGATGAAATATGAGAGACTCGGATACATTTTTATGCTAAGGTATTCACTTTAGAGGGCTCACAGGAGACAGACCGATTGTTGCAACATATTGAACAAATGGTTTCGATGGAGATGAACATAACACTAACGGTAGTGGTCATGGATGTAGAGATTGAAAAGGCCCTTTTACAGATGGGCCCGATAAAATCGTCTGGGCCGGATGGGCTACCAACGATGTTCTATGAAAGCCACTATCCTTTGGTACAAGATGAGGTGTGTAGAACAGTATAAGATTTTCTATCAGGGGTCAAATAATTTTATGATATCATTATAGTGATGATTCCCAAAGTCGGCTCATCAGAGTTGCTTTCCTAGTTCCGCCCTATAAGCCCATGTAATGTCTTGTATAAGATTGTAGCAAAGATTTTGACCAACAAATTAAAGCATGTGCTTCCCATTATGATTTCAGAAGAGCAAGGTGCTTTCATTTCGGGCAGGCTAATAATAGATAATGTCATTGTAGCATGTGAGTGTGTCCATGCGATCAGAACAAGAACCGAAAGAAGCCCATGTGTGCGTTTAAGTTGAACATGATTAAGGCTTACGATAGGGTGGAATGGATATTTCTAGAAAAATGTTGGCAAGGTTTGGTTTTTCTCAGGCTTGGAGTGATATGGTGATGCAATGTGTGACTTCAACCCGGTTCTATGTCAAGCTAAATGGTGGACTCTCAAACTCCTTTCTACTTTCAAGAGGACTTCGACAGGGTGATCCGCTATACCCATAACTTTTGTTTTGTTTTGTGTAGAGGGCTTTTCGGCGTTACTCAAGAATGCTCAAGTAGAGAATAATATCAAGGGGGTTTCCTTTGGGAGCATTTGCCCCACTGTGACCCACCTGTTATTTGCAGATTACAGTGTGGTGTTTTGGAGGGTTCAACTGGCAATTTGGAGACTCTGAAATCCATTCTTCATGATTATGAAGTAGGCTCAGGGCAGAAAGTTAACCTTCAGAAATCATCTATATTTTTTGGGAAGTGAAGCAAGGAGGACAAACTAGGATTAAAAAATGTGATTGGGATTACCTCGGAGGCTTTAAGCGAAAGGTACCTTGGGCTACCCACAGTGGTAGGTAGGTCCAAGGAGGGCAGTTTAAACATTTAAGGGAGATTTCTAGAGGGAAGGTAGGTGAATGGAAGGGACAAGGGCTCACCAAGGTGGCTAAACAAGTGCTCGTCAAATCGGTGCTCCTGTCGAAACCAACTTATACCATGAGCTATTTTCAACTCATAAAGAAATTGTACCGGAACTGGACATCGATCTCTTCGAACTTCTGGTTGGGTGCATCGAATGGTGAAAGAAAGGTTCGCTGGGTGGCATGGGATAAGATGTGTACAAGAAAACACGAGGGGGGGATAGGGTTCAGGGATTATGAAGCATTTAATAAAGCTTTTCTTGTAAAACATGCATGGAGGCTGCTACAAACCCCAAACTTATGTGCAAGAGTGCTAAAGGCTAGATAGTATAAGGAAGGTAATATTATGAATGCCACCTGCCCTCAAGGAGCTTCTTTCACATTTAGGAGCATCATATACGACAGAGACCTATTGAGTGAAGGGGTAGTTTGGCACATCAATGATGGTTCAAAAGTTAATATCCACCACGATAATTGTTGGGAAACATAGTAGAAAAAAATGCACTATGATCACCCCGGAACAATATGAAGATGCATAAATGGTTTGGATCATGATCATTACCGACTCCGAGTAGAAACGGAAGTAGACGAGTCGGTGTAGATCATACGTGGAGTCCCTCGAATCATAAATGAACGATCCCGCGAACTGCCCACAAACAGTCTCTCGAACAGAAGACCGAAAGCATGGCATCTCTGCGAGTTGCAAGCGTATGACCTTCATGATCCACCAGAGCTTCACTGTCCAGAGCTAATCATCGCTGGAGAATTAGAGGGAGGAGATTAGAACCACACTGGGCTTATGAGGATTAGAGAATCTAGGTCAAGCTTTAATTGATCAACTAGGACCAACTAGAACTAGAACTGCATAACTGGAGGAGGCTCCAAAACTTGTATTTTCAAAAGTACCCAAAGCCTGTAGTATATATAGGTTGGACGGGAGAAGGGGCGCCACAAGGAGGGAAAGGACTCCGCTCCCCTTGCACCGACCAGTTCGGGAAGGAGGAGTCTTTCCCGACCCCAGTTTGGCCTCCCCACAAAGGAAAAGGGGCGTCTCCCCTATTAGGCCTACTAGTAGAACGCCTGTGCGTTGCCACGGGCCAACAAATAAATCTATCACGAGCCACACAACTTCAGCTCTTCGATCATTGTGTTATTACTTTATTATGTTGTCACCCCACTCCAAATTCGTGTTCCTTCCAAGTCTATCAAATTGTTGAGTCCCATCATCCCTAACACACGGACGGACATATGACTACGAGCCGCTTGGTTTTAACTCTACATTGCCACCCAACTATTCGCATATGTCTTCTCTAAGTTCACCAAATTGCCACAGGCATTCCCATCGTCCTAACTTTGAAGTCCTGCAACATTCGTCACCCACTCTCTCCTAAAAGTTCTGACAAATTAAATAATTTTCGCATACAATTTTGCAATTTTATACATAAATAATCTGAAATCGCTCTCATTTTTCCCTTTTAAGCATCACAGGAGAGCTGACAGTTTCACTTGTACGAATCCTCCCACCTGAGAATCATAATCACCCAAACAAAGGAAAATAGCTTAAGTCCAAAATAGACTTAGGTGTATAACATGTAATCGCACCCCAACAACGCACTAGACAACTCCACCGCCTCCTAGAACGAGTCACAATAATTCAAGCAAAAAAATTAAAGTCAACTACCTCCAAAAACAACTAAAAGAATCCAAAATAAGGTGGCCAATTGAGTCCGGCCTTCATGCCGAGTCTTACTCTGCCACCGACTCCACATCATCATAACCAACAAACAACTAAGGAGAAAAAAGTGATAGTCCTTGGGATAAGAATGACGCGCAACGCATTTCCTCTAGTCCCGGCGGATCTTATGTACATGGGCTCCTGTTGAAGGAAATATGCCCTAGAGGCAATAATAAAGTTGTTATTTATATTTCCTTATATCATGATAAATGTTTATTATTCATGCTAGAATTTTATTGACCGGAAACTTAGTAGATGTGTGAATACATAGACAAACAAAGTGTCCCTAGTATGCCTCTACTTAACTAGCTTGTTAATCAAAGATGGTTAAGTTTCCTGACCATAGACATGTGCTATCATTTGATGAACGGGATCAAATCATTAGAGAATGATGTGATGGACAAGACCCATCCGTTAGCTTAGCATAATGATCGTTTAGTTTTATTGCTATTGCTTTCTTCATGACTTATACATGTTCCTCTGACTATGAGATTATGCAACTCCCGAATACCGAAGGAACACCTTGTGTGCTATCAAATGTCACAACATAACTGGGTGATTATAAAGATGCTCTACAGGTGTCTCCAATGGTGTTTGTTGAGTTGGCATAGATCGAGATTAGGATTTGTCACTCCAAGTATCAGAGAGGTATCTCTGGGCCCTCTCGGTAATACACATCACTATGAGCCTTGCAAGCAATGTGACTAATGAGTTAGTCACGGGATGATGTATTATGGAACGAGTAAAGACACTTGTCGGTAACGAGATTGAACTAGGTATGATGATACCGACGATCGAATCTCGGGCAAGTAACATACCAATGACAAAGGGAACAACGTATGTTGTTATGCGGTTTGACCGATAAAGATCTTCGTAGAATATGTAGGAGCCAATATGAGCATCCAGGTTCTGCAATTGTTTATTGACTGGAGATGTGTCTCGGTCATGTCTACATGGTTCTCGAACCTGTAGTGTCCGCACGCTTAGCGTTCGATGACGATTTGTATTATGAGTTATGTGATTTGATGAACCAAACTTTGTTCGGAGCCCCGAATGTGATCACAGACATGACGAGGAGTCTCGAAATGGTCGAGACATAAATATTGATATATTGGAAGGTTATGTTTGGACACCGGAATGGTTTCGGAAAGGTTTGGGCATTTTCCGGAGAACCGGGGGTTACCGGAACCCCCCCGGGGATTTAATGGGCCTTCATGGGCCCTAGTGGAGAGAGGAGGCGGTGGACAGGTGGTGGCGCGCCCCCAGCCCAACCCGAATTGGACTAGGGTTGGTGGGGCCCTTTCCTTCTCTTCTCCTCCTCCTTCCCTCCTCCTAGTGGGAATAGGAAAGGGGGGGACCGAATCCTACTTGGACCGGGAGTCCAAGTAGGACTCCCCCACATGGCGAGCCCCCTGGGCCGGCCACCTCTTCTCCCCCCTTTATATACGTGGGAGGGGGGCACCCCAAAGGCACACCAAGTCTTCTCTTAGCCTTGTGCGGTGCCCCCCTCCACAGTTACACACCTCGGTCATATCGTCATAGTGCTTAGGCGAAGCCCTGTGCCAGTAACTTCATCGTCACCGTCGCCACGCCGTTGTGCTGACGGAACTCTCCCTCGACCTCAACTGGATCAAGAGTTTGAGGGATGTCATCGAGCTAAACGTGTGCTGAACGCGGAGGTGCCGTACATTCGATGCTTGGATCGGTTGGATCGTGAAGATGTTCGACTACATCAACCACGTTATTAAACGCTTCCGCTTTCGGTGTACAAGGGTACGTGGACACACTCTCCCCTCTTGTTGCTATGCATCTCCTAGATAGATCTTGCGTGATCGTAGGTAATTTTTTTGAAATACTGCGTGCCCCAACAGTGGCATCAGAGCCAGGTCTATGGGCAGATGTTATATGCACGAGTAGAACACAAAGAGTTGTGGGCGATAATGGTCATACTGCTTACCAGCAATGTCTTACTTTGATTTGGCGGTATTGTGGATGAAGCGGCCCAGACCGATATTACATGACCGCGTTCATGAGACTAGTTCTACAGACGTGCTTCGCACATAGGTGGCTGGTGGGTGTCTGTTTGTCCAACTTTAGTTGAATCGAGTTTGACTACGCCCGGTGCTTGTTGAAGGTTAAAACAACACACTTGACGAAAAATCTTTGTGGTTTTGATGCGTAGGTAAGAACAGTTCTTCCTAGAAGCCCGTAGCAGCCACGTAAAACTTGCAACAACAAAGTAGATGACGTCTAACTTGTTTTTGTAGGGCTTGTTGTGATGTGATATGGTCAATACGTGATGATATATAAATTGTTGAATGAGATGATCATGTTTTGTACCAGTTATAGGCAACAGGAAGGAGCCATATGGTTGTCGCTTTATTGTATGAAATGCAATCGCCATGTAATTGCTTTACTTTATCACTAAGTGGTAGCACTAGTCATAGAAGCAATAGTTGATGAGACGACAATGATGCTACGATGGAGATCAAGGTATCAAGCCGGTGACGATGGTGATCATGATAGTGCTTTGGAGATGGATATCAAAGGCACAAGATGATGATGGCCATATCATATCACTTATTTTGATTGCAGGTGATGTTTATCCTTAATGCATCTTATTTTGCTTAGTACGACGGTAGCATTATAAGATGATCTCTCACTAAATTTCAAGATATAAGTGTTCTCCCTGAGTATGCACCATTGCTACAGTTCGTCGTGCCGAGACACCACATAATGATCGGGTGTGATAATCTCTACGTTCACATACAACGGGTGCAAGCAAATTTTTCACAAGCAGAATACTCAGGCTTGACGAGTGACGGTGTCCTGGACTAGGGGGTACTCACCACATCGTCTCCCGACCAGGTGGATCGGGCCGAGGACCCCCATGGCGGTTCACTCATGGGCCACTTCGGGCAGTCCATGCCGCATACGAGGAGTAGTCCACAAGACTTAGTGATCAAGACAAGGACTCCTCTCCACCAACGTATTCGGCTAGGACTCTTGTTATCCTAGGCCTCTGGTGCATTATATAAGCCAAGGCCAAGCTAGTCGATAGATTATTATCATAGTCATATAGGCTAGACTTCTAGGGTTTAGCCATTATGATATCATGGTAAATCAACTCTTGTAATACTCATATTCATCAAGATCAATCAAGCAGGACGTAGGGTATTACCTCCATAGAGAAGGCCCGAACCTGGGTAAACATTGTGTCCCCTGTCTCCTATTACTTTCGACCTTAGACACACAGTTCGGGACCCCCTACCTGAGATCCGCCAGTTTTGACACCGACATTGATGCTTTCATTGAGAGTTCCGCTGTGTGATCGGCAAAGGAGCAATGGCTCGACTGCAAATCAACTGCGACATCGGCATCTTCGTCGCCGGCTCGACTGGTCACCTTGGATTGACCGAGGACTACGCCCTACCTCCGATCGTCATGTTCAGATGAGGGCCTTCATCAACATAAACTCCGATCTCTATCAAGATCATGGAGGAATCATCCATGGAGCTCGGGGGCTCAACGTCAACATTGCCCTCGGGCGACCGTGTTGTTTTTCTGGACAACAAACTTGTATCCGCCGCCACCGCCTCCTCGAGTATCATTTTAACGATTGCTTCAGTGGAATTGCGTGGAATTGAGTCTACAACAACCCTAGAAAATCTCTTCAAGTTCCGATGGAGGAATCTCTAGCAATCTACGATATACCAGAGACCTGTCAGACGGGAATCTGTACGAGTTTAGGGCGTGATCATCAGATCCCATCTCGGAGGTCCTTTGGAAGATCCAACCATTCATCTGCTGCAGAATTCCCATATCTACCACTCCTCAAAATTTCAGCTCGATCCGACCGTCCAAACTTCGGGAACCTTCCGATTAGTGCATCACTTTTCAAATCTGTTTTTTTGCGTGAGAACGAATCTGACTCGAGTTCATCTTTTTTATGAACGGGATTTCGGACATCCTTTTTGAAGGAAGTTTTGTATGGGGTATTGTGTTTTGTTTCCAAACACATCCCGCTAAATTTAAAGTCTTTTCCAATATGATCTTCACCATCGCGTCGGTGTCAAACCAGCCCGACAACGTTGCTCTACGGCTGCCGACATGCGCTAGACACGTCGTCGCTTTGTTGAGCTGAGCTCAACTTCTTCGGATCATCATCTCTGCGAGCCGAACAAGAGTTCGACATCGCGAAGGATAAATCATCACCAACATCGCCGCCCCATAGACTACAGGGAGCGGGCACACCGGCATCGCCGCATGACCACTTCATCAAGCCGGCATTGACCATGTCATGAGCAACGACCTGCATCGGCATGGCCGCACTATTGCTTCTTCAAGCTGATGTCCATCACGCCGACCTACTCCGACACCTCGGCTGGATCGGGGGCTCCGCTATTTTTTCGTCAACCTACTCCGGAGACTTCGGCGTCACCAGCGGACCAGCTTCGTTACGTTAGCTGGACCGGGGGCTTTGCCTCGGCGAGACAATCTTTGCAAACATCGCCATACCGTCACTTCCTCACCCATCAGGCAATGGGTGTGTGGATCGAGTCCCAATTTTGGGAGTAACCTTTCTTCGGATTTGCTACAACAAATAAACCAGGTGCTATTAATCCTAGCAATTTTTGTTTGTTTGGGTTTATCATTTCCAAGGAATTATTACTCTGGTTCGTTCCATCATCTGTACACAGGTCTATCAAATGGTGGCCGCATTAACGATGGTCGCGTGGTGGTTCGGTCAGTTTCCGTACATAGTTCGGCGAACACCGCATCCGGAGTTCAGACCGACCTGTGATGGTAGAATGGCCATAAATCGTCTCGCATGATAATCTTGTTGGTAGAATGGCCATACCGACATGTTCGGTTGCCTCGGGGACTTCGGTATCATCAAGAGGGTCCTACCTCATCGGGTGTTTGGCGCACGGGCCATATTTATTTTATTACTCACTTTGTATGAATTATTAATCATGCAACCTTTTTTTATTACTGTTATCTCCGGCTTGCACTATCTTCTGTGCACAGGTAAATGATCCGTATTGGGCGGCGTTGTCACCTCGGCTAGACCGAGGGCTTCGTCATCACTTCATTAACCCACGCCGAGGACTTCGGCGTCACTCTGCCGGCGTGCATTGGCCGAGCCGTGTCACTACCTCGGAGTGCCGACGTAATGCCCTCGATGCGGCTATATCTCCCACGTGTCGAAGCACGACTTAGAGGCATAACCGCATTGAAAGCAATGTCGCAAGTGAGGTAATCTTCACACAACCCATGTAGTAAAATAGGGGAAGAAGTTACATAGTTGGCTTACAATCGCCACTTCACACAATTACAAGAATAAAGCATTACATCATCCAAATACAATCAAGGTCCGATACGGAACCAAAATAAAAGAAGAACCCCAAATGCGACACGGTCCCCGATCGACCCCAACTGGGCTCCACTACTGATCAACTAGAACGAAACAACACGAAGGACAAGATCTTCATCGAGCTCCTCCTGAGCTTGGTTGCGTCATCTGCACGGACTCATCGGCACCTGCAAGCTGGTTTTGGAAGTATCTGTGAGCCACAGGGACTCAGCAATCTCGCACCCTCGCGATCAAGACTATTTAAGCTTATGGGTAAGGTAAAAGGTATGAGGTGGAGCTGCAGCAAGCGACTAGCAAATATGGTGGCTAACATACGCAAATGAGAGCGAGAAGAGAAGGCAAAGCACGATCGATAAAGTATGATCAAGAAGTGATCCTAGAACAACCTACGTCAAACATAACTCCAACACCGTGTTCACTTCCCGGACTCCGCCGGAAAGAGACCATCATGATTACACACGCGGTTGATTCATTTTAATTAAGGTCAAGTTTAGGTTTTCTACAACCGGACATTAACAAATTCCCATCTGCCCATAACCGCGGGCACGGCTTTTTAAAGTTCAAATCCCTGCAGGGGTGTCCCAACTTAGCTCATCACAAGCTCTCACGGTCAACGAAGGAATAGTCCTCCTCCCGAGACATTTCGATCAGACTCGGTATCCCCGTACTACAAGACATCCTCGACAATGGTAAAACAAGTCCAGCAAGACCACCCGCTGTGCCGACACATCCCGATAGGAGCTGCACATATCTCATTCTCAGGGCACACCGGATAAGCTAAGCGTACAGGAGCCGACGTAGCCCAAGTTGCCAAGGGATGGCCCTTCACGGTGCTCTGGGTTGGACCAACACTCAGAGGAGCACTGGCCCGGGGGTTTAAAATAAAGATGACCCTTGGGCTAGCCTAACCCAAGGGAAAAAGAGGCTAGGTGGCAAATGGTAAAACCAATGGTGGGCCTTGCTGGAGGAGTTTTATTCAAAGCGAACTGTCAAGGGGTTCCCATTATAACCCAACCGCGTAAGGAACACAAAATCCGGGAACATAACACCGATATGATGGAAACTAGGGCGGCAAGAGTGGAACAAAACACCAGGCATAAGGCCGAGCCTTCCACCCTTTACCAAGTATATAGATGCATTAATTAAATAAGATATATTGTGATACCCAACAAAATATCCATGTTCCAAACATGGAACAAGCTCCAATCTTCACCTGCAACTAACAACGCTATAAGAGGGGCTGAGCAAAGCGGTAACATAGCCAAACAACGGTTTGCTAGGACAAGGTGGGTTAGAGGTTTGGTTCAACAATATGGGAGGCATGATAAGCAAGTGGTAGGTATCGCAGCATAGGCATAGCAAAAGAGCGAGCAACTAGCAAGCAAAGATAGAAGTGATTTCGAGGGTATGATCATCTTGCCTGAAATCCCGCAAGGAAGAAGAACGAGTCCATGAAGAAGACAAACGGACGTAGACGAACGGGTCCTCACAAACGCGACGTTACCGGAACCAACCCGAAGAAGCAACACCGGAAAGAAGCACACAACATAGTAAACAACCACCACATAGACATGGCATGATGCGCAAACAAGTACGATGCATGTCCGGTTTAATGAAGCATGGCATGGCAAAGTGCACAAACAATCCTACAAATTAAGTGGAGCTCAAATATGCAACGAGTTGCATATTGAAGAAAACACCACATGACTTATTTAGTTCTCTCTCGTTTATGTACCCAACAATATTAAATGTTCTTAGCATGGCAAGAGAGTGAAGCAAAGTAAAACTACCTATCTAGTCAAGTTTAAATGAGGCCGGAAGCAACGAACAACAATTCCGATAAATCCCCATAGCATATTTTAGATTTGGTACTGTTCTGCCCTAAACACAATTTTAGAGTTGTTTAACATGCAAATAAAGGTCACCATGTTAAACTAGGCATTTTTCTACCCCATTTACATATAAAGATTATTTAATTCGGAGCTACGGTTGAATAGTTATGAATTAAACATTTTAACATGGCATAGGAGCAAATTTAATCAAACAGCATTTTAAACATTTTAAACATGGGTGAAATTTGCATATTATTAAACTAGACAAAAATCTAAGAAACTTTCATATATAAAACATTTTAATCCGATGCACCAATTGTGAGTTATTATATGCATGAACTAGAGGGACTAATCTGTAAAACAATAGTCTCCGGATAAATAGGAAAAACGCAGAACCTGAAAAAAACATTATGGGCCGAAACAGAGGCAGACTGGGTGCTCACCCTAGTGGACCGAGGCCCAGTAGGCGAGACAGGCCGGCGGCCGGTCAGGTGGGTCGACGGGCAAGCTGGGCCTTGGAGGCCATGGGCCCATGAGGCGCTGGACGGGGCCCACGCGCAGAGGGATCGTCCCCGACCTCCTGCCGAGGCGAGACGAGACATGGCAGCGGTGGCGAAACGGCGATGCTCCGGGGCGCAGACGAGGCAAGGCGAGACGGGAAGGCCTCGGCGGATCCGGGCGGATCTGGCCCCGGGGACCTCATTCTCGGTGACGGCGAGGTCGGTGGGTCGGGAAGCTCTCTCCGGCAGCAGTCCCTGGTGAGAGAGGGAACGGGTGAGAGAGAGAGAGAGAGAGGGGAAGAAAATAGGAGAAGAAAGGGAGAGGCGCGGGTCTGGCCTGAGAGATGGCGGCGCGCCGGCGAGGTCCGGTCACCGGAGTACGCGTCGAGGTGGCGGGGTCCTCCGACCGGCGACGTGGAGGCTGGATCGGGAGGAGCGGCGCTCAGGATCCGGGCGACGGAGTGCAGGGAGGACGCGAGCGTGAGGACGGGCCCCGATGGGCTCCGCGGGCTCATCCCGGGCCTAGGCGGGCCATGGCGGCGCGGGAGGCAGGAGGACGCGTGGCGACGCATGATTGGAGGGGAGCGGCGCTCAGGTGGGTTCTGGTGGCGGCGCGGCGATTGGGGCGGCGACAAGTGGCGGCGGGGAAGCGGGCACGCACGGATTTCAAGGAGAGGAGGTGGGAGGCGGATGGAGGATGATTGGGGCACGGAAATTTAGAAGGAGGGGTAGGTAGCTGCCCAAAATAGAAGGGGAGGAGGTTTATATAGGGTAGGTTCTAGGGTTAGGGGGTTTAGGGGGGTTTTCGGACCCTCCGATCGCGATCGGGCGGTTCCGGACGTGAGGAGAGGTAGGCTGGACCTAGGTGTGCTGCAAGTGGGTTGTGAAAAGAGGTTGGGCTGAGATGAGAGGAGAGGAGTGGAGCCCGGCAACTGTTTCCGGAGACCGAAAACGTCCGACGTTTGACCAGCTATATTGCCGCTATAGTTATCCGTTGGGCTATCAAACGAACTCCGAATGTGATAAAACTTGGCAGGCGGCCTACCTACAACATAACAACACCACATGCCAACTTTTAACCCATTCCAAGAATATTTTTCGGCCACTTATAAAATAATATTTCGGACGTGCCGCGGGCGCGTGCAAGTGTGGTTGGGCTCAGAACGGACAACGGAAGGAACAAGGAGAACCCGGACGAATGCAAGTTTTGAAAACATGATGATGCAATGCACATGATGACATGATGAAATGCAACACGCAAGCAAATGACATGGCAACGACAGCGAATAACTGAAAGACACCTGGCACATCGGTCTCGGGGCGTTACAACACTCCACCACTACGAGAGGATCTCATCCCGAGATCTAGAATGGCACCGGAGGGAAAAACGGACGAGAAAGAGAAGAGGTAAAACTAAGTTGCTTCTTTGACAAACGAGTGAGACCAAAGAACCTTGAAAAGGTTAAGCCATTTGGAGAAAAAGAATAACGGAGATGACAAATTTGAAAACACTCCGTTAGAAGAGGGACAAAGAACATTGCGAAAAACCTTGAGGTTGAAGGGCAAGATGAATATTGAAACCACTCCGGTTAAAACAAGATAGAGAAGGATTAAGAATGATATAATTTGAGCAGCACTCCGTCTGAGAAGGGAGGCAAAACTTGGCAGAATGGGAAAAATTCGAAAAGCAGGCACGACACTCCGGTTAAAAGGATAAGGAAGAAAAGAACACGATCCTGAAAAAACAATAAGATGGGTTGAAGGGAGCAACATCACAAAGCCTCCGGAACAAAATTAGGAATGGAATGGAATGAACGAAGGGAAACAAGGTCTTAAGGAAGCACGCTTACCACAAATGCTAGAACGGAGTTGTTGAAAAAAGCAACAACGAAAAGAATAAGCTTGATATGGACTTATAGGAGACATCTCAAAATTATGAGGTTACAACTTGCCACTCACGAAAAAGAATTGGATTGATATGAACAAGGAGACGAGAAGCTTATTTCACCGAGAGGATAAATGAAGAACTTGGATCATTGATAAACACCATAAGAGCGACAATCCTTAAAGGAAAGCTTTAGGAGAAATATAACCCAAGATAATTCCGAAGAAGAGATTGATGGATTTAAAAGACCTCATTCTAAACAATGTGTGAATCATGAAGCATGAACTCAAATTATCAAGAATGACGTAAAACCACCTCCAATGATACGGTAGACAGAAATGCACTCCGGATTGCAAGATGAAGAAATACTTGAGTTCCTCTGAAAAGAATCTCAATGAAAACTTCGAGAAGGAATTAAATCCTTTATGAACCATCATGTAGAGCCTCCATGAAGAACTCTGGTAATAAAAGAATGACCAATCGAAAGGAAAGAGAAGTTGAATCCTTGCAATGATTAGATGGATCTCCGTGGTGATATAATTGAAAGAGGTTGGAACTCCGGGAAAAGAGAAGATGAAACCAATGAAACTGAGAATTTGATAAGCCTCCGGAATAAGGAATTACTCACTTTGATGAAACAAGAATAAAAATTATGTTACACGTATCCTTCACCAATTAAATTGATGACAAGCAGCGTATTTGACATACTACTTATTCTTGAAGAAAGGATTAAGATAGATATAGCGTCAACTTGGAAAGGTCTTCAACGAACCACCGGTAGGATAGAAATAACAAATGGATCGATACAATAACAAAGGAAGAGAAATCTTGAACAAGCCATCGGTAAGAATTGAAAACGAACGAAGTAAAAGGGGTGAATCACCGGTAAGAATTTGAAAATGGAATGGGAAAAAGGCACAAATCGCTGGGAAGAATTATAAAATGAACGAAGATGCTTGAGAGGATTTAGATACATGAGAACGAAGAGATCACGAACTGATTAGAGGATATTTGAACGATGCACCAGTAAGATTTGGAGAATGATAACAGAAAGCTGAGAATGAATAAACCTGAACTGATGGACTCCGGATAACAAACTGAGAAGACTCTTGCATTGCTCCGGATGGGTGAAAAGAATTCTCACAATCAAAACAATTATGAGAGGATGGCAACAAGCTAGAATGACGAATCTCTGAGAGAACGGATAAAATATGGAGGTAAAACTCTTCTTTGGTCTTCAAAATCCGAGAATGACGATGAGAAACACCACCATAAATTGCTGAGGCACTCCGGAATGACAATTAGAAAGGTTGAACCAATGATGAAAAAAAGGATTTGAGAGATCTTAGAGAAAGACATTTGACTGATGATAATCATACTTACGTCAAACTTTGAGATGAATATGAAAAGCTCCGGGAGAATTAGAAGAGTCAGGTAAGATCCTGGGAAAAACCTGTGGGTTAGGGCCCACTCAAAAGATACACCGTTGAGATGATTTGAAGAAAGATTGCGCTGGTTGAATTAAATGGCTTGAATGAGATAACATCCTCGAAATAGGTTGAACGGATTAAGGGTGGAAGCACGAATCTTCTGATATATCTTCAGCACTCTAGATACAAAATAGCAAGAGGTGGATGATTAAGAGGTGCAACGGCATGGAAAGCATTTGAAACAATGAAAGGAATATGATCAACAAAGCTAGAATTGAATCCACCGGAGAAGAAAAATGAGTAAAGAGTGACGGACTTGAAGCTCCATTAGGATCTTCATGAGAATCACCGGATAAGAATATTGAAAGAACAGAATGGAGAGGCCTCACAACAATAAGATGGATACTTGATTAAGAAATCTGAGTCCTTAAAGAAAAATAAGGGAGGGAGGGTGGGAAAAAAACAAAGGCAACTTGGGGTGGATGAAACGAACAACGTTGAGAAGAAGTGATAATTGATCTTGCGGAAATTGAAATGATCGGATCCACTTGAAGAGAAACACGCCGTTTGAGAAGAAATTGAAATGAAAAACTCGATGATCGAGAAGGATTAGTATTCACATCGAAGTATGAGAACAACATTAGAGAAGGTATGGAATCAACATTTGACTTCGAAGCAACTCGGATACAACAACTCAAAACAAAACAAAGGATTGGCTTGCAGAATAAGCCGGAACAAACATATGATAGAAATTTCGTCTGAAGTTTTCGTGGTGGGGCCTACACGGGCTCGATCGTACAGCACCATCATGTACAAGGCAGTGCACATGACATACGAAGCGTCCCCGAGTCAGCATAGCCAAGGACTCTTTAAGACACAACGAGACCACTGTAAAGCCGACCGTGAATAGGCGGACCACTAGACGTCGAACCCCAATTTCATATCATACATCTGTCGGAAAGATTCCTAAGAGCTACTTGAATTCCCACTTATAAACTCCTGAAACTTTCTGGTTATGCAATCAGGTGTTGGGGATACAGGGGAAGCATAATATCTCACCCAAAACTAGCAAATCCTACATCCAGCTGTATCCATCCTTCAACACATAACCAAGAAACCTTCGGAAATCGTCTACCTCAACCTTCGAAAAGCATTCGTTATACAAGTTATGGCAATACTCCCGAACTCCCGCCCCAGTACTGGGTGGCGTCGAGGTTATCTCACCAACGAACTGCATAAAAGAGATTTTCGATGTCGGCATACTAAACTCAGGTATTCCAGAACTGCAACGATAAAATTATGACGACAACACCTCAGACCTCAACTCCCCGGGACACTTCCACAAAACCCCTGACAGGAGGCACCAAGACAATGTTCTCATCATAAAACCATCGGAACGATTCCAAGATACCCGCGTGATCCTATTTTTTTTTTTGTGAAATTTGAGAAGAGAAGAGTCAAAACTCTACGTCAGGATGCCTTACCAGAGCGATGAAGGAGACTGGGAAGTAAAAAGAATTCCTAAACTCTCCGATATATAATTCCTAAATGACTCAAAACATTTTTTTTCTAGACTCAAACTCGGCCGCTAAAAAACGATCAAGCAATGGGGCTCCTAAGGTCGGGGAAGGCTCTGATAGCAACTTGTAACGCCCTCGATGCGGCTATATCTCCCACGTGTCGAAGCACGACTTAGAGGCATACCCGCATTGAAAGCAATGTCGCAAGTGAGGTAATCTTCACACAACCCATGTAATAAAATAGGGGAAGAAGTTACATAGTTGGCTTACAATCGCCACTTCACACAATTACAAGAATAAAGCATTACATCATCCAAATACAATCAAGGTCCGACTACGGAACCAAAATAAAAGAAGAACCCCAAATGCGACACGGTCCCCGATCGACCCCAACTGGGCTCCACTACTGATCAACTAGAACGAAACAACACGAAGGACAAGATCTTCATCGAGCTCCTCCTGAGCTTGGTTGCGTCATCTGCACGGACTCATCGGCACCTGCAAGCTGGTTTTGGAAGTATCTTTGAGCCACGGGGACTCAGCAATCTCGCACCCTCGCGATCAAGACTATTTAAGCTAATGGGTAAGGTAAAAGGTATGAGGTGGAGCTGCAGCAAGCGACTAGCAAATATGGTGGCTAACATACGCAAATGAGAGCGAGAAGAGAAGGCAAAGCACGATCGATAAAGTATGATCAAGAAGTGATCCTAGAACAACCTACGTCAAACATAACTCCAACACCGTGTTCACTTCCCGGACTCCACCGGAAAGAGACCATCACGATTACGCACGCGGTTGATTCATTTTAATTAAGTTCAAGTTCAGGTTTTCTACAACCGAACATTAACAAATTGCCATCTGCCCATAACCGCGGGCACGGCTTTCAAAAGTTCAAATCCCTGCAGGGGTGTCCCAACTTAGCCCATCACAAGCTCTCACGGTCAACGAAGGAATAGTCCTCCTCCCGAGACATTCCGATTAGACTAGGTATCCCGGTACTACAATACATCCTCGACAATGGTAAAACAAGTCCAGCAAGACCACCCGCTGTGCCGACACATCCCGATAGGAGCTGCACATATCTCGTTCTCAGGGCACATCGGATAAGCTAAGTGTACAGGAGCCGACGTAACCCAAGTTGCCAAGGGATGGCCCTGCACGGTGCTCTGGGTTGGACCAACACTCAGAGGAGCACTGGCCCGGGGGTTTAAAATAAAGATGACCCTTGGGCTGGCCTAACCCAAGGGAAAAAGAGGCTAGGTGGCAAATGGTAAAACCAATGTTGGGCCTTGCTGGAGGAGTTTTATTCAAAGCGAACTGTCAAGGGGTTCCCATTATAACCCAACCGCGTAAGGAACGCAAAATCCGGGAACATAACACTGATATGACGGAAACTAGGGCGGCAAGAGTGGAACAAAACACCAGGCATAAGGCCGAGCCTTCCACCCTTTACCAAGTATATAGATGCATTAATTAAATAAGATATATTGTGATATCCCAACAAAATATCCATGTTCCAAACATGGAACAAGCTCCAATCTTCACCTGCAACTAACAACGCTATAAGAGGGGCTGAGCAAAGCGTTAACATAGCCAAACAACGGTTTGCTAGGACAAGGTGGGTTAGAGGTTTGGTTCAACAATATGGGAGGCATGATAAGCAAGTGGTAGGTATCGCAGCATAGGCATAGCAAAAGAGCGAGCAACTAGCAAGCAAAGATAGAAGTGATTTCGAGGGTATGATCATCTTGCCTGAAATCCCGCAAGGAAGAAGAACGAGTCCATGAAGAAGACAAACGGACGTAGACGAACGGGTCCTCACAAACGCGACGTTACCGGAACCAACCCGAAGAAGCAACACCGGAAAGAAGCACACAACATAGTAAACAACCACCACATAGACATGGCATGATGCGCAAACAAGTATGATGCATGTCCGGTTTAATGAAGCATGGCATGGCAAAGTGCACAAACAATCCTACAAATTAAGTGGAGCTCAAATATGCAATGAGTTGCATATTGAAGAAAACACCACATGAATTATTTAGTTCTCTCTCGTTTATGTACCCAACAATATTAAATGTTGTTAGCATGGCAAGAGAGTGAAGCAAAGTAAAACTGCCTATCTAGTCAAGTATAAATGAGGCCGGAAGCAACGAACAACAATTCCGGTAAATCCCCATAGCATATTTTAGATTTGGTACTGTTCTGCCCTAAACACAATTTTAGAGTTGTTTAACATGCAAATAAAGGTCACCATGTTAAACTAGGCATTTTTCTACCCCATTTACATATAAAGATTATTTAATTCGGAGCTACGGTTGAATAGTTATGAATTAAACATTTTAACATGGCATAGGAGCAAATTTAATCAAACAGCATTTTAAACATTTTAAACATGGGTGAAAGTTGCATATTATTAAACTAGACAAAAATCTAAGCAACTTTCATATATAAAACATTTTAATCTGATGCACCAATTGTGAGTTATTATATTCATGAACTAGAGGGACTAATCTGTAAAACAGCAGTCTCCGGATAAATAGGAAAAACCAAGAACCTGAAAAAAAATTATGGGCCGAAACAGAGGCAGACTGGGTGCTCACCCTAGTGGACCGAGGCCCAGTAGGCGAGACAGGCCGGCGGCCGGTCAGGTGGGTCGACGGGCAAGCTGGGCCTTGGAGGCCATGGGCCCATGGGGCGCTGGACGGGGCCCACGCGCAGAGGGATCGTCCCCGACCTCCTGCCGAGGCGAGACGAGACATGGCAGCGGTGGCGAAACGGCGATGCTCCGAGGCGCAGACGAGGCAAGGCGAGACGGGAAGGCCTGGCCGGATCCAGGCGGATCTAGCCCCGGGGACCTCATTCTCGGCGACGGCGAGGTCGGTGGGTCGGGAAGCTCTCTCCGGCAGCAGTCCCTGGTGAGAGAGGGAACGGGTGAGAGAGAGAGGGGAATAAAATAGGAGAAGAAAGGGAGAGGCGCGGGTCTGGCCTGAGAGATGGCGGCGCGCCGGCGAGGTCCGGTCACCGGAGTACGCGTCGAGGCGGCTGGGTCCTCCGACCGGCGACGTGGAGGCTGGATCGGGAGGAGCGGCGCTCAGGATCCGGGTGACGGAGTGCAGGGAGGACGCGAGCGTGAGGACGGGCCCCGATGGGCTCCGCGGGCTCATCCCGAGCCTAGGCGGGCCACGGCGGCGCGGGAGGCAGGGGGACGCGTGGCGACGCATGATTGGAGGGGAGCGGCGCTCAGGTGGGTTCTTGTGGTGGCGCAGCGATTGGGGCGGCGACAAGTGGCGGCGGGGAAGCGGGCACGCACGGATTTCAAGGAGAGGAGGTGGGAGGCGGATGGAGGATGATTGGGGCACGGAAATTTAGAAGGAGGGGTAGGTAGCTGCCCAAAATGGAAGGGGAGGAGGTTTATATAGGGCAGGTTCTAGGGTTAGGGGGTTTAGGGGGGTTTTCGGACCCTCCGATCGCGATCGGGCGGTTCTGGACGTGAGGAGAGGTAGGCTGGACCTAGGTGGGCTGCAAGTGGGTTGTGAAAAGAGGTTGGGCTGAGATGAGAGGAGAGGAGTGCAGCCCGGCAACTGTTTCCGGAGACCGAAAACGTCCGACGTTTGACCGGCTATATTGCCGCTATAGTTATCCATTGGGCTATCAAACGAACTCCGAATGCGATGAAACTTGGCAGGCGGCCTACCTACAACATAACAACACCACATGCCAACTTTCAACCCATTCTGAGAATATTTTTCGGCCACTTATAAAATAATATTTCGGACGTGCCGCGGGCGCGTGCAAGTGTGGTTGGGCTCAGAACGGACAACAGAAGGAACGAGGAGAACCCGGACGAATGCAAGTTTTGAAAACATGATGATGCAATGCACATGATGACATGATGAAATGCAACACGCAAGCAAATGACATGGCAACGACAGCGAATAACTGAAAGACACCTGGCACATCGGTCTCGGGGCGTTACACCCGAACTCCTTGCTCAGACACCTCGGGCTTGGAGGCCGGGACCTCGGCCATGCCAAGGACTGTGAACCTTGTCGGATCTGTCATAGATCAATGGGTGTCTTCGTCCCGCCACAAGCCCGAATCGCATCATCAACACCGATCACATTAACCAGCTAAGTCGCTTTCATGCTCAAAAACTTTCAGTTTTAAATTTTGTTCGGTTCGACCAAGCATTATACTTTTTGATGAAAAGTTGTTTGTGACAAAATTCCTTGTCAAAACTTTGTTTGTGACCCACAAACTCAAATACCCTGTTTATTTAGGGGCTTCCTTTATGAAGCCTTTCCTCTTGCATATGGTTATACTTGTATGGCTTCGTTCCTTGTTCGTGTAAGTGTTTCACAAGCCGGGTTGCCTGGCTCCTATGCTTACCCCTACGTCCCCGATTGTTCGGCTAGGCGGTAAAGGGAGCACCTCTGTGATTGTTACTACCGGGTCATCCGAGTTAGTACCTCAGACTGGGTGAAGCCGAAAGTTAGCGCTTTTATTGTTTTCAATCATGGTCGGCACACAACGGAACTCATGAGTACAAAAAATCTGTTGCACAAGTCTCATAGTAACAATGAGCAACCAAAGAAAGGTATCGGTGGGGGTACTATTTTCTTCGAAGATGCTTCTTACACTTCATCAGTAATATAGCATAAGTTCCCTGAGTGCGCTTTGTCTGTTACAGCCTTATGGCCTGATTGCCTGGTTATCGGAAACATCGTCGATATTCTCGATAGGTGGAGTACATAACACTTTTCAGCCCTTGACCGAAGAGGGAGAAGCTGCCTATCGGTTAAGACACCTTTAAAGTTCGGGTGAACACATATATGATATAAGTACTTCAGTACATACAATCATTATACATAAAATTCTCTTACCCAAGTCACTTGGGGGCTGTTAAAATTTATATGAGTTGTTTTATAGTAAATGTGTTTTATTCTTGGTCGTTGCAAAGTCTTTTTCTAAACTGACCTCGGAGAAGTACTCCGCCTTTGGGATAAGGAGCTTGAAGCCATAGGCGGACCCGCGTGAAGTCTCGAGATCGGATGTGGCATGTTAAAGCACGACAGAAGCACAATTTTTTTTCCAATTTTCGGATTGGCACCGAACACTTGATCTTGTTCGGACGTCAAGTTTTTACTGATGGTTTTTGGTTTTCCAAGCTTATGGCACTTTTAAACTATTTGTGTGTTTCCAGCATAAGTCTCGCAGTGCAACGCCGGACACCTTTAGAGATTCGGCAAAAACATTCTCGGATATTGCTATATATGCATCGGTTTCAAATTATGTCTTCGGTCAAATAGTTGGGTTGCCCGGCTCCTGTGCTTGCCTCCTACGTTACGCTTTGTTCAGCTAGGTGTGCAAAGGGAGAACCACAGAGATTGTGCTTCCAGCTGGCATGGTTAAGCACCTTAGTGGAGAAAGCCTAAAACTGACTGTCACAATAAGCGTAAACTGGTCAGCGATCCGATGACTATGTTAAATGACGGGCCGTTCATAACATTGGCGGAAGTGTTTACGGCTTGACCTCGGCTGTCGCCGAACACTAACCGGGGGCTCGTAGCCAGCTTCCCCAGTTTAAAGCTCCTATGACTAAGTGAAAGTTATAAAGCCCGCATATCTGATTGCCTCGTTTCCGCTAACACAACCGCCTTCAGGCACCGAGACGTCGGCTAAGGGTTGTCTTGTTATTGCGGAGACACCCTACATAGTATCTACAAAGGGGTAGAAGCCGACAATGGGCCACTTTCAACTGATAAATGGTCGCAACGGAGTCAAAATAAACATATCATCGTCATTTGTATTTAATATACAAGGGCTGCCTTCTGTAATCATCGTTATAAAGCCATAAATATCCATCAATTTGACTTAAGATTTTTGCCAAGCCAGATTGATAGCTCCTGTGCTTACCCCTACGTTCCTGATTGTTCGGCTAGGAAACAAAGGGAGCACCTATGTGATTTTTACTACCGGGTCATCCGAGTTAGTACCTCAGATTGGGTGAAGCCGAAAGCTAGCGATCTTAAAGGATCAATTGGTCGGCAACGACGGAAGTGAAAATTTTGGTTCATTAATACCATAGAGTTCGGGAACTTTCCTCGAACTAAATCCTCAATATTTTCTCCCACATTGATTGGAGGTGAGATTTCATGATCATGATAAGCATGAAGACCCAAAGAAAGGAACCGATAGCGGGACTATTTTCCTTGGAAGATGTTTCTTAATATAACACATCTCTACACGTACCTTTGTTTATCAAACCGTATGACCAGATTGCCTTGTTTGTCGTAAATATTTGCTCTCATGAAGGCTTTATAAAGAAGGACAAACACTCCCCGGCTGCTGGCCGAGGAGGTGGAAGCCGATGGTCGGTCAACAAAGTTTTGTACAATGCAGATCTAAGCATTAATATGTAAAATACTTGGATACATAGGATCATAAATTGCGAGTAAAGTCGACTTATTGCAGCTCATCTTTTAAATACCAAGCGAGCAACTTACATAAAGCTCTCCTAAATCCCAAGTAGCATCGATGTCCTATCTATTAAGCCCCTTGGGGCCAACCATGGCGAGCCCAGCTTTCGCTGGCTCTAGCTCCTTTAAGAGATCTTTATTCTCTTTTCGAGAAGTTTGTGTTAAACACAACAAATTTTTTTCGCACGGATATCGACCCTTAATTCGGCCACCCGTGCCCACATTAAGGCTCGGGGGCTACTGGGCTTCGCGCTCATTATTTATAAATATTAAAGGGGTACATCAATCCCCTGATCTAGTGTTGCCACCCGACCAATGTCTCGGGGGCTACTGCGTTGCCTGTTCAGTGCAGAAAATTCAAAGTGCTTAGTGTTCGGCTTGACCGAACTATGGGCAAACGCGTCTTCGAACAACAATAGGTACCATCTGGACCTATCTAGCGTCAAGCTGATATATTGCAACAACTTCTCAAAACCCTCTCTCAAGGACCCATTCGCCTATCACTATTATCTCTAATATATTACACTGCGTTTCTATTCCTACGTATGCTGCCGAGCTAGGAGTTGATCCTCAGGCCGATTTCGCAAATTGACCTGAGTCTTAGGGGCTACCAGGATCAGTAGTTTTATGTTTTCCTTCAGGTGCATCTCGGGTTTAGACCCACACACACCTTGAGGGCTACTGAATATACATATACCAGCTATATATCTCGGTAGAGAGTAAATTGCACCAATCAAAAATATTCACAAAAATCAGCCCACGGTCGGGGTGGTGCACCACCTCAGAAGCAGTCCGGCATAAAGCTCGGGCGCCAGTGGCTGTCTCCATAGAGGGCATTTACGGCATTAAGCTCGGCTGAATTCGTTCAATCTTTTAAAAGACCGAGGTAGTTTATGACCCTCGGACGCTGACCATCGTTGGAGCTCGGAAGTGCTCCGGCATAAAGCCTGAATTCGAATGGCTCGTTCCATAGAGAACTTTTCAGCGTTAAACTCGGGTAACCTCCTTCAAACTTTTTCAAGCCAAGGTGATCTATGACACCTCAGATATAGTCCGGCGTTGGAGCTCGGATATAGTCCGGCTTTGGTGTTTGGCTGCAAAAGATATCTCGAATGTAGTCCGGCGTTTGAGCTTGGATGCAAGGGGACACCGTCACACGGGAACAACTTCAAACCTGAGGTGTGGCATAAAAAATAATCCTAAGGCATTGATAAAGTCCGAGAACTTAAAGGGGCTCCTCGGATACCTGATGTGTAAACCCTTCGGATTCACTTCGGCGATCCTCAAGATCGAACATGAGAAGATTTGTTGAACCAGTTTTCAAGACCGATGACCGAAGATGAAGAATAGTTCTGAAGGATCGAGGAGCGTCCCCAACTTGAAGACCAGTTCAGGGGCTACTGACGGTGTCCTAGACTAGGGGGTACTCGCCACATCGTCTCCCGACCAGGTGGATCGGGCCGAGGACCCCCATGGCGGTTCACTCATGGGCCACTTCGGGCAGCCAATGCCGCATACAAGGAGTATTCCACAAGACTTGGTGATCAAGACCAGGACTCCTCTCACCAATGTATTCAGCTAGGACTCTTGATCCTAGGCCTATGGTGCATTATATAAGCCAAGGCCAGGCTAGTCGATAGATTATTATCATAGTCATACAGGCTAGACCTCTAGGGTTTAGCCATTACGATCTCGTGGCAGATCAACTCTTGTAATACTCATATTCATGAAGACCAATCAAGCAGGACATAGGGTTTTACCTCCACAGAGAGGGTCCGAACCTGGGTAAACATCACGTCCCCTGTCTCTTGTTACCATCGACCTTAGACGCACAGTTCGGGACCCCCTACCCGAGATCCGCTGGTTTTGACACCGACAACGAGCCTAGCATATGCAGATATGGCCTTGGAACACTGAGACCGAAATGTCGAGCGTGAATCATATAGTAGATATGATCAACATAGTGATGTTCACCATTGAAAACTTCTCCATGTCACGTGATGATCGGACATGGTTTAGTTGATGTGGATCACGTGATCATTTAGATGACCAGAGGGATGTCTATCTAAGTGGGAGTTCTTAAGTAATATGATTAATTGAACTTTAATTTATCATGAACTTAGTACGTGATAGTATTTTGAATGTCTATGTTCTTGTAGATCAATGGCCTGTGCTACCGTTCCTTTGAATTTTAATGCGTTCCTAGAGAAAGCTAAGTTGAAAGATGATGGTAGCAATTACACGGACTGGGTGCGTAACTTGAGGATTATCCTCATTGCTGCACAGAAGAATTATGTCCTGGAAGCACCGGTAGGTGCAAAACCCGCTGCAGGAGCTACTCCAGATGTTATGAATGTCTGGCAAAACAAAGCTGATGATTACTCGATAGTTCAGTGTGCCATGCTTTATGGCTTAGAACCGGGACTTCAACGACGTTTTGAACGTCATGGAGCATATGAGATGTTCCAGGAGTTGAAGTTAATATTTCAAGAAAATGCCCGGATTGAGAGATATGCAGTCTCCAATAAGTTCTACAGCTGCCAAATGGAGGTCAATAGTTCTGCCAGTGAACATATACTCAGAATGTCTGGGTACCACAACCACTTGACTCAACTGGGAGTTAATCTTCCTGATGATAGTGTCATTGATAGAGTTCTTCAATCACTGCCACCAAGCTACAAAAGCTTCATGATGAACTATAATATGCAGGGGATGGATAAGACAATTCTCGAGCTCTTCGTGATGCTAAAAGTTGCGGAGGTAGAAATCAAGAAGGAGCATCAAGTGTTGATGGTTAACAAGATCACTAGTTTCAAGAAGAAGGGCAAAGGGAAGAAAGGGAACTTCAAGAAGAACGGCAAGAAAGTTGCTGCTCAAATGAAGAAGCCCAAGTTTGGATCTAAGCCTGAGACTGAGTGCTTCTACTGCAAAGGGATTGGTCACTGGAAGCGGAACTACCCCAAGTATTTGGCGGATAAGATGGATGGCAAAGTGAAAGGTATATTTGATATACATGTTATTGATGTGTACCTTACTAATGCCCGTAGTAGCGCCTGGGTATTTGATGCTGGTTCTGTTGCTCATATTTGCAACTCGAAATAGGGGCTACGGATTAAACAAAGATTGGCTAAGGACAAGGTGACAACGCGCGTGGGAAATGGTTCCAAAGTCAATGTGATCGCCGTCGACATGCTACCTCAACATCTACCTTCGGGATTAGTTTTAGACCTTATTTGGTGCCAGCGTTAAGCATGAACATTATATCTGGATCTTGTTTGATGCGACACGGTTATTCATTTGAATCATAAAATAATGGTTGTTCTATTTATATGAGTAATATCTTTTATGGTCATGCACCCTTGATGAGTGGTCTATTTTTATTGAATCTCGATAGTAGTGATACACATATTCATAGTATTGAAGCCAAAATATACAAGTTTAATAATGATAGTGTAACTTATTTGTGGCACTGCCGTTTAGGTCATATTGGTGTAAAGCGCATGAAGAAACTCCATGTTGATGGACTTTTGGAATCACTTGATTATGAATCACTTGATGCTTGCGAACCATGCCTCATGGGCAGGATGACTAAGACTCCGTTCTTTGGAACAATGGTGCGAGCAACAGACTTGTTGGAAATAATACATACTGATGTATGCGGTCCGATGAGTGTTGAGGCTCGCGACGGGTATCGTTATTTTTTGACCTTCACAGATGATTTGAGCATATATGGGTATATCTACTTGATGAAACATAAGTCTAAAACATTTGAAAAGTTCAAAGAATTTTAGAGTGAAGTAGAAAATCATCGTAACAAGAAAATAAAGTTTCTACGATCTGATCGTGGAGGTGAATATTTAAGTTATGAGTTTGGTCTTCATTTGAAACAATACGGAATAGTTTCGCAACTCACGCCACCTGGAACACAACAGTGTAATGGTGTGTCCAAACGTCGTAACCGCACTTTATTAGATATGGTGCGATCTATGATGTCTCTTATTGATTTACCGCTATCGTTTTGGGGTTATGCTTTAGTGACAGCTGCATTCATGTTAAATAGGGCACCATCTAAATCCGTTGAGACGACACCATATGAACCGTGATTTGGCAAGAAACCCAAGTTGTCGTTTCTTAAAGTTTGGGGCTGTGATGCTTATGTGAAAAAGCTTCAACCTGATAAGCTTGAACCCAAATCAGAGAAATGTGTCTTCATAGGATACCCAAAGGAGACTGTTGGGTACACCTTCTATCACAGATAGGAAGGCAAGATGTTCGTTGCTAAGAATGGATCCTTTCTAGAGAAGGAGTTTCTCTTGAAAGAAGTGAGTGGGAGGAAAGTAGAACTTGATGAGGTAATTGTACCTACTCCCTTATTGGAAAGTAGTTCATCACATAAATCAGTTCTAGTGATTCCTACACCAATTAGTGAGGAAGCTAATGTTGATGGTCATGAAACTTCGGATCATGTTACTACTGAACCTCGTAGGTCAACCAGAGTAAGATCCGCACCAGAGTGGTACGGTAATCCTGTTCGGGAAGTCATGTTATTTGACCATGATGAACTTACGAACTATGAGGAAGCGATGATGAGCCCAGATTCTGTGAAATGGCTTGAGGCCATGAAATCTGAGATGGGATCCATGTATGAGAACAAAGTGTGGACTTTGGTTGACTTGCCGGATTATCGGCAAGCCATAGAGAATAAATAGACCTTCAAGAAGAAGACTGACGCTGACGGTAATGTTACTGTCTATAAAGCCCGACTTGTTCCGAAAGGTTTTTGACAAGTTGAAGGAGTTGACTATGATGAGACCTTCTCACCCGTAGTGATGCTTAAGTTACTCCGAATCATGTTAGCAATTGCTGCATTTTATGATTATGAAATTTGGCAAATGGACGTCAAAACTGCATTCCTTAATGGACATCTTAAAGAAGAGTTGTATATGATGTAACCAGAAGGTTTTGTCGATCCAAAAGGTGCTAACAAAGTGTGCAAGCTCCAGCGATCCATTTATGGACTGGTGCAAGCCTCTCGGAGTTGGAATATACGCTTTGATAGTGTGATCAAAGCATATGGTTTATACAGACTTTTGGAGAAGCCTGTATTTACAAGAAAGTGAGTGGGAGCTCTGTAGCATTTCTAATATTATATGTGGATGAAAAATTGTTGATTGGAAATAATACAGAATTTCTGTATAGCATAAAAGGATACTTGAATAAGATTTTTTCAATGAAAGACGTTGGTGAAGCTTCTTATATATTGGGCATCAAGATTGATAGAGATAGATCAAGACGCTTAATTGGACTTCCACAAAGCACATACCTTGATAAAGTTTTGAAGAAGTTCAAAATGGATGAGTCAAAGAAAGGGTTCTTGCCTGTTACAAGGTGTAAAGTTGAGTCAGACTCAATGCCCGACCGCTGCAGAAGATAGAGAGAAAATGAAAGTCATTCCCTATGCCTCAGCCCTAGGTTCTATCATGTATGCAATGTTGTGTACCAAACTTTATGTGTGCCTTGCTATAAGTTTAGCAGGGAGGTACCAAAGTAATACAGGAGTGGATCATTGGACAGCGATCAAGAACATCCTGAAATACCTGAAAAGGACTAAGGATATGTTTCTCGTTTATGGAGGTGACAAAAAGCTCATCGTAAATTTTTACATCGATGCAAGCTTTGACACTGATCCAGATGACTCTAAGTCACAAACCGGATACATATTTATATTGAATGGTGGAGCTGTCAGCTGGTGCAGTTCCAAGCAAAGCGCCGTGGCCGGATCTACGTGTGAAACGGAGTACATAGCTTCTTCGGAAGCAGCAAATGAAGGAGTCTGGATGAAGGAGTTCATATCCGATCTAGGTGTAATACCTAGTGCATCGGGTCTAATGAAAATATTTTGTGACAATACTGGTGCAATTGCCTTGGCAAAGGGCTCCATATTTCACAAGAGAACCAAGCACATCAAGAGACGCTTCAATTCCATCTGCGATCAAGTCAAGGAGGGAGACATAGAGATTTGCAAGATACATACGGATCTGAACATTGCAGACCCGTTGACTAAGCCTCTCTCATGAGCAAAATATGATTAGCACCAAGACTCCATGGGTGTTAGAATCATTACTATGTAATCTAGATTATTGACTCTAGTGCAAGTGGGAGACTGAAGGAAATATGCCCTAGAGGCAATAATAAAGTTGTTATTTATATTTCCTTATATCATGATAAATGTTTGTTATTCATGCTAGAATTGTATCAATCGGAAACTTAGTACATGTGTGAATACATAGACAAATAGAGTGTCCCTAGTATGCCTCTACTTGACTAGCTCGTTAATCAAAGATGGTTAAGTTTCCTGACCATAGACATGTGTTGTCATTTGATGAACGTGATCACATAATTAGAGAATGATGTGATGGACAAGACCCATCCATTAGCTTAGCATAATGATCTTTTAGTTTTATTGCTATTGCTTTCTTCATGACTTATACATGTTCCGCTGACTATGAGATTATGCAACTCCTGAATACCGGAGGAACACCTTGTGTGCTATCAAACGTCACAACATAACTGGTTGATTATAAAGATGTTCTACAGGTGTCTCTGATGGTGTTTGTTGAGTTGGCATAGATCGAGATTAGGATTTGTCACTCCAAGTATCAGAGAGGTATCTCTGGGCCCTCTCGGTAATACACATCACTATGAGCCTTGCAAGCAATGTGACTAATGAGTTAGTCACATGATGATGTATTACGGAACGACTAAAGAGACTTGCCAGTAACGAGATTGAACTAGGCATGATGATACCGACGATCGAATCTCGGGCAAGTAACATACCGGTGACAAAGGGAACAACGTATGTTGTTATGCGGTTTGACCAATAAAGATCTTCGTAGAATATGTAGGAGCCAATATGAGCATCCAGGTTCCGCTATTGGTTATTGATGGGAGATGTGTCTCAGTCATGTCTACATAGTTCTCGAGCCCGTAGGGTCCGCACGCTTAACCTTCGATGACGATTTGTATTATGAGTTATGTGATTTGATGAATCGAAGTTTGTTCAGAGTCTCGGATGTGATCACAGACATGATGAGGAATCTCTAAATTGTCGAGACATAAATTTTTATATATTGGAAGGTTATGTTTGGACACCGAAATGGTTTCAGAAAGATTCGGGCATTTTCCGGAGTACCGGGGGTTACGGAACCCCCCAGGGAGTTAATGGGCCTTCATGGGCCCTAGTGGAGAGAGGAGGCGGCGGCTAGGTGGTGGTGTGCGCCCCCCAAGCCCAATCCGAATTGGACTAGGGTTGGGGGGGGGGCTTTCCTTCTCTTCTCCTCCTCCTTCCCTCCTTCTCCTAGTGGGAATAGGAAAGGGGGGTGGGCGAATCCTACTTGGACCGGGAGTCCAAGTAGGACTCCCCCCCCATGACGCCCCTCTTGGGCCGGCCACCTCTCCTCCCCCTTTATATATGTGGGAGGGGGGTACCCCAAAGGCACACCAAGTCTTCTCTTAGCCATGTGCGGTGCCCCCCTCCACAGTTACACACCTCGGTCATACCGTCGTAGTGCTTAGGCGAAGCCCTGCGCCGGTAACTTCATCGTCACCGTCGCCATGCCGTCATGCTGACGGAACTCTCCCTTGGCCTCAACTGGATCAAGAGTTCGAGGGACATCATCGAGCTAAACGTGTGCTGAACGCGGAGGTGTCGTACGTTCGGTGCTTGGATCGGTTGGATCGCGAAGACGTTCGACTACATCAACCGCATTACTAAACGGTTCCACTTTCGGTCTACGAGGGTACGTGGACACACTCTCCCCTGTCGTTGCTATGCATCTCTTAGTTTGATCTTGCATGATCGTTGGTAATTTTTTTGAAATACTACGTTCCCCAACGCATGTCTAGATAACTTTCATCAACTTAACTTCCGATAGCTAACATATGCCATGTGGTACGTCTGGATCACTTGTTGGGAGTATTTTAGGACTACTCTCACCATACAAATAGCCACTCCTATTTGTTTGAGAAAAACTAAATAAAAAAGCAGTCACCCCCACAGATTTAAAAAAATCCCCCTCACCGCACATCAGCCAGTCACACAGGTCGCCTCTCCCCACCAGCCATTTCTCCACTGCCGCCTCCCCCAACCTCTCCCAATGGCCTCGAGCCACCCCGCCATGGCGTTGCCCCACAGCCAACTGTGCAGGTATCCTGTAGATCGACGCTACCGCCAACATCCATCCTCAATGACGATGACCCGACGTAGCTCCTGGCCAAAGGCAGCTGTCGAGGCGAAGAATCTCGGTCTAGACGATGTCTAGAAGAGCGTGTAGCTGCCGGCCAAGCTATAGTCCAAGCCGGATCCACCTACTGTCAGCTGAAGATACTAAAGATGCCTCATTTTGATGCGAAGAATTTAAAACCACTTCTTGCCTTGATGTTCTGAAGATATTGTCAAAATGTCAGTCCAGCCTATAAGTTGTGCATAACTAACCGAAGTTATACTAATGAACCAACTGGAATGGTGCCTACAATGTCACGATAAGTTGCATATATAATAGAAGGCCATCAAAATATCAAAGGGTCAATGTAATAGATATAAACAACACTTAAATGGTTGATTTGCCTGAGCTATTTTGAGAAAAGAACCGCATGAGTAGGTTGTGCTTTTGTATTTTAGCGTCAGAGAAGTTTACTATGCTTCTGCATTTTGGCGGAGTGAGTAGGAGGACTCACAAGTCGGAACATCAGTAAAAGAATTAATGCCAAAGAAGGAGTAAAAGAGTTAATAAACATAGTAATTTCTTAAGGAGTACATTTAGTCCTTCAGGACTAACTATTGCAAGAATAGAAGAGCTTACACGCTGCAAATATGTTCAACATAGCCAAATAATGGTTGATTGAGCATACTATCACCTCAAATTATGGTCACAACTTCATACAAGTTTGCTAAACCAAGATTAGTACCTGTTTTGAAATCAAAACAAATTGTTGGGATCACAACAAAGTAAACAAACAAAATAAAAAGAATAAATGTGAAGCTTCTAACTAGTCGTCTTCGAAAGCACCCGGTGGGTCTTCCACAATCCCTCAACGAAGGACCTCCCAACTCACGTGATAGAGAAGCAATACATTGACTGAAATAAAACAACACAAGCATTATTTCTTGACAGGACCAATATTCCTCTATCTCACCTTCACTTATTTTTTTAAAAATCTTAATTTAAGTACTTGTTCGATGGAAAAAGGCACGTCTTCCAAATTTATGAGCAATCAAACACGCTGAATAATTTGTACCCGTAACTTGCCTTCAGTTCATCCATATTGAAGAATGTTCCTGATTAAGTGATTATTACATGCATTAAGGTGAATGCAAGAAACCCAGTGGCACAAAGGTCTCCTAATTAGCGCGGTGAACATCCATGCATTTGTCCCAAATGGAGGAAATATGCCCTAGAGGCAATAATAAAGTTGTTATTTTATATTATATTTCCTTATTCATGATAAAGGTTTATTATTCATGCTAGGATTGTATTGATCGGAAACTTAAATACATGTATTGTCATTTGATAACGTGATCACATCATTAGGAGAATGATGTGATGGACAAGACCCATCTGTTGGCTTAGCATAATGATCGTTCAGTTTATTGCTATTGCTTTCTTCATGTCAAATACATATTCCTTCTACTATGAGATTATGCAACTCCCGGATACCGAAGGAATACCTTGTGTCGTGGATTTGTCATGGCAGATGTCCTAGCAAAAGGACTTAGGTGTGGAGCCATCACAACGTAGTTAGCTTGAAGGGGTTGAACGGGAACAAAGGACACAAAGGCTTTACCCAGGTTTGGCCCCTCTCAATGAGGTAAAAGCCTACTCCTGCTTCTAGTAGTATTGCTTGAGTTTCGATTACAAGGGAGCGAATATGCTTAACCTAGTTCTCGATTGATTTTCTCTTTACCTAATCCGCCACCGGGTCTCACCTTTATATACACAAGTCGAAACCCGGAGGCTTACAGAGTCCCGACCGGCTCACACAACGTGTCCGGTTTGGTTTCTAACTAGTCATGCCTTACAGGGCAAGTCATCATACAACGGCTCACAGGCTCAGGTCTTGGGCATTCACCAGGCCTGCCTCCATAAGCCGTCGTCCTCACACTTCTCCTTGGGCCTCTATCGGGGATATACCCCGCGGTATGACCTAGCCGGAGTTATAACCCGGCTGGTACTTGGTAAACCGGCGGGAGTTAAGTCAGATGATAAACCGACAAGAGTTAAGTCAGATGATAACCCGACAGGAGTTAAGTCAGATGATAACCCGGCAGGAGTTAAGTCAGATGATAACCCGACAGATGTTAAGTCAGATGATAACCCAGCAGACAATCATAACCCGACACACAGTCATAACCCGGCAGACAGTCATAACCTGGCAGACAATCATAACCCGGCAGACAGTCATAACCCGGCAGACAGTCGTAACCCGGTTGACAGTCATAAACCGGCTGATGTTAAGTCGCCCGGGGTTAAGAAGCCCACGACATTAAGAAGCCCATGAAGAGAAGCCCGTGAGGAGAAGTCAGAATAGTTTAAGTCTTAGTCCGAGATGGACTCTACACGTAACCCGCCCCTTCAACATATATAAGGAGGGGAAGAGCACCCCAAGAGGGGGAAAATAATCTGAAGGGTTAGACATAACTAGGAGAGCCGGTTTATGGCAACTCCCTCATGATGATAATGAGACCTGGCCACAAATAGCATGTAGGGTTGTTACCGGATGATGTTTCCCGGGGCCCGAAGCTGTCTAAATCTTTGTCTTGCTTGTTGCGTCTCTTGATTCCGCTCAACCCCTCTCAAACTACCACATAGATGCGTTGGCCTCACGACTAAGTCCTCACACTGGGACATCTGCCGTAACAATTCCACGATAGTTTGCGCCCACCGTGGGGCCCGCACATGGTGGTGTTGAGTTCTTGGAGGGATCTTCCCTAGGGATCGAGAAGTTTGCAATTCATCGTATGAAGAAGATTCAAGAGATTAGGGTTACAGCTGAGTGCCACCATAAGCCGCCGAGATCAGCGGAAGTGTTTCCGCTGCAGCTAAAACTCAGATGTTTATTGGTGATTTCCGAAGAAGTTGATAAAATTCGGTTACAGGTTCAATAACTGGGTTTGATTGCTCATGATGGATTGAGCCCCGAAGCGTTTCGTCAAGCGTTACACTTTTGCCTATTTCTAATCGAGCCAGGGACAAGCTACATCAGGATTGAGTTGCAGCTGCTACATCTCATCAAAACTAACTATGACCAGGGGATGGATTAGTCAAATCTCCATGATGTAGAGGAAGACTCGGCCATGGCTTGCTAGTGCCTCTAAACCGCCCTCGCATCATCCGCCGACCCTAAGACGCCGCCACCAAGACACCACTGAGCTGACTCCAAGTCGGCCTGCCTCGACTCATGCGAGTCGCCCGCGCCCTAAATCCGAATCGCCATGGCGATCTCAAGTCAACTCCGAGTCGTTTCCGTTCCGGGCCACCTCCGCATGTTTGAGCGGTCTCCGCCTCCGAGCCGCCTGGATGGCCTGTTTCTGCTGCAGATTTCATCGATGCGCCGAAGAGTCGCCACGGGCCGCCGCATTTGCGGCCTTATTCTGTCGCCATGGATCGTCCCGCCTTAACTACAGCAGGGCCAGGCAACTGCGACCTCCAGTCTGTTCTACAACCTTATCCCACCTTTGTTCCAACCCAGCACCCGCGTGCCCGAGCCGCCTTAAACCGCCACCGAGGCCCACGCCTGAGCTCTTCTCCGCTCCGCCTCTGCCACGGTGAGTCCCGCACCCCGCGCGCTGGCCTCCGCTGTTTCACCACACCGGCGGATCATGCTCGTGCCCCGGATTTTCATCTGCAAGCCGGACGAACTGCCCACCTCCGCTGCTTCTTTGAGTAGCTGCAACATCCATGTTCCGAGCCGCCACCCTGTTCGCCAACGCGGACTGGCTAAGACCACGCTAAACCGCCATTGCGCCTCGCCAAGTCACCGTCTCCAAACCGCCGCGACCCTCGGCCGCCTCAAATCGCCAGCGTTGCTGCGCTAGGCCAACCTGGGTCTATTGCAAGATGCAAATCGCACGAGTCACCACTGCTGGACTCCGCCTCTGCCACAACCCGCCATTGCCTGCCTGACCCACCAGTTTCCACCGGGTCACCTTCGCCGCTGCACTAGATCGCCGCTTCAACTGTCGACCCGGACAAGGACTGGGACGGGGGTCAGATTCGGATTACGCTGTTGTCACCCCGTTCCAAGCCGCCTTGCGACCCTGCCGTGTCAAGCCGCCGACCTTGCCGTGGCTCACCTCTGCTGTAACCCGCCTCACCGCTTCAACTGTCGCCGACGCGTCCACAGCCGTCACTGTGCCACGGCCTCACCACACCTCCAGTCTATTCTGCGACCTTCGCCGGAGCAGGTCTTGAGGCCCCTGCCGCCTCGTCGTTGTGGACGCTTCACCAGCCCCGCCTCCACTTGGATTTCCTCCATGTCACTGTCACCTCGTCTGCCCCGAGTCGGCCTCGAACCGCCGTGCTATTGAGCCGCCCGGCCTTGTCCTCTTCCTTTGTCATAAGCCGCCGTGGCCTCGGGCCTGACCTCGTGTCGCCTGCCGCCATCTCGACCTTGGGCCAATTCGGCCACACCCCTCAACAAGTCGCCGTTGCCGGCCCGCGCGTCAAGCCGCCGCTGATATGGCCTCGAGCTGTTACCTCCGCAGCTTTAACCTCCGTTGACTTCTATTGCTTGGTTGAGCCGGCCCTGCCGCCAACAAGTCTCCTGGTTTCAAATTGACCCGACGACTTCATTCGCGTATGCACCTCCGCCCTTGCACCGTCGGACCGAGCCATTGCGTCTGCTGCCATGGCCTGCCCGCGCCCTCGCCAAACCGCTTTTGCCGGACGGACTCGCCGACTTACTGTTGCCATAGCCTCACCTCTACCATGACCCGCTGGCGTGTCTCCGTTGCTGCCTTGTATCTTAAACCGGTTACAAGCTGCCTCGCCGGTGCCCTTCAGCCACTTAGTACTTTTGCCTTGGAGTGATTTGAAGTCAACAGTTGCAGTGAGATAATTTTCGTAAAGATGCCTGCCACTGACATGCTGCGGTGCCTCAGCTATCTGAAGGTGTCCCAGTGTTCCATGCTACAAGTGATAGAAAGCAAAGCTACAAATATCTCCAGTTTTCACTTTGACGGTGGACAAGTACATCTATTTCTTGGACTTTAAAGATTAATTAAATTCACTGGATCAAAACGGCCCACGCCAGTACACTACTGTGGCTTGTCTTGCTGCGCCCTCTGTTTCCTTATACAGTGCCTCAAGCTGTCATCGACAAGTCCCCGGTTTACTGCTGCTGCTCCCATTGGCCTCCTGCATCATCAAAAAAAGTCAAACATGACCTGGAGGGTCCGTCTGAGCCGACCGGTGCAGTGCTTTAAGTCACCACCTCTGTTGCGGTGAACGGATCATTCGTCATCCAAATACACTATCTTAAATAGCACATGTCAACTTTTTCCTTTTGAGAACAATTACTCCTGTTTATGATATTATTTATGCAAGACATGTGGTCACTGCAAGAGCGGTAGCGACTCACCCGTGTCCATACCGCCTTTAATGTTGCGGTTGTTTTTTCCGTCTGCTTCCACGATTTTGGTGTATATCAACATAATGCGGCTAACTTGCCCGTTTGCACGGTTTACCGCGTCGTTTCACCATGGTGGTCAACAGATCATCAACTCTGCGGTGGATAATTTCTGGCCTAACATATCAGGTGAAATTCATCTAGTATATTTTTATATTATATATTGCTTTCTTTAAAAGAGCAATTACCCCGGCTTGAAAGTTATCTAATGCAGGACCCTAAAACCGCCATATTGCTGCAAATTTAAAGGCCGTCAGAAAATTTCTGGCTTAAAAAGAAGAATTCCGGTTTAAAATCCGGCTCAATGGAAAGCTGTCTCCCACAAAGCTTTGAAGCTCTCAATATCTAGTTTAAGAATTTCCAGTTCAAAAGAATAATCTCTCACAAGTTCGAGTTCTCAGGAAAAATTAAAGGGATCAAAGAGAGTTTGTTGCACAACACAACTCAAACATTGGCACCCGGCGAGCACAACTTAGAAATATATCACTTGGGGGCTTTCTGCTCATTGAAGCGAAGCTATGATCACCCTTTAATCCGGCTTATACGCCATTCTTACAAAACACTTGGGGGCTTGCTACCCAGATCAAAAGGAGCCAGAGAGAGTCTGTTGCAAAGCACAACTCAAACATAGGCGCCCATTGAGCACAACTCAAAATATTGCTTGGGGGCTCTTTTGTTCTACAAGAACACAGAGTCTATAACCTTGTAATAGGCTATAAAAGCCAGGCTTGGAAGCCAGGTGTATTCACCTAAAACCCCAGGTTATCCTGCCTTTTTAAGTAAGTCACTCCGCCCAGGTAATCCTGGTAAGACCCATCGAACGTTTGACAAGTCAATCTTATACAGACCCTGAACTTGTCTTAGTTAGAATGACGATTGGTTAACTCAGTGGCCTGGCAGCCCATGAAAAGCCTCGTTTCTTGCATGTTTTCTTTTGAAATCTTTCTTTTTGAGGTTTATTTTGCGGTTTATACCAATCCGGTGTTTATTGACCCGGTCTAGCTGTTGACTATAAGTCCGCCGAACAAACTGAAAAGATTTCTGGTGTCTATTGACCTGGCTTGGCTTTTGACTACAAGTCGCCATTATGAGATAAGATAATATCCGATGTTTATCAACCCGGCTTAGCTTTTGACTATAAGTCGGCAGTATGAGATAAGATAATATCAAGTGTTTATTAACCCGGCCTGGTTTTCGACTATAAGTCGCCAGTTTATAGTTGGATTGTGCCATTGGAATCATGCACTTATAAATCATTGGATTATATTATTCAAATCTTTAATAGCCAACATGGCTAGATTTTTATTATGGTTATCAATAACCAATATTATGATTGATGTTTTCAAAGTTGCTTCAGCGCAATGGCTATTATTTTATCAGTGGATATGATTTATTCTACAATGGAAGGAATTGTCCCGAGTCACTGCAGGCTTACGACCCGGCACTTGGGGGCTACATTATTCAAATTGAGATTACATCAAATATGCAAGTCCCATGTCACTACCAGCATGCACCATGGCACTTGGGGGCTAATGCAAAGTCATTTTTTGATCACCTTATTGAAGACCCGACTCATCACATTGTAATGAGCCGGCCCTTGGGGGCTACCAATTGCTCCTGTCAACAACTCAAGGTACACAAGTCTTAATCCATTATATTGAATGGTCCACTCCTCAGTTGGTAAAGCACAACGCTCTTAATCTTGCGTACGTGGGTTCAAGCCCCATGATGGGAGTTACATCATACGATGTTATTTTCAATGAAGTATATATAAAGTCCCAGATCAATATTATCTTACTGAGCCGGCCCTTGGAGGCTACACGTTGTTGTTAAAGTCTACATGATCATATTTTTAAAGTCCCTACTCAGTATTTGCATAATGACCCGGTCCTTGGGGGCTACACTGGTTGAAGTTTTTATGAGCATCAGGCAATTACAAGTTCCAGGCTGCTGCAAGCATGACAACCCGACACTTGGGGGCTAAATATGTGGAATACTAAGTTCTAATTAGTGATTGAGATGAACAACATGGATTTCTTCAAGCTTGTGACATTCATATTGAAGCAATTCTTAAGCTGTTACTATGTTAACTTCTTAAGACTTGTGGGCTACAAGTGATAGGCATATAAGAGGTACATTTTCAAAGCTGATGTTAACAAACATTTATGACCTGGTGCCATCAATATTTATAAACCGGCAATTTTGGCAATGATAAACCGGCAAGTTCTACATTCTTAAGCCAGTTGAAGATCAGATGAGTATTTTAAAGACCAGTATTTCTGTTAGGCATTGGGAGCTGAATAAAATGAATTATTCTTCACAATTTTTCTCTATGACAAACCAATGTCAGCAAATTGATTATGAAGCTGGCCTATTGACCTGGATTTCTTAGAAGAAGGAAATGACAAGGACTTAAGGATGATTCAGGATTAGTTTAACATGGATAAATCCAAATTAAACTGGGGGCTAATGTCGGGGATATACCCCGCGGTATGACCCGGCCGGAGTTATAACCCGGCTGGTACTTGGTAAACCGGCAGGAGTTAAGTCAGATGATAAACTGGCAGGAGTTAAGTCAGATGATAACCCGGCAGGAGTTAAGTCAGATGATAACCCGACATGAGTTAAGTCAGATGATAACCCGGCAAATGTTAAGTCATATGATAACCCGACAGACAATCATAACCCGACAGACAGTCATAACCCGGCAGACAGTCATAACCTAGCAGACAATCATAACCCGACAGACAGTCATAACCCAGCAGACAGTCATAACCCGGTTGACAGTCATAACCCGGTTGACAGTCATAAACCGACTGATGTTAAGTCGCCCGAGGTTAAGAAGCCCAAGACATTAAGAAGCCCATGAAGAGAAGCCCGTGAGGAGAAGTCAGAATAGTTTAAGTCTTTGTCCGAGATGGACTCTACATGTAACCCGCCCCTTCAACAGATATAAGGAGGGGCAGGGCACCCCAAGAGGGGGGAAAATAATCTGAAGGGTTAGACATAACTAGGCGAGCCGGTTTACGGTGAATCCCTCATGATGATAATGAGACCTGGCCACAAACATCATGTAGGGTTGTTACTGGATGATGTTTCCCGAGGCTCAAAGCGTCTACCTTTGTCTTGCGTGTTGCGTGTCTCGATTCCGCTCAACCCCTCTCAAGCTACCACATAGATGCGTTGGCCTCACGACTAAGTCCTCACACTAGGACATCTGCCGTAACAATTGCACGATAGCCTCCTTGGACCTTCTTCACATTAAACCACCAACGGTGTAACCCGACCCCTCCTGGGCAGGTCACACCTCGGAGCTATATCCCCAACATTAGGCCCCAGGTTGATTTGAACTTGTTGAGTTGGCATAGATCGAGATTAGGATTTGTCACTCCGAATATCGGAGAGGTATCTCTGGGTCCTCTCGGTAATACACATCATAAGCTTGCAAGCAAATGACTAAGGAGTTAGTCACAAGGTGATGTATTACGGAACGAGTAAAGAGACTTGCCGGTAACGAGATTGAACTAGGTATGAATATACCGACGATCGAATCTCGGGCAAGTAACATACCGATGGACAAAGGGAATTATGTATGTTGTCATAACGGTTCGACCGATAAAGATCTTCATAGAATATGTAGGAGCCAATATGGGCATCTAGGTTCTTCTATTGGTTATTGACCGGAGAGGTGTCTCGGTCATGTCTACATAGTTCACGAACCCGTAGGGTACGCACACTTAACGCTCATTGACAATATAGTGTTATATGAGTTATACGTTTTGGTGACCGAATGTTGTTCGGAATACCGGATGAAATCACAGACATGATGAGGAGTCTCGAAATGGTCTAGAGGTAAAGATTGATATATAGGACAATGGCATTTGGACACCAGAAGTGTTTCGGGACGTATCGGGAAGGAATCGGGTCACCGGAAGGGGTTTCGGGCACCCTCGGCAAGTTATGGGCCTTATGGGCCAAAGGAGGGGAGATACCAGCCCACAAGGGGGCTGGTGCGCCGCTCCCTTGTTTGGCCAGCCCTAGGGAAGGAAAGGCGGAGGGCTAGCCCCTCCCGCCTTTCCCTCTCATGGAAGAAAGGAAAGGGGGGCACCCTGCCTTTCCCCGCACTCCAAATAAGGAAAGGAAGGCGCGGCTTGGGAGGCACCCCAAGTAGGATTCCTCCTACTTGGGTGCCTCCGTTGGCTGCTCCTCCCTCCCACCTATATATATGTGGGAGGGGGGCGTCTAGCACACAACAGATAATTTCCTAGACATGTGCGGCGTCCCCTCCACCGTTTACACCCTCGGTCATATTTTTGTAGTGCTTAGGCGAAGCCCTGTGGAGATCACTTCACCATCACCATCACCACACCGTCGTGATGTTGGAACTCATCTACTACCTTTCCGTCTAGCTGGATCAATAAGGCGGATGACGTCACCGAGCTGAACGTGTGGAGAACATGGAGGTGTCGTACATTCGGTACTGATCGGTTGGAGCGCGAAGAAGTTCGACTACATCAACCGTGTTGTTAAACGCTTCCGCTTACGGTCTACGAGGGTACGTAGACATACTCTTCCCCTTGTTGCTATGAATCTCCATGGATAGATCATTGCGTGTGCGTAGAATTTTCTTGTTTTCCATGCAACGTTTCCCAACAGTGGCATCCGAGCCAGGTCTATGTGTAAATGATATGCACGAATAGAACACAAAGAGTTGTGGGCAGTGATAGTCATACTACTTACCACCAATGTCTTATTTTGTTTCGGCGGTATTGTGGGATGAAGCGACCTGGACCAACCTACATGTCCCTGCACTTGAGACCGGTTCCACCGTCTGACATGCAACTAGTTTTGCATAAAGGTGGCTGGTGGGTGTCTGTTTCTCCTACTTAGTTGAATCGAATTCGACTGCGGTCGGTCCTTGAAGAAGGTTAAAACAACAAACTTGATGAATCACCGTTGTGGTTTTATGCGTAGGTAAGAATGGTTCTTGCTAGAAGCCCGTAGCAGCCACGTAAAACTTGCAACAACAAAATAGAGGACGTCTAACTTGTTTTTGTAGGGCATGTTGTGGATATATGTTAATGTATGAGATGATCATGTTTTGTAATATTGACAACCGATAGGAGCCTTAGGGTTGTACCTTTATTGTATGAAGTGCAAGTTCCATGTAATTGCTTTACTTTATCACTATGCGTTAGCAATAGTTTTAGAAGCAATAGTTGGCGTGACAACCTCGATGCAACGATGCTACGATGGAGATCAAGGTGTCGAGCCGGTGACGATGGAGATCATGACGATGCTTTGGAGATGGATATCAAAAGCATAAGATGATGATGGCCATATCATGTCACATATTTTGATTGCATGTGATGTTTATCCTTTATGCATCTTATTTTGCTTAGAACGGCAGTAACATTATAAGATGATCCCTTCACTTAATTTCAAGATAAAAGCATTCTCCCTGAGTATGCATCGTTGCTACAGTTTGTCATTTCGAGACACCATGTGTTGATCGAGTGTGATAGACTCTACGTTCACATACAACGGGTGTAAGATAGTTTTACACATGCAGAATACTTGGGTTAAACTTGTCAAGCCTAGCATGTACAGACATGGTCTCAGAACATTGGAGACCGAAGGTTCGAACATGAGTCATATAGTAGATATGATCAACATAGAGATGTTCACCATTGATGACTACCCCATCTCATGTGATAACCGGACATGGGTTAGTTGATTTGGATCATGTATAACTTAAATAACTTGAGGGATGTTAATTTAAGTGGGAGTACATTAGTAATTTGATTAATTGAAATTAAATTTATCATGAATTTAGTCTTAATAGTTTTTGCATATCTATGTTGTAGATCAATAGCTCGCAATATAGCTCCCCTATTTTTTGATATGTTCCTAGAGAAAAATAAGTTGAAAGATGATAGTAGCAATGATGCGGACTGGGTCCGTGATCTGATGATTATCCTCATTGCTGCATAGAAGAATTATGTCCTTGATGCACCACTAGGTGACATACCTATTGCTGGAGCAGATGTAGACATTATGAATGTTTGGCAAGCCCGATATGATGACTACTTAATAGTTTAGCGCGCCATGCTTTACAACTTAGAACCGGGACTTCAAAAATGTTTTGAATGCCATAGAGCATATAAGATGTTCCAAGAGCTAAAATTGGTATTTTAGACTTATGCCCGTGTCGAGAGGTATGAGACCTCTGACAAGTACTTTGCCTACAAGATTGAGGAGAATAGCTCAACCAGTGAGCATGTGCTCAGAATGTCTGGGTACTAAAATCGCTTGAATCAAGTGGGAGTTAATATTCCAGATAAGATAGTGAATGACAAAGTTCTCTAGTCACTATCACCAAGCTACTAGAACTTCATGATGAACTATAATATGCAAGGGATGACGCAAATGATTCCCGAGCTCTTCACGATGCTGAAATCGGCGATGGTAGAAATCAAGAAAGAGCATCAAGTGTTGATGGTTAACAAGACCACTAGTTTCAAGAAAAAGGGCAAGGGAAAGAGAGGGAACTTCAAGAAGAATGACAAGCAAGTTACCGCTCCCATGAAGAAGCTCAAAGCTGGACCAAAGCCTGAAACTGAGTGCCTCTACTGCAAAGGAAATGGTCATTGGAAACGGAACTGCCCCAAATACTTGGCGGATAAGAAGGATGGCAAAGTGAACAAAGGTATATTTGATATACATGTTATTGATGTCTACTTTACTAGTGTTCATAGTAACCCCAGGGTATTTTATATACATGTAATTGATGTGCACCTTACTAGTATTAATAGTAGCCCCTGGGTATTTGATACCGGCTCAATTGCTAAGATTAGTAACTCAAAACATGACTTGCAGAATAAACAGAGACTAGTTAAGGGCAAGGTGACGATGTGTGTTGGAAGTGATTCCAAGGTTGATACGATCACCATCGCACACTCCCTCTACCTTCGGGATTAGTGTTGAACCTAAATAAATGTTATTTGGTGTTTGCGTTGAGCATGAATGTGATTTGATCATGTTTATTGCGATATGGTTATTCATTTAAGTCAAAGAATAATTGTAGTTCTATTTACATGAATAAAACCTTCTATGGTCATACACCCAATGTGAATGGTTTATTGAATGTCGATCGTAGTGATACACATATTCATAATGTTGATGCCAAAAGATGCAAAGTTAATAATGATAGTGCAACATACTTGTGGCACCACTACTAGGAAAAGGCCTACTAATGGCGCACCAGTTTTGCCTACTAATGGCGCATCACTGGTGCGCCATTAGTATCACGCCACTAGTATTTATTACTAATGGCGCACCACTTAGTGCGCCATTAGTATCTGGTATACTAATGGCGCACCACCTAGTGCGCCATTAGTATATAACACCATGCGCCATTAGTATGCCTCCCAGGGCCATATTTAACCATGTGCTTTGGCACACTAATGGTGCACTGCAGATGGATGCGCCATTAGTATACTTGGCATACTAATGGCGCACTCTGTAGTGATGCGCCATTAGTATGAATATTAGGTTTTTTTTACTTTTCTGATTTTTGCACAGGTTACAAAATATATTATTTGATAGAATATAGACAGTAGCACACAACATCAATAGATTCATCGAATACAATAGAAGATTAGTCTCCGAATACAATTCATCATATTAGTCTCCGAATTCAAAAGACCGAACAAAGATAAAACATTACAAGTCTCGAGACCGCGAGTATCGAGTTTGTCGGAAGTAATACTAATCCTAACAAGTCCTACTAATCATCATCATACAACTTCTACTCATTATTCATAACAAGTCATACGATCATCATCTTGATAGTCATCGAACCAACCCTACTTAATTGTTCTTAGCACATGATCATCAGTATTAGGCAGGACCTAAATACCCTATTTAAGCTAAAATAGCATAAAACAATATAGACCCTGACTTTCCATTATGGAGAATGGAGAACATCCTGTCTCCAATTCTTGCGCTTCGCTTCCTTTTGCTTCCAAGAAGCTCCTGACGACTGTCCATACATTTTTTCCATCCTTTGATTTTCATGTCTCCACTTCTTTTAGAAATCTCGTATGGACAGTTGAGATTCGTAGGATGACCTGGCTGTATGTTCAAAACATTAAGACTACCTTTCTGATACATCATATGAGGCACACAATTCTCTGCGATTATCTGTTGAAAAACATAGTAATAACTTCATAGTTAGCAATGATGTACTAGTTTTAGAAGTATGCAAAAGATGCACGGATGTCATAATAGTAAAAATCTTACCAGGGTATCTCCATGGTAGTTACCGTAGTTGAACACATGCACTAGTGGCACGTATTTACCATAATGTTGAGGAGTTTGATTGTGGATATTGTAATTCTCAATGTCAGTACAAAATCCGACCAGATGATTTTTCTCCTTGTAAGTTGTTAATTCGGAGCCATCTGTGTAGTGGGTTTTGTCTACCATCTCCCGCACATTCTTTGAACAATAAAAGTAAGCTGTCAATGGAAATAAGCTGTCAACTATTTTGAAATAAACAATATAAATTAGCTAATAACTATGTTTGAGAAACTCACATAGCAGTAGAACTGGAGGCGTATCAACAAGGACCCAAATGTCCATATTGTCTTGGTTGATGTTAGGATTACCAAGATCCATGGTGATAAGCATACCCTCATCAAAACCATACATCTTGCAAAATGCTTCCCAATTTTTGCAACCAAAATGGGTTACACTCTCAGAATTATATAGATTTACTTCAAAGTCCACATCGTGATGAGTCCTTAGGTGAATTTTCTTTGTTTCAGAAATTTCATGGTCTTCAAAATCCATCCTCTCCAAGACATAGCGTCTTGCATGGCATGGGATAAGCTATACTCGAATTGTAAAAGATGAAAATTACACGTTGAAATAGTTGAAGTCATGCTTAATTATGAAAATAACACTTGTCGTCATTGTGTACCGTTTCAACTTCGAAGGTCTCCTCGAGCTTAATGCTGAAGCGCCGATCATCGTCCAGGTGAGGCATGTCGGACAGACCTCGATCGTCGTGGCACCAGTCGCACTCCCCAGGGAGACTTTCGTCGTCCGATGATGATGACGACATATCCTACGTTCATAATTCAAAACTACATCATTTAGGGTTTGTCGACACCGAGGCATCCTAAAATCTAAGCTTTTATCATTTAGGGTTTGTCGACGCTGATGCACCCTAAAAGCCTAAGCTTTCATCATTTAGGTTCTTATCGACACCGAGGCACCCTAAAAGCCAAGGTTTTATCATTTAGGGTTTTTCGACGTCGAGGCACCCTAAAAGCCTAAGCTTTCATCATTTAGGTTTTGTCGACGCTGAGGCACCCTAAAAGCCTAAGCGTACATCATTTAGGTTCTCATCGACACCGAGGCACCCTATAGAAGCCAAGTTAAGTTTTCATCATTTAGGGTTTATCGATGCCGAGGCACCCTAGGTTGGGCCTAATCACTTGGCACTAATCACTTTGCTCTATTGCCACCTATATTGGGTTTATCATCTAGGGTTTATCGATGCTAACGAGAATTCTAAGTTGGTCCTAATCACTTGGCTCTATTGCCACCTATGGTTTAATGCAGCAAGAATGGCGGGGCAGTTGATCCTACTTAACTAAGTACTAAGATACCCTGACCCATGCATTAGTCGCAAGTACCCCATATGTCCTATTTTTAGCAAAGTCATGCTAAAATTCACGGAAAATTTCAGCATGACCTTTGCTGAAAATAGGACATATGGAGTACCCGAATTTGCTAGAACGGAAGTTAATCGACATTCCGGCAAACTCAAGAGCCTCTCGGGGTACAGCAACAACATCACAAGTTGACAAAATTCCCAAGTAGTACAACAGCAGCATCACAAGTAGTACCAATGAACATATAGTCCAGCAAGTTGAAAAAGCTGAATTTCTCAGCATGAAGAATCACACAACACAGCACCTACATTATGATGATACATTTGGAGATTGCACATACAGTTTTCACATAAGCATAATTGTTCTGGAGATTGCACATACAGGTTTTGACAGCACAACACCTATGACATCACATACAGTTTTCGTTACTGCTCCCAAATGAAATGACACTTTGACATGGCTGCAATTTTTAGTGTCTACTTATCTGCAATTTTTCAGTGTCTGCTTAGGAGAAATAGGTTTCAAACTTCAGCTTGCTTTGTATAAGGAGACAAAAAACTATCTAAGGAGTTCTTCAAGTTCATATTACAGCCTGCATGCCATTTTCCTACACAATGCTTGTTGTAAATAATTACTTAAAGTAAACACTTTTTTATCTTAGCTTACCTACAACAGAATGCCTATATTTCTGGTTTTCCAATAAAAAATACACTTCTCAGTTTTACAAACTGAAAATTACTCTAAAACTGAAACTTTAACTGACTTTTAGACTAAATTTTTACTCCAAGAGTTTTTATATTCAGATCACTTTAACTGAATTTTACATTGAGTTTTAGATTGAATTTTAAACTTTCTTGCAATATAAGCTTGCCGTACACTTTATATTTAGATCAGGAGCCAAGCTCTAAAATTGAATTTTTAACTGAATTTTTACGACTGCATCTCTTTCAATTTCAGTTTCAGATAAAGTTTATATTCAGATCAGGAGAATGACTTTTAAACTGACTTTATATTCAGTTTCAGGTAAGGACATCAAAGAATCTATAGCGAGGGGCGGCCGGCGCGGTGAGCACTAGCCCGCATGCACAAACGGTGACTAAACAAGGAGAAAAACAGGGGAATCGATGGAGACGCTCTCCGCGGAGCTGGGGAAGGAGACAGCGAGGCCGAGGGTGGTCGGGGCAGCGCGGATCGACGCCGAGAAGCAGTGGTCGGTGATGAGGAAGAAGAGGTCGATGCGCTCGATCCTTGATGACCCGACTCCAATCCGTGGACGTAGGCGATGAAGGTGATGATGGTGTTGCTCCTGGCGCAGCTCCTAGGCACGATGACGGAGGACGGGGCGGTCGGTGGCCGCGGTGATGCGTGGCGGCGGCGCTCGGGGTGGAGGGAAGGAGCGGGGCAGGCCGTCAGCGGCGAGGACCGAGAGGGCGATTGAGGAGTGGAGGGAAGGAGCGGGGCAGGCCGTCGGCGACGAGGACCGAGATGGCGAGGCGGGGCGCGGGGGTCGTCGGGCGACTAGGGGGGAATGAATCTGGCGAGGGGGGAGTGAATCTGGCGAGCGGGAGGGACGAAGGAATCGGGTGACTAGGGGGGAAGATTACTAATGGCGCACCCCCTGGTGATGCACCATTAGTATGTTTTTATAGCAATGGCGCACCCCCGAGACGGTGCGCCATTAGTATTCTTTTTTTAGATAGCAATGGTGCACCAGCCAGCCGTGCACCATAAGTAAGATTTATTATTATTATTTTGTTGCATCTAATAATTTAATAGAAAATTAATATGAATATGAATATGAATATGAAAATGAATATGAATATGAAACAATAATAAATTTTTATAAAAACAGTAATAATTTTTTAAAATTATCATCAAATTTGTTATTTGAAAATATTTATGAATCGAAAAAAATATCATCAAATTTATTATTTGAAAATATCATCAAATTTGTTATTTGAAAATATAAAAAAAATTGTTTTTTTGGATTTTTAGTTGCATTCATTTGTGACGGTGGAGCGGGGGAGGGTGCGGGGGGTCGGCGGCGGCGGTGGAGCGGGGGAGGGTGCGGGGGGTCGGCGGTGGCGGTGGAGCGGGGGGAGGGTGCGGGGGGGGGGGGGTGCTCAGTGGCGAGGGGGATCTGGCGAGGGGGATAGCTATCGAGAGGGAGGGGGATCGAGATCGAGTGTCCTCATGAATATTCAACATTTTTTCATATGGAATATGAAAAATATCATCAAATTTGAAAAAATATTCATGAATTCAAAAAGTGCCCATGAAATTTAAAAATATTCATGATATCAAAAAGTAAAAAAAGTGCCCATTACTAGTTTAAACTAGTAATGGCGCACTATGCAACGGTGCACCATTAGTAGTTTTGCAAAAAAGTAAAAAAAATACAGTAGTGGCGCACTCTATGGCTGGTGCGCCATTAGTAGTTCTAACTACTAATGGCGCACTCTGCCCGGATGCACCATTAGTATGTTTGAAAAAATAAAAAAAACATTTTGTTACTAGTGGCGCACCAACAGATGGTGCGCCATTAGTATATAGTAATGGCGCACCACATGTCTGGTGCGCCATTAGTGTCAATTCCATCTATAGCCCTTTTCCTAGTAGTGCACTGCCGTTTAGCTCATATTGATGTAAAGCGCATGGAGAAACTCCATGCATATGGGATGTTGGAATCACTTGATTATGAATCATTGGATACTTGCGAACCATGCCTCATGGGCAAGATGACTAAAACTTTGTTCTCCGGAACAATGGAGCGAGCTAATGACTTATTGGAAATAATACATACCGATGTATGTGGTCCGATGAGTGTTGAAGCACGCGGCGGGTATTGTTATTTTTTGACCTTCACAGATGATTTGAGTAGGTATGGGTATATCTACTTGATGAAACACAAGTCTGAAACATTTGAAAAGTTCAAAGAATTTTAGAGTGAAATGTAGAATCATTGTAACAAGAAAATAAAGCTTCTACGATCTGATCGTGGAGGCAAATATTTCAGTTACAAGTTTGGTCTTCATTTAAAACAATGTGGAATAGTTTCACAACTAACGCCACCTGGAACACCACAACATAATGGTGTGTCCGAACATTGTAACCGTACTTTATTAGATATGGTACGATCTATGATGTCTCATACCGATTAACCACTATCATTTTGGGGTTATGCATTAGAGACAGCCGCATTCACGTTAAATAGGGTAATGTCTAAATTCGTTGAGACGATACGTTATACATTATGGTTTTGCAAGAAACCTAAGCTATCATTTCTTAAAGTTTGGGGATGCGATGCTTATGTCCAAAGGCTTCAGCCTGATAAGCTCAAACCTAAATCGGAGAAGTGCGTCTTCATAGTATACCCTAAAGAAACTATTGGGTACATGATGTCTGCTAGAACTACGTCGGTATTTCCCCCAAGAGGAAGGGATGCTGCAGCATGATGGCGGCTTGAAGCTATGTCTTTATTTCCCCAAAGAGGAAGGGATGATGCAGCACAACGGCGGTAAGTATTTCCCTGAGATATGAAACCAAGGTTATCGAACCAGTAGGAGGACCAAGCAACAACACGTAAACAACACCTGCATACAAATAACAAATACTCGCAACCCGACGTGTAAAAGGGGTTGTCAATCCCTTTCGGGTAACGGTGCCACAAATTGGCAAACAGACGTGGGAGAGTTGTAAATATTGATAGATCGAACACCAAATAAAATAAAATGCAGCAAGGTATTTTTTGTATTTTTGGGTTTAATAGATCTGAAAATAAAGGCAAAGGAAAATAGATCGCAAAGGAAAATAATATGAAGAAGAGACCCGGGGGCCGTAGGTTTCACTAGTGGCTTCTCTCGAGAAAAATAGCAAACAGTGGGTAAATGAATTACTGTTGGGCAATTGATAGAACTTAAAATACTCATGATGATATCCAGGTAATGATCATTATATAGGCATCACATCCAATATTAGTAGACCGATTCCTGCCTCCATCTACTACTATTACTCGACACATCAACCGCTATCCAGCATGCATCTAGTGTATTAAGTTCATGGAGAAACGGAGTAATGCAATAAGAACGATGACATGATGTAGACAAGATCTATTTATGTAGAAATAGACCGCATCGTTTTATCCTTAGTAGCAACGATACATATGTGTCGGTTCCCCTTCTGTCACTGGGATCAAGCACCGTAAGATCGAACCCACTACGAAGCACCTCTTCCCATTGCAAAATAAATAGATCAAGTTTGCCAAACAAAACCCAAATATCGGAGAATAAATACGAGGCTATAAGTAATCATGCATATAAGAGATCAAAGAAACTCATATAACTTTCATGGATAAAAAGAGATTGATCTAATCATAAACTCAAAGTTCATCGAATCCCAACAAACACACCGCAAAAGAGTTACATCATATGGATCTCCAAGAGGCCATTGTATTGAGAATCAAACAAGAGAGAGGAAGCCATCTAGCTACTAACTATGGACCTGAAGGTCTACAAAGAACTACTCACGCATCATCGAAGAGGCACCAATGGAAGTGGTGAAACCCTCCGTGATGGTGTCTAGATTGGATTTGGTGGTTCTGGACTCTGCAACAGCTAGAATTGATTTTTGTTGACTCTCCTAGGGTTTATGGAATATTGGGGTATTTATAGAGTAAAGAGGCAGTTCAGGGGACACCCGTGGTGGGCACTACCCAGCTGGGCACGCCTGGGGGCCTAGGCGCGCCCTAGTTGGTTGTTCCCACCTCGGGGCACCCCCTAGGTGCTTCTCCGGCCCATCAGATGTCTTCTGGTCCATAAAAATTCCACAAAAAGTTTCGCTGCGTTTGGACTCCGTTTGGTACTGATTATCTGCGATGTAAAAAACATGCAAAAAACAGCAACTGGCACTTGGCACTATGTCACTAGATTAGTACCAAAAAATGATATAAAATGATTATAAAACATCCAAGATTGATAATATAACAACATGGAACAATAAAAAATTATAGATACATTGGAGAGGTACCAGCATCCCCAAGCTTAATTCATGGTCATCCTCGAGTAGGTAAATGATAAAAACAGAATTTTTGATGTGGAATGCTGCCTAACATGTCATATCATATTCTTTTCTTTATAGCATGGACATTTGGACTTTTATATTGTTCAAAGCAATAGTCTAGTTTTGACATGATAACTTAAATACTCAAGCATATCAACAAGCAACCATGTCTAAAAATATCAATGCTAAAATAAGCTATCCCTAGCCCATCATGCTCAATCTTCGATCCATTCATGAAACACACTCACATATTAACTACACCAAATGCTCAAGTACGATCATAGTGCCTCCTAGTTGGTGCTTTTATAAGAGAAGATGGAGACTCAAATTCAAAAATAAAAATTTCATAAAGTAAAAGAAAGGCCCTTCGCAGAGGGAAGTAGTGACTTGAAGAGGTGCTAGAGCTCAAAGCAAAAATTGAGAGATAAAAACATTTTGAGAGGTGTGCCTTTCCCACCAACGAAAACGACTTAGAGTTCCCAACACTTTCCATGCTAGATATATCATAGGCGGTTCCCAAACAGAAATTAAAGTTAATTCCTTTTTCCACCATACTTTCACTTTCCATGGCTAACCGTATCCACGGGTGCCTTCCATACCAACACTTTCCAAGGAATTTATTATTTGACAACCTAAAGTAAATTCATTTTTCATTTCGGGACTGGGCATCCCTAATACCTTTGCCTTACTCTCGTGCAATGACAAGTGAATAAACACTCATCGTGAGAATAACACATCTAGCATGGAAAATATTAGCCACCCCTCACCACCTTGCGAGCGGTACGAGCACACAAAAGAGAGGTTTATTTTGAATATTAGAGATGGCACATACAAATTTGCTTAAAACGGCAAAATAATACCTATATCAAGATGAAGGCTAGCAAAAGACTACTAATAGCAAGGCTTCTCGCTTGTCCTCAGGATCAAACGTAACTACTCACAAAGCATATTCATGTTCATAATCAGAGGGGTAATAATATGCATAAATGATCTGAACATATGATCTTCCACCAATTAAACCAACTAGCATCAACTACAAGGAGTAATTAACACTACTAGCAACCTACTAGCACCAATCCCGGACTTGGAGACAAGAATTGGATACAAGAGATGAACTAGGGTTTTGAGATGAGATGGTGCTGATGAAGATGTTGATGGAGATTGCCCTCTCCCGATGAGAGGAGAATTGGTGATGATGATGGCGATGATTTCCCCCTCCGGGAGGGAAGTTTCCCCGGCAGAACAGCTCCGCCAGAGCCCTAGATTGGTTCTGCCAAGGTTCCGCCTCGTGGCGGCGGAGTTTCGTCCGAGAAGATGGCTTATGATTTTTTCCCATCGAAAGACTCCATATAGCAGAAGATGGCCACCGAAGGGCCACCAGGGGGCCCACGAGGTAGGGGGGCGCGCCCAGGGGGTAGGGCGCCCCCCACCCTCGTGGGCAGGGTGTGGCCCCCTGGTGAAGTTCTTGCTCTCAGTATTTTTTATATATTTGGAAAACATCTTCCGTGAAGTTTCAGGACTTTTGGAGTTGTGCAGAATAGGTCTCTAATATTCGATCCTTTTCCAACCCAGAATCCCAGCTGCCGGCATTCTCCCTCTTTATGTAAACCTTGTAAAATAAGAGAGAATAGGCATAAGTATTGAGGCATAATGTGTAATAACAGCCCATAATGCAATAAATATCGATATAAAAGCGTGATGCAAAATGGACGTATCACATAATTACTCATCAACATGACGCACATATTATATCAACATATCTCAAAACTATTACAAGGAATCAAGTTTATTTTGTCCAATGATCTTCATGAAAGTTTTTATTATATCCTTCTTAGATATCTATCAGTTTGGAACTAATTTTCATGTGTTGCTTTTGATAAGCTCAAACAAATATAAGTGAAGATCATGAGCATAATATTTCTTTCTCTCAAAATAATTTAAGTGAAGTAAGAGAGAATTTCTTAAAAAAATTACTAACTCTCAAATAATTCTAAGTGAAGCAAGAGAGCATTTCTTTAAAAATACTAAAGCACATAGTGCTCAAAAATATATAAGTGAAGCACTAGAGCAAATCCATAGCTCATAAAAAATTTAAGTGAAGCATAGAGAGCAATTTTAACAAGACATGACATAATTTTGGCTCTCTCAAATAGGTGTGTCCAGCAAGGGATCAAGAATAAAAACACAAAATAAAACAAGAAAAGACTCATATCATACAAGATGCTCCAAGCAAAACACATAGTATGTGACGAATAAAAATATAGCTTCGAGTAAAATACTGATGGTCGTTAGAAGAAAGAGGGGATGCCACTCGGGGGCATCCCCAAGCTTAGTTGATTGCTCTCTTTTGGATAATAGCTTGGGATGCTGGGGCATCCCCAATCTTAGGCTCTTCTTACTCCTTATTCCTTCATCCATCGTAAGATAACCCAAAACTTGAAAACGTCAATCACACAAAACTCAACAAAAGCCTTTGTGAGATCCGTTAGTATAAGAAAACAAATCACTACTATAAGTGCTATGGAAAACCAATTCATATTTTATTCTTGCATTATACATACTGTATTCCAACTTTCCTATGGCAAAAACTCATCGAAGAAAACCATAGAATCATCAAAACAAGCACACAACGCAAAGAAAACAGAATCTGTCAAAAACAGAACAGTCTGTAGCAATATGGATATTTCGAATACTTCTGTAACTACAAAAACTATGAAAAATTAGGACCTCCTGGAAAATTTGTATATAAATCTACTGCAGTAGGAATTGGTATTTTACCGCTCTCTAGTTAAAATTGAAAATTATTTTCAGGAGCGCAAAAGTTTCTATTTTTTCAGCAAGATCAAAGAACTATCACCCAAGAAGATCCTAAAGGCTTTACTTGGCACAAACACTAATTAAAACATAGAAAACACAAAAAACACAATCATTAATGTAGCATAATTGTGCTAACACTCAAGAATAAAAAGAAAAATGTAAACATAAATTTTATTCATTGGGTTGCCTCCCAACGAGCGCTATAGTTTCACGCCCTTAGCTAGGCATAAAGCAAGAATCTCAGTTTTTTCATCTTTGGTTCGAGATCCATAAGATGCCCTCATGATTGATTCATATGGTGGCCTAATTCTTGTTCTAGGAAAGTGTTCCATACCCTTGTTCAAAGGAAATTGCAACTTAATATTGCCTTCTTTCATATCAATCACGACACCGATAGTGCGTAAAAACGGTCTACCAAGAATAACAAGACGGATTGCAATCAATATCAAGATCAATAAAATTCACGGGCACATACTTCCTATTTGCAAGAATAAGAACATCATTAATTCTTCCCATAGGCTTTTTAATAGTAGATCTGCCAAGTGCAAATTTAAAGAGCATTCTTCAATATCGGTAAGACCAAGCACATCACATAGAGACTTCGGAATTGTAGAAACACTAGCACCCAAGTCACACAAAGCAAAACACTCATTATTTTTAATATTGACTTTGATAGTAGGTTTCCATTCATCATGCAATTTTCTAGGAATTGAAACTTCTAATTCCAATTTTTCTTCTAAAGCTTTCATCATAGCATCAACAATATGTTCAGTAAAAGCTTTATTTTGTTCATAAGAATGGGGTGAATTTATCATGGATTGAAACAAACAAATACAATCATTCAAAGAGCAACTATCATAATTAAAGTCTTTTTAATCCAAAAGAGTGGGCACATCACTAGTTAAACTTTTGACCTCTTCAAACCCAATTTTATCAATTTTCTCAACAAGATTTTCACCCTCCAGGTTATCGGGACGGCTTCTAGCTAAAGTTGACTCTTGTCTAGTCCCTTTTTAATAAATATTAGCTTTACTAAACAAGGAGTCAATAGAAGAAACACCAATCATTTTAAGATCTTCATTGCTTTTACGAATGTGATCATTAGAAAACGCTTTTTCTAAAAAATTTCTTTTAGCTCTAAGCATAGCGGTTCTTTTCTTACTTTCATCCATTGAAACATAGAGAGCTTTAATTGATTCCTCAACTTTAGGCACAAAAATTTTCATCTTGAGATTTTCTACATCATGAGAAATTCTATCAACACTTCTAGACAAATCATCAATCTTATTCAACTTTTCTTCTATGGTAGTGTTGAAAACCTTTTGCATGTTGATAAATTCTTTAATATTATTCTCAAGATCAGAGGTGTTCCTATTATTATTATAAGAAGGATTTCCATAGGAATTACCATAATTATTAGAGGAATTAATAGGAAAAGTCCTAGGATTAAAATTACCTCTATAAGCATTGTTATTGAAATTATTTCTAGAGATGAAATTCACATCTACGACATCACTAGTTTGCTCAATCAAAGTAGACAAAGGCATACATTGAAATCAACAGGATCACTTTTATGAGCAACCAATTTCACAAGAGCATCACTTTTTCACTCAAAGAAGGAATTTCTTCAACCGAATTAACCTTTTTATTAGTAGGAGTTCTTTCGGTATGCCATTGTGAATAATTTGCCATAATATTATCAAGCAATTTGGTAGCTTCACCCAAAATAATTTCCATAAAAGTATCACCCACGGTGGAATCTAAAAGATTACGAGAAACAAAATCAATCCCGCATAGAAATTCAATCCCATAAAAAGAGGAAAACGCAGGGGCGCGACTCATTTACTAAGTGGACTCGGGTCATGGCCTTCAAGGCGCCCGCGCTCCATGATCACGGGGTGGAAAACAGTCGCCTCACTTGTTTTCTCGATTCTGTCCTGCTCGCCACGAGTCCTCCATGGCCCAAGGAGGGTAGGCGGCGAATGTGGAGGGCACGGGCCTTAATGGCGAGGCGGGAAACCGGGTCATCGCTGATTGGAGCAGCGGGTTGGTCCCGATTCCCTGCGCTCCTGGTGGCCGGATTGGCTAAGTGGGGCGGTCGAGCCCCGACCCCTCCCCTTTATAAGAAGGGGAGGGGGTTGGCATCCTTCAATCCTTCAACATTCATCTCCTTCCATCTTGACTCCTTCCTTTGCTTCACTATGGCGGGAGGGTGCGCCGGCGCTCTGATGGCAGCGACGAGGGTCTCTGCTCAACAGCGTGCCCCTCCTCCCCAAGAGATCATGGTTGTGGAGCCGGCCGCGAGAGGAAGAGGGAGGGGGCGAGGTCGAGGCCATTGTGGCGCCCGGGGGAGAGGAGGACGGGGCGGTGCACCGGCCGCGCCTCCGCCAGCAGCTCCTCTCCCAATGGAGGGCCATGTCGGAGACCAGCCCCGCGAATTCTTCATCAGGCTACACAAGCCAGTGCGCGGTCGCCTCCATCTCCCCACTCCATTCGCTCGGGAGATGGAGCTCGACCCGCCAGAAGCCTTGAGGCTTCATATGAGGGGCTGCGGGAATGGCAGCATGCGGGTCGATGTCGACTTCCCCGCCCCTCATGTCATGTATCTCTGCCACAGGTGGAAAACCTTCGCCCGTGCCCATAGCCAGTCGGAGGGGATCTTCCTCCACTTCAAATTGATGGAGAACGGCCTGCTCTCCATCAAGGTTTTTGGGTACTTGGGAAATTGCCTAAGGTGTTGCATGGAGAGCTCCACTGACGACGAAACCTCCTCCTCGAGTGGGAGTGACGAGGAGGACAACAACAATGGCGATGAGGGCGTCAAGCGGGAGGATGTCGACTCTGAATCTGACTAACTGCGCTGCCCTCCTCCCTCGGCCACGCGCCCTGCCGAGGGTCTTCCTCGTCAAGCTCTCCATCGGCGCGTTCCCCACCGCTTCCTTTTTGCCTTCACCTGCCGCACCTGGGAGGAAAGGGGCAAGAATGGAGATCACGGGGCACCTACCTTTCTTTTAAATTGTAGGCACTTGCCAAATCTGAATTTCTAGATAATGTAATCTCTCGAGTCCATGCTTGTGTCCTGTAACCTCTATTCTTGCATGAGCATGTTAATGAAAAAGTCTAGCCTTGCCGGGAACCCGTGCACGCGTTATGCTTGTGCAGAGGCAAAACACCTCCTTAATGTAAGTAAACGAGTCCTCCCGACAAGCTGCCCTGCCGGCGCCCTTCACACCTTCCGGAGAATTTTATCTGCCGGGTTACAGACGAAGGGTCCAGCCCCACATCCACCTCCTTATAGCAAGGGCTACTACAACCACTCCGACTGAAGCAGCGTTCGGACCAAAAATGGGAGCACTCGAGTTTTTAAAGAAGAGTGGCGAGGTTTTCTAATGCACAAGTCATAGGTTACAAACACAAATGGGCAAGAGGTAACTTTATCTTTTGGTTTGCCAGGGATCACCATGCCGGGCGGTCTTCTCGACTTATTGCCGGAGCTGGGTCCTTGGCGGGATCGCGCACCCTTGCCGTGGCTGGAAAGAAGAGAGGGCAAGAGCATGGAACCTCGGTGGTCCACTAACATTTATTGGAATCAAAAAGCAGTACAGTACCCTGCACAAGCATGCATATATGTATACACAAAAACATGGGAATCGACAGGAAACTATACATACTAAGGGATTCCTTTACCTGACTGTGCACAGGATCTACGCCTGTCTTTGTACATAGGGTTACATGCCTTGCCGGAAAGGCTAGTACAAAATGGGGGTTGCCGGGGCTCCCGGCAACCGCGCCTTAGGGGTATAACTTGCGAAGATGTTCAATATTCCAGGAATTGCTCACCGGAATGCCATCTTCGGTCTCCAGGCGGACTGCGCCGGGCCTGGTGACTTGTATTACCCGATAAGGGCCTTCCCACTTTGGTGTCAACTTGTTTGAATTCTTGGCGGATTGAATCCACTGAAGAACAAGGTCGCCTTCCTCAAGGCTTCGGGCGTGAACCTTGCAGCTATGATAGCGGCACAAGGCCTACTGGTAGCGAGCGGCTCGCACAGCAGCCCGAAGACAATCTTCCTCAAGGAGCATCGCATCCTCTTGGCGCAATTGCTCTTGCTCAAGATCATCATAAGCGAGCACTCGAGGTGACCCATATATGAGTTCCGTGGGGAGAACTGCTTCTGCCCCGTAAACCAGGGCAAAGGGTGTCTGGCCAGTAGCTCGATTTGGTGTCGTTCTTATCGACCAAAGAACTATTGGCAACTCATAAACCCAGTGCCTTCCTCACTTGTGCAGCTTGTCAAAAGTCCTAGTCTTGAGGCCTCGCAACACGTCTGCATTCCCCCTCTCGGCCTGGCCATTACTTCTGGGATGAGCAATAGAAGCAAAGCAGACCTTGCTGCCGAGGTCTTGAATGTACTGCATGAAGGTGCGACTCGTGAATTGCGTGCTGTTGTCGGTGATGACTCTGTTGGGCACAGCAAATCAGGAGACTAGCCCCTTGAAGAACTTGACGGCTGACTGTGTTGTCACCTTTCTCACTGGTTCCACTTCTGGCCACTTTGTGAACTTGTCAATCGCGATGTACAAGTACTCAAAGCCCCCGACAACACGGGGAAAGGGGCCCTATATGTCGAGCCCCTAGACTGAAAATGGCCAGGAAAGAGGGATTGTCTAAAGAGCTTGGGCTGGTTGATGAAGCTTCTTTGAATGGAACTGGCACGCTTCACACTTGGTTACTAGGGCAGTTGCATCCTGGAGGGCAGTGGGCCAGAAGAAGCCTTGCCGGAATGCATTGCCGGCAAGGGCTCTTGACCTTATGTGGGTGCCACACATGCCTTCATGTATCTCCGCCAACAGCCTTAGTCCATCTTTCCGAGGAATGCACTTCAACTTCACGCTGTTTGATCTCCTTCTGTATAGGGCATCCTCCACAAACTGGTACATGCTGGATCGACGGGCTACTTTCTCTGCTTCTGCTTGTTCCTCAGGAAGCTCCCCTGTTTGGAGGAAACGGACGGTGTGCTGTGCCCATGCCGGAGCCTGAGGCTCGACGGCAAGGACTAAAGGCACATCTTCGGCGGCAAGGGAAGCTGCCTCTACGGTTAGAGCTCGAGGCTCCACCGGGGGTTGCTGCTCTCCGGAAAGCTTGGGGCACCCGGCAACGTCTTTGCCGGTGGCTCCTGGGAGCTCAGCGGGAAAGTACTTGCCAGGGCCCGCCTTTCTTCGCTTGTTCTGTCTTGTTGATGGCTCGACGGATGGTTGAGTTAATTGAAGCACAAAGGTACCTGGTTCCACAGGCAACTTCAGGGCAGCGCGCGTCGATAGGTCGTTAGCAATGCCGTTCTCCGCTCGGGGAACATGCGACGCTTGCAATCTGTCAAAACGCTCTTCCAACTTCCTCACTTCATCCACGTAGGCCTCCATCAACGGGCTTTGGTAATCCTTGTCGACTTGCTTAACAACGAGCTGCGAATTGCCTCTGATGATGAGCTTCTTGATTCCGAGGTCTGCCGCGATCCTGAGACCGGCAAGCAATCCCTCGTACTCCACCATGTTGTTTGTTGATTTTTCCCAGGGAAAGTGCATCTGGACTACGTACTTGAGGTGCTCTCCGGTGGGCGCGATGATTAGCACGCCGGAATCAGCACCTTGTAGTAAGAAAGCACCATCAAAGTACATAACCCAATCGTGGCAGGTCTCCTTGCCGGGAAGGGTGGTTTCTTGAACCTCTTCGTCGGGCGTTGTGGTCCATTCCGCTATGAATTCTGCCAAGGCTCGGCTCTTGATTGTTGAAGTACTTTCAAACTTGAGGCCAAAGCTCGACAGCTCCAATGCCCATTCCACAATCCTCCCCGTTGCATCTGGGTTGTGCAAAATCCATTGCAAGGGGAGGCGGGTGACAACGGTGATCTCATGGGCTTGGAAATAGTGACACAACTTTCTCGAGGACATAAGGAGGCCGAAAAGTGGCTTCTGCATACCAGAATATCTTGATCTAGCCCCCTATAAGAGGGAACTAACAAATAAACGGGGTGTTGCACTACCTTCTTCTTCTGTCCCACTTCGTGCATCTGCTTAGAATCTGTCTTGCCGGAACCGGGCCTTGCCGAGGAGGGCTCCGGCCCATCATCCGACGGCTCTGCTTCTACTGCTGCTTCTTCCCCAAGTTCTCCCTGCGCCACCAGCGCAACGCTGACCACTTGATTCATTGCTGCTAAGTACAATAGCAACGGTTCTTGTGGTTTAGGCGCGACTAGTATTGGCGTGGAGGAGAGGTACCTCTTCAAATCTTGCAGTGCAGCCTCTGCCTCCGGAGTCCACTTTATTGAACCCACCCTTTTCAAAACTTTGAAAAAGGGGAGGGCATGCTCAGCAGATTTGGAGATGAACCTACTCAGGGAAGCAACGCAGCCGGCGAGCCTACGGACGTCTTTAACCCATTTTGGTGCCTTAATCGGCTCAATTGCTTTGATCTTGTCAGGATTTGCTTTCATCCCATGTTGTGACACAAAGAACCCAAGGAGTTTGTCGGATGGGACACCCAACACACACTTCTCTGGGTTGAGTTTGAGGTTGATCTTGCGCATATTTGCAAATGTTTCTTCTAAATCTTGCACGAGCGTGGCCCTGTCCTTGGTTTTGACCACTATGTCGTCCATATAAGCTTCCATATTTCTATGTAGCTGGGGCTCAAAACCAATCGGGACCACTCGGGCAAATGTTGAACCAGCGCTCTTCAACTCGTAAGGCATTCGTACAAAACAGTACATACCACATGGGGTGATGAATGTGGTTTTTTCGTCTTCCTTGATCATGAAGATCTGGTGGTATCCTGAATAAGCGTCAAGGAATGACAGTAGGTCACAGCCGGCAGTGGAGTCCACAATCTGGTTGATGCGTGGCAGAGGGACAGGATCCATTCGACATGCTTTATTGACATCTATGTAGTCAATACACAGCCTCCAGGGGAGGGCGCGCTCAACAGATTTGGAGATGAACCTACTCAGGGCAGCAACGCAGCCGGCGAGCCTACGGACGTCTTTGACCCGTTTTGGCGCCTCAATCTGCTCAATTGCTTTGATCTTTTCAGGATTTGTTTCGGTCCCACGTTGAGACACAAAGAACCCAAGGAGTTTGCCGGATGGGACACCGAACACACACTTCTCTGGGTTGAGTTTGAGGTTGATCTTTCACAGATTTGCAAATGTTTCTTCTAAATCTTGCACGAGTGTGGCCCTATCCTTGGTTTTGACCACTATGTAATCCATATCAGCTTCCATATTTATATGTAGCTGGGGCTCAAAACCAATCTAGACCGCTCGAGCAAACATTGAATCGGCACTCTTCAACCCGAAAGTCATTCGTACAAAATAGTATGAACCACATGGGGTGATGAGCGCGGTTTTTTCTTCGTCTTCCTTCATCATGAAGATCTAGTGGTATCCTGAATAAGCGTCGAGGAATGACAACAGGTCACACCCGGCAGTGGAGTCCACAATCTGGTCGATGTGTGGCAAAGGGAAAGAATCCTTTGGACAGGCTTTATTGACTCTGCGTAGTCAATACACAGCCTCCAGGGGAGGGCGGCTCAGCAGATTTGGAGATAAACCTACTCAGGGCAGCAACGCAGCCGGCGAGCCTACGGACGTCTTTGACCCATTCTGGTGCCTCAATCTACTCAATTGCTTTGATCTTGTCGGGATTTGCTTTGATCCCACGTTGAGACACGAAGAACCCAAGGAGTTTGTCGGATGGGACACCAAACACACACTTCTCTGGGTTGAGTTTGAGGTTGATCTTGCGCAGATTTGCAAATGTTTCTTCTAAATCTTGCATGAGCGTGGCCCTGTCCTTGGTTTTGACCACTATGTCGTCCATATAAGCTTCCATATTTCTATGTAGCTGGGGCTCAAAACCAATCTGGACCGCTCGGGCAAACATTGAACCAGCGCTCTTCAACCTGAAAGGTACTCGTACAAAATAGTACGTACCACATGGGGTGATGAATGCGGATTTTTCTTCGTCTTCCTTCATCATGAAGATCCGGTGGTATCCTGAATAAGCGTCGAGGAATGATAGCAGGTCACACCCGACAGTGGAGTCCACAATCTGGTCGATGCGTGGCAGAGGGAAAGGATCCTTTGGACAGGCTTTATTGACATCTGTGTAGTCAATACACAACCTCCATTTCCCATTTGCCTTACGCACCACCACTGGATTGGCCAACCACATAGGGTGGAGCACTCCTCTAACCAGGCCTGCCGCCTCCAACTTCCTGATCTCCTCAATGATGAACTCTTGTCGCTCCAAAGCTTGTTTCCTGACCTTCTGCTTGACGGGCCGAGCATGAGGACAGACATAAAGATGGTGCTCCATCACCTCCCTGGGAATGCCGGGGATGTCGGATGCTTGCCATGCAAACACATCGACATTCGCCCGTAGGAAGGCGACGAGCGCGCTTTCCTATTTGCTGTCGAGGGTGGAGCTTGTAGTGAAAGCCCCACCCATGCCGTCCTCCTTGACGGACACCTTCTTCGTTTCTGGTGGTGCATCCTTGGACTTCTTGCTTTTGCTGGTGGAGCTCTCTGGCACATCCTCAACAGGAGCACAACACTCCGAAGAGGCGCGCTTGCTGGAGTTGGGTGCAAGATGTCGGTGTTCTGGGAATGGGGGTCCCCAGACTTGCCTGCCTGCGGCCCACGACGTGGCTCTGCAAGCGGGCCCGTACAACCCATCTTCACCAACAAGCCTTCAAGACCCTCGCGAGGGGCCAAGCCTCGTGAGGCGGACGACACAAGACCTCCTCAGGAGCGGCCTCACAAGACCTCCTCAGGAGCGGCCTCACCAGGCTGGCTCATGAGGGGTGGAGAATTCAAGGCAAGGCAAACCTCGCGAGGTTCCGATGACGTGAGCCATGACGATCGAGATCAGGCGGGTGTCAGGCAGGCGCCAGCGCGCGCAGTGTCCTTGTTTCCTCTTTGGTGCTAAGGAAGCAAGCGTAAGCACGGAGTACTGAGGCGTCGAGCAAAGGTTTCCATATCACTTCAACGAGACCAGGACCAGCAGGACGGCAAGACGAAGGTCACCGTGGAGCCCAAGACGGCGTCACCACCAGAGCCTTTTGCAGGCGAAGACTGCTTTTGTGAGGATAAGTTGTACTAGCTATTCCCTTTCAAATCGGATGTTGTTGGCTCCCTTCCTGCTCAATATTTGGGGTGAGGACCAGGGCCTCTATAAATAGGACTAGCCACCACCATAGCTAGGGGGAGGGGACGGATCGAGAGAGACTAGAACTACCACAAGTTCACCGAGCACAAGAACACCTCTCCTCAGGAGGCTGTTCTTCCCCTTGTAATGTTCATCCTCAGCTCAAGAGGCAATCAACCACCACCACACTGGGGTAGGGTATTACACCACAACGGTGGCCCGAATGAGTATAAATCTTGTGTCCTTTGTGTTGCGAGTTCATCGAGTTAGCCCGTAAGATCTTAGCGAAGTTAGGATGTGGATCGGTAGGGGGAGATCTTCGTGCGCACCCCAGTGTTCGAACCTTGAGGGTTTTGTCGGAACCCGTGATCCGACATTCGGCGCGCCAGGTAGGGGGTGCGCCGGAGTTTCTCTTCCGTCGATCTGCGCTCCGCCGCCACCTCGCTTCGCCCTCATGGAAGGCGTATCGCTCCCTGCTCCGACGAACGGTGCCGACGGCGGGGCCAGGGGGCTCCTAGCCTTGGCCCTCGCCCTGTGGCAGGTGCAGTGGCCACCCAAGTTCAAGCCGGAGATGCCGCCGTGCTACGACGACGCGGCGGACCTGACCGAGCTCATCGACTCCCTGGGGCAGATCCGCCTCCCCGTGACCTTCTGCACACGCGACAACTACCACACCGAGCTCATCGACTTCGACATCGCCCACATCGGCCTCCCGTACAACGCCATCCTTGGGTACCCATCTCTAGCCCAGTCCATGGCAGCAATCCATCCGGCTTACAACCTCATGAAGATGCTGGGAGCGAGGGTGTCCTCACCATCAAGGGGGATGCCAAGGAAGCCTCGATGACGCTCAAGCTCGCCCTCAAGATGCCGCAACAGCGCAGCCCTCCGACTCGATACCTCCAAGGCCAAGGGAGCCGCACCAACCAAGAAGAAGTAGTTTTTCACTCAGGACAAGGCAGAAGCCAAGCGAGTGCTAGTCAAGGAGGATGGGTCCTCAGGGGCAACCTTTACCATAGGCGGCAACCTCGAGCCTAGTCAGGAGGAGGCATTGGTGAAGTTCTTGCGCGCAAACAAGGAAGTATTTGCTTGGGAGCCCGATCAGCTGGTGGGGTTCCCAAGAGAGGTGATATTGCACCACCTGAGGGTGTGCCCCATACGCCCCGTGAAGCAGAAGGCGAGGTGGCAGTCCATAGAGAAGCAAGCTTTCATCGTCCAAGAAACCCGCAAGCTGGAGGATACGGGTGTCATTCGCGAGGTTCGGTACCCCGAGTGGCCGGAAAACCCCGTTGTCGCCCAAGAAAGGCGGGAAGGAGCGGATGTGCGTCGACTTCACCAACGTCAACAAGGCCTGCCCCCAAGATCCATTCCCGCTTCCGTGCATCAACCAGATCGTCGACTCCACTGCCGAGTGCGACTTGCTATGCTTCCTGGATGCGTTCTCAGGATATCACCAGATCAAGATGGTGGTAGAAGATGTGGAGAAAACTGCCTTCCTAACCCTGTGTGGGGTGTACTGCTACACTTGCATACCTTTCGGACTGTGCAACGCAGGCGCAACCTTCCAGCGACTCATGCACATCGCCCTGGGTCGGCAGCTCGGGAGGAACGCTGAAGCCTACGTCAACAACATCATGGTGAAGTCTCGGGGGCGAGGACCTTGATCCAAGACCTGGAGGAGTCCTTTTAAAGCCTCCGCCAGGTGGACTTGCGGCTCAACCAGGAGAAGTGCGTGTTTGGCATCCCTTCCTGCAAGCTGCTGGGCTTCCTTGTGTCCCACAGGGGGATCGAGGCCAACCCAGAGAAGGTCAAGGCCACTGAAGACATGAGTCCACCGCAGACCCTCAAGGAAATGCAGAAGCTTGCTGGACGGGTGTCTGCGTTGGGACACTTTATTTCCAAGCTGGGAGAGCATGCCCTACCCTTCTTCAAGCTGATGAAGAAGAAGGGCCCATTCGAGTGGACCCCGGAGGCCGACCGATCATTTCAAGACCTCAAGAGATACCTGACTAGCCCCCCGATGATGGTGGCGCCGCGACCTCTCGAGCCCCTAGTGCTCTATCTTGCCACCACTCCCTACTCCGCTAGCACGACTTTAGTGGCGGTTCAGGAAGAACACCAAGCCAAGGGCGCATTGCACCGAGCTACACCTCCAACAGAGACAACGCAAGACCCGGAGGGCGCCACAAGGGCTGCAGCAGCAACAGTAGAAGAGCAAGCTCAGCAAGACGATGCTCCCAAACCCGCAAAGGCCTCGACAAGCGATCGAGAGCTGGGGGCTCCACCACCTCAGGAGGCACCCCAACTCCCAGAAGACGCAAGACTCATCAACACACCTACCCTTGTCGAGCACCTGGTATACTTTGTCAGCATGGTGTTACGGGACGCAAGAGCACGGTACCCATGCCTCAGAAGCTCCTGCTCGCGCTCCTGGTGGCCTCACGAATACTGCAACACTACTTTCAAGGCCACCCCATCAAAGTCGTCTCAGCCTACCCGCTGGAGAGGGTGCTCAGGAGCCCCAACTCTGCTGGAAGGGTTGCTGAGTGGAACATCGAGTTGCAAGCATTCCAGTTGGATTTCAGCACTACCAGGGTCATCAAGGGAGCCGCACTCGCTGATTTCGTGGCAGAATGGATAGACGCCCCGGCGCTTGAAGTAGGCGAAGATCGGTCCCTCTCACCGGGAAGTGAGGCACCTGACGGCTGGGTCATGTATTTCGCTGGTGCCTTCGCACACCAGGGCGCGGGGGCTGGAGCCGTGCTCATCTCACCCACTCAGGACAAGCTCTACTACACCGTGCAGCTCTGCTTTCAGCAGGGCGAGAAGGTCTCCAACAACATCGCAGAATACGAAGGCCTCATAGTTGGCCTGAAAGCTGCGGCAGCTCTCGGGGTGAAGCACCTCACCGTTAGGGGTGACTCGCAGCTCCTCGTCAACTTCTCCAACAAGGTGTACGAGCCGAAGGACGAGCACATGGAAGCATACCTCGCGGAGGTGCGCAAGATGGAGAAGCAATTCTTGGGCCTGGAGTTGCAGCACGTGCCCCGTGGCACCAACAAGGAAGCTGATGACAACGCCAGAAGAGCATCCAAGCGACAGCCCCAAGAACCTGGCGTCTTTGAGGAGCGGCTCTTCAAGCCATCAGCAACACCACCGCTTTCAAGAACAGCTCAGCTCGGGAGGAACTCCCGCAGCCGCCTGCCACAGGAGCCCCGGCCTGTGGCCCGACCTCGGGAGCACGCCTACTCTTGGCGCTCGAGCCCCAGGAGGGATGCTGGACCAAGGAATTCAAGGAATACCCGACGCAAGGGACGTTGCCGGAGAAGGAGGAGGACGCGGAGCGTGTGGCCCGGCAGGCCACAACATACTACATCCAGGACGGTGAGTTATACAGGAAGCGGCCAAATCACGTTTCACTGCGTTGTATCTCCAGGGAATAGGGGAAAGAGATGATAGCCGACATACACGGCAGGGACTGCAGGCACCATTCGTCATCGCAAACCCTCGTCGGCAAGGCATTCCGCAGCGGATTCTACTGGCCTACGGCGCTAAATGACGCCGCTGAGCTGGTGAAGTCCTGCGAGGCCTGTCAATTCCACGCCAAGCAGATCCATCAGCCAGCTCAGGGCCTCCAAACCATTCCACTCTCGTGGCCGTTCACAGTGTGGGGGCTAGATATCCTGGACCCATTCCCTCAGGCGCCTAGGGGCTATCGATACCTCTACATCACCATCGTTAAGTTCACTAAGTGGGCGGAGGTTGAAGCCGTCCGCACCATCCCAGCTGGTTCTATGGTCAAGTTCATGAAGGGCCTCGTGAGCCATTTTGGGGTCCCCAACCGCATCATCACTGATAATGACTCGCAATTCACTAGTAATCTCTTCAAGTCATATTGTGCTAACCTTGGAACGCAGATCTGCTACGCTTCGGTAGCGCACCCCAGGAGCAATGGCCAGGCCGAACATGCTAACATGGAGATCCTGAGAGGCCTCACGACCAGGACCTTCAAGAAAAAGCTCGAGGCCTGCGGAAGGGGCTGGCACGATGAGCTCTAGTCTGTGCTGTGGTCCATCCGCACCACCGCCACCAAGCCGACGGGCGAGTCCCCGTTCTTCCTCGTCTATGGAGCAGAAGTAGTCCTCCCTCACGAGGTCAGACATCGCTTCGCACGGGTCCTGGCTTTTGATGAAACGCAACAGGACGCCAGGCGGGGGATGGACCTCGTGCTGGGGGAGGAACATCACCGCGAAGCTGCACTACGGGCAGCAAGATACCAGCAGGCGCTGCAGCCGTACCACTGTCGCAGCGTCTGCTCCAGGACGCTCGAGGTGGGTGACCTCGTCCTGAGCCGGGTCCTCTCCAGGGAAGGGCTGCATAAGCTCTCACCTATCTGGGAGGGCCCGTTCAAGGTCGTCCATGTCTCCAGGCCTGGTGCCTCGCGCCTGGAGACACAGGACAGGGTACCCATCCAGAACGCCTGGAACATTCAGCACCTCCAAAAGTTCTACCCCTAAAGAAAGGCCCAACACCTGTGAAGAAGGCCCGGTGCCTGGGAAGAAAGTCCCAGCGCCTGTGAAGATCGCCGCCCGTGACACTCTCACGTAATAACGAGTGGGGCTATACACACCCCGGAGTCTCAGGAGTGCCGCCCTTGGGCCTCGGGGGCTCCCTCCCACGTCTTAGTGGCAGCACTTAGCTCCACGCTGGTGAGAAGACGTCGAAGACCAGACTAGGTGCCAGACGCGGCTTTTCATTTGCTTTCCAAAGTTGGCTCGACACTCTTTAATTGAAATTTGCTTTCTGGTATCTCTTGCTGGTCTCGCCCTTTCGCTTTCTGCCCCTGTTTCTGCCTTCATTTCTTTGGTTGGCCTATACTCTCTCTCGCGTTCCTCGCGAGGGGGCTGAATAGGTACCTTTGTGAGCTTCCTTCTTCACTTTTTCTTGAGGTACCCTCGTTCAAGCCCGCAAGCTGGTGCACCTCTCTCTCCATCCGTGCCCCTCGGGTACCGCAATGTGAAGCGCTGGGTCAAGGCCAGTGGCGCCTATGACCAAGCCTCAGGTGAACGATAAACCTCTTGACGAACTTTTTGCAGCTCCTAAGCGCCTACCAGGCCAAGGAGGCCTTGGCAGGCACCAGGAAGCAAGCGCCTCGTGAGGAGGAGGCTACCCCGAGCAAGTCAAGCTAAGTTATCCCTACATAAAACGACGATGTTGCGACATAGCACAGGAATGACAAACACATCATAATGATTAAGATCATAGTTCGATACATGCCCCTCCGGTCCCTTTCTGGTTTCTTTCTGATGAAGGAAGGAAAGGAAGAAGAAAATAAAAGCGGTGCGTGCCCCTACAGCGATCCGCGTGGGCGGGCTCTTGGCGCCATCCCGAGCTCAGCCAGACCCCTCCTCGCGCTTCATGGAGACGCAGTGACGAGACGACCCACTGCAGCCTTCGAAGCGGGCACGGCGGCGTGGCGGCTGGTCGTAACCGCCGCTACTGGAGCTATCGCTGGAGGAAGAGCCGCCGTAGCTGGACGAGACGTGGTCGGCCCCAAGGGCGGGTTCGCCCTCATCCTCATCACGACTATCGCCAAGGCCAAGCACGTCCTCGCCGTCGTTGACCTCGGGGCAGCGCCCGACGCGGCGACCATCTTCCCCAAACACCCTCATGTAGAGGGTCGCGTCACCATCATACTTGAAATGGAGGGTGCACCGCCTGCCCAGGCCGCACGCGCGGGCAAACGTCTGCCAACCACGGGCCAGGGTTATGTTGCCCGCGATGGAGACCTCGATCGCGACCCAGGAAGCCTTGCTGCAGTAGCCGTCCGCCTGCAGCCAGAACCCGCCAGGACCAGAGGCTAGCAGCTCATCGACGAAGAAACGCAGGAGCTGAAGCCAGTTGCCGGCCGGGTTATTCAACCAGACGACGAACTCCGGTAGCACCTCCGCCGAGTGGAAGCGCGGCCGGGAAGGCCGCGCAACCACAGCGCGTCTCCCTTCATCGACAGGACAACCACGACCGGAGCGACCCCTGCCACACGAAGCGGTGCCGCCACGGCTGCGCGGGGCCGCGGCGGGGGTAGTGGTGTGCTTGCGGGGACGGACGCATCCATGCTTGGGCATCGGAGAGCTGGGCCCCTCGCGAGGGGCCTTCCCTTTCTCCGCGGTGGAGAACCTCTTCGACAGCGCCATTGGTGTCGCAACTGGCGATGGAGCAAAGGGGGAGAAGCGAGCGGAATAGGAAGAGATGGGCGACGGGGGCTCTTCCCCCTCCCTATTTATAGCAGAAGAAGGCCAACCAGTGCCCCCCCCACAATCACATGCAATGATGGTTTTTTCCTGCATGCAGTAGAGACTCGTCAAATTGAGCAGTTGCTGAGGCAACGTGGGGAAGCGGAGACACCCACATCCAATCAACCGCCACGCATCGACCAAGGCCGCAGGCTATTGGGGCCCGCGGGGCTCCACACTTGCCCCTTGGCTTCGCCTTGAAGCCAAGCCTGAGTGCGCCTTGGGCCCGGGGGCTACTGTTGGCGTTCTGGGAACGGGGTTCCCCAGACTTGCCTGCCTGCGCCCCACGGCGTGGCTCTGCGAGCGGGCCCGTACGACCCATCTTCACCAACAAGCCTTCAAGACCCTCGCGAGGGGCCAAGCCTCACGAGGCGGATGACACAAGACCGCCTCAGGAGCGGCCTCACCAAGCTGGCTCATGAGGGGTGGAGAGTTCAAGGCAAGGCAAACCTCGCGAGGTTCCGATGACGTGAGCCATGACGATCGAATCAGGCAGGCGTCAGGCGGGCGCCAACGCGCATAGTGTCCTTGTTTCCTCTTTGGTGCTAAGGAAGCAAGGGCAGGCGCGAAGTACCGAGGCGTCAAGCAAAGGGTTCCATATCAGTGCAACGAGACCAAGACCAGCAGGACGACAAGACGGAGGTCACCGTGGAGCCCAAGACAGCGTCACCACCATAGCCTTTTGCAGGCGAAGACTGCTTTTGTCAGGATAAGCTGTACTAGTTGTCCCCTTTCAAATTGGCCGTTGTTGGCTCCCTTCCCGCTCAATATTTGGGGAGAGGACCAGGGCCTCTATAAATAGGACTAGCCACCACCATAGCTAGGAGGAGGGGACAGATCGAGAGAGACCAGAACTACCACAAGTTCACCGAGCACAAGAACACCTCTCCTCAGGAGGCTGTTCGTCCCCTTGTACTGTTCATCCTCAGCCCAAGAGGCAATCCACCACCACCACATTGGGGTAGGGTATTACACCACAATGGTGGCCCGAACCAGTATAAATATTGTGTCCTTTGTGTTGCGAGTTCATCGAGTTAGCCCGTAAGATTTTAGCGAAGTTAGTACGTGGATCGGTAGGGGGAGATCTTCGTGCGCACCCCAGTGTTCGAAGCTTGAGGGTTTTGCTGGAACCCATGATCCAACATTTGGCGCGCCAGGTAGGGGGTGCGCTAGAGTTTTCCTTCCGTCGATCTGCACTCCGCCGCCACCTCGCTTCGCCCTCATGGCAGGTGTCTCGCTCCCTGCTCCGATGACCGGTGCCGATGGCGGGGCAAGGGGGCTCCTAGCCTTGGCCCTCGCCCTACGGCAGGTGCAGTGGCCGCCCAAGTTCAAGCCGGAGATGCCGCCGCGCTACAACGGTGCGGCGGACCCGACGACTTTCCTGCTGGCGTATGAGGAGGCCGTCCTTAAGGCTGGGGGTGACGACAAGGTCATGGCCAACTGGCTTCCCATGGCTCTCACTGGCGCACCGCGCGCCTGGCTGCTCAACCTCCCCGGATCCAAAACGGTGGCCCGAACCAGTATAAATCTTGTGTCCTTTGTATTGCGAGTTCATCGAGTTAGCCCATAAGATCTTAGCGAAGTTAGGACGTGGATCGATAGGGGGAGATCTTCGTGCGCACCCCAGTGTTTGAAACCTTGAGGGTTTTGCCGGAACCCATGATCCGACACAAGAGGTCTTGCCGGAAGAGGTTTCGCCGGAAGGGGTTTTGTCGGAAGGGGTATTGCCGGCCTTCTTCCTTCCCGAGGCTTCAGCGGCAGGAGCAAGTGCCTTGGCGACAGTTGCTGCAACTGCCTCTCAGTAGAGTTGGTCGGCGCAAATGAGCGCGTCTTTCTTGTCAAAGGGGATGGTGATGATGGTCAGCGGCCCTGGCATCTTCATCGTGTTCTAGGCGTAGTGTGATGCCGCCATGAACTTGGCCAGCGCTGGGAGGCCAAGGATCCCGTTGTACGGCAAGGGGATCTCGGCGACATAAAAAACGATCTTCTCCGTCCTATAGTTCAGCTCGCCCCCAAACGGAACGGGTAGCGTGATATTACTTTTAGGCTGACTCCTTCCCGAGTTGACCCCTTGAAACATGCTCGTCTCCTCGAGATCTCCATCAGGAATCGACAACTTCTTGATCACAGCGGGCGAGATCAAATTCGGACCGGCCCCACTGTCAACCAACACTTTTTTCACCTTAAGGTTGTGTATTGTTGGTGAAACCAACAATGGCAAACACCCGACCGCAGTTGTGCGATCGGGGTGATCCTCAGTGTCAAAAATGATGGGCGTGCAGGACCACTTTAGTGGCTTCTGGGCATCGAACGATGGCTCTGCCGCGGTGACCTCACGTGCCCAGTGCTAAAGTTGGCGGTGAGAGGTGTGCAGCGAGGCGCCACCGCTGACGCACATGGCCTTTGTAGCTTTCTCGAATTCGTGTTCGCCGGACTCGTCGTCCTCATCATGATCATCATCTTCTTCCTTCCTGTTGCGGCCCCGAGCGGGCCTCTCTTGTTGATTATCTTTGCTGCGGTGACCTCCTTGGCTGCCACGCTTCTTGCCGGACCCCTCAGCACCATCCTGACCCTTCTCCTTGTCTCTCCTTTCATATTCAGCTTTCTGCTTTTCTACAAGCAGCTCAACCTGTCGGCAGTTCTGGAGGTCATGGCCCTTGGTGTTGTGGATCTTGCAGTACTGCTTGGCAGAGCCTCCTGGCTTGTCGGCGGCCGCCAAGGCCTGGCAGGCGGCGCACCCGGCAACCTCCTTGCTGGGGTCGTCAGCTTTGGCCTTCTTGGCAGTGCCGGGGTCGCCGGATCCCTCAACGGCAAGCACAATCTTGCCCTTACGCTTCCTGTTGCGGCGCCAACCCTTCTTCGTTGGGGCAGCGGCGTCTTTGTCTGTGGAGTTGGTCTGTGCGCCGGCGTCCTCGCCGGGGTACTTCCTTCCTTCCCCAGCCCGAGCACATCAATCAGCTAGAACATAAAGTTTGGCTACATCCTTGACCTTGTTCATCGCCAACTCTTCACACATCTTGCAGTTGCGTATGTTCTGATGGAACACACTGATGACAGCGGTGGGATGAACGTCTGGGATGGTGTACTGCACACGGCTAAATCTTGGTACGTACTTATGCAGGGACTCGCCATCCTTCGGGGGATGACATGTAAGTCAGTTTCCTAGCCAAGAGCTTGGTGGCCTTCGGTAATGGCGCCAACAACCTCGTGGCACCGATCCGACCAGGAAGAGATGGAATCTACCGGCAGGTGCATCAACCACGACATGACGTTGGGCTTAAGCACCAATGGAAAGTAGTTGGCGAGCACCTTGTCGTCGCGAGCCCCGGCGGCTTGCATCGCGATGGTGTAGATGCCGAGGAACTTCAACAGGTGAGTCTTGCCGTTGTACTTTTCCCCAACATCAGGCTTGAACGTGCGGTGGGAGGGTCACTAGAACTGCTGCAGCTCTCGGGTAAAGGCCGGACAACCCACCTTGTAAGGCAGGTCGCTAGAGCCCCCCGGCGCTAGGTGGTCCGTAGCAGGCCCCACACGCCGATCCGACTGATGGCGCGCCTCCTGCTGTCGCTCGATGGTAGTTCAAGTGTCTTCCTCAGCTCGCTCTCAAAGAACTCGACGTTGGCCACAGCGGGTTCGTGGGTCGGATGACGTTGTGGAAACATTGTCACAGGCGTCGGCCCGTCGAGCCGGTGGCTGCTATCGCGGTCGTGGGGGAGGAGAGTGCATCGTGGTCGCAACATCTCCGTTCCTCCCACCACCGGCATGCACTAGCTTGACAGAACACTGGCATGAGGGTCCTGTTGGGAGCGGCTCGTCTTTATTGGCGAAGCTGATGAGGCTTCGGATGGTGGCCCTCCACTCGTCGAGCTTCTCCGCAGGAGGGGGAAGTCGAGGAGCAGTTGCACGCGCGCCAGCGCTTCTGTTGGCGTGGCCGGTGGCGAAAGCCGCGTGGACCGCGACGCACTCCGACTTCTAACCAAGTTAGAAGGAGCTCTATGACGGTCTCGCAGTCGCACGCCACTTTCGCCAGCATCTGGGCGCGTACGCCGGCCTGGTGCGTCCTGAGAGTGGCACACAAGGCTCTTCCCGCGGTGGTGCCCGGGAGATCTGGCGTCGCGGTGTCGCTCATCGCGCGCGGCCTGGGAAGGCTGCGGCGCGGGTGCCAGATGGGGCGCCGTAGAGGTTGCCGCGCCGCCCGTGGGCAGCACGGCCCCGCCGCCGGACCCAGCGGCGTGCGACTCGTCGTCTCAGACTCGAACGACGCTGCTCGCCTGGCTCCGATTCCCAGAATGCCATGGATGCTTGCGGGCCACGTCCCTGGCACCATCCATGGCCACCCGATCGCCTGCACACACTGGCATGGACGGGCCGGCTCTGGACGACCCGATTGCTGTGATCCCCTTTTTCTTGGGGGCCATGGTGATGATGAAGTCGATGCGCTAACTTCCAATCCACATTTTCACAGCTTGCACCCCCTACTTGGCGCGCCAAAGATGTCGATGGAAACGACACCTATGGGATCATAGGGAATCCCTTCTACGGTTGGCGGGCGCAGGGCTGTGGAAAGAGCGGGTTTAGAAGATCAACATGGGGGAATTTATCCAGGTTCGGGCTGCAAGTGATGCGTAATACCCTACTCCTGCTGGTTTGTGTTTATCTGGTGTTCTTGGACTAGCTACAAAGCGTGCAGGGTCCAAAAAGTCCGAATCCTCCCCCAGTAATGTAACACCCACAATGTGGCTATATCTCCCACGTGTTGGGGCATGACTTAGAGGCATAGCCGCATGGTAGGTTTGTCGCAAGAGGGGTAATCTTCACACAATCCCATGTACTGAATAAGAAATGGATAAAGAGTTAGCTTACAATCGCCACTTCACACAAATACAAGTTAAACATACATCATCCAGAATACAAACAAGGTCTGACTACTGAACCAAAATAAAAGAAGACAACCCCAATGCTAGATCCCCGATCGTCCCGACTGGGCTCCACTACTGATCAACAGGAAATGAAACAAGACAACGATCAAGATCTTCAATGACCTCCCACTTGAGCTGGGTTGCATCACCTCCACTGGTATCATCGGCACCTGCAACTGTTTTGGAAGTATCTGTGAGTCACGGGGACTCAGCAATCTCACACCCTCGCGATCAAGACTATTTAAGCTTAAGGGTAGGAAAGGGTAGTGAGGAGGAGCTGCAGCAAGCACTAGCATATATGGTGGCTATCTTACACAAAAGAGAGCGAGAAGAGAAGCAAAGCACGGTCGAGAAGCTAATAGTGATCAAGAAGTGATCCTGAAGCTACTTACGCTCAAGCATAACACGAGACCGAGTTCTCTTCCCGGACTCCGCCGAAAAGAGACCATCATGTCTACACACGCGGTTGACTCATTTTAATTAAGTTAAGTGCCAATTTCTCTACAACCGGATATTAACAAATTCCCATCTGCCCATAACCGTGGGCACGGCTTTCAAAAGTTCAAACTCTGCAGGGGTGTCCCAACTTAGCCCATCACAAGCTCTCACGGTCAACGAAGGATATTCCTTCTCCCAGGAAGACCCTATCAGACTCGGAATCCCAGTTACAAGACATTTCGACAATGGTAAAACAAGACCAGCAAAGCCGCCCGATGTGCTGACATCCCGATAGGAGCTGCACATATCTCGTTCTCAGGGCAACACCGGATGAGCAATCCGTACAACTAAAACCAGCCCTCAAGTTTCCCCGAGGTGGCGCTGCAAGGGGCTCTAGTTCGTACCAACACTTAGAGAAGCATTGGCCCGGGGGGAGGGTGTTAAAATAAAGATGACCCTCGAGTCTGCAGAACCCAAGGGAAGGTGATAGGTTGTTAGGCAAATGTAAAACCAAGGTTGGGCCTTGATGGAGGAGTTTTATTCAAAGCAAACTGTCAAGGGGTTCCCATAACACCCAACTGCGTAAGGGACGCAAAATCAATGAACATAACACCCGTATGACGGAAACTAGGGCGGGAAGAGTGGAACAAAACACCAGGCATAAGGCCGAGCCTTCCACCCTTTACCAAGTATATAGATGCATTAAAGTAAATGTGATATAATAATTATATCCCAACAATATCCATGTTCTAACATGGAACAAACTTCATCTTCACCTGCAACTAGCAACACTATAAGAGGGGCTGAGCAAAAGCGGTAACATAGCCAAACAACGGTTTGCTAGGTAAGGTGGGTTAGAGGCTTGTCATGGCAATATGGGAGGCATGATATAGCAAGTGGTAGGTAGCGCGGCATACCAATAGAGCGAGCAACTATCAAGCAAAGATAGAAGTGATTTCGAGGGTATGGTCATCTTGCCTGCAAGGTTCTCAGAGTTGACAAAAGCTTGATCCTCGTTAGCGTACTCAACAGGTTCCTCAATCACGTACTCGTCTACTGGCTCTACCCAAATCAAGAACACAAGCAAAAGGACCAACAATCAATCACGGTGCAATGCACAATCAACATGATGCAAAACATGGCATGATATGCGAGATGTGATATGCAATTCATATGCGTGCTCCGGAAGGAAAAGATTGATCAAGGCATCAACTTGGCAAACCAAGTATGCTGCTGGAAAGATGAGATGATTTCGGTCGAAATCGATATAGAGATCACCGGAAACGGATGCACGGTTTGCAAATGGCAAGCAAAACAAGAATGCCACAATTCTGCGATTAACAACACAATGTCATCTAGAATGCAACAAAAAACTAAGCTACTGCACTCCAACATATCAACAAGGAATATGGCAGTGATTTACTCAAGATGCTTGACAAAACATGAACACCGAGCTACGGCTAGAACACACAAGAGCAGGTTCAAACAAGCATGGCAAAAGTGCAAAAGATATCAGCTTCACAGACTTAGTGAAAATACTAACATGGGAGGAATAACATCAGGAAGCAATGTTTAGAGCAAGGTAACAACATGCTACAGGAACATATCATAGCAAACAAAGTCATGGCATGATTCTACTAAATGCATATAACAAAAGTCCCTTACTGACCATGAGCCAAAAAGGCACAGAAGATATGATGGCACCCATGTAAACATAGCAAGTTTTATTAACAGTTACAAACTTAGCAGAAAACAGAGCATGGCATAAACAGAATAGAAGGCATCTTTGAGAGCTCAAATCACTCACCACAAGTCCTTTCATGACAAAACAAGCATAGCATCATCAAGTTGACATGTTCAAGAAGCTAAACATGGCAAGAGCAAGTACATAGCATGCATGGATCACTAACAACAACCATGTCAAAATTGATTAACATGTAAACAATCTGCCAGGAACATTTTATAGCAAAAGTAGAGAAAGATTAAGATATGCTAGAGCACTCCATAATTGCAAACAGGGGCATGGATGGATAGAGCATACCCATATGTCCAAAACACCCTTACTGAAGATACTCAAAACAAGCATTGATCTCACTATAGCATCATGTTTACATGGCATAAAAATAATAGCAGGAAAAGGACTTAATACAATCCTAAGTCCCTGAAATCAGCAATATCACGAAGGCTACTTTGCATGCTTGTGCTAGTCACCACATTGATCACAAAAATATATGGCAAGCACCCCTGTAAATATAGCATGGCATAGATCAAAACACATGTAGAGCTCATGCCCATATGATGCACACAAGAAATGTGACAAAAACGACAAAGCATCATAATCTGATAAGTAGCAGCAGTAAACATTTTAGAGCACTCTTGCATCAGTTATTAGGGCATCAAGATGAACTCAAACAAGAAAGCCACAATGGAATGAAATGGAGAGCATCTCTCAATGAACATTTTTATATCTCATATGCATGATTTGGAGCACTGAGCACCAAGATGTGACATGATGAAGGATGCATAAAAATAACAGGGATTCAGGACTTAGCCGAAATTCCAGATCTGAAAACTGAGCGTTAGATAGCTAAAATACGCCTGGGCGGGATTTAGTGGGCTGGAGCTCACCTTTCGGGCTTCGGTCCAGGAAGAAAAGAGGCAAGGCGGGCCGGTGGAGATGGGCCGGTGCTGGGCCCATGAGCGGGAGGCCAGGGGGTCGTCGCCCTCATCGTGCGCTCGCACAAGGAGGCAGGGGCGACGGCGCCCGATGGTCAACGACGAGCTCCGGCAAGCTTGGGGCGCGGGGAAGGCCGGCGAATGGTGTAGGTAGCCAGATCCAGTTGGATCCGCATGGATCTAGGGCGGAGGAACCCATCCCAATGAGCGCGAGAGGCAGCGTGCGGCAGACGGCGGCTCCGGCCGGCGAGCTCAATGGCGGGCAGCGCGGGCGGCACTCCGGTGAGCGGGCGGCGGGGCTGACTCGGTGGCACTGGCGTCGGGTGGCACGGGAGTGAGGCGGAGGAGCGGCGCAGGTGACGTGGAGGCGAGGCGGCAACGAGCGGCGGCGGGGGGGGGGGGGGGGTTCCGGTCGCCGGAGACGGGCGCATGCGATGGAGGACGCGCGGGCATGGGGCGGCGCCGGATGGGCTCGGCGGTCCCGCTCCGGGCCCCGCGGGCCGCGTTGGTGGGAGGAGCCGGCGGGCCACATGGCACGATGTGAGTGGAGGAGGGAGGCGGCGGAGGTGACGTGTCGCCTCACGATTGGCCGGGGTGATGTGGCGGCGGGGGTGGACATGTCCGGCGCAGCGCTGACGCGTCCGGTGGCGCGGAGGAGGAGTGGATCTAGGGTTTCGGACCCGAGATTTGGACGGGGTGCACATATTTATAGCTAGGAGGAGGTAGGAGTGTCCAAATGGAGTGTAGTTTTCGCCCACACGATCGTGATCCAACGACGGAGGACATGGGAGTGGTTTGGATGGGTTATTCGGCCGTTTTGGAGGGGTGTTGGGCTGCAACACACAAGAGGCCGTCGCGGTTACCCGATTAACCGTTGGAGCATCAAACGAACTCCAAATGGGACAAAATTTGACAGGCGGTCTACCGGTGGTGTACCAAGGCCACTTGGCAAATCCCAGTCCATTCCGAGAACGTTTAACACCCGGTTCAGAAAAGAGACAAGAGGGGTGCGTCGATGCAAGTAGGAGTGTCGGATTGCAAAACGGATAACGGGGAAAATGCTCGGATGCATGAGACGAATACGTATGCAAATGCGATGCACATGATGATATGATATGAAATGCATGACATGAACAAAAGCAAAACAAAGACAAAACCCAACCACGAAGGGAATCTCACAATAGCTCTCTAGAAAAGGCTAGAGTCGGAGTTACAAAAATGGAAAGTTGTATCCGGGGCGTTACAAGTAAGCCTCGGGCCTCCTTTTATAGCAAAAGGGGTCGCCACAGTGGCACACAGGAGGTGGAAAGTTTGTACTGTATACAAGTCTATTGCCTGATACTGTAGGACAAACACATTTAATGCGCTGCCGACGTGCCCTCTCACTTTATCGGGGATGGCAAGGAAGCTCGCCTCGCCCGTCGCCGCCTTGTCTCGCACTGACGCGCATCCAAGCTGACTAGGCGTGCAGCGCCACGCTGGCTGACTGCTGAGTGGGTGCGGTGGCGGAGTCTTCACGAAGATCTGCATGCCACCACGCTGGTGCTCGCTGAGTTGGCCTGAAAGCTACACGTCGCCATGCAAGTGCTTGCCTCGTTGGCGGGTTGACTGCTGTGTTGGAACGATAATGGAGCCTTGGTAGGTGGGGGCCTGGCTGCGGCCCCATAGATGTCCCCGGCAAGTGTCTTGCCGGGGGTCTCGTGAGCACCCCCGGCAAGGATCTTGCCGGGAGATTTCCGTCTTCTGGCCCTCATCTACTCTTTTCTGTTCTTGGTCTTTACAAAGATCCGCATGCCACCATGCAGGCGCCGCCCGAGCCTTGGTTCCGGTGTTGTTGACGGTGTCGGAACCCTTAGGCTCAAGGGTGGCGGCTCTGCTGGTGTTGGGCAAGTTGCTCCGGCAAGGCTCTTGCCGGGGCTACGTAAGCTGCCCCGGCAATGCTCTTGCCGGGGAAATCCCACCTTGTCCGTCTTCTTCTCGCGCCTTTGTCTTGGCGCTGCTCTGGTAGTCTTGTGTCTTCGCTTCCTCTAGCCCACCAAGCGTGGCCGCTGGCATGTGTTCGTGACTGCCCGCACAGAAGTAAAGGGGTAAAATAGGACCCCTACTTTTGTAAACCGACAAACGGCGGGTGAACAAATTACTGTTGGAAAAATGATAGAACTTCAAATAATCATGACGTTATCTAGGCAATGATCATTATATAGGCATCACGTCAAAGATTAGTAGACCGACTCCTGCCTGCATCTACTACTATTACTCCACACATCGACCGCTGTCCAGCATGCATCTAGTGTATTAAGTTCATGGAGAAACAAAGTAATGCAATAAGAATGATGACATGTTGTAGACAAGATCTATATATGTAGAAATTGACCCCATCATGTTATCCTTAATATCAATGATACATACGTGTCGGTTTCCCTTCAATCACTGGGATCAAGCACCGTATGACCGAACCCATCACAAAGCACCTCTTCCCATTGCAAGATAAATAGATCAAGTTGGCCAAACAAAACCCAAATATCGGAGAAGAAATACGAGGCTATAAGCAATCATGCATATAAGAGATCAAAGAAGACTCAAATAACTTCCATGGATAAAAAGATAGATCTGATCATAAACTCAAAGTTCATCGGATCCCAACAAACACACCGCAAAAGAATTACATCATATGGATCTCCAAGAGACCATTGTATTGAGAATCAAACAAGAGAGAGGAAACCATCTAGCTACTAACTACGGACCCGAAGGTCTACAAAGAACTACTCACACATCATCGGAGAGGCACCAATGGAAGTGGTGAACCCCTCCGTGATGGTGTCCAAGAGACCATTGTGTTGAGCTTTCAAACATTTATAGCTGTAGTGCATCCGTTGCATGGCAAGCCCCACTCCTTGCATTGACATCAATTGATGGGCATCTCCCTAGCCTGTTGATTAGCCTCGTCGATGTGAGACTTTCTCCTTTTTTGCCTTCTCCGCATAACCTCCATCATCATATTCTATTCCACCCATAGTGCTATATCCATGGCTCACGCCCATGTATTGCATGAAAGATGAAAAAAGTTTGAGATTACTAAAGTATGACACAATTGCTTGGCTTGTCGTTGAGGTTGTGCATGATGAGAGCATTCTTGTGTAACGAAAGTGGAGCATGACCAAACTATATGATTTTGTAGGGATGAACTTTCTTTTGCCATGTTATTTTGAGAAGACATGATTGCTTAGTTAGTATGCTTGAAGTATTATTATTTTTATGTCAATATTAAACTTTTGTCTTGAATCTTTCGGATCTGAACATTCATGCCACAATAAAGAAAATTACATTGAGAATTATGGTAGGTAGCATTCCACATCAAAACTTCTGTTTTTATCATTTACCTACTCGAGGATAAGCGGGAATTAAGCTTGGGGATGCTTGATACGTCTCCAACGTATCTATAATTTTTGATTGTTCCATGCTATTATATTATATGTTTTGGATGTTAATGGGCTTATTTATACACTTTTATATTATTTTTGGGACTAACCTACTAACCCAAGGCCCAGTGCAAATTGCTGTTTTTTGCCTATTTCAGTGTTTCGCAGAAAAGGAATATCAAACGGAATCCAAATGGAATGAAACCTTCAGGAGAGTTATTTTTGGAACAAACATGATCCAGGGGACTTGGAGTGGACGTCAAGAAAGAAACGAGGGAGCCACGAGGTAGGGAGGCGCGCCCGCCCCCCTGGGCACGCCCCCACCCTAATGGACCCCTCACAGCTCCACCGACCTACTTCTTCCTCCTATATATATATATCCATATACCCCGAAAATATCCAGGAGCACCACGAAACCCTATTTCCACTGCCGCAACCTTCTGTACCCAAGAGATCCCATCTTGGGGCCTTTTCCGGAGCTCCATCGGAGGGGGAATCAATCACGGAGGGCTTCTACATCAACACCTTAGCCTCTCCGATGATGTGTGAGTAGTTTACCTCAGGCCTTTGGGTGCATAGTTATTAGCTAGATGGCTTCTTCTCTCTCTTTGGATCTCAATACAAATTTCTCCTTGATCTTCTTGGAGATCTATTCGATGTAACTCTTCTTGCGGTGTGTTTGTCGAGATCCGATGAATTGTGGGTTTATGATCAAGTTTATCTATGAACAATATTTGATTATTCTCTGAAGTCTTTTATGTATGATTGGTTATCTTTGCAAGTCTCTTCGAATTATTAGTTTGGTTTGGCCTACTAGATTGATCTTTCTTGCAATGGGAGAAGTGCTTAGCTTTGGGTTCAATCTTGCGGTGTCCTTTCACAGTGACAGCGGGGGCAGCAAGGCACATATTGTATTGTTGCCATCGAGGATAAAAATATGGGGTTTATATCATATTGCTTGAGTTTATCCCTCTACATCATGTCATCTTGCTTAATGTGTTACTCTGTTCTTATGAACTTAATACTCTAGATGCATGATGGATAGCGGTCGATGTGTGGAGTAATAGTAGTAGATGCAGAATCATTTCGGTCTACTTGTCTCGGACGTAATGCCTATATACATGATCATGCCTAGATATTCTCATAATTATGCACTTTTGTATCAATTGCTCGACAGTAATTTGTTCACCCACCGTAATACTTATGCAATCTTGAGAGAACCCACTAGTGAAACCTATGGCCCCCGGATCTATCTTTTATGATATAAGTTTCCAATCTATTTTATTTAGCAATCTTTACTTTCAATCTATATCATAAAAATACCAAAAATATTTATCTTATTATTATTATTATCTCTATCAGATCTCACTCTCGTAAGTGACCGTGAAGGGATCGACTACCCCTTTATCGCGTTGGTTGCGAGGTTCTTATTTGTTTGTGTAGGTACAAGGGACTTGCGTGTAGTATCCTCCTGGATTGATACCTTGGTTCTAAAAAACTGAGGGAAATACTTACGCTACTTTACTGCATCACCCTTTCCTCTTCAAGGGAAAACCAACGCAGTGCTCCAGGGGTAGCAGTGTCTAGATTGGATCTAGTGGTTTCTGGAACTTGCGGTGGCTGGAATTGATTTTCGTCGACTCCCATAGGGTTTCTGGAATATTGGGGTATTTATAGAGTAAAGAGGTGGTTCGGGAGGCACCCGAGGTGGGCAATCCACCAGGGCATGCCTAGAGGCCCAGGCGCGCCCTGGTGGGTTGTGCTCCCCTCGGAGCACCCCCTAGGCGCTTCTTCAGCCCATTGGATGTCTTCTGGTCCAAAAAAATCCACAAAAAGTTTCGCTGCATTTGGACTCCGTTTGGTATTGACTTCGTCCGATGTAAAAAACTTGGAAAAACAGCAACTGGCACTTAGCACTATGTCAATAGGTTAGTACCATATAAAATGACTATAACATGATTGCAAAACATCAAAGAATGATAATATAACCACATGGAACAATCAAAAATCATAGATACGTTGGAGACTTATCAGTACACCTTCTACCACAAATTCGAGGGCAAGATCTTTGTTGCTAAGAATGGGTCCTTTCTAGAGAAGGAGTTCTCTCCAGAAAGAAGTGAGTCGGAGGAAAGTAGAACTTGATGAGGTAATTGTACGTTCTCTCGAATTGGAGAGTAGGATATCAGAGAAATCCGTTCCTGTGATGCCTACACCAACTAAAGAGGAAGCTAATGATGATGATCATGAAACTTCGGATCAAGTTACTACTGGACTTCGTAGGTCAAACAGAGCACGTTCCGCACCAGAGTGGTATGGTAATCCCGTCCTGGAAGTCATGCTATTAGACCATGGCGAACCTACGAACTATAAAGAAGCTATGATGAGCCCAGATTCCAATAAATGGCTTGATGCCATGAAATCTGAGATAGGATCCATGTATGAGAACAGAGTGTGGACTTTGGTGATTTTCCCAATGATTAGCAAGCCAATGAGAATAAATGGATTTTCAAGAGGAAGACAGATGATGATGGTAATATCACTATCTACAAAGCTCGACTTGTCACAAAAGTGTTTTCGACAAGTTCAAGGGGTTGACTACAATGAGAGTTTCTTACCCGTAGCAATGCTTAAGTCCATCCTAATCATGTTAGCAATTGCCGCATTTTATAATTATGAAATCTGGTAAATGGATGTCAAAAACCGCATTCCTTCATGGATATTAAAGAAGAGTTGTATATGATGCAACCAGAAGTTTTTGTCGATACTAAATATGCTAACAAGGTGTACAAGCTCCATCGATCCATCTATGGGCTGGTGCAAGCATCATGGAGTTGGAATGTATGCTTTGATGAGGTGATCAAAGCATATGGTTTTATACAGACTTATGGTGAAGCCTGTATTTACAAGAAAGTGAGTGGGAGCTTTGTAGCATTTCTGATATTATATGTGGATGACATATTATTGATTGGAAATGATATAGAATTTCCGAATAGCATAAAAGGATACTTGAATAAGAATTTTTCAATGAAAGACCTTGGTGAAGCTACTTATATATTGGGCATCAAGATCTATGGGGATAAATCAAGACGCTTAATAGCACTTTCACAAAGCACATACCTTGACAAGATTTTCAAGAAGTTTAAAATGGATCAGTCAAAGAAAGGGTTCTTCCTTGTGTTGCAAGGTGTGAAGTTGAGTAAGACTCAAAACCCGACCAAGACAGAACATCGAGAGAGAATGAAAGTCATTCCCTATGCCTCAGCCATAGGTTCTGTAAAGCATGCCATGATGTGTACCAAACCTGTTGTGTACCTTGCCATGTGTTTGGCAAGGGGGTACAATAGTGATCCAGGAATAGATCACTGGATAGCGGTCAAAATTATCCTTAGTTACCTAAGAGGACTAAGGATATATTTCTTGATTATGGAGGTAATAAAGAGTTCTTCGTAAAGGGTTACGTTGATGCAAGCTTTGACGCCGATTCGGAAGACTCCGAGTCTCAATCTGGATACATATTGAAAGTGGGAGCAATTAGCTAGAGTAGCTCCATACAGAGCTTTGTAGACATAGAAATTTATAAAAATACACACGGATCTGAATGTGACATACCCGTTGACTAAACTTCTCTCACAGGAAAAACATGAGCGCTCCTTCATACTCTTTGGGTGTTAATCACATGGCGATGTGAACTAGATTATTGACTCTAGTTTTCCCCACAGCAAACAACGCATGTATCTTATATATCGACGCTGCCGCCGACATCCATCCTTAACGACGATGACCCAGCGTAGCTCCTGGCCAAAGGCGGCTGTCGAGGCGAAGAATCTCGGTCTAGACGCCGTCTAGAAAAGCGTGCAGCTGGCGGCCAAGCTACAGTCCAAGCCGGATCTACCTACTGTCAGCTGAAAATACTAAAGATGCCTCATTTTGATGCTGAAGAAGTTAAAACCACTTCTTGCCTTGATGTTCTGAAGATATTGTCAAAATGTCAGTCCAGCCTATAAGTTGTGCATAACTAACCAAAGTTATACTAATGAACCAACTAGAATGGTGCCTACAATGTTACGATAAGTTACATATATAACAGAAGGCCATCAAAATATCAAAGGGTCAATGTAATAGATATAAACAACACTTAAATGGTTGATTTTCCTAAGCTATTCTGAGAAAAGAACCACATGAGTAGGTTGTGCTTCTGTATTTCAGCGTCGGAGAAGTTTACTACACTTCTGCATTTTGGCGGAGTGAGTAGGAGGACTCCCAAGGGGGAACATCAGTAAAAGAATTAATGCCAAAGAAGGAGTAAAAGAATTAATAAACATAGTAATTTGTTAAGGAGTACCTTTAGTCCTTCAGGACTAACTATTGCAAGAATAGAAGAGCTTACACCCTGCAATTACGTTCAACATAGCCAAATAATGGTTGATTGAGCATAATATCACCTCAACTTACGGTGGCAACTTCATACAAGTTTGCTAAACCAAGATTAGTACCTACTTTGAAATCAAAACAAATTGTTGGGATCACAATAAAGTAAACTAACAAAATAAAAAGAATAAATGTCTAGCTTCTAACTAGTCATCTTCTAAAGCACCTGGTGGGTCTTCCACAATCCCTCAACGAAGGACCTCCCAACTCATGAGATAGAGAAGCAATACATTGACTCAAATAAAACAACACAAGCATTATTTCTTGACAGGACCAATATTCCTCTACCTCACCTTCACTTATTTTTCAAAATCTTAATTTAAGTACTTATTAAGGCACGTCTTCAAAATTTATGAGCAATCAAACACGCTGAATAATTTGCACCCGTAACTTGCCTTCAGTTCATCCATATTGAATAATGTTCCCGATTAAGTGATTATTACATGCATTACGGTGAATGCAACAAACCCAGTGGCACAAAGGTCTCCTAATTAGCGCGGTGAGCACCCATGCATTTGTCCCAAGTGAAGGAAATATGCCCTAGAGGCAATAATAAAGTTGTTATTTTATATTATATTCCCTTATTCATGATAAAGGTTTATTATTCATGCTAGAATTGTATTGATCGGAAACTTAAATACATGTGTGAATACATAAACAAATACCGTGTCCCTAGTAAGCCTCTACTAGACTAGCTCATTGATCAAACATGGTTAATGTTTCCTAACCATAGACATGTGTTGTCATTTGATAATGCGATCACATCAGAATGATGTGATGAACAAGACCCATTTGTTAGCTTAGCATATGATTGTTCAGTTTATTGCTATGGCTTTCTTCATGTCAAATACATATTCCTTCAACTATGAGATTATGTAACTCCCGGATACCGAAGGAATACCTTGTGTCATGGATTTGTCACAGCAAATGTCCTAGCAAAAGGACTTAGGTGTGGAGCCATCGCAACGTAGTTAGCTTGAAGGGGTTGAACAGGAACAAATGACACAAAGGCTTTACCCAGGTTCGGCCCCTCTCAATGAGGTAAAATCCTACTCCTTCTTCTAGTAGTATTGCTTGAGTTTCGATTACAAGGGAGCGAATACGCTTGACCTAGTTCTCGATTGATTTTCTCTTTACCTAATCCGCCGTCGGGTCTCACCTTTATATACACAGGTCGAGACCCAGAGGCTTACAGAGTCCCGACCAACTCACACAATGTGACTGGTTTGGTTTCTAACTAGTCATGACTTACAGGGCAAGTCATCATACGGCGGTTCATTGGCTCAGGTCTTGGGCTTTCACCAGGCCTGCCTCCATAAGTCGCCGTCTTCACACTTCTCCTTGGGCCTCCTTGGACCTTCTTCATATTAAACCACAAATGGTGTAACCCGTCCCCTCCTGGGCGGGTCAAACCTCGGAGCTATATCCCCAACATTAGGCCCCAGGTTGATCTGAACTTGTTCATGTCAATCTTCATTGTTTAACTTAACAGACTGTGCATTGGTGCTGAATTTTATGCAGACCACTATGACCCACCATGACGTCATATAAACAGAATCATGGTAACCCGCCATGACCTCTTGTCCATTAATTCCGCACAAGACCCAGGATATCTCAATGGATGTTTAACTTTAATAGGCTTCCCAGAAATCGAGGCGCCCACATTGTTAACATAATCATTTTGCCTCCTCGATTTCCGCACATGCCATCTTATCACTTCCTTATAAATAGGGACATGGGGCCCTCCTTTTCACTTTTACCCCTACCTCTGCCTCTTCTTCTTCCTTGCGACGCTCGATGCCACCGGAGCTCCGCCGGCCCTATCGACAACGTTTCCTTGGCCGCTACATCAACCTGATTCACCCCAGAAAAAATGTGGTGCCCCTCCGCTGTCCATCGGCATCACCAGGTACCCATCCCCATTTTGCTTCCAATCTGCATTAGGGTTCCTCGGTTCTTTGGTGTTCACCGATGTTCGTCGTGCTCGCTTGTAGTTCATCTGCCATATTGTATTGTTGAACCCAGACGCGATGCTGAAGTCATGCTTTGATTACCTTAGTATCTGCTATCAATTATAGATCTATTCCGTGCTGACGAGATTCACTCCCCAACATAGTAGTTCGTCCTCTGTGTTTTAGGTTTAACAATTTCCATCTGTTTTTTGAATTGCCATAGATCCAAAATTATAAGCTGATCCTGTGAAACTTGTTTGTTTAGCACTTAGTGAATTTGCACTCAAATCTAGACGTGTAAATGCTTGCTTGACCACTGCTCTATGGGAAGCTCAAGTGATACCTTGAAACCAGCCAACACCAGCCGGCTTACTTATGAATTTGTGAACTGCTAGTATCTGTCCATTCTTAATCATGCCTGTATAACCCACTGGCACCTTGTCGGCTTAATCAAACTGATTTATCTGTGTCGTCCATTGCAATCTATCCTTTCATGCATAACAAGCTTTCTCCTTAATCATTGATCTGCTCATCATTGCGAACATTAACCCGCCAATGTTTCATTATCAGGCCTTTTAACCAGAAAAAATGACTGAAACCGTCACCTATGTGATTGGTCGCTTCCATTGTTACGGAGCAAACTCTTAATGAGTATGTTCAAGTGGGCGTCTTATCAGCCAAAGATGTTATCCACTGGCAGGTTCCACGGACAGAAGTTAGACCTCAACCAAAGGAAGGTGAAGTCATAGTTTTTGCCGACCATATGATCCGTGGTTTCTCACCACCTGGCTCAAAATTCTTCCGCGACGTACTACACTTTTTTCAACTTCACCCCTAAGATATCAGACCGAATTCCATTTCCAACATCTGCCATTTTCAAGTTTTCTGTGAAGTATACCTTCAAGAAGAGCCTAGCATTGACCTTTTCAGAGAATACTATTATTTGAACTGCCAGACCGATTTTACAGACGGGCCCAGCCTAGAACTTGGTGGAATTTCAATTCAAAAGCGAAGAGATGCTATATTCCCCGCAGCCGCACTTCCCAGTCACCCCACAGACTGGAACTAGACCTGGTTTTCTTGCCAAGACACATCTCCATCTGGCAAAAATCCTCTGCCGGGTTTCTGCGAGTGCCGGCTTAGCCCAAAACATCCAACTTCGTATCGGATCAGCACTGCTGAACGGGCTATGTATATGCCTACCTTTTCAAAGGTAAGAGCCCTGCTGGCTAATGGATTGACCGGAGTTGATCTGGTCCGATGCTCGGTCGCCTAGAGAATCATACCTTTGAGTCATCGGCCCGGCTTAATGTGCGAATACACTTGTGATGTCAAAGATCCATAGCGTCATTATCAAATGCATTTGGAAGACAAATAGATCAATAAGATAACTAAAACACTACTCGGGGAAATCTTAGAAAGCTGCAGTAAGACGGGCTTGAATCCCTTTTTCTCCCTTAACCCGGCTCCAGCTGTAAGTATTTCAACCATCTTTACTTAATTCATTATTCTCATACATTGCATTCTCCTTATTATCACTTGCTTTCTTCAGGCCGACTCTCCTTTTTGGAATAAGAAACTGTAGGATAAGCCGGCCAAAAAGGCCAGGGCAAAAACCAAAGCTTCAAAGAAAACCAAGAAGAAAACAGACGTAACAGAGCTATTCGGCCTAGATGCTGAGTCAGAGGTCGAACTCGATTCTCTTGGCTCCTTTCTTGTGCATCTTATTGACGCTGATTCCTCTCAGGATGATGCGAAGACCAGCCAGGCAAAGGTTGATGAGGTAACTATCATTTCCTTTGACTTAGAGCTCTAGCCAAGACATGGAGTTTGGAAAGTGACCCGAAAAGTAAGGTTTTCTCACCCTTTAGCTTACTTGGGTCCCAACTTTCTTTTGAAGAAGCAACAACATGAAGCCCATCGCACAACACGGAATGGTGGAGGCGGATAACTTTCTGCTGGCTTACCCAACACGCCGGTCCCTCGCAAACGCCGGAAAGAGGTGCCACATACTTTAATCCACTCCTTTCCAAAAGCGGGTCTTATCCGTCAACCACTTAATCCTTCCAACTCAAATCATCAGGGAACTTCTCACTCATCCTCTAGCGACTCTATTGGGACTCAGATGCCTCCCTTCAAGATTGCCCCTGGGTAAGAACATTTGACTTCTTTGTTTTAACACTTTAAACTGGTATATTCACATCCTTGTATGACTTACTTTTAGTGGTATAGCCAAACCAAGCAAGAAGTTAAAGATAGGTAAGCCGGCCGAAGATCCTAATGTTAGTTGGCCTAAGAAACAGACTCCAGCATCCAAAGCTTCAAATCAGAACCCCGAAGACACTACTAGTGACCCACCGCCAGAAGCTCATGACACCCCCGTGGATCCAATGGGTGTTGACCCGTCAAGTGCTAAGCCGCCAGACCCAACCAAGCCTGCCGAAGTAGATACCGAGGATGTCTTGGTCACTGGTTATGTAGAACCGCGGAATCCCACTATTTTGGCTAAGCATTCTACCAAGGAGGAACAACTTTCCTCTGAGAAGAGCAAAACCCGATTCGACATTGCAAGCTACTCAAACTTGGATGTCAATGAATTATATTCTAGATATCCGAGCCGCCTACATAGCAGTCGTGACTTGGAAGCTGATTTAGTTAAGAGAATGCGACAGAAATACGAGGTATGCATATATATCCAACCCCCAAGTCTTATGCATAGGAAAGAATTCGTTGAGTATGGTCAAGACTTTTATCAATATGCCATTGAAAATTTCAAGTCATAGCCCTCATGTGCCGGCTTATCTAATAAAGATGAGCGGGATCCACTGTATTACTTTTAAAGGATAACTTCACTTCGTAGGCCTCACAGGCCGGCTTATCTGATAGAGATGTACCGAGTCTGCTGAAAATGCAACTTGAAAAGAACTTCCTCATGCATTAGCCCCCAAGTGCCAAGTGTATTGCTTGCAATGTGCTTGGGACTTGTATGGAAATTATGCCTTGATTGATACACTTATAACTTTTAATTCTTACTTGCAGGATGTTTTAAGCTCGAATGAGTCCCAATTGGTGGAATTGAAGAACATGCTTGAACATCAAGAAGCTGAAACGCCCAAATCTGACTCCAAGTTTAAATTTAGCCTAGATGAAAATGAGAAGCTCAAAGCCGGATTTTCCACGGAGGGAGATGCCTGGGAGAAAGAGAAGGCCACCTATCAGGGAACACAAACAGGGGTGTATATTTCCCCCTGACACGTGCACGGACGGTGAGGCCTACAGGTACAAGAACAAGACCACAACTCCAAGATTAGATTGAAGCCCGAGGGATCAGCTCTTCGAAGAACCAACATGCAGATCAAGAAGACCAAGAAGAGCCAGAGAAGCAATACGTTGCTAAGGGAAAAGCCTCCCTTGCCGGGCAGGGGAGCCTGGCGAGGACGGGGTTACCCCCAGAAGCAAGCTTCTAGAGCATCTCGGCAAGCCTGTCGGGACTAGCGGAGGCGAGCCGCGCCACCACTCCACCACATCACGACCCAAGTCATTAATCAGTGCGGTGTCAAGCTCCAAAGTGACTAAGAGGCTGCTATTCGCCACATGGCAGCCACTTCCTACGGAAAATACCTCCAAGTGACACCCGTCCTACGACGTGTCCAACAAGCAGGCGGGAAGCTGGCAATATAGCCCGGCAGGGCTTGCCGGGCGAGCTGTGATGTGACATTGAGTGGCACATTTAATGCGCTCTGTCAGCCAGCAAAGTTAGGTATGATAGAACTATTTGCTATCTAATCAGTGTATAATGACTGATTTGCCACTGTTGTGACCCCTTAATCTATAAAAGGAGGCCCAAGGCAACCATAGAAGGGGTTGGACACTGGGGTAGCTCATCCACACACTAGAATTCTCATAAGCGCAGCCACTCTGGCCTCAAGGCAACCCTGCCGGGCAAGCGTGCTGCGCTCACCATCATTTTTCCACCATCAATCGACCAAAGTGGGAGTAGGGTTTTACGCCTCACGGCGGCCCGAACCTGGGTAAAGATTGCCCGCGTGATCTCTGCCGTGCTGTCCCACATTCTTCTGCTCTATGTGCAACGTGCCATCCCACCACCGAACCAGAAAGGGACTCTCGGTCCCATAGGTGTCCTTGGTTTCCCGCGACATCTTTGGCGCACCAGGTAGGGGGTCACTTGCTCGAACCTGAAAGCATGAGCAGTGCTACCTCTTGAGCACTGCGTTGGTTTTCCCCGAAGAGGAAGGGATGATGCAACAAAGTAGCGTAAGTATTTCCCTTAGTTTTTGAGAACCAAGGTATCAATCCAATAGGAGGCTATGCGCGAGTCCCTCGTACCTGCAAAAAACAAATAAATCCTCGCAACCAACGCAAATAGGGGTTGTCAATCCCTATAAGGCCACTTACCAGAGTGAGATCTGATAGATATGATAAGATAATATTTTTGGTATTTTTATGATAATGATGCAAAGTAAAATAAAGGTAAAGTAAATAGCAAAGGAAATAACTAAGTAGTAGGAGCTTAATATGATGAAGATAGACCCGGGGGCCATAGGTTTCACTAGTGGCTTCTCTTGAGAGCATAAGTATTCTACGGTGGGTGAAAAATTACTGTTGAGCAATTGACAGAATTGAGCATAGTTATGAGAATATCTAGGTATGATCATGTATATATGCATCACGTCTGAGACAAGTATACTGACTCCTGCCTGCATCTACTACTATTACTCCACTCATCGACCGCTATCCAGCATGCATCTAGAGTATTAAGTTAAAAACAGAGTAACGCCTTAAGCAAGATGACATGATGTAGAGGGATAGACTCATGCAATATGAAGAAAACCCCATCTTGTTATCCTCGATGGCAACAATACAATACGTGCCTTGCTGCCCGTACTGTCACTGGGAAAGGACACCACAAGATTGAACCCAAAGCTAAGCACTTCTCCCATTGCAAGAAAGATCAATCTAGTAGGCCAAACCAAACTGATAATTCGAAGAGACTTGCAAAGATAACCAATCATACATAAAAGAATTCAGAGAAGATTCAAATATTATTCATAGATAGACTTGATCATAAACCCACAATTCATCGGTCCCAACAAACACACCACAAAAAGAAGATTACATCGAATAGTTCTCCACAAGAGAGGGGGAGAACATTGTATTGAGATCCAAAAAGAGAGAAGAAGCCATCTAGCTACTAACTATGGACCCGTAGGTCTGAGGTAAACTACTCACACTTCATCGGAGGGGCTATGGTGTTGATGTAGAAGCCCTCCGTGATCGATGCCCCCTCCAGCGGAGCTCCGGAATAGGCCCCAAGATGGGATCTCGTGGATACAGAAAGTTACAGCGGTGGAATTAGGGTTTTGGCTCCATATCTGATCGTTTGGGGGTATGTAGGTATATATAGGAGGAAGGAGTACGTCGGTGGAGCAATAGGGGGCCCACGAGGGTGGAGGGCGCACCTGGGGGGGGGGGGAGGTAGGCGCGCCCCCTACCTCGTGGCCTCCTCTTTTCTTTCTTGACGTAGCATCCAAGTCTCCCGGGTCTTGTTCGTTGAGAAAATCACGTTCTCGAAGGTTTCATTCCGTTTGGACTCCGTTTGATATTCCTTTTCTTCGAAACCCTAAAATAGGCAAAAAACAGCAATTCTGGGCTAGGCCTCCGGTTAATAGGTTAGTCCCAAAAGTAATATAAAAGTGGATAATAAAGCCCAATAATGTCCAAAACAGTAGATAATATAGCATGGAGCAATCAAAAATTATAGATACGCTGGAGACGTATCAAGCAACATGTCATCTTCATCACATGCTCCACCAACAACTCCATTGTTGAATGGCGTCAGAAGAGATGTGGAGAAAGGTAGGGATGGAGCGGGAGAGCCACACCGCTCCCCCTCCGGTCCCGCCCGGACTCCATTACCTCATCCCATCGCGACCTCAGCAGCGATGAAAGCCAGCAGATGGGGCGATAAGACCGCCTCGGGCGGACCAGGTAGCGTGGGCATGCCACGATCCCCGTTTGGAGAAGAGGACGGTTCTAAATGGTACGTGGTCTTATCTCTCTGCCGCTCTCACTCTTCGACAATCGAGCTGCTTTGGGGTTTTAGCATCATCGACGTCCACACGAAACCCGGTTCAGCATCTACCCTGCTTGGGAAAATCCTGAGTATAGTGTTGGTGCGAATCCGTTGGTCGATCCCCTGGCAAGTACGCTCCGACAAGGCCGTCCGCATTAGCGTGACTTTTGTGCCGATAGCCATTGGATTGTTCAGAAGTGTGAAGAGAAGGAGAGAGAAAAACCCAGCATGCTCGGCGTCGTGTCCTACCACCCGCAAGATATACATTTGATTCTAGCCGACCCTTGCCGGAAGTCAGATATTGACATGCATGCGACTCCATATTTTTCGAAGTATTACGAGCCCAACCAGCGGCCGTAACTGAAAAAGATGGACGAGGGCACAGATAAAAGCTAAGTTCATGCTATCCTTGCGCCATTACAGATTTCTTTTAATATTATGTATGTTTATCCCTTGAGTACCGGAGTGTTCACATGATGAAATCTTTCACGAAATGGTACCTCTGTTAGATCCTTGGCCGCACCCTCGTTCCGTCCAGAGCCAGCTCGCGGAATGAGTCGCTACGTCGAAAACTACTTCGGAAAAACCTGCTGGGACGCACTCACGCCAAAATAACTATTGAGGGCCAGACCCTCACGACCATTGCAGGAATATGCTACCGCCAGGCAACCTAAGTGTGCATAGAAACTAATTACGCGGATGCTGCATGGATAAATCTAAAAGCGGATAAACACACAATTCATATTAAGCAAAAGTATTAAACGCAACATGAAGCATAAATAGAACGGTGTCTAAACACAAGGCATGCATCATTGTCTTGATTATAGGACAGTTCAAGGCTGGGTCTGGCGGCCCTGCGAAGCAACGCAGACGCGAAGAACCTTGTCGGCAAGAGGGGTGGCATTATCCTCGGTAGCAGGGACGTCTGCGCCCGGCGGCGGCTTCCTGAAGTCGGCATTAAGATCAAGGTCTGGGTGGCGGTAGGCGAAGTTCCTTAGGACCATGAAGAGAGTGTTGCGGGCGAGCTTCCGGGACTCAGTTGTGAAGCGGCCGAACCTTCCTTCTTCATGCGCCTTCATCTTGTCAATCAACTCATTGAAGAAGACACCAAGCTTGGCACTGGGGTCTCCCACTTGCTGGCCGAGTAAACTAGCCCTTCCATGCCCATCGCTGCAGTTTGGACCGCAAGGCGTTCGGCAACATCTATCAAGCCTTTAGTCCAGAGGTCGACCTGCTAGGATTGGTTTGCCATCGCGTCCTCCGCATCCTTCCGGAGGCGCCTCGCCGTATCTAGATCCTTCCATAACTGCTTCTCGCGGGCCTCAATAGACTCAATTGAGCTCTCCAAAGAGCCGATCCTGGCCCTCAGATCTTCCATGGTGCTGGTGGCGGTCTCGAGGCCTTGGATCTTGGAGGAAAGCTGCGATTGCGTGTCCTTCAGGAGGGACTTCATTTTCTGCGCCTCCTCCTTGAGGGACGAGACCTCCTTGGTACTCCTGGCAAGCTTCTCCATCATCTCAGCCACTTGCTGGTCAAGGTCCATTTTGTCAGCAGAGGCAGCAATGATACGTCTCCAACGTATCTATAATGTTTTATTGTTCCATGATATATTATATTCTGTTTTGGAAATTATTGGGCTTTATTATACACTTTTATATTATTTTTTGGACTAACCTATTAACCCGAGGCCCAGCCCAGAATTGCTGTTTTTGCCTATTTCAGAGTTTCGCAGAAAAAGAATATCAAACAGAGTCCAAACGGAATGAAACCTTTGAGAACGTGATTTTCGGAATGAACGTGATCCAGAGGACTTGGACCCTACGTCAAGACATCAACCAGGAGGCCACGAGGTAGGCGGCTGCGCCTACCCCCCTGGGTGCGCCCTCCACCCTTGTGGGCCCCCTGTTGCTCCATCGACGTACCCCTTCCTCCTATATATACCAACGTACCCCCAAACTACCAGATACGGAGCCAAAACCCTAATTCCACCACCGTAACTTTCTGTATCCACGAGATCCCATCTTGGGGCCTTTTCCAGAGCTCCGCCGGAGGGGGCATCGATCACGGAGGGCTTCTACATCAACACCATAGCCCCTCCAATGAAGTTTGAGTAGTTTACCTCAGACCTTCAGGTCCATAGTTATTAGCTAGATGGCTTCTTCTCTCTTTTTGGATCTCAATACAAAGTTCCCCCCCTCTCTTGTGGAGATCTATTCGATGTAATCTTCTTTTGCGGTGTGTTTGTTGAGACCGATGAATTGTGGGTTTATGAACAATATTTGAATCTTCTCTGAATTCCTTTATGTATGATTGGTTATCTTTGCAAGTCTCTTCGAATTATCAGTTTGGTTTGGCCTACTAGATTGATCTTTCTTGCAATGGGAGAAGTGCTTAGCTTTGGGTTCAATCTTGCGGTGTCCTTTCCCAGTGAGAGTAGGGGCAGCAAGGCACATATTGTATTGTTGCCATCGAGGATAACAAGATGGGGTTTATATCATATTGCATGAGTTTATCCCTCTACATCATGTCATCTTGCTTAAAGTGTTGCTCTATTCTCTTGAACTTAATACTCTAGATGCATGATGGATAGCGGTCGATGTGTCGAGTAATAGTAGTAGATGCAGGCAGGAGTCGGTCTACTTGTCTCGGACGTGATGCCTATATACATGATCATAACTAGATATTCTCATAACTATGCTCAATTCTGTCAATTGCTCAACAGTAATTTGTTTACCCACCGTGAATGCTTATGCTATTGAGAGAAGCCACTAGCGAAACCTATGGGCCCCGGGTCTATTTTCCATCATATTAATCTTCCAACACTTGGTTATTTTTATTGCCTTTTATTTTACTTTGCATCTTTACCATAAAAATACCAAAAATATTATCCTATCATATCTATCAGATCTCACTCTCGTAAGTGACCGTGTAGGGATTGACAACCCCTTATCGCGTTGGTTGCGAGGATTTATCTGTTTGTGTAGGTACGAGGGACTCGTGCGTGGCCTCCTACTGGATTGATACCTTGGTTCTCAAAAACTGAGGGAAATACTTACGCTACTTTGCTGCATCACCCTTTCCTCTTCAAGGGAAAACCAGCGCAGTGCTCAAGAGGTAGCAAGAAGGATTTCTGGCGCCTTTGCCGGGGAGGTCTACGCAAAAGTCAACACACCAAGTACCCATCACAAACCCTTATGTCCCGCATTACATTATTTGCCATTTGCCTCTCGTTTTCCTCTCCCCCACTTCATCCTTGCCGTTTTATTCATCTCCCTCTTTCTTTTTACTCCTCTAACTTTCTGCCGTTATGTATGAAATTGGAGAAACTATTGTCGATATGTACAATAGTAATAACATGGAAAATTTTGATGCTCCCGCTGAAGAACCCCCTACCTTACATACAAAAAAATTCCGAATTGGTAGTGGTAATATTATTGGAAAAGGGGTTATTCAAGATTTCTTTACTTGTGTCGGTGCTTTGCCTTCTATGGGTAGTTCTATTCTTCATAAAACTAGTAGTCTTGCGGACGCTATTGCCATGCTTGTAGTTGAACTTGAAAGGCAATTTATGCACATGCACCCTTGCATACAAAGGATTTCCTAGGATTTTCTAATATTGAGCATTCTCCTGTTAAGCGTGCCTCTACTATCTTTTTGGCTCATGAATTCAGATTTATAATAAAAGAGGCCAAATAAATCTTTGCGCATTATAGGGTGGACGCTGGCCGTCCTCCCATAGAAATTATCCTATTTGATCAAGAGGAAATAATGCGTTTTCAATCTCTAGATTATGTTGCTTTCAATGAAAACCTTAGAAAAAAGGTTCCTACCAATGTTCTAGTTGATAGACTTTCTGAACTTAATAATGATTTTTCTATTTGAGATAATGAGCTAGGATATTCTCTTGAGTATAGGCTCACAAAGTTCTGTCAAAAGAATGCCTATAATGATGAATTGGTTGTGCAATACGAAGGGCCGAAGGAGGAACCTATACCTCCTAAAGTTGATCTTGGGGACTTTTGTCCCATTAAATTTAGCCCTTTTGATTACTTTTTCTTGCCTCAAAGAAAACTTGCTGCTGAACGTAGAGAATACGAAATGAGTTTTAATGATCTATCCTATTATTATGGCGATACCTAGATCTATCCTTGCTTCTTATTCCTAGCTAGGGGCGTTAAACGATAGCGCTTGTTGGGAGGCAACCCAATTTTATTTTTATTCCTTGATTTTTGCTCCTGTTTAGTAATAAATAATTTATCTAGCCTATATTTTGGTTGTGTCTTTTGTGTTTAATTAGTGTTTATGCCAAGTAGAACCGTTGGGAAGACTTGGGGAAAGTCTTTTTAATCTTGCTGTAAAAAACAGAACTTTGGCGCTCACGAGAATTGCTGACATTTTTATTTTGAAAGTGATATTAAGTTAATTCTTTTTTCAGATGATTAATAGATACATTCCTCACGTCCAGAAATTTATTTTATAATTTTTGGGTTTCTAGATCTTGCGTTAGCTACAGATTACTACAGACTGTTCTGTTTTTGACAGATTCTGTTTTTCGTGTGTTGTTTGCTTATTTTAATGAATCTAGGGCTAGTAAAATAGTTTATAAACCATAGATAAGTTGGAATACAGTAGGTTTAACACCAATATAAATAAATAATGAGTTCATTACAGTACCTTGAAGTGGTGTCTTGTTTTCTTTCGCTAACGGAGCTCACGAGATTTTCTACTTTAAGTTTTGTGTTGTGAAGTTTTCAAGTTTTGGGTGAATGATTTGATGGATTATGGAACAAGGAGTGGCAAGAGCCTAAGCTTGGGGATGCCCAAGGCACCCCAAGATAATCTAAGGACACCTAAAAGCCAAAGCTTGGGGATGCCCCGGAAGGCATCCCCTCTTTCGTCTACTTCCATCGGTAACTTTACTTGGAGCTATATTTTTATTCACCACATGATATTTGTTTTGCTTGGAGCGTTTTGTATGATTTGAGTCTTTGATTTTTAGTTTACCACAATCATCCTGGCTGTACACACCTTTTGAGAGAGACACACATGATTCGGAAATTATTAGAATACCCTATGTGCTTCACTTATATCTTTTGAGTTATATAGTTTTTGCTCTAGAACTTCACTTATATCTTTTAGAGCACGGTAGTGGTTTTGTTTTATAGAAACTATTATTCTCTCATGCTTCACTTAGATTATTTTGAGAGTCTTAAATAGCATGGTACTTTAATTAAATAATCCTAATATGCTAGGTATTCAAGACTAGTAAAAAACTTTCTTATGATTGTGTTGAATACTAAGAGAGGTTTGATGCTTGATGATTGTTTTGAGACATGGAGGTAGTGATATCAAATTTGTGCTAGTTGAGTAGTTGTGAAGTTGAAAAATACTTGTGTTGAAGTTTGCAAGTCCCGTAACATGCACGTATGTAAACGTTATGTAACAAATTTGAAACATGAGGTGTTCTTTGATTGTCCTCCTTATGAGTGGCGGTCGGGGATGAGCGATGGTCTTTTCCTACCAATCTATCCCCCTAGGAGCATGCATGTAGTGCTTGGTTTTTGATGACTTGTAGATTTTTGCAATAAGTATCTGAGTTCTTTATGACTAATGTTGAGTCCATGGATTATACGCACTCTCACCTTTCCATCATTGCTAGCCTCTTCGGTACCGTGCATTGCCCTTTCTCACATTGAGAGTTGGTGCAAATTTCGCCGGTGCATCCAAACCCCGTGATATGATACGCTCTTTCACACATAAACCTTGTTATATCTTCCTCAAAACAGCCACCATACTTACCTATTATGGCATTCCCATAGCCATTCCGAGATATATTGCCATGCAACTTTCCACCGTTCCGTTTATCACGACACGTTCATCATTGTCATATTGCTTTGCATGATCATGTAGTTGACATAGTATTTGTGGCAAAGCCACCATTCATAATTCTTTCATACATGTCACTCTTGGTTCATTGCATATCCTGGTACACCGCCGGAGGCATTCATATAGAGTCATACTTTTTTCTAGTATCGAGTTGTAATCATTGAGTTGTAAATAAATAGAAGTGTGATGATCATCATTTTCTAGAGCATTGTCCCAAGTGAGGAGAAAAAGAGAAGGCCCCAAAAAATGAGAGAAAAAGAGAGAAGGGACAATGTTACTATCCTTTTTACCACACTTGTGCTTCAAAGTAGCACCATAATCTTCATGATAGAGAGTCTTTTGTTTTGTCACTTTTATATACTAGTGGGAACTTTTCATTATAGAACTTGACTTGTATATTCCAACAATGGGCTTCCTCAAATTCCCTAGGTCTTCTTGAGCAAGCAAGTTGGATGCACACCCACTTAGTTTCTTTTGTTGAGCTTTCATATATTTATAGCTCTAGTGCATCCGTTGCATGGCAATCCCTACTCCTTGCATTAACATCAATTGATGGGCATATCCATAGCTCATTGGTTAGCCTCGTTGATGTGAGACTTTCTCTCTTTTTTGTCTTCTCCACATAACCCCCATCATTATATTCTATTCCACCCATAGTGCTATATCCATGGCTCAAGCTCATGTATTGTGTGAAGGTTGAAAAAGTTTGAGATTAATAAAGTATGAAACAATTGTTTGGCTTGTCATCGAGGTTGTGCATGATGAGAGCATTCTTGTGTGACGAAAATGGAGGATGACTAAATTATATGATTTTGTAGGGATGAACTTTCTTTGGCCATGTTATTTTGAGAGGACATAATTGCTTAGTTAGTATGTTTGAAGTATTATTATTTTTATGTCAATATTGAACTTTTATCTTGAATCTTTAGGATCTGAATATTCATACCACAATTAAGAATAATTACATTGAAATTATGCCAAGTAGCATTCCACATAAAAAAAAATCTGTTTTATCATTTACCTACTCGAGGACGGGCAGGAATTAAGCTTGGGGATGCTTGATACGTCTCCAACGTATCTATAATTTTTTATTGTTCCATGCTATATTATATTCTGTTTTGGACATTATTTAGCTTTATTATACACTTTTATATTATTCTTGGGACTAACCTATTAACCAGAGGCCCAACCCAGAATTGTTGTTTTTTGCCTATTTCAGAGTTTCGCAGAAAAAGAATATCAAATGGAGTCCAAATAGAATGAAACCTTCGGGAACGTGATTTTCGGAACGAACATGATCCAGAGGACTTGGACCCTACGTCAAGACATCAACCAGGAGGCCACGAGGTAGGGGGCACACCTACCCCCTGGGCGTGCCCTCCACCCTCGTGGCCCCCTTGTTGCTCCACCAACGTACTCCTTCCTCCTATATATACCTACGTACCCCTAAACTATCAGATACGGAGCCAAAACCCTAATTCCACTGACGTAACTTTCTGTATCCACGAGATCCCATCTTGGGGCCTTTCCCGGAGCTCCGCCAGAGGGGGCATCGATCATGGAGGGCTTCTATATCAACACCATAGCCCCTCCGATGAAGTGTGAGTAGTTTACCCCAGACCTTCGGGTCCATAGTTATTAGCTAGATGGCTTCTTCTCTCTTTTTGGATCTCAATACAAAGTTCTCCCCCTCTTTTGTGGATATCTATTCGATGTAATCTTCTTTTGCGGTGTGTTTGTTGAGACCAATGAATTGTGGGTTTATGATCAAGTTTATCTATGAACAATATTTGAATCTTCTCTGAATTATTTTATGTATGATTGGTTATCTTTGCAAGTCTCTTCGAATTATTAGTTTGGTTTGCCCTACTAGATTGATCTTTCTTGCAATGGGAGAAGTGCTTAGCTTTGGGTTCAATCTTGCGGTGTCCTTTCCCAGTGACAGTAGGGGCAGCAAGGCACGTATTGTATTGTTGCCACCGAGGATAACAAGATGGGGTTTATATCATATTGCATGAGTTTATCCCTCTACATCATGTCATCTTGCTTAAAGCGTTACTCTATTCTCTTGAACTTAATACTCTATATGCATGCTGGATAGCGGTCGATGTGTGGAGTAATAGTAGTAGATGCAGGCAGGAGTCGGTCTACTTGTCTCTGACGTGATGCCTATATACATGACCATACCTAGGTATTCTCATAACTATGCTCAATTCTGTCAATTGCTCAACAATAATTTGTTTACCCACCGTGAATACTTATGCTCTTGAGAGAAGTCACTAGTGAAACCTATGGCCCCCGGGTCTATTTTCCATCATATTAATCTTCCAACACTTAGTTATTTTTATTACCTTTTATTTTAGTTTGCATCTTTATCATAAAAATACCAAAAATATTATCCTATCATATCTATCAGATCTCACTCTGGTAAGTGAGTGTAGGGATTGACAACCCCTTATCGCGTTGGTTGCAAGGATTTATTTGTTTGTGTAGGTACGAGGGACTCGTGCGTGGCCTCCTACTGGATTGATGCCTTGGTTCTCAAAAACTAAGGGAAATACTTACGCTACTTTGCTGCATCACCCTTTCCTCTTCAAGGGAAAACCAACACAGTGTTCAAGAGGTAGCAAGCAACAAGGCCATCGGCACACATCTTCATCCGAGCAGCAAAATTAGTAGCAAGAGCATCTAGGACGGCCTTGTGCTTGTTGTCCAGTTCCTTGGTGCGCTACCGCACGAGGACCTCTAGATCTTCATGCTTCACGCGGAGAGTGGCTTCAAGATTCTCCGCCCGGAGAGCAATGCTCTGCTCTGTGGCGTCTAGGAGAGCCTTGCGCTCCGCCAGACATGTTTCTCCAGCAATGGCATCCTCCCTCATCATTGAAAGTGTTTCCTGTTGCCTCAGGAGGACTTGGAAATGCTTGTCGTGCCACTCACACAGCTCAACCCCCTTGTTCTTTAGCTTCTGATCCACCTTGTTGGCAGATTGGCGCTGCTCCTTAAGCTCCTGCCACATCCGGCTGTGCCGCTCCTGCATTTCTTTGAGGTCTGTCACCAGGGACTACATGAAGGATAGGTCCATGGCGATGGCGACAGAGTCGTCCACCTCTGCGACTCCTTGGTACAGCGATGCCAAGATGCGCTGGAGCTCTTCGTCAAGCTCTGTGCTCGTCGCCATTGATGGACCACGGGTTCCAGGACTGGGTTGTGTGAGCACTAGTGCCAAAGGACTCGAAGAACATGGTGGGGCCTCCCCTGAGGTGCCGAAATGGGGGAGGGGGCCCATGGTTTGGAGAGGAATCTTCTCCTCGACCATGACCCCTGATCCAGACCCGCTGCCAAAGATTTCCTTGGGTTCCTTTAAGGGACCCAGGGCGCTCCCGAATTCAAGCTCCCTCCACCCGCGGTTGGGTTCCGCGAGCGGTGGCTGTATGTGGATGCTGGGGTGCCCAGCCCCCTGCTGTCGGAGCCAACTTCGCCTGCTGTCCCCAATTCGGGCTGGGGCCAGGAGACGCTTGAGAGCCCCCGGCTCGTCTTCGTCTGGCACCGCTTCGCGTTCTTGAGGTCGCTTGGCGCGACAGCACCCAAGGTGGTGAAGGAGTTCCTGCTACGCTGCGTTGCTCCTCTCCAGCGCCACTCCCGCCGGATGTGGGCCTTCAGCGGGCGCGATGATCGTATGAGGCTCCAGGAAGAGGACCTGACGCCTGAAGTGCTGAGGATGGCGCTCTTGACCCTGACGGGGGACCCCAACCCTGGCAGTATCCAGCAGGGAGGGGCCTTGATCTACCTCTGCCAGAGCGGGGGCGATTTTTGTGAGGCAGATGCCTATCTTCGATGAGTGGGGGCCGCGCCCCGCCGGCTTCCAGGGGCCTCGTGAGAACCCAGTGGTGGTGACCGCCCTTCCAGTCGGCCAAGGCCGCTCTTCCTCAAGTGGCGGAGCAGGGAGGCACGAGGCGCCGGAGGCCGAGGGGGCTCCCCGCGGGGCGCCAGCGTCGGGCGATGCTCATGAGGAAGCAGTTATCGGGGCCCGTGCCGCTGAGGCTGAGGGTGACAAGCAGCTGCCCTCTGCGCCTACGACCGGGGCCACTGAGGCTCCGGCGGCTTCTCTTGGCGAGGCGATTGGCGGCGCACATCAGGCAGGCGCCCCTGACGCAGATCACCTTGACGCTCCATCTTCGTCGCAGGTTGATCCCTGCACCCGACTCTTAGGCCGCTTCCGCGTGGACTTTGAGGCCCTCCGGAAGAAGAAGGGAGGCCCTGGGCGATGATTACCCTTGTCGCCTGCTGAAGCATAGGAAGTACTTCGCCACTGATGAGTAAGCCTTCTCCTTTCCCAGCTCCCGATCCTTCTGTTGCTCTTACTGACCATTGCTCCGCAGGCCCCTTGCAGCCGAGCTTGTGGAGACGACTGAGGAGCCGTTCCCCTTGGCTTCGCCCCCTCCATCGTCCTCAAGCGCTCCAAGCAGTGGAGCCCTTGTGGTGAGGGCGATCGACGAGGTGAACCGTCTCGAGGCGTATCGTGGCCCTGCGCACCTCGCGATCCTTCGCGGGCCTTCTCGTGGCATAGCCAGCCTCCCGTGGGCTTCTCGCCTGGTCATGGACTGCGATTGGCTGAGGCGCTTCCTGCGCTCTTCACCTGGGGACGGGCTGGCCCCAGGCCGGGCTTTTGACACGGTGTGCCCGGCCGTCGCGAGGGTGCCAGCCCCCAGCCCGGAGGGGGAGTGCTGACTTGCGGCCCCCGGCGCTTGCTTGGGGCAGATGATGGTGTGGAAGACGTGCTCGAGCGCGCTCGGGAGCGTCGCGTTCTCCGCCAAGGATTCCTTCGAAGGGCGGCTGACGCGGTAAGCCTGCTTGGAGAGGAGCTTGCCGATGAAGACGCGCGCTTTGAGGCCGAGGGCCTGCGCCTGGCTGCAGAGAGGCGCGAGCTGGAGGGCGCCATCGCCCTTGCGAGCCGTCAGCGTGATCTTGACGACACAGAGGCCAAGGCGTCGCTGGTGGCCTCTCGGGAGGCCCGATCTTGGGCCGCTGAGGAGGCTCGGGAAGCTGACCAGCGGCGAACGGCGGCGGAGGAGCGGGCTCGGGAGCTCCTGGCCTGGTGCCACTCATTAGAGGAGCAGGTGGAGCTGCGCGAGGCAGCCCTCGCGTCGATGAAGGTGGCCTCCGGCGACTCAGCAGAGCTCCAGAAGCGTGAGGAGGCGCTGACGCTGGAAGCCGCCGAACGTACCCGAGAGTACGAGCGTCTGGAGATGAGGGAGCGCTTGGTGAAGCAGGCGGAGGATGATGTTGCTACACAGGAAGCCCGCGTCCTGGAGGAGGTCGGACGTCGAGTGGCGATGGCGCATTTGAACCTCGAGCACGAGTTCGAAGAGAAGCTGGGGTTGATCCGGGCTGAAGCTGAAGGCAGGACTGCTGCCTTGAGGGCCAAGCTGGAGGAGGCGACGCAGCGGGCCGACGCTTTCCGGGCCGCTCTTGAGGTGGCGCAAGGTGAGTTAACTGCCTCCCAGGCCGAGGTGCTCCTTCTCCGCCAGCGGGTGGAGGAGGCTGAGGTCGTCGCGGGCCAGAACGCGGATGAGATCCATCAGCGGCGGATCCTGGAGCATGAGCACGGCCCCATGCTTGCCACACTCCGGGAGAGAGCCAACACAGCCTTGGGCAACATCTGTGAGGCGGCTGTTGGCGAGCCGCACGCAGTCAACTATGCTGGCAATCCTCAGTTCTTCACTAACGTGGTGACGCAGCTGGAGGCGCGGTCGGTCAGGGCTGACAGGTTGGTGGAGGAGAGGAGCCGTGCCCTGCTTGGGCGCGCCTTTTCTAGCGTCTTCAGCCACCTCCGGAACATGGATCCCCACTTTGATTTTGACGCCGCCATCGCCCTAGTCCCCCATGCCGTCCGAGGCAACCTGGCACACTGGGTGGAAGACAATGTGGATGCTCTTATCAGGGCCTTCACTTCAGACAACGATGATGTGATCATGGCGGCCGACGAGGGCGGCGTGGTGAACGGCCCTGATGCCGCTGGCGGCGACGTGGATAGCGATGGCGAGTTCAGCGTCGCCAGCAACGGCTCGGGTGGTGCTCCTGAGAACGCATTGGGGGATTCATCCGACTGATTGTGCATCGCTCCTACTTCCTTACCCTGCATGAATAGAACTCAGGTTTTGGCCTGATTGCAGTGAGAGCATTTTGGAGGGGGAGCCCCTTATGTAAAACTTGTGTTCATCGTATTAGTAGACGCTACATTGCCCATGCGCCCGCGCCAAGTGGTTGGCCCAAGTGACGCGCTGGTTGGCTAGTTTACCTTTGTCCCGTGCTGGCCCTGAGGCAGCCCGCGGGGGGTTGTGGTGTCTCGAGTGTTCCCTGATTGGGTTCGTAGGATCTGCAGTAAAACACCCTCCTGAGAGGTCACGTCGGTGGCAGTCTGGGCTGCGCGCAAGATAGGCCTGACCCGGCTCACGAGGGGCTCGCGAGGGGAGGCAGCTGAGGCCAAGCAGTAACCAAAACACGAGAAATTGCTCGAACGAGACTAAGCAGCCCTTCCCCGAACACACGCAAATCTCAAATTCGAATCCAACTTGAATCCAGCGGGGGAAAGCGACAACCAAAGGGAAGAGCAACGAAACCAAACAAAAGGCCGCGTCCAGCACCTAGTCTAGTCTTGGACGTCTTCTCACCAGCGCGGAGCTAAGTGCTGCCATTGGGTGTGGGAGGGAGCCCCAGGTCCTGAGGCTGGCACCCTTGAGACTCCAGGGCGTGTATAGCCCCACTCATTATTACGTGAGAGTGTCACGGGGTGGCGAGCTCCACAGGCACTGGGCCTTCTTCACAGGTACTGGCCTTGCTTCATATCGCCAGATGAGGGCCCCGCCTTGCGCCACACTCTAGTGCCATCAACGACGACCGGAAACCAGGACGCCGCCGATGGGGTAGAGCGGTCGCCAGCGGTTCCCCCGACGACCACGGGTCCTCCGCCGGGGGCAGGCCCTGAGGCACCTTCCCAGCGGAGGGCCTACCTCCTGAGAACACCTTGCTCCGAACGCCGCGGTGGTGATGTCGGATCCCGGCCCCTCTCCTGCAGCCCCCTGCGCCCTCCTCCCGAGGTGCAGGAGACTGTGGGAGCGGGGCAGCTGCTCGCTGTGGCGACCTGCACCTCCTGCGATCCATGGTTAGCGTATGCCTGCTCCTGAAGAATTAGCGGTACCCGATAATCGTTGCCCCCAGCGTGCCCAGTGGGACCGTCCCGGGGCTCCCAGAAGGGCTCAGCTTTTGGCGCCTCGTCCCCCCAGCTTGGGCTGAGGAGCGAGCCTTGTTCGCTCTCGTGTGGGTGTCCTTGGTCCATCATGAGGGGCATGTATTCCTCCGGCGCCGTCATCCCGAATGCCAAGCCGTAATGCCCCGCATGCCATGCGGTCCTGCCTGACGCGCCCACCGTGGGGTGGCAGCGCGGCTGTCCACTGGGGCCGCGGGTCGCGTCGAGTCCTTCTTCTTCGCGGACCGGGAGCGGGGGCAGCGCCGCCGCTGGTCCGGCGCTGACAGCTTCGCTGGCGTTGGAGTAGCCTTGGAGTCCGCGGGCGTGCGCGGAGCCCCCGCGCGGGCCGCCCTGGGCTTGAGATGGGAGCTGGGTGGAGAAGGGGTGAGCCCCCGAGGCGGCGAATCCTAGGAGCTCTGCCACTCGCTCCAGCAGCACGTCGTGGCCGCCCTCCAGCAGCCTGCACTACAGCAGCTCTCGGACTACTGTGAGCGCGGCCCTCGAGTTCGCCTGCTCCCTGCGGGTGTACGACGTCGTCGTCGCGGCGTGATTGGAGGCCCTTGCTATCGACCGCGCCTGCCGCGGTGTGAGAGCTGTCGAAGCCTGTCCGTGTCGCCCGCGGCCCGCAGCGCCCTGCGGACCGCGAGCTGTCTGGGGCACGGGGTCGCCCGAGGCAAGCGGCTCTGCGCAGGCGGGCCACGCCGCCCACGGATCTGGGTTGCCCGCCTGGTCGCCGGACATGGTGATGACGACGCGACGTGGCGCGAAGCGGTAGAAGGTGGATTCCGGCGCACCCCTACCTGGCGCGCCAAATGTCGGATTTCAGGTTCCGGCAGACCCTTGAGGTTTGAACACTGGGGTGCGCGCGGAGATTTCGCCCCCTACCTACCTGCACCCCTCCGCCTCGTTAAGGTCTAAGCTACGGAAAGAACAACACAAGAGACACAGGGTTTATACTGGTTCGGGCCACCATTGTGGTGGAATACCCTACTCCAGTGTGTGGTGTGGTGGATTGCCTCTTGGGCTGAAGATGATGAGCAATACAAGGAAGAACAGCCTCGCGAGGGTCTGTTCTTGGCTGGGGCGATGAACTGTGGGGAGGAGCTCAGTCACCCTTCTCTCTCTCTCTCTGATCCTTTCTTTTATCCTTCGATCCCCCTATTTCCTTCCAAAACCCCCCTTTGCTCTATGGGTGGCTGGTCCTATTTATAGAGGCCCTGGTCCTCTTCCCAAATATCAAGCGGGAAGGGAGCCAACAATGGCGGGCTAATTTGAAGGGGGGCAGCTAGTATCAGCTATCCTGACAAAAGTAGTCTTCGCCTGCACAAAGCTCTGGTGATGACGCCGTCTCGGGCTCCACGATGACCTCCGTCTCGTAGTCCTCATGGTCTTGGTCTTGTTGCACCAAAATGGAAACCTTTGCCTGATGCCTCGGTACTCCGCAGCTGCGCTTGCCCCCTTTGCACCAAAGAAGAAAGGAGGACACCGCGCGGGCTGGCACCCGCCTGGCGCCCTTGGTCGTCATGGCTTACGTCACGGGCACCTCGTGAGGTACCCTGCCTTGGTCTCTCCGCCTCATCGTGAGCCAGCCTGACGAGGCCGTGCCTGAGGAAGCTCTGCATCTTCCGCACCGCGAGGCTTGGCCCCTCGCGAGGGTCTTGGTTTTGTGTTGGTGAAGATGGGCCGCGCTGGGCCCCCCTTTGAGCCACGCCGCAGGACGCAGGCAGGCAAGTCTGGGGACCCCCGTTCCAAGAACACCGACAGTCAGTCAGTGAAGATAATCAAGCATACTGAAGTAATTGCGAGAAAGGAAATATTCCTTACTCCTCATCAAGAATCATGGAGCTCAATTCGAATTCCATGGGCGGTGGGGATGACCTGCCTCTCTTCTGGGATGGTGGGGCGGAGCTCTCCGACAGCCCTAAGCCCGACCAAGGCACTAAGGGCTCCGATGTAGACGAGCTCTGCGAGGAGCTCGAACCAGAGTGAGGGCTGGAATCGACTTCCACATCCGCTGATTGCTTGGCGGGGGAAGCTTTGATCCCGGCAAGACGAGGAGACTAGCGGCATGCCACAACAGTCTTGGTATTTCTGGTGGTCGTCTTCTTCACTCTCTTGGCGGCAGGCGCTGGATTTGGGGCCACCGTTCCCCGATTGGCAGCTTGCCTATGGGGACGTTGATCCAAAGTCGGTTCAGGAGCTTGAGGTTCAGCCGTGAGCCACTCCGCCTCAGGCTCCGCTAGCTCACCAACCACCTCCTCCTCTTGGAGCTCTGCTTCCGCGGTGGCTAGGGCATCAAGCCCGACCGTCTCGTCCCCGACAACCTCTTCTATGGTCTGCGCCTCACTGCCACCACGAGAGGAATCCTCATCCTCAACCTTCACTTTGCCCTTCCCGGCCTTTGCGGCCCTTGCCATCGTAGCAATGCGGGCAGCTTTGTCCTCCTCGATCCTCCTCTTGATAAACGTTGCTTCCATGGAGGAGGTGCGTTTGTATAATTTGGTCTCCACCTTGGCAACCCTCTCCGTCAGGGCGCTAGACCATTCAAGCTCTTCGTCAAGAGTAGGCAACCACCAATCACTTGCTACCCCATGAGCATTGCAGTCCGTCATCCACTTCAAGATCTGGTCCCCGGCAGAATTGGCATTCAAGGGGATAACATTTGCCGGCAGCTTGAACAACTCGAAACGGCCAAACAGCTGACCGCACAACCAGGCGTGGCCATAGATAGACAGTTTATTGGCCAAACCTGGGAGCAATCTCATCCTGTCCCCAGCGTCACCATACAGCCGGGCAGGTCTGTCCCTCTTCTGCAGTGGCGAGATGCGGTGGAGGCGAAAATTAGTCCCCACATGTTCAATGGTTAGCCTAGCAGCCTTCAGGCGGGTGATCCTGTTAATTACCGGGCAAAGCCTATCATCGGTGAGGCCGACTACGCTCCATTCCTTACTGCGCTCAACACACACTGTCCGTGCTTCGCAGACTCCAGGGCTTTCTCATCCTGAATCCAACACCAGTCTCCCCTCCACTCGTCCCATGTTTCGCACTGCCGACCAGGGATATAATCCCAAGACTTCCTTGCGACCCGCGGCATCCATCTGATGTTCCCAGAGCGATGAGTTTTGTTCTCCACTCGCGGGACAAAGTAATGCCTGAACAGATCAACGTTGGGGATGACTCCAACAAAAGTCGCGCACAAATGAGTAAAGATGGCCATGGTCGCCATTGCATTCGGCGTGAAGTCGACAAGGTGGAAGCCATAAATTGTCATCATCACCTCAAAGAACTCAGAAAAGAGGGAGGAGAGAGGGCAGATAAAGTACGCGCAGAAGAACTTATAAGAATTCGACGGATCTTGCTCTCCCTCCGCCAGGACATTGGGGGCGCCATGTCCCTTTGGTACTTCCCTCCCCCAAAGGTATCCGTACCTTGCTTGCAGAACCGGGCCGTCCAGATTCGACGGAAAGAAGACAACATCTCCCTCCACTTCCTGTCTAGCTTCGTTGCCCTCTTGCTTTCCTCGGCGACCACCTCCTTCGCTGCGGCCATATGCTTCTGTTTTGCTGCAATTTTCTTCCCCATTCCCGTGAGCGCCAGCGCGAATGGGGGAAGAAATCTGGTGTAGGAACAGCGGCGGGCAAGGAAGAGAGAGAGGAAGGGGCTGTTGTTTGGCTTGCGGAGGAAGATCATGGGATGGTAGGGCAGGCGACAAGTAAACCGTCCTGCTCCGTGTTTTCCTATCTTAAAGGGAATAAGCGTGGAATATGGGCATGACGCTTCAGAAAGTTACCATTTTACATTAACTGCAACAGTCCCACGACCCGACGACTCACAGTAATTGCGCGAAGTGGACGTTGGATTGACTGGTCATCGTGACAAACCACAGTGCACAGCCCTCTCCTGCCACGTGTTTGTGACGCCCCAAGACCGACGCTCCAGAAGCCTTCCTTGTTCTTGGTTGCCATCATGTGTTTTATTTGTTTGTTGCATTCATCATGTCATCATTTGCATTGCATCGGCACTCCGTTGCCGTCATGTTTTTATAAAACTTGCATCCGTTGATAGCTGCTGCTTCTTCCTCGTCTTTGTTATCCTTTCTCAAACCGACCATTCTTTTGTTGCCCGATTGTTTGGCCCTCTCTGCACAATACTCAAACCCCTTGCGCGTGTCTGAAAGCTGTTCTGAACCCGACCCGAGCAGTCGTCACCGCTGGATTCAGATCATCCCCAAACATCCCTAAAATATCTCCATTTTCTTATTTGGACTCCCTACATATTTATTCTTGACCGTCCGATTTAGATCGAAGGGACCAAATGCCCCTATACAAAATCCACTTGCTATATAAATCAGACCAAACCCTAAAAACTAGGTCATTTGTCCCCCTAGCCGCCGCCACCTGTAGCCTCCTCCCTCCTCGAATCAGCTGCCGCCACCCATCAAATCCATGCATCTGCAGCGCCACCCGCCCCCCTTGTTTTCTTCACTGGACCAATCCCGCAGCCTCCCCCAGATTCACCAGTCAGCCACCACCATAATCTTCAAATCCTTCGATCCACCCAACCACGCATCTTGCTCCTCTTGTGCACCCCGCCTTCGCCCGCCGTGCCTCGTCGGACCGGCCTCGCCGGAGACCAATGCAGCTCACACCTCCAGCCATCGCCGTCGAGCCATCAACGACCTCTAGCAGGATTGTGCCCTTCCTCTCCAACCTCCCCTCGTCCAGGAGCCGAGCTCCTCAATCCATCCTCGCGCTCGAGGCCTCCCTGCCGACCACGGGGCCCCGTAGCCGTGCGCCTCCAGCCCCGAGCATACCCACGACTGCGCGCCCGCCTCCCCAACCACCTCGCGTCACCGGCAAGATCCGGTGAGCTGCAGGCCATCGCCATGCCCTGCCTCTCCTTTTTCTCCTTTCCCTCTGCTTCTTTCCTTCTCCCTGTTGTCATCTCCTCTCTCTCTCTAAGTCCCGCCATGGCCGTCCTCGCAGGAAACCGAGCTCCAAGCGCGCCGCCATCCTCGGAGTTTGCCGTCCGCTTTTGTTCCTCATCAGATCCGTCGGTCCCTGCCGGATCCGCATGCCTCCGGCACCTCTCGCGATGATATAACCGAGAAAACTTCGGAAAATAAAGATGAACAATTGAAACCAAGAATTTTGATGAACATCCGGAATAAGGAATTTAATTTACTCGATGAAACAAGAATAAGAATTACATTATGCTTATCCTTCATCAATTAAATTGATGGCCCAGGATGGATTTGGCATACTACTTATTCCCGTTGAAAAGGATTCATGAGAGATATAGCGCAAACTTGAGAAGGTCTACATGAATCCATCGGTAGGATTGGAACAATGAATAAATTAATATGAGAACATGGGAAGAGGAATCTTGAACACACCGTCGTAAGAACTAAAAACGATTGAAGAGAAGAGAACAAATCGCCGTGAAGAATTGAAAATGAACATAGCAAAGGCACAATTCACTAGGAAGAATTATAAAACGAATGAAGATACTTGATGGAATTTAGATACATGAGAACGAATAGATCACGAGCTAACTAGAGAATATTTGAAAGATGCACCAGAACAATTGGGGAATGAGAGCTGAACATTGAGAACAAATATATCCAAAATGATGGCCTTGGTAGAATCAAAATGAAACTACTCATGAAAAGGATTTCAGATGGTCATGAAAGGGATTCTCACAATTGAAAACAATTAAGAGAGGATGGCATCAAGCTTGAAATACGAATCTTTGAGAGTACGGACCAAGATTTAGGAAAAATTCTTCTTCAGTCTTCAAAATCTGAGAATGACGACGAGATATGCCACCATGAATTTTTGAGGCGCCCCGGAATGAAGAATAGAAAGGTTGAACCAACGATGAAAAGAATTTGGAAGCGATCTTGGAGAAGGCATATGACTGATGGAATCCATTCTTACATCACACTTTTGAAAAGAATTTTGGAATCGCTCCAGATAAATTAGAAGAGTCAGGTAAGATCCTGGGAAAAGACCTATGGGTTAGGTCCCACTCAAAGATACACCGTTGCATGATTACTTGAAAAGGGAGATTGCATCAGTTGAATTAAATGGCTTGAATGAGATAACAACCTCGTAATAGGTTGAACGGATCTTGAATGAAAAGACGAGCCTTCTGAGATATCTTCAACACTCCAGAACAAATGAATAGTGAGAAGTGAATGATTAAGAGGTGCATCGGCATGAGAATGTATTTGAAACAAGGAAAGGAATATGAACAATACTGAAATCTTGAATTGAATCCACCAGAGAAGAAAAAAATGAAGAATGATAAACTTGAAGCTTCCTTAGTATCTTCCCAAGAATCATCGGAGAAGAACATTGACGGAAAAGAATGGAGAGACTTCCCATCAATAAAAAGGATACTTGATTAAGAAATCTGAGTCCTTGAAGAAATGGGGTGGGAGGGCGGGAAAAACAAAGACAACTTTGGACGGATGAAACAAACACCGTTGAGAAAACTTAGAATTGATCTTGCGAATGGGGAAAATGATAGGATCATCGTGACGAGAAGCGAACCGGTTGGAAAAGAATTGACATGACAATCTCAATGATCAAGAAGGATTAGTACTCCCACAGAAATATGAGAACACCTCTTAGAAAGAGGCATGGAATCAACATTTGACATAGAAGCAACTCGAATACCACAACTAAAAAACTAAGGATTTGGCTTGCAGAATAAGCCGAAAACAAATAAATGATAGATCCCATATTGTATCATGTGTCTATTGGAAAGATATCCTACGTGATACTTGAATTCCCACCTAAGAACTCCCAAAACTTTCTGGTTATGCAATCTGGTGTTGGGGATACAGGGAGGCACAATATATATCACACAACTAACGAGCCCTACGCTCCAACTGTATCCATCCGTCAACACATAACCAAGAAAACTCCAAAAACCGTGTACCTCAACCTTCGAAAAGCATCCGTTATACAAGTTGTGGCAATACCCCCGAACTCCCTCCCCAGTACTGGGTGGCGTCGGGGTTACCTCACCACTAACTGCATAAAAGAGATTTTTGATGTCGGCGAGCTCAGGTATTCCAGATCTGCAACGATAAAATTGTGATGACAACACCTTGGAGCTCAACTCCCCAGGACACTGCCACAACCCCTAAATGTCAGGAGGCACCGAGAACAATGTTCTCGTCACAAGAATATCGAAACGACACCAAGATACCCGCGTGATCCTAATTTTTTTAGTGAAAATGAGGAGAGGAAAGTCAAAACATCTACGTCAGGAGACCTCACCAGAGCGACGAAGGGGGCCGAGGAGTAAAAAGAATCCTACTCTCCGATATATATAATCCTAAGACTCAAAACATTTTTCTTCTATACTCAACAACGACAGTGGTTCGATCAATCAAGGGGGCTCCTAAGGTCGGTAAGGCTCTGATACCAACTTGTAGCGCCCAAGATGTGATTCTATCCCAGCCATGTGATGAATTCATGATTGGGGCAAAACCGCATTTCGAGCGCATAGTAAGGTGGATATCATTACAACATACCATGTACTGAATAGATGAGAATACAAGATAAAGGCTTACACTCGCCACAAGCTACAACATTCATACAATAATACATCAATACATAGCAACCATCATACATAAGAGCAGGATTCGGCTATGGATGAAATCAAACGAAAAAGAAGAACGACATCCACCCTGCTAGCCCAGGCTCCCCTAACCTGGAACCTATCCCTTGAATGAAGAAGAAGAAGCGGAAGAACTCCAAATCAAGCAAGCATCACTCTCACGTCAAATCATCGCATTACCTGTACCTGCAACTGCTGTTGTAGTAAACTGTGAGCCACGAGGACTCAGCAATCCCATTACCATGGGTATCAAGACTAGCAAAGCTTAAAGGGCATGGAAAGGACAAGTGGTGAGGTTGCAGCAGCGACTAAGCAAAATATGGAGCCTAACTTATGAGTACAAGAGTAAGATGAGAAAGTACGCAAACTGTCGAAAACTAGTAACGATCATGAAGTGATCCTGAACTACTTACGTTCAAACATAACCCAACCGTGTTCTCTTCTCGAACTTCCCGAAAAGAGACAGTGATGCTTACGCACGCGGTTGGTGTATTTTAATTGAGTTTACTTCAAGTCTTCTACAACCGGATATTAAGAAATTCCCATCTGCCACATAACCGCGGGCATGGCTCTCGAAAGTTTAAACCCTGTAGGGGTGTCCCAACTTAGCCCATGACAAGCTCATGATCCGCGGAGACAATCCTCCATCGCGGGACAACCGATCAGACTCGGAATCCTAGTGCACAAGACATTTTGACAATGGTAAAGAAACCAGCAAGACCTCCCGATGTGCCGACAAATCCTGATAGGAGCCGCACGTATCTCGTTCTCATGGCACATCGGATGGGCAATACGTCGGGTTGGATGAGACCCTGGTTGCCCAGGGGGCGCCGGACATCGCCCGGTTTGGACCAACACTTAGAGGAGCACTGGACCGGGGGGTTGATTAAAAATCCATGGGGGCCGGCAAGTCCCTATGCAAGTTTTAGTTGTTATTAGGCAAATGGTAAAACCAATGTTGGGCCTTGCTGGAAGAGTTTTAATCAAAGCGAACTGTCAAGAGGGTCCCATACCCCTCATCATGTTAGGGACGCAAAATCAAGGAACATAACACCGGTATGACAGAAACTAGGGCGGCAAGAGTGGAACAAAACACCAGGCATAAGGCCAAACCTTCCACCCTTTACATTATGGATCTCACTCCTCCAATGCGTAAGCATATGTTTGTTCCTAATGTCGATCCGTCCCCAATTATGAATGATGAAGCTATATTAGAAGCCTTAACTGGCATCGACTGGACGTCTCCTGACCTCCAGATCGGCGAAGAGGAAGAGCCGGAGTAGGATGACCCGGAGTCATCAACCCGCCATGACGAAGGCCATTGATACCAGGTGGCTCTTAAATCAGGGCACAAGAACAATGTCCTGAGAAACAGTCAAGTCCCATTTTGTAGGTCCACTATGGCCTTGTAATAGCATAGGTTTACAAACTATGATCTGTTATGCCATCGTGTATATTTAGCCTTTTAACTGTTAAACCGACGATATAACCATTTTATGAATCGCCGCTATTCCTTTTCATCATCACCAATGTTGGGCAGACCAAATTTTTCATATTTTCTGCACACAAGGTAAACAGTATATGCCCTGGCGGTTTAAGCCAAGGCAGGTAACAAATCCTGATACAATAGTCTTTGGAACATTGTATAAAAAGACTAGGATAAAAGCCATCTAAGCCGGAAATATTTTGGTGACTAAAAGTTGAAAACCAGGGCGGTTTACCAAACCCCGAATATTCATATCATCATGGAAAAACATACCTGTAGATTGATATCATGGTAATTCCTTTGATAATGATAAGCTGTAAACATGAAATATCATGATGTTGATTGCTCAAGGCAAATATCGTGGCGGCTTACAATCCGCTGTCAGGGCGGGTTATGAAACCCAAAGATGCTGAGATACGAGACATAGTCAGGGACGCCTAGCCCGAATTGTGAAAACCATAGGGTCAGGGAAGAGTCTTTTTAAACCCAAAATATTCAGAAAAAACGGAAATTCAGAAAACAAAACGAGGCTTTCATGGGCCGCCAAGCCCAAATCTCAAATTTGAGACTTACTTCAATGAAACTAGCATGATATCCATTGGTTTATCCTCGCTTTCCGTAAGCCAGCCCTCACACGACAAGCCTTTGTGTTAACCTTAACGAGTTCTGGGTCTTATTTAAAAGATTGATTGTGAAGAGTAAGGCGGGTCTGATGTAGTGTTGATCCACAAGTATAGGGGATCTATCATAGTCCTTTCGATAAGTAAGAGTGTCGAACCCAACAAGGAGCAGAAGGAAATGACAAGCGATTTTCAGCAAGGTTTTCTGCAAGCATTGAAATTGTCGGTAATAGATAATTGTGTGGTAAGATAATTCGTAATGGGTAACAAGTAACAAAAGTAAATAAGGTGCAGCAAGGTGGCCCAATCCTTTTTATAGTAAAGGACAAGCCTGAATAAACTCTTATATAAAGCAAAGCGCTCCCGAGGACACATGGGAATTACTGTCAAGCTAGTTTTCATCATGCTCATATGATTCGCGTTTGTTACTTTGATTCATAATTTCTTTCTCCTAGTCTATCTTAGCATTAACAATATTCAAGAAAGGTCTACCAAATATAATGGGACAAATAAAAGTCATCTTGTGGGGAAGCAAGAACAATAAAATCAGTAGGATATTTTATTTTCCCACACAAGACTTCAACATCTCTAACGATCCCAATTGGTGATATAGTATCTCTATTAGCAAGCTTAATAGTAACATCAATATCTTCTATCTCAGCAGGTGCAATATCATTCATAATTTATTTATCTAAAGTAAAAGGAATTGCACTCACACTAGCACCCACATGACATAAGCCATGATAACAATGATCTTCTATTTTAACGGAAACAACAGGCATACCAACAACATGTCTATATTTATCTTTAATATCGGGTTTAGCAATTCTAGCAGCTTCATGACAGAAATAAATAACATGCCCATCAATATTATCGACCAAGAGATCTTTAACCATAGTAATACTAGGTTCAACTTTAATTTTTTCAGGGGGTGTAGGTGTTCTAGTATAGCTCTTACGAACCACAGTTGAAGCTTTAGCATGATATTTTATTCTAACAAGAAAAGGTGGTTTCTCAATATAAGTAGTAGGAACAATAGGATCAACATTATAAGTAATAGTTTCTTCTTCAACTCTAATAGTTTCTACTACTTTAACTTCAATGGGAGGATTATATTTAAACCACTTCTCCTTAGGGAGATCAACATGAGTAGCGAATGATTCACAAAAAAGAAGCTACTATCTCAGAGTCAAGTCCATATTTAGTGCTAAAATCACGAAAAGCATCGGTATCCATAAAAGATTTAACACGATCAAACTTAAGGTTTATACCTGACTCATTACCTTCGTCGAGTTCCCAATCTTCAGAGTTGTGTTTAATTCTTTCCACTAAATCCCATTTGAATTCAATATCCTTCTTCATAAAAGAACTAGTACAAGAAGTATCGAGCATGGATCGATCATTATGAGAAAGCTGAGCATAAAAATTCTGAATAATAATTTCTCTTGAGAGCTCATGATTAGGGCATGAATATAGCATTGACTTAAGCCTCCCCAAGATTGAGCGATACTTTCTCCTTCACGAGGCCAAAAATTATATATATAATTGCGATCACGATGAACCAGATGCATAGGATAAAACTTCTGATGAAATTCCAATTTCAATCGGTTGTAGTTCCATGATCCAATATCATCACATAGCCTATACCATGTCAATGCCTTTCCCTACAAAGATAAAGGGAATACATTCTTCTTGACAACATCCTCAGGCATACCTGCAAGCTTAAATAATCCACAAACTTCATCCACATAGATTAGGTGCATATCGGGATGTAACGTTCCATCTCCCGCGTAAGGATTAGCTAGCAGTTTCTCTATCATACCCAAAGGAATTTCATAATAAATATTTTCAATAGGTGCAGTAGGTTGAGGAGTAACTCTTTTCTCTTCCGGTTGAGGTGATGATACCCCAAACAGGCCCCTGAAAGGATTACTTTCCACAGTAACAAGTGACAGTAAATTTCAGCACATTATATAAATGTTTTCCTTACCAAATTCCACTTACCAAAGGCGCTTCACTCCCGGCAACAACGCTAGAAAAGAGTATTGTTGACCCACAAGTATATGAGATCTATCATAGTCCTTTCGATAGGTAAGAGTGTTGAACCCAACAAGGAGCAGAAGGAAATGACAAGCGGTTTTCCGCTAGGTATTCTCTGCAAGCATTGAAATTATCGGTAATAGATAATTGTGTGATAAGATAATTCGTAACAAGTAACAAGTAAAAAAAGTAGATAAGGTGCAGCAATGTGGACCAATCCTTTTTATACCAAAGGACAAGCCTGAATGAACTCTTATATAAAGCAAAGCTCTCCTGAGGACACATGGGAATTACTGTCAAGCTAGTTTTCATCATGCTCATATGATTCACGTTCGTTACTTTGATAATTTTATATGTGGGTGTACCAGAGCATGGGTGCTGCCCTTCCTTGGACAAGCCTCCCACTTATGATTAACCCATCTCGCAAGCATCCGCAATTACGAAAGAAGAACTAAGATAAACCTAACGATAGCATAAAATATACGGATTCAAATCAGCCCCTTACGAAGCAATGCATAAACTAGGGTTTAAGCTTCTATCACTCTAGCAACCCATCATCTACTTATTACTTCCCAATGCCTTCCCCTAGGACCAAACAATGGTGAAGTGTCATGTAGTCGACGTTCACATAACACCACTAAAGGAGAGACAACATACATCTCATCAAAATATCGAACGAATACCAAATTCACATGATTACTTATATCAAGACTTCTCCCATGTCCTTAGGGACAAACATAACTAGTCACAAAGTATATTCATGGTCATAATCAACGGAGTATTAATTATCATTAAGGATCTGAACATATGATCTCCCACCAAATAAACCAACTAGCATAAACTACAAGGAGTAATCAACAATACTAGCAACCCACAACTACCAGTCTGAGGTTTTCAGACAAAGATCAGATACAAGAGATGAACTAGGGTTTGAGAGGATATGGTGCTTGTGAAGATGTTAATGGATATTGACCCCCTCTCGATGATAGGATCATTGGTGATGACAATGGCTTCGATTTCCCCCTCCCGGAGGGAAGTTTCCCGGGCAGAACACCTCCGCCGGAGCCCTAGATTGGTTCTGCCCACACTACAAAAAAATACACTTTCGTGATGATACGTTTTTGTCACAGTAGGTCACGTTTTCTATCATGCATGTACATCCATGACAATTTTATGACAAAATCAAGATAGTCATACATGTGCTGTCGTACAAGTGTTCCATGACATTACCAAAATTATCATCACAGAAGTGTCCACTTCCATGACGATAAATGGCGCGTCATGGAAGTGCTTTCGTCAAGGGTAACCAACACATGGCATCCACCATAACGGGTCGCCGTTAAGCTATCAGGTCTGGTTTCGGATCTGATAACCCGGTAACAGCCCGGACCAATGGGGATTTTCCACGTGTAAAATTCTCATTGGCCGAAGGAAACACGTGTTGGCTCACCGTTGGGATAGATGTCATCCACTCATTGGATAGGAGGCGCCAATGATATATCGACACGTGGCATGGCCCAACAGTGGCCCATTCCGGTGAAAAAGGCCGGCCCAGTAAAAATTAGCAGGTCGGCCCATATAAGGCCTACTTGTGTCAGTCCATTTAAGCCGGTGGCCCATACAAGATGTGCCAATTCAGCCCATCAATGGCCCGTTAACAATTTGACACCATTGCAGGCCATCGTCAGTTCGAGCCCGTTAACAGCCTGCTATATATTTGGGCTTAATATTAGCCCGATGTGGTTTCAACCTGTGAACGGCCCATTCTAGGGATGGACCAATTTTCAGGATCTACGTCTTTTGGCCGTTTAGCGGCCCATTTAAGTGCTGGGCCAATTTCTGGCCCGGTGTGTCTTTCAGCCTGTTGACGGCCCATAAATGAGTTGGGCCATTTGCAGTCGAATCTGAGTTTTGGCCTTTTAAGGGCCCATGCTCTTCATGGTCCAATACCAGCCCGGTTTCTCTTTCGGCCTGCTAAAGGCCCACAACACAGTTGGGCCATATACAGTACGACCTGACTTTCGGCCTCTTAGCGGCCCATGCTCTTCATGGTCCAGTATGAGCCCGCTATCTCTTTCGGCCTGCTAAAGGCCCACAGTATAGTTGGGCCATATGTACCCCGACCTTATAATCGACATGTTAATGGCCCGTGAAATCAAATGGGCCCACCTGTTTCCCGCTTTGATGTCGGCCAATTAATGACTCGGGAGGTAACAGGGTCGACCATTAACTTTCGGACTGGTAATGACCCATTAACTTAATGGGCCCACTAAAGTTCGAACATGTCTGTAGGTCCAATTATATAATTTGAGCCCATTACGACGAGCAATTATGCACAAGACCCAAACCGATCAATCAAAGGCCTATGAGAATTTTGGCCCCTGTGAGCACATTAGGAAACTCATTAAGGGCAGTGGGTTGCTTCCTTCATATATGGCCCACGACTGTTCGTGCTAACTAATAATTTCACTACTTTTCTAGCTTCCTAGCGATCATTTAGCTGGAATGCGAGGTGCGCTAAGCAAAGGTACGGCATACAGGGAAAAACATTGCACATCCAGCATATATTACATGAAATTACATCCACTAGGCAATCAAAGATTGATGCCAGTGCAAATAAATGAATAGAACCTAACGATCTACAACATCACAATCTACAACCTCAGCGTGGATGATGCCCATAAGCATGTGGGCATGTTCTTCCTACTTTGCTACACTGTCTCTGAAAACATTGATCAGTTGTTGTTGCGCAAGATTGTGCACCTCTGATTCCTCCACCATTTCCATCATTGCTTCAGCTAGTAATTGGTTCACAAACATACATTTTTTCTGTTGCATTCGAGACAGAGGAAACTAAATAGATTCAGATGGTGATTTTGGCAGACTTGTATTATTGATAGTGGAGAGTGTCTCGACCACTTGATCACAACATAAATTAGGAGGGGAACCGAACAGATTAATCAAGAGTTATTGCCATATTACCTAGCCTAGATTTATTGGAAAGAAACAATGGGGTTGCCTTGCTGTTTTCAGAGTTTGTCTTCTTATCTTCAGTAGCCTTCACCAAATTAACACACTAGCATTGCTATCATTGGCCAGGCCAGATAATAGGAAAGCAACATTGACACAACGAACGTTTGGGCAACCAGACCACACCAGCCTACACCAAATTAACACAATATGGCACAGCTGTCATCATCCAGGTAAGGTAATACGAAAGCAACATCGACAGAATGAATGAATGGGCAAGCAGAGCAGCACTACAATTCAGTAATGTGCATGATATGAGATAGTACACTCATGAAGCTCAGTATGCAAAACTACCATGCAGTTTTCCTTACAAAAATCAACATTGTCGCCTTTAATTATACATTTTGCTACAACTAAATTTAGATCAGATATAGGTTGGATTCACGCCGATTAACAAAATACATGCTGATGTAAAAATATAGTGATATACAACAAGTACTTACATCAGTAATGGAGCACAGAGAATTGCCGCAAGATACTTTCCTCAAATACGATCCCAGTGTAGAAAGTCTTCTATCGCTTAAGCTTTTTATAAAAGAGAGATGGGTAAGAAACATGTAGAAAATATGATCAGAATGTTATAAAATTTCATGATGCGAGGATACGCACACGCTTATTAGAATGGAGTTGACATATTTTTGCTGGACTGGAGCGGACTAGTTCTTTGGCCATTGGAATCTGTTTATTATCAGTAGGAGTTGGGTTCCTTTGTGCTGGAGCAGTATCTATGTAAACTGGAGTTTTTTACTATGTCCTGGCATTTGGATCTTTTGCAAAACCCGGTTCGTAACCCTTCAGATTCTAACATAGCCGTCTTCCCCTTGCATGCCTTATATAGAAGAATGGTGCTTCAATTATAAAGCATGCTACAGTAGAGAGATGGAATAGGTACTGAAGAATAGAAAGGCATGACATATTGACATGTATTCCCTCCATCCGGAAATAAATGGATGTGTCTAGGCACATTTCAGTTCTAGATACATCCATTTTTATCCATTTCTGCAACATGTAATCCGGACGGAGGGAGTATGATGTAAGAGCTAGGGATACAATAGGACAACAGTATAAAAAACACTAGCTGGATGTAAAACTGTATGCTAGTGGAATACATATAGAAAAAACACTAAGGCAACATATGCGTGTATGATTGGGAAACTAAGATGGCATTGCAACAGACCACTAGAACATCACTTCAATGTAAAAAAACATGGTATGGTAGACAAATGAAGTACATACTAATGAATAACAATGCATAAGATATTCAGAAGCATGATGTCGAAACTAAGAAGATGGCATTGCGATAGAGTAGAATGACAGTACTTGAATTTGAAAACATGTTATCATGAATGGAATAGGTACTGAAAAATAGGAAGGCATGACATATTTACATGCATGATGAGCAGGCTAAGCACAAGGCATTGCAACAGAGTAGATGCACTCCAGGACATTATATGCATGTTGTACCCATATCACGGGCCAAGCTAGAGCAAGGACCTTGTGGGGTGAATAGGATTCGTCATCTTTCTGCAAGTCTTCTGAAGAACAGCCTTTACATGTTCCATCATATTGGGTATCATTGATGTCAAGTTTGTTGGCCGTTACATTGCTCCGTGAGGTTCTTGTGGATAAATGTAACATCCCAAAATTCTAAATTTTGGAATGTTATAATAAATAGATAGATTGTTTGTTTGTTTGATTGTTGTGTGATTGATTGAGTGAAATTCGAAACTTTTCGAAAGTTAAATGAGAGGGAATAAAAGGACTTTCCCAAACCTTCACCTTTTGCATTTGAGAGAAGTGCATATTTCAACCCTGAACTTTTGGACTAGTCTAATTTACAACCCCGAACTCCAATACCGTCTAAACTACAACCCCCAACTCTCAAAACTGGTCAGTATTCAACCCTCCCCTCTTTGTTGACCGGTTTTGACCAGTCAACAGGTCCAGTCAACATGCCACATCAGCAAAAAATGCAAAATTTCCAAGGAAACAACTTGTAAAATCGAAGAAACTACAGGAAAAGAAATAACAAATCCAATTTCCGAAAAACACGGAAAATAAAAAAACGAATTTCCAAAAAAAAATCCAGAAAAAACCCAAAAACTCAAATTCCAGAAAAAAATATTTCTAGAAAAAAATCATTTTTTATTTTCCCTAGCTTTTTTCGCGAACAATTTTTTCGGAATTTTGCTTTTTTATATTTTCTCCTGATCTTACAGATTTTTATTTACTTTTTCTTGAAATTTTGGAAAAAAATCTGACGTGGCATGCTGATTGGACCCGTTGACTAGTCAAAACTAGTCACCCCAGGTCAAAACCGGTCAACAGAGAGGGGAGGGTTGAATCCTGCCCGGTTTTGAGACTTGGGGGTTGTAATTTAGACGGTATTAAAGTTCAGGGTTGTAAAATTATTTTTCTCCAAAAACAAAATACATGGAAAATAGCGTAACATGATTCCCTACAATAGAAAATTGGAGAAAAATTTATTTGAAATCATTTTGGTATTTTTAAAATGACTTTCATTGGATTTTACTAGACCAGTAGCACTCTTTGAATTATCTGAATTTGTGTGGATTTTATTTGGCATTATAAAAATTTTCATGTTGTAGAAAATCTTTTTCTGCAAATTTTGGTATATTATATGCCTATATAAAAATTTTATTTATTTTGTTTTTTTTTCTGTTGCCTGGAAAATCTTTATAAAATATAAAATAAAATAAAAAATCCGCCAACTGGGCTGGCCCAGGTCCCAGCCAGGCCATGGCCCAGCCCACGCCGCGGCCATCCCTGAGCTCCCGAGCGGGAGACCCGCCGCCGCACGATTCCGCCGCCGTGCCATGACCGCCTCGGCCTCCGTGCCCCCTCCTCCACGCCTCGACCTCCTCTCCTCCTTTATAAGCGCCGCCCGGATCCCTCTCTCTCCTCTTTCGCCGCCTGCTGCCGCATCGCCGTCGCCGGTGCTCGCATCTCGCTGCCGCCGGCGAGATTCGCCACACTGCGCCGCCACCACTGCATCGTCGCCTTGCCGCTGCACCCCCATCGCTCGCCTGCGCGCCGACCGCGCCTTGCCCCGCGCCCGAAGCCGAGCCACTGCGCCGGAGCCACCTCGCCTCGCCGCCGCCCGATCCGCCGCCCCTCACCGGACTCCCACCACCGCGGTAAACCGCCGCCGGCGTCGAACCCGTTGCGAACCGGTATAACCGCCGCCCGGTTTTCCTTTTAGTTCGTTTTTTTTCCAAAAAAACCCTAGGTTTGTTTTTTTCCAGGTTTATTTGTTAACGAACGTGTTCTGTTTAGCTAGTTTTAGTGAACGTTTTCGTTCTGTAGATCTGTGTAGAGAACGTTCGTTATTTAGTCTTTTTCTTTTTTCTTTTAATTTTAGCCAGGGACCCGTATGTATTTAGTTTCTTCACAGTTTAGTCCCTGATCTTCAATCTATCACAACTTTTTGCTCGTTGGTCCAAATCCAACGAAACCAACGCTCACGTCTTCGTTATGATCTCATCTATGCAGATAAACAACTCAAACATGTTTTTAAAATTTTAAAATTTTCAGATTTAGATTCAAACTTCGTTTGATCATAACTTGAGTTTCGTAGCTCCGTTTGAGTTGATTCTTTTTGCTAATCGAAGCTCTTGACCTAAACTTTCTGATAAGGCCAAATTCATATAATTTTGGTACTGTTAGAAATTGTTTTATGTTGCAAGAGTTATTTGCTTGGTTTTGACGTTTTCCGAATTGTTTTCTTTGTTCTCTCCGATCTCTGAGTGATTGCTTATGTGTGGTTACTATTGCTTGCTTACGATAGATTGACCGGAGTGTGACGAGTAGAACTATCAAGAGTTTTGAGTGCGCATCATCTTCATCAACATTGCAGGCAAGTTCACACTTTGATCATATCCCGTTTATCACCCAGTTTTTTATGCATTAGTTTCACCCTCAAACATTGCATGAGTAGGATTGATAACATGTGGGTATTGGGAAGTAGTTGATGAGGTAGGAACCTATTGCCATGCATTAAAACCTTGGGAGTTACTATTATGTTATGCTTATATTGCCATGCTATACTCGTAGACGTGGATTGGGTTTTGAGAGTATTCATGACAGATGTGAGTTTGTTAATTAATGGTTTACTTAAGGTGGCAACTTAAACACACATCTGGGTTGATTGAGGTACCTGGGTATTCCAGGATTTCCTGTCTAGGCACCTGGGTAGACCAGGATTGCCTGTTTTTTTATGGACCGCCACCCAGGCTCAAAGGGGTCATGAGATTTTTTCATACTAGAAACTTCCGTGTGCAGCCACAAGCTATTATGGGCTCTAGCATAGTTGATTAAGTCGTGCGAACTCTTACAGGGTAGACTAGCAGATGTAGGGGAAGTAGGTGTAATGGTCTATCCATCATAAGGTGCTAGCGCTTCTGAAAGACTATGTCTCGGTCATCCGTCTTCTGAAACACCATGTAGTGCGAGAAACCAAATGGAGGCGATCGAGTCTTGTGGGGGAAAGTGTGCAAACCTCTGTAGAGTGTATAAACTAATCATGATTAGCCGTGTCCCCGGTTATGGACATCTTGAGTATCTAGTACCTGGATTATCATGTGAATCTCAACATGTTACTCTAAAAATTAATTTTGTTGGGTTTTGTTTAATGATGTTACTTAATTGGGATTGAGAATGCTGTCAACCATTCTCAATGTTCAACAACCACTATGATAGTTAAATAAAATTTATTCCTTTGTAGTAGGGAAAAATTGGCTTTTCGCAAAAACCTTATAACCATAGAGCTTTTCCACCAGCCATATATGCATGTAGTGATAGCCATTGTTCATCATTCTCTATGGTGTGAATTTGCCAGTACATTCAATGTACTGACCCTCTATGGCTGCAACGTCTCATGTTGTAGGATTTCTTACGACGAGTAAGTGATACGTTAGGGTTATGATTTCTACACTCAACTTTGCCGTTGGTGTTGATGGGAATCCACAACCTTGTTACTTCCGCTATTTTGGATTGAGGTAATAGTATCTTACGTTACTTATACATGTGATTTACCTCTGTTATAAAACCTCGAGTACTGTGTGTGTTAGCATACCGATCCAGGGATGACACTTAAGCACAGAGACTTGATCCATTCGGGTCGGGTCGCTACAATAAATTAGTGTGTGCAATTATATCTGACATGCGTGGAAGACAACTAGTAGTTATATTTATGTAATGAATGCATGTAGGAGACGATATAAATAGTAGGACTGGGGTTAACTAGCAGCAACACGTCTCAAAAATTAAAGGGAGAACACAGATGAAAGCTACAGAATATGTATCGTTTGTACTCGAGATTAACCAGATGGCAAACAGAAGTATTAAAGAAAAAACATAGGTAATACTAGAAGTGGTATAATACTATAATCACCAGCCTGTGGGATTACATTGGCTGATGGATGATAACTATGGAACAACGTTACCTGAAGAACAAGTCTCTTAGCTGAACTATGGATCATCGTTAACTCCTGAACAAGACCCGTAAGAGATCAACATGAATATACAGTGAAATGTGATAATCTATTTTCCATGCTTACATGAATAAAAAAGCCATAAATGTTGCACACAAGTAAGATGAGGGTACAACCTATCCGGCCACCATCCATAGGAGGGAGCATCATGTGCTAACTTGTCGATGGCCCTGCAGTTGTTGTGGCTGTCCATGTCGGGCACGCGAATTCAATGCAATGAACTATTGAGTGGGGACTATAGCTCCCTTCTGGTGTATGCTTCCCTTGTTGGAGAAGTTGAGTCAGAAGACAGTGTGGCTGAAGTTGCAGAAAACACATAATGTTAAGAACAACACATATCTCTGATCTGAAGAAATACCCTAAGAGATCAACAACAAGGTACGAGAGTGGTCACACGTCTGTTGACTGAATACTAAATTGGGGTCACACGATTTTATTTTATTTTGGTACTACAATCTACACCAGATGGCTTGATGGTCGTCTTGTGCCTCCCGGCTGACACTGTTCGGAATCTTCCCTCAAGAGCCAGTGACCGCCGGCAGAGCAGCTTGCCTCCTCCGTCCGTGGCCACGAGAGCTCCGACCAAAACCCCGCTCCACGCCCCACCGCACTGCCGTGGTTGCGCCGCCCTCGGCCAATCCACAAAGACTCGCTGCCATCCAGATTCGGCGGCAGCAGTACCTTCAACCCACGCAACTAAAAGATAGCAATCTAAGCACTTCTTCCACGGCGAACTTGCACCCCCGCACCCTTACATTAGACACCAGCCAACCGGCAGCCTAGGAGCTCCGCCGCCTCGAGGGGTGCTGATTCCCTTTGGGTGTTTTGCCGCCCATGGTTTATGAATTATTCAGCAGATGTCATTTCGGCCGAGGAGAAGGTGTGCTTGGATGAAGTTACGAACCTACCCTCGATGTACAATGGACCAATTGATGCGTGTCCCACATAGGCCGGTAATTTTGCATCTCCCACTTATTTGCTCGGGTGAATTCCACCGAGCAGAGGGTGTTCAACGATTCATTCATATTTTTGGAAAACGAGCATCCAAGTCTACGTTACCAAGTCGTTTCAAATCAAATTTTGAAATATTAGCTTGCCACTTCTTTTTTAGATGGAGAGATGATGCTCGGGACTAATGTGTTTTTACATGATCGTTGCTAACGATTTACTATATGACAAATAGTTGACCCACTCAAAAGCGGGAATCAAACCCAAAATGAAATATCTCGATTCAATGAAATGGCCCGTTCACCAGGTCAAAATAGTGAACTAAATCCAAAATTGAACACCTCAATCGAGTAGCATGTTGTATAGTATTATTGTACTCCATGAACATGTTGAAAGTCAAATTAATGAACTTGTCTGATACGCATATCTCCGTTCATGTGTGGATTGCAGACAACATGTTCTCCAATTTAAATATTTGAATGCAAGTTTATATCGAAACATGGTTTATATCGGTCTTTGATGCATAAAACTTGACCTCCCCCTCTCCCGGACTCCTGCTCTCTCTGTCACCGATAATCGTCAATTCTATCGCACACATCCAAACACAAACCTTGTTGGTCCCTCTCCCTCTCTCTATCTCTCTCTTTATGTGTGTGTGTGTGTGGTGGGGAAGGGGTCTCTCTAGTTCGCATGCATACTCCACGTATAGGTCTCTCTCGCACACTATGTATGATTCTCTAGTCCAAGCTAAATATCTTGGGTGCACTCATCGTACACACACAAATTCCCTGGCTCGTTGCCCGTAACTCTCTCACGTACCACTCTGCCGTCTCGGAGCTCTTCCCTCTCTCTCTCTCTCAATCTCCATCTCCCTGGGTCACACATACACATGTATCTCTCACTCGCACTCGATAGACCCATCTAAAACTCTATCTCTCTCCCTCGTTCTCTCTCCACCTCACACGCACACACACACAATCTCATGCCTAGCCAAGTATGATGGTCTCTCACTCAATTGTAGGCACACGCAGTCCCCCATATATGTATATGACTAGCTAATTCTTAGTCTCCATCACAAACATGTGCATGGTCTATCTCGATATCTCTCTGGGGATCTCTCTATCACAAACATACACTCTCTCCTCCCCATGTCTGCATTCCTCCATACGTCTCTCTGGACCTCTCTCCCTTGTTTGTCAGACCTCTCTTGGCCACGTGCTAGGGGTCTTTCTCTCTCGGTTGCAAACAACCACACACTATCTCCTCACCTCGCTTCCACTGTCGAAGATGCATGTGTGATATGTTTGCATAAGACACACACACGCTTTTTCTCTACTTTTGTCGTGCGTTGTGTCTCTTTCACACATGCACACACACTTTTTAAGTCACTCTTTCTATTTCACACACACACACTCTCTCTCTATCTAGCTAGGTACTCTCTCACGTCCATAAGCATATGGATGTTTTGAAAAGTCAAACCTCAGAAAAGTTTGACCAGGTATATGTGGATAAAAACATTTACATCTGGAATGATCATTAGATTCATCACAACATGTACTTACTTCATACTATCATTTATCTTTGTTATTGTAGATATAAGTAATTTATTTATAAACTTGGTCAAAGTTTCAAATGTTTGACTTTTAAAAAGTAGGCATTACATTATCGAACGGAGGGAGTAGATCTTTCTCTCTCTACTATCTCTCACGGGCCTCCCCTCTCACTCGAACTCTCTATACCGAGGGATTATACGATCACTATGTCAGTGTATAGCTCTGTATATTGTTTAATTGACCAGTCAACCAGTCCACATGCTGCCTTGTTAGCTCGTTTTCTCTATCTTCGTGTGCTGGCTCATGTGGCTGTGGGTGAAAATAAGTAAACTAGAGGCCCATCTGACACGCGGTGAAGTAAACAAAGTTGAAACCACTCAGGGTAGCACATCGCACGCTAGTAAATTGAGGGCACACTTCTTCCGCGTGAAGGACGCACTCGTGCACACTTCACCATAGCGCGGCGGCATGCACAGCAGGACACACTCGCGCACACCCAACACACAATACACACAAGCACATGTGTACACCGTAGTCGCCGTTGGCTGAGATGGACAGCGAGGCAGCCAACAAGTGGAGGCGGCTCGAGCCAAAACCACATCCGGCGAGCCTGGACTTCATCAGCAGCCTCCCCGACGACATGTTGCTCGTCATCATCGGCTTCCTCCCCACAAAATCTGTCGTGCGGACCACCCTGCTCTCCCGGCGGTGGCACCCCCTCTGGCACCGCATCCGCCTCAACCTCACCGTCGACAGCTGCGACGGGGATTGCAAGCGCATGGCTGCAGTCTCCAAGATCCTTTGATCGCACCCTGGTCCAGCCAGATGCCTTGACATCTGCATGTTTAGTACCAACTGCAAGGTGCAAGCCAAGTTCGATGAGTGGTTCTTATCCCCCGCCCTAGATCAGCTCGAGGAGCTCATCTTTAATGTTGTACGATGTCGCTCTCTGCCGCCCTACGCACTCCATGTCATGCCAACACTATGCCGCGTCAGCTTCAGCTCCTGCTATCTTCCCCAGATTAATGTTGTGCCTGCCCTTCTCCTTCCTTAACTCAAGCATCTCGACCTCTTCGACGCTGGCATCTCGAAGAAGGCTATGGAGCACCTGCTCTGCAGCTGTACTGCGCTTGAGTACCTTTGTCTTCAGCAGATCCACGGGTTCATTAGCCTCCACATTGCATCGACAAATCTCCGATGGATTTATGTGTCTTGCTGGCCACGCAACAAGACGTCAATTGGAAAGAGATCCCTCCAGCTGTTCCACGTTATGGTCATTGAGAATGCGCCTTTCCTTGAGGGATTGCTTGTATCTGATCTAGAAGGGCCAACAAAAATCAGGGTCATTGACACGCCGAAATTGACAACATTAGTGTACTCGTTTGCCAAATTCTCTGAACACTTTATTGGATTCGTAATCATTCACATACAACACTCATCTTCTTCTCCGTATTCTTGAAATTCACATTTTTAAATCCCTTATTGATGTATTTACGACTGTCATCTAGAAAATGATTCCCACAAGCTTGACCCAGTCTATGCGCACAGTGAAGATCTTGGCAATAAAATCTATCGGCCCCAACCTGGATCAAGTTGTTGGATTCCTTACATGCTTTTTGTGCGCAGAGAAGCTACTCATCGAGTTGAAACTTCTTTCCTATTAGTAAACGGTAATCACAACGTAGCTCAACTTTTTCACAATTTTCCCAAATTACGATGAGAAGTGTAGTGTTCAAAACTGCATCTATGCACTGCACGAAAGAAATGTTTTTAGTATTTTTTTCTCACGTGATCAGCTGCATCATTTTTTGTTGTACTACTAGTAGCCTAGGCTAGTCATAGTGGCAAGTAACTTAGGGGCTGTTTGGTTCCTAGCGACACCTTGCCACACTTTGCCACACATAACCTTAGGAAAGTTTTACCAAGTTAGGTATGTGTTTGGTTCTAGCCACACCTAAGGCAAGAATATTTTTTATGAGCAGTGAACCCCATTGTCGGTGCAACAAACCCTAGGTTTGTTGCCTAGACTGTGCACATGCACGGGAACAAGATTGAAGCACCAGCCCAAGTCAGGGTTCAAGGGACTAAGAGATTCGAATGACCAACATACAGATCAGAGGGACCAGGATCAAGCCAGAGAAGCAAGACACCATCAAGAGAAGGCCTCCTTTGCTGGCTGGCGAGCCCGGCAAAGGGCGAGGCCACTCCCAGAAGGAGACAATCAAGGCATCCCGACAGGGCCTACCGGGACTCACGGAGACGAGACCACCTCACCAACCACTCCACCAAGACCCACGCCATCGATCAATGCGGTGTCAAGCCGCAAAGTGACTAAGTGGCAGCCATTCGCCACATGGCAGCCTCTCTCTATAGGAAAAGCCCACAGATGACACGCGTTCTATGACGTATCGAACGAGCACGCCTAAAGCTGGCAACATGGCCCGGCAAGCCTTGCGGACAACCAACAACATGACGTTGAGCGGTGCATTTAATGCGCACTATCAGCCTGCAGAGTTAGGTATGATAGAATTGTTTGCTATCTTATCAGTGCATAATGACTACTTTGCCATTGTGGCAACCCCTTGATCTATAAAAGGAGGCCCAAGGAAACCGTAGGCAGGGTTAGAAGGTTGGATAACTCACACCCCTGTACGTGCGTAGCCACTTCCCCCCTGAGGCATCCTCTGCCGGGAAAGTGTACTACGCTCCACTACCACCTTTGCACCATCAATCCACCAAAGCAGGAGTAGGGTTTTATGCATCGCGGCGGCCCGAACCTGGGTAAAATTGGCTATGTGATCCCTGTCGTGCTGCCCCATGCTCGTTAGCTCTTTGTGCAATGCGACATCCCCCTGCCGAACCAGCAAGGGGCCTTCTGGTCCCATAGGTGGTGGTGGTTTCCCACAACATCTTTGGCGTGCCAGGTAGGGGGCTCAATTGCGCGAACCTGAAGGTGTGTGCAGTGCGGCATCGTCTTCACCATCTTCATCTTTGACAGCGCCATCGACCATGGCGCGCAAGAAGAAACCTAGTCCTTCGGCTCACCCGTCCACCTCGAAGGCTCCACCTCCCACGGCCCCTAACGCAGCGGGACGTGCAGAGACATGTGAGGACGCGAACGTTGCTGGGGATGTGGTCAGAGAAGGAAACACCATCACCACTTCCCCCGCGGCCGACGCAGGAGCCGGGGGCATCGGAGGAGAGAAACATCAGCAACACCCCGACGGCCATGCTCCACTTGGTACGGGCAATGGGGTTACTACATCTGCGCCTATCTCCCACCGACGGGCACAACCGCAGCAATGACGCGCGGGCCGGGGCGAATCGCCGCCCTCCAGCCGCTCTGACCATGGGTGCGGCCGCATCGCGCGCGCCTCCCCCGGAATGTGTCATCCAAGACACTGCGCTCAACGGAGCCGCTGGCCCTCGAGTGCCTTTGCTGGACCACCTCCAGGTGGTCGCCCTGCAGCAGCAGCGGGGGCACAGTGCTGCTGCCGCAGGCACCGTCAGGAGCCGAGCGACGGTGCGATCGACTTCGTCATCGTCCCTACCAAGTACAACTTTAGAGGCCATGGCGCACGCTCAACTACTGCTGAGGTTTCCGCTAGCAGCCGAGCAGATGGATGAATGGCGTGCCACCATCCAAAGTCTACTTGGTTTCGCTGAAGCTGGGGGCTCATGGCGAGTTGGCCCGCCACGACCTCCTCAAGCGACAGCAACGGCTCGTGCTGCTAACCGAACGGAAGGGGCCATCCCCATAGTGCAGTCCCTGCCATGGCAGCCAGCGTGAGCATAACAGAATCAAGACTGCGACAGTGTCTCGATGGCCTCTTCTGACCCTCGAGTGCATCCAGTCCAACGGAGAGCCCCAGAGGATAGGCTGAGAGGAGGCACGCATGTTGTTGCTGAGCAACGGCGTGACGACCTCCACCAGACCGACGGGTGCGACGGCCTCGACGTCGACGAGCCTGCGCTTGGTGTTGGCAGGTGCCTACCTTTCGAGGTTGGCTGCCCCGCCTTCACTCGTGAGCTGCGACAAGTCTGTTGGACGTCCGTTCACACGTTCAAGCCAGATATACATGAGAATTATGATGGGAGGCTGAACCCGGTAGAGTTCCTGAGCATCTACATAATCGCTATCCAGGTTGCCGAGGGAAGAGATGAGAAGGTGTTTGCCAACTACTTCCCCATGGCCCTCAAGTCCAATGTGAGGTCTTAGCTGATGCACCTACCGGAGAACTCCATTTTGTCATGGGCTAACCTGTGCCATGAGTTCATTGGCGCCTTCACTGGCGGCCATCAAGAGGCAGGCCAACCCAGCAACTTGCAGCTTCTCCAGCAGAAGGAAGGACAAACCCTCCATAAGTATTTACAGAGATTCAACAAAGTTCATAGAAGCATCCCAAATATCCATCCGGCAGCTGAGATAGCTGCCTTCCAGTCCAATGTGTGCAACCGCCGGATTCGTTCCAAGATGAACGTGCAGTTGCCGAAGACTGTGAAGGAGCTCTACACCATAGTGGATAAGTGTGCTCGGATGGAGGAGGGATGGAAGTTGCCCGGAGAGGAATATTGCGCCAATGTTAATTCAGAGGATGATGATGAATCAACCAGTCAGAAGAAGAACAGGAAATGCAGCAAGAAGCGGAGGGATAAGGCAGTAATGATTGTTGAAGGATCGGGCATGCCTAGTACCGACAAGAAGGCCAAAGCTGAGGCCCTGGCAAGGAAGCTTTCATGTGTGCTGACTGCCGGGAAGCCGCTGCTGTCGAGAAAGTCGGGAAAGCTGATGGGCTGTATTGCAAGATTCATCGGACCAAGGGCCACAACCTTCAAGACTGTTATCAGGTTGAGCAGCTTGTCAAGATACAGAGAGCAGAGTGTGAGAAGCGTGACAAGGGAAAAGGTTAGAATGCTGCTGGCAGCAAGGGCTGAGGTGGTGAAGTAAATCGCCCCGGCAAACCCTTCTGGAATCAAGGGAAACCCGCCAGAGGCCGAGAGAAGGAAGCCTGTGATGATGAGAGTGATGGAGGGGATGAAGAGGAAACCAGCGAGAAAGAGTTTCAGAAGGCCACTGACGCCATGTGCATTGATGGGGGTGCATCTCTGCACACCTCTCACCGCCAACTCAAGTGGTGGCACACGAAGTTAATGCCATGGAACTAGCGCCAGAGGCCCGAAAGCCGCTCAAGTGGTCCTGTACGCCCATCATCTTTGACGAGGAGGACCACCCCATCCATACCATTGCGGTAGGGTGTTTGCCGTTGTTGGTCTCCCCAACCATTCGCAACCTCAAGGTCACAAAGATTTTGGTGGATGACGGGGCTGGGTTGAATTTGATCTCCTAGCAGCTATCATCAGACTTCAGATAGCAGAGGAAGAGCTAGAGGTCATCGGCATGTTTCAAGGAGTTAATCCCGGCAGGAGCCATCCTAAGATAAAGATCACGTTGCCGGTAATGTTTGGGGGAGAGCTAAACTACCGAACTGAGAGGGTTGTGTTTGATGTGGTCAATCTCCCCCAGCCATACAATGGGATTCTTGGACGCCCGACCTTGGCTAAATTCATGGCGGCATCCCACTATTCCTACAACACCTTGAAGATGCCTGGGCCACTGGGAGTCATCATCATACCATCAAATGAGAAGAATGCAATCATTTGTGTTGATAAGATGTACCGAGACGCAGTCGCGGTAGCTCCCGCCAGGGAAAGCAAAGGAAAAAAGAGGGATTGTTGGGCCTCCGGCAAGGATCTGGGAAGCGTGCTCCCTCCGAGTGCACGGCACCTGTTGATGACGTGTCGAAGTGTTATAACAACAAGAGATCCAAGGTCACTGCACCCCAAGTGAAGAAGGTCCCGGGAGGGCTGGCTGGCGTTGATGGTACTTTCACTATCAGCGCCACCCTCGATGACAAATAGGAAAGCGCGCTCGTTGCCTTCCTACGGGCGAATGTTGATGTGTTTGCTTGGCAACCATCTGATATCCCGGTGTTCCCAGGGAGGTAATCGAGAACCACCTTGCTATCTGCCCACACACCCGACCTGTCAATCAGAAAGTCCGGAAGCAGGCCTTGGAGAGGCAGCAGTTTGTTACGGAAGAGATCAAGAAACTTGAGGCAGCTGGCTTGGTCAGAGGAGTGCTGCATCCCACGTGGTTGGCAAATCCAATGGTAGTCCGGAAGGCTAACAGGAATTGGAGGCTTTGTATAGATTTCACAGATCTCAACAAAGCTTGCCCAAAGGACCCATTTCCCTTGCCGCGTATTGATCAGATTGTGGATTCCACTTCAGGTTGTGATTTGCTATCCTTTCTGGATGCATATTCTGGGTATCACCAAATCTTCATGTCCAAGGAAGATGAAGAGAAGACGCCGTGCATTACTCCGTGTGGTACGTACTGTTTTGTTCGCATGCCATTCAGATTAAAGAGTGTCGTGTCCACTTTTGCAAGGGCAGTCCAGATTGGTTTTGAGACACAGTTGCACAGAAACATAGAAGCTTATATGGATGACATTGTGGTCAAGACCAAGGCAGAGCCACCCTTATTCAAGATTTGGAGGAGACATTTGCTAATCTGCGCAAGATCAATTTGAAAGCTCGACCCAAAAAAGTGTGTATTTGGTGTTCCCTCCGGCAAGCTGCTTGGGTTATTCGTATCCCATCGCGGGATTGAAGCCAACCCCGATAAGATCAAGTCTATCGAGCAGATCTAAGCACCAAGGACAGTTAAGGATGTGAGGTGTCTGACAGGGTGCGTTGCCGCGCTAACCAGATTCATCTCCAAGTCTGCCGAGCACGCCCTGCCGTTCTTCAAAATTTTGAAGAAGGCGGGGCCTATGAGGTGGACTCCGGAAGCAGATGCAACTTTGCAAGAATTGAAGGTCTACTTGTCCTCTGTGCCTACCTTGGTTGCTCTCAAACCCCAGGAATCGTTGCTGTTGTACTTAGCGGCAACTAACCAGGTGGTAAGTGCAGCCCTAGTAGCGCAGCGAGAAGTGGATGAGGCAGAGAGTGAGCAGGGACCGGCAGAGTCAGAGAAGGATCAGGACAGCAATGAGCACAACAACGAGAGCAACCCCAAGGATGTGGCAAGGAAGAAAGTGGTGCCACGCCTAGTGTACTTCGTCATCTCCCTGTTACAGGGGGCTAGATTGAGGTACTCTGGTGTGCAAAAGTTGATCTTTGGTCTCATCATGGACTCAAGGAAACTGCGCCACTACTTCCAAGCCCATGAGATCACGGTTGTCACTCGTTTCCCGTTGCAGAGGATACTCCGAAACCCTGAGGCTACCGACAGAATAGTGGAGTGGTCTTTGGAGTTATCTAGCTTTGGTTTGAAGTTTGAGAGCACATCAACTATTCAGAGCAGGGCATCGACAGAGTTTATTGCAGAATGGACGCCAAACCCTGATGAGGAAGTAACAGAGACAGTTATCCCCGGCAAGGAATCACCCCAAGAATGGATTATGTATTTTGATGGTGCTTTTTCCCTACAAGGTGCATGAGCTGGCGTGCTACTTGTCGCCTCCTCCGGGGAGCACTTGAAGTACGTCGTCCAAATGCATTTTTCCCGGAAGAAGCAACCAACAATACAGCTGAGTATGAAGGGCTCCTTGCCGGGGTCAGGATTGCAGTTGAATTGGGAATTAAGAACCTGATCATTCGAGGAGATTCACAGCTTGTGGTGAGATAAGTCAACAAGGATTACCAAAGTCCATTGATGGAGGCATACGTCGAGGAAGTGAGGAGATTGGAGGAGTGCTTTGACGGATTGCAAACTGAGCACGTACCCCGTGCGGAAAACAACATAGCTGATCATCTGTCAAAGTGTGATGCGCAGAAGCTTCCTGTGGAACTAGGGACTTTTGTTCTCCATCTCACTCAGCCCTCCGTATTCCCAACAACAATGGCCCGGAAAAGGAGAAATTTGAACTCCGGTAAGCCTCTCCCGGTAGAGCCGTCCGCTCCTAGCAGAGACCCTGCCGGACACAACTCCTCACAGCCTGCCAGACCACACCCTGCAGCCGGTCCCATGGACCATGCGAACGAGGCATGTGCTCTCGCAGCATAGGAGGTGCCGCTACTCCTCGTTGCCGAGCCCCAGGCTCCAACTTGGGCAAGGTACATTGTCCACTTCCTCCAAACCGGAGAACTTCCCGGCGACCAAGATGAAACTGAAAAGGTAACCCGGAGGGCCAGTGTGTATCAGTTTGTCGATGACACTGTGTCCAGAAGGAGGCCCAACGGTGTGAAGTTGAAATGCGTCTGCCGGGAAGAAGGAAAGGAACTGCTGGCTGAGATACACAAAGGCGTGTGCGACTCCCACATTAGCTCAAGGGCATTAGTTCGGAAAGCATTCCGGCACGGATTCTACTGGCCCACAACCCTCCAAGATGCGGTCGAGCTAGTCACCAAGTGTGAAGCCTGCCAGTTCCATTCCAAGAAAACCCACCTGCTTGCCCAAGCTCTTCAAACAATCCCTCTATCATGGCCATTTTCGGTCTAGGGGCTCGATATCCTCGGCCCCTTCCCCCGAGCAATCGTGGGCTTTGAATTATTATTCGTCTCTATCGACAAGTTTACAAAGTGGCCGGAAGTGAATGCTATGAGAAAGGTGACTGCTCAGTCAGCTATCAAGTTCTCGAAAGAGCTGGTGTGTCGTTTTGGAGTTTTGGCAAGGACCATTACCAACAATGGCACCCAATTCACGAGCCACGCATTCATGTGATATGTTCATGCCCTAGGATGCAAGATCTCATGTGCCTCTGTGGCACACCCCCGGAGCAATGGACAAGCTGAGAGGGCGAACGCTGAAGTGCTGCGCGGACTCAAGATCAGAACCTTTGATACACTGCCGAAGCACGGGAAGCGGTGGATCGAGGAGCTGCCGATAGTTCTCTGGTCCCTCAAAATGATACCAAACCGAGCTACCAGGCAGACTCCCTTCTCCCTGGCCTACGGGGCAGAAGTAGTTATCCCCATGGAACTCATTTACGGGTCGTCTTGAGTGCTTGCCTAGGATGAAGTAGCACAAGATCAGCACCGGCGTGACGATGCTGTGCTACTCGAGGAGAACCGTCTCCGGGCTACTACGCGTGTTGCACACTATCCGCAAGACCTGCGTTGCTATCATAGCTACAAGGTTCCCACTCGGTGTTTTGAGGAAGGTGACCTTGTCCTTAGGCGCGTTCAGTCCGCCAAGGGTACAAACAAGTTGTCACCGAAGTGGGAAGGACCTTACCGGGTAGTACGAGTCACCAAACCTGGCACAGTCTGTCTGGAGACCGGAGATGGCACTCAGTTGCAAAACTCATGGAATATTGAGCATCTCGGCAAGTTCTACCCGTAAGGCGCGGCTGTCGGGCCCTGCCTGGCAGCCACCCTGTTGTACAGGCCTTGCCTCAGCTACATGTAACCCCATGTACAAAGCCAAGGCGGTGACCCTGTGCAAGAGAAAATAAAGAAGTGCTATGGGGGCCCCCGACCAAGACCACATGCATGCATGAGCATTACAAAGATCACTGCATAAGCATTTCATGAGCATTTGCATATAGATAGGATCGCATCTTGCATTCATTCTCATCTGCATGAAGCTGTGGGTTCCTGCCGCGAACTTGGCTTTGACAAGGAGTTGAGAAGATTGCCTAGCACTGCGATCCCCGGCAAGCCAAAGAGATAAGTTCTAACTCCTGTCCGTTAATGTTCTGTAAGCTATAACTTGTGCATAAGAAAACCTCTCCACCCTTTGAGGCTTGCGTGCTCCCATCCCTGACTCGAACGTTGCTTCAGTCAGGATGGTCGCTGTGGCCTTTGGTAAAAAGAAGTTGGTGGGGGGCTGGCCACTTTGTCTATCACCCAGTAGACGTAGCTCTCTGTCAGATAAAAAGAGTGCCGACAGGATAGCCTGTCAGGGAAAACTCTTTTATTTACATTAAAGAGGCATCTCACCTCTGCATGGGCATACACATGCACGGGTTCCCGGAAAGGTTCATCTTTTTCATAAATATGCTGACACAAGTACAAGCATTACAGAACACAAACACGGACTCGAGAGATTACATTATTTGAATTAAAATTTGGCTCATGCCTACAAATTTAAGATTGAAAAAAGATAAGTGCCCCGTAATGCCTTTGCCCCTGTCCATATCCTACAGGAAGAGGTTGAAGAGGCCGGGGACGGACCAAAATGGGATTCAGCGCCTCCCGAGGATTAGGGTGGTGCTCGTCCTCGGCAGGGAGGAAGAAACCGGAGGGCAGGCGTGGATGGTGACCTTGCCGGAGGACCAGATGGGGGACACGGAATCCCTGGAAAACACGACTCGTCAAAACGGTCGTCCCCGTTGTTGACGCTTCGGGGGTTGCCACTGCCGTCTGCATCACTACCACCCGAAGACCTTGGTGTGCCCGTCTCGTCGGACACCATGCTCTCTAGGTCTTCCCATAGAGAGCATGGTCGTCCCCAGGAGCCCTAGCGTTAGAAGTCACTTCACGTCCCGGAGACGTATATGAGAGCAAGGAGCCCTCGTGTGCGGCAAGAGGACGACGCCTAGGAGGATTCAGATTTGTCCCTAATAACGGCGAATCACCTCCGTGACCCCTCCCCAGTGCCGCGAAGGGAAGAAGAATGGGGAGCGATCGACTACCACGCGCCATTCTAGCCTCGGGTTTCGACATGGTGTCGTTCGCGTCCCCTTCCACTAAAGTCGAGGCCACGGGCGGCCCGGCGATGAAAACACTGGGGTTGCCACCCCCGGCGTTGTCGCCACGCCGCCTGAGTCCCCATTTCAGATGTAACATCCCAAATTTTCAATTTGGAATGTTATACATAGGTAATTCATGCATATCATATTTTATTGCAATTTTGTTTTGTGATCCTTGAAATCCTAAGCAACTCAAGGACCATCGGAGAGAGTTGGGGATTTTCCCTTATTCTCATATTTGAGTTTTATCAAATATTGAAACAAGGATCACTTTGGTTTTAATTATTTTTTTTCTCCCCCAAAATATTTCATATTAAAATTATATGAGAGGAGATAATATGACTTCTCCAAAATAAATTAAATGTTGGAGGAAAAATATTAAAATCAATTTGTATTTTTATTTGGGGTTTTATCGCTATTTTATTGCATTAGAGGCCCAAATAAATGTCCACCTTGTCCGGCATATTTTTAGAGGACGGGGAAAATTTACTTCAAGATTTTTGGAGTCTGTTTAGTATTTCTTTCCTTTGTTTTTCTGCGCGGTATTATTTTAAAAAAAGTCAATCGACCTAGCCAGGCCGTGCCTGACTAGGACTTCACCCGACCAACCTTTTTAAGCGAAGGCCCGAGCCGCCACCAAATCCTAGCCCCGCCTCGCCCGAACCGCCGCCCGCCGCCGAGTTCGCCGCCGCCGCCAGAGCTCGCCGCCCCGTTGCCTCGCCAGCCTGACGCCGCGCCGCCGCCCCACTGGCTCGCCGTCCGCCGCCGGAGTTCGCCGCCGCCGCCGCCGTCCTGATCCGCGAGGTAGCCGTTGGTTTTATTCTAAAACCCATTCAGTTTTTATACGAAAACCTAGATGTGTTTTTTAGATTGGTTTTTTCCGGTTTAGTTATTTAGAAAAGCCCGTTCGTATGTTCGTTTTAACGAATGGTTTTCACCCGTTAACCGCAGACAACGAACGTTCGTTCATTAGCCTGTTCGTCAGTTTTCTTTTTCCAGGGTTTTCCGTGATTATTTTCGATCGCTATTTCTACCTGTTTTTTGTTTTAGTTTATCTTTTCGCTCGTTTATTGGAATCTGGCAATTCGAGCGCCTAGATCTTCGTCTCGAAGCCCTCTTTCTGTTTAACCAACTTGAACAAGATTTTGGTATAGTAAAATTTGACTTTAGTCCATATTAGTAACCGGATCTTGTTTCTTTCGCAGTTTGAGTTTCGTTGCTCCATTTGATTTGATTCTTTTTGCAAACCGGAGTTCTTTAGTTGAAATTTCCGGTTAGATCCTCTTACTTGAGATTTACTCGTGCATCTTTGCTTGATTGCTTATGTATGCTATTGTTTTTTTGCGATAGAACACCCGGAGTGCGAAGCGTGCTACTACGAGTCTTTAGGATTTGCAGATCGTCTGCAAGGCAAGTAACACTTTGATCATACCCTTCATCACCCAGTTTTTATGCATTAGTTTCAACCTTCACACATTGCATGAGTAGGATCTCTTAACATGTGGGTCTGGGAAGTAGATAATGAGGTAGAACCTATTACCAGTTTTATTATCAAACCCTTGGGAGTTGCTTCTACGTTATGCATATATTGCCATGCTATGCTCGTAGACGTGGTTTGGGTTTAAGTGTATCCATAACAGATGTGAGTTGTTAATTAATGGTTCAACTTAAGGTCGCAACTTTAATACACATCTGGGTGGATTGCTTGTGGGCACCTGGAGAATCCAGTGTTGTCCTAGGATATCCCGGAGTACCCGTGTGATCATCCTATGGTCCGCCACCCAGGCTCAAAGGGGTCATAAGACTATTCATGCTAGAAACTTCCGTGTGCAGCCACATGCCATTATAGGCTCTGGCATAGTTGAGTAAGTTGCGTCAGTTCTTGAAGAGGTGGACTAGCAGATCTAGGGGATTGTAGGTGTACCGGTCTGCCCGGAGTAGAGAGCAAATGCTTTTGAAAGATTGTGTCTCGGTCATCCGTTTCTCAAACACCCTGTAGTGCGAGAAATCCAAAGGAGGAGATCGAGTCTTGTGGGGAAAAGTGCGCAAACCTCTGTAGAGTGTATAAACTAATCATGGTTAGCCGTGTCCCCGGTTAAGGACATCTTTGAGTATCTGGCTCTTGGATTATCATATGGATCTCATCACTCTAAATTAACTTGTTGGGTTGATAACTACTTTTAATTGGGATTCAGTTGGAGGAACCTTCTCAATATTGTTCAACTACCATGATACATAAATAAAATATATTCCTTTGTTGTAGGGAAAAATTGGCTTTTCGCAAAACATATTAACCATACAGCCTCCACCAGCCATATATGCATATAGTGATAGCTTTTATCTATTCATTACTCTCCTGTGTTACTTTGCCAGCATATTCCATGTGCGGACCCGTTTTCGGGCTGCAACATATCATGTTGTAGACTTTCCAAACGAGGAATAAGGTGTGATAGGTCATTTGTCAAGCACTCAGCTATGCCGTTGGAGTTGATGGACTCACTTTATCTTCCAACCATTTCGCTGTTATCGTATTATATGGCCTTAAGACATATTTATTGTAATAAGCTCTCTCTTGAGACATTCAATGTAATAAGTGTGTGATTGCCACTTGAGACGTCTCCAACATATCTATAATTTTTGATTGCTCCATGCTATATTATCTACTATTTTGGACATTATTGGGCTTTATTTTCCACTTTTATATTACTTTTGGGACTAACCTATTAACCGGAGGCCCAGCCCAGAATTGCTGTTTTTGCCTATTTTAGGGTTTCGAAGAAAAGGAATATCAAACGGAGTCCAAATGGAATGAAACCTTCGGGAACGTGATTTTCTCACCGAACATGATCCAGGAGACTTGGACCCTACGTCAAGAAACAAAGGAGGAGGCCAGGAAGGAGGGGGTGCGCCTACCCCCCAGGCGCGCCCTCCACCCTCGTGGGCCCCCTGTTTCTCCACCGACGTACTCCTTCCTCCTATATATACCTACATACCCCCAAACGATCAGATACGGAGCCAAAACCCTAATTCCACCGCCGTAACTTCCTGTATCCACGAGATCCCATCTTGGGGCCTGTTCCGGAGCTCCGCCGGAGGGGGTATCCATCAGGGAGGGCTTCTACATCAACACCATAGCCTCTCCGATGAAGTGTGAGTACTTTACCTCAGACCTTCAGGTCCATAGTTATTAGCTAGACGGCTTCTTCTCTCTTTTTGGATCTCAATACAATGTTCTCCCCCTCTCTTGTGGAGAACCATTCGATGTAATCTTCTTTTTGTGGTGTGTTTGTTGGGACCGATGAATTGTGGGTTTATGATCAAGTCTATCTATGAATAATATTTGAATTCTTTTATGTATGATTGGTTATCTTTGCAAGTCTCTTCGAATTATCAGTTTGGTTTGGCCTACTAGATTGATCTTTCTTGCAATGGGAGAAGTGCTTAGCTTTGGGTTCAATCTTGTGGTGTCCTTTCCCAGTGACAGTACGGGCAGCAAGGCTAAACCTAGACTTATTAGATGGGTTCTCTTGCTACAAGAACTTGATTTGCATATTGTTGATAGAAAAGGAGCTGAGAACCCCGTTGCAAACAACTTATCTAGGTTAGAGAATGTTCTTGATGACCCACTACCTATTGATGATAGCTTTCCTGATGAACAATTAAATGTCATAAGTACTTCTCGTACTACCCCTTGGTATGCTGATTATGCTAATTACATAGTTGCTAAATTTATACCACATAGCTTCACATACCAACAAAAGAAAAAGTTCTTCTATGATTTGAAACATTACTTTTGGGATGACCCACATCTTTATAAAGGAGTAGACGGTGTTATTAGATGTTGTGTACCTGAGCATGAACAGGAACAGATCCTACGCAAGCGCCACTCCGAAACTTATGGAGGACACCACGCGGGAGATAGAACTGCACATAAGGTATTGCAATCAGGTTTTTGTTGGCCTACTCTCTTATAGGATGCCCGTAAGTTTGTCCTATCTTGTGATGAATGTCAAAGAATTGGTAATATTAGTAGACGTCAAGAAATGCCTATGAATTATTCACTTGTTATTGAACCATTTGATGTTTGGTGCTTTTATTATATGTGTCCTTTTCCTGCCTCTAATGGATATACACATATTTTAGTTGCTGTTGATTACATTACTAAGTGGGTAGAAGCTATTCCAATTAGTAGTGCTGATCATAACACTTCTATTAAAATGCTTAAAGAAGTTCTTTTTTCGAGGTTTGGAGTCCCTAGATATTTAATGACTGATGGTGGTTCACATTTTATTCATCGTGCTTTCCGTAAAATGCTTGCTAAATATGACGTCAATCATAGAATTGCATCTCCGTATCACCCACAGTCTAGTGGTCAAGTAGAATTGAGCAATAGAGAACTCAAATTAATTTTGCAAAAGACTGTCAATAGGTCTAGAAAGAATTAGTCCAAGAAACTTGATTATGCATTATGGGCCTATAGAACTGCATATAAAAATCCTATGGGTATGTCTTCGTATAAAATGGTATGTGGAAAAGCATGTCACTTACCTCTCGAACTAGAACATAAGGCATATTGGGCTATTAAAGAGCTCAATTATGACTTCAAACTTGCCGGTGAAAAGAGGTTATTTGATATTAGCTAACTTGATGAATGGAGAACCCAAGCTTATTAAAATGCCAAGTTGTTTTAAGAAAAGGTTAAAAGATGGCATGACAAAAGGATACAAAAGCGTGAGTTTAATGTAGGTGATTATGTATTGCTATACAACTCTCGTTTAAGATTTTTTGCAGGAAAACTTCTCTCTAAATGGGAAGGCCCCTATGTTATCGAGGAGGTCTATCGTTCCGATGCCATTAAAATCAACAACTTAGAAGGCACTAATCCGAAGCTGGTAAACGGTCAAAGAATCAAACATTATATCTCAGGTAATCCCATAAATATTGAAACCAATATTATTGAAACTGTAACCCTGGAGGAATACATAAGGGACACTTTCCAGAATGTTTCAGACTCCGAAAAGGAATAGGTATGTGGTACGGTAAGTAAACCGATTCCAAAACCTTTTTAAGGCAATATTTCTCTGTTTTGGAATATTTAGAAAAATAGAAAATTAAGTAGCAGTCCGGGAAGGACACGAGGGACCCACAAGGGTGGAGGGCGCATCCTACCCCCCTGGGCGCGCCCCCTACCTCGTGAGCACCTCATGTGCCTTCTGGACTCCGTTTTCTTGCATGATACGTATTTTTGTCGGTAAAAATTCACTATATATTCTCCCAAAGGTTTTGACTCCCGTATCACGCAAATATTCTTTGTTCTTGTTTCGAGATGTTTTTCTGACAGATCTAGATTATCATGATGTCCCCAAGTGCTTCCAAGGACAAGTTCTTCGAGAAGGTCATCAACCCTTACCTCGCGGAGGTGCTGCGACACCCTCAAACCATTGAGATGCGTGATGGGTTGCTGCACATCCGCGATGCTGAGGGACCAAAGGGAACCAGAAGCGTGGAGACGAGGCTCGAAGCAATGGAGCAACAAGTTTTCAAGTGCCAGGGGATGGTGGAACGTGGAATCAACGCTAGCCACACGATGCTCACGGAGTTCACTAACAACTACAAGCCGGATGCCAAGAACACCGGGGAGGCCATCTTCAAGCTACATGAGAAGATCGAGCACCTCCAAGCCCAAATCTATGACCTGCAAAACCAAAACTGTGAGTATGAATATAGATTCAAAAGAATGAGTTTGGCTGCAGATTCGAGGATTCCGGAGACTCGATCATCCTTCTATGATGGTGAACCTATGCCTTGGAAGATGGATGACAAGCCCGCATCATCAACAACACCTCCACCTTCTTCACCAACCAAGGAGATATAATCACATGGGTATGGGCACTCCCCTTGGCAACCACTAAGCTTGGGGGAGGTGCCCCAGTATCGTATCACAACCACAACTCCTATCTTTACCATTTTCCTTAGTTCGATCCTATTAGTAGTATTTTGATCTAGTAGAATAAAGTTTATGGAATCATCTAGTTTTAAGTTTTGCTTTATGATCTCTCTATGTAATCGAGTCCATGAGCTATATAATAAAGATTAGTGTTGAGTCAAGGGCTTGAGTTTCTTGCTATGATCTTGGGTGAATTAAAGAAAAGTGAAAAAGAATAAGAAGAAACAAAAGTTCATATTGATCTTATTGATAGTAATGACTTCACATAGAAAGAGTGTGGTGGTTAAAAGTTGTTGGGAGTTGGCAGACATAGCTTTGGTCATCGTTGCAATTAATAGGAAGTAATAAGGAAAGAGAGGTTTCACATATAAATATACTATTATTGACATCTTTTATGATTGGGAGCACTCATCAAAATATGACATGCTAAAGAGTTGATGTTGGACAAGGAAGACAATGTAATGGGTTATGTTTTCTTATATCTGAGATAAAGTATGTTGTCATGGATCATCCAACATGTTGAGCTTGCCTTTCCCCCTTATGCTAGCCAAATTCTCAGCACCAAGTACAGATACTACTTGTGCTTCCAAATACCATTAAACCAGTTTTGCCATGAGAGTCCACCATATCCTTCAAGCAAGTTGTCATCGGTGCAAAGCAATAAAAATTGCTCTAAATATGTATGATTAGTGTGGGAGAAATAAGCTTTATACGATCTTGTGATGTGGAAGTAATAAAAGTGACAGACTGCATAATGAAGGTTCATATCACAAGGGGCAATATAAAGTGATGCTCTTTCACATTAAGATTTTGTGCATCCAACCATAAAAGCGCATGGCAACCTCTGCTTCCCTCTGCAAAGGGCCTATCTTTTATTATTATCTTCTACCTTATGCAAGTGTCATGGTGATCTTCACCTCTCCCTTTTTCATTTTATCCTTTGGCAAGCTCAGCATGTTGGAAAGAACCTGATATACATATCTAATTGGATGTAGGGGGCATGAGTTATTATTGTTGACATTACCCTCGAGGTAAAAGGTTGTGGGGCGAAACTATAAGCCCCTATCTTTCTCTGTGTCTGGTTAAAACTCCGTAACCACAAGTATTGCGCGAGTGTTAGCAATTATGAAGGACTAGATGATAGTTGAGTATGTGGACTTGCTTTTTAGCTCTGACATAAACTCTTTCTGATGTTATGATAAATTGCAATTGCTTCAATGACTGAGGTTATAGTTTGTTGGTTCTCAATAAGGTTTCTGATTCATACTTTTGCATTGTGAATAGATCATCACTTGAACATAAGTAATCATATGACAATATCTATGTATGTTGCTGTTATGAGAATAATCATGATGCCCGCATGTCCGTATTTTATTTTTATCGACGCCTCTACCTCTAAACATGGGGACATATTTATTGTTATCGGCTTTCGCTTGAGGACAAGCGAGGTCTAAGCTTGGGGGAGTTGATACGTCCATTTTGCATCATGCTTTTATATCGATATTTACTGCATTATGGGCTGTTATTTCACATTATGTCACAATACTTATGGCTATTCTCTCTTATTTTACAAGGTTTACATAAGGAGGGATAATGCCGGCAGCTGGAATTCTGGGCTGGAAAAGGAGCAAATATTAGAGACCTATTCTGCACAACTCCAAAATTCCTGAAACTCCACAGAATGCCTTATAATAAATAATGAAAAATTCTCGCCAAAGATGAAGACTAGGGGCCCCACACCCTTTCCACGAGGGTGGGGGCGTCACCCCTAGGGCGCGCCCCCCTACCTCGTGGGCCCCCTGGTGGCTCTCCGATGACCATCTTCTCTTATATGAAGTCATTCATCGAGAAAAAAATAAGAAGCAACCTTTTGGGACGAAACTCCACCGCCACGAGGCGGAACCTTGGCGGATCCAATCTAGAGCTCCGGCAGAGCTGTTCTGCCGGGGAAACTCCCCCCCCCCCCCCGGAGGGGGAAATCATCGCCATCGGCATCACCAACGCTCCTCTCATCGGGAGAAGGAAATCTCCATCAACATCTTCATCAGCACCATCTCATCTCAAAACCCTAGTTCATCTCTTGTATCCAATTCTTGTCTCCAAGTCCGGGATTGGTGCTAGTAGGTTGCTAGTGGTGTTAATTACTCCTTGTAGTTGATGCTAGTTGGTTTAATTGGTGGAAGATCATATGTTCAGATCCTTTATGCATATTATTACCCCTCTGATTATGAACATGAATATGCTTTGTGAGTAGTTACGTTAGTCCCTAAGGACAAGGGAGAAGTCTTGCTATTAGTAGTCATCTGAATTTGGTATTCGTTCAATATTTTGATGAGATGTATGTTGTCTAGTCTCTAGTGGTGTTATGTGAACGTCGACTACATAACACTTCACCATTATTTGGGCCTAGAGGAAGGCATTGGGAAGTAATAAGTATATGATGGGTTGCTAGAGTGACAGAAGCATAAACCCTAGTTTATGCGTTGCTTCGTAAGGGGCTGATTCGGATCCATATGTTTCATGCTATGGTTAGGTTTACCTTAATACTTTTGTTGTAGTTGCGGATGCTTGCAATAGAGGTTAATCATAAGTGGGATGCTTGTTCAAGTAAGAACAGCACCCAAGCAACGGTCCACCCACATGTCAAATTATCAAAGTACCGAACGCGAATCATATGAACATGATGAAAACTAGCTTGACGATATTCCCATGTGTCCTCGGGAGCGCTTTTCCTTATATAAGAGTTTGTCGAGGCTTGTGCTTTGCTACAAAAAGGATTGGGCCACCTTTCTGCACTTTATTTACTTTTGTTACTTGTTGCTCGTTACAAATTATCTTATCACAAAACTATCTGTTACCACTTGTTTCAGTACTTGCAGAGAATACCTTGTTGAAAACCACTTATCATTTCCTTCTGCTCCTTGTTGGGTTCGACACTCTTACGTATAGAAAGGACTACGATAGATCCCCTATACTTGTGGGTCATCACCTGCCTATGCACTTATTAGCCCGTACAACGACGATGCTCGGCAGCGCGTTCGGGGTAGGCCCAGGGGCTTCTGTCGGTGCAAGAAACCCTGGGTCTGTTGCCCAAACTATGCACAGGCACGGGAACAAGATTGAAGCACCAGCCCAAGTTAGGGTTCAAGGGACTAAGAGATTCGAAGGACCAACATATAGATCAGTGGGACCAGGATCAAGCAAGAGATGCAAGACACCATCAGGAGAAGGCCTCCTTTGCCGGCAGGCGAGCCCGACAAAGGGCGAGGCCACGCCCAGAAGGAGACAATCAAGGCATCCCGGCAGGGCCTACCAGGACTCACAGAGATGAGACCACCTCACCAACCACTCCACCACGACACACGTCATCGATCAATGCGGTGTCAAGCTGCAAAGTGACGATGTGGCAGCCATTCGCCACATGGAAGCCTCTCTCTATAGGAAAAGCCCACAGATGACACCTGTCCTGCGACGTGTCAAACAAGCAGGCGTGAAGCTGGCAAGATGGCCCGACAAGCCTTGCCGGAAAACCAACGATGTGACGTGGAATGGTGCATTTAATGCGCCCTGTCAGCCCATAGAGTTAGGTATGATAGCACTTTTTGCTATCTTATCAGTGCATAATAACTACTTTGACATTGTGGTAACCCCTTGATCTATAAAAGGAGGCCCACGGCAACCATAGACAGGGTTAGAAGGTTGGATAACTCACACCCCCGTACGTGTGTAGCCACACTGCCGCCCTGAGGCAACCTCTGCCGGGCAAGTGTACAATGCTCCACTACCACCTTTCCACCATCAATCCACCAAATCAGGAGTAGGGTTTTATGCCTGGCGGTGGCCCGAACCTGGGTAAAATTGCCTGCGTGATCCATGTCATGCTGCGCCACGCTCGTCTGCTCTTTGTGCAACGTGACATCCCCTTGCCGAACCAGCAAGGGGCCTTCTGGTCCCATAGGTGGCCATGGTTTCCCGCGACACCCACATGTCATAGACACAAAAAGTGTGGCAAGATTCCCTTAGGCAAGCCAAAGTGTGGCTAACAATTTGAGCAACTCAACTAAGGCAAGTGTGGCAAGTATGGAAAAAATCATGTGGTTATATATGGCAAAGATAGTCAGAATCCAAACAACCCTTTAGACTAGTAACTCTATGGTTACCCTAAGAGCATGTACTACCTCCGTCCTGGTTTATTCTTCCTATTTTGTGGTATCAAAATTTGACCATAGATTTAACTGACAAAATGTTAATGCATGTCACTAAAAATTATATCATTGGATTCGTATTTGAACATAATTTCAAATGGTGTAATTTTTGGTGACATGCATTGGCATTTTCTTAGGTAAATCTATGGTCAAAATTTTACACTAAATACGAGGTAGTACAAAAGTGGGCTATAACAGCCCTCCACTATGTAGGCCAAAACACATGCCAAATTCACTTGTGATGCATTTGGCATCGATGCCCCTCCATTGCTCACCTAGAGCCCCAATCTGGATCATCTACTTCGCTCCGGTGCCAAATTAACTCACACAATGAAAAACACTTGCATGGGAGAGTGAGAGGACTGAGGCAATAAAAACACTTGTTTGGGATAGTGAGAGGCTGGTGTAGTTGGTTTGATTGATTTGTTTATACATGTGGGTCTGTGTGCATAGTGGTGCCAACTCTCTCACATCGCTAGAGCAGTGCCAAAATCTTTTGATTTGACATCGATGCGTATTATGTGGCATACTTTTGAGAAATATGGCATCGGCCACATAGTGGAAGGAAACAAATGCCCAAGCTCTTCACATGCTCCTAGGTAAATAAGAGGAGAGAGAGAGTGAGTGAGTGAAAAAATATCACTATCCAACCAACCCTATTGCATGAGCGAATGATATTGGTACCTCTTGATGACACGGCGATCTTATACAGCCAGCTGCTCTAATATGTTCTCTTCTTTTGCAGATAAAAAAGACCCGAAAGTGAAAAATGTGCTGCACTATAACAATCTCATCGAATGCCTTGATCTCCATCTTATAGAAATTGATTTGATTGACTACCGAGGCAGCACATCTAAAATTAAGTGGCCAGGTTCTTTGTTCTGGAGGCAAGTGTGCTCAACGTAATGAGGTTTGGTGTTCTCTGGCACAACAATGAATGGCGTGCTGATCATCGCAAGCGTCTAAGCCTAAATGATAAAGTCTCCGCAGAAGCTGAATTTGTTTTTGAAACATCAAGTTGCCAGAGACTCGAAAATTTATTTGCCCATTAGTGACTTGTCAGGGATGTGGATTTTAGTTTGTACGATAATGCTGCATCCACCTAAAGTAACGAAAGTTCTTATGTAAACCTCCTAGTAATTCCCTCTTCGTAGGTACAACATTACTCCTAACATTTGTAATATCAGTTTGAAACTTGTAATATTGACGTGTCATATGCCCGCTTTTTCAAAATCCTGCAAATCAAAGAGGTCCTGAGCTGGTGATGATGGTGTGCCTGCCATCTTTCACCACTATCCGTCGGATCTTGATCTGACTCATAGAAAGCAAACTTCTGCAATTTTGCAAAAATATGCCCGCACTTGTTCCCTATTTACAAACAACTCCTTGTCTCTCACAATCAGCCTTATCTCCTCCCCACCACATCTAGAAGGCCATGGAAAAATCTGGCGTGATGGCCGCTGCCGGCGCCGTCCACCCCCAATCTTGGTGTTCCGTGCAATGCATGGGCATCTTATTCATACTCCGTATAAGAAAAGTGTAGAGATACTCGTGGCAACGCACGGGAAATTATGTCGAACATGGCTAGTTGTAAGTAGGCTAGCTCTATAGCCATGATCATAGTGACTGCAGACGGTGAGGCTGACTTTGGTATGCCGAACACGGCGCCTACACTCAGGTGTCATCTCCGGCGTAGGGTCTTGTCACTTGACTGTGAGGAGCATAACGTAGTAATAATTTGACCAACGGGTAGTATAGTACTACTACATTAGTAGTACTACTACTAGTACTAGCACCACCGTCTGGATTTAGTAGTACTACCACGTTTGCTTGGATTTAGTATTTGACTAGCAATATCTGGTAATGCATGTCACAAAAAATATACTACTACCTCTGTAAATAAATACATGGTGTATTGTTTTATTCAGTTTTGAACGTAGTTCCCGATGATATTATACACTCTCCCTTCAGATAGATGGCTCAAATCTGAACTCTCATCAATCAGACTACAATGTACTCACCGAGCACTCAGCTTGGTAAGCTACAAACAAAAAATTACAATCAAAGACTACTATTGTACTCCCTCCATATTGGTGCATTAGTCACGTTACGAAAACCTAATCCCAAAACTTTTATGCGCGCTGCAATAACTCCCACCTCATTCCCTGTTTTTTGCCACGAAAAAAGAAATCACCCAATAGGAGACGTGGGGTGCGTATGCATTCAATGACTTGAGACTACCTAGCACAACATTTTTCGTTATGTGCATTAACATTTTATTAGTTAAATCAATGGTCAAAACTTGGCGTAAAATGCAAAGGGGACCAATAAACAAGTAAACATCAAAGTTCTCTTATTTTGCCCCAACTAGAGGTCCAGTGAGATGAATATACTGCATCGGCATGGAGGGGGACGCAACTTCATTGACTTACTGCACCTGCCTTTGGGTGTATGATAGGTGGGCCCAACATGTGGCTGGCCCACCTGTCATACAGCCAAAGGCAGGTGCAGTTAAGGCACAGGAGCTCAGTCCCACAGAGGGAGGGCCGAGGAGTAGATGGCCAACACATGTGAATGCAACACAGTCTACACTTCTCATATAAAGGCTCCCCGCCAGTCCAATCTACGAAATCCTACGCACCTACGCACCCTAACCAAGGCAAGAGTGATCACTCCAATTGCAAGATCAGTTGACTAGAAACTAGACCCATGGAGGCGATGAGCGCGAGCATCAGCCGACTGTGCCAGATGGTTCACGACAGCGGCCTACAGCCCGACACCGAGGAACGACTCCAGGTCGTGCTTGACGCCGCCAGGGTGAGAGGCCGCTTGGACGACAACTTCGTCTCCTTGTTCGACGAGGTCCTCGTCAGCTTCCTCAACAAGTTCACCGTCATCAAGAAGCTCATGGACGACCTTGACGTACGCCTCCAGGCCACGCGCCCAGGCTCTGTGATGCCCGCCACCTTCAATGACCTCTATGGTGACAACCTCTTCGACGCACTGGTGGCCCTGTAACTGCCCGCCATCGCGCCGGAGGGTGTCCACCTCGAGGTCGCGCTCACCGCGCAGGGCGTGGCGCAGCAAGACACCATCGACAGAATCACCCACGTCTACGCGCAAATCATCCACAAGGACTACTACGTGAAAGAGGAGGACGATAGGATGCTGGCCTTCTTGGACCGCAGAGCAACATTGGACGGCATTGTTCAGAAGCACATTGAGCTCACCGCCAATGCCACTGCTCCTCACACGTCGGTTGGTGACCCGGCGCACTAGGGCATGAGGATGTCGTTGATGGATCCGTATGTATCTTTATCTTTCCATCAAATCCATGTAGTAGTATATGGAACTACTTGTAATTATCTTACCTTTCGCATCAACTTCATAATTTTTGTACGTACTCCATGCATGAACCACGCCAGAACCAAACTTCTCATTACTCTAGGGAAAATCGTTATTTCTATCTATCGGTCATGCCATGGAGAAGAACCAAAATTTACAAGTTACAAATTCAAAAGGAAAAGCATGTCGTGTTCACATCGCACCCCCACATAGTTGTTCTGGTACGCCGCTCAAGGGGGAATGTGTGATATGTTGCATTTTCACTTGCAAGTGGGACCGCAGTTGAGCAAAGCGACTATCAGCAAACCCCCACCCCGCCCACCACATGATGGCTGAGAAAACAAGAGGGAGAAGAGATGGCTGTAGCATGGACTCCGAGAAAATTGGTGTCAGATGGGACTCGTGTGGGTGGCGTGTGCAATACTGCTAGACATGAATGCTAGGTATGTCCCATGCCAGCCCACTATATCGAGGTGCTGGTGACATAGAGCGAACACATTATCTCTCCAGGAGTACGGTACACCACTAGTACTACTCACATTGTCGCGAAATTTCCTGGAGTTCGTGCTCAGCCCTCCTCTCTCTCTCTTCTTAGCCAGCCAGCAGACGCGCGAAGCCCATCGTCTGTTTGCTCACATGCGGTCCCACATGTCAGTGAAAATGCAAGAGGACGCACTAAACCTGCACATCTTTCACCTCGACGTGCTAGTGATGAAAAACAAATCGAATAAAGATCTTCGGTGGCCTCTTTTGGAGTTACTTGAGAGTAAGATTCTATTTATAGTTTAACCCAAGATGCACATCACGTGGCTTCAACTAGCACTCCATTTTCTTGCATGGCACGACCTAGATGCTGGATGTCCCACGTGTCGACAAAAGGTGGAAGAACTCGACCATATCTTCTCCACATTTAGACCGGAGGAGTAGGAAACATGGCAAGCCCTGTGCCTACATCATACTCCGTACAAGCCCACCTCACCCAGTCATGCTATCACCATATTTCTTGGCCTCCGAGCGATGCCTAGGACTAGTTGATCTAACTAGAACTAACTATTGTGCTAGCATACTCCAATATTAGGTTGGCTCTATGTGATGTGGCAACTTCATATAATCGGATGTTGGCTATACTACTACGGTACTCACACTCCAAGAAGTGAGTCGAAAACCATTCATAAATTGAGTCTATGACATGCATATGCAAACGTACCATTCATTGCATACAACAAGTCATCAACACACAATGACAACGAGGATACATGTTGGATTATAGATTAGTTCCACCAAAACATTCTAGTAAATACTAAAGTTTTCATCACACAACAAATGGCCTACGTCCCCCACACGACCGAAGCCACTTCGCACCCCCACAAGGTTGGTCCGCCGTGCCGATAGGGAAACGAGTGTTGTCTTGCATCTTCACTTAGGCCAACTCCAACGCGTGTAGCTCGGACGCGCGCTCGCCCAGCCCCCTTTCCCTCGACGCCCCCGAGCTATGATGACCCATAAGTATAGGGGATCCATCATAGTCCTTTTGATAAGTAAGAGTGTCGAACCCAACGAGGAGCAGAAGGAAATGATAAGCGGTTTCCAGCAAGGTATTCTCTGCAAGTACTAAAATAAGTGGTAACAGATAGATTTGTGATAGGATAATTTGTAACGAGCAACAAGTAACAAAAGTAAATAAAGTGCAGCAAGGTGGCCCAATCCTTTTTGTAGCAAAGGACAAGCCTGGACAAACTCTTATATAGAGAAAAGCGCTCCCGACGACACATGGGAATATCGTCAAGCTAGTTTTCATCACGTTCATATGATTCGCGTTCGGTACTTTGATAATTTGGTATGTGGGTAGACCGGTGCTTTGGTACTGTCCTTACTTGGACAGGCATCCCAGTTATGATTAACCTCTATTGCAAGCATCCGCAACTACAACAAAAGTATTAAGGTAAACCTAACCATAGCATGAAACATATGGATCCAAATCAGCCCCTTACGAAGCAACGCATAAACTAGGGTTTAAGCTTCTGTCACTCTAGCAACCCATCAGCTACTTATTACTTCCCAATGCCTTCCTCTAGGCCCAAATAATGGTGAAGTGTCATGTAGTCAATGTTCACATAACACCACTAGAGGAGAGACAACATACATCTCATCAAAATATCGAACGAATACCAAATTCACATGACTACTAATAGCAAGACTTCTCCCATGTCCTCAGGAACAAACGTAACTACTCACAAAGCATAATCATGTTCATAATCAGAGGGGTATTAATATGCATATAGGATTTGAAGATATGATCTTCCACCAAATAAACCAACTCGCATCAACTACAAGGAGTAATTAACACTCCTAGCAACCTACTAGTACCAATCCTGGACTTGGAGACAAGAATTGGATACAAGAGATGAACTAGGGTTTTGAGAGGAGATGGTGCTGGTGAAGATGTTGATGGAGATTGCCCTCTCCCAACGAGAGGAGCATTGTTGATGACGATGGCGATGATTTCCCCCTCCCAGAGGGAAGTTTCCCCAGCAGAACAGCTCTGGCGGAGCCCTGGATAGGTTCTGCCAAGGTTCTGCCTTGTGGCGGCGGATTCTCATCCGGAAAGATGGCTTATGATTTTTTCCTCATCGAAAGACTCCATATAGCAGAAGATGGCCATCGGAGGGCCACCGGGGGGCCCACGAGGTAGGGGGCGCACCCAGGGGGGTAGGGCGCGCCCCCCGCCCTCGTGGGCAGGGTGTAGCCCCTGGTGAACATCTTGCACTCAGTATTTTTTATATATTCTGAAAACGTCTTCCATGAAGTTTCAAGACTTTTGGAGCTGTGCAGAATAGGTCTCTAATATTTGCTCCTTTTCCAGCCCAGAATCCAAGCTGCCGGCATTCTCCCTCTTTATGTAAACCTTGTAAAATAAAAGAGAATAGGCATAAGTATTGTGACATAATGTGTAATAACAGCCCATAATGCAATAAATATCGATATAAAAGCATGATGCAAAATGGACTAGCTGAATGCACCCGGCGGCCGAATTTGGAGCGGATCCGGTCGAGCTTGAGCTTGCCCGGTTGTGGGAGGCCGCGCCGCACCATGGACTAGCCAGGCACCGGGACGGGAGGCCCCGACAAGGGCGCAAGGCCGCATGCAGGTACTGACTCCTCCTCTTGCCGCTCAGATCTACACCGTCGGCGGTCCGCCGAGAGATACATGAATGACGGTCGGTCGGGCTCGATGCTGGTCCAAAAGCTCATCTGCGAACCGTTTCCACTCATTATGTGCGATGACTGCCCAAAGAAGGTCTTGCGCCACGTGTCTACAACGCCGAAACATCCCGGATGGGTGTTCATCAAGTGCTCAACCGATGGGGTATGTGCTACTTTAGCTTCGGTTGTGCTCCCGGATTTGACTAGTTGTGCTAACTTAAAATTTTATTGTGTAGAACGGATGAAAGTTTTGGTATTGGGAGGAATAGTACATTACTATATTGATAGAGCACAATTTAGTAGATGTTCATGCACTTTTAGCTAGCATAGAGGCTAGAGATGAGACTAGTGCACTTGTTGATAGAATAGAGGCTAGACATGAGACTAGATGCGAGGAAGCAACGTCTACTTCTTTACACTCAACGAAGAAAGAAGCACAAAAGATCGAGCCTCTGCAGATCAACAATGAATGCATTGCGAAGGCACTAATCCAACTTACAGGAGCAATTATGGAAGTTGGACATCTTCTAAAATGTATTCTTGTGGTTCTTGTTTTCTTTGGTTTTGCTTTTCTAGTCAAAATTTTGTGATGTATTTCCATGTGCCAAAAATCAATGATGAAAAAAGATGTGTTCGCAAAGAAAAATGTATGTGGCCGGGACGCGTCCGGGCGTTGGGCGCACGACCACTGCATCCGATAAAAGGCCTGGACACGACCCCATTGCCCTACCCAAACGGACAGAATCTGGGCAAAATGGACGTCCGTTTGGGGTCGTGCATTGGAGTTGGCCTTACAAGTGGGACCGCTGTCAGTGTCAAAATCGACGGATCTCGGGTAGGGGGTCCCGAACTGTGCATCTATGGCTGATGGTAACAGGAGGCGGGGGACACAATGTTTACCCAGGTTCGGGCCCTCTCGATGGAGGTAATACCCTACTTCCTGATTGATTGATCTTGATGATATGAGTATTACAAGAGCTGATCTACCACGAGATCGTAGAGGCTAAACCCTAGAAGTTTACCTATGATTATGATTGCTGTTGTCCTACCGACTAAACCCTCCGGTTTATATAGACACCGGAGGGGGCTAGGGTCACACAGAGTCGGTTACAAGGGAGGAGATCTACATATCCGAATTGCCAAGCTTGCCTTCCATGCAAAGGAGAGTCCCACCCGGACACAGGATGAAGTCTTCAATCTTGTATCTTCATAGTCCAACAGTCCGGCCAAAGTATTTGGTCCGGCTGTCCGAGGACCCCCTAATCCAGGACTCCCTTGGTAGCCCCTGTACCAGGCTTCAATGACGATGAGTCCGGCGCGCAGATTGTCTTCGGCATTGCAATGCGGGTTCTTCTCCAAATCTTGAGTACCTGTCATAATGAGTAGTGTCCGGCTCCCCATGAATGTTGCACTCCTCGGCTTCTGCGCCTAATAATGGCTATCTTCCATGTATCGAGCAAATGCGAGAAGTCGGGGCATTTTTACATTTGCCACCCTAACCATGTGAGGAAATCGTCTATTTAAAGAGTTGGGGATCCTCAGATCCAGATCACACCATCCTCCCACGGCGAGGATCGATCGGAGCGCGCCCGGAAAAGTCCATCCCATCATGGCCGGCCATCGCAGCTCCTCCTCTCGCTCCCCTAGCACTAAGCCAGGCAATTGGGAGAATTGTTCCGTCCCCCACAACCAATTAGTAGAGTTACAGACCCAGGGGTTTCTCCCTCGTGCGTACATGGTCCCCGTCCGAGCCGGACTAGCCACTTACAATGGCGGGGAGCAAGCGGAGAGCTTTCCCAACCCATCCATGGGGGAGCGGGTATGCCTTGTCCCTTACTTATTGAGGGGACTCAGATTTCCAATCCATCCGTTCCTCCGCGGGCTCCTGGAGTTCTACGGCCTCCAGCTGCATAACTTTACTCCCGCCTCCATATTACACATCGCTGGCTACGTCGCCTTTTGCGAGCTGTTTCTGGGCTGCGAAGCTCATTTCGAGCAATGGAAGAGGCTATTCTGCCTCGTACCCCGTACACATGAGGGGCCAATATATCAAGTGGGCGGAGCCGAAATATGGCGCATCGCTGGGACCGGATACCTGTCTGGTACTCCGAAGAAGACATCCGAAGACTGGCCTTCAGAGTGGTTTTATATAGAGGACATCCCCTTCCAGACCCTATTCGGATGGGCCTTCCTGAGTTTAATAACGCCCCTTTTAAGAAACGCCGCGGTTGGCGCCCTTGGAGCCCCCAGGAGGAAGATAACAGAGAGGTCCTTTTCCTGATGGGCAGGATAAAAACGCCGGCCAAAGCAGGACTGACAATAATCGAGGTTATGTCAATATGTATAATGCGGGGGGTGCAGCCACTTCAGTATCGGGGGAAACCGATGTGGCACTTCAATGGAGAAGACGATGCCACCCGCTGCGGCCGTAATGGTCCGGACTCCGCCGCTGCTCTAGCGAAAATACTATCCGATTTATACAAAGGAGAGAAAGAGGAGTTCATCCGCATTAAGCCACGGGATGGATTCTCCATGCACAACCCCCCAAACTGGGTGAGCTGTTACTTTTTACTCTAGACCTTCCCGCATTCTTCGTCATAAATATTTACCTTGCTATTTCATAGAAGGAACTGCGAAAAGCTATGAGGGAGGTCCACAGCCCGTCTCCACAACCAGAGGACCCTGACCGGGCCCTCGACCCCGGACTCGAAGAAGATCCGGACATATTTGTGGAGCTTACCGAGAGGACGTTCTATCAGTTAAGCTGCGACGGTGCCTTGGTGGCCATCATAGCAGATTATCTTGGCATGCTCCCCGCATCGCATGTAAGTAAAACCGGAGTCCCAACTTCCGAGAAGGATCCCCTTTTTTGCACTTCACCCACCGCACACATATGGTGTTTTACAGGGAAAGCCCTTGGGACGCCATGCCGAACCCGTGGTGACTCACCAACGAGGGACACCGAAGCCGGGTAGGCTTAAAAGGAAGGCAGTCAGGACTGAGACGCCGTCACAGAGGTATGAAAAAGAACCCTGCTCCGTGGTTATCGTCTTTAAAATATAATAATGTCCACAGTTCCTGGCAGAAAAAACGCTCGCCGGACTATGTCCAGAGAGCCTGCCGGCCACGCCTCCACCAGCCGGACTCCGGAGCCGGTCTTAGGGGCAGATGCTAACATGGGGACAACACCGGATGTTCCTCCTACAGAGGATACGGATAGGCTGTCCGCTACGAATTCTGAAGTGGAGAGTGCCATGAATCACAGGCGTTGCCGGGCTGTACTCCGCGACCCTGGTTTCTCCGAAGAGGCGTTCGATGCCTTCAACTCGGGTGACGCATACATCTGAGCCGCTCAAAATGGTCTTGCCAGAGCCACCGACTAGTATGTAAAGGATATAAGGGTAAGAAAATCTGATAATTATGTATATCAGTAGCCCCTGAGACTTGAAACAGTTGGCACAACTGATTTAAGGATCATTATATGCGTAGGTTCTTACAGAGAAGAATACCCAGTTATCTCAAGAGCTGGAGGAGTGCAAAGCCCAGCTACGGGCTGCAGTTGCCGAAATGAAGGAGTCCAAGAAGGCCCCATCTGGTAATACTTGTTCTGATCGAAAAGAATGAAATTTCATGTACCAGTTAGTATTCGGCATGCATGCAATTCTAACAATAGATTCTGCAGATGACCCCGGAGTGAATTCAAAGGTTGTGCAAGGGGATGAGTAACATGCTCAACGACAGCTAGAGGCTGGCGAGCACGTGCTTACACAGGTTAGGCAGGAGAAAAACGATCTCCAAGATGCCAATACCCAGCTGGGTGTTGAACTGAAAGATGTTCGGGCCCAGCTAGTGCTTGAACGAACTTTTATAGAGTTCGGCGAAGAAACTGGCTAACAGAGTTATATCTGTAGGTATGCTGATGGGTCGTGCCGGAGAGGAGATGCCCGGGTCTGCGGGTGATCTTCTGCCAGAGCTCTCACAACTGCACGAACAAGTTCGGCAGGTGATGCAGGGCATTGCCCATGCCTTGTGGCCATTCGCCTCCCTGCCAGGAGGCATGGTGGAGCTCGTAGAGATGCTCAAGGGAGCGCGGTGGCGCTTCCGATTATGGAAGATATCTGCCTGCCGACAAGGTGCAAGGGAATCCTGGGCCATGGTGAAGACTCGATATACCAAGGCTGACCTGAACCACATGGCCGAGGTCGGACCTGTGGGGTCTGATGGGAAAGAGATCCCCGTTAGTCTGGTGTATGACCAGGTAAAGTTAGCCACAAAGTATTCCCAGCAGGATTGTAGGCTAGAGGCCTGTTGGATGGTATAGAAGAAGAATTTAGCCAGTCTCAAAGACTGTGTACTTCAAGTGACATATATTGTCCCTAGCCGGATTGTAAATCATTTGTCATGGCGGACCTTTTCGCTTCGACCTCTGGACTCGACAGTCCGGAGTGTATCCGAATACCCGCTCAGTTATGTAAAAACCAGGGTACGCGTGGAAACCAGGCGTAGGGGTCATAAGTGCTTGAATAGACAAGTACCCAACTAGCTATGTTATATTACAATGATAGTAAGAAACATCTTCCAGGGAGAATAGTTCCGTTAAGGGTTCCTTTCCCTGGGTATGCATGCATTAATGTGCATTTCTGAACTGCGAAAAGAGACACAGGATATAAACATCTGGGGGCATGTATTGCAATAAGTAAAAGTCATCTTTTGTTCACAGACCGAATATTCCCTTAAGAACGCTAGCTTTCGGCTTCACCCAGTCTGAGGTACACATCCGGCTGACCCGGCACTAACAATCGCAGAGGTGCTCCCCTTATGCCCTAGCCAAATTAACGGGAACATAGGGAATAAACACAAGAGCCAGGCAACCCAGCTTGGCCAAAACTAATTCATATCGATGCATATAATGGCGAATAAAAGGTACATGTGGAAAAGTAACACATGTGCAGGGGGCATAGAGCCCGGAACGTAATTATATTAAGCTTCTGTATAAGAAGCCCCCAGGTATAATGAGCACGCAAGGCGCATCAAGATTGTGTAGTCAAGACACATTTTAACCTTTTAAGGCCGTGAAGAAAAAGAGAAGAAAGAAAGAAAGAAAGACAGATAATGGATATATATAAAAAGGCGGAGCTAAGGAGACGAACACAGAGTCCGGCACTAGGCGTAGAACCTTCGGAGTCTGGCCGCGTTCCATGGGTTTGGCTCGAGTCGATTGTCCGATGCATCTCGCAGACGGTACGCTCCACCAGTTGGAACTTTGTCAATGACGAAGGAACCTTCCCATTTGGGCTTGAGCTTGTCCTTTTTCTTCTCTGGTAGGCATAGAACGAGTTCACCAACATTATAAGTTTTGGCCCATACTTCTCTGCTTTGATACCGTCGAGTCTGTTCCTGATAGAATGCGGAGCGGGCTTTTGCAACGTCACGCTCCTCCTCCAGGGCGTCTAAACTGTCCTGCCGATCAAGCTCGGCTTCTTTCTCTTCGTACATGCGCACTCGAAGTGAGTCATGAATGATGTTGCAGGGCAGTACCGCCTCTGCGTCGTACACCATAAAAACGGTATGTATCCGGTAGTGCGATTCAGCGTGGTCCGCAGCCCCCATAGTACGGAGTCGAGCTCCTCAACCCAGTGCGTATCTGATTCCTTCAAGGATCGCACTAATCTGGGTTTAATGCCGCTCATAATAAGACCATTTGCTCATCTGACTTGACCGTTTGTTTGGGGGTGATAGACGGAGGCATAATCGAGCTTAATGCCCATGTTGTCGCACTAAGTTTTTACCTCGCCAGCTGTGAAGTTCGAGCCGTTATTGATGATGATGCTGTGGGGGATGCCATAATGGTGTACAACCCCGGATATGAAGTCTACCACCGGTCTGAACTAGGCAGTTTTAACTGCTTTGGCTTCTATCCATTTGGTGAATTTATCTACCATGACCAATAGGTACCTTTTCTTATGGCTTCCTCCTTTAAGGGGTCCGACCATATCAAGCCCTAGACCGCAAAGGGCCAAGTAATGGGGATTGTTTGGAGAGCGGTAGGTGGCATATGGCTTTGGTTTGCAAAAGGCTGGCAACTGACGCAATGTTGGACGAGGTCATGTGCGTCTGCTCGGGCTGTCGGCCAGTAGAAACATGTATGGAAGGCCTTGCTTACAAGGGCCCGAGCTACAGCGTGATGGCCGCCAAGTCCAGCATGAATTTCTGCCAAAGGTTGATGTCCTTCCTCTTCAGATATACACCTTTGAAGTACTCCTGTAGAGCTTTTCTTATAAAGCTCTCCCTCATGGACCTTTTAGGATTTAGACCGCCGCACAATGCAACGTGCCTCGTTTGGGTCCTCAGGGAGTTCTTGCCTATTTAGGTAAGTCAAGAAGGGTTCTGTCCATGGGGCGATGACAGCCATAATCATGTGGCCGAAGGTATTATTTCGATGGCGGAGCCTCCGATTACGTCAGAGTGCTCGGGATCTGGTGTTGTGGCCGGATCTGGACTGTTGTTGCTGGTCTCCCCTTCCCACACCAGGATAGCTTAAACAGCCTTTCCAAGAAGATATTAGGTGGAACAGGGTCGCGCTTAGCACCGATGCGGGCGAGGATATCCGCCGCTTGATTGTTTTCTCGGACCACATGGTGGAATTCGAGCCCCTCGAACAGAGCTGGCATTTTGAGGACGGCATTGCGGTAAGCCGCCATTTTTGGGTCCTTAGCGTCAAAGTCCCCATTTATTTGAGATATTGCAAGGTTCGAATCTCCACGCACCTCTAGGCGTTGAATGCCCATGGAGACTGCCATCTGGAGACCATGCAACAGGGCCTCATATTCTGCTGAATTGTTGGAGTCTGTGTATAATATTTGGAGTACGTATTGTACTATATCTCCAGTGGGGGATGTCAGGACGACGCCTGCCACCAAACCAACCAGCATCTTAGAGCCGTCGAAGTGCATGATCCAATTGAGTACGAGCCATACTCTTTAAGGAGTTCGGCTTCTGTCCATTCGGCGATGAAATCAGCCAGTACTTGCGACTTAATGGCTCGCCGAGGTTTGTATGTTATGTCGAACGGCAGGAGCTCAAAACCCCATTTGGCAATCCGGCCGGTGGCATCGCAGTTATTTATTATGTCGTTGAGTGGTACTTCAGAGGCCACCGTAATTGAACACTCTTGAAAGTAGTGTCGTAGTTTTCGGGACACCATGAAGACCGCATATGCTTTCTTTTGATAATGTGGGTACCGTGATTTGCATGGTGTGAGGATAGTGGATATGTATTATACCGGCTTTTGAAGCGGGAATTTATGTCCGTCCGTCTCTCCTTCGACGACGAGCACTACGCTTACAGCCTAGTGTGTTGCCGCTATATATAATAGCATTGGTTCGCCGATATTTGGCGCGACCAAGATTGGGTTGCTGGCCAAGAGGGCTTTTATTACTTCCAATCCGGCTGTGGCCGCATCCATCCACTCAAAGTGTTCGGTGCACCGAAGAAGGCTATAAAGAGGTAATGCCTTTTCTCCTAGTCGGGAGATAAAGCGGCTTAAGGCAGCCACGCATCCGGTTAATTTATGGATTTGCTTGAGTTCTGTTTGGGGTAGCCAACTATGACAGAGCTCGGATTTTAGCCGGATTTGCTTCAATTCCTCTATTGGAAACGATGAAGCCTAAGAGCTTTCCGGCAGGCACGCCGAAGATGCATTTTTCTGGATTGAGCTTGATGTCATATGTTCGGAGATTTCCGAACGTATGCCTCAAGTCGTCTATTAAGGATTCGACGTGTCTGGTTTTAATGACCACGTCGTCTACGTATGCCTCCACTGTTTTGCCGATTTGTGCTTCCAGGCATGTCTGAATCATGCTTTAATAGGTTGCACCGGCGTTTTTGAGCCCGAAAGGCATGGTGTTAAAACTGAAGGGGCCATATGGAGTGATGAATGTCGTTGCGGCTTGATCGGAGTCCGCCATCTTGATTTGATGGTATCCGGAGTATGCATCGAGGAAACACAATGTGTTTTGTCCTGCAGTAGCATCGATAATTTGATCGATGCAGGGGAGGGTGAAGGGATCCTTGGGGCAAACCTTGTTAAGGTCCTTGAAATCGGCACGCAGGCACCAGGATTTTTCCTTCTTGGTACCATCACCAGGTTTGCTTGCCAGTCCGGGTGTTTCATTTCTCTAATGAATCCGGCCTCGAGTAACTTGGCTAGCTCCTCTCCCATGGCTTGTCGCTTAGGCTCTGAGAAACGCCGAAGAGTCTATTTGACTGACTTGAATCCCTTTAGAATGTTTAGGCTATGCTCGGCCAGCCTGCGTGGGATTCCTGGCATGTCTGAAGGATGCCAGGCGAAGATGTCCGAATTCTCGTGCAAGAACACCCGTAGTGCGGCGTCTGTTGTGGGGTTCAGCTGTGCCCTGATGGATGCTGTTTTTGTAGGGTCCGTTGGGTGGACCTGGAATTTGACTGTTTCGTCCGCTGGTTTAAAAGAGGTGGATTTGGGTCTTTTGTCGAGTATCACATCGTCCCTGTACACTGTGGAGCGCAGCGCAGTTAATTCTTCAGCCGCGAGGGCTTCGGATAACGCCTCGAGGGCCAGTGTGGCGGTTTTATTTTCGGCGCGGAGTGCTATGTCCGGATCACTAGCTAGAGTGATTATTCCATTTGGCCCGGGCATCTTGAGCTTCATGTACCCGTAATGGGGTATAGCTTGGAAGATCGTGAATGCATCCCGCCCTAAAAGGGCGTGGTATCCGCTACTAAACGGGGCCACTTGGAATGTAATTTCTTCAGACCTGTAATTCTCCGGCGTGCCGAATACCACATGTAGTGTGATTTTTCCTGCACATCGTGCCTCCCGACTATGGATTATTCCTCTGAAGGTCGTGCTGCTTTGCTTAATGCGGCTCTTGTCTATTTCCATTTTTCTAAGAGTCTCCTCATAGATGAGGTTTAATTCGCTGCCACCGTCCATGAGCACTTTAGTAAGCCGGAAGCCGTCCACAATTGGACTAAGGACCAAAGCGGCTGGTGCTCGGGCTGTTCGGAATTGAGGTTCGTCACTGGCATTGAAGGTTATAGCAGTGCTCGCTTGCGCCTCTTATTTGAGGCAAAAGTCTCGAAGACTATCAGTACTGTATTGTTACTTTCCATGGGATGGTACTCTGTGGTATTGTTGATGAGGAGGTCCTCGCCACTCTTGGCCACCTGCCGGAGTATCCAACATGCTCTAAGGCTATGTGTTGGCATGGTATCTGGTGTACTGTGAATTTTGCATGGTCCATTGAGCCATCCCTCCAATACGGTTCCTCGCCCTGTAGTGGGCTTTGGTTTCTTTGTAATTGGGCCAGGTGACTTACGAGAGTACACCCTTTTAGTTCGGAAGGAGGGTTTAGTGAGAGCGGGAGGATCCCAGAATTTTGTTTGGGTTTTCCAGGTGCTTTCCATCGCACAGTACTTCTGTACTATGGCCGCCAAGTCAGCGAAGTGTGCTATGTCACGACGACTTATGGCGTTGAGGATTCCCTTGTCCGTGCAATTTTTGCAAAAGAATGAAATTGCGTCTTCCTCGCGACAGTCCTTGACCTTGCTCATTACATGGAGGAATCTGGCCCAAAAATGATGTACTGTCTCTTGGGGCTCTTGTCTACTGTGGGAAAGATCACTTATGTGAGGGTGGGTGGGTAGATTTAGGTCCAAACCCTGACCCGATCTGAGACCCAGGGGCAGAGGAGTTTCCGAGCTTGGCAGTTAGGGCTCTGGGACGTTGCCCCATAGTTCTGGCGTGCTGTCCGATTCTAGGTTCGAAGCTTGGGCCATGTCCTCCCGTAGACGGGTATCCGGCTCGGAGAGCTCGGCAATCCGGACATAGTTTGTCCTTAAAATAGAGGAAGAATCGCCGCATCGCTCCTCCACCACCGCTATCTGATGGGTGACTGGTGGAGAGTTAATCTCCCTTTGGTCGGGTTTAAGCTCGATCTGATCATAGTCCATAGCGACTCCCAAGGAGGCGATGCGATCCAAGAGCTCGTTCAAAGAAGAGAGCTCCATTGGATCCATCTGCTCGGTAAATCCCGAGTCGACGTGGAGGCTATTTTTGATGACCCGAGAAGTCATCATCGGCGTGATGGCCGAACAGGCGGTCATGACGAAGCCGCCTAGTTGGAGAGTTTGGCCTACAGCCAGGGCTCCCCCACAGGTAATGTTGTCCTTGACAACTAGATGAGCCATCAGGCCTAATCGTGACGGCACAGTGGAACTCTCAATGAAAGCACCAATGTCGGTGTCAAAACC